>NC_060120.1:94286019-95536019 GCF_021461395.2 Schistocerca americana | reverse complement strand
TGCTTTGAGGGGTGACAGTGATTCTGAACAAAAAACTTCATGTAGACTAAGCCCTATTCGGAATGGTTTCCGTGACATAAGACATTTAATATACGTTGTGTAGCGGGACTTTGAATTTCGCTGCGCTACACTCGTTCCCTCAGATATAAATTATACCGTCGCAGCTGTATGAGCGCTCGACGGCAGAGAAATTATTTATAAGAAAATTAAGGTACAAAAATTGTAACCCTTTTTGTTTTCTACCTACTCTTGTCTCTTGAGAGCGGAAGCTTAACTTCACTTATTCGCTAGTCTTGCTATGATTCAGACGTAAAAACTTATTTGTTAGTCTCGGTCTGATTAAGACGTAAAAACTTATTGATATGCAGACATATTGTATTGTGGAAGGTTGTATGAAATTTGGAGGATGGAAGCAACCGTAAAATACATTGCATTCAATATCAAGATGGTTTTAATTCGTAGACATGAGTAATTACTGGACAATGAAATTTACTGCAAGATTTTGGAGCAGCTACGACTTTTTCATGCAGAAATTAAGCAGGAGATTGTTGGAGAACAAGACCTGGACGCCACACGAGAGAAGACATATTAACTTGGTGGTGAATGAACTCTTATTTACGCCATTTCCCCCTGTTAATCACATTTTGTTATTCTCTGTTCTCTTTCAAATAATTTTTGTGGTAGAAATTGGTTTGACTTCTGCTCAGAAACGCCACAAGGACGACCCCAACAATAACTTTTCCGAATCACGAAGTCCGATAGCTTTTCTGTAATACGTAGTCCGATTTGCATTTCATTCTTCCCTTTTTCACGGTCATTAACGATTTTAAAACCCCCTTTTTATTCAACATTTATTCCCACGTTTTCAACCTTTTCTTTTCTTTTCTTTTCTTTTCTTTTCTTTTCTTTTCTTTTAATCTCTTTTTCTTTTTTATTAACCACTACAGTTGTTGGTTGTTTTCTATATTATTCATGCCCTACTTTACAACGTACTGCAGTACAATTTGATGCAGGACACTTTTGGTCTTTCAGGTCCGGAAACTAACACAAATTGGCCTATAAAAACTACCTGAGCTACAGCCCATGCGCGTACCGCGATATTCTCAACATCGTCGCGCTCTCTTCGCGCAAATTGTTAGTCCTACAGAAAAACTGAATACAAAATTTTTTGTAAGAAATTTAATGCAGTTTATTTTGTATGAGGCATGTTTTAGCTGGAGGGTGCAGTTTTCGAGCTATTCCAGAAAAACCTACGAAAGTGAAATTAAATGTGTTCTGTGTTGGGAACTATTCCGAATAGGTGATACGTTCATATGAAGTTTTTTTTTTTCATAACCATTAAAACTATGACCTCTCAAAGCATACACCTTTCCTCCTGAATCTCTCTGTGTATTAAATTTACAATCCTTATTCAATTAATCAGGATATCATACATGAATCTGAAATGTGATAATAGTCAAGGTGAAAACGAAACCTTCGCATGAGTCTTGTTTACCCATAGACTCAGGAAAATTCACAGAATTTAGCGTCAATGTTAAATTTTTAATAATTTGTTCTTCGTAAGACTTAGTTTCTAACATTTAAAAGTAAACATAGCGAACAATGCGCCTCTAATTCATAGATCCAACGAGCATTTGCTTGGTTTCCCATGGGCCATGGAAACTGGCTTTCGGTTTTATTACACAGTGCTGCCCAGTGGGTAAGACGCACACCTCTTTGGAGAGTGTGGCCCATTTAATTTTCTGGAATTATTTCGGTTGCCGTATGAGGAGCTGGTAACGGATATAGAGAGATTTGACAAGCGACAAACTTATTGACTAGTAACACACAAAACACTCTTTTGCACTATGGGCACCTCTTGGCGTACACAATGAAAAGATAAGAAAAAAAACAATAAACAATAAACAAGAAATACATGGACGCTATTTGTTCACAGTCTCTTGAACCATGGCTCTCTACTTCCAGATCAGCAGAAATTGCTCGACTTCGGTCCATAAATTTGTGGGTATGGCTGCTGCCAACATTGTACAGTGCACGTGCGTACCTCGGACATTCTGAAATGTTTCTCGTACTGTTATGTACCAAACCAGTAAGCATGTGTCTAGCGCCAGCACTACATGAACAAAGTGCGGTGACTTGTTCCGTCTGCAAAGCCACTCCTACCCCTATCCCGCCCCCCCCCCCCCCCAATTCCCCTCCCCATCCCTGTCTATACAACGTACTGGGTGTCGGTGGATGGAGCATGCATCCTTCGCTACCCGTATTACCTCTGAGAATTAGTCCAGTACGTTGTGATAACAAACTGTAGCTGTGCGTCGCCAAAGCGTAGCTTGTAGAAAAGAGATCAGGTTGACTGTAATGCTCTTTACACGAGTGGCTACGCGTTGAAAAGTAACTAAAGAAGACTATCCTTAGTGACAATCCTTTTTCCGGTTTCCATAGTCCAGAGGTGTTATAACACTAACTTGCCGTGAAACAAGACGATGCTCCGGTGTGGGAGGATTTTGAAGATTGGCCGCGCGTGTGTCTAATGGACAAAGGTATCAAACTATAATTTTGAATTTGGTGAAAGTAACAGAAAGAAACCAAACGGACTGCAACCTTGGGAGTTAATGAAAGTGATAATATCATACGTGAATGAAGGAAAATGAACGGTCGCCAGTCCAATTAGGCTCATTAATTTGGAAATATACGTTTAAGAAAATTGAATATTGGTTATTGAAGTCACTTTCGTTGAGATTTCCCTTGGAATAGCAAAACAGGGTACAAACTGACTCAGTGCAATCTGAACAGTGTGTAGCAGCAGTTACCAATAACGTACACATCAGTAAATTATAAGACGTAATTTTGCACCAAGCTCCTACTAATGACAGCTACACTCAAGAGCATTCTTTAATCAATTACTGAAATGGTACTGCATGAAGTGCGGAGCTAAATTTGGACATGAGGGGCTTTTGTCTTAACTGACAAAAAAAAAAAAAATGAAGATGAATAATATCATAAATATACTGTTTAACCTCCTCAGTTTTCCTTAGCAAGAGTAACAGTTCAATTTTTTTCCTAATAAGTGGAGAATATGATGGGGAACCATAAACTAGTACAGTTTCTCTAGTCAACTCTCTCTGATTATTGCAGTAAAAAAAACTGATTCAAAAAGCTAATCATTCACTTAACTTGAAATAGTTCATAATTTACTTTGTAAGACAAATCAACACTGGGATTAATTAGCTTGAAAAAAGGAACCATTCATGATAGAAATCAAAACCACACTATTTTTGGAAATGAGCTAACTTATTTACCTTTTTATCACCTGTGAAGCAGGTATTTTAGACAATGATATTTACACAATCTTGCACTGTATTCCTACAAAACTATACTTTGTAATAAACTAAGGATACTTTAGCAAAATCCTATCTAACTTCACTCTGGTGGTTTTAACTTTAACTTTTACTACTTCTTTAACTAGTCCATGTCGATATACATTACTGAATGAGTGAAGTAAGTGAAGCAGTGGTGAAGATTGGTGGCAAGCGACATGGAGGATGACTGTAGTCACGGCTCTTGGTGTTCGAATGCTCTATAAAATCTCTTCTTGGCGTTGGATTTTCACCATATTAGAGCCATACATTTTTGCCGAGAGTACAAAATAATAGCCTGATCCACAACTGGGGCAAATCCTTTGTAAAGCAGCTTCCAATTGCCTCTCATAGCACCGTCAAAGTGTACAGTGCTACGGCTAGCCACAGACTGCGTACCGTTCACACAAAAGAGCCGCTCAGTTCGACCGCCAAAACCACCTTTTACATCGCGCCATGCCACTTCCGTCGCGGAGGGACTTCCCTACATCTGTTATACACTCCTGGAAATGGAAAAAAGAACACATTGACACCGGTGTGTCAGACCCACCATACTTGCTCCGGACACTGCGAGAGGGCTGTACAAGCAATGATCACACGCACGGCACAGCGGACACACCAGGAACCGCGGTGTTGGCCGTCGAATGGCGCTAGCTGCGCAGCATTTGTGCACCGCCGCCGTCAGTGTCAGCCAGTTTGCCGTGGCATACGGAGCTCCATCGCAGTCTTTAACACTGGTAGCATGCCGCGACAGCGTGGACGTGAACCATATGTGCAGTTGACGGACTTTGAGCGAGGGCGTATAGTGGGCATGCGGGAGGCCGGGTGGACGTACCGCCGAATTGCTCAACACGTGGGGCGTGAGGTCTCCACAGTACATCGATGTTGTCGCCAGTGGTCGGCGGAAGGTGCACGTGCCCGTCGACCTGGGATCGGACCGCAGCGACGCACGGATGCACGCCAAGACCGTAGGATCCTACGCAGTGCCGTAGGGGACCGCACCGCCACTTCCCAGCAAATTAGGGACACTGTTGCTCCTGGGGTATCGGCGAGGACCATTTGCAACCGTCTCCATGAAGCTGGGCTACGGTCCCGCACACCGTTAGGCCGTCTTCCGCTCACGCCCCAACATCGTGCAGCCCGCCTCCAGTGGTGTCGCGACAGGCGTGAATGGAGGGACGAATGGAGACGTGTCGTCTTCAGCGATGAGAGTCGTTTCTGCCTTGGTGCCAATGATGGTCGTATGCGTGTTTGGCGCCGTGCAGGTGAGCGCCACAATCAGGACTGCATACGACCGAGGCACACAGGGCCAACACCCGGCATCATGGTGTGGGGAGCGATCTCCTACACTGGCCGTACACCACTGGTGATCGTCGAGGGGACACTGAATAGTGCACGGTACATCCAAACCGTCATCGAACCCATCGTTCTACCATTCCTAGACCGGCAAGGGAACTTGCTGTTCCAACAGGACAATGCACGTCCGCATGTATCCCGTGCCACCCAACGTGCTCTAGAAGGTGTAAGTCAACTACCCTGGCCAGCAAGATCTCCGGATCTGTCCCCCATTGAGCATGTTTGGGACTGGATGAAGCGTCGTCTCACGCGGTCTGCACGTCCAGCACGAACGCTGGTCCAACTGAGGCGCCAGGTGGAAATGGCATGGCAAGCCGTTCCACAGGACTACATCCAGCATCTCTACGATCGTCTCCATGGGAGAATAGCAGCCTGCATTGCTGCGAAAGGTGGATATACACTGTACTAGTGCCGACATTGTGCATGCTCTGTTGCCTGTGTCTATGTGCCTGTGGTTCTGTCAGTGTGATCATGTGATGTATCTGACCCCAGGAATGTGTCAATAAAGTTTCCCCTTCCTGGGACAATGAATTCACGGTGTTCTTATTTCAATTTCCAGGAGTGTATATTACAAATACAAGTGCCCTAGGCGTGAACGAGCTTTCAATAAACATTTTCTTTTGATGAACATACACATGTTATAATAATTTATCATTTTAACAAATCATTTTGCTTTTATTTTTATTTATACATTACAAAACTCTAGTTTTCGTGCCACAAATCAAGGACCTTCAATACCGAAGAATACACACTCCATAATTGCAGATACATAATTACATGATAAAAACGTACTTCTAATCGATATAAGTGTTACAGAATCACTTTAGAGGAGCTGAATGTATCCCTGCGACCCATGACTGTAGATTCTTAGCAGACTGCCAGGCCTAGACCAACTAGTTCAATACGAATGTTTGTTTAAATTTTCTTGTAACACCGACAAATTTAGTGTATCTATATGTGCAATTAGGAATTTCTGTCTTTGCTCTTTGTATCCTCCAAAGAAGTCATGAATGACCACCATGGGGAAACCGTTGTCATCCGACGCAAAACTACCCTCTGCTTCCGGCATGTGGAACCCGTTCTCATCCGACGCAAAACTACCCGCTGCTTCCGGCATGTCGAACGACGTCATATGTTTACGTGTCAGGCGGCTAACGCTCGTCAGCATACGGCTGTGTAGGTGTCACAGCTGCAAGCCATGCATCAAATTTATATCATGTTTTATTCGAAAACGTGCTCTGTTTATTGCGTTACCGACAGCAATTTCCCACTGAATCACATAAAATTGTTAGTGTCCTTCAAAACGGCATTACAATGTTTATTTATGCTCTTAACCGTAAAGTCAATAACGCGTTCGTTGCATTTTTTAATCAAAGTAGTGTTAAAAATATTGCAATTCCTGTATTTATCGTGTCCCGGTTTCGCAGTTACGGCTGCATAAAAGCGACCAGGTCGTTGGTCTGCCAATAATTTAGGGCAGCGAAACAGGCTGAGCGATGCGCGATCGTCGCTCCGGCGAGGATTAAATGCATTGACGTACGAGCTGACATATCGCGCGAAAACGCCCCGTCGCCAGTCATTTCTCATTACTTTTACACCAGGCACGATTACTCGTATTTCAGCGCAATTGTGTCATCAGTCAGCAAGTTGGGTGCGGAAAAATCCGTGGCGTGGTCCTTTCGAAGCTGAGGGTCTGCAAGCCACAGCCGGAAAGCAGGATTATTATAAATTGGTTGGCTGTCTCGGTTCTGGAGAATTACTGCTGCTGATACAGTATAGTCAGAACCGACAAATTTTCGTTCTTTGTGATTTTAACTCATGGAGAGTCCTTACATTTGTTAAAAATGCTACTATGTGATACCTCTATGACTCTGCAAACGTGTCTATGCAATAGTAATTTTCCACTCATCCATCCACCCACTTACCGATATGTGAATACAGATATATAAAAAAAACCGTCTCTGACTTTCCGCTTCAATCAGGAATCGTTAGTAAAAGGTTCAAAGAAGTCGAAAGAAATACTGTTCCAGAGTCACTTCTGGCAATTTTTTAGCCGCTTTTGAATACACTTTTTCTTACGTTACATCAGCGTTTTCTCCATTTCACAACGCTTTTTTAAATCTTTAGAAGAGAAATAGTACTGTTTCACGCTTCGTTTGGACTCTACCTGTTTCGCTTCAATTTAAAATATCTTCAGTGGTCTGGCTTTTTTGTTGCCTGCTTCATTCTTAATGTTGTTCTACACATATGTGCTACATTTTTGTACATTGCAGTGGATCTACGCACCATATATACGTAAATACATTTCGTTAATACTTTTGGATTAAAGGAGACCACTCACCGAAAACCAGAAGCGTTCAGCCGTGGATAGGCACACAACAAAAAAAGAAGCTAGATTTCGGAGCAATCCCTTTTGAGCTAGAGTAAAATACACACAGAAAACACACACATACAGTCGTCTATGTCCCTACATGGTACCGGCTGGCCTAACATGTGATCCATCAGGATGTAGGGGCGTAGGCGTGTGAATTTGTGTATTTTACTCAAGTAAGAAAAACGATTACTCTCGAAGCTAGCAAGATTCCTTTCTTTGGTGTGTGGCTATCGGCTACTCAATGCTTCTGCTATTCAGTGAATGGTCTCCTTTAATGCAAAAGTATTTACATTCTACCAGAATGTTCCTACAACTAAATATATTGTATATCGAGACAGTAAAAGTTCTGTGTACAAAAATGTAGCCCATACTTTCAGAAGAATGAAGTAGGAAACAAAAAAAACCTGACCACTGAAGATAATTAAAAATAAATCCAAAAGCGTAGGTCCTAAATAAGATTTTTATTACAGTCACAAAAGGTGGTATATCACCTTCATTATTTGTAAATTAATAAAGGTGTGCTACATGTGCTGCAGAGATGATATTCACTAATTACACTCATTCACACCCACCCACCTACCCGGGCACACAGGCACACACACACACACACACACACACACACACACACACACACACACACACACACACACAAACTTTTCTCTTCCCCCTCTCTCCCTCCTCAGTTTAGTCTCTCTCTCCCTCACACACAGACACACACACACACACACACACACACACACACACATATGACTACGAAAAAAATGTCTTCGAAAGACTCACAGAAAACAAATGACTAACCATCTAACCATAAACACTGTCCTGAGTGGAACACGTGAAACTACAATACAAATTTCCTTCAGCAGTTTTGCATAAGTGAAGTGAAGTGGAAAAAACACCCAACGCAGCGTAAGAAAAAGTGGGTTCAAAACAGCCGAAAACTTGCCAAAGGTGAATGTGCAACTAAATTTCTTTGGTCCTCGACATCCACTAACAACGAAGAAGAGGTAATTGTTTGCAGAATGTGTAAACAAGAGACAAAATTATAGGAGGAAATACTCTTTTTAATCCATAAATATCAAAATGTAGAGACATACTTTGTACCTATGTTTTCAAATTAACTACAGAATATATTTTATAAATAAAAGTGAAATGCGAAATGCATCTGGTGGAAAATAGTATTTGATCGCAGTAACCTTAAGACGGAAAAACCAATAACAATTGATAATAACAGCTGCGGAAGATGGGCAGGCATGCAAATGTACTCAAATATAAATATTTAACTCAACCCGAAGATGGTTGAAAACACGCAACGCTTATTGACGTAAATGAAACTACAGTGTATAACAAGTAGCTGAATGCAGTATTTCATCAACTAATTTAATCCACAGTCCCGAACATCAATCACCATTATCATAGATATATGAGTGCAACCTACCATTTGTGATAGTCGACACAAATAGCAGCAATCGGCAGGAGCACTGTAGAATGTTTGACGTAGGAGCACTCACATGTATACTCATAACTGTAAGTAAATAAAGTCTCTATTATTGATGCTATATTAAACTGAAGCAGCTTCCACTGATTGTGACCTGTTTGTTGTAGCAACATTGCACTTTGTTGTTCGTCAATTAACGATGCTTTTGATACATAATTGTGTGATTGTGACGATGGTGGATGGAAGTATTCAGAATAACGTGCGACGGAGAAAGTGGACGGATCTCTGTCATAACTTTTTTATGTATATAGACTGAATCAGCGAGACCGGGAATCTAACCCGAGTCTCCTGATTACTAGGCAGATGTGCTAGCCGCTAAGCCACTTGGCAACGCAGTTCGCGCAAGTGCACGGATTACCCTCCCACGCCTTCCTCCTTGATCCGAATTTTCACTGCCGTCACAATCTACTATAAATTTCCCCTTACACAAGAACAAAATTGCTGAGCCTCTCCATGTTCTGGAATAGCATCTTAGCATCGAATGTAAATGGGGGATCCAGCCTGAAGCCTAGGTATAGGTACTTATACAAATGAAATGACACAATTTCAGAGAGTTACTGGTCTCATACGGATATGATCTACGTATGTAGACTAATTCGACGAGTGAAAACTTGTACCAAGGCCGGCTGCCTGCAGTGCTGCTCACAGCTGCAAAAGATAGCGAAAACTATTTCTGCAGGGAATTCAATGGGCTACTGTAGAGCGCTTTTCGGAAATATAGTAAGGACTGTACATACCTACACTTCCTATTTGAGACACGTGTGTGACAGAAGCCAGGTGAGCTTGCGGAAGTGGTTATTTCCGAAGCCTTTCTGAGTCTTTGGGAGAAACTTCTTTCCTCTAGGGACGTCATAACGTTATAACATGAGAAGTATACTGCAGAATCCCCCTACAGGCGGACCTTAGGATTTGAGCACAGATTTTTTTTTGCTGTGTTTATACAGAGGAGAGACTTAGGTTCTTTCTAGTTGCGCGTGAGTCTTTGTAACGCATGAGTTTCTGGATAAATATGAGCCAGAAGAGGAACTAATTCCACGATACCCATATTTCATGTATTTTCGTTCCACCTTTGTTCAGAAAACATGAACTTAGTGACACCTCATTTGCGTTCCTAGCGTTTTTTGTTCTCGAAATGTCCTGAACTTAGTACTTGTTTCGAAAGAGACTAATCTGGACAATTCAGTATCACACCATGTAATATTATATGTGCGAAACTTGCTCAGATAAACATTGACACCTCATTTGTCTTCCTAGTGTCTACTGTTCTCGAAATGTCCTAAATTTAGTAAAAACATTCGAAGAAACTCATTTTAAAAATCAGATATAACACCAATGCAACTTTTTGGCGAAAAGTAGCTAGGCTTTGAAGAGATGACTTTTTAACACTTTGTTCACGTAGATAGCATGTTCGTGAAATATTTAAGTTTTTACTCATACCACTGCTTAAGTTTTTCTTAATTGCCCTGGTTATTTTACTCAATTAAATAATTTTTTGCAAAACTAGGCCTCTCGCTGGTCAGTTTGAAATCCCATTTGTCCATTTCCCATTCTTCGTTTGTCTATGAAAATCCGGACAAAATTTCAGTGGCTAACTTTCCCTCAAATCAGTTAATTAGCGTGATTACTTTAAAGCAATTACATATTTTTTGGAAAACTAAACCTTACGATAGTCAACGTGATACCCCATTTCCAGCTATTAGTGTGCCTATGAAAATTAGGACAAAAATCCGGTGTTTAATTTATAGGGGCCCTTGTTTCCGTTCCGCTCAAACATTTGATCAAAAAGAGTGATGAAGATGTTGCACAGCTGATGGAATATGAATTATATCCATTCCATTTGGCTCACTTTAACGAAAGGTGGCTGAGGAAAGGAAAGAAGTCTCTTTAGGAAGTTTTTCCAGGGGATAACTGCACAACTCATGATCTAAAAACGAGCACAAGTGTGGTTGATGGATGCTTCGTTCTTTACCGTGTGAAATGGAAATGCGCAACAAGATGTTTGCACTTTGTGGCCAATTCTTCACGTATATACTCAAACATTATGGACCAAATTGTACTACAGTTTTCTATATTTATTGTGATGTCAACACTACAAAACGAGTAGACCAGTCCTCACAAAAATATCATTTGACATCAATTTTTAAATAAACATGAGTATCACTGTTTAAAAGGACCATTTCTTCGGATACGAAAAAAACAAAACCAGAGTTATACAGCTTCTCAGCGACAGAATGAGTGCAAGAGGAGTGGAAACACTGGCTATTACAGCCTCTGCTGGCGCCATACCGAGATTGGATTGAAGAAAACTGCCCTACTCGCCACTGTCATGATAAGAGGGGAAGATGACTACGGTACTTGGCCGGCCGAGGTGGCCGAGCGGTTCTAGGCACTACAGTCTGGAACCGCCCGACCGCTACGGTCGCAGGTTCGAATCCTGCCTCGGGCATGGATGTGTGTGATGTCCTTAGGTTGGTTAGGTTTAAGTAGTTCTAAGTTTTAGGGAACTGATGACCTCAGATGTTAAGTCCCGTAGTGCTCAGAGCCATTCGAACCATGATACTGTTCAAAACTTGTATCTACAGTCTGTGTATCTACAGTCAGCGTAGTGTGCTAGACTCAGTCCATCATGCTACGAGAGGACTTGTCCGTAGTGCTCAGAGCCACTTGAACCATTTTGAACTACGGTACTTGATTGCTTTACTCATTTCTTTAGCACAACTAGAGAGTACTGTATATTTCTTGAAACCTGGCAGGAACAAGGTTAAATCCAAATCCTTTTCAACAGATAAATTTACTGAACTTCCTTTTGCTGAAAAAAATACTTCTTTTCCATGCCTTTAGAGGGCGTGACATCCGAAATCTTCACCAACACCTAGATACCAGCAGAGAATGTTTCACAGGTTGGTTTGGAAACGAATCTAGATATGTACGAAGCGGATGAATATCAGCAAGATCTGTACGTTTCTAAAAAAATTAGCGAAGGCAAAACCAAATCTCGCCTCACTACCACCAACCACAGCAACTGTACGCCAGAACTCTTTAGAGTTTGTTTACAGTTTTATTAATTTTATTAAATCCTTGTTTTCATATACTGGCTTTTAGAACAACTTTATTGTTACTTATAGCGGTTTGGTTACTTACTTACAGACACATCTCTGACTCAACAACCCCCTAGCCCCAAACGAGTGGGATAACACCGAGGGAAGGATGGGTCAGCCACATAATTGACAGCCAAAGATCCATAAGCCCCTCCAGCGAAATGGAGAAACGTACGTTGCCGAAGTTCTCTGGAAGTGGGGGACGATATGAATGCTGAGAAGCCAGCAGTCCATGCAGATAGTGTGCAGCATCGGCCATGGTACGTGTATGAATTGTGCACTATTACTGGATCTACAAGCTGATGATGACAATTCAGTTGTTGATTTTTGAAATGTACACATTCAAAATAAGATAGTTATGTATAGTAAGAATAGATATTGTGTTAGTTATGAATTCCTTGGCGTAGGATTTAAGTGGGAGTCGAGTCTGGCTGGGTGTTGTGCAAGAGTGGGCTTTTAACAAAGACAGATTCATTAAATGACAACTTACAATGCCACAGCCCATGCAGAAACAAACAAACCAAAATCACGCGTTTCTAGAATGAAATTTTCACTCTACAGCGGAGTGTGCGCTGATATGAAACTTCCTGGCAGATTAAAACTGTGTGCCGGACAGAGACTCGAACTCGGGATCTTTGCCATTCGCGGGCAAGTGCTCTACCAACTGAGATACCCAAGCACGACTCTGCCAGGAAGCTTCATATCAGCGCATACTCCGCTGTAGAGTGAAAATTTCATTCTAGAAACATCCCCCAGGCTGTGGCTAAGCCATGTCTCCGCAATATCCTTTCTTCCAGGAGTGCTAGTTCTGCAAGGCTAGCAGGAGAGCTTCTGTGAAGTTTGGAAGGTGGGAGACGAGGTACTGGCGGAATTAAAGCTGTGAGGACGGGGCGTGAGTCGTGCTTGGGTAGCTCAGTTGGTAGAGCACTTGCCCGCGAAAGGCAAAGGTCCCGAATTCGAGTCTCTGTCCGGCACACAGTTTTAATCTGCCAGGAAGGTTCAAAACCATGCGCTCAGACTTCTGAAACAGCATCAGGTGAACAATAGCACAACAACCAGAGTAAAATTACTCGCCTCACGACAGTAAAAAATATCTGCAACAGGGCAGTAAAACACACAATACATACTTAATAAGAGGTATCTCCATAAACATTACTACAAAATTTGTTTTGATCTACAAAATAGTTTAACAAGGAGGCACCAAATAATTCCTGTAACGAAAAAACTAAGTCACAAGAATTACAGCAACAGCCAACTACCACCAGTTCCTCAACCACACCCCGGCCTGGCAACACGTTTACACAACATAATATACCGGGATACAGACAAGCTACTGCACAACACAATAAAAATATGCATGTACTTGTAATAGAATCACAAAGATTATCACTAACAAATACTTTTACCACATCATGGCCTCGCAGTGCTTTTTCAGTTCGAGAACAATAATGATACAGTCATATCACATCACATCACGGATTCAGTTCAAACACAGTTAACGTGCAATCTGAGCACAGCACACCCCTGCTGCATTTCAGTACTGCTATACAAAGCATGGTTCCTTCAATCAAGATAAGCCGCGGCCCCACTGTATTTTGGCCATTAGAGTAACGTTAATGCCCGCACAAACGCACTTAACACATTTAATATTACTGGTATTTACAAAAAATTGTAGTATTGTATTTATCGCTTTTGCTGGTGACAGTGCTTCCGATATGCTAAAATTGTGAATAGAAAACTTTTACTTGTTGATGATGAAATTATATATTCCGGCAACCAGCATCAGGTTAGCATCAGACCGACGAGAACGTTGACCGACGGCATTGTTTAGAGGCCAGTGACCAACGCAGTCTGCGTAATTACATTGCCCGGATACTGACAGAAAAGATCGAAAAAGAGGTCTCAGGGACGGTGAAATAAAAGTTTGATAAAGTAATAGCCGACTGAACACTAGTACCGTCCGGCTGTGGCCACCAAACAATTCGTCGGCAACTCTCCTTCGCTGCAGCTAGAAAAAGTTCTCAGATGTAACATAATAAATTGAGATTGGCACTAATGGAATAAGAAAGTAGGTTCTTAATTCAAACACGGCTTTTGAATTTAAATTAGCGCAATTATTTAGCCAAAAGTTACTGATACGAGAGCGACACTTACATTTTGTGAAACAGCCGTCGAAAGCAACGAGAGAGAAAGGGAGAAAGAGAGAGAAAGAGAGAGAGAGACAGTGAGCTCACAGCTCCTGCTTTTATATAATCCAAAAACAAATTACGGCGACTACGTTCAACGTGCTTTACAGTTTCGATACACAAACATGTATCTAGAACGTTCTTTATCGGAACAGCAAAAAAATACCTTCCTTACATTATCGTGACCTTTTCTCCTTACTTTACAGACTTATTTACACAGAGAAAATTAATTCTTAATGTATTTTTGCCTTAATTAAATGATTGGGGCACATTCTATTAATTATTCAAAAAAGCAACATTTTACACGGTCAACACCACAAGTCATTGTTATGCCCTGCTGTAGAATGCTTGTAACGGAAACTCTCTTGCGTCCTTTCTTTGTACGTCCAAAAGGAAACAGCATCATTTGCTACCACAGCCAAACGATGTCCGCATTACACTGAGGTGACAGAGGGAGTGGGATACCTTCTAGGACCTCCTTTTACCCGGCGTATTGCAGGAGATCGACATGGCATGAACTCAACAAGTCGTTGGAAGTCCTCTGCAGAAATATTGAGTCACGCTGCCTCTACAGCCGTCCATAATTGTGAAAGTGTTCCTGGCGCAGGATTTTGCGTACGAAATGACCTCTCGATTATGTCCCTTTAAAGTTCGACGAGTGGCCGTATCATTCTCTAGAGTTGTCCAGAATGTTCTTCAAACCAATCACGAGAAATTGTGGCCCGCTGACATGGCGCATTCTATCGATAAAAGTTCCACTGTTATTTGGAAACATGAAGTCCGTAAATAGGTGCAGATGGTCTCCAAGCAGCAGAACATAACCATTTCCAGTCAATGATCGGTTCAGATGGACCAGAGGACCCAGTCCATTCCATGTAAACATATAAACTGTGGAGCCACAATAGGCTTGCACAGTGCCTTGTTGACAACTGGGGTCCATGGTTTCGGGGGGTAGCTCCACACTCAAACTGAAATCGGGACTCATCTGACCAACTGTGGGGCGGCTGGTAGAAAATTTACTGTTGTATAAATGTTTGAATGTAGAAACACTTCACGGCCGATGCACCATATGCGGGGCGGCTGGTTGGATATTTATTGTGGTTATTCAATAAAAATGTTTTGTTTGTAATGTAGAAAAGATGCAATTCCCTGCCTATTAACCATATGTGGGACGGCAGGTGAAATTAATTGTTTATATAAATGTTCCGGAATGCAAAACCAGTTCCTATTATTTATGCTGTCTTTTGCCGTTCTCAACACTGGCTCTCTAACTACAATATTGGCAACCAGAAAGTGATTAGCAAAACGTGAAGCCTGTAATTAGAATTCCTAGTGCGCACTTCATCTGAGAAATACACTTATAGCTACAACTTATAGCTCTGAGAAATTAGGAGATTGTCTGGGATTCATAATCAAAAACGATTCTGATTAAAAATAGTTCAGTATATTCTGAAAGTCATAGATGAAAAAAATGAAGAATCCACACAATCTGACTAACAGAGCAGTTCAGAGTCTAATGCGCTGATGCAACTATAACTGTCCAAATTAAATGTTTAAATGAATGCTCGCCATAATTTGATGATAATGTTCATCAAACGCCACGCTAAATAATCGTAGAATGTCTGTCTCGCGACGGCACGTGAAAATACGACATACGCAAACTGAAGATGGATAATTAAAATCATCCCAGAATTAACACTTCACTCGAAATGATTTCATGGTTACGCGTATCCCGATTAACTTAATACGGTATCCGAGGCTGTTTATAGCAATGATATCGACGCGACGCGACTCCCGACACAGATGGTGTGCTATTCAGCGTCTGGAGAGAACTGGGGCCTTTTTTCCTCGCGCATCGTTCTTATATATAAAGCAGCGGTGCGGACGGCTAATGGAACGCCTGATCAAATTGGCTCTCCCGGCTAGCCGCTGGGCTAGTAAAGCACCACTTTAAGTTACCGAATAAATCATAGCTTCTTCTGCTGATGGCCGATGAAGCTCTCAATTTAAATGCGCAATCAGCACACAGGTAAGTAATCATAATAACAGTCTGACTTGGCAAAGTAAAATTATTTTGGGCGAGAGAATTAATTTAATTACACTACACGCAGTAGACGAGCTCTGAACCTGCCCTTTGGAGATACGCTATCGCTATAGTTTTATAGTCATTCAATTGAAACTTCTCACATCTTTATAATTATAGCGGATCTCCATTCTACTTAAATGTAAACATCCTAGCCTTATTTATTAGCCTACTTAATCTATCTTGCTTCCTTAATTTTTAAGACAAAAACCAGAAAATCGTGAATTTCCACTAAAATTTTAATTTGTGAAATCCAAAGTATTGTTTCTATTACATTATTATGAAAAAGGAATCTAAATATAAATTTTTAATTCTCTAGCTCTTTTCTGTTGCGCCAATGATTTTTACAGAAAAACGTCCAAATTTCGAAAATGGTTAAAGTTATCGAACTGATATTCAACACATATTAATTTAGTATTACTCCTGACATGCTAGAACCGATTTTAGGTTATTTGCTTGATTTTAAAAGTATTGCGCAACATTTATGACGTCGGAGCTAGTTACAGCGGACTGGCTGGCACACAATGGAAAGACTGATGTGAATTTACTACGGCGTGAGTAGGCTGCTTCCCTACACAACGCAAGGTTTTCCAGTCATCTAAGATCCAACCGATGTGGTCACGAGATCAGGAGAGGCACTGCAGGCGATGTCGTGCTGTTAGCAAAGGCACTCGTGTCGTTCGTCTGTTGCCATAGCCCATTAACACAAAATTTCGGCACACTATCCTAACGGATACCTTCGTCGTACGTCCCACATTGATTTCTGAAGCTATTTCAGGCCGTGTTGCTTGTCTGTTAGTAGTGATAACTCTACGCAAACTGGTGCTCACGCTCGTTAAGTGAAGTCCGTCGGGCACTGGGTTGTCCATGGTGAGAGGTAATGACTGAAAATTGGTATCCTCTTGGCTCTGTGGACTTCTGAATATTGAAATCCCTAACGATTTCCGAATTGGAATGTTCCATGCGTCCAGTTCCATTTACCATTCCGTGTTCAAAGTCTGTTAATTCACATTGTGCGACCATAACAACGTCGGAAACCTTTTCACATGAATAACCTGACTACAAATAACATCTCCGCCAATGCATAGCCCTTTTATACCTTGTGTACTTGATACTACGGCGTTATGTACATGTCAGTATCGCTATCAACCCCGGCTCGACCGTTGCAGTTCGACTGCCTGCTGTTTCCATGCTGCTTCTCTGACTCCGCAGCATCGTCATTCTTCTCTACAGTGTCAGTAGGCTTTCGCCAGCGTCAGCCAAGTATTAAACCCTTCCGCTGCAGCAGTCTCAGATGCTTCTGCCCCGTACTACAGACTCCATAGGTATTCTTGTTAGGGGTAGTGAACCTAAAGCTAATGACAACTTTCAAACTGGGGTGAAATATGTTCCATGTTTGGTAAAGAACGTTGTGTGTCTGACTTTTTGTAAGAGGAAGAGGCGAACAACATTTTAAATAAAGACGTTCGTTTAAAGCTCGTGTCTACTTTGTGCCAGCTGGGAATACATCCGATATTGTCACGACAGTCTTCGCCTTGCATTCCTGGTTCCCGATTCACCAGCATGTGTTGATGAAGTAGCTTTAACGTTTCACGGCAATAAAATCAACGGTGCTGCAACCTTTCTTATAGGAAACTTATTGCAGTTTACTGTTCTACTGGGAAAGTTTTCGTTATAGGCCCTAGTTCTCGTTTTCTTTTTTCAGAATATAATGAAAAAGCAATTTTTAAACGCCATCCTACTCCACCCTACTTCACTTTACTATTGGCGAGGACTTTTAGTATGTTTTTCACGCCAATCTCTGCTGGCAATGCACAGAAATTTGCTACTACATGAATTATCTCCGCTGTTTTGCTTGACTGACAGGACTATAATGAGGATCCAACGTAAAGTCACTGTTGAGACCACAGGTGAACTTGTTCGAACAGACAACCCGAAATACTTGTTCTTTCTGTGTTATGTTCAAACAGAAAACCTGAAATACTTACTGTTTTTGTGTTATCGCCATATTGGCTTGACGCACGTGGCTAGTGAACTAATAAGCGTACTAGCCCTTACGAGCCCCCCAGCGCCAGGAAGACCCCTCCCATCAGCCGCATGGGCTGCCAACTTACAATACGTGCCAACACAAACTTTTAGTTTCGATACGTAAGTCAATATTCATTCCAACTTCCTGTCTTCATTCATATGCACTACTGGCCGTTAAAATTGCTACAGCACGAAGATGACGTGCTAAAGACGCGAAATTTAACCGACAGGAAGAAGATGCTGTGATATGCAAATGATTAGCTTTTCAGAGCATTCACACAAGGTTGGTGCCGGTGGCGACACCTACAACGTGCTGACATGAGGAAAGTTTCCAACCGATTTCTCATACACAAACAGCAGTTGACCGGCGTTGCCTGGTGAAATGTTGTTGTGATGCCTCCTGTAAGGAGGAGAAATGCGTACCATCACGTTTCCGACGTTGATAAAGGTCGGATTGTAGCCTATAGCGATTGCGGTTTATCGTATTGCGACATAGCTGCACGCGTTGGTCGAGATCCAATATGGAATCGGTGGGTTCAGGAGGGCAATACGGAACGCCGTGCTGGCTCCCAACGGCCTCGTATCACTAGCAGTCGAGATGACAGGCATCTTATCCGCATGGTTGTAACGGATCGCGGAGCCACATCTCGATCCCTGAGTCAACAGATGGAGACGTTTGCAAGACAACAACCATCTGCACGAACAGCTCCACGACGTTTGTAGCAGCATGGACTATCAGCTCGGAGACCATGGCTGCGGTTACCTTTGACGCTGCATCACAGATAGGAGCGCCTGCGATGGTGTATTCAACGACGAACCTGGGTGCACGAATGGCAAAGCGTAATTTTTTTGGATGAATCCAGGTTCTGTTTACAGCATCATGATGGTCGCATCCGTGTGTGGCGACATCGCGGTGAACGCGTATTGGAAGCGTGTATTCGTCATCGCGATACTGGCGTATCGCCCGGCGTAATGGTATGGGGTGCCATTGGTTACACGTCTCGGTCACCTCTTGTTCGCATTGATGGAACTTTAAACAGTGGACGTTACATTTCATATCACTTTGAACAGTGGACGTTACATTTCAGATGTGTTACGACCCGTGGCTCTACCCTTCATTCGATCCCTGCGAAACCCTACATTTCAGCAGGATAATGCACGACCGCATGTTGCAGGTCCTGTACGGGCCATTCTGGATACAGAAAATGTTCGACTGTCGCTCTCGCCAGCACATTCTCCAGATCTCTCACCAATTGAAAACGTCTGGTCAGTGGTGGCCGAGCAACTGGCTCGTCACATTACGCCAGTTACTACTCTTGATGAACTGTGGTATCGTGTTGAAGCTGCATGGGCACCCGTACCTGTACACACTATCCAACCTCTGTTTGACTCAATGCCCAGGCTTATCAAGGCCGTTATTAGTGCCAGAGGTGGTTGTTCTGGGAACTGATTTCTCAGGATCTATGCACCCAAATTGCGTGAAAATGTAATCACATGTCAGTTCTAGTATAATGTAATTGTACAATGAATACCCGTTTATCATCTGCATTTCTTCTTCTTGTAGCAATTTTAATGGCCAGTAGTGTAGAAGATATAGTCTTGTAAAAGCGTATGATTATGCATTTGGCCGGCCGGAGTGGCCGAGCGGTTCTAGGCGCTACAGTCTGGAACTGCGAGACCACTACGGTCGCAGGTTCGAATCCTGCCTCGGGCGTGGATGTGTGTGATGTCCTTAGGTTAGTTAGGTTTAAGTAGTTCTAAGTTCTAGGGGACTGATGACCTCAGAATTTGAGTCACATAGTGCTCAGAGCCATTTGAACCATTCTGTATTTGATTTTATCGAAAAAGCATGTAATGGGAAGGAGAGAGAAAGGAGGACTGGAATGTCTCTGGAAAACTGGGCTGTGGGATCAGGTCGACTAACACGAGCACGAATCGCCACTCTGAAAGCAGCCGTGATAGAGTACGGCAAAAATCAGAAAATAAGCGCCAGTAAAATATTGTCTGCCGTGGGGCCCTAGACGTGGGGCGGCGACGGCATCGCGCTCAACTTATTCGTCGTGCGGGTTGCAGCAATCTCAGCCCCTATAGTGCAGACGACACGGAACTTCACAACCGAGAACTCCGCGGCCAGACCAACAGAGGGCTTCACCGGGCGAGGCACGTGGTGGCGGTAGAGGTCACTCGCTAACCGCTCCTCTTCATCCAACCGCCACGTCACATGCCAAACATATGCCCGCACATATAATCTGTCGGACGGCTATTTAGGCCTGTGAACCAGCTCCGGACAACAGCACACCTCTCACTCTTCAGCAACACATACATACACATACAGCATTTACATACTTTAAATACACACAGCATATTGAGTTTTGGCTCAACGAAGGATGGTAACCCCGAAATAAATTAAAGTGGTGCCAATCCCCCGCTTCCGACAAAGGTTTTCGAGAGTTTTGCCTTGGTTGTAGCGCGTATGTTGGAAAAGATAACACCCCGATCCACACACTTGAACGAAGAAAAAACGCTGATAACACCTCCACCCCCGCCCCCCCCCCCCACACTGGAACGAAGAAAAAACGCCGGAGAAGAGCAGTTCGGTCACAGCTAGCAACCTGAAGATCTCCACTACGCTGCACCAGTGACTGGACCGTTGACTTCTGGACAGCATGGCGCCTCGCTCTAAGTGATCAGCGATTATCTCGTTGAGACGTGGTATGCTTGTACCTGAAAGGTAGTGAGACTGGAAGTTTCTATCCTTGTTGCACTTAGATATTTCATTACTGTTAGCTCTCAATACTTCTTCAGCGAAGTACGCCATAAGAGTTGTTAAGCGTCTATTCTTCACGAGTAAAACTTCTGATTTTAATCATGAAATGTAAATTTATTTCTTCGTTTTAACGTAAAGTTATTAGGACTTCAATATTCTCCTATTGTGTTGTTGTTGTGGCCTTCAATCCACAGACTGGTTTGATGCGGCTTCTCCATGCTCCTCTATCCTGTACAAGCTTCTTCATCTCCCAGTACCTACTGCAACCTACATCCTTCTGAATCTGCTTAGTGTATTCATCTCTTGATCTCCCTCTACGATTTTTACCCTCCACGCTGCCCTACAATACTAAACTGGTGATCCCTTGATGCCTCAGAACATGTCCTACCAACCGATCCCTTCTTCTGGTCAAGTTGTGCCACAAACTTCTCTTCTCCCCAATCCTATTCAGTACCTCCTCATTAGTTATGTGATCTACCCATCTAATCTTTAGAATCCTTCTGTAGCACCACATTTCGAAAGCTTCTATTCTCTTCTTGTCTGAACTATTTACTGTCCACGTTTCACTTCCATACATGGCTACACTCCATACAAATACTTTCAGAAACGACTTCCTGACACTTAAATCTATATTCGATGTTAACACATTTCTCTTCTTCAGAAACACTTTCCTTGCCATTGCCAGTCTATATTCTCTAACCTCTCTACTTCGGCCATCATGAATTATTTTGCTCCCCAAAGAGCAAAAATCGTCTACTATATTAACTGCCTCATTTCCTAGTCTAATTTCCTCAGCATCCGTTATCCTCCTTTTGCTTTTGTTGATGTTAATGTTATATCCTCCTTTCAAGACACGGTCCATTTCGTTAAACAGCTCTTCCAGGTCCTTTGCTGTCTCTGACAGAATTACAATGTCATCGGCAAGCCTCAAAATTTTTATATCTTCTCCATGGATTTTAATTCCTACTCCGAATTTCTCTTTTGTTTCCTTTACTGCTTGCTCAGTATACAGATTGAATAACACCGGGGATACTTTACAACCCTGTCTCACTCCCTTCCCGACCACTGCTTCCGTATCATGCCCCTCGACTCTTATAACTGCCATCTGGTATCTGTACAAATTGTAAATAGTTTTTCGCTCCCTGTATTTGACCCCTGCCACTTTCATAATTTGAAAGAGAGTATTCCAGTCAACATTGTCAAAAGGTTTCTCTAAGTCTACAAATGCTAGAAACGTCGGTTTACCTTTTCTTAATCTACCTTCTAAGGTAAGTCGTAGCTTCTGTATTGCCTCACGTATTCCCACATTTCTACGGAATCCAAACTGATTTTCCGCGAGAATGGTTTCTACCAGTTTTTTCATTCGTCTGTAAGAAAGTCGTGCTGGTATTTTGCAGTCGTGACTCTTAAACTGATTTTGCTCATTAAAGCTCGTTAATTCACTATTTTTAACGTAAAGCTCTTAGGACTTTAAGATTGTATTCACAGAAGCGTTTGTAACTCTTTCAAGTATCTCGGAACTTATTTATTTACTTTATGGTTGTGAAAGTCTAAGTGGCTCCTTTATTTACAAACCATCATTTATTTTGTTTCACTTACTGAAGGACTGGCACCCATATCATTTCACTTACTGAAGACCCACCCTTAACTTTGTTTCACCATGGAGAATATTTTTGTGGGAACTATGTTCAATAAACTTTTCATTCTGCGCTATAGTGTGCATATACAGGGTGGTCTATCTATAGTGATCGGGCCAAATATGTCACGAAATAAGCATCAAACGAAAAAACTACAAAGAACGAAACTCGTCTAGCTTGAGGGGGGAAACCAGATGGCGCTATGGTTGGCCCGCTAGATGGCGCTACCATAGGTCAAACGGATATCAACTGCGTTTTTAAAAAATAGGAACCCCCATTTTTTATTACGTATTAGTGTAGTACGTAAAGAAATGTGAATGTTTTAGTTGACCACTATTTTCGCTTTGTGATAGATGGCGCTGTAATAGTCACAAACGTATAAGTACGTGGTATCACGTAACATTCCACCAGCGTGAACGGTATTTGCTTCGTGATACATTACCCGTGTTAAAATGGACCGTTTACCACTGCGGAAAAGGTCGATATCGTGTTGATGTATGGTTATTGTGTTCAAAATGCTTGACGGAATAGCATGACATCATGATGGATGTCCGGCACATAGCTCGCGTGCGGTTGAAGCGGTATTGAATAGCATATTTCATGACAGGTGGATTGGTCGTCGAAGCACCATACCATAGCCCGCACGTTCACCGGGTCTGGCGTCCCAGGATTTATTTCTGTGGGGAAAGTTGAAGGATATTTGCTATCGTTATCCACCGACAACGCCTGACAACATGCGTCAGCGCATTGTCAATGCATGTGCGAACATTACGGAAGGCGAACTACTCGCTGTTGAGAGGAATGTCGTTACACGTATTGCCAAATGCGTTGAGGTTGACGAACATCATTTTGAGCATATATTGCATTAATGTGGTATTTACAGGTAATGACGCCGTAACATCATGCGTTCTCAGAAATGATAAGTTCACAAAGGTAGATGTATCACATTGGAAGAACCGAAATACAAACGTATCTACATTCTGTATTTTATTTTAGAAAACCTACCTGGTACCAACTGTTCGTCTAAAATTGTGAGCCATATGTTTGTGACTATTACAGCGCCATCTATCACAAAGCGATAAAAGTTGTCCAACTAAAACATTCATATTTCTTTACGTACTACACGAATATGTAATAAAAAATGGGGGTTCCTATTTAAAAAAAAACGCAGTTGTTATCCATTTGACCTATGGCAGCGCCATCTAGCGGGCCAACCATAGCGCCATCTTGTTTCTTCCTTCAAGCTAGACAAGTTTCGTTCTTTGTAGTTTTTTCGTTTGACGCTTATTTCGTGAGATATTTGGGCCGGTCACGATCAGTGGACCACCCTGTATACATCATAGACGTTTGAAGCTTGAAAGGGATTTGGAACCATATAGTATCGTATGATTAAAGCAATTATACCTGGTTTTCAAGCACGATCCACCTGTTCGTTCGACGCTTAGGTGATATACCAACACAGCTGGAGAGCCTCTGCAATGCTGTTCGACTTTAGGGAGGAAAACCTAATGGGCTGAGGCGTGAATGGGTATTTGGAGTGAGGAGGAAGGCGTGCTAGGGTAGTCCGTGCAGTTGTACAAAGATGCTATACCTTGATGGCGTAATAGCGCTGCTGTCTAGTGCAGTGGCTCCCAACACGTGGTCCGCGGACCTCCAGGGTTCCGCGAGCTATGCCAGAGTGGTCAGGAAGATGCTATTAGAATAAAAAATAGATTAGATATATTTTGTATGATAACAGATTTTTTGTTTTGGCCGCTCAATATTTTTTCAATAATGAATATGTCAATGTTTTTTCTAAGTACCAAAAATAGACAACGTATAAAAAGCCTCTTAATTTGGCTTTTTTAGGTACTTGATACTGCGATATGACAAGGTATCAATCATGCTGGATGAGGGGGTCCTCGAGAAAATTTTGTTGGGGAACCCCTGGTCTAGTGAATAGGAGACCAAGGTTCGAATCCCAGCGTTGATACGAATTTTCGTTCGTCACTTCATCCTGTACATATACGTCATAGCTGTTTGAGACTTGATCTATATAGTTTCATTTGATTAGACGTTCGTTTATTCGCTATACTTGGGCCGTTAACTTGTGCCCGCCAGTGGTGGACAGGTTATTGCCTCTTTTGGAATCAACTGTGGAACGGTTGTTCCTCTGACAGGTGAATGTCCAACGACTGACACTGCAATCGCAGCATTAAATTTCAGACAGTACGGTGACTTTTCAGCACTTGTTCCAGCGAGTGGCGCCGGCTAGCGCCGTGGCCAGGAACCAGCGCCGCACCTCGCCCGCAGTGCTGTCTGTCGCCTTTTCCGAGCACCTGCCGTGGCCTTGGCCGTACACTCAGGGGCATTCCCTCCCACCCGCTCTGTCCTCTCACCCCCTCCCGCCCCCTCTGAGCTATCTCACCGGGAATCCGCATGAGAGCCGCGGCGTGTGTGTCGGCCTTGCGTACGCTGCCGGCTGACGTGTTTGTCCCGCAGCTGCCACGCTGCCGTGTCACAAGCAAGGCACGGGACGTCTTCAGCATTCTTGTTCTTGGGTTTTGTCAAAACTTGCAGCACAATTGAACACGATTAGACGCTAGATTTCTCGTCTGTAATTTCCATCCTGCCACTGAAAATCTATTTTAAGTCAACAATTCGACTTGTGATGAGGATAAGCTTCTTGTTTGTAAATAACGCAGTTGTGTGTTTGCGCACTGTAACTGTTTGCGCAGAGGATAGCTTAGGAACGAATGGATTACAGGGCTAGGATTTTTTTGCGGAACTTTGGTGACAACATACACCGACGAAAAAAAAAAAACTTGAACGCTAAGAAGGAGGTGTGCAAAGGTGTGCGACATAAACGTTTTTCTACATATGGAGGTTGATTTCTACAGGGTGCGTCAAAAAATGTATACACACTTTGAAACGTCATAGAAAATTTATTTTCCGTTCTACAATGTTAAATTTCTGGAAATGGAAAGCTGAAAGTCAAATTGGAAAAATAAATGTACTTTGCAAATGTGATTTATGTTTAAACTGGTGGCCTTCAGCATCAATACATTTCTGAGTACGAGTCAACACTGATTCCGTACATCGTACCAAAGTGTCCAATGAGATTTCTCGCACACCGCCTGAATCTCATTCCAAAGTGTGTCCAGGTTACGTGGTTTAAGTTTGTACACCTCATCTTTTACTGTGCCCCATAAGAAGAAATCCAGCGGCGTGAGGTCTGGAGAGCGTGCAGGAAACTCGATTGGTCCTTCGCGTCCTATCCACTGGCCTGGCACATTGTGGTCCAGGTATGCTGGTACATCCCTATGATAGTGCGGCCGGGCACCATCTTGTTGGAAATAAAACTCATCATTACCATATAATGCACGAATGGCAGGGAATATGGAGTCAGCAAGCATTGTCAGGTACGTTTCTACAGTAACAGTACCTTCAAAGTGGAAAGGCCCAATGAGTCCCATTGTAGACAAACCACACCACACATTTACACCAGGCAAATTCACAGCCGTTTCAACAGTAATGTGAGGATTATCTTCAGCCCAGTACACACAATTATGCCTATTGACAGTTCCATTGAGTTTGAATTGGGCTTCATCCGACAAAATTATGCAACCGAAAATCCGAGTTCACGTCTCACCATCTCCTGAACCCATTCACAAAATTCTAACCTTCAATCTGGATCGTCGTCACTTAGCTGTTGCACCAGCCTTGGAATGCACACACGAAACTTGCCTTCCTTCAGAATGCGTAACACACTACTAGCACTTACATTACTCTCACGTGCCGCTTGCCTTGAAGATTTTTGAGGGGAACGCTGAAACAGTTCCAAGACCGCAGTTGTGGAATCATCACTTATAGCTGTACGTGGTCGCCCTGATCGACCTTTATGCACATCACACACTGTTCCATGAATTTCGAATTTGTCTCGTAGACGTGTAATTGTTAACCTTGAAGGTGGTTCTGTACCATACTCACTTCTCCACTGTCTTCGAACCGCAGCTACATTATAAAACTTCCAGTACCACTTAATTATCTGCTTCAAAGCTCAAACGCACGTCCGCCATGTTGCAGTTACTTCCTTGCCACTGCTGCCACCTGTTGAAGAAACATAACATTACTTTCTCACATATATTTAACCTTGTAGAACGGGAAATAAATTGTCTGTGACAGTTCAAAGTGTGTATACATTTTTTTGACGCACCCTGTATTCATATTTCGCGCCAGTAGCATAAAAGTTGCGCGACTATGAGGCTGCAAATCAGATTGCTATAAATACACGCTGTAAACGTCGTGAGCGTTAGTTATCTTTGAGATTGGACGAGCCAAATTGATGTTAGAGAAGAACGCCTTTGAGGAGACAAAGATGCCTTTATGAGCACCTCTCTGGGTTTGAACGAAGTCGTCTAATAGGGGTACAAAAAGCTGGATGTTCCTTCTGCGATATTGCCGAAAGACTTGGCATGAATATAGACACTCCACGTGACTGTTAGCAGCGGTGGTCGCGAGAAAGTATGGTCGCAAGAAGATTGGAGTCAGGACGGCTACGTGGCACTGCCGAGAGGGAAGACCATAGCGTTCCGTATATGGCTGTGGCACCATCGCACTGCATCTACAGCTGCAATGTGGGCAGCAGTTGGCTCCACAGCGACGCAACGAACTGTTACAAATCGGTTACTTCAAGAATAGCTCCGAGCGAGACGTCCTGTAGCGTGTAATCCAATGACCCAAACCACCGCTGTTTGCGACTTCAGTGGTAATAAGTGAGAACTCACTGGAGGCCAGGATGGAAGTCCGTTGTGTCTTCTGGTGATGTTTGCAAGTCATGTATGGCATCTTTTCCAGTTAAATAGCATGTATGACATGTGAAGTTATAGTAATATTTTTACTCTGTGAAAGTGATCAATGATCGAGACCGCTTGCGAATAAGTACAGGGCGAGTCAAAAGTCCTTGGACACCTTCATAAGTTTTAAGATTAAAGGGAAAATTGAAATGTGATGATGGGAACATAGGTTCGATGTGGGGCCGCAAATTTTGATGTCATTCATGGCCGCCATCTTGAAATCCGTCATTTTGGATTCAAGTGATTTTTTTAAAATGGGGAGTGTATGACACATCAAATAACACTCGCTTGAGCTCTGGAATTGAGTGGTATAATTTGTTTCTATCTATCTTGCACAGCTTAGAAGTTATTAATGTTCAAAATTACCTTGACACCGACTCATGTCTCTCTTTGTTCCAGGTGATCTAAAATGGGTCTGACACTTGAACAGAATATCGAAATCATCCTTATATCAGGGGAACGCAGCTACCGAACAATAGCAGCTGACTACAACAGACGGCACCCGGACAGAGAACAGGTATCGCACAGCACGGTTGCTCACGTGATCACCAAATTCCTGAAGACGGGCTCTGTTCACGATAGGGCACGTAGTGGGAGACCAAGGACTGCCACCAATGACGAAACTGCAACTGGGGTTGTTGCGTCGTTTGTGAAAAGTCCTAAACGAAGTACCCATAGTGCTCAGAGCCATTTGAACCATTTTTTTTTAGATGGGTAGATCACATAACTAATGAGGAGGTATTGAATAGAATTGGGGAGAAGAGGAGTTCGTGGCACAACTTGACAAGAAGAAGGAACCGGTTGGTAGGGCATGTTCTGAGGCATCAAGGGATCATAAATTTAGCATTGGAGGGCAGCGTGGAGGGAGACCAAGAGATGAATACACTAAGCAGTTTCAGAAGGATGTAGGATGCAGTAAGTACTGGGAGATGAAGAAGCTTGCACACGCTAGGGTAGCATGGAGAGCTGCATCAAACCAGTCTCAGGACTGAAGACAACAACAACAACAACAACAACAATCTAATATATTACCTAAACAAATGAGCCCGAAATGTAAGTGCTCTACATGTACTATTTTTATGTTGCGAAGTTTATGCGTCAGTGTACTATCACACCGAAAAGTATCCGAATGACCTATATTGCATTTCACCTGGATTGCATGCAGCCCACATAACACAAGCGTCTTACAGGTCGTCTAATCTCTTCGCAGCACAATCGTCTCACTATGCAAAATTGACACTACAAGAGATCACTACAGAAGACCGTTCTTTGAGGTAATCAGTCCAGATGTACATCACAACTGCGATGCTGCAAATGCTAGGAAGCGCATCAACAGAGATTAGACAGAACTCTTGTAAACTCAACTTTATTACAGTAAGTGACATTTCAAAATAGCTATCACACTCATTAGAATCTGAGTTAACTAACTCCATCACATAAGTCATTCCGGCGATCTTTAGGCAACATTAAAAATTTTGCTGATCAAGATTCCTAAAGTTATATGACAATTTGAAGTATTGCTGCTGTTTAACAGATTCCCACACCGGTGGAACGTCGTTTCGATACGAGTGGTTTATCACAAGCTGGATGTTGAATTAACCAGTTAAAAGCAACGCGATTAATAATGGCAAGCGCTATGGAAACCTCATAATTAATATCGTTTCACCTGTGATTTCTCTGTACTCAGGATTGAGCAATTATTTGTCCATATGTCTGAACATGGCGCAAGTTTTTGTTTTGGATCTGGATTCAAACCAAGCGCCACGGTAACTGAGCAAAGCTTTCGTGCCTTACCGAGACTCGATCATATGGGGCGCTGATAACCTCGTTACTGAGCGCCCATAAGCTGCAAACACACACACGCTCTAGTATATATCTTTCATTAGGGCTCTTAAGAAGTTTATATAAAGACATCACAACTTGTCACCACTAGGAATATTGCCTTGGAATTCTGAATGAGCCAACTGATGACGATCAAGCAAAAATTCAATAAATTAGAACACACAGTACTGCTGCTCCCGAGGTCTGAACCTTGCCATTGAATGCCGATATCGCACGACGTGTGAGTGTCTGTTATAAAAGGTTCCCCGAATGTGCAAAATCATTCATACCAGAATGATCTTTCTTGAAGCAAAAAATCTTTTTCTGACGTGTTTTGCCCAAGGGCACTTCCCCCACACTCAATACAAAGGTTCAGAGCTTCCTCTGCTGTGTTATTGCTCTACTACTCCCAAAGCGAACAACATGTCACTAACGTTAGCGCTTTTTCCAGTTGCGACTATATCTTTTCACACTTCACAAGCTTCAAGCATGAAAAATCCAAAATTGTAAGTGCGAGATAAATACGAGAACTTCAAATAAGAAAATGACCGTTGATAAATTCACTCATAGCGTCGCACCACGTTCGCCGGATCGGAGGCGTCTAACGTTGGTGGCGGGTTGCGTATGGCCGGTAGCCGGTAGCTGCTGTATGGAGCAAGGAAGACCTCGAGTGTAAACTGTTCTGATCTTGACTCAGCCACAAGCTGTTTGCCGGAATTATTTTTGGAACTTTTTGCTATTACAGGTGGATTATAAAATGGAACGAATTATGTTTATGGTTCCATCAGGCTGATAACTTAAGCTGATATCTGATATGCGACTTACGGAACTAGGGAATGGACTCCAACGCGCGACTACATGTTTACAGAGCACACAGCTTGCCACTCGACCACGAGCAGCTACATTTTCTTATCGGTTCGAGAGTGCTGACAGGCCTTCCTACTTACACTTCCGCATTCTACATTGTTGCCAGATTATGGATATGGTTGGACTTGAAATTCTGAGGGGTGGTCCGGAATATCGGACGCCTTAAGTGAACGACTCAGACTTCGTCTCTGTGGCGGCTGGGCGGTGGTCAGGTTTTGCGTCTAATACTGTACTTTCTTTGCAATCTCGATGAAATATTCTGCAATGCTTCCATTTAAGAAGTGACACCGAGTAAGAGAAATTTATTGTTTGAACCTAGATCGGACGTTTGGCACCTAAACTGCCATTGCTCTCTAATGTCACGTTCCAAGTAACCTACATTAAGAAATATCGACTTAATGAAAAAAAGATATACCACAGCAATGTCATGTTGGCTTAGCGGCAACACGTCCATTTCCAATGCGTTGTTGATATGAAAGTCGGCTTGGATCTCGCTGGGGAAACACTGCGGTTTGGAAGACTTTTTCTCCTTTTCTACGTTCGATCTGCAAACGCCCAGTACGAAATTTAGTGAGTAAATCGCAAGACAAGCTCTGCATCACAGGCCATCTCACAACCTCCATAGAATACATTTTGGAAGTGAGCAAAGGGTCTGTTTTGGAAATACCGAGTTACTCCACAAGAAAGACTTGGTTTGGAAGACTTTTTCTCCTTTTCTACTTTCGATCTGCAAACGCCCAGTACGAAATTTAGTGAGTAAATCGCAAGACAAGCTCTGCATCACAGGCCATCTCACAACCTCCATAGAATACATTTTGGAAGTGAGCAAAGGGTTTGTTTTGGAAATACTGAGTTACTCCACAAGAAAGGCTCCGAAAAGGATCAACGGACCATTAATGACAGTAATCTGTGTGTTGCTTGTCATTTAGGCTATCGTAATGTGGGACAAACATCATGGAAGTAATAAAATACTGAGGTAAATCTAGAGGTGAGAAACGTATTGAACAGAATAGCAGGAGTGCGTGCTTTTTCCTGTCTTTCTTTTTGTATCTGCATTAGACGAGATACATTTTCCTTGTACATATAAACTTTGATTATTATGAAATATATTTGAACCATTTCATAACTGTGACTGAAACAGTTTCCTTTTACTATATCAAACTTTCGTCGTAGCACAGATATGATAAGTGTATATTTCAACTGCATTGGCTGATACACTTCAATCATAGTGATAGAATAGCACTTCGTCTCCATGCCACAAGTGACCCATCGGGACCATCCGACCGCCGAGTCATCCTCAGCTAAGGGTGCGGGTAGGAGGGGCTTGTGGTCAGCACACCGCTCTACCGATGGTTTTCTTTGACCGGAGCCGCTACTATTCCGTCGAGTAGCTCCTCAATTGGCATCACGATGCTGAGTGCACCCCGAAAAATGGCAGCAGCGCATGGCGGCCCGGATGGTCACCAATCCAAGTGCCGGCCACACCCGACAGCGCTTAACTTCTGTGATCTGACGGGAACCGGTGTATCCACTGCGGCAATGCCTTTGCCATGGTGATAGAATATATGCTTGAAAATTTCTCAAGCCATTTCCTGCGTGAGCAATTCCCACAAGAGTAACTTTGCCATCACTGTGTCGAAATTTTATGACCCTTGCTTTAGCAGTTCTAGCGCTCTCCCACACACGGAGTCCCCAAAACAAGCAGACCTGATGAAGCAGAATACCTGATGTGTCACTTTCAATTATCTTATGTTCTTCATAATTACGTTCATGGAATTCAAAGTCAGGTGGACTGTCTACATTATTGCCGAAGACGCATAACGGTTCGTTTACTTGGTATACCACTTCTTTTTCATGGAAGAGATGTGGTATCACAGACCATGTCATACCTTTTTGTTAAGTATAACATACACTACAGGTAGAACGGCATGGTGATTAAGGCGGTCAGTTTCTAATCTGTAGGGAGGGGGTTTGAATTCTTCCATGAATTTTAATTCCTGGTAAGAGTTGTTTGTTTGGGAGGACAACGAGAATTATTAAGCATTCATAATTTTAAAGAATTCATAAGTATATAACTGTGGATTTAGTGGACTCAAACATTCGACTTTACGTCTACACCGTCGATGTTGCACCACTTTTTCTTTTTATGTATTGTGATTTCTGCTGGGCATTAAAAGAAAATGATATCTCCTTTGCTCTTCCCTCGGTATTGGCCTCCTACCTGGAAGTAAACAAAGAGAAGAATAATGAATATGATGCATTTTCTATGCGTGAAATGCGAAATATTTTCTCTTTGATGCCTTCATCGGCATTGACGGCATGCGGTATGTGACAAAATATTAATTTCATGTTTGTCTCAGTTTCTTTGTCAATGGTCGTAAAAAATTTTGAAATCCAGAGTCTATTTAATGACTGAGAAGAGTGGAATAGACAGTTTGGTTTTTATGAGTAATCTGCTCCTCTTTCTTTTTTTTTTTTTAAAACTAGACAAACGAATTTTCCTCTTCTTTGAGGGAAAACAAAACGCTCGTTTGAGATAAACAAAGTTTTCTCCCTAAAACCACAACAGTTCAGTAACTTGTCCAGTTCCCGTCGTCCTGAACAAATACATTTAGCCACCGGTGACTAGAGGCAACAAGTTTTTCAATGGATCTGTTATTCTGTGACAACTCTTCCCATGCGTCATGAACTGCTTCGGACAACCTGGCTTGGTTGTCGGTGCTGGTCTTCTACAAATAATAATTTTCTCCTTCTCTGACCATACGTACTTTAGGAAACCAGGCCAACAGCTCAACGTCTCCGTTCTTTTGAGAGCAATGTTCTGCACAGTTCGCTGTGTTGACAGAAGAACAGTCATACTGGAAGATTATTCAACCTCCGAAAAATCTTCGTCAAACAGAAGGAATTATTACGTTTTCCAATATTTCACAGAAATAATGAGTAGAAAATGGACTGTACAGTTGGCACAGAACGCCGCAAACACATGCTGATATTCATCCCCAAACTCGACAGCAGATCGGCCACACCTTTGCCTCTGGTAGACATATTTGCTGTCGAATCCAGCTCCACTTGGTGGGTATACGTGGACTGAAGTATTTGATGCAGTGGAAAACACCCTCTCGACCGTAAAGATAACTTGCTCCCAGTAAGAAAGCGGTTTTCTTCAGTACGCCAGTGTGAATTTTAATCTAGCAGCCTTATGTCGCCCCCTAAACGTTTTCTTAACTGCTGATTTTCGTTCATACATTCCTTTCTCGTAGAGACGACAACGAATGGTCGACTTGATCACACTTATCTGGTGGATTTTCGTAATTTCTGTGGTGTCTGTGTGTGTGTTTGTAGGGTATGCGATGAAATATTTTTCTACATTTGAGCGTGGGCCACGTAAAATGAGTTTCTTGTAACGAAAGTAGCTGATCTTCTGAAATATTTTCTTCCTTGTACTACATGAAAAAGATGACGTCGATCCAGTCCTCTGGAAAGAGTGGTCGTATCATTTAACAGAAGACATTAACATCCTCCGGATTTGAAACAGGTATTTACAATCAGTTTTATCTTTTTACTAGCGTCGTTGTTAGACGCAAGTAAGTTAAGTAATGCAACGCAATTTTTGTTATCAACTATCTCATCATCAGTTAATGAGTTTTAGCGTCATACGAATAATTAGAGATGTTAGATATTAACTTGAAAAGTATTCCCTAGATTTGGAAAGAACTAAATAACTACTTGTTACCGTCCACTTGCCACAGAACGCCGCAACCATTTGCTGTGAACGAAATATTTACCTATTTTTGGACAACAACATCTAAAAATGACCAAGAAACATTAAGTGCTTCCTTCAAGCGAGCATGAAGCAGCAGCAGAATGAAGAAGTTAATAGCGATAATGATAGTAATAATCGAAGTATCTGGTAACTTCATACGGTGCAATGGTATTTTTCGATCTAAGAAATGTTGTGAAATCGTGAAAATTTAAAAATGGCTTCAAATAGAGGCTGTGACGGCTAAAATCTTTTTTACAGCCCGCTGACATGAGACTTGCATAATTTTCGTGTCAGTAACCTGCCGATAGTTAACGAGATAGAGAAGTGAATTTTTTTCACCGTGTCTAATTCGTAAGCTAAGTGCATTATGCGTTACGACATAGTCATGAATGTAGAAAATGTTGGCTCCAGCGGTCTCGTTGAACGATCCTGGGTACTTAGTTGCGAGCTGTGGTTTCGATTCCCATTTACATAATGCATTTTAAAGAAACACGAATAGTTCTCCTTGGCATCAAGTAATGCCAACTAAAGAACATCAGGTTGCACCGTAGTTCCGAATCAGCGTTATAAACATCATATCCCTTCGATACAACTGGCGCAGAGTCGATTTAGGTTGGGCCGCAGCAGAGGGGGGGGGGGGGGGGGGGGAGTCGCTGGAAACAGAAACTCTGTCGCCAGTGAGATTCCTTACACCAGAAACTTTATTTTATTTAAAGAGACAGTGGTCAATCCAACTCATAGGGCTCTTATTTTACTTGAACTTGAGTCTTTGAAACATTTGGTGCTGGCCTGGGATTCGTATTCAGATCTCCTCTTTCGTGGTATCTGACTCACACGGAACAGTATAGTTCGATCATTGTGTTGTTTTCCCCAAGATTGGAAACTCCTTTAGGTCTTCACGAAAGGCACATATGTAGGTTCGAATCCTGGCCCAGCACAAAAGTATTCATGGTTTCGTCTCAACCCTAGCATATGCACACCGAATTACCATTGAAAAATAATTTTCATTTTTAATGTCTCTTCACGTGTTGTCAACAATAACGATATGTAGCGTTGTTTCTATTGAAACATGCACACATCGCACTACTGGTGAGCAAACAATCCGTGGATAGAAAGAATGGCGATAGGTAACGGGTACGATTTCCGGTCAGGCAAAAATTTGTATCCATATTTCACATTCGAATGTCTCGCTGCTGTTGAAAAAATTCGATATCTATCATCCTATTTTATTTAGTTAACAATCTAATTTACGTACTGAGTTCGAAGTCCCGTTACAAAACTTGACATCATTTCACTCCGTTTTAAACATGTCCAAACTTTGTTACTTGAATTAATATTACACGTTTTTCGTCGTTAATTGTGAGGGGATATAGTGTTGAGAGGATTACAGGCAGAGCACAAAAATTTTCAAGTTCAGATTTGCTGAGTGATACTGGTGAAAACTTCTATATTTCACAACTGTTTGTTCCTCGAGTCTTCATGAGGCTACGGTCGCAGGTTCGAATCCTGCTTCGGGCATGGATGTGTGTGATGTCCTTATGTTAGTTAGGTTTAAGTAGTTATAAGTTATAAGGGACTGATGACCTTAGACGTTAAGTCCTGCAGTGCTCAGAGCCATCTGAACCATCTTGATGAGGCACGAAAGCTTAGCTTAGTTACAATGGCTAAGGGTGCTTGTTTTCAATCCAGACCCAGAACAAAAAAGTGCGTCATGTCGTTTGAAGATCAAATATGAGGACAAATAAGTGCTCCATCATGAGTATTGAGAAATCAATGGTGAGACAATGTTGATTATGAGGTTTCCATAGCGCTTGCTGTTGCTAGTCGCTTTGCTTTTACCTGGTTAATTCAACATCCAGTTTATGAGAAACCACTCGTATCAGAAATGACGTTTTACAGGCGTGGAAAATCTTTTAAAGAGCAAAAATTCTCCGAACTCTCAGAGAACTTTAGGAGTCCACATATTGCCTCAAAATATCTTGTTCATAAAAATATTTAATTTTGCCTGCAGATTGCTGGAATGACTTCTGTGACGGAGTTAGTTAACCTAAATTCGAAAGGGTGTGGTAGTGATTTTAAAATGTCACTTACTGTATTATAACTGTGTTTACAAGCGTTAAGGACTACCTCATCTCAAATGACACGTCTCCTAGTATTGGTAAGGACGTGGGTCTGATTTACATCAGGGCTGATTACCTTAAAGATAGAATTCTCTATTTATCTCTTGTGGTATCCATTTTCATAGTCAAACGACCGTGCTACACAGAGATTAGAGGACCTAGAAGACACCTACGTTATGTGGGTTGCATGCAATTCAGGTCGTTTGAATTCTTCCAGATCTTCATATATACATATAGTTAAGGCTAACCGGTCATTTGACCATCTTCTTCTGTGCGGATTCACAAACAGTGCCCGAACACTTACGGGAACCGGCAGTAAAGCCGCGAGTAATGAGTATGATGGGCAGGGTCATTATGAATGTAGTGCGGGACAATAAGTTGCGAATGTGGATCTCACGGGAGGCGTGCCAGGGATAAGTCCCTGCAGTCGCACTGTCGTCTATCTCCTCGGTGGCTCAGATGGGTAGAGCGTCTGCCATGTAAGCAGGAGATCCCGGGTTCAGGTCCCGGTCGGGACACACATTTTCAACTGTTCTCGTTGACTTATATCAACGCCTGTATTCAGCTAAGGGTATTCATTTCATTGTACTTCCAGTTACGATAGTACGCGTACGCAACTACTCTTCAGTTTAGAAGTAAGTGCCTGGCAGAGGGTTCGTCGAAACACGTTCAGACTGTTTCTCTATTGGTCCACTCGAAAACAGCGTGCAAGGAAAACCAACACTCACATCTTTCCGTACGAGTAATGATTTTATTATGGTGATCATTTGTCCCTATGAGAGTGGGCGTCAACAAAATATTTTCGCATTCGCAAGAGAAAACTGGTGACAAATTTGGTGAAGAGCTCTGCCTGCATCACAGGGGTGCCTATGTTTTATTGATTGGCACACCAACTCGCGTATCCGTAACAGTGTCTTCCGTATTTCGCGGTAATGCAAGACGACCTGCCCTACCCTGTTCTTTTCGACGGCGTCTGTCGATCCTGTTTGGCAAGGATCCCATACTGCTGAAGTGTTTCACTAAATTCTGCCGTAAATTTTCATTACATTGCAGTGGACAGGACTTCATATATGTATTTCTTTCAGGTGGATGACCGTGTCGCCAATAGCAACACCATAATTGACGTGGTACCTTTATCTTGATAGTTACTATAATCTGAACATTTATATTTCCATTAACTTTTATTCTGACACAGTTTCTTGATAACAGTACGAAGAGAATAGCAAGCTTTATCGTAACCTGAAAATGTTGTCTTTTCAAATTCTCCTATTAGTTAAAAGAAAAGCATGGTGACATCCAGTAAAGCCAGCTTATATCTGTGCCAGATATACTGTTCCGTTGAATATTAACTTGATATTTCTTGGAAGTTCAGGTGACGTTCGATGCATTTAATTCTTTCATTCTCCTCAAATAACTTTTCAACGTAATGTACTTAACAAGAAATTACTAGAGCAGTAAATACTCCATTTCTAATATTTCCATTAACTTTTTCTTTCTGATCGAGGTTTATTTGAGTTAGGAGAATTACAGTAACATGTAATAACTCAATATATTGATACTGGAAAAATTCGTTACATGGACTCGCTACAGATAGAGCGTATTCCATTACAAACCTAATATCTTTTAAACATAATTGTATATATTCTAGAAAATGCGATGGCGGAGTTCTCCCGAACGCTGGCCACCGGCTGTTTTCTTGTAGTGACCCGCACTGCCGCACGTCGGATCGACAAATAATCACTGAATCCCGTCGTCACATAAACTTGTGGGCGCGACGTGAAAGAAACAGAAAACCTACATATCTTTAATGCATCGAAAAAAACGTAAAAATATACGTTCAAATGACCAATTGTTACTTACTTGGAGTCGCTCAGGCGGAAAAAGACTTCGGTGTTCCAATTAATATTGTGACAGTACACAGTGCAGCAATACTCAAGAAGAGGACGGTCAAGCTTAGTGAAGCCTGTCTCATTAGTAGACCTGTTGGGTGTTGTAAATATTTTGCCAATAAAATGCAGTCTTTGGTTACCCATCCTCGCAACATTTCCCCCATGATCTCTCCAGTTTCAGTTTTCTGTAATTGTTATCCCTAGTTTGCGTAGTTTATCGTGCAACCGAAACTTAACGGATCCCTTTTAGCACTCATGTGGGTTGAGAGGCACCGACATGCCTTACTCATACTGTGGCATCAAGCAGTCAGGCCTGCAAGATGAGTGGTCTGCCAAGCGAGTGGATTCATTCTTATTTATCGAGTAACATGAACTCTCGTACTCACAACTAAGTTACAAATTATCCTCCTATATGAATAATACGCAACTGAAACACGCATCTGACTATCAGTAATTTACAGAACTCTGACTGTTCACTACGCACTGGCAATACCACATTTTCTTTTTGTCTTTTATTTAACGGCTTTTATCAACATGTGGCCACCGCACTGAATATGAATGGCGCACACATTATAAATTCGGGACATCATGACAACATACAATTCGAAGGAAAAGTCCACCAATCTTTCTCTTTTCACTATCTTATTTATTCCGACAAATCTATAACCTAAACACACAAATTCTATAACCTACAACAATAACACATGAGAAATTCCGCCCAGTGGGCATGGCTTAACATTGGTGATTCTCTACCTTATGGTCTCGTAATTATTTAACGCTACAGTTCACTTTCTGGATAGGATGGTGGATCTTTTATTATTTCTCACACTTCGACTCTCACAATCATCATCACGAAACTTTCCTCCAGACCGAGCAGTACAAAAGGAACACACATAACCCACTAATCTTTTGAAACTACCTCGCTACTCTCCTATGCAAACCACACATACCCAAATTACATGACATACACCTCACTACAATATGAAATACTACACAGGGAATAATCACAACATTATTCACTTTCAGCTTTCCCACTTCAATTATTATTTATCCCAGTTTCACACGACACTGCCCCACTTTGTAATTCTACTTTCCTACTATGAACTCTGGAGATATATGCACGTCTTCCTGTGCAATGCAAGCCAAGTGGCGTTGCTGGATAGACGGCTGACTCATCTTGTTTCTCTCTCAGAGTGTTATAGTTTGAATCAAGCGTCACACGGAAACGTATCTCGCAAAGTAATATTAAGAACATATTCATCACACACACGTGTCCTCAACTGATACCATGGACGAGTACTTCTCTTTATCCTTTGTCTCATACACAGATTGAGACTCACACAGTACTCACCACGTGGCAGTACTCGTCTCTAATTTCAAATCCTGCACACGCCATTTCTTAAATATTTCAACTTATGGTACACACGCTATTTCTTAAATATTTCAACTTATTGTACACACGCTAGTAATTCAACTTAACGTAAGCACACGGAAGTATTTCAACTTATTGCTACACGTGGTTTCATTGTGACCGTTGGTCACGTCCGAAGATTATTACGATCCCATTAATATTACCTGCCTGACATTTAATTCTCCCCACAAAAGTTCCTGAAATAGAGAAATTATTATTATTTCAAACTACTCTTAAATATTCCACATGCATACCATGTCTCCACTCTTTTGTCTTTACGGAGCACAACTAAGACAGGTCTTAACAGCACAAGATCCAGCGGTAGAGTGCTGAAACATGGCCATTCTCCAGGTCCTCTCGCACCTCTGCTGAAGTGGGGGAGCACCTTGCTACCGTATTGGTCAGCCACATTTCAGGCGCTCAAAGCTCAGGTAAATTTCATCTCTTTGGTCCCACCAAAGGTGGCCAAAGGATCGTCTCAAAGATGATGATATATTCACATTCACTATCTGCAGTTAGCAGACGACCATACATTCATTCATTTCACAGATCTCACCAAACTGGATGTAGGGATTTATTTTGTGGGAGTGCACATGTGATCAATTAAATAAATAAATTGTCATTCTTTCCCACACTGGTATCCAGCTTCACTGTATTAATTGAAATTGAGTTATTTTACAAAAAAATGTGTATTTTCAATGTCGGGCGGTAATGTACCCTTTCACCGTTACCTGACGTTTTCATTAGGTAGAGTCAATTTCCACGTTTTGTACCATATACACACATCAAAATAGTTTTGCATCACCTCTGTTCTGACAGTTCCGGAACCTGTACAGAAAATAGGAATAGAGATCAACATAAACATCATTTCCGCCCTTTTTATTGCTCATGAAACCACACATTGCATGTTGTACACCATACAGCGAGACCTTCAGAGGCGGTGGTCAAAATTTCTGTACACACTGGTACCTCTAATACCCAGTAGCACGTCCTCTTGCATTGATGCATGTCTGTATTCGTCGTGGCACACTATCCACAAGTACATCAAGGCACTGTTGGTCCAGATTGTCCCACTCCTCAACGGCTACTCGGCGTACATCCCTCAGAGTGGTTGGTGGGTCACGTCGTCCATAAACAGCCCTTTTCAATCAATCCCAGGCATGACCGATACGGTTCATGTCTGGAGAACATGCTGGCCACGCGAGTCGAGCGATGTCGTTATCCTGAAGGTTCACAAGATGTGCACAATGGGAGCGCGAATTGTCGTCCATGAAGACGAATGCCTCGGCAATATGGTGCCGATATGCTTGCACTATCGGTCGGAGGATGGCATTCACGTATCGTACAGCCGTTACGGCACCTTCCATGACAATCAGTGGCATAGATCGGCCCCACATAAACACCAGGAAACCTCCACCTTGCTGCACTAGCTGGACAGTGTGTCTAAGGTGTTCAGTGTAATCGGGTTGCCTCCAAGCACATCTCCGACGATTTTCTGGTCGAAGCGATATGCGATACTCATCGGTGAAGAGCACGTGTTGCCAATCCTAAGCGGTCCATTCGGCATGTTGTTGGGCCCATCTGTACCGCGCTGCATGGTATCGTGGTTGTAAAGATAGACCTCGCCATGGACGTCTGGAGTGAAGTTGCGTATCATGCAGCCTATTGAGCACAGTTTGAGTCATACCACGTCCTGTGGTTGCACGAAAAGCAGTATTCAACATGGTGGCGTTGCTGTCAGGGTTCCTCCAAGCCATAAAACGTAAGTAGCGGTCATCCACTGCAGAAGCAGCTTTGGGCAGCCTGAGCGAAGCATGTCATCGACAGTTCCTGTCTTTCTGTATCTCCTCCATCTCCGAACAACATCACTTTGGTTCACTTAGAGACGCCAGGACACTCTCCTTGTTGAGATCCCTTCCTGGCACAGAGTAACAATGTGCACGCTATCCAACCGCGGTAGTGACCGTGTAGGCATAGTTGAACTACAGACAACACGAGCCGTGTAGCTCCTTCCTGGTGGAATGACTGGAACTGATCGGCTGCTCATGCATGGTTGTTTACATCTTTGGACGGGTTTAGCGACATCTCTGAACAGTCAAAGGGACTGTGTCTGTGAAACAATATCCACAATCAACGTCTATCTTCAGGAGTTCTGGGAACTGGGGTGATGAAAAACTTTTCTTGATGTGTGTAGATATCTTCTGTAAGTCATTTTGCAATTGGTTGTGAACTTCTGATGACTTTACTAAATGGTAAACGACAGTCTAAGAGGGCTGCTCAGATTGTCTCGTAAATAATTTATACTGATTAGTATCAGCAGGGGACCTACAACGCTCCCTTGTGAAACGCTGAATACCAAAATGCAAAACAACGCCTCCATCTATACCACCATCTATAGCTACATCTATACTCTGCATATCACTGTTGAGCGCTCGAACGTTTCTCTCGCCCGTCCTCGAAGCTTCCGTGGTCGAGCCCAGCATCCATGCTCTCTTGGCGTTGTATGGCGTGCGAGACAAATCACACGACTTACTTCTTCACTGATGGATAGGGACTGCGCCTGTTGTGTACGGATTCAGGGGGGATTGGCCACCATCCGTAAACAGCTGGAAGCTATGTTGGCCGTGGTCGACAGGCCCCAGGCTGTTGCCCTGGGCTTCGGTGACACTGGGACACCCGAGGCGAGCGCTTTGGAGCCTCTGGAACCTGTAGCATCGCCTGGGTTTTCTGATGCCACTGCGCCCTCGGATTCGGACGTCCCTGCCGGTCGACACTTGCCTGACGGTGATTGGCGAACCGTGGCGGGGGCGCGAATCCCTGGGCGGAAGGCGAAAGTTGGTGCTGGCCGCAAGGCTGTAGCCTTACGCCTCCGTAACAGCTTTGAGGTGGTGCCCACTGCTGAAAGCACTTCTGAGCCAACAAGGGCGGCCTCGCCTGTTGCGGCAGTGGCCGGTCTTCCTGAGAGGTACGGACAAGCGCAGAGGGTGGGATTACTTGTCATTGGGAGCTCCGATGTTCGGCGGGTGATGGAGCCCCTTAGGGATATGGCAGCTAAGGACGGGAAGAAAGAAAGCCAATGTGCACTCCGTGTGCACGCCGAGGGGAGTCATCCAAGATGTGGAAAGGGTCCTTCGGGACGCCATGAAGGGTACAGGGTGCAGCCAACTGCAGGTGGTTGCTCGTGTCGGCACTAATGATGTGTGTCGCTATGGGTCGGAAGAGATTCTCTCTGGTTTCCGGCGGCTATCTGAGTTGGTGAAGACTTCCAGTCTTGCTAGCGAGATGAAGACAGGGCTCACCATCTGCAGCATCGTTGACAGGACCGATTGCAGACCTTTGGTAGAGCCGAGTGGAGGGTCTGAATAAGAGGCTCAGACGGTTCTGCGACCTTGTAGGCTGCAGATTCCCCGACTTGCGCCATATGGTGGTGGGGTTTCGGGTTCCGCTAAATAGGTCAGGTGTCCACTACACACAGGAGGCGGCTACAAGGGTAGCAGGGGCTGTGTGGCGTGGACTGGGCGGTGTTTTAGGTTATACAGTCTTGGGAATGATCAAAAAGGGCTCCAGTCTCAAAGGGTACAGGGCAAAGAAACGACGAGAATCGACCAAGCAACAGTCGGTATTGTAGTTGTAAATTGTCATAGCTGTGTTAAAAAAGTACCAGAGCTTTAAGCACTGATAGAAAGCACTGAAGCTGAAATCGCTATAGGAACAGAAAGCTGGCTAAAGCCGATATTCTGGCGAAATTTTTACAGAGGCGCAAACCGTGCTCAGAAAGGATAGATTAAATAAAGTAAGTGGTGGTGTGTTTGTGTCTGTCGGTAGTAGTTTATCTTGTACTGAAGTTGAAATAGATAGTACCTGCGAATTACGATGGGTAGAGTTACTGCCCGCCATCCATGTGGAGCACGTGTTGGTCTCACCGCGGACTTCTAGTACTGAGCCATACACAACTGATTTCATCAAAGTGTACGGGCCTGAAGATGGCGTTGACTCATCGTCGAAACTAGCAGCCAAATAAATATAAAATCTCAAGTACCGCTGGACGAGTTTCATTTTTAATAAAAGTTATACCAGCTGTGTCCCACCTATCTCCAATTTAAATATGGATGAACGAAGACTATGGGTTTCATATCAGCACACACCCCGCTGCAGCTGCAGAGTGAAAATCTCATTCTGGAAACATCCCCCAGGCTGTGGCTAAGCCATGTCTCCGCAATATCCTTTCTTTCAGGAGTGCTAGTTCTGCAAGGTTCGCAGGAGAGCTTCTGTAAAGTTTGGAAGGTAGGAGACGAGATACTGGCAGAAGTAAAGCTTTGAGTACCGGGCGTGAGTCGTGCTTCGGTAGCTCAAATGGTAGAGCACTTGCCCGCGAAAGGCAAAGGTCCCGAGTTCGAGTCTCGGTCGGGCACACAGTTTGCCAGGAAGTTTCTTAAGTACCCCACTCAATTAGTTATAATTGGTGGAGACTTGAATCTACCCTCGATTTGTAGGCGAAAATACATGTTCAAAGCCGGTGGTAGTCAGAAAATTTCTTCCGAAATTGTACAAAATGCTTTCCCTGAGAATTACTTTGAACAATTAGTTCATGAGCCCAGACGAATTGTAAATGGTTGCGAAAACACACTTGACCTCTTAGCCACAATTAATCAAATTCAAAAATGGCTCTGAGCATTATGGGACTTAACATCTGAGGTCATCAATTCCCTAGAACTACTTAAACCTAACTAACACATCCATGCCCGAGACAGGATTTGAACTTGCGACCGCAGCGGTCCCACGGTTCCGGACTGAAGAGCCTAGAATCGCTCGGTCACTTCGGCCGGCCCACAAATAATCCTGATCTAATATAGAGCGTCATGACAGATACAGGGATTAGTGAACAAAAGGTCATTGTAGCGAGGCTCAAAATCATATCAACCAAAACCACTGAAAATAAACGCAAAATATATCTATTTAAAACAGCAGATAAAAATTCGCTTGATGCCTTCCTAACAGAGAGTCTCTATTCCTTCCAAGCTAGTTATGTAAGTGTAGACCAGATATGGCTCAAATTCAAAGATACAGTATCGACAGCAATAGATAGATTGATACCGCATAAGTTAATAAGAGACGGGACTGATCCACCATGGTACACAAAACACGTCAGAATACTGTTGCAGAAGCAACGAAAAATTCATGCCACATTTAGAAGAAAGCAAAATCCCCAAGACTGTAAGTTTCACGGAAGCTCGAAATTTAGTGCGGACGTCAATGCGAGATGCTTTTAATAGTTTCCACAAAGAAATATTGTCTCAAAATATGGCAGAAAACCCAAAGAGATTCTGGTCGTATGTAAAGTACACCAGTGAAAAAAAAATCAGGTAATACCGTCACTGCGCGATAGCGATGGAAATGTTATCGATGATGGTGCCACTAAAGCGGAGTTATTAAATACAATTTTCCGCAATTCCTTCACGAAAGAAGACGAAGTAAATATTCCAGAATTCGAAACCAGAACAGCTGTTTGCATGAGTGACATAAAAGTAGATATCTTAGGTGTTGCGAAACAACTCAAATCACTTAAGAAAGGCAAGTCTTCCGGTCCAGATAGTGTACCAGTGAGGTTGCTCTTAGAGTATGCAGACACAATAGCAATCATATACAATCGCTCGCCGGCCGCTGGTGGCCGAGCGGTTCTGGCGCTACAGTCTGGAACCGCGCGACCGCTACGGTCACAGGTTCGAATCCTGTCTCGGGCATGGATGTGTGTGTTGTCCTTAGGTTAGTTAGGTTTAAGTAGTTCTAAGTTCTAGGGGACTTATGACCTCAGCAGTTGAGTCCCATAGTGCTCAGAGCCATTTTTTTTTACAATCGCTCACTTGACGAAAGGTCTGTTCCTAAAGACTGGAAAGTAGCACAGGTCACACCAATATTCAAGAAAGGAAATATGAGTAACCCATTGAATTACAGACCCATATCACTCACCTCAATTTGCAGTAGGATTTTGGAGCCACATTATGAATCGCCTTGATGAAAATGACTTATTGATACATAACCAACATGGATTCAGAAAATACCGTTCTTGTTCAACACAGCTAGCTCTTTATTCTCATGAAGTAACGAGTGCTGTCGACAAGGGATCTCAGATCTATTCCATATTCCTAGATTTCCAGACGGCTTTTGATACCGTTCCTCACAAACGACTATTAATCAAATTGCGTGCATATGGCGTATCGTCTCAGTTGTGTTACTGGATTCGTGATTTCCTTTCAGAGAGGTCACAGTTCGTAGTGATAGACGGTAAATCATTGAGTAGAACAGAAGTGATATCTGGTGTTCTGCAAGGTAGTGTCATAGGCCCTCTGCTGTTCCTGGTTTATATAAATGATCTAGGTAATAATCTGAGCAGCCCCCTTAGATTGCTTGCAGATGACGCTGTAACTTATCGTCTAGTAAAATCATCACACGATCAATTCCAATTACAAAATGATCTAGAGAGAATTTCCGTATGGTGCGAAAATTGGCAATTAGCACTAAACAAAGAAAAGCGCGAGGTCATACACATGGGCACTAAAAGAAATTCGATAAATTTTGGGTATACGATAAATCGCACAACTCTAAGGGCTGTCAATGCAACTAAATACCTAGGAATTACAATTACGAGCAACTGAAATAGGAAATACCACACAGATAATATTGTTGAGCTATCCAGGTAATATCTGTCGGACACAGAAGGCTGTTGTGCAGTATATCACTTTGACAAAAAGCAACTATATCCTTTCGATATATATAATTACACTGCACTTCTTTTAACTCTAGCCGCCCGAGGTGGCCAAGAGGTTCTAGGCGCTACAGTCTGCAGCCGCGCGACCGCTACGGTCGCAGGTTCGAATCCTGCCTCGGGCATGAATGTGTGTGATGTCCTTAGGTTAGTTAGGTTTAAGTGGTTCTAAGTCTAGGGGACTGATGTCTCAGATGTTAATTCCCATAGTGCTCAGAGCCATTTAAAGCATGAAGGTGTCATAGCACTGCAGCTCCTGGTGCAACTGGCCATCCTATGTTGTGGCAGCAGGGGCGCTCTTAGTACAGAGTCTCTCGAAGTGTAGCTCAGTAGAAGCATTCCATTGGAATTCGAGGCTAATGGACGTCTCAGTGCATTAGCCAGTCAGGTCTTTGCGCCCACAAATTCAAGTGCGCCGCTAGAGACGGTATCGACAAACGTGTTTTTCGTTTAGTGTGTAAGTAGGCTGTTTATGTTTTCTTATTGGTAACGCCACGTAGCGCTCTATATGAAAAATCACTGTCTATGCTGTGTGCAGTCTCTGGCTAGTTTGCATTGTTGTCTGCCATTGTAGTGTTGGGCAGCGGCAGCTGGATGTGAACAGCGCGTAGCGTTGCGCAGTTGGAGGTGAGCGACCAGCAGTGGTGGATGTGGAGAGAGAAATGGCGGAGTTTTGATACTTGTAAGAATGGATGTTATGAACTCCTATATATATTACGACTTTTGATGATATTAAGGTAAATACATTGTTTGTTCTCTATTAATATCTTTCATTTGCTAACTATCCCTATCAGTAGTTAGTGCCTTCCGTAGTTTGAATCTTTTATTTAGCTGGCAGTAGTGGCGCTCGCTGTATTGCAGTAGTTCGAGTAACGAAGATTTTTGTGAGGTAAGTGATTTGTGAAACGTATAGGTTAATATTAGACAGGGCCATTCTTTTGTAGGTATTATTGAAAGTCAGATTGCGTTGCGCTAAAAAATATTGCGTGTCAGTTAAAGCACAGTCTTGTATAATTCTTCAAAAAGGGGACGTTTCAAGTGTCCCAAAACCGAACAAGTGAACGGGACAAAAATTAGACATGGGGCGGTAGTGAGAACCGAACCCGAGCCAAAGGCAGAGTAGACTCGTGCGCTATCGTCTTATGCTGTGAGAACAACTGACCTAATTGTATCTGGCGAGCTTTTTGAATTTGCGCTTGCAACGGCCTGACTGGCTAACTTTATTGGTAATTAGCTCGGAAATGTCGCAAGGTATCGATTTTTTCTTAACAGTTATTTGTCAGCACCACTGCAAAACCCTACAAGCTTTTCTCGGTATTTCTGACTATCCTGAATATAAATAATGTAATATCTCATATAAATTATAGAGTGCAGCAATCAGTCGTCATTTTTTGCACCAATGGCCATTAAAATTGCTGCACGAAGAAGAAATGCAGATGATAAACGGGTATTCATTGGACAAATATGTTATACTAGAACTGACATGTGACTACATTTTCACGCAGTTTGGGTGCACAGATCCTGAGAAATCAGTACCCAGAACAGCAACCCCTGGCCATAAAAACGGCCTTGATACGCCTGGGCATTGAGTCAAACAGAGCTTGGATGGCTTTTGCAGGTACAGCTGCCCATGCAGCTTCAACACCATACCACAGTTCATCCAGAGTAATGACTGGCGTATTGTGGCGAGCCAGTTGCTCGGCCACCATTGACCAGACGTTTTCAATTGGTGAGAGATCTGGAGAATGTGCTGGCCAGGGCAGCAGTCGAACATTTTCTGTATCCAGAAAGGCCCGTACAGGACCTGCAACATGCGGTCGTGCATTATCCTGCTGAAATGTAGGGTTTCGCACGGATCGAATGAAGGGTAGAGACACGGGTCGTAACACTTCTGAAATGTAGCGTCCACTGTCCAAAGTGCCCTCAATGACCAAGACGTGTCACCCCATACCATCACGCCGGGTGATACGCAAGTATGGCGATGACGAATACACGCTTATAATGTGCGTTCACCGAGATGTCGCCAAACACAGATGCGACCATCATGATGCTGTAAACAGAACCTGGATTCATCCGGTCGTAAAACGTCCCCCCTGCCGGTTTGGGGGTAAGAATAGGCCTGCGGTATTCCTGCCTGTCGTAAGAGGCGACTAAAAGGAGTCTCAAATGTTTCGGCCTTAATGTGATGGTTCCCTCTTGGATTTGACCTCCATTTTTCCAAATTTCCGTTGTTAGTGCGTGCCATTTGGGGAAGAACGCCTTACGTGGTGTTTTTCTATTGGTCCATCATGCACCACCATCTTGCATGCTACCTATTGTCGTGTGTCGGGATTTACACCCAACGTCTTCTGGGTTGCCTCCTTCTCGTCTTGTGCGCAATCCCCTTCTTAGCGCCCCCGACAACTGTGGACCCTTTCAACATCTAAATTCCAGCACGGTAGCCAGTCCGTTGTGGTGGGGTCGTCATGTACCCTCCTGGTGGTAGCCCCCTGACCACGCAGGGATCGCACTACAGATGCCAGAGGGCACCTTGTCTGGGGCACGGGGACTCCGGGCAACGGGATATCGGCCAGGTACCCGTTGCTTTGGCTGGGTGGCGCCCCTGGGGAGAGCCCTCGTTTGGAGTAGGTGGCATCTGGGCGGATGTGGCGCAATGAAGCGCAATAAATCACACCAGGCTGGTGGTCGCACGGCCACCAGCGTCTCTAAGCGAGGCAGAGTTGACTTTGATGCTGCGCAATATGACCCTCGGTCGTTCCCCTCGTTGACTGCGCCGTGGGAGGGACGCGGATCTAGTGCCAAGCGGGAGCCTTACGTACCACAATACCTTGTCTGCAGCAGGACTGATGGTGCTTCCTTTCTTACGACGAAGCCTCTGTTTTTTGTGGAACACCTGGAGGATAAGTTTGGGGAAGTGGCGGAGTTGTCTAAAATGACGAATAGGTCCATCCTCCTCAAGACGTCCTCCCCAGCCCAGTCACGAGCGTTGCTCTCGTGTGATAAGCTGGGTGACGTCCCTGTTACCGTCACTCCCCACAGTAGCTTAAACATGGTCCAGGGGATTATTTACCATCGTGACCTATTGTTACAATCCGACGACGAGTTGAGAGCCGACTTGGAACGACGTATTGTCCATTTTGTCCGTCGTGTACATAGAGGACCCAAGACTAACAGGGTGGCCACTGGTGCCTTTATCTTGGCCTTCGAGGGTGCTGTATTGCCCGAGAAGGTCAATGGGGGACTGATGACCTTAGCTGTTTAGTCCCCCCTTAAACATCCCAACAACCACCACCACCGTAACACATCTGAAATGTAACGTCCACTGTTCGAAGTGCCGTCAGTGCGAACAAGAGGTGGCCGAGGCGTGTAACCAATGCCATCCCACCATCACGCCGGGTGATACGCCAGTATGGTGATCACGAATACACGCTTCCAATGTGCGTTCACCGCGATGTCACCAAACACGGATGCGACCATCATGATGCTGTAAACAGAACCTGGATTCATCCGAAAAAATGAAGTTTTGCCATGAGTGCACCCAGGTTCGTCGTTGAGTACACCATCGCAGGCGCTCCTTTCTGTGATGCAGCGTCAAGGGTAACCGCAGCCATGGTCTCCGAGCTGATAGTCCATGCAGCTGCAAACGTCGTCGAACTGTTCGTGCAGATGGCTGTTGTCTTGCAAACGTCCCCATCTGTTGACTCAGGGATCGAGACGTGGCTGCACGATCCTTTACAACCATGCGGATAAGATGCCTGTCTTCTCGACTGCTAGTGATTCGAGGCCACTGGGATCTAGCACGGCGTTCCGTATTACCCAGTCATTGGATCTCGACCAATGTGAGAAGCAATGTCGCGATACGATAAACCGCAATCGCGAAGGTTAGAATCCGACCTTTATCAAAGTCGGAAACGTGATGGTAGGCATTTCACCTCCTTACACGAGGCATCACAACAACGTTTCACCAGGCAACGCCGGTCAACTGCTGTTTGTGTATGAGAAATCGGTTGGAAACTTTCCTCATGTCAGCACGTCGTAGGTGTCGCCACCGGCGCCAACTTTGTGTGAATGTTCTGAAAAGCTAATCATTTGCATATCACAGCATCTTCTTCCTGTCGGTTAAATTTCGCGTCTGTAGCACGTCATCTTCATGGTGTAGCAATTTTAATGGCCAATAGTGTAGATTTTATTACGCAAACACAGATTTCGGGTAGTAGCTAGCCATTCTCAACGCACTATTTTCCATTGTCACTGCGTGTAATTTATGTAACATACCAGTCGCTGAGTGCACCCACTTTCCGAATGGAAGGTAACCTGATAATATCTCATATGGTGAGGCAATCTACTCATAGTAGCCACCAAATATTTTATAAATGAAAACATAATCCGTTGGAGGCTGTGTATTAATGTTCTTTATTTAATTCATGCGATTAGCTAATTTCGACTTTGTGTCATTTTCGAGCATCTCAAATTGAAATGTAGTAATGCTATATGCTTCTCTGCGTGCATCACTATGCAGAAATATAAAACATTACACTGATCGCATTAACATAACTACATTATCGTTTGCTAGTTCTACTTATATGCGTGACATCAGCTTAAGTGCAACAAGTTTCGTGTTGCATAAGTTTCGAATAAGTACATGTGGATAGAATCCAGATCGTAGTGGTGATAGGGGCTACAGATAAGTTCATGGGCATTTCTTTAGTATTTGGGTGTCATGAACGCTTGGGCGCCTTAGTATTGTTTGCAATTGTCAGCGTGCAGTGTCATTAGAGATTCCGTGTCACCTGGAGGCTTGTTTGGACCATCTATGCTTTGCAAGATGCGCGGGAGATGATGCGCACTGTTAATCGTGAGACGAGGAGACAGTTGTCGGCTGTGGTCTGTCATGGGTTGTAGTAAGGCATAAGTTGAGTGGTATGGTTGCAGTTATATTCTGAGGAAGTGGAACATGTTGATTTACTGATCTATCGTTTGAGATGAGGAAAGAGATTGAAGCATTTTGAGTAGAGTATTTTATTATGAATTCAGACAGTATTTTTGCCTGACAGGGAACAAGGTAGGTACTCTCAAATTACTTTCTCACAGTCAGATTTTACAACAAATTTTCGCAGTCGAATTCTTATGCTCAGGATTAACGAATTCCTATGTTGAATGTTCATGTACGGTTACAGATAGTTTACACTGCCAATAAGGAAAACGATCGATGTTATGTAGGAGGTACATTATGTTAACTGCTGGCGTATCGGGTTTAGCCCATGCATTGCATCATAATATGAATACGTGAACATGGAAATTGAAGTAGCGATTTTTTGTATTAATTATACAAGGAGGCCAATGAAACTTTCATAATTCGAAAGGTGCTTTGCCATAGGTGTGCACAAAGAAGAAAATGTGTGCGTACGTAGCCGTTGAGTGCGGTAAAAAGGAAGTAGAAGCTTTCATATTCGTTACTGTGATGATACTTTCTTTATCACCCATTAAAATCTCAAATGCGTACACGTCGAAAACTGCGAGCAATACCAAAATCTCACCTGCGTAGCAACTAGGTGCTGTGGTAGAAATGAGACACGAAAGTAACAACGGTTCGTGAAATCGCATTCTAGGGACGTTCGTGTTTAAATGTTGCAGATTGTTCATTTGCAGTAACACACGCATAACGGGCAGTTAAAATGCCACAACTGCTGTGTCGCTGATGATGTCAGCAACGGAAGACGAAATGCCGTTGGGAGCAACAAACGCTTTTTATTAGCGTCGTTTCTTCACTAGCTTTCACCCGAGAGTAAACGCAACTAACTTTCGGTTCGTTTGCCGCCGTCATCACAGAATATGAAGCGTTACTAATTTCTGTCTCTTCATTCTAATGACTACGACTTCCCTTATTATACAGGAAGTGTATTTGTTTTAGTCTGTGCCTCGAAGAAAAACACTAAAGCGTCAGACTAAAAGCAGACTGAAAGACTAAGAGAGAGAGAGAAGTTTTGTGTACACAAAGTAATAGGAATAATGTAGACGTTAATAATGTTAATTCTGCTGTTATTTTGGAAGATAATTCCAAATAATTTTGAGACCTATAATTGCGGTCTGATGAATTTACGGTGCAGATTTTGTAATGCAAATAATTTTGCATCTGAGGTTACTTTTTGCGATACAGCAGCATGGACTATGTGTTGTCATAAGGGTAAACTTAATTTGTCGCTGTTAACACAAAATTCATTTTCAAACGCACTATATCGAAGACTAACTTCAAATGTTCGGACAGTTAAAGAGAAATCAAAGAATTATTTCAAGAGTACACGTAGTTACAATGGAACATTTGCTATGGGTCAGTTCTGAGGCTAAAATTTCAGACACAGTTTTACGTGGAGTTATCACTTTAAGATGCATGACAATTTTTATCACAGATCTGGTCCACTGACTCAGCTGGTCAAATGTCGACCACAGGCGATACTAGTACGAAATAATCGATGACGGAAGATTACAAACCCCCGTATCCTCACAACAGCATTCATAAATGTAGAACTAGGAACATACATGGACTTCACTACCCACACATACGTAAACAGTTAGCATGTAGCCATGTTTTTACCGAAAAAATGTACCTTATTTGTAAATCTAATGATACATTCAGCATCGTGGCGAGTTGCCACGAATGTGATTCACGAAACATGGAAAATAAAGTAACTGAACCAAAGGGGGACGTACTGTTGTCGACCTTTCCAGGATACTTCGTATTGATATTTCACTTCGATATCGGGCGTATTCCTGCTTGAGAAATGCCCACAGGAAAAATAATCTTTGAGTGGATACCAACATTAAATGTAAGTTTCACCGGCACTAATGCGAAGAAATAGCAACAAAATGAACGCGCGTGGCTGTTCCGTTTTCCCTGTGATCTAGCGCAGCCGTACCTCACAACGCTAATTCCACACCAGCCTTCCTATTTGTCTGCTCTATCGGTACTGAAGCTTCCTCCCGCTGAATCGCTGAAACGCTGAAAACACTCAATAACGGAATTGTTTGTTGAGCAGATGTTTGCGTAACAGCGTTTGACCTGCCACACAGATGAACGCGAAAGCCTGTAGCGCACTCGTCTGCAACGGATTGAAACGCGACCAGTTTTGCAAAGCGCGGTTAAATTTAAAACATAGCATTTAAATATAACAGATTAAGTGTTGTATGCACTCAATTACACTCAGTTCATAAACCTTGGCAATTGTGTGACTCTGCAGTAGGCCGTGATGATAATGAAATCTGGTCAGTTAAGTGTTTTTAAAGTTGGGTTTTAAATTTATATTTGTATTTTTAAATGACTGCTATTTGTACTGTACTCGGTCAAGTAGTCTCACGTGGGGACATACTTAATGTTTTATTCTGCTCGTCTTTAGCTAGTAAGCAGTCTTTGTTATTAATTATAACATTGTATTGTAATGCATGGAACTTGGGATCTAGAAACAACGGAGAAGCTTCGCCCCCTCCGGAGCCCTCAGTGGTCCACAACCCCACAACAGGCTAGAACAGTCCAAGAATGTTTCAAATGGCTCTAAGCACTATGGGACTTAACATCTGAGGTCCACTCACCCCACTGCCGCCCCACACCGAACCCAAGGTTATTGTGCGGTTCGGCCCCCAGTGGACCCCCCCCCCCCCCCCCGCCCCCCGGGAACGTGTCACAACAGACGAGTATAACCCCAAATGTAGACTAATTATGGCGTACACGTACGTGGAGAAAGTGTTTGCGTAGTAATCGCCGACATAGTGTAACTGAGGCGGAATAAGGGGAACCGGCTCGCATTCGCCGAGACAGATGCAAAACCGCCTTAAAAACCACCGGAAAGCAATGCTTTAGTCTGCACGACTAACCGGGCCGAATAATCAATACAGCAGTAGTCCCGCGTCTGGGAATTAACCAGGAAAAACACGAAAAGGCATCGGCCACGAAGAGCACATTGCGGTTCACTGCCCTGGTGCGTGGCAGTGGACCGATGTAATTAATGTGAAGTTTGTCCTGGGGATGCTCCTCCAGGATGCAGTGTAGTAAACCTTCCCGCGAAATGGAATTGGGTTTGCCACATTTACACTCATCACATTCCCTTACCACGCGCTTGAAATTCTTACATGAAGAGGGCCACGTACGTCGTTCTCTAATTTTCGCGGCTGTTTCGTAGGCCCCTAGCGCCCAGCCAGCATGGAAATATGGAAGAAGGGAAACACAGCGGGTGCGAGCAAAGTGGGAATACAGGTTTTTCAAGTTCCCTCCTTTCTTGTGCTTGCGGCAAACTGGGCCTTTACTCGAAAGATCTCTGAATCTGCTCACCCCCACCTAGTCTACTCTTAACAGAAGTAATAGCCCGTTCTTCATCTTGTTTCAGCTTCAGATCTGACAATAGCTCCCAGACCTCGCTTAATGCAGCATCCACTCACGCCTCCTGTTGAGTATCGCCCGCTTCCGCAATCTAACTATGCTTCTCAGACATGCGACTTACGGTGTCGTCAACCTGTTTCTCGGTGCCAATATGCCCGACGTTAAACCTGAGGGCAGATATTCGGATCGCCCAGCGGGTGACGCTCCTGGTCTTGCGAGGCCTCCCAAAAACCCATCTGAAAGCCTGGTTATCGGTTTCAAATTGGAACTCCCTACTCTCGGAATATAAATATGTAATTGTATTTTGTAAACATAAACTATAAACTATTTGTCACACTAAGGTAAGCTAATTTATTATTTTTAACTTGTTTGAGAGCGGCACTATCATAAGCATCATACAGAAAGAACTACATCAGCATATGATGCTAATACGGAAAATTAATTACAGCACCTTTTGGCCGTCCACAGCTAAGGAGAGGTTAGTTTGGTGTTTACTGACTTTGTTTTACGATATATAATTAGTGAATGAATCTGGTGCCCCCGCACTGCATCTCCATCTCTAAATCCTCGCACGAACGAAAAAATGGCTGACATCGAAATAAGTGTCCAAGGAATAGAAAAGCAACTGAAATCACTCAACAGAGGAAAGTTCACTGGACCTGACGGGATACCAATTCGATTCTACACAGAGTACGCGAAAGAACTTGCCCCCCTTCTAACAGCTGTGTACCGCAACTCTAGAGGAACGGAAGGTTCCAAATGATTGGAAAAGAGCACAGGTAGTCCCAGTTTTCAAGAAGGGTCGCGTATCATGTCATTTCTCGAAACCCAGAATCTACTCTGTAGGAATCAACATGGATTCCGGAAACAGCGATCGTGTGAGACCCAACTCGCTTTATTTGTTCATGAGACCCAGAAAATATTAGATACAGGCTCCCAGGTATATGCCATTTTCCTTGACTTCCGGATGGCTTTCGATACAGTTCCGCACTGTCGCCTGATAAACAAAGTAAGAGCCTACGGAATATCAGACCAGCTGTGTGGCTGGATTGAAGAGCTTTTAGCAAACAGAACACAGCATATTGTTCTCAATGGAGAAACGTCTACAGACGTTAAAGTAACCTCTGGCGTGCCACAAGGGAGTGTTATGGGACCATTGCTTTTCAAATGGTTCAAATGGCTATGAGCACTATGGGACTTAACTTCTGAAGTCATCAGTCCCCTAGAACTTAGAACTACTTAGCCGTAGCGGTCGCGCGGTTCCAGACTGTAGCGCCTAGAACCGCTTGGCCACCCCGGCCGGCATTGATTTTCACAATATATATAAATGACCTAGTAGACAGTGTCGGAAGTTCCATGCGGCTTTTTGCGGATGATGCTGTAATATACAGAGAAGTTGCAGCATTAGAAAATTGCAGCCAAATGCAGGAAGATCTGCAGCGGAAGGGCACTTGGTGCAGGGAGTGGCAACTGACCCTTAACATAGACAAATGTAATGCATTGCGAATACATAGAAAGAAGGATCCTTTATTTTATGATTATATGATAGCGGAACAAACACTGGTAGCAGTTAATTCTGTGAAATATCTGGGAGTATGCGTACGGAACGATTTGAAGTGGAATGATCATATAAAATTAATTGTTGGTAAGGCAGATGCCCGGTTGAGATTCATTGGGAGAGTCCTTAGAAAATGTAGTCCATCAACAAAGGAGGTGGCTTACAAAACACTCGTTCGACCTATACTTGAGTGTTGCTCATCAGTGTGGGATCCGTGCCAGGTCGGGTTGACAGAGGAGATAGAGAAGATCCAAAGAAGAGCGGTGCGTTTCGTCACAGGGTTATTTGGTAAGAGTGATAGCGTTACCGAGATGTTTAGCAAACTCAAGTGGCAGACTTTGCAAGAGAGGCGCTCTGCATCGCGGCGTAGGTTGCTGTCCAGGTTTCGAGAGGGTACGTTTCTGGATGAGGTATCGAATATATTGCTTCCCCCTACTTATACCTCCCAAGGAGATCACGAATGTAAAATTAGAGAGATTCAAGGACGCACGGAGGCTTTCCGGCAGTCGTTCTTCACGCGAACCATACGCGACTGGAACAGGAAAGGGAGGTAATGACAGTGGCACGTAAAGTGTCCTCCCCCACATACCGTTGGGTTGCTTGCGGAGTATAAGGTAAGATAATGGCGTAAGGCAAACCGAGTAGGACTATATAAATGATCGAGAATGTAGGCAAAATTAAGTGTACTAACAAATTTATTTTCCCAAAACAGACATAAATTATTGATTGAATACCGTAAACAACTAACAGGTGATTGAAGACTACACTGGACAAGGATCCTGGGTGGCAGAGACAGTGTAACTAGTGGACTGAGTCAAGTACTCTAGGCCTAAAAAAGTGGATAACGCAACCTGAATTGATCTAGCACTGAGAAGACTTTGATTGATCAAATCTACTGAAGTTTCTCTACATAGGTGCAGCTGAGAACAAGTGGCGATTGAGATCTGCACGCCCTGACAATGCGGAACGGCAGTACGTTACCCTGCTTGCTTCGTGAGGTGACATGACTTGCAACTGCCGAAATGTGTGCGGCGGAGGTGAGACGTGGAGGCGGCACCTGTGAATCGATCACGGCCACGAAAGAAATGCAAAAATCTCACGGTATAGCGATCAGGCAGACGGATCGCAATTTACTCTTTACCAGAGCACTGAAATCATGGTAGATTTCAGTGTGTGACACACCCATTCGCTGGTCGTACCAAGGACCAATTTGGCTCACTTATACAACAGAGCGCACAAGGATACCAAACGTCAAGACTTGTAAACCAAAAACGAATAAGTGTGCCCTCAGCAGACGAGTAGTCTGAAACGTTTAAAGTCATACTGTTGGTACAGTAAGAACGCCTCAGGCTCCCCAGTCAAAACTACTCGCAAGTGAAGTCAGTCTCAGGGCAGGACTCAAGTACCGACCGCACACGCCAGAGCGTCGACCATAAGTGCTTACCAGACCAAAGTCCCGCACCCGAGCGCTTTACACCTCTCCAGAAAAAATAAAATCCGTTTTCCCGCAAAGAGCATGAACGACACTGCCTTCACATCGTCTTGAGCCAATCACAGAGCTTTAGAAGCGCTAAATCTCCCTTCCTACATGACAGCACATACTCATGTGGAACCAGGGCAGAGTTAAGAAACCTCCGTCTCTGAAAAAAAAGAAACCGCCAATTACTGGCTTTTTTATGTTTTCGCAGAGGGGGAATGGATGGTTTTTTCCGAAGTCATGTCTCTTCCCACAGCAACAAGCGAACAGATGCAATCTCAAAGATCTTTATCTAAATCGTCTTTGCCTTGGAGCTTGTTAGTCTTAGATATCAGGTGAAATAAGGACACTATCTCCAAACGTTTCTCAGACGCCAGGTTTTCCTTATACAACCGAGACGACCGGGGTAAGTGGTTCACTGACCTATTTGCGCTATCAGCGAACACAAAAACAGGTGAATTTTTAATACGAGTGGCTCTTCACACAATGCCTGGTTTACGATCCCACTGTGTAGACACGTTCTTTCAGACCATCGCCCCAGCCCAGACTTCCGGTGGCGCCACGGCAGGTAGTGTGGTATTGTTGTGCTAGAGTCCTGTCTTGACAAGGGGCTGTCCTGTCTGATCTGTACAGATGTGGTCCTGTCCAGCAAGATTTATTATGGGATGGGCTCGCCGCCAATTGCTTTCAACGCCCATGAAGCCGTTTTTACGAGCTAAGAATCATAAAAATACCTCATGCTTTTAGCGCCCTACCAAGCTCCATCAACGTCTGCTCAGACTGTTAACTTTCTAGAGTCTCGCTTAAGGTTCACCAGGTTGTAAAGAAATCTTTAATAATTTTCCGTATACGAAAAATAGATGAGAGAGTAACTTGTCCTCTCTCACTGCCCTCTACCTCACTTCAATATTGTGTAGTGTGACATGAAATAGAGGAAATCATTGAAAATATTAGGAGAATCTCATCCTGATAAAGGTAACTTTGCCAATCAGGATTCCCCATGGCTAAAGCACATCCTAGCTTGACCTCATTCATTTCAGGGGTCACTGACTCACATGAAGCTGCAAGCCAGCAAGGGAACATGTAAGTATTGCTGTGAGTAGTATGAATTACGTTAGACACAGGGGTTATTGCTACATCACATACTTCTGATAAACATTTGATATGAGGTTAAAAGGCCTTGCAGCAGAAAAATATACCCATTCACACCATATGCTGAGGTCAGAGATGTCTAATATCCATAATCATCTAAAGTGTCCTGCAGTATGAACTTTTCTCTGCTCATTGATTTACCCCTGGTCAATCATTCATTTGGTTTCAGTCATGAAACACATACATTCTCAAATTCTCAATGAACAATGAAAGCACATGCATAATCTGTTTGTCTTATTAACTAAGTTGTGTAAATTTGTGTGTTATTTTCTATGACATGAAAACAAATAGAGGCACCGAATCACTGTCAAGAACATTAACAAATGTTCAGAAAAACATGGACCTCACTATCAAGACAGTTCAATTGATACAAAAAGATATTACATAATGATATTACAGAAAGGTATCCTATAGCTCCCTCCACAAGGGTTCCCAGGGAGACAAATTTTACAATTGAAAATGCCACATGAATTGAGAACATGGCACTTATGCACTCACACAGACCATGACCGTTAGGACTGAAGAACAGCAGTTTGCCCCAGAGTGTAATGGCCTCTCACTCAGTGCATGATGTGCCAGAAGTGGCAGTAGACGTCTCTGGCGTTGCCTCTCGTCTCTGGCAGCATGTAGTGTCTGGGCGGCATCCGGCATTTTGGCAGCTTCTGGACTGCAGCTGGACCCTTGGCGTCATTCTGGTCAGGCCGCAGTCAGCTCTCAAGAACTGGTGTGACGACGTTGCATTTCATGTGCAACCCGCGGCCTGGCGTAGAAATCCATTCAGCGTTAATGGGACGTGGGACAGTCCTACTCTTCCTGTTCGCCTCTGCATTGGAATGCGCACCTGCCGGCGCTGGACATTGGATTAGCTCGCCTTTTGTCAATGGGACACATAACTTTTGGCACCCCACTGAGTAGGTTAGGCTCGGTGCGCACCTCGACTATGGTGCCACGCGACTCGCTTGTGCCTTGATTAGCAGCCTGGTGGATCGTTGGCAGCTAGGGGCGACCCGCTGTCTGCACTGGCTTGAGATGTGCCACCTCCACTGGTAGATGACAGGGATGCATGACGTAGGTGTGGCAGCTGTCAGTGGATTGGATTGGATTGTTTGGGGGAAGAGACCAAACAGCGAGGTCATCGGTCTCATCGGATTAGGGAAGGATGGGGAAGGAAGTCGGCCGTGCCCTTTCAAAGGAACCATCCCGGCATTTGCCTGGAGTGATTTAGGGAAATCACGGAAAACCTAAATCAGGATGGCCGGACGCGGGATTGAACCGTCGTCCTCCCGAATGCGAATCCAGTGTGCTAACCACTGCGCCACCTCGCTCGGTAGCTGTCAGTGGCCAGTTCTGTTGCTGTAGGAGGTCCCCCGCAGCTGGGCTGCTACAGGTGAATCATTACAGCTGCCTGCTCCATTCGCACTTCACTGGCTGGCTTGGGCCGTGATGTCCAGTCTGCCATGTTGGTTCCAGAGTTTGCACAATCCTCTAGTACGGTCAGGTGCTATATTCTCTCAAAAAGTCATTCATCGATATAGTGAACTTAAAGAAAAAATAATGAAGAGTAAAATTTTTTATCTTGATATATTTATTTATTTGTTTTTTATTATTAAGGATGCAAATCCAAAAATAAATTTAATGACTGCAAGGCCCTGTTAATGTTGTATGGACGTAAATTATGTGGTGCGAGATGTCATTGATTGTGTGTGCATGTGGTTTTGTTAGTTTTTGGTTAGTCCTACTCCTGTCATGCACCCCTATTTTACGCTGGTGCTACCTCTATACCTTTACCAAACGTGCAGACTTCTCCCAATACTAAATACTAAATTACCCTATGTCTTTGCTAATACTACTGAAGCGAAACTTCATGCATTTTATTCCCTGTATACTCCTCTTTTATTTTTCGATGTCCAGCTGTGTTGTCTGCTGACGTTGAAATGGTCAGGAAGTGCGTCTACTCACTCAGGTAATGGTGATTGGCCTTAAATCTCTGTAGTGGCATTTCATGATTGTGTACACGTAATTTTTCACAGTACAAGGATGCCTCCTGTATCCTGACAGGAGGCATCCAACCACACATGGCAGAGCTTCGACCACAAGTGCTTACTAGGCCATAGTCCTGCACCCGAGTACTTTGCACCTCTCCAGAAAAAAAAATCCGTTTTTCCACAAGGTGCATGAATGACACTGCCTTCGCATCGTCTTGAGCCAATCGTAGAGCTCTAGAGGCGTTAAATCTTCCCTCCCACACGACAGCACAAACTCATGTTGAACCAGGGAAAGAGTTAAGAAACCTGCGTCTCTGAGAAAAAAGAAACCGCCAATTACTGGCTTATTTAAGTTTTCGCAGAGGAGGAACTGATGACTTTTTTTGAACTCATAACTATTCCCATGACAACAAGCTAACAGATACGATCTAAAAGATCTTCATCTAAATCACCTGTGCCTTGGAGCTTGTTAGTCCTAGCTATGTGATGTAATAAGGATTCTATCTCCATACATTTCTCAAAAGCTGGATTTTTCTCATTCGACCGAAGTGGCTAGGGGATGTGGTTCACTGGCCTATTTGCACTATCAGCAAACACAAAAACAGGTGAATTTTTATTACACGTAGCTCTGCACACAATGCCCAGTTTACAACTCCACTGTGTAGATGCGTTCGTTCAGACCGTCGCCCCAGCCCAGGATTCTGCTGGTGCTGCAGCAGGTAGTGCGGCATTGTTCTGGTGGTGTCCTGTCTTGACGAGGCGCTGTCCTGTCTGCGCTGTATGGCTGTGAGTCTGTCCAGCAAGATTTACTAAGAGATGGGCTCGCCGCCTATTGCTTTCAGCTTCCAACAAGCCATTTCTACGAGATAAGAATCATGAAAATACCTCATGCTTCTAGCGCCCTATCTGCCTCCATCAACATCTGCTCAGGTCGTTAACTTTCTAGAGTCTCGCTCAAGATGCGCCAGGATACTATTACCTGGATGTCCTGGATTTTTATCTACACCTGAACATTTGACTAGTCGTGAACATGTGAAGTCAATATCATTCTCTTCCCTGGATGAATTATGTGATAAAATTAATACTTGTGATTGGAGTGAGTGGATCTAAGTTAAAAAGAAGACTAGTGTATATTTGCTTTTAATTAGTGAAGTGCCATTTCTGAAAGTTTTGTCTCTTGTCACAATTAGTGCAGTATTAAGCCTCATTGTTCATGTAAATGATCTGCAGGTTGGTCAAATAGAGAACTTCAAGTTTTCAGTAACTGTAAGTAATACAACAATGCTTATTATTGTTGTTGTTGTTGTGGTCTTCAGTCCTGAGACTGGTTTGATGCAGCTCTCCACGCTACTCTATCCTGTGCAAGCTTCTTCATCTCCCAGTACCTACTGCAACCTACATCCTTCTGAATCTGCTTAGTGTATTCATCTCTTGGTCTCCCTCTACGATTTTTACCCTCCACGCTGCCCTCCAATGCTAAATTTGCGATCCATTGATGCCTCAAAACATGTCCTACCAACCGATCCCTTCTTCTAGTCAAGTTGTGCCACAAACTTCTCTTCTCCCCAATCCTATTCAATACCTCCTCATTAGTTACGTGATCTACCCACCTTATCTTCAGCATTCTTCTGTAGCACCACATTATTATTGTGAACTTGAAATTTGTCAATAGAGAAGATAAGAATACTACTGAGAGTATTGATTTTGTATTTGCTACTTTGAATAATGTATCTGAAAAGTTGCCTGGTAATCAAAAAATGATTACATTTTTGAAAGAACAGGTTTCACTGCTAAAATATAAAATGAACAGGGCAATATATTCATAAGATATTTTAGTATTATGGTCATTAATTCGTTTCATTTCTCCTCACTGTTATAGACTTTGAAGAAGCTGTGGAATAATAATGATGCCTAGCCCTACTACTCTGACTAGAATATGTGGTGGTTTTTCTAGTATCCCTGTTCTTGAACAGGTTTCTTCACGTTTTGTAGAACACATAGATAAGTAAGCTTGTTTTTTAACTGAACCAGACCGAACAGTTCATTTAAGAATGTTACCAGTAGAGGTGGATTGCATTATCCTAGTCAGAATGTTCTAACGGGTGTAGCACAGAATTCCATACTGAATATGAAGAGTTGTTTCTTCGAGAAAGATGCCAAAGAAATGTATTGTTTCGTGTATGTCGTAGCAACTTGCCGGATGATATATTTGTTAGGTTTGATTGTACTGCAAATCACAGTGTACCTGAAATCGTTGACTGTATACTTGGTCCTGCAGTCAATATTATTCTGAATAATTATACCAAAAGGGTCAGTGACATTGTAAATACAAGAAGTGTTACAACTCACAAGAGAAATAATTAAGAGTGCTGAAAATTTGGTTCTGTGAAGGATTTTGTGTTTGTAAGCACAAATAAAAAATTAATTACTGTGTGAATATAAACACTAATTCATTATTTATCGAATTTCCAAACCTATGCTTCATTCCCCGAAACAGGTATTTGTAGAGATAATTCAAATTTCACTTAAATTCAAATTAAGTTTCAATGTGATTTTACGAAAAAAGGTAGTGTGTCATAAAAATAAGAGAAATTCATTGTTTAAATTATTAGAATTTCCTTTTTATTTCAAACAAGAATTTAATGAGTGTAAGTCCATATAGGTTAGCAGCTGAAACCGTCTCGCGCAGTAGCATGACCGATACCGAGTAACAATGACGCTGGGGCTTTATTTCTAGGTGGCACTGCTGAAAACCAGCATATGGTTCTCAATAACACTACCGCGTACACGGTGTTCTATAGATGGCAGCCGAACGAGTGCGAAATGGACCTATGGGCAATATTCGATACTTACGAACTTTATATATATCTGTGCCCTTGCAAAGTGGATGAATTTAGCTGAGAGCACCAACAGCATATCGCACTAATGGTAATGGGAGTTTCTGGTAACAAAATTACATTCACAGGTCAGAATCACTTCCTTTCTGAAAAAAGAAACAAACGTAATGAGCTGGGTGTTTCAGAATTATGCCGACACGTAACTGGGGGGAAATATTTCACTAACTGCTTTACGCAGCACACATTTGTTTTAGTTACGTTAGGAGGACAGCTATTATCTGCTTTAAACAGTGCGTCGTTAGCAGCGTAACAATTTTATGTACATATGAGTCTCGTAACTTCGTTTGCCCACAGTGGTAGATCTTCGTTGCATTACGTTATACATTTAGTTTAAATGAATGCGCAAGACAGACACGTAATAAGTAATGCTGCCATGATAACAGCTCTAATTAATAAGCTGATTGGCATTCGGATAAGCTCGGCTCCGGTGAAATGGAGTACGGTTTGACATGTCTCTTGCCCGTCCATACTGCCATTACCTAAATAATCTCCCAAGCCTCTATACTCTGAATATCAGCTACGTTTAACAGTTGTAAAACAACAACGGTATAACAATCCTACCTAACAAAGCCTCCCGCAGTCTACTAATACGATCCACGTCATTAGCCGTGAATCTAACTAGAAAAAATATGATCGTCTACCATGAATCTACAGGAAAAATTCGCTTCACAGATCAGAAAAAATACATATAGCGTGTGCATAAAGGACTTCCTGGTTTTACAATTAAGTAATACGAAAGCAAAGATCGACAGAAAAATGCAGCAAACGGTACATTTATTGTGAAAACTGCAACAATTTTATATAGAAGTTTCGAAGTAGTAATAATAAAATCTGCTAGCAGATGGCGCCGTAATCGTGATGCTTAGAGCATTTAAATTGTACTATGATGGCGAGAGCCATCACAGTAGAAATGTGAAACGAGGAAATTTGGAAATTTGTGGTAAGTTCCTATGGAACCAAACTGCTGAGGTCATCGGTCCCTAGTCTTAATACTACTTAATCTAACTTAAACTAATTTACGCTAAAGACAACATACACCCATGCCCGAGGGGGATCGAAACCACCGACGGGGAGATCCGCGCGAACCGTTTCAAGGAGCCTCAGACCGCGCGAGGTTAACATATTGAAGGAGAAGGTTGAAATCATGTGTTCCAATTAACAACCCGTGTTTCTGGTACAGTTAAAACACAGGATTAAGACACAGGGCGAAATTCTCAAATACGATCTGATGTTCCAAAAGAACCAGATGCGGAAGCCACTCTCAAGCCCTTGCCAAACTGGAACGGGTAGGTAGTGTGGCTGAAGACCTAGAGGGGAATTTTGGCCGCGACAGTTTCTGGAATTGTTCAACAACATCCGAGCAAATCCGTCCGACGAATGTGAGCAGACTCGTTTCAGTACTTTCAGTCAGCACAGAAAATGGCATGTAGACCATTACATAAAGTAAAAGAAGCTCGACTTTCAAGAAAACGTTTTTATTATATGGGTTTAGTTTATAGGCAATATCGACAACAACTTCGTACAAAAATAAATACATTTACACAGAAATAAGAACAGGACTTCTGGTACGGGGCGTTAAGATTCGTGAAAGAAGTCAGTATAGGTGAAAGAGGCCTGGAGACACCAGATGGTCTCACATGGATTACATGATGGTAAGACAGAGATTTTAAACTGTAAAACACTTCCTGGACAGGTGACGACTGTTACCATAATTTACTGGTCAAAATACACTGAAGAAACTGCAAAATGTAGAAAACTGAGGAAATGGAACAAGAATAAATTGGAAGAAACAGCGTTTGTGGAAAGTTTAAGGGCCAAAATTACGTAATTAACGACTGAAAGAGGGGAAAGAAATGAAATACAAGACCAACGAGCTTTGAGAGACGAAACAGCGTATCCAACAGATGTTGGAATAGGCAAAAGGCAAATACCAGTAGAAATGCTTGGGTAGCACACGAGATATTATATTTAAATGATGAAAGCAAATGAATTACGCAAAAGGGAATAAAGAAGCCTAAAAATGAGAATGACATGAAGCACAAACAGGAAAATGGGATAGAGGATAAAAGGAGAACTGTAGAAGCATAAATGAGTATGGAAAAGATCAGTGATGGAATTACTTCTTCAGTCCAAAAAGTTTCGAGACTGGGTTAATAAAATACAGAGAAAAGTTAATGCTCCAGGTGTTCTAGGTAGTGCCCAACGCTAGAGTATAATGCACAGAACTTTCATACCGCCGTGTGAAACTGCCAGATAAGTTCTTGTTTCGGTTTCTATTCAACTCACATGTCACATTGACTTGAATGCCGGTTATGTTGCAAAAGGGTGTTTACATTTTTTAGGAAGAAACTGTCCGCGTTTTGCATTTCAATCAAGTCGTAGCAGGCGTCCACTCTTCATCGTTTTTATTCGGTGTTCAGTGTCTTGGGAGTGAACTTGGCAAGCACTTTTCGCTTCTTAAAAACATTCTGGATAATATCTTGAACACTTGGGTTTGAAATGTTGCTTCTTTGCGATTTGTAACAACGCTAATGCAGTACCTCCAGCGTTGGCCCAATACGATCTCACGTCCACTACTCAACACCGACTCATCGCAAGTAACAGGTCGAATACACATCTGTTGTCCATAACTGTTAGCTGAAGCTGCTGCCATCGTAGTTACTGTGATAACGTCGCTTACAAATAAGATCAATCTCGGACGTTTTTGAACAGACGGTGTAGATCGATCGTGCCGTGTGCACAGCAAAAATATTGGGCCCCCTTTCCCCTGTCCCCACCCCCAACAAAGCTTTCATCTTAACCATATTTTTAAATAAACAGAAATATTATATAGGATTATTGTTTTGTCTCCATTAAAATTTCAATCAGAGACATGTGCAATATTTTTCTTCCCAGCATCTGTCCCGTTTTAGAGCACGGCTCATATGTTTGCACATTAGCTTTCATCTCGCGTGATCTTAAGTTTGTTAACGAATGCATATAAATAATCACTAAGTTACAAGTAATGGAAGAACATGCCGCGCGGTTTGAGGCATCGTATCATGGATTGCGCGGCCCCTCCTGCTAGAGATTCGAGTGTGTTGTTATTAGCATAAGTCTACGTTACTTTAAGTAGTGTGTAAGTCTACGGACCAATGACCTCAGCAGTTTGGTAGCTTAGGAATTCACACACATGGCCGTGCGGTTCTAGGCGCTACAATCTGGAGCCGCGTGACCGCTACGCTACGGTCGCAGGTTCGAATCCTGCCTCGGGCATGGATGTGTGTGATGTCCTTAGGTTAGTTAGGTTTAAGTAGTTCTAAGTTCTAGGGGACTGATGACCACAGCAGTAAAGTCCCATAGTGCTCAGAGACATTTGAATTCACACACATTTGAACATTTGAAGAACATAAACGCACAATTTAACAAAATCTGTCAAATCTACTCTTTGTGAAACTTGAGTTCTCTACTTACATACCGGTATGTATTTAATGTGGTGTAGCATGTTTGGCAACATAGTATTACTTTAAGAGCATGTTGCTCTTTACCTCGATCGGATATAGCACAAAGCCTGGTGAAGTTTCCGAAATTCATCAGCTCGGGAAGTATTATTTCCAAAATGTCACATATTCCACCTTGTGTTTCTACAATTGGAGCGCCTGTCAAACAAAACTTTATGAAGAGAAGTTTCACATGAAGTTCATGAAGTTAAGAGTTGGCTGTGTATTCTCTGCAAGTGAAGGCAATGCAGAAGTTGTATGTATCCAGTTTGCGCAGAGGTTGGACAAAAATACGGAAACGCCAAAAATACGATAGTTTACCATGCGTAATATGATGTAGGAAATTCGTTGGCATTCAAAAGCAGTTCCCAGTCGTCTCGAAATGGATAAATACAGGTCCTGTATGGTTTTCAAGAGGATATTGTACCATTCTTCCTGCGAAATAGTGGCACGTTTAGGTATCGACGATGGACTTGGATTGCGATCACGCACTCTTCTCTCCCAAGTCGATCATAAAGGATTAATGTCATTGAAATCTCGCGACTGTGATGGGCAAGGAAGAAGCGACAATTTATTCTCAAAAAATAAATAAAGAAATAAACCCAATCCTGAACAATAGGAAGACTATGTGAGCTGTGTGGACAGGACTCCTGTCGCCTTAGAGCACAGCATCACTGTTATGGAACAAATATTCTACCATGGGATGGACCTGATCAGCCAAAATGGTGACGTAATTCCTGGCAGTAATGCGACCTTGCAGAGTAACCATAGGGCCCATGGAATACTAAGATATGCTTGCCCATATCATCATAGAACTCCCTTCCCCTCCCCCCTTCCCGGGCTTCACTCTTGGGTCATAAACTCTGTCAGACGTTGGAAACTGTGTGAAACAAGAGTTATTCGACCAAATGGCTTTATTCCATTGCTCCATGTCCCACGTTTTATAGCTACGGCACCACGTTTTCCAGTTACTGGTGTTTGCAACAGTGATGAGTGGTTTTGGAATTCCATCTTCCCTGCTTATGGGGCTTGGTTCATGTTATTTTGGTGGTGACAGGATTTGCTGTTCTGATCACAACTGACACTTGTAAAGTATTCAGAAACAACAGCGCAAACCGCAGGCTTGGTTAGCATCACAATTTATGTTGAAGAATACATTTATCGCAGTGTTTGTATATTTTTGTCCAACCCCTGTGTAAAGCCATTAGTTTAGTCGTTTGCTCACGTGATCCTGTGAAGAATCGACCAGTATCTTGTTGAGAGGTGTCTATTATTTTTTTTCTACGTCCGTATTTTGCGAGTGTTACGTGGCCGTTTTTCGACAAAACTGCCACGTACCATAATTAATCTCAAATAAATTCATCAGTCTGCAGAAACTGCAGCGTTCGCAAACCAAATGATTGGATGTACGAGAAGTTTTCAGACTGATGTTAGGGGTTTCACCTCTCTAATTCAAGTATGTTTATCAACAATCTTGAACTCAACAAGTACTCACCCCTAGATAGTGACTCCGTGCATGATTCTTTCTGTAGTTCTTCCTTTCCAACTCTGATTAACATTCGGCGATTATTGTGCCATTTCCGTGGTCTTAACATTCGCCCAGATGTTGTGTTGATTTTAATAATCGGCCTTTGCCAAGGTGCTGACATTTTAATTTCGTTATAAACTTATATTAATATATAATGAACTTAAGTATCTCATGTTTTGTGTACGAATGTTTAACTGGAAGTCCACAGAAAATTATAAAAAATCGAGTTTTTTTTACTGATCGTTGTTATATTCAGTAATTTGACGAAACTCCCGTTTTCATCAGCTTGTGAACTATAGCGCACATGTTTCACGAATACTTAGGGTCACCCCTGTTTAGTAAAATAAGTTCATTGAGTCATCTATTGTGCGACACCTGTAATTAAATTCATGTGGTTTTATCGGGAGCGAGGTGATTATCAATAAGGTCATCTGGTACAGCTCTTTCTGTATGTCGATGGCTCAGCCGTAACCCCATAAAGAGATTTGGGGACCCTGACCAGTAACTCGTTTGTTTGCGATATCCTGATTTAGCAGTCAGAAGCTTTATTTTCAGTTAAAATTTTGCCTCTTCCTTAGCAGTCAGCGCGGAAAGAAAAAACGATAAAGGCAGCCTTAATAAACATTGAAGTAACGAATTTAAAATATCTTTAAGTTGCTGGCGCATAATTAACCAATGCACTTTCTCTCAGCAAAAAGAGGTCATTTATATCAGTCAGTCGTTGACCAGTTTGAAGATTTCCATTGAAGTTTTGGAGTTGTTTATCTGTGTATTTTGTAGTTTCTAAATGGTTCGTCGTCTAATAGGGTAGTTCTGACAAACTTGCGCAATTACGAAAAGATAAAAGACTTATTGCGATCGAAGGAAACACAGGCTCACATCAGTCGGTGGAACAGGGAAATGTTGGTTGCGTTACAAAAGGAAAAAGATAGGAGCGGTAATTCCGAAGGTAATGGGAAAAAATTGAGCATGAGCATAAGCGAAGCAGAAAAGAGACGAAGAGAAAGACTTTCTAGTACCGCGTTTGATTTCTCTGGGAAGCAGTTGTGTCCAGCGACTGTATTTATTTCAAGAAGTAAAGGGTACAGCAATCAGCTGCAGCCGGCCGGTGTGGCCGAGCGGTTCTAAGCGCTTCAGTCCGGAACCGCGCTGCTGCTACGGTCGCATGTTCGAATCCTGCCTCGGGCATGGAAGTGTGTGATGACCTTAGGTTAGTTAGGTTTAAGTAGTTCTAAGTCTAGGGGGCTGATGACCTCAAATGTTAAGTCCTATATTGCTTATAGCCGTATGAACCATTTGAATCAGTTGCAAATAATGTTTACTGGCATCACATTCATCTCCATCCGTAAATTCAGCTCTAATGGTAGGCGCAGCTTATCAAGACAATGACGAGGATGAGATCCGAAAACTCTTCGTTTCAGTACAAAAATACTCTTTCTTTCTGGATCCTACAGATAGTTAACATCGCAAAATTTGGATGGAACAGTTTCAATTGGCACAAGCATTAAAAATGATTTTGTTTGTGCGCATTTTCGTGAAGAAGCAGCACCATGAAAGTGAGTAATCATGTGAGAGTGTAAGACCTATGAAGATCTGAAATACGCATTCTTGAATGAGTGCTGGTCGAAAGCTAAACAGGATCAAGAGAAGTTAGGAATTCTCCCGATGGAGGAATACGTAGATTCCAGTCGGCTGGATCCAGTTCAGTACTTTAAAAACATTGATAGCAGCAGCCAATTTCTTGACATACCAAAGAAGCGACAGATCTGATTAGGATTTGTTTGACGAAGTTGTCCTGTCACCCACAAAGAGAGATTACGTTAAAAGGCCGAAAATGCAAAACTTAAGACTATTCCAGCACTTACTCCATGACCTTGGTTACGATCATGGTGCAGGAGCAAAGGGAACGGTACGTTTTGTACTGACTCAATTTCAACTTGAAAGACATGAACAAAGGTTTCAGAGTAGCAGAGTGAGACACCCATCCAGAAGAAACTAAAATAAGTGTGTTCGTCAGAACTAGAGTGGGCAATAGGGACCACAATAAAGGTCACAGGAACGAAGAAATAATGGGAGAAGAGACAATCAATACACAAAGAGAGCCAAAACAATAGAGATCCGCAACCGAAACCCTGGGAGTAATCAATGAACGGGGACAAAAAATGGACAACGGAACTGACTACTAACACTCGCTTCATGGAGGACTGTCCAAAGTACAAGGACAAACGGAGCGTTCTGTGTAGACCTTTAGGAGCCTCGGCAAACGTTAGTAGGGGAGGGGAGAGAAGTATGTAGTTGTGGATATCCCCACACATAATGTAAATATCAATAGTAGTTCAATGGGAGACCCTGGTAGTCGGATGTCGGTCCTAGATAAATGAGTACATGATGTGTATGACAGGGGTAGGCTATGGTTGGTCGTTAAGATGAATCGTGTGCAAATACAGGGTGCCATGAGCAGCAAAAGTGCCGATGTCAAAGAGTAGTTTCATATTGGTTTCACGTGCCAGAAAAAAAACCTCATGATTATACAGACACAATTGAGGCAGGGCTAGGGTTTGATTTTATGAATAAATTCGAGATGATTCTTCATTTCGCCAAAAGATTTGTCATGGCAAAGGTTGCAAACGAAGTGGTGAGACTGCAATTTGATGATTATGTGGAAAGAAATAGTGGAAGAGACCTCGGGACTGTAAGAGTTGTGGAGACTAATGGACGTAATATGCAAGCAGCTGACAGCGAAATACAATAGAAGCTGCGACACGCGAAGACAGCTGATGCGAGGACCTGCTTAACTACAGTATTACGGTCGCACAGAAGCTTGTTTTTGAAAGTGCCAGTCGATTAGAAAGTTTTTGTAACGGCTCAAGGTGAAGGAACATAGAAAATCTTTCGTTAAAGCGTACCAATTACCATAAGCTTCAAAGAAAAAGTACAAAATGAAATTAAAGCAAATACTAAGAGAAGGTAGAAGCAGCAGTTAGTTCGTACCATAATCCCCTGTGGTGCACCACAAAAAAGATAGATCTATCAGCTTAGTGCTTGATTCTTTTCCGATCAACACCATAAGTGAAACAGAGACCGATAGACCAGAAATGCTAGAACAATTACTGCAGCGATTCCATGGTGTGGGGTCTTTACATTTGTGGACTTGTGCGAGAGCTGCTACCGAGTTGAACTGCGCCCTCCATGCCGACAGTACACGACATTTTTACGAGGGTTGAAACTTAAATAGTGGCAAATATTTATTGACAACCGATACAAAAGTGTTACATGTTTGCACCTGTTACTGCCCTTCAAAGTAGTCACTAGCGTTGTTTAGAACCCGTTGCCTGCGATGTGGAAGGAGTAGTATACCGTTAGCAGAGCCTGTTCTGTTGCCGGCCGGTGTGGCCGTGCGGTTCTAAGCGCGTCATTTTGGAACCGCGTGACCGCTACGGTCGCAGGTTCGAATCCTGCCTCGGGCATGGATGTGTGTGATTTCCTTAGGTTAGTTAGGTTTAAGTAGTTCTAAGTTCTAGGGGACTGATGACCTCAGTAGTTAAGTCCCATAGTGCTTAGAGCCATTTTGAACCTGTTCTGTTGATGGTGCGAATGGAGCGGTCTACCTGTCGAATCTCTGGAACAGTTCTGAAGCGAATGCCACGAAATGGTTCCTTCATCTTCGGAATCAAATCAAAGTCACAAGGACTTAAGTCCGGGGATTATGGCCGATGGTACAGCACTTCCCAATCCATAGTGCGTCTGAGTAGCGTCGTAACGCATCCATTTCTGCATTTCCGTCAAGTCATGCGGAATCCATCATGATGCAATTTTTCGTATGCCCAGGCGTTCATTCAGGATGCGAAGCACAGTCGTATGCGCTAATTCGGTTTCGTGGGCGAGCTCACGAATCGTATGGCGTCGATCACTGTCCACTAACGCGGCAACTAAAATAATTAATAAACATACTGTAAAACAGTAATGCAGTAGCAAAGGTTAATTGAAAAAGACAGGCAACTTATTACCATACGAGTGAGACAAAATGATGGTAAACTTGGTAGCATAATGATTTAAAGCTGCTGTAACGCCAAGAATGGCAATTATATAAAAAAATTTAGATACATACAATAAAACAGCAAATACAGTGATAAAACACAAGGGCCAGTCACAGACGGTGCACCAGGAATCGACCTCTGAGTAGGTGTGGCAAAAAACACTTTCGCGAGCGATGCGATAGGCAGCCAAGAGTTGCATTCACCTCACAAGATGGTAACTCAGACTAGTGGCAGTCTAACGAATGACTAATGATAATCTTGCTGAGCTACCTGACATGCAATAAACCAAATGCAAAGATGTAAAAATACGCCAAAGCCGGAACCGGCGGTCTGGACTCCGCCAATAGAATACTATGCTTAGAGCGCCCGGAACGCGAAAGGAATCACTACCACCAGAGTAGAAGAATCGCCAACCAACCTACAATCAAGAAAGCTGTCAAAACTGCACGCCTCACCGGACAGCAGCGGCAAGGCGAGGAAACGTACACTGCCGTTAGATACACTAACCCCCAGGGCAGGTAACTGGGGCGTTAGCGGCCACGCGGCAGAAAAAATACCACTGGTTGAACTTAACAAGTAGTAACAAACTGAATGCAATAAATAGTAATTAGAAGTCCAGGAAAGCTAATCAGATCCACCTTCCCCAAGCACTCTACTCACTGCTCTTTGCCTCGGCAACAGTATGTGCTGCAACACGAATCCAAGTCACTGGAGAATCGCAAGACCTCACAATGGTGGAGGTTTGTCTACTTGAATCCAAGACCTCTCAACTTAAAGTATGCAGGATCCGGTTTACGACGATTTCGTGAACCCTCTTGACTACAGGCCTTCGATCCGGCAGTCCATGCGTGCCGCCAGCGGTCCCGGCATGTTCTCGCACTGCGCGGACCTCGCTCCTCCTGAGTCTCCCCCGCCGAACTGAACACTGACACGACCTGGAAGAACAACAACGTCGCCCCAAAGATAGGGCCACAGTTACTACATATCGATAGCCGCTGCTTTTTCCACTCGCGGACACGCAATGCTTGCGAAATCAAGTGGCGCCAGTCAACACACAGAAGAAGACAAACAACCGCAACCATGTCAACTAAACGATACGGTCTGGTCTCCAACAGAGGACGAAAACCCACAAACAGAACCAACGCGAACCGCGGCATGGCATCTAAGATGTCATACTTGATTTTTTTCATATTTATACGTGTGTATTACAAAAATATGTAGTTTCAGTGATATGTCGCTATAGGGAGCTCTCCAAAACACGTTCTTCTGAGTACAGTTTATTATGCTGCAGTGGTAGGATGTGTGACTTCAATATATAAAGGTTTTCCTAATGAGGTCACGACCACTTAATGGTTAAGTTACGTGATGAAAGTATATGATATTTCTGTTACATGATATGTTCATAAAATTTGTTGTGTGCATAAGTAGCGAAAGGCAGATTTTTTTTGTGTCACAGCAGCCCACTTTATTCTATAAATTGTAAAAATCAATGGAATACTGGCAGTATATTCAGATAGATTCTAATACGTGAAACTTCAATGCTTTCTAAACACTTACGCGATGGACTCGAGAAAGGAAGTAGCAAGGTTTCTAGTGGCAGTATTATTTGATATTGAATGTAGCTTTTAACAATGGAAACCAACTATTTTATATTGTCTTTTAGTGCACTTGTGCAAAGCATAGGTCCAGAGTTCGGTATAGAAAAAAAATGGATTTTTCGTAGTATATGAAGTGCAAGAGTGAAGATATTAGTTTTAAATCAGTCTTTATAGCATCGTAAATAGCATCCAACATATCAATCAAAAGAAATGAAATTGCACTTCTCAGTATGTGTTATAAGTCTAAATATTGGAAAGGTATAATTGCCAGATGTAAAATATCGAAGTGTCGCTTTTACTTTTATTTGAGCCAGAACTGCATCTTTGAGTCTCGGACTGTTTTAATAGAGGACGAATCCCACCTCTAAAAGTACTCGAAATTAGGTTTCGTTATCTGAAAATATTTCATATAAGAGTCTTCGGCTTTACGTACTCGAGAGGATTAGTGGTGACAAGATTACAAACACCATGATTTGCTGAATTTATTTGAAGTTTATACTTAAAAAATTCCGATAGAGGTTTTGCCTGCTTGTGGTTTCCATTAGACTCGCTGTTTCTGTCCATAGATTCCGAACTCCATCCCGATTATGAGATTTTTATCCTCAGGATGCCACAAACTCACTCTTTCTTGGATTCAACTTAACAGTTTCTCACAGTCTATTTTCGTGTGTGAGAATTTCGGTCGATTTGACCGAAGAAAGCCGGCCGCTGTGGCCGAGCGGTTCTAGGCCCTTCATTCCGGAACCGTGCTGCTGCTACGGTTGCAGGTTCGAATCCTGCCTCAGGCATGCATGTGTTCAAAAATGGATCAAATGGCTCTGAGCGCTATGGGACTCAACTTCTGAGGTCATTAATCCCCTAGAACGTAGAACTAGTTAAACCTAACTAACCTAAGGACATCACACACATCCATGCCCGAGGCAGGATTCGAACCTGCGACCGTAGCGGTCTCGCGGTTCCAGAGTGCAGCGCCTAGAACCGCACGGCTACTTTGGCCGGCCATGCATGTGTGTGATGTCCTTAGGTTATTTAGGTTTAAGTAGTTCTAAGTCTAGGGGACTGATGACTTCAGAAGTTAAGTCCCATAGTGCTCAGAGGCATTTGAACCATTTTGAACCTCAGCTGTTAAGTCCCATAGAGCTTTAAGCCATTTGATTTTTTTGACCGAAGAGAACAAGCTGATTTGAATAAACTGGTATTGGATACTGGGCCGCGTCATTGCAACTGCTAAAACAGCTACATTGTCTACGTTTCGACGTAACTGCTGCGGTCCTCTTCAGGGCTCTTAATTGATTTGAATTTTACCGAGTGTCGTCCGAAGTCTATATGTTCGGACGGTGAGATCGGCTACAGTGTAACCTCGATCATAGTGGCGTACAGTTTTGAAATAGAGGCCGTCTTTGGGCATGTCGATCGTCAGCGGAATCCACCGCTATCGGAACCACTGCGATCGTTTTTTTTTTTTCTTTTGGTCATCAGTCTACTGACTGGTTTGATGCGGCCCGCCACGAATTCCTTTCCTGTGCTAACCTCTTCATCTCAGAGTAGCACTTGCAACCTACGTCCTCAATTATTTGCTTGACGTATTCCAATCTCTGTCTTCCTCTACAGTTTTTGCCCTCTACAGCTCCCTCTAGTACCATGGAAGTCATTCCCTCATGTCTTAGCAGATGTCCTATCATCCTGTCCCTTCTCCTTATCAGTGTTTTCCACATATTCCTTTCCTCCCCGATTCTGCGTAGAACCTCCTCATTCCTTAACTTATCAGTCCACCTAATTTTCAACATTCGTCTATAGCACCACATCTCAAATGCTTCGATTCTCTTCTGTTCCGGTTTTCCCACAGTCCATGTTTCACTACCATACAATGCTGTACTCCAGACGTACATCCACAGAAATTTCTTCCTCAAATTAAGGCCGGTATTTGATATTAGTAGACTTCTCTTGGCCAGAAATGCCTTTTCTGCCATAGCGAGTCTGCTTTTGATGTCCTCCTTGCTCCGTCCGTCATTGGTTATTTTACTGCCTAGGTAGCAGAATTCCTTAACTTCATTGACTTCGTGACCATCAATCCTGATGTTAAGTTTCTCGCTGTTCTCATTTCTACTACTTCTCATAACCTTCGTCTTTCTCCGATTTACTCTCAAACCATACTGTGTACTCATTAGACTGTTCATTCCGTTCAGCAGATCATTTAATTCTTCTTCACTTTCACTCAGGATAGCAATGTCATCAGCGAATCGTATCATTGATATCCTTTCACCTTGTATTTTAATTCCAATCCTGAACCTTTCTTTTATTTCCATCATTGCTTCCTCAATGTACAGATTGAAGAGTAGGGGCGAAAGACTACAGCCTTGTCTTACACTCTTCTTAATACGAGCACTTCGTTCTTGATCGTCCACTCTTATTATTCCCCCTTGGTTGTTGTACATATTGTATATGACCCGTCTCTCCCTATAGCTTACCCCTACTTTTTTCAGAATCTCGAACAGCTTGCACCATTTTATATTGTCGAACGCTTTTTCCAGGTCGACAAATCCTATGAAAGTGTCTTGATTTTTCTTTAGCCTTGCTTCCATTATTAGCCGTAACGTCAGAATTGCCTCTCTCGTCCCTTTACTTTTCCTAAAGCCAAACTGATCGTCACCTAGCGCATTCTCAATTTTCTTTTCCATTCTTCTGTATATTATTCTTGTAAGCAGCTTCGATGCATGAGCTGTTAAGCTGATTGTGCGATAATTCTCGCACTTGTCAGCTCTTGCCGTCTTCGGAATTGTGCGGATGATGCTTTTCCGAAAGTCAGATGGTATGTCGCCAGACTCATATATTCTACACACCAACGTGAATAGTCGTTTTGTTGTCACTTCCCCCAATGATTTTAGAAATTCTGATGGAATGTTATCTATCCCTTCTGCCTTATTTGACCGTAAGTCCTCCAAAGCTCTTTTAAATTCCGATTCTAATACTGGATCCCCTATCTCTTCTAAATAGACTCCTGTTTCTTCTTGTATCACATCAGACAAATCTTTACCCTCATAGAGGCTTTCAATGTATTCTTTCCACCTATCTGCTCTCTCCTCTGCATTTAACAGTAGAATTCCCGTTGCTCGTAATGTTACCACCGTTGCTTTTAATGTCACCAAAGGTTGTTTTGACTGTTCTGTATGCTGAGTCTGTCCTTCCGACAATCATATGTTTTTCGATGTCTTCACATTTTTCCTGCAGCCATTTCGTCTTAGCTTCCCTGCACTTCCTATTTATTTCATTCCTCAGCGACTTGTATTTCTGTATTCCTGATTTTCCCGGAACAAATTTCTACTTCCTCCTTTCATCAATCAACTGAAGTATTTCTTCTGTTACCCATGGTTTCTTCGCAGCTACCTTCTTTGTACCTATGTTTTCCTTCCCAACTTCTGTGATGGCCCTTTTTAGAGATGTCCATTCCTCTTCAACTGTACTGCCTACCGCGCTATTCCTTAATGCTGTATCTATAGCGTTAGAGAACTTCAAACGTATCTCGTCATACCTTAGTACTTCCGTAACCCACTTCTTTGCGTATTGATTCTTCCTGACTAATGTCTTGAACTTCAGCCTACTCTTCATCACTACTATATTGTGATCTGAGTCTATATCTGCTCCTGGGTACGCTTTACAATCCAGTATCTGCTTTCGGAATCTCTGTCTGACCATGATGTAATCTAATTGAAATCTTCCCGTGTGTCCCGGCCTTTTCCAAGTATACCTCCTCCTCTTTTGATTCTTGAACAGGGTATTCGCTATTACTAGCTGAAACTTGTTACAGAACTCAATTAGTCTTTCTCCTCTTTCATTCCTTGTCCCAAGCCCATATTCTCCTGTAACCTTTTCTTCTTCTCCTTCCCCTAAAACTGCATTCCAGTCGCTCATGGCTATTAGATTTTCGTCCTCCTTTACATACTGCGTTACCCTATCAATATCCTCATACACTTTCTCTATCTGTTCATCTTCAGCTTGCGACGTCGGCATGTACACCTGAACTATCGTTGTCGGTGTTGGTCTGCTGTCGATTCTGATTAGAACAACCCGGTCACTGAACTGTTCACAGTAACACACCCTCTGCCCTACCTTCCTATTCATAACGAATCCCACACCTGTTATACCATTTTCTGCTGCTGTTGATATTACCCGATACTCATCTGACCAGAAATCCTTGTCTTCCTTCCACTTCACTTCACTGAGCCCTACTATATCTAGATTGAGCCTTTGCATTTCCCTTTTCAGATTTTCTAGTTTCCCTACCACGTTCAAGCTTCTGACATTCCAAGCCCCGACCCGTAGAACGTTATCCTTTCGTTGATTATTCAATCTTTTTCTCATGGTAACCTCCCCCTTGGCAGTCCCCTCCCGGAGATCCGAATGGGGGACTATTCCGGAATCTTTTGCCAATGGAGAGATCATCATGATACTTCTTCAATTACAGGCCACATGTCCTGTGGATACACGTTACGTGTCTTTAATGTAGTGGTTTCCATTGCCTTCTGCATCCTCATGTCGTTGATCATTGCTGATTCTTCCGCCTTTAGGGGCAATTTCCCACCCCTAGGACAAGAGAGTGCCCTGAACCTCTATCCGCTCCTCCGCGCTCTTTGACAAGGCCGTTGGCAGAATGAGGCTGACTTCTTATGCCGGAAGTCTTCGGCCGCCAATGCTGATTATTTATCAAAATTTAGGCAGTGGCGGTTATCGAACCCGGGACTGAAGACGTTTTGATTATGAATCAAAGACGCTACCCCTAGACCGTAGCCATACTAAATAAACCTGTAACGAAATGCGCTGCTGTTCTTTGGATGCTCTCTATTTGGAGTGGCCTGTCTTAGCTGTCCGGAACCGCGGGACTGCTACGGTCGCAGGTTCGAATCCTGCCTCGGGCATGGATGTGTGTGATGTTGTTAGGTTAGTTAGGTTTAAGTAGTTCTAAGTTCTAGGGGACTGATGACCAGAGATGTTAAGTCCCATAGTGCTCAGAGCCATTTGAACCATTTGTCTTAGCTGCCTCACAAATTATAGAGGGATTATTTAACAATGTTGGTTGAGAAATCAGGATGGAGGCCGCTGAGCCTGATACACACCACATGCATCAACATTTGTCGCTGAAACGAATACACGAGCGCTGACAGCACCGGGCAGTGGAGCGCGGTTTGCAGGGGCCCGGCAGAGTCCGACGATCCTAATGTAGCGCGCACCAGGGACTGCGCCGCATTGATCACGGGCCGTAACAGGCCTGTAGGGACCTGGCCGGGTACTGCCCGCTGCCTGCTACTAATGTGCATAACGAGCGCCGCTCCTGCAGCCGCGCGCCGCCACATAAATCTACCGGCCAGAGGCCCAGCAGCGTGGGCCGGCAGAGAGAGGCCGCCCAGGAGCAGCTTCCGCCGACGTTTCTCTCGTCTTGAGCGCTACGCGCCCCTCCTCCTCTCTGAATCACTCTGTGTGTCTTGCAACTGCCTCCAGAGATGTGACACACAAATACCCAGACCAACACTCTGGTTGTTGGGCCGTACGGCGATCGACAGTCATGTTGCAATCCCACTGCTGTCCGTGGCCTCTCCAGACGCCTCTTCACTGATCATCGGAGCCTAATTCGAAGCGAGACTCACCACCGATGACAATTCTGCTCCAATAACTGAGATTCCGGGCCGAAGACGCTTTGCAGGCGCCCTAGACAACGGCGGCGTACCAACATGACTGTCGTGCATCACATGGGCAGACAAGCAGAAGTGATGCTCGGGTGTGCCATTTCTTTTCGTAGCAGGACCACTTTGGTTGCCATTCTGGCACTCTGAAAGCATAGCGATATGTCGGCGATATTCTCTCCCTCATTTTGTTGCCCTTCATGGTAAAATGGTTCAAATGGCTCTGAGGACTATGTGACATCTTAGACCATCAGTCCCCTACAACTTAGAACTAATTAAACCTAACTAACCTAAGGACATCACACACATCCATGCCCGAGGCAGGATTCGAACCTGCGACCGTAGTGAAACGTCCGCTTAGAAAAATGTATGAATTACTGTGCTGATAAAACTCTTACGCTATTTGATTTTCAAACAGCTGAGCAAAACTGAACGTACTCAGACATTTCGCTCTTTACCTATTCTGATCAACACTAAACTGACACAATATTTTTAGCGCAACGCAATCTGACTTACAGTAATTCCTACAAAAGAATGGCCCTGACTAACATTAACCTATACCTTTCACAAATCACTTACCTCACAAAAATCTTCTGTACTCGAACTACTGCAATACAGCGAGCGCCACTGGTGCCAGCTAAATAAAAGATTCAAACTACTCAAGGCACTAACTACTGATAGGCATAGTTAGCAAATGAAAGATTTTGATAAAGAACAAACAATGTATTTACCTTAACAGTGTTCAAAATTCGTAATATATATATATATACACTCCTGGAAATGGAAAAAAGAACACATTGACACCGGTGTGTCAGACCCACCATACTTGCTCCGGACACTGCGAGAGGGCTGTACAAGCAATGATCACACGCACGGCACAGCGGACACACCAGGAACCGCGGTGTTGGCCGTCGAATGGCGCTAGCTGCGCAGCATTTGTGCACCGCCGCCGTCAGTGTCAACCAGTTTGCCGTCGCATACGGAGCTCCATCGCAGTCTTTAACACTGGTAGCATGCCGCGACAGCGTGGACGTGAACCGTATGTGCAGTTGACGGACTTTGAGCGAGAGTGTATAGCGGGCATGCGGGAGGCCGGGTGGACGTACCGCCGAATTGCTCAACACGTGGGGCGTGAGGTCTCCACAGTAAATCGATGTTGTCGCCAGTGGTCGGCGGAAGGTGCACGTGCCCGTCGACCTGGGACCGGACCGCAGCGACGCACGGATGCACGCCAAGACCGTAGGATCCTACGCAGTGCCGTAGGGGACCGCACTGCCACTTCCCAGCAAATTAGGGACACTGTTGCTCCTGGAGTATCGGCGAGGACCATTCGCAACCGTCTCCATGAAGCTGGGCTACGGTCCCGCACACCGTTAGGCCATCTTCCGCTCACGCCGCAACATCGTGCAGCCCGCCTCCAGTGGTGTCGCGACAGGCGTGAATGGAGGGACGAATGGAGACGTGTCGTCTTCAGCGATGAGAGTCGCTACTGCCTTGGTGCCAATGATGGTCGTATACGTGTTTGGCGCCGTGCAGGTGAGCGCCACAATCAGGACTGCATACGACCGAGGCACACAGGGCCAACACCCGGCATCATGGTGTGGGGAGCGATCTCCTACACTGGCCGTACACCACTGGTGATCGTCGAGGGGACACTGAATAGTGCACGGTACATCCAAACCGTCATCGAACCCATCGTTCTACCATTCCTAGACCGGCAAGGGAACTTGCTGTTCCAACAGGACAATGCACGTCCGCATGTATCCCGTGCCACCCAACGTGCTCTAGAAGGTGTAAGTCAACTACCCTGGCCAGCAAGATCTCCGGATCTGTCCCCCATTGAGCATGTTTGGGACTGGATGAAGCGTCGTCTCACGCGGTCTGCACGTCCAGCACGAACGCTGGTCCAACTGAGGCGCCAGGTGGAAATGGCATGGCAAGCCGTTCCACAGGACTACATCCAGCATCTCGACGATCGTCTCCATGGGAGAATAGCAGCCTGCATTGCTGCGAAAGGTGGATATACACTGTGCTAGTGCCGACATTGTGCATGCTCTGTTGCCTGTGTCTATGTGCCTGCGGTTCTGTCAGTGTGATCATGTGATGTATCTGACCCCAGGAATGTGTCAATAAAGTTTCCCCTTCCTGGGACAATGAATTCACGGTGTTCTTATTTCAATTTCCAGGAGTATATATATATATATATATATATATATATATATATATATATATACGAGGGCGGTTCAGAAAGTAACCTCCGATTGGTCACAGTGCGGGTTGTGGGGGGAGTAGCGACGCCATCTGTGCGTTCACGCACTCAACAGGTCAGTCGGCATCAAGCCGTGGTCGAGTGAACGTCGTACCTGCGCTAATTTAGTTTTTGTGGCAGTTTGAAATGTGTGCTGCAATAGAAAACCCCGCCAAATGTGAAGTGCGTGCTGTCATAAGGTGTTTTACAGCCAAAGGATATTCTGCAGCAGCTATTCATCGTGAGCTTTGTGCCGTGTACGGACCAAGAGTTATGAGTGAAGGAGTTGTCCGTGAATGGGTACGTTTATTTAAAAGTGGACGGGAAAACGTTCATGATGAAGAGAGGAGTGGTAGACCATCATTGGTGACTGACGAACTCGTTCAGACAGTTGATGCAAAAGTTCGTAAAAATCGACGTTTCTCAATGTCGGAGTTGTCTACTGGTTTTCCACAGATTTCTAAGACTCTCTTGTACGAGATAGTGACAGCAAGATTGGGTTACCGTAAGTTCTGTGCACGATGGGTGCCCAAAATTCTTACCGACCACCACAAAACTCAAAGAATGGCCTCTGCATTAGACTTTCTGTCACGTTATGAGGACGAAGGAGAACCATTGTTAAACAGAATCGTGACCGGTGACGAAACCTGGATTAAGTACGTGAACCCTGAGACAAAAGAACAATCAAAGATGTGGGCACATTCAAATTCGCCTACCAAACCAAGAAAAGCCTCGCAAGATTTTTCTGCCAGAAAACTGATGGCAACGGTGTTTTGGGATGCCAAAGGGGTGTTGTTGGTTGAATTCATGGAACATGGTACGACCATTAATCAAGACGTGTACTGTGAAACAATAAAAAAGTTACGACGGGCTATACAGAACAAACGCCGTGGTATGCTGACTTCCGGTATCGTTTTTTTGCACAATAACGCCCGTCCTCACTCTGCTCGCAGAACAACGGCCCTTCTTGAGTCCTTCAAGTGGGACGTTATCAACCATCCACCTTACATCCCAGACCTGGCGCCAAGTGATTATCACCTCTTCATGCATTTGAAGAAATGGCTCGGGTCACAGCGGTTTGATGACGACGAAGAGCTCAAAGATGCGGTCACAGGCTGGCTCCAGGCACAAGCGGGTGATTTTTATGCAGAAGGAATTTCAAAGCTTGTGAAGAGATACGATAAGTGCCTCAATCGCTATGGAGACTACGTAGAAAAATAGTGCAAAGATGTAGTTGTAAGATGTATATATTAAAATATTTTTATTTAACTTGGTGTATTTTTTTAAATCAACCAGAGGTTACTTTCTGAACGGCCCTCGTATATATATATATATATATATATATATATATATATATATATATATCAGTTCATGACATCCAGTCTTACAAATTTACTGTCTCTGATGGACACACGTCCCGATCATCCGCTCTCAAAATTCCGCCATCTCTCTCCCCACATCCAACACTGCTGGCGGCTCACCCCCCACTGCGCAACGCTACGCGCTGTTAACAGCCAACTGCCCAACACTACATTAGCAAATTCCAACAATGCAAACCAGCCACAGACTGCACACAGCACACTCAGTGATTTTCATATAGAGCGCTACGTGGCGTTACCAACATAAAAACCTAAACAGCCTACTTACAGTAGCAGTCCCGCGGTTCCGGACTATAGCGCCTAGAACCGCACGGCCACCGCGGTCGGCCTTCATGGTAAGACATCCTGGGCTTACATATCAGCAACATAATGGCCGCCCGCATACTTCGAGAGTTTCTACAACCTGCTTGTCACGCCATACTTTTGCCAGAAAGGTCGCTGGATCTCACCCCCAACTGAGAACATTTCGAGCAATACGGGCAGAGCCCTCCAACAATCTCCGGGTGTTGAAGATCTAACGCGCCAGTTGGACAAAGTTTGGCACGATATTTCTCAGAAGGACGTTGTAATGGTTCATTATTTACGTGACCATTACGGCACTCCTACCCCAGTTCTCGATACCAGTAATATCGAACAATTTTTGAAGTAACAGACATATTTTTGTGACAATATTCATATTTGGTTTTATTAATGTATAGGTACTCCGATGTATCGATATATTACAGTGATATGGTTCTTGTGTGTATTCATTTTTGTGAGACTGTCATAATCTTTGACTTCCTTGTATCCGTTTTGGCGTGAATGCGCACAGAGCAGTCGTTGTTTCACTTTGCAGAAGTTATGTTGTTATTTCGCTTTGTAATAGAACAGTCAAGTCGTGTGTTTAGTTAAAGTGGAAATTAAATACGTGAAGATTGATACAAAACTGTTTTCTTGATGATGTGACAACTAAGAAGAAGTGTATGTGAATTTACAAGAAGTTTATTAAAAATGTGGATCGTGAACACCAAGTCAAAAATTATTTATACCATGCCATTGTTTCTATCTGGGACTGCTTCATCATTAAGAATTTCCTGAAAAACGCATTTGTTAGGTCTTCAAATATTGCTAACATACCGATCCGGACCTTCTAGCAGCCAAAGTGGAATCACCCTAGAATCAACAAGATGAGCCATAACGACTTCGACGAAATCTACGTAGGAATCCATCCAAGATAAGTGCCTAATTAATGACTTCTTTACAGTGACCTCATTATTTCGATTCTGACGATACCATCCACAGTCAATAGTTTTGTTGTTGCCCGATAAAGCGAACATTTGCTGCGTGAGCAACATTATTAATCTGATTTCTAATCTACTTTGCAAGTGGTGGTATTGTTAGAACGTCCACCAACTCTATCAATCAATGCCAAGCTAAATAACTGCTTGCATACGGGTCAGAGGTGACATTGACTTGCTCTTTGTCTTGAATAAATAACCAAATTTTTCTGAAATTATAATCATTTGTTTGTCTGTACATGTACATAACATCTACCGATTTCCGACACATTTGGATAATCCCTTCGTGGTGCGCCGCTTTTTTGTCTTAATGTGTATTTTAATTGCTATGCGTATGGAAGCTAATTTCAGTATGTTCATTCCACGTCTTTGAACGAGTACAGTGCATTAGTTTGTTGAAGGTGGTTGTCGCTGTTGTGAAATGAAAATGCGAGAGGTATCAGTCTTACCTGGGCCTCCTCCTCTCTTTCTTAATGAAATATTTCACTAAATTAAGATCGAGTGTACTTGAGTTCTTTTTCTTTTTGTATCGGGTTGATTTACGAACGGGTAGTGAGTGGTTGCTGGGGTCACATTTAGGGGATTCTTGAGTTCTCCTAGCATTCGTATTGCATTTAGCATAGCATCGCGGTGACACAATAAGTGACTGTCATGCATTCACTAAAAGTTTTGTGTCCCTGAGACAGAAGTTTACAAGTAGTTTTCTGTTTGGGAACCTGCCGGACTGAGGGAGTAGAGTGAGAAGACCTGCGAGTTTGGCAGGGCCACTGGCTGTAGTGCCTACGCCTACCTCTGCCTGGAGGTGGTAGAGGTTGTCACATTGCCCTTGTCGTGCAGACTCGCCAGAGAACTCCTAGTGTTTGGGAATGGGGGTTCACAATACACTGCAAGCCTCTGGGTAAAGATGTCCATTCAAAGCCCGACTAGTCACACAACCTACTCCAAGTGGGTCTGCCGTGTTAAGTTCACCTTCGTGTCCATTTTGGATCCATAGTCTTGTTGCATCGGCTCCACCGGCGCACTGCTGCCTGATAGCTCCGACTGTTTCCTGTCACCGCACACTCCGTGTTTTCTTCCCTGCTGTTTCGGTATGGTGAAAGCTGCCACACGACTGAGGACGGGTAAGGTCCACCACGCAGACGCAGTGTGCCCACAAGCAGTCAGACGCGTTGTCACGTCTCCTGGCAAGACATTTACAACGTCGTTATAATATATAAAAAATAATGAAAATAAACATCTATATTGTTATTATTTAATTACTGTATGAATGATTGTAGATTATGTATAAAAGGAAATTACAAATTTTCATTTTTGTGTTTGTGCAATATTTATGTATCGAGAGCGGTGTGCTGACCACACGCCCCTCCTATTCGCATCCTCACCTGAGGATGACACGGCGGTCGTATGGTCCCGATGGGCCACTTGTGGCCTGAAGACGGAGTGCTTTTTTATATTTCGCAAATAACGTCTGTGGTCGGTGAATGTATGTATCAAAGCAGTTATTGAAAAATAATTACAAAGATGCTTATTAAATTTCCTCTCTCTGTGTTCTTGTAGCCGTTAAAGTTGCAAGAGCCTGTGACGCTCGCTTGAGCGCTTAGGTAGCCTTCGTTTGTCCTTTGATCGAGAAAGACGCCATTGGAGGTTATATTTGTAAAAGGTGTGTACTTTCAATTTATGTTGATTTTTTGAATATAGAAATTGTTAAAACTATTACCTGTAATAATTTATTGCTAGCTTGCCCAAGATTTCGTTCCACGTTCTTAGCCGTTTACAGCATATTAGGAATTTTTCGTGACGCAGAGCCGTGCGGCGATCGTGGGAACCGCTGCCGCGGCAAATTCAAATTAAACTGAATGAAAGCAGTTTTCCCGCAATATAGCGGGCAGGTAACGGTACATTAAAATTATCTCTTTCAGCTTCCTGGAGACTTCAGAGGGAAATTGTGGATTTTATTATGTCTTTTTCAGGTGGACATGGGCAGCTGCTACTATGTTATCAGTTACGTAATTAATTCATGAGTGATAAAATTTTACTTGTATGTGATCAAAGACTGCTGTGCAAAACCTGTTCTGGCTGATAACATAAAAATCATCTTTTTTTTTAGTATCATGCTCTCATGTTAGTCGTGGCAGTTAATGGTCTTCATGTATTAAAAAAAATCCACTGCAGCTTTTACGTTTAGTGAACATAAAATACTGTAACTTCCGTACAGGTAATAGGAATAATTTTCAGTGCGTTCAAGAGATGAAAGTAGCGAAGGGCATTTTTTTCCATAGTTAGTTACAGTAATGATACCATCTTCCATATCTAACAAGCCAGATCAGTGTTATATAAAAATAGTTTGCAAATTAAAGATCGTACGTCCACAGCAGGAAATCTTTCAGTATTGCGCTTATCCCCACATAATAGGTCAAAGTGCATAAAGTTAAAATATTTTCGACTGCTGAAACTTATAGTGAAAATCGTATTTTATCTGTCGTGCTCGCAACAATAAGCAATATAAAATTATTGAAATGATTATGCCAGATAAACTGCATATAAAGTAAAAAGGGTGTGCGGTGGGGATTACGCGACAGGGTCTGCGATCCACAAAGCAGGATTGAGGGGTGTACGTTAACTCATTGCTAGTTTCAGACAACTGAGCTTTCAGTCGTAGTAAGAAAGACGACGGGCCCAGAAACCACTTCTCGATAAATATCATGATACCTAGGAATGGGACGAGAGATTGAGTTATGATCGGTAGAGTTATCTCCAGAGTCTGGAGATAGCATAAGGCACTTAGAAGCATGTGTTCGGTTTTTGGCCTTGCATTATTGTGGGGGAGGCAGGCAATGCTTGTATGAGAAGCTGCAGGGGGGAGTTTTGAGCATGCGTTTGCTTCAGGTGGCAGCGTGTTCGATTGGCTCTTTCATGCTAAATACGCTAGTGGTAGTCAAATATTACTGTCAGTTCTTTTGATTGGGAGCGCATATCTTGTCTGCCTCCCGAATGGTGATGGAGGGAGAAAGGACGCACTGCTCCAAGCTGAGGTAGCGAATCACGCAGAGCAAGGCATGGTAATTCTGATTTGGAACTGAGTGCCGAGAATCTATTGGAACTCTGGTTCTGAGGCTGATTGAAGCATGGGCATTCTGGTCTCAGCTTCTGTGGAGAGAACTAGTTTGTTTCGGTTCGAAATTGAAGTCTTCCAGCCTGCACTGGAGCAGACTTCGTCCATCAGCGGTGACGGCTTGAGGAGTCACACTGAGGTAGCACTCATCTGCATACGCTACTCTGAATCGAAGCGAGGACGTGACTTGCACCAGCATCACGTCATCTGCAACAGCATTCATCAAGCCAGATGAGGTGAGAACAGTTTTGAGTCGGTAACCGGAGGTGTAGGGGTTTCGTGCTTGATTGGTAACGAAAAACGCCCTCGATCCCTGATTCGAAACTCGCCACCGCTTAGGTTTTTAATGAGATTTGCGGCATAAGAAGTCACCCTCATTCTGCCACGGCTTTGTCAAAGAGGGCGGAAGAGCAAACAGAGATGGGGTGGGAAACTGCCCAAGGTGGAAGAATCGGCAGTGATCAACGGAATAAGGACGCAGAAGGTGCTGGAAACCACTGCATTAAAGACACGTAACATGTATCCACAGAACACGTGGCCTGTAACTGAAAAAGTGTCATGATGATCTCTCCATTAGCGAAAGATTACGGAATAGTCCTCCAGTCGGATCTACGGGAAGGGACTACCAAAAGGGCTGTGACCATGAGAAAAAGACTGAATAACCAACGAAAGGATAACGTCCTACGAGTCGGGGCGCGGAATTTCAGAAACTTGAACATGGTAGGGAAGCTAGAAAATCTGAAAAGGGAAATGCAAAGGCTCAGTCTAGATATAGTAGGGGTCAGTGAAGTGAAATGGAAAGAAGACAAGGATTTCTGGTCAGATGACTATAGGGTAATATCAACAGCAGCAGAAAATGGTATAGCGGAGTAGGATTCGTTATGATTAGGAAAGTAGGGCAGAGAGTGTGTTACAGTGAAAAATTCAATGGTAGGATTGCTCTTATCACAATCGACACAATCTTATCACAACCGACAACGATAGTTAAGCTATATATGCCGAGGTCGCAGGCTGAAGAAGCGAATGCTCTGTTCAAGAATCATAAGAGGAAGAGGTATACTTGGAAAAGGCCGGATAGTACGGAAACATTTCAGTTATATTACATCAGGATCAGACAAAGATTCCGAAATCAGATACTGGATTGTAAGGCGTACCCAATATCAGATAGCCTGAAGTTTAAGAGGTTAGTCAGGAAGAAGAATCAATACGTACAAAAGTGGGATACGGAAGTACCAAGGAATGACGAGATCTCTAAGGCTATAGATACAGCAAATAAGGGATAGCTCAGTAGAGTTGAAGAGGAATGGACATCTCTAAAAAGAGCATTTACAGAAATTTGAAAGAAAAACATAGGCACAATGAAGGAAACTGCGAAGGAACAATGGCTAACACAAGAATTCCTCTGGTGCTCAAAATTATAGCAACAAACTGCTGTTTCCCCTTCCTGTGACTCGTTTGCGGTATAATCATATAAACTGTCAACAGATGTCTATACGATTGCGTTCTGCACGGAAGCTGGCATTCCGGTCAAGGGACACCACACCAACGGTAACATCAGGGCGCCTATCAACCGGGATAGTGTTTGCCCGATAGTACGACATCCACAATCACAGTGTATACAGACACGGCACAAAGAAGACGCGTACCAGACTCTCTGCTGTGGAGGGCCCTAGGAAAAATGGAAGCTGGATAGTCGCAAAGTGACGTGACCGAATGGGTTAAGTTGAGTCGTTGTTTTGTTTCTCGGATGTGGCGACAGTTTATAGAGACCGAAACTGTATCCCGAAGACCAGGGCAGGACTGAACACCTGTGGAATCAGAAAGAGAGTACCTTTATTTGACTGTAAGGATACGGCGGTACCGCCTCAGTACTGCGTGGCAACTGGCATCTGTTCTCGCAGCATCCACTGGACGTGTTGTATCGGGGAAAACGGTATACAGAAGGCTTCAGCAGAGTGTCCTTTATTGTCGGAGACCTGCTGTATGTGTACCTCTAACGCGTCTTCACAGAAGGGAACGTCCGGAGTGGAATCGTCAACATGCCACCTGGACGGTCGAACAGTGAGCCAATGTTACGTTCACAGATGAGTCTGGATTTGGCTCTGAGCACTATGGGACTTAACATCTCTGGTCATCAGTCCCCTAGAACTTAGAACTACTTACACCTAACTAAGCTAAGGACATCACACAACACCCAGTCATCACGAGGCAGAGAAAATCCCTGACCACGCCGGGACTCGAACCCGGGAACCCGGGCGCGGGAAGCGAGAACGCTACCGCACGACCACGAGCTGCGGACAGTCTCGATTTGATCTGGAGAGTGATTCTTGACGGATTTGCATCTGGAGGGAACAGGGGAACGATTTTGGAACCTAAACATTGTGGAAAGAGACCTGTACTGAGTAGGATCCCTAGTGGTGGGGGCAGTGATTACGATGACCACTCGACTACCACTTCATGAAATTGTGCAGGTGAACTGGCAATGTTTAGTTGTCAGGTTTCGTGATGAGATCTTGGGACCTCCACAAAAAGCCTCATGGAATTTCATATGTTCTGTACTGTCATGATATATTCTTTGAAAAGTGTCTTTTAGGTCTGAGGATTCCTCTCCATTGACAATGACATGGTGTGTTCTGTTTGTAGAAAACTTCTGATGTTCCGTAAGCTCGTAATTTGTTCTAAGGTGGCAGCGCGGGAGTGTGTCCAATGCCTTATGGAAGTCAAGGAACACAGCTTCTGTCTGGGCGGCGGTATCTACCGCCTTCTGTGTCTCGTGGACGAACAGAGCGAGTTGGGTTTCACACGATCGCTGTTTCGAGGACCCATGTACAGATCAGAGTTCGGGTTTCTAGAGCATAAAAAATGTTCCAAAATTCTACCACAGACCGACTTCAGAAACAGGCCTATTGTTTTGTGCGTCTGTTTGACGACCATTCTGCAAGATGGGGATGAGCTGTGCTTGCTTCCTATCATTTGTTCTGCGACCCTTGTGCAAAACGGAATTGACCTGTGCTTTTCTACCTCCTTCTGTGTCTCGTGGACGAACAGAGCGAGTTGGGTTTCACACGATCGCTGTTTCGAGGACCCATGTACGGATCAGAGTTCCGGTTTCTAGAGCATAAAAAATGTTCCAAATTCTACAACAGACCAACTTCAGAAACAGGCCTATTGTTTTGTGCGTCTGTTTGACGACCCTTCTGCAAGATGGGGATGAACTGTGCTTGCTTCCTATCATTTGTTCTGCGACCCTTGTGCAAAACGGGATTGACCTGTGCTTTTCTACCTCCTTCTGTGTCTCGTGGACGAACAGAGCGAGTTGGGTTTCACACGATCGCTGTTTCGAGGACCCATGTACAGATCAGAGTTCCTGTTTCTAGAGCATAAAAAATGTTCCAAAATTCTACCACAGACCGACTTCAGAAACAGGCCTATTGCTTTGTGCGTCTGTTTGACGACCATTCTGCAAGATGGGAATGACCTGTGCTTGCTTCCTATCATCTGTTCTGCGACCCTTGTGCAAAACGGGATTGACCTGTGCTTTTCTACCTCCTTCTGTGTCTCGTGGACGAACAGAGCGAGTTGGGTTTCACACGATCGCTGTTTCGAGGACCCATGTACAGATCAGAGTTCCGGTTTCTAGAGCATAAAACCTGTTCCAAAATTCTACAACAGACCGATGTCAGAAACAGGCCTACTGTTTTGTACGTCTGTTTGACGACCATTCTGCAAGATGGGAATGAGCTGTGCTTGCTTCCTATCATTTGTTCTGCGACCCTTGTGCAAAACGGGATTGACCTGTGCCTTTCTACCTCCTTCTGTGTCTCGTGGACGAACAGAGCGAGTTGGGTTTCACACGATCGCTGTTTCGAGGACCCATGTACAGATCAGAGTTCGGGTCTCTAGAGCATAAAAAATGTTCCAAAATTCTACCACAGACCGACTTCAGAAACAGGCCTATTGTTTTGTGCGTCTGTTTGACGACCATTCTGCAAGATGGGGATGAGCTGTGCTTGCTTCCTATCATTTGTTCTGCGACCCTTGTGCAAAACGGGATTGACCTGTGCTTTTCTACCTCCTTCTGTGTCTCGTTGACGAACAGAGCGAGTTGGGTTTCACACGATCGCTGTTTCGAGGACCCATGTACAGATCAGAGTTCCGGTTTCTAGACCATAAAAAATGTTCCAAAATTCTACCACAGACCGACTTCAGAAACAGGCCTATTGTTTTGTGCGTCTGTTTGACGACCATTCTGCAAGATGGGGATGAGCTGTGCTTGCTTCCTATCATTTGTTCTGCGAACCTTGTGCAAAACGAGATTGACCTGTGCTTTTCTACCTCCTTCTGTGTCTCGTGGAGGAACAGAGCGAGTTGGGTTTCACACGATCGCTGTTTCGAGGACCCATGTACAGATCAGAGTTCCGGTTTCTAGAGCATAAAAAATGTTCCAAAATTCTACCACAGACCGACTTCAGAAACAGGCCTATTGTTTTGTGCGTCTGTTTGACGACCATTCTGCAAGATGGGAATGAGCTGTGCTTGCTTCCTATCATCTGTTCTGCGACCCTTGTGCAAAACGGGATTGACCTGTGCTTTTCTACCTCCTTCTGTGTCTCGTGGACGAACAGAGCGAGTTGGGTTTCACACGATCGCTGTTTCGAGGACCCATGTACAGATCAGAGTTCCGGTTTCTAGAGCATAAAATATGTTCCAAAATTCTACCACAGACCGACTTCAGAAACAGGCCTATTGTTTTGTGCGTCTGTTTGACGACCATTCTGCAAGATGGGAATGAGCTGTGCTTGCTTCCTATCATCTGTTCTGCGACCCTTGTGCAAAACGGGATTGACCTGTGCTTTTCTACCGCCTTCTGTGTCTCGTGGACGAACAGAGCGAGTTGGGTTTCACACGATCGCTGTTTCGAGGACCCATGTACAGATCAGAGTTCCGGTTTCTAGAGCATAAAAAATGTTCCAAAATTCTACCACAGACCGACTTCAGAAACAGGCCTATTGTTTTGTGCGTCTGTTTGACGACCATTCTGCAAGATGGGGATGAGCTGTGCTTGCTTCCTATCATTTGTTCTGCGACCCTTGTGCAAAACGGGATTGACTTGTGCTTTTGTACCTCCTTCCGTGTCTCGTGGACGAACAGAGCGAGTTGGGTTTCACACGATCGCTGTTTCGAGGACCCATGTACAGATCAGAGTTCCGGTTTCTAGAGCATAAAAAATGTTCCAAAATTCTACCACAGACCGACTTCAGAAACAGGCCTATTGTTTTGTGCGTCTGTTTGACGACCATTCTGCAAGATGGGGATGAGCTGTGCTTGCTTCCTATCATTTGTTCTGCGACCCTTGTGCAAAACGGGATTGACCTGTGCTTTTCTACCTCCTTCTGTGTCTCGTGGACGAACAGAGCGAGTTGGGTTTCACACGATCGCTGTTTCGAGGACCCATGTACAGATCAGAGTTCCGGTTTCTAGAGCATAAAAAATGTTCCAAAATTCTACCACAGACCGACTTCAGAAACAGGCCTATTGTTTTGTGTGTCTGTTTGACGACCATTCTGCAAGATGGGGATGAGCTGTGCTTGCTTCCTATCATTTGTTCTGCGACCCTTGTGCAAAACGGGATTGACCTGTGCATTTCTACCTCCTACTGTGTCTCGTGGACGAACAGAGCGAGTTGGGTTTCACACGATCGCTGTTTCGAGAACCCATGTACAGATCAGAGTTCCGGTTTCTAGAGCATAGAAAATGTTCCAAAATTCTACCACAGACCGACTTCAGAAACAGGCCTATTGTTTTGTGCGTCTGTTTGACGACCATTCTGCAAGATGGGGATGAGCTGTGCTTGCTTCCTATCATCTGTTCTGCGACCCTTGTGCAAAACGGGAATGACCTGTGCTTTTCTACCTCCTTCTGTGTCTCGTGGACGAACAGAGCGAGTTGGGTTTCACACGATCGCTGTTTCGAAGACCCATGTACAGATCAGAGTTCCGGTTTCTAGAGCATAAAAAATGTTCCAAAATTCTACCACAGACCGACTTCAGAAACAGGCCTATTGTTCTGTGCGTCTGTTTGACGACCATTCTGCAAGATGGGGATGAGCTGTGCTTGCTTCCTATCATTTGTTCTGCGACCCTTGTGCAAAACGGGATTGACTTGTGCTTTTCTACCTCCTTCTGTGTCTCGTGGACGAACAGAGCGAGTTGGGTTTCACACGACCGCTGTTTCGAGGACCCATGTAAAGATCAGAGTTCCGGTTTCTAGAGCATAAAAAATGTTCCAAAATTCTACCACAGACCGACTTCAGAAACAGGCCTATTGTTTTGTGCGTCTGTTTGACGACCATTCTGCAAGATGGGAATGAGCTGTGCTTGCTTCCTATCATCTGTTCTGCGACCCTTGTGCAAAACGGGATTGACCTGTGCCTTTCTACGTCCTTCTGTGTCTCGTGGACGAACAGAGCGAGTTGGGTTTCACACGATCGCTGTTTCGAGGACCCATGTACAGATCAGAGTTCCGGTTTCTAGAGCATAAAACCTGTTCCAAAATTCTACAACAGACCGATGTCAGAAACAGGCCTACTGTTTTGTACGTCTGTTTGACGACCATTCTGCAAGATGGGAATGAGCTGTGCTTGCTTCCTATCATTTGTTCTGCGACCCTTGTGCAAAACGGGATTGACCTGTGCCTTTCTACCTCCTTCTGTGTCTCGTGGACGAACAGAGCGAGTTGGGTTTCACACGATCGCTGTTTCGAGGACCCATGTACAGATCAGAGTTCGGGTCTCTAGAGCATAAAAAATGTTCCAAAATTCTACCACAGACCGACTTCAGAAACAGGCCTATTGTTTTGTGCGTCTGTTTGACGACCATTCTGCAAGATGGGGATGAGCTGTGCTTGCTTCCTATCATTTGTTCTGCGAACCTTGTGCAAAACGGGATTGACCTGTGCTTTTCTACCTCCTTCTGTGTCTCGTTGACGAACAGAGCGAGTTGGGTTTCACACGATCGCTGTTTCGAGGACCCATGTACAGATCAGAGTTCCGGTTTCTAGACCATAAAAAATGTTCCAAAATTCTACCACAGACCGACTTCAGAAACAGGCCTATTGTTTTGTGCGTCTGTTTGACGACCATTCTGCAAGATGGGGATGAGCTGTGCTTGCTTCCTATCATTTGTTCTGCGAACCTTGTGCAAAACGAGATTGACCTGTGCTTTTCTACCTCCTTCTGTGTCTCGTGGACGAACAGAGCGAGTTGGGTTTCACATGATCGCTGTTTCGAGGACCCATGTACAGATCAGAGTTCCGGTTTCTAGAGCATAAAAAATGTTCCAAAATTCTACCACAGACCGACTTCAGAAACAGGCCTATTGTTTTGTGCGTCTGTTTGACGACCATTCTGCAAGATGGGAATGAGCTGTGCTTGCTTCCTATCATCTGTTCTGCGACCCTTGTGCAAAACGGGATTGACCTGTGCTTTTCTACCTCCTTCTGTGTCTCGTGGACGAACAGAGCGAGTTGGGTTTCACACGATCGCTGTTTCGAGGACCCATGTACAGATCAGAGTTCCGGTTTCTGGAGCATCAAAAATGTTCCAAAATTCTACCATTGACCGACTTCAGAAACAGGCCTATTGTTTTGTGCGTCTGTTTGACGACCATTCTGCAAGATGGGGATGAGCTGTGCTTGCTTCCTATCATTTGTTCTGCGACCCTTGTGCAAAACGGGATTGACTTGTGCTTTTGTACCTCCTTCCGTGTCTCGTGGACGAACAGAGCGAGTTGGGTTTCACACGATCGCTGTTTCGAGGACCCATGTACAGATCAGAGTTCCGGTTTCTAGAGCATAAAAAATGTTCCAAAATTCTACCACAGACCGACTTCAGAAACAGGCCTATTGTTTTGTGTGTCTGTTTGACGACCATTCTGCAAGATGGGGATGAGCTGTGCTTGCTTCCTATCATTTGTTCTGCGACCCTTGTGCAAAACGGGATTGACCTGTGCATTTCTACCTCCTTCTGTGTCTCGTGGACGAACAGAGCGAGTTGGGTTTCACACGATCGCTGTTTCGAGAACCCATGTGCAGATCAGAGTTCCGGTTTCTAGAGCATAGAAAATGTTCCAAAATTCTACCACAGACCGACTTCAGAAACAGGCCTATTGTTTTGTGCGTCTGTTTGACGACCATTCTGCAAGATGGGGATGAGCTGTGCTTGCTTCCTATCATCTGTTCTGCGACCCTTGTGCAAAACGGGAATGACCTGTGCTTTTCTACCTCCTTCTGTGTCTCGTGGACGAACAGAGCGAGTTGGGTTTCACACGATCGCTGTTTCGAGGACCCATGTACAGATCAGAGTTCCGGTTTCTAGAGCATAAAAAATGTTCCAAAATTCTACCACAGACCGACTTCAGAAACAGGCCTATTGTTCTGTGCGTCTGTTTGACGACCATTCTGCAAGATGGGGATGAGCTGTGCTTGCTTCCTATCATTTGTTCTGCGACCCTTGTGCAAAACGGGATTGACTTGTGCTTTTCTACCTCCTTCTGTGTCTCGTGGACGAACAGAGCGAGTTGGGTTTCACACGACCGCTGTTTCGAGGACCCATGTACAGATCAGAGTTCCGGTTTCTAGAGCATAAAAAATGTTCCAAAATTCTACCACAGACCGACTTCAGAAACAGGCCTATTGTTTTGTGCGTCTGTTTGACGACCATTCTGCAAGATGGGAATGAGCTGTGCTTGCTTCCTATCATCTGTTCTGCGACCCTTGTGCAAAACGGGATTGACCTGTGCCTTTCTACCTCCTTCTGTGTCTCGTGGACGAACAGAGCGAGTTGGGTTTCACACGATCGCTGTTTCGAGGACCCATGTACAGATCAGAGTTCCGGTTTCTAGAGCATAAAAAATGTTCCAAAATTCTACCACAGACCGACTTCAGAAACAGGCCTATTGTTTTGTGCGTCTGTTTGACGACCATTCTGCAAGATGGGGATGAGCTGTGCTTGCTTCCTATCATTTGTTCTGCGAACCTTGTGCAAAACGGGATTGACCTGTGCTTTTCTACCTCCTTCTGTGTCTCGTGGACGAACAGAGCGAGTTGGGTTTCACACGATCGCTGTTTCGAGGACCCATGTACAGATCAGAGTTCCGGTTTCTAGAGCATAAAAAATGTTCCAAAATTCTACCACAGACCGACTTCAGAAACAGGCCTATTGTTTTGTGCGTCTGTTTGACGACCATTCTGCAAGATGGGAATGAGCTGTGCTTGCTTCCTATCATCTGTTCTGCGACCCTTGTGCAAAACGGGATTGACCTGTGCTTTTCTACCGCCTTCTGTGTCTCGTGGACGAACAGAGCGAGTTGGGTTTCACACGATCGCTGTTTCGAGGACCCATGTACAGATCAGAGTTCCGGATTCTAGAGCATAAAAAATGTTCCAAAATTCTACCACAGACCGACTTCAGAAACAGGCCTATTGTTTTGTGCGTCTGTTTGACGACCATTCTGCAAGATGGGGATGAGCTGTGCTTGCTTCCTATCATTTGTTCTGCGACCCTTGTGCAAAACGGGATTGACTTGTGCTTTTGTACCTCCTTCCGTGTCTCGTGGACGAACAGAGCGAGTTGGGTTTCACACGATCGCTGTTTCGAGGACCCATGTACAGATCAGAGTTCCGGTTTCTAGAGCATAAAAAAAGGTTTCAAAATTCTACCACAGACCGACTTCAGAAACAGGCCTATTGTTTTGTGCGTCTGTTTGACGACCATTCTGCAAGATGGGGATGAGCTGTGCTTGCTTCCTATCATTTGTTCTGCGACCCTTGTGCAAAACGGGATTGACCTGTGCTTTTCTACCTCCTTCTGTGTCTCGTTGACGAACAGAGCGAGTTGGGTTTCACACGATCGCTGTTTCGAGGACCCATGTACAGATCAGAGTTCCGGTTTCTAGAGCATAAAAAATGTTCCAAAATTCTACCACAGACCGACTTCAGAAACAGGCCTATTGTTTTGTGTGTCTGTTTGACGACCATTCTGCAAGATGGGGATGAGCTGTGCTTGCTTCCTATCATTTGTTCTGCGACCCTTGTGCAAAACGGGATTGACCTGTGCATTTCTACCTCCTTCTGTGTCTCGTGGACGAACAGAGCGAGTTGGGTTTCACACGATCGCTGTTTCGAGAACCAATGTACAGATCAGAGTTCCGGTTTCTAGAGCATAGAAAATGTTCCAAAATTCTACCACAGACCGACTTCAGAAACAGGCCTATTGTTTTGTGCGTCTGTTTGACGACCATTCTGCAAGATGGGGATGAGCTGTGCTTGCTTCCTATCATCTGTTCTGCGACCCTTGTGCAAAACGGGAATGACCTGTGCTTTTCTACCTCCTTCTGTGTCTCGTGGACGAACAGAGCGAGTTGGGTTTCACACGATCGCTGTTTCGAGGACCCATGTACAGATCAGAGTTCCGGTTTCTAGACCATAAAAAATGTTCCAAAATTCTACCACAGACCGACTTCAGAAACAGGCCTATTGTTCTGTGCGTCTGTTTGACGACCATTCTGCAAGATGGGGATGAGCTGTGCTTGCTTCCTATCATTTGTTCTGCGACCCTTGTGCAAAACGGGATTGACTTGTGCTTTTCTACCTCCTTCTGTGTCTCGTGGACGAACAGAGCGAGTTGGGTTTCACACGATCGCTGTTTCGAGGACCCATGTACAGATCAGAGTTCCGGTTTCTAGAGCATAAAAAATGTTCCAAAATTCTACCACAGACCGACTTCAGAAACAGGCCTATTGTTTTGTGCGTCTGTTTGACGACCATTCTGCAAGATGGGGATGAGCTGTGCTTGCTTCCTATCATTTGTTCTGCGACCCTTGTGCAAAACGGGATTGACCTGTGCTTTTCTACTTCCTTCTGTGTCTCGTGGACGAACCGAGCGAGTTGGGTTTCACACGATCGCTGTTTCGAGGAACCATGTACAGATCAGAGTTCCGGTTTCTAGAGCATAAAAAATGTTCCAAAATTCTACCACAGACCGACTTCAGAAACAGGCCTATTGTTTTGTGCGTCTGTTTGACGACCATTCTGCAAGATGGGGATGAGCTGTGCTTGCTTCCTATCATTTGTTCTGCGAACCTTGTGCAAAACGGGATTGACCTGTGCTTTTCTACCTCCTTCTGTGTCTCGTTGACGAACAGAGCGAGTTGGGTTTCACACGATCGCTGTTTGGAGGACCCATGTACAGATCAGAGTTCCGGTTTCTAGACCATAAAAAATGTTCCAAAATTCTACCACAGACCGACTTCAGAAACAGGCCTATTGTTTTGTGCGTCTGTTTGACGACCATTCTGCAAGATGGGGATGAGCTGTGCTTGCTTCCTATCATTTGTTCTGCGAACCTTGTGCAAAACGAGATTGACCTGTGCTTTTCTACCTCCTTCTGTGTCTCGTGGACGAACAGAGCGAGTTGGGTTTCACACGATCGCTGTTTCGAGGACCCATGTACAGATCAGAGTTCCGGTTTCTAGAGCATAAAAAATGTTCCAAAATTCTACCACAGACCGACTTCAGAAACAGGCCTATTGTTTTGTGCGTCTGTTTGACGACCATTCTGCAAGATGGGAATGACCTGTGCTTGCTTCCTATCATCTGTTCTGCGACCCTTGTGCAAAACGGGATTGACCTGTGCCTTTCTACCTCCTTCTGTGTCTCGTGGACGAACAGAGCGAGTTGGGTTTCACACGATCGCTGTTTCGAGGACCCATGTACAGATCAGAGTTCCGGTTTCTAGAGCATAAAAAATGTTCCAAAATTCTACCACAGACCGACTTCAGAAACAGGCCTATTGCTTTGTGCGTCTGTTTGACGACCATTCTGCAAGATGGGGATGAGCTGTGCTTGCTTCCTATCATTTGTTCTGCGAACCTTGTGCAAAACGGGATTGACCTGTGCTTTTCTACCTCCTTCTGTGTCTCGTGGACGAACAGAGCGAGTTGGGTTTCACACGATCGCTGTTTCGAGGACCCATGTACAGATCAGAGTTCCGGTTTCTAGAGCATAAAAAATGTTCCAAAATTCTACCACAGACCGACTTCAGAAACAGGCCTATTGTTCTGTGCGTCTGTTTGACGACCATTCTGCAAGATGGGGATGAGCTGTGCTTGCTTCCTATCATTTGTTCTGCGACCCTTGTGCAAAACGGGATTGACTTGTGCTTTTCTACCTCCTTCTGTGTCTCGTGGACGAACAGAGCGAGTTGGGTTTCACACGACCGCTGTTTCGAGGACCCATGTACAGATCAGAGTTCCGGTTTCTAGAGCATAAAAAATGTTCCAAAATTCTACCACAGACCGACTTCAGAAACAGGCCTATTGTTTTGTGCGTCTGTTTGACGACCATTCTGCAAGATGGGAATGAGCTGTGCTTGCTTCCTATCATCTGTTCTGCGACCCTTGTGCAAAACGGGATTGACCTGTGCCTTTCTACCTCCTTCTGTGTCTCGTGGACGAACAGAGCGAGTTGGGTTTCACACGATCGCTGTTTCGAGGACCCATGTACAGATCAGAGTTCCGGTTTCTAGAGCATAAAAAATGTTCCAAAATTCTACCACAGACCGACTTCAGAAACAGGCCTATTGTTTTGTGCGTCTGTTTGACGACCATTCTGCAAGATGGGGATGAGCTGTGCTTGCTTCCTATCATTTGTTCTGCGAACCTTGTGCAAAACGGGATTGACCTGTGCTTTTCTACCTCCTTCTGTGTCTCGTGGACGAACAGAGCGAGTTGGGTTTCACACGATCGCTGTTTCGAGGACCCATGTACAGATCAGAGTTCCGGTTTCTAGAGCATAAAAAATGTTCCAAAATTCTACCACAGACCGACTTCAGAAACAGGCCTATTGTTTTGTGCGTCTGTTTGACGACCATTCTGCAAGATGGGAATGAGCTGTGCTTGCTTCCTATCATCTGTTCTGCGACCCTTGTGCAAAACGGGATTGACCTGTGCTTTTCTACCGCCTTCTGTGTCTCGTGGACGAACAGAGCGAGTTGGGTTTCACACGATCGCTGTTTCGAGGACCCATGTACAGATCAGAGTTCCGGATTCTAGAGCATAAAAAATGTTCCAAAATTCTACCACAGACCGACTTCAGAAACAGGCCTATTGTTTTGTGCGTCTGTTTGACGACCATTCTGCAAGATGGGGATGAGCTGTGCTTGCTTCCTATCATTTGTTCTGCGACCCTTGTGCAAAACGGGATTGACTTGTGCTTTTGTACCTCCTTCCGTGTCTCGTGGACGAACAGAGCGAGTTGGGTTTCACACGATCGCTGTTTCGAGGACCCATGTACAGATCAGAGTTCCGGTTTCTAGAGCATAAAAAAAGGTTTCAAAATTCTACCACAGACCGACTTCAGAAACAGGCCTATTGTTTTGTGCGTCTGTTTGACGACCATTCTGCAAGATGGGGATGAGCTGTGCTTGCTTCCTATCATTTGTTCTGCGACCCTTGTGCAAAACGGGGTTGACCTGTGCTTTTCTACCTCCTTCTGTGTCTCGTTGACGAACAGAGCGAGTTGGGTTTCACACGATCGCTGTTTCGAGGACCCATGTACAGATCAGAGTTCCGGTTTCTAGAGCATAAAAAATGTTCCAAAATTCTACCACAGACCGACTTCAGAAACAGGCCTATTGTTTTGTGTGTCTGTTTGACGACCATTCTGCAAGATGGGGATGAGCTGTGCTTGCTTCCTATCATTTGTTCTGCGACCCTTGTGCAAAACGGGATTGACCTGTGCATTTCTACCTCCTTCTGTGTCTCGTGGACGAACAGAGCGAGTTGGGTTTCACACGATCGCTGTTTCGAGAACCCATGTACAGATCAGAGTTCCGGTTTCTAGAGCATAGAAAATGTTCCAAAATTCTACCACAGACCGACTTCAGAAACAGGCCTATTGTTTTGTGCGTCTGTTTGACGACCATTCTGCAAGATGGGGATGAGCTGTGCTTGCTTCCTATCATCTGTTCTGCGACCCTTGTGCAAAACGGGAATGACCTGTGCTTTTCTACCTCCTTCTGTGTCTCGTGGACGAACAGAGCGAGTTGGGTTTCACACGATCGCTGTTTCGAGGACCCATGTACAGATCAGAGTTCCGGTTTCTAGAGCATAAAAAATGTTCCAAAATTCTACCACAGACCGACTTCAGAAACAGGCCTATTGTTCTGTGCGTCTGTTTGACGACCATTCTGCAAGATGGGGATGAGCTGTGCTTGCTTCCTATCATTTGTTCTGCGACCCTTGTGCAAAACGGGATTGACTTGTGCTTTTCTACCTCCTTCTGTGTCTCGTGGACGAACAGAGCGAGTTGGGTTTCACACGATCGCTGTTTCGAGGACCCATGTACAGATCAGAGTTCCGGTTTCTAGAGCATAAAAAATGTTCCAAAATTCTACCACAGACCGACTTCAGAAACAGGCCTATTGTTTTGTGCGTCTGTTTGACGACCATTCTGCAAGATGGGGATGAGCTGTGCTTGCTTCCTATCATTTGTTCTGCGACCCTTGTGCAAAACGGGATTGACCTGTGCTTTTCTACCTCCTTCTGTGTCTCGTGGACGAACCGAGCGAGTTGGGTTTCACACGATCGCTGTTTCGAGGAACCATGTACAGATCAGAGTTCCGGTTTCTAGAGCATAAAAAATGTTCCAAAATTCTACCACAGACCGACTTCAGAAACAGGCCTATTGTTTTGTGCGTCTGTTTGACGACCATTCTGCAAGATGGGGATGAGCTGTGCTTGCTTCCTATCATTTGTTCTGCGAACCTTGTGCAAAACGGGATTGACCTGTGCTTTTCTACCTCCTTCTGTGTCTCGTTGACGAACAGAGCGAGTTGGGTTTCACACGATCGCTGTTTGGAGGACCCATGTACAGATCAGAGTTCCGGTTTCTAGACCATAAAAAATGTTCCAAAATTCTACCACAGACCGACTTCAGAAACAGGCCTATTGTTTTGTGCGTCTGTTTGACGACCATTCTGCAAGATGGGGATGAGCTGTGCTTGCTTCCTATCATTTGTTCTGCGAACCTTGTGCAAAACGAGATTGACCTGTGCTTTTCTACCTCCTTCTGTGTCTCGTGGACGAACAGAGCGAGTTGGGTTTCACACGATCGCTGTTTCGAGGACCCATGTACAGATCAGAGTTCCGGTTTCTAGAGCATAAAAAATGTTCCAAAATTCTACCACAGACCGACTTCAGAAACAGGCCTATTGTTTTGTGCGTCTGTTTGACGACCATTCTGCAAGATGGGAATGACCTGTGCTTGCTTCCTATCATCTGTTCTGCGACCCTTGTGCAAAACGGGATTGACCTGTGCCTTTCTACCTCCTTCTGTGTCTCGTGGACGAACAGAGCGAGTTGGGTTTCACACGATCGCTGTTTCGAGGACCCATGTACAGATCAGAGTTCCGGTTTCTAGAGCATAAAAAATGTTCCAAAATTCTACCACAGACCGACTTCAGAAACAGGCCTATTGCTTTGTGCGTCTGTTTGACGACCATTCTGCAAGATGGGGATGAGCTGTGCTTGCTTCCTATCATTTGTTCTGCGAACCTTGTGCAAAACGGGATTGACCTGTGCTTTTCTACCTCCTTCTGTGTCTCGTGGACGAACAGAGCGAGTTGGGTTTCACACGATCGCTGTTTCGAGGACCCATGTACAGATCAGAGTTCCGGTTTCTAGAGCATAAAAAATGTTCCAAAATTCTACCACAGACCGACTTCAGAAACAGGCCAATTGTTTTGTGCGTCTGTTTGACGACCATTCTGCAAGATGGGAATGAGCTGTGCTTGCTTCCTATCATCTGTTCTGCGACCCTTGTGCAAAACGGGATTGACCTGTGCTTTTCTACCGCCTTCTGTGTCTCGTGGACGAACAGAGCGAGTTGGGTTTCAGACGATCGCTGTTTCGAGGACCCATGTACAGATCAGAGTTCCGGTTTCTAGAGCATAAAAAATGTTCCAAAATTCTACCACAGACCGACTTCAGAAACAGGCCTATTGTTTTGTGCGTCTGTTTGACGACCATTCTGCAAGATGGGGATGAGCTGTGCTTGCTTCCTATCATTTGTTCTGCGACCCTTGTGCAAAACGGGATTGACTTGTGCTTTTGTACCTCCTTCCGTGTCTCGTGGACGAACAGAGCGAGTTGGGTTTCACACGATCGCTGTTTCGAGGACCCATGTACAGATCAGAGTTCCGGTTTCTAGAGCATAAAAAATGTTCCAAAATTCTACCACAGACCGACTTCAGAAACAGGCCTATTGTTTTGTGCGTCTGTTTGACGACCATTCTGCAAGATGGGGATGAGCTGTGCTTGCTTCCTATCATTTGTTCTGCGACCCTTGTGCAAAACGGGATTGACCTGTGCTTTTCTACCTCCTTCTGTGTCTCGTTGACGAACAGAGCGAGTTGGGTTTCACACGATCGCTGTTTCGAGGACCCATGTACAGATCAGAGTTCCGGTTTCTAGAGCATAAAAAATGTTCCAAAATTCTACCACAGACCGACTTCAGAAACAGGCCTATTGTTTTGTGTGTCTGTTTGACGACCATTCTGCAAGATGGGGATGAGCTGTGCTTGCTTCCTATCATTTGTTCTGCGACCCTTGTGCAAAACGGGATTGACCTGTGCATTTCTACCTCCTTCTGTGTCTCGTGGACGAACAGAGCGAGTTGGGTTTCACACGATCGCTGTTTCGAGAACCCATGTACAGATCAGAGTTCCGGTTTCTAGAGCATAGAAAATGTTCCAAAATTCTACCACAGACCGACTTCAGAAACAGGCCTATTGTTTTGTGCGTCTGTTTGACGACCATTCTGCAAGATGGGGATGAGCTGTGCTTGCTTCCTATCATCTGTTCTGCGACCCTTGTGCAAAACGGGAATGACCTGTGCTTTTCTACCTCCTTCTGTGTCTCGTGGACGAACAGAGAGAGTTGGGTTTCACACGATCGCTGTTTCGAGGACCCATGTACAGATCAGAGTTCCGGTTTCTAGAGCATAAAAAATGTTCCAAAATTCTACCACAGACCGACTTCAGAAACAGGCCTATTGTTCTGTGCGTCTGTTTGACGACCATTCTGCAAGATGGGGATGAGCTGTGCTTGCTTCCTATCATTTGTTCTGCGACCCTTGTGCAAAACGGGATTGACTTGTGCTTTTCTACCTCCTTCTGTGTCTCGTGGACGAACAGAGCGAGTTTGGTTTCTCACGATCGCTGTTTCGAGGACCCATGTACAGATCAGAGTTCCGGTTTCTAGAGCATAAAAAATGTTCCAAAATTCTACCACGGACCGACTTCAGAAACAGGCCTATTGTTTTGTGCGTCTGTTTGACGACCATTCTGCAAGATGGGGATGAGCTGTGCTTGCTTCCTATCATTTGTTCTGCGACCCTTGTGCAAAACGGGATTGACCTGTGCTTTTCTACCTCCTTGTGTGTCTCGTGGACGAACAGAGCGAGTTGGGTTTCACACGATCGCTGTTTCGAGGAACCATGTACAGATCAGAGTTCCGGTTTCTAGAGCATAAAAAATGTTCCAAAATTCTACCACAGACCGACTTCAGAAACAGGCCTATTGTTTTGTGCGTCTGTTTGACGACCATTCTGCAAGATGGGGATGAGCTGTGCTTGCTTCCTATCATTTGTTCTGCGAACCTTGTGCAAAACGGGATTGACCTGTGCTTTTCTACCTCCTTCTGTGTCTCGTTGACGAACAGAGCGAGTTGGGTTTCACACGATCGCTGTTTGGAGGACCCATGTACAGATCAGAGTTCCGGTTTCTAGACCATAAAAAATGTTCCAAAATTCTACCACAGACCGACTTCAGAAACAGGCCTATTGTTTTGTGCGTCTGTTTGACGACCATTCTGCAAGATGGGGATGAGCTGTGCTTGCTTCCTATCATTTGTTCTGCGAACCTTGTGCAAAACGAGATTGACCTGTGCTTTTCTACCTCCTTCTGTGTCTCGTGGACGAACAGAGCGAGTTGGGTTTCACACGATCGCTGTTTCGAGGACCCATGTACAGATCAGAGTTCCGGTTTCTAGAGCATAAAAAATGTTCCAAAATTCTACCACAGACCGACTTCAGAAACAGGCCTATTGTTTTGTGCGTCTGTTTGACGACCATTCTGCAAGATGGGAATGACCTGTGCTTGCTTCCTATCATCTGTTCTGCGACCCTTGTGCAAAACGGGATTGACCTGTGCCTTTCTACCTCCTTCTGTGTCTCGTGGACGAACAGAGCGAGTTGGGTTTCACACGATCGCTGTTTCGAGGACCCATGTACAGATCAGAGTTCCGGTTTCTAGAGCATAAAAAATGTTCCAAAATTCTACCACAGACCGACTTCAGAAACAGGCCTATTGTTTTGTGCGTCTGTTTGACGACCATTCTGCAAGATGGGGATGAGCTGTGCTTGCTTCCTATCATTTGTTCTGCGAACCTTGTGCAAAACGGGATTGACCTGTGCTTTTCTACCTCCTTCTGTGTCTCGTGGACGAACAGAGCGAGTTGGGTTTCACACGATCGCTGTTTCGAGGACCCATGTACAGATCAGAGTTCCGGTTTCTAGAGCATAAAAAATGTTCCAAAATTCTACCACAGACCGACTTCAGAAACAGGCCTATTGTTTTGTGCGTCTGTTTGACGACCATTCTGCAAGATGGGGATGAGCTGTGCTTGCTTCCTATCATTTGTTCTGCGAACCTTGTGCAAAACGAGATTGACCTGTGCTTTTCTACCTCCTTCTGTGTCTCGTGGACGAACAGAGCGAGTTGGGTTTCACATGATCGCTGTTTCGAGGACCCATGTACAGATCAGTGTTCCGGTTTCTAGAGCATAAAAAATGTTCCAAAATTCTACCACAGACCGACTTCAGAAACAGGCCTATTGTTTTGTGCGTCTGTTTGACGACCATTCTGCAAGATGGGGATGAGCTGTGCTTGCTTCCTATCATTTGTTCTGCGACCCTTGTGCAAAACGGGATTGACCTGTGCTTTTCTACCTCCTTCTGTGTCTCGTGGACGAACAGAGCGAGTTGGGTTTCACACGATCGCTGTTTCGAGGACCCATGTACAGATCAGAGTTCCGGTTTCTAGAGCATAAAAAATGTTCCAAAATTCTACCACAGACCGACTTCAGAAACAGGCCTATTGTTTTGTGTGTCTGCTTGACGACCATTCTGCAAGATGGGGATGAGCTGTGCTTGCTTCCTATCATTTGTTCTGCGACCCTTGTGCAAAACGGGATTGACCTGTGCATTTCTACCTCCTTCTGTGTCTCGTGGACGAACAGAGCGAGTTGGGTTTCACACGATCGCTGTTTCGAGAACCCATGTACAGATCAGAGTTCCGGTTTCTAGAGCATAGAAAATGTTCCAAAATTCTACCACAGACCGACTTCAGAAACAGGCCTATTGTTTTGTGCGTCTGTTTGACGGCCATTCTGCAAGATGGGGATGAGCTGTGCTTGCTTCCTATCATCTGTTCTGCGACCCTTGTGCAAAACGGGAATGACCTGTGCTTTTCTACCTCCTTCTGTGTCTCGTGGACGAACAGAGCGAGTTGGGTTTCACACGATCGCTGTTTCGAGGACCCATGTACAGATCAGAGTTCCGGTTTCTAGAGCATAAAAAATGTTCCAAAATTCTACCACAGACCGACTTCAGAAACAGGCCAATTGTTTTGTGCGTCTGTTTGACGACCATTCTGCAAGATGGGAATGAGCTGTGCTTGCTTCCTATCATTTGTTCTGCGACCCTTGTGCAAAACGGGATTGACCTGTGCTTTTCTACCTCCTTCTGTGTCTCGTGGACGAACAGAGCGAGTTGGGTTTCACACGATCGCTGTTTCGAGGACCCATGTACAGATCAGAGTTCCGGTTTCTAGAGCATAAAAAATGTTCCAAAATTCTACCACAGACCGACTTCAGAAACAGGCCTATTGTTTTGTGCGTCTGTTTGACGACCATTCTGCAAGATGGGAATGACCTGTGCTTGCTTCCTATCATCTGTTCTGCGACCCTTGTGCAAAACGGGATTGACCTGTGCCTTTCTACCTCCTTCTGTGTCTCGTGGACGAACAGAGCGAGTTGGGTTTCACACGATCGCTGTTTCGAGGACCCATGTACAGATCAGAGTTCCGGTTTCTAGAGCATAAAAAATGTTCCAAAATTCTACCACAGACCGACTTCAGAAACAGGCCTATTGTTTTGTGCGTCTGTTTGACGACCATTCTGCAAGATGGGGATGAGCTGTGCTTGCTTCCTATCATTTGTTCTGCGAACCTTGTGTAAAACGGGATTGACCTGTGCTTTTCTACCTCCTTCTGTGTCTCGTGGACGAACAGAGCGAGTTGGGTTTCACACGATCGCTGTTTCGAGGACCCATGTACAGATCAGAGTTCCGGTTTCTAGAGCATAAAAAATGTTCCAAAATTCTACCACAGACCGACTTCAGAAACAGGCCTATTGTTTTGTGCGTCTGTTTGACGACCATTCTGCAAGATGGGAATGAGCTGTGCTTGCTTCCTATCATCTGTTCTGCGACCCTTGTGCAAAACGGGATTGACCTGTGCTTTTCTACCGCCTTCTGTGTCTCGTGGACGAACAGAGCGAGTTGGGTTTCAGACGATCGCTGTTTCGAGGACCCATGTACAGATCAGAGTTCCGGTTTCTAGAGCATAAAAAATGTTCCAAAATTCTACCACAGACCGACTTCAGAAACAGGCCTATTGTTTTGTGCGTCTGTTTGACGACCATTCTGCAAGATGGGGATGAGCTGTGCTTGCTTCCTATCATTTGTTCTGCGACCCTTGTGCAAAACGGGATTGACTTGTGCTTTTGTACCTCCTTCCGTGTCTCGTGGACGAACAGAGCGAGTTGGGTTTCACACGATCGCTGTTTCGAGGACCCATGTACAGATCAGAGTTCCGGTTTCTAGAGCATAAAAAATGTTCCAAAATTCTACCACAGTCCGACTTCAGAAACAGGCCTATTGTTTTGTGCGTCTGTTTGACGACCATTCTGCAAGATGGGGATGAGCTGTGCTTGCTTCCTATCATTTGTTCTGCGACCCTTGTGCAAAACGGGATTGACCTGTGCTTTTCTACCTCCTTCTGTGTCTCGTTGACGAACAGAGCGAGTTGGGTTTCACACGATCGCTGTTTCGAGGACCCATGTACAGATCAGAGTTCCGGTTTCTAGAGCATAAAAAATGTTCCAAAATTCTACCACAGACCGACTTCAGAAACAGGCCTATTGTTTTGTGTGTCTGTTTGACGACCATTCTGCAAGATGGGGATGAGCTGTGCTTGCTTCCTATCATTTGTTCTGCGACCCTTGTGCAAAACGGGATTGACCTGTGCATTTCTACCTCCTTCTGTGTCTCGTGGACGAACAGAGCGAGTTGGGTTTCACACGATCGCTGTTTCGAGAACCCATGTACAGATCAGAGTTCCGGTTTCTAGAGCATAGAAAATGTTCCAAAATTCTACCACAGACCGACTTCAGAAACAGGCCTATTGTTTTGTGCGTCTGTTTGACGACCATTCTGCAAGATGGGGATGAGCTGTGCTTGCTTCCTATCATCTGTTCTGCGACCCTTGTGCAAAACGGGAATGACCTGTGCTTTTCTACCTCCTTCTGTGTCTCGTGGACGAACAGAGAGAGTTGGGCTTCACACGATCGCTGTTTCGAGGACCCATGTACAGATCAGAGTTCCGGTTTCTAGAGCATAAAAAATGTTCCAAAATTCTACCACAGACCGACTTCAGAAACAGGCCTATTGTTCTGTGCGTCTGTTTGACGACCATTCTGCAAGATGGGGATGAGCTGTGCTTGCTTCCTATCATTTGTTCTGCGACCCTTGTGCAAAACGGGATTGACTTGTGCTTTTCTACCTCCTTCTGTGTCTCGTGGACGAACAGAGCGAGTTGGGTTTCACACGATCGCTGTTTCGAGGACCCATGTACAGATCAGAGTTCCGGTTTCTAGAGCATAAAAAATGTTCCAAAATTCTACCACAGACCGACTTCAGAAACAGGCCTATTGTTTTGTGCGTCTGTTTGACGGCCATTCTGCAAGATGGGGATGAGCTGTGCTTGCTTCCTATCATTTGTTCTGCGACCCTTGTGCAAAACGGGATTGACCTGTGCTTTTCTACCTCCTTCTGTGTCTCGTGGACGAACAGAGCGAGTTGGGTTTCACACGATCGCTGTTTCGAGGAACCATGTACAGATCAGAGTTCCGGTTTCTAGAGCATAAAAAATGTTCCAAAATTCTACCACAGACCGACTTCAGAAACAGGCCTATTGTTTTGTGCGTCTGTTTGACGACCATTCTGCAAGATGGGGATGAGCTGTGCTTGCTTCCTATCATTTGTTCTGCGAACCTTGTGCAAAACGGGATTGACCTGTGCTTTTCTACCTCCTTGTGTGTCTCGTGGACGAACAGAGCGAGTTGGGTTTCACACGATCGCTGTTTCGAGGACCCATGTACAGATCAGAGTTCCGGTTTCTAGAGCATAAAAAATGTTCCAAAATTCTACCATTGACCGACTTCAGAAACAGGCCTATTGTTTTGTGCGTCTGTTTGACGACCATTCTGCAAGATGGGAATGACCTGTGCTTGCTTCCTATCATCTGTTCTGCGACCCTTGTGCAAAACGGGATTGACCTGTGCTTTTCTACCGCCTTCTGTGTCTCGTGGACGAACAGAGCGAGTTGGGTTTCACACGATCGCTGTTTGGAAGACCCATGTACAGATCAGAGTTCCGGTTTCTAGAGCATAAAAAATGTTCCAAAATTCTACCACAGACCGACTTCAGAAACAGGCCTATTGTTTTGTGCGTCTGTTTGACGACCATTCTGCAAGATGGGGATGAGCTGTGCTTGCTTCCTATCATTTGTTCTGCGACCCTTGTGCAAAACGGGATTGACTTGTGCTTTTGTACCTCCTTCCGTGTCTCGTGGACGAACAGAGCGAGTTGGGTTTCACACGATCGCTGTTTCGAGGACCCATGTACAGATCAGAGTTCCGGTTTCTAGAGCATAAAAAATGTTCCAAAATTCTACCACAGACCGACTTCAGAAACAGGCCTATTGTTTTGTGCGTCTGTTTGACGACCATTCTGCAAGATGGGGATGAGCTGTGCTTGCTTCCTATCATTTGTTCTGCGACCCTTGTGCAAAACGGGATTGACCTGTGCTTTTCTACCTCCTTCTGTGTCTCGTGGACGAACAGAGCGAGTTGGGTTTCACACGATCGCTGTTTCGAGGACCCATGTACAGATCAGAGTTCCGGTTTCTAGAGCATAAAAAATGTTCCAAAATTCTACCACAGACCGACTTCAGAAACAGGCCTATTGTTTTGTGTGTCTGTTTGACGACCATTCTGCAAGATGGGGATGAGCTGTGCTTGCTTCCTATCATTTGTTCTGCGACCCTTGTGCAAAACGGGATTGACCTGTGCATTTCTACCTCCTTCTGTGTCTCGTGGACGAACAGAGCGAGTTGGGTTTCACACGATCGCTGTTTCGAGAACCCATGTACAGATCAGAGTTCCGGTTTCTAGAGCATAGAAAATGTTCCAAAATTCTACCACAGACCGACTTCAGAAACAGGCCTATTGTTTTGTGCGTCTGTTTGACGGCCATTCTGCAAGATGGGGATGAGCTGTGGTTGCTTCCTATCATCTGTTCTGCGACCCTTGTGCAAAACGGGAATGACCTGTGCTTTTCTACCTCCTTCTGTGTCTCGTGGACGAACAGAGCGAGTTGGGTTTCACACGATCGCTGTTTCGAGGACCCATGTACAGATCAGAGTTCCGGTTTCTAGAGCATAAAAAATGTTCCAAAATTCTACCACAGACCGACTTTAGAAACAGGCCTATTGTTTTGTGCGTCTGTTTGACGACCATTCTGCAAGATGGGGATGAGCTGTGCTTGCTTCCTATCATTTGTTCTGCGACCCTTGTGCAAAACGGGATTGACTTGTGCTTTTCTACCTCCTTCTGTGTCTCGTGGACGAACAGAGCGAGTTGGGTTTCACACGATCGCTGTTTCGAGGACCCATGTACAGATCAGAGTTCCGGTTTCTAGAGCATAAAAAATGTTCCAAAATTCTACCACAGACCGACTTCAGAAACAGGCCTATTGTTTTGTGCGTCTGTTTGACGACCATTGTGCAAGATGGGGATGAGCTGTGCTTGCTTCCTATCATTTGTTCTGCGACCCTTGTGCAAAACGGGATTGACCTGTGCTTTTCTACCTCCATCTGTGTCTCATGGACGAACAGAGCGAGTTGGGTTTCACACGATCGCTGTTTCGAGGACCCATGTGCAGATCAGAGTTCCGGTTTCTAGAGCATAAAAAATGTTCCAAAATTCTACCACAGACCGACTTCAGAAACAGGCCTATTGTTTTGTGCTTCTGTTCGACGACCCTTCTGCAAGATGGGGATGAGCTGTGCTTGCTTCCTATCATTTGTTCTGCGACCCTTGTGCAAAACGGGATTGACCTGTACTTTTCTACCTCCATCTGTGTCTCGTGGACGAACAGAGCGAGTTGGGTTTCACACGATCGCTGTTTCGAGGACCCATGTACAGATCAGAGTTCCGGTTTCTAGAGCATAAAAAATGTTCCAAAATTCTACCACAGACCGACTTCAGAAACAGGCCTATTGTTTTGTGCTTCTGTTCGACGACCCTTCTGCAAGATGGGGATGAGCTTTGCTTGCTTCCTATCATTTGTTCTGCGACCCTTGTGCAAAACGGGATTGACCTGTGCTTTTCTACCTCCTTCTGTGTCTCGTGGACGAACAGAGCGAGTTGGGTTTCACACGATCGCTGTTTCGAGGACCCATGTACAGATCAGAGTTCCGGTTTCTAGAGCATAAAAAATGTTCCAAAATTCTACAACAGACCGATGTCAGAAACAGGCCTACTGTTTTGTACGTCTGTTTGACGACCATTCTGCAAGATGGGGATGAGCTGTGCTTGCTTCCTATCATTTGTTCTGCGACCCTTGTGCAAAACGGGATTGACCTTTGCCTTTCTACCTCCTTCTGTGTCTCGTGGACGAACAGAGCGAGTCGGGTTTTACACGATCGCTGTTTCGAGGACCCATGTACAGATCAGAGTTCCGGTTTCTAGAGCATAAAAAATGTTCCAAAATTCTACCACAGACCGACTTCAGAAACAGGCCTATTGTTTTGTGCGTCTGTTTGACGACCATTCTGCAAGATGGGGATGAGCTGTGCTTGCTTCCTATCATTTGTTCTGCGACCCTTGTGCAAAACGGAATTGACCTGTGCTTTTCTACCTCCATCTGTGTCTCGTGGACGAACAGAGCGAGTTGGGTTTCACACGATCGCTGTTTGGAAGACCCATGTACAGATCAGAGTTCCGGTTGCTAGAGCATAAAAAATGTTCCAAAATACTACCACAGACCGACTTCAGAAACAGGCCTATTGTTTTGTGCGTCTGTTTGACGACTATTCTGCAAGATGGGGATGAGCTGTGCTTGCTTCCTATCATTTGTTCTGCGACCCTTGTGCAAAACGGGATTGACCTGTGCTTTTCTACCTCCTTCTGTGTCTCGTGGACGAACAGAGCGAGTTGGGTTTCACACGATCGCTGTTTCGAGGACCCATGTACAGATCAGAGTTCCGGTTTCTAGAGCATAAAACATGTTCCAAAATTATACAACAGACCGATGTCAGAAACAGGCCTACTGTTTTGTACGTCTGTTTGACGACCATTCTGCAAGATGGGAATGACCTGTGCTTGTTTCCTATTATCTGTTCGGCGACCGTTCTGCAAAACGGGATTGACCTGTTCTTTTTTCCGATCATCACGAACACTTCGCTCCTCCACAGACCTAGGCTGCACTGCTGTTAGAAGAGCGAGTTCTTCTTCACACTCTGTTAAGAATCGTAATGCTTTCCCCTTGGTCCACTGGCCTGCCCTCTGTTGAAAGATTTCACCATTTGCGACGAGCGATTTAGGGTAACCGCCGGAAAACGTGAGTCTGGATGAGTGGACGGGATTTAAGCTGTTGTTCTGGAATCCTGGTCGGACGTTTTTGGCAGCCCGCCAGAAGGCACGGACGTAGACAACAGCCGCTAGGCGACGCCCCAATAACCTGCGAGTCCTGGTGTCGCCGTCACAGCGCTACGCACGGGCCACACCCGCAGCGCCGGCCTGTCGGCGCTCACGGTGGTCCGATACAGCAGTCAGTACAGGGGCTGAGACCGCTGCTCCGCCACCGGCAATTACAACAACACATCCGAAACCTCCTCACAGCTAAGAATTGTCGGGACTGGCGCCAAACATGTACACGCCTCATCTCCACCCTCCCTGTCAACTCCTCCAAGCACTGGTCTACTTTCCACCGCCTAGTAAGCCATCCACCCGCATTACCCACTTCTCCACGACAACCGCCCCTTCCCTGACAACCTCGGTAAGGCTACCCATTTTGCTTCTCACATCTCCGGGGTCTTCTCCATTCCTGAAGATCCCCATTTTGCCGGCCGGAGTGGCCGAGCGGTTCTAGGCGCTTCAGTCTGGAACCGCGCGACCGCTACGGTCGCAGGTTCGAATCCTGCCTCGGGCATGGATGTGTGTGACGTCCTTAGGTTAGTAAGGTTTAAGTAGTTCTAAGTTCTAGGGGACTGATATCCTCAGTTGTTAATTCCCATAGTGCTCAGAGCCATTTTTGATCCCAATTTTGATTACTCCCTCTTCCCCACCGTCATCGAACGCACTGATACCTCTGCCCCGTCACTCACCCCCAGTTTCTGGTACTTGGATCAGTTACCCACTTCCGACATCAATACTCCGATTACTGAATATGACATCAAACTCGTCCTCCGTTCCAAACGCAACACCGCTCCTGGTCACGACGGTGCCACCTACCGCCACTTCAGGGAATTCCCGTCCCCCGCCCCCACCACTCCCGTCCTTCCTGGCTGCCCTTGCTACCCTGTACAACGTTCTCCTCTACACCGGCAACTACCGCTATAATTCTGTACGCTATTTAACAGCACCATCGTGTAGCTGCATCCAAAAGGGTTCCGTTAAAAGTGCACGTAAGATTGGGTTCGGAGAGCAGTTAACCATGGTTTTGAGGAGAGCCAATGATGTGACTACTCTGGAAAAAAGTAGTTTCTGTAGCCAATATTACCGAGTGGTTCGAGGGGGGGGGGGGGGGGAGAGAGAGGCAGTACTGCCGACTCCTGCAGCTATTTAACTGAGGAGGCAGGGATACTTAGGTAGGTCATTCAGCAGTGGCACCACGAGGGCATGTCAAAAAAAAAAAAAAAAAAAAAAAAAAAAAAAAACAGGTCTCAATCAAAGTTAGCGTGTCTAAACCTCCAATTTGAGTGCCACAGGTCTTTTCTTCAATGATTTACGCCATCTTGTAACTTACTTAAACTACATATTCGGCAGATATCAGAATTACTTTCCACCACAGCTCTATATCATTTAGGCAACTCATCGTCGGATCCAGAACCCCGAGGAAAATAAATGCCTTAACAGAAATCTGCACATTAAAATTTTCGTCTTCATAAACATTCACCCAACTGGCCCGACATTGCAGTCATTCAATTTACAAATTTGTCTGCTGTCTCAATCCATGACGGCAATATTACTACCCGAACAAAAAAATGGTTCAAATGGCTCTGAACACTATGGGACTTAACATCTATGGTCATCAGTCCCCTAGAACTTAGAACTACTTAAACCTAACTAACCTAAGGACACCACACAACAACCAATCATCACGAGGCAGAGAAAATCCCTGACCCCGCCGGGAATCGAACCCGGGAACCCGGGCGTGGGAAGCGAGAACGCTACTGCACGACCACGAGCTGCGGACACTAACCGAACAATTAAGTATTATTTTTTTTTGTAAGGGCTAGAAGACACAGTTGCTGAAACCTCTCCACGTGTTTGTGATATATCGTGGAGAAAACTCAGGTTTACGTAGTTACCAACAGCCAATAAATATGATTGAAATTTTCCCGGCGTGATGAGTATTCCATGAGTTTTTGGGATTGCAGCCGGATCCCATCGACATCTCGTCGCGATATTCCGGCTGATAGCCATTTGGCCATCCTCAAGTTAGTTTTACACTGGAGACTGTTAGTGAACGATGCTAACTTCATAACCAAAAACTGGCTTAGTGGCTCACACGCACAGGTTACCGTTGCATGACGGTCCTGTATGGTATATTGCTCAATGTGAGGCACGCAGGTCATATGTGACGGTAATATTACATGCAGCCCCTTGCTGAATTTCGGGCGTTTGGAGTTTAAATTCGTAGGTCAAAATGATAAAATTAAATATCGCTAGACGCTTCACTAGACGTAATCATCGGGTCCCGTGCCTTATCAAGTTGAAAACCACCGTCACGATTAATAAGGTCTTCCACCAATCCTATTTAGGCAGACTCCTTGATAAATGAATCCGAGAAGAACCTCGTTGTGGCCAAGATTTTCGTGGTAAATGATCGCCATACTGGCCTTGCCACCCAGTAACAAAGCGATAGCTGAGCACTTCATCTCCTCGGAATACTCGGTAGATTATACTGAGAACTAAAAACTGCTGTATCATCTTCAGAGTATTATTCGTAATGAGCGGCCAAAAATCATGGGAAGGCATTGAACGTGATGTTACGAGTTGCATTCTACTTCTAAATTCCCAGTCTTTATTTCTCATTAAATAGTCTCATGAAAAACTGAATTTTCTCTATAGCAGCTTTGAACGCTTCTTTTGGAGTTGGTTACGACCAATGAAAGTAACTGAAGCAGTAGCGTCACGACTGGAGAATGTGTGTCCACAGAGGGTGTTCATCGTTAGAATAAACCAAAAAACGCTACAGGTCAGGTCAGGTGAGCAAGTAGCATGAGATCCAACTTCAAAGCTGTTTTCACAAAGGAATTTCTGGGCCACATTTGCAAACGCGTTCGCGCGTTTGTAGAGCCTCAAATACTGAGAGCTTTTCCTTAAATAATACTATAATATGATTAATAAAGTTTAATGGGAGACAATGATATAATTTAAACACTGATATGATAATTAATTTAGATGGAAGGAAACTTTATGACCGAATTTTACATGTTTAATTTCGTTGGATTGACCATAGAGAACTATCAATGACGTGCCGAGCTACAGAAGTCACTGTACGCAAAGTTTCGGCTTGATTGCATTGACTATTAATTAATTAATTGGTTGGTTGTTTTTGGGGAAGGAGGCCAGACAGCGAGGTGATCGGTCTCATCGGATTAGAGAAGGACGGGGAAGGAAGCCGGCCGTGCCCTTTGAAAGGAACCATCCCGGCATTTACCTGGAGCGATGTAGGGAAATCACGGAAAACCTAAATTAGGATGGCCGGACGCGGGATTGAACCGTCGCCCTCCCGAATGCGAGTCCAGTGTCTAACCACTGCGCCACCTCGCTCGGTTAATTAATTGAAATCCACATCAAACGAGAAGCAGCTGTTGCTTGTTTGAATGCAGCCATTTCTTTGAAGTTTCTATAACACCGACAAAAGAAAATGAATAAAGAGGATTTGGCGTCGAATTTTTATCATACTACTTCTTACGGTAGCATAAGTTCAAGTTCACTGTCACGCAAAAATAATGTTCACATTTTGCTTTACCTGTGGCTGGTGTTGTATTGCGTGTTGTGCAAGATGCCTACACTTCCGTTTTGCCTGCCCAGTTAATGGTTGGCAGAGAAAAGGTTAACTTTCAACAATGTGTGCTGCAATTCTATATTAATTGAAAATTATTTTAAAGATGCAGGTTCAAAGTTCAGTCTTTGCAGGAGCGATTATCGCCTCGAAACTCTACGGTCAATTCGGCAAACACTTTTTATATCACATAATCATAATGAAATATCCATCATTGAACAAAAGGGTATTAAATATTGAACCTTCAACTAAAATATTGAACATACATTGTTTCCTCGCCAATGTTTCAATAGTTTATTAGTTGAGTGCATGGTGTAGAAGTCCTCCACTCCTGGGCTGGAAACTCCTACCGTTTCGTCAGGATGTGTGGCCTGAGGACTTGTGGGGCTTCGTTCGACGCTAATAAACCAATAAGATTTATTACTCAATTTATTGTTCAATATAAATCTCGCAGCTGTGACCTCAGCGATAGGCTGTAGTGGAATCTGCTGACGTCAGTGGCAGACTCAAGGTTTCAGGGGGCCGCTACGTCAGTCGAAGCATAGGCCGACGACTCCTGGTCTGGCGGGTTGCCCGCACACCGATCCGTAGGCGCCTCCCGTGTGGCATAAGCACTGAGAGGAACTCATAACCACAGTGCATCTGTAATTGATTTACACGCTGCCCTGAGAAAGGCAGGAAAAATAGAGAATTTCGTTTGACGCTCTTCATAAGGGCTCCACATACCGGTTTAATGCGAAGTGCAGCAGGTTGTGTAGGATGTTGACGCTTGAGATAAAAAAGAAAACTTCGAACCAAGAAGAGTGCTGTTTATTTTCTATGAAAGAAATGTCTGATGAAGAACCTATGGAGCTATTACTCTCTTTCCTGCATTCATAAGGCTTCAGAAACCTGCAGTCCATGAAAGGAATTTTAGGATCGAAGAAAACACCAGTCCATAGAACGTTTCATGTGTCCAATAACCTTTACTGATACTGTAAAGAACTTATTCATATTTGTCGCACTTATGTACATGAGCCATTAAATTACAGAATAAATAGCATTAAAAATGAAAAACACATGGCACAAGTGTAATATTATAGTCCTAAATTAAATATTAACGTCTATAATCTTTTGAAACTAGTTGAAATGCTTTGTAGCTGTCAGTGATCTCTATACTACCTGTCAGTCGAATTCTAGCTGCCTGAGCATGCTGATCAAAGATGCTCGTATTTTATTTCTTGCCTGATTACGACATGGCTGTCGTGAAATATCACGAGAACTCAAAATGAGAATACTTTTCGGTTTTGCCCCCATATCATCATATTCACTGCATATTGATATAATGTTTAAAGCCAAAAATAAAGATTCCTTATCACATACAGACTGTTGGAAAAATTTTTCGCCTAATTACAGCATGGCGGACTATGCGGATGACAGGAATCAGCAGGTACATCGAAGTTGCATGCTATCAGATCAGAGATCGGCATCCTGGTACTATGAGATAACACTAGTAGCTGCCGTATTTTAAAATCGCTGATTCCACAAAACTTCACAGCCACACATCTTTTTCTTTGTACACGACGGTGGTACAACAGCCGAAAACCGGTTTGCAAAGTAACAAATATGTTTTTGTTTTATTTACACGTCAAGGTCGAAGGTTATGGAAGGAGTGAGTACATGAAATTACAACACAGAAGTAATAACAGATAAAACTAAATGTTTATGAACCCGAAAAAGTCAGTCCATAAGTTTAAGTAAACGCAATCAACAATACAATAAGAATCAGCTCAATTTTTCAATTAACTCCTCGACAGAATAGAGGGTGTGACGCATGAGGAAACTCTTCAGTTTCGATTTGAAAGCGCGTGGTTTACCGCTAATAGTTTTGAATTCGAGTGGTGGTTTACAGTCCGGAACCGCGAGACTGCTACGGTCGCAGGTTCGAATCCTGCCTCGGGCATGGGTGTGTGTGACGTCCTTAGGTTAGTTAGGTTTAAGTAGTTCTAAGTTCTAGGAGACTGATGACCACAGATGTTAAGTCCCATAGTGCTCAGAGCCATTTTTTGAGTGGTGGCTTATTGAAAATGGATGCAGCAGTATACTGAACACCTTTTTGCACAAGAATTAAGGAAGTCCGATCCAAATGCAGGCTTGATTTCTGTAAAATTGCACCAGTGTCGTGTGTTATTCATTCATGATATATAAAATATTCTCCAAAGACCTAACGGAATAGTCTATTAATAAATATGTATCAAATGAAAAATTCAAACAGTTGACTGAGTGTACAGCAAAGTAAATGAAAATTAAAAAATAAGACAATTGTAATACGTTTTATAGAAGTTATAATGTAAAATTATTGGAGAAACGATCGAGAAAAAAGAGTATGAAGAGGAAAGTAATTTGGGTAATCAATACAGTCTGACAGAAAAGATTGTAGATGACACAAAAAAAAGGAGAGAAGTTTTCACAGGAATTGCAACACCTATTTCAATGTCTGTATGTTTGAAGAGGTAGGAAAGAGATACACATAGTTAACAATGAAAATAATGACACTTCGAGTGTAATGTCAACTGAGGTGTTTAAAATCATTCGATATATGAAGAAATGAGAGGAACCGAAAATCAATGTTTTTTCAGTACTGTTGCAGCGAAGCAATACTAATTAAAACTTCTGCCGAGAAGATAATTCCGTAAGACAACTTAAATGTTCTACCTCACAAGGAAGGAGATAGACAACCTAAAATACAGGATGTTTCAAAAAGAATATATGTATTTCGAATGCATATATTTATTAAACTTTAAGACATACAACTATGAAACATTATATACATATTTACAAACCTCTCACGTTCAGATTACACAAGTTCAATATGTCCTCCATCAGCGACACGAACAATATCACATCGATACTCAAATTACTCCCATACTCGGACAAAACACATTGACTCTGGGCGAATCTCGTACATGTTCGATGGCTGCATGTGAGTTCTGTAGGCCCCAAATTCGAACATTGTTTGTTTACTCGACTACTAACATGGAAATTCGCTTCATCACTGAACACGATGCGTCGTGTGAAAGTGTTATCGTTGTCAATAGCATCAAGAATCTCGTTACAAAATGCCACACGTTTGCGTTTGTCATCAGGACGCAGAGCTTGTAACACGTCAAATTGTTGTTGTAGGCAGTTGTAACTCCCGACTGGCACGACGATTTTGGAGGACTACGTTGGAAAGCAGTTTGAAATCGTGCAACATTTTCTTCAGGAACACGAGATCGGCCAGGACTCTTTCCTTTACATACACATCCTGTAACTTGAAACTATCGATACCATCTGCGAATGTTTTACCCTTTCGGAGGATCAATTTGGTACCTCAACCTGAAACGTCTTTGCACTGTAATCACGGAATTACATTCAAAAACTCGACATTGGATTGTTGATAATTAGAACATATTGCCTGGTCGGACGAGACTCATTTTCAATTGTATCGAGCGGATGGACGTGTACGGGTATGGAGACAACCTCATGAATCCATGGACCCTGCATGTCAGCAGGGGACTCTTCAAGCTTGGGGGAGGCGTGTGCGGTTGGAGTGAAATGGGACTCTTGATACGTTTCTGAGAGGTGACACTAACGTAAGCATCCATTCATGTCCATTGTACATTCCGACGGACTTGAACAACTCCAGCAGGACATTTCGACACCGCACACGTCCGGAATTGCTACGGAGTTGCTCCAGGAACTCTCTTCTGAGTTTAAACACTTCAGCTGGCGACCAAACTCCCCAGAGATGAATATTATTGAGCATATCTGGGATGTTTTGCAACGTGCTGTTCAGGAGAGATCTCCATCCCCTCGTACTCTTACGGATTTATGGACAGTCCTGCAGGATTCATGGTGTCAGTTCCCTCCAGTACTACTTCAGACATTAGTCGAGTTCAAGACACGTGGTGTTGCGGCACTTGTGGGTGCTCGCGGAGACGCTTCAACATGTTGGGCAGAATTACCAGTTTCTTTAGCTCTTCAGTGTATTTTTCCTGGATACTGTTCTCATCGATTGTAATTCGTAGAAAATGCTCAACAGTTGATTTGTATCTCAAAAGAGTAAAAATGTTATTAGAAATACTTCACTCAAATGTGTCTGAGCACTATGGAACTTAACATCTGAGGTCATCAGTCCCCTAGAACTTAGAACTACAAAACTAAAACCTAAGGACATCACACACATACATGCCCGATGCAGGATTCGAACCTGCGACCATAGCGGTCGCCCGGTTCCAGACTGAAGCGCCTAGAACCGTTCGGCCACAGAGGCCGGCAATACTTTACTGAATTTTCAGTCTTTCCAGTTTTGTATAAGTTTTGGCAGTAATTTTAAGTTCTCCTCAGATATGTTAACACACTTTTTCGTCTATTATTTGTCACTGTAGTGCCGCTTTTGTCATATTTGTGTTGACGTGACCTGCTAATTACACAGAGACAACACGTCATAAAGTTAAATCCGAGAAACAATTCTGGCGGAATTCATAGTTTGGTGACCTCAGAACTCTTGCAAAGACCCTAGAACCCTTGCCATGTGTTCAATAAATCAGTTAAAGCTATTGTTACGTATCAGATCGGATATTACGTGCATAGTTTACGTGCATACGTACTGAGCCGTGGGTGGCTCGTGTTCGTGCCATATCTTATTTGACATCCTGCTTTTACTGCACTACTACCTTGTTATGTTAATTTCAATTACTGGTGTGACTGAGTTGCCGCCTTGCCTGTCCGTGAGCGGCAGCAGCGGTGCTTATCGATATAAGCCCCTGGCATATTATCTTTGCTGACCGTTATTACTTCCCGGTTGTCGTGTGTTGGGAGTTAGTTCGGATCTGCCAGTGAGTTGGAACGTGCTAGCAGTGAAGTTCGGATCTGGCAATGTTTGAGTTGGCACGCGGCACAAGCTTTGTCGGGGCATGGCAGCAGCGAGGTCCGGACCGCCATGACTCGCCCGACGTTTGCCGATACACATGGTTGGAGTGGGGACGACTTTGGTTGGTCGTCGGTCGGTCGTCTTGCGCGGTGACGTGTATTTGGCCGGCGATCGCTTATGGGTTGGCTGTGTGTGCCGACTCGTGATGCGTCTCTGTCATTGTACGCTCACTGCCGTTAGCATTGTCTAGTTCCTCGTGCAAGTGTTCGTGAAACTGGGTGTAGTTTGTGTGATTTTGTCTGACAAGTTATTTTAAATGTAGTTGGTGTACTGACTCTGAGCAGTCGGTCGATTGGTGTGGATCAGCCAGGAAATCTCCGAGCGGAGCAGTGGGCCGGGCCCGCTGGCGGTCTCTACACAGTGTCGGAGTGTGCGGGAGCTGTTCCGATTGCTACGAGGTTCGTCGTTCACCGACCCAGGACATCAAAGTTGAGTGGTGATTTAACTACCGAAGCCAGTCTGTTCACATTGTGCCGTTGGTTTTCATGGTTGGCCGTTGGGGATATTCCCGTGAGCATCAGTGAGTGTTCAAGTTGGTGAAAGTTTGGCCACCATCTGGTGGAGTTTAAGTGTATTTTGGTTATTTGAAGTCCAAGTAAGTGCACCAGCGGAATTTTCTGCCTTGTGGCCGTTAGCGTTCCTGTTACCTGCCCTGGCCGCTGGTGTAAAATTCAGGCAGTGTCCTTTCGTCACCGTGTTGTCGCTGTCCAACACGTGCGTGTAGTTTCGAGAGCTTATGCATACTTGGTTGTGGGCGGCTATGCCTTTTACGTTTTGGCTTGTGTACTGGTTGGGTAGTAAGCAAGTCGTCTTGTGGGTGGGTCCGTTGACTGTCTCTTGGTTGGATTGTCGGCGGATCGGATGTAGTTGGGCCGACTACCTGTCTCCCCTAAGTGAACGTTAATATTTCAAGTACAGACCAACCACCGAAAACTTCTGAGCGCCACTGGCTGTACTGCCTTTTCTTATTGGTGTTTGATTGTGTATTTTAATGGCTCATAGACGATGACTTGAATTTGTATGCTTTTAGTTGGGTTGTAAATAATGGGCCTTCAGCCGTTTTAAAATTGAAAGTTCCTTACTTGTCAAGTCTTGCATTGTTTGGGCCTTCAGCCTGATTTAAAATATTTTTTTTTGGATAAAGCTTTGGGTCTTCTGCCTTTTGAAAATTTATTGTAGTTGTGTTTTTCAATCATGGGCCTCCAGCCGTCTTAAAATTAAAATTCCTTATAGTTAAGTCTTAGATTGTTTGGGCCTTCAGCCTCCTTTTTAAAAATTATTTAGGGATAAAGCTTTGGGCCTTCTGCCTTTGAAGATTTGTTATAGTTGTATTTTTAAATCAAGGGCCTTCAGCCGTTTTAAAATTAAAATTCCTTACTTGTCAAGTCTTAGATTATTTGCGCCTTTAGCCTCATTTGAAATATTATTTAAGGATAAAACCTTGTGCTTTCTGCCTTTTGAAAATTTATTGTAGTTGTGTTTTAAATCGTGGGCCTTCAGCCGTTTTAAAAACTAAAGAGGTTGTGCCCTTAAATCATAAGATTATGTGACATATTCAGTCGATAGTTAAGCTCGGAAATTTGCGCTGTATTGTTTGGGCAACTACATAAAGTTATATGACAGCCGCTCATTTTTGGCCCCTTTCCGCAATTCCAACTACCTGCTCTGTCCTGGGGATTTAACCAGGCGTTTCACGTGCGGTAACTTTGAATCTCTTCATTTTGGTAACTGACAGTGACACCGAAAAACTATCAATGATAAAATCCTCAACAGTTATAAAAATAATTTATTTCTGAAAAGGAAAGCACTACCCGGTTTCAGGACATGTCTTCAGGTATATACTAAAATACGAGTCCACAAGGATCCGTAACTAAGGTCAAAATAGGTTAAAATATGAAGAGACAACATAATCTGAAGAATATATGGCAAAATGTTTCACGATTTGCCATGAATAGAAGTTACAGAACTGGCTGTCTCATAATTGGTACTTTTGCCACCCAAAAATCATGGTTTTTCCGGTGTATCGTGATAAAGGATATAGATTTTCGAAAACGGGAGAATAGCGTATCTATATGAATGTAGAATAAAAATTAGAGCCATTTGCTGTGGTTAGCTGTTTAGATAATACCGGCCCACGGTGCAGAAACGGCTAAAACTCGTTTTTGCGCTTTTCTTAATAAGTACGGTAAATATGAACCTCTGGATCTCGGTAACAGATAGCGATAGAAAAAAAACTTTCTAACTTCCCTGAGAATATCATTTTTAGAACACGTGATAAAAATTTCGACGCTGTGCCATGAACAGAAATTATAGAAGTGGACATCGCCACAATTGCTACTTTTCGTACCCAAAATCATGCTTTCTCGAGGCTTTCTCAGAAACTGCCCATGAACAAATAGTGCTTTTATAAGCCACCTAAAGCCCACTCTAGATCACATCTAGTGGGAAAAACCAACCCATTTTTTCAGATTGTCTGGGATGTTTAAATTTTGACCCTTTACTGTAGGATATTTACAGTATGCCCATTCTCATGACAAATATACAAATGATCGCTAGGGCAAGGGCTACCCTGAACACTTGATCGCTTATCTCTGTAATCAATAAAACTCGAGACATGACTCCCTGAAAAACCGCATTTTCGCGTGCGGATTTTTGGAACGTATTGGTACTGTGCACTGTCGTGCGAGGACCAGTTACTTGTGTAGTCTGTGAATTCAGTAGCAATTGAAACAAAAAATTGCAAACTTCGCCGATTGCAATCATAAACTAGTTTTAGGGAATTTGTTCGTTGTGTTTAACATATCTCCTATGTGACTGTGGGGAAAAGGGGAAACCAAACCATAAATCTACACTGCTTCTGAGAAACGTGTGTAAATCCTTCAATTGGTGGTTATCCAGAAGCTTACTCGAGTTTCACTGGCCTCATGTCGTTGTTTTCCATTATAGAGAAATTTACGGGTTCCAGAGTCTTTAAATAACAATAATCCCGAGAGCATTTGTGTTAGCTTATCGTACATGTGGCATTAACCAGCCGATGATTTAACGGTCTGTCCCGATGAAAGGTCCTGTATGAAACATTCGTTTCGTCGCCCAATCGCAGACCATGGAAGAGCTCTCATAGGAGTAATCGACGTACAATTTGCCGAAAATCCTGCAACTGCACGAGTATGACGATGGAAGCCGAGTATATTTCGTTCTGCGCCATGACTCGCACACATTGCCAACGTGCAACGCTCAATTAGTCCCATGGGGGCACTAGGAACCAAGCACATGCGTCCAAGCGATGAAATGGTGGTGAAGCTGAAGGTGACAAAGAGCAGCTTGATGATGATGAGTTATTTCCACGCATCTTCTTATCTTATTACTTTCAAATACACTTATGTTAGTTCTACCTATGACTGGTAACCTGAAACAGCTGCAAACATAGTAATATTTTATTTTAACTGTTTTTCATTTTCCTCTTGTAAATCACTATATCAATAAAATATAATCCATCTGGTTGAATCTTCAACGTGGATGAAACGGAATAGGTTCGACTAACAAACTATCTCACCCTTTTCTATGTTCAAAAGAGAGGAATTACTTTATTAAGATTTTGGAAGCTCCTCATTCTTGTATGTTTGAATGTTTCTTCATATGAAAAAAAAAGAGAAGGTTGTGCCGTAATTGTTCCCTTCTTCTTAAATGTAATTTTGTAAATAAGAATCTTACATATGGAAGTTTCGCGTTAAAAACATATCAGATTCTTTCGTATAAACACAACTTAAACAACGTAACATTAATACTTAGTTGGTGCGTAAATTTGTAGCGTTATACCACAACTCAAATAAAAACAGCAGATACACATAAAAGAGAGTAATGAGTGAATGGGCAAATATGTATTAGGAACATCACGAATATAGGTTGTGGACAGTTGGGAATGTGGGTCTCACGGAAAGCGTGCAAGGGGTAAGTCCCTGCAGTCGCACTGTCCTTTGTGCCCTCGGTGGCTCAGATGGACGCCGGCACGGTAGCTCAGCGTGTTCGGTCAGAGGGTTAGCTGCCCTCTGTAATAATAATAAAAAAAACTGAGTTAATCGATCAACAACGAACTTACAAGGATATTTTACGACGTCCACCCCGAGCAGATGCAATGAACAAAAGCGGACAAAATGAGATTAAAAAAAGAAAAAAAAAAGAGATGGATAGAGCGTCTGCCCTGTACGCAGTAGATCCCAGGTTCGAGTCCCGGTCGGGGCACTCATTTTTAACTGTCCCCATTGATGTACATTAACAACACCTGTCGAGAGTTTCGATTTAATTATCATTTCATAAAAGAGACTTTAGTCATCAATAACATATTCTCCTTCACTGTTTACAACAGTCTACCAAAGCCGGGGTGACTTTTCGTTTCCGCGACTGTAGAAGTCACGTGGTTTCGATGCGAAGAACTCGTCTAGCCATGTTTGGCACGTATTTTCATCTGGAAAGGGAATTCCCTGAAGGTTATTCGGTAGAACGCAGAAAACCTGAAAATCTGAATAAGGTGGGTGCGGAATGACTTCCCAACCCAACTCGTGTATAGTGATTTTTGCCAGTCTAGCAGAATGTGGACAGGTGTTACTGTGGAGTTGCTTCACTTCACGCAGGCCGTAAGGCCGTTGTTCTAGGACTGCACCTGCAAGACGTCTCGGTAGTTGACAATAACTGTCAGCAGCGATGGATACACCTCAGGGAAGGAATTCGTAGTGCAAGACACCCTTGCTGTTCCACCAGATGCATAACTTTATCTTTTGTGGATGCGCGTATGTCGTCTTTGCACAGGGAGTTTCTACGTTTCTTTGGTTCAACCATTCCTTTCTTTTCCTTAATATTAACAAAAAGGTACCATTTCTCTTCACCAGTAATGATACAGAATAGGAATGGTCGGTGCTGTTCACGAGCCAACTGATGACGTGCAAGCAGAGATGCACATATGGCCACCCACAAATTTTTGTGATTTTGCCTTAGAGCATGCGGTAACCATAGACCCGATTTTTGAAGCTTCTTCATTGCATTAAAACGTCACACGATGGTGGAATTATCACAGTTCATCACATTTTCCAGTTCCAGTACACAGACGTGTCACATTGTGAGTTAATGTGTTTAGACAATCTTCATCACGTGGAGAGTCACTGATGTTAAAACCGTCCTCCTTAAAACGAGAAAACCAATTTCTTGCGGTACATTAAAAATATTCGCAATTGGGAATGTGAACAACCATCAGCTGCACAATGCAGTGACAACAATGAAGATTTGTGCCGGACTGGAGCTGGTACCCTGATTTCCCGCTTACCATGAGCGGTCGCCTTACCATTAGGCTATCCGAGCACGACTCGGGCCATACCCAAACTTCCATATGTCGTCAAGCATGTGTCTGCGACCTGTACTCGTACACCCATCTGTATACTCCCATACAGGCGAGACATTTTACTTGAAAGTCTGCCCGGTGTCGGCAGATAAGTACGACACTGTAAATCCATCTGTGCAATTACAATAAAGTCAGTACATTGTCACCAAACGCAATTCGTTCTATTGATATAAAACATCTGAAACCTGGTAGCCAAGGAAGGTAGGATTCGGTTACGATTGTGGACGGGACCCTAAATTAGTTAATGTTGGTTGTTTTCTTTATCATACACAATTTATTCAAAATCAGCAACAAATAAAAATAATGGTAATAATTTAAGAATTGTTCCACGGGTGAAACCCTTAATGGGCATAAATTAAGAATTGTTTAAACTTGTTGTAACTTGCAATTACAGTTATTAAAATATAAAAGATAAATGATCAAAGGTCTTAAAGCTCGCTGCAAAATACAATTGCCAAATTTGAATTTTAAGACAAGTAATTGTTTCACGGCTGAAGGCCTTAAACGCCAAGAATGGCAATTATTAAAAAAATTTAACCAACATACTGTCAAACAGCAATGCAATAGCAAAATTTAATTTAAAAGACAGGCAACTGATCATCAAACAGGTGAGACAAAATGATAATAAAGTTGGTATCACAACCGTTTAACTTACTGTAACGCCAAGAGTGGCAATTATATTAAGAAATATAGAACATACAATAAAACAGCAAATATAATAACAAGGTTAATTCAAAAGAACAAGCAACTGATCCCCAAACACGTGAGACAAATGATGGTCACTTGGTAATAAAATAATACAATAATAACACAATAATTAAACACAAGGGCCAGTCACAGACGGTGCTCCAGGAATCGACCTCCGAGTAGATGAGACCAAAAACCATTTTGCGAGCAATGAGATAGGCAGTCAATGGTTGCATTCACATCACAAGATGGTAACTAAGACTAGTAGCAGTCTAACGAATGACTAATGATAATCTGCTGAAGCTACCTGACGTCTGATTAACCAATGCAACGATGGAACAACACGCCACGGCCGGAACTGGCGATCAGCACTACGTCCTCAGAATGCTGTGTTTAGAGTGTCCGAAAGGAGAAAGGAACCACTACTATCACAGCAGAAGAAACACCAACCGACATACAAATAAAGGAAGCTGTCAAAACTACACGCTTTACCGGACATCAGCGGCAAGGCGAGGAAACGTACACTGCCGTTACATACACTAACCCCCAGGGCAGGTAACTGGGGCGTTAGCGGCCACCAGGCAGGAAAAATGCCGCTGGTTGAACTTAACAAACAGTAACACATACACTGCAGCAATTAGTAACAAGAAGTCGAGGAAAGGCAATTAGACCCGCCTTCCCCAAGCACTCCACTCGCTGCTCTTCGTCTCGGCGACACTACGAGCAGCAACACGAACCCAAGTCACTGCAGAAACGCGCGATCTCACAATGGTGCAGGTTTCACTACTCGAATTAAAATCCACTCAACTTAAGGCTTGTTGGATCCGGTTGACGATTAGGTCGTGTACACTCGAGACCACAGCTCTTCCATCCGGCAGTGCATGCGTGTCGCCAGCGGTCCCGACGTGTTCTCGCACTGCACTCGTGGTTTCTAGTGAGTTCCCAACCGAACTGCTCACTCACACGACCCGGAAGAGCCACCAAGTCACCCCAAAGATAGGTCTACAGTTACTACATATCGATAAGGCCGCTGCTACCACTAACGGACAGGCAACGCTTGCGAAACCAAGTGGCGCCAGTCAGCACAAGAAGATGACAACCAACCGCAACCATGTCAACTAAACGATACAGTCTGGACTCCAACAGAGGACGGAAACCTACAACAGCACCAACGCGAGCCGCAGCACGGATCAATATCATTAGTGGTCTGTAAATGAAACATATTTCGAGTTTTGCTTGCTATCTAGATCTAAAAACACTTCGTTACAAAAGATATCGATTTTACTTAGAGTGTTTTATGTCTGATTTCCACTTACATCAGGAAGTGTCGTCTGCTTGCACATATTTGAGGTATTCTCTCATTTGATACAATAAACTCACTCTCAGAAATAGGTAATATATTCAAAAACAGGGGCATAAGCATTGCTTACAAAACAAGTAATTCGATACAGAAACACGTCCCACAGCTAAAACCAATACGAGACAGATGCCGATAGACCGACTGCAGGAACTATTAAAAAATACTGCATCAGGACGAATGACAGGACATTTAACGTAAGACATGAAGAGAACATCAATTCATGGAAATACGGTACACATCACTCGACTTTTGCCGACACCTCAAACGGTAACATCATAGGCCAAGCCCCATAGAAAAAGGTGGGAGCACCATAGAAATCTGTAAAAACAGACACTTACTCACATTTCTGTAAAATTACCACATACACAAAGCAATAACGCACGACAAACGGACAATACATATGAATGTGCAACAGCGAATTTTGACGGGATGATACCAGGTGGGCAGTGCCGGTTCTGAGTCCAAAGAATTTCACCTATGACATTACTGATGACGTCATCGATGAGCCATCAGATTGTCCCCATCCATCCCCGCCTCTGACACATGTATAAAATGTCAGGAAATTAAAAATTTGGCAGGATATTTACATCTAATAATTATTTGTAACATGTAAGTATGAGACTTTCAGCTTCTTCTGATAAGCTACAAACTATGCAAGGTGAGTTTATGGACTGTTATTGCTTTATATATGATACAAAGAGCTGCATAACCTTTTTAACGTTGAATTCCTTGATTTCAACACAAAACTGAAAGTGAAGTTTCCTTTCTAATGGTTCAAATAGCTCTGATTACTATGGGACGTAACATCTGAGGTAATCAGTCCCCTAGAACTTAGAACTACTTAAACCTAAGGACATCACACACATCCATGCCTGCGGCAGGATTCGAACCTGCGACCGTAGCGTTTCCTTCCTATTCAAGCTAGAATCTTCCAAACGAAGAAACGAAACTGCAATAAAATTCATTATAAGTAGTGTACTGTGAAACGTTCCCTTTTGAAAAATTGTACAGGACTGTGTTTAACCTGACACACAATATTTTTAGCGCAACGCAATCTGACTTTCAAAATATCCCTACGAAAGAATGGCCCTGACTAACATTAACCTATACCTTTCACAAATCACTTACCTCACAAAAATCTTCGTTACTCGAACTACTGCAATACAGCGAGCGCCACTACTGCCAGCTAAATAAAAGATTCAAACTACGGAAGGCACTAACTACTGATAGGCATAGTTAGCAAATGAAAGATTTTAGTAGAGAACAAACAATGTATTTACCTTAATAGTCATAATATATATATCAGTTCATGACAAATTACAAAACTCCGCCATCTCTCTCCCCACATCCACCACTGCTGGCGGCTCACATCCAACTGCGCAGTGCTACGCGCTGTTCACATCCAGCTGCCGCTGCCAAACACTACAATGGCAGACAACAATGCAAACTAGACACAGACTGCACACGGCACAGCCAGTGATTTTTATACAGAGGTGGCGTTACCAATAAAAAAACCTAAACAGCCTACTTACATAGCCCCCATGCTCCCCACAAAAAATTTTACAAATTGTTTTGGGCAGTGGCCAATAATGATTTGATAAATTTTTTTTTATAATTACAATAACAAAGAAATCAATTGCACACACTTATTGATACAATGTTGGTCAAAAGCTAAACTTTCTCACGGTCCATAAAGACAGTCCTAATCGTTCATCACAGTAAAATAGCAGTGTTTTTCTCAAAGTCTGAGCAGTAAAAGAAAATGCACACGGAAGTGGATTTCCACGCAGTCTTGAAGAAGTAGCGTTGTCCTTCCAACGGAAAGACAGTGCTGACTCTCGACATGCAGACAGGTCATGGGCCACAACAGAGCAAACCCACAGCGGAGTCAGTCGAAGTTTTGAAGAGTATTGGTGGGTAGGTCATCACAGAGCAGAGCCACTGTAGTCCTGGTAGAGATTACGGTATTGGTGGGCCACCAGAGGTGCAGACCCACTGCAGTCCTTGTAGAAATAATGGTATTGGTGGGCCATCAAAGATGCAGATCCACTGTAGTCCTTGTAGAGACGGCCAGCAGCCATCTGTTGCGACTGTGCAGGTGCACAATCACCACTGAAGAGTCTTGCGGATAATATAGCAAGTCCATAACCACCACTTGTGCACTCACAAAAAATTTGTTTGAAATGTCCTTAGAAGTCTTGCAGGCAATATAGCAAGTCCATAAACCACCACTTGTACACTCACGAAGTTGTTTTTATCTAATTGTCCTTAGAACCAGCAATGCTGTTAACCAGTCCCTTGCTGAATTATTAACACACGTGCAAACACTATCAGTCCCTACTTCTCACATATTGTCCATATACTATGACCAACAGAAACGTGTGCAGTGAAATGGAACTTACAAGTTAATAATATGATGAACTGGTGTAAATTACAATTTTATAACATAAGAATACAATTACAAAGGTACAAAATACATCATTAAAGAACATAATAGTACAGATAACATTTTTAGTAATATGGGCTTTACAAAAGAATCGAAATAACACATACATCAGTGTTACAGGAATTATGACATAAGTACATACATAAAAGGTCTGAATAACTTTCGAAACATCAACTTCACACATGAGCATTAAAATAAAACAGAATAAATAATGTCTAAACATCTTTACAAAGAAAATAACATATGATAAATGCAAATTATATTTGAGGATAACAGTATTCCTCATGATAGTGAATGTAGCTTAGTACTAGAACAGAAAAAAATTTCTATGAAACAGTACACAGAGACAGGAAGAAAAGAAATACACAAGGGTACACAAACACATAGCATAATAATACAAAAGGAAAGGACAGGGTTTGTTTTACTGCAGTATTTTGCAAACAAACTTTCTTTACTTCTTGGAGATCTCCCTTCATTCATCATTATTCCCAAAAAGTCCTAGCTATACCTGCTTTCTGTATTCTATTCATATTTCTTTCAAAATAATTATTTCTTAGTGCACAATACTCATTTTTACCAAATCTGTTTCTTATATCTTCTCAATGCGTTTCTTCCAATTCATCGCAACTCATTCTCTTATATAGTCTACCCCCTCTTAAGCTAACTTAAATCTACTGAGCTCAGATGCTAAACTAAGGGACGAGGCAATGCAGCAGCACAGAACAATTAACACAAACAGCAATGACAAAAAATTCAAATTTGCAAAGCAAGCAGCATTATAGAAATTAGCAAAGCAATTGCAATATTACAACTAATATAAAGCAATGTGCAGCAAACAAGAAAAATAAATCTGGCTTAGCAGAGTAACACAAATTAAAATTCAGTAGCACTATGCCTGGCAAACAGCAGCAGTAAATGCTATAACGTATACCTAAGCATGACAAAGCTCAAGCAGAAAAAATAGTACACTAAAGACAACAATGCAGATAAAGGTAATGTATAATCGCATCTTAATGTCTATGTAATTAAAGTGGTGCACCACAAGAAGTTATTCTACCAAAAAAGTTACCAAGTACTTGAAAAGAAAATTATGAATACAGTTTCTGTGAAGGTTAATGTCTTTTTGTACTCCCTCATTTTTTTTGAAAAAATTATTATTTACTCGATCTGTAGACAGAAAATATTTATATTAGTACATCTATAAAATTTTATTTTAACCAATGCTGCAGTGCCGCTAGAAACTAGATATTAAACAAAATGAGCAATCTCTCAACTAGAAAGACAATGGATGTAAAATGTTTCTCATCATTTCATTAGGCATTTTAGTAAATATCATAAATTAAGAGCTCCACAGTGTAATCAAATGTTTTCAAGTTCGAGCGTGTCGTATTTGCGATGCTTTCTGCAAAGGAATGTCAATAGCGAGGTTAATGGCTTACTTTTTTTTTTTGCACCTAATGGCTTTCTTTTGTCAGACGTCTACCTCTCAGCTGGGCGCCCAGAACGCATTACGCCAAGGTCACTTACCTTTCTTGCTGAAATATTTACGATGGCAGTTTCCGCCACAGTGACAGTCTCATATAAAAATATTTCACAGGTCAAGAATTTGGGTTACAATTCTGTAGAAACAAAATCCTATAAATATAATAGCCTCCAAAAAATTTTCGCCAGCATTGTGATACATTCTCGCATATACATACATTTCATAACTCTTAAAGTACGATTCTCGGTTTCCAACATCCTTTTTCACAAACCAGAGTCCCTAACCACTATTCATTATTCTTTACCTTATTCGTTGACACTTCTTCAATATTTCATCATTGCAGATATGTAGCATAATCAAATAACTCATATAGCATCAGCTTATTGATCATAAACGTGCCACAACAGCATAATACACATAGTCATCGTAATAATAACATCATAACACCTCAGTCAACTCTCAAAATCATCATAACTTCCTCCAATAGTTTCTAAGCCTAAAAAAAATTCTCTGCTCATGTCAAAAGTGTCATCTGCCTCAAACGCACTTTAAAAATCATAATCCCATACCAAATACATCATTCAGAGCTCTCATAGTATCACAATCGTTCCGAAAAATATGAGCATTTCACAAAGTACAGACAAAATACAATTTCATACGTGTGAAGTTATCCAACTGTGTAATTACGTAAACATCAGTCACTGATGTAGTAAAAAAAGTTTATCTCTCAGTTAAACGATCAGATAGCTGTGTAATTCTGTGTTAGAGAAATATGGTACCGATGTGTAAAGTTGTATAAGCAAATACCATATTAGCTAGGGCTCCTTGTGCTTGCCAAACACATGGTACACAAAGTAGGCGTGTACCCCCCCTGAGGATTAATGTAATTATACCCTCAGGTGTTACAGATTACAGCAATGGAATGAAATATATCACGGAAAACCCTTGTATCATTGTACTTCAAATATCTTAAAAAATAAATGATTTAAGTACAAAATTAATCACTCAAACACACGTCCTGTAGCGCTAAATGTGCGTCTTGCTGTAAGATAATCTCTGTGAAAGTGTCGTAGTTATTGTCCTCCGAAAGCTAAGTTCTGCAGAAGCAATGTACTTACCTCATGATAAACAAAAGTGAAATGCTTTGCGTATAGATATCTTAGTTATTATGCTTATTGGCGTGATGAAGAAAGTACTGTACAGTAACGTATTGTTGTGCCACGAAAAAGGCTGTCTCATTGTTGCTATACCACAAAAGTTACTACTAAAACATGTTTTACTTTCCAGAATAATACAGAAAAACTGTGCAGATATAAAACAGATACACCACAAAAGCAACATTGTAAATTGTTACTCATTAGTAGTGTCGTGATAAAATCGTGTAGCTGTCACATAAACTAACCACTGTGTCATCTGGTATCTCACTGAAAGTACTTTAAATCCAGAATGTATTTTCAAGTAAACCAAAATGTTGCATTAAAATCTCATTAGCAGTACTGGTAAATGTTCTAAGTATGTAAGCCTTATAGTCATTACATAATCGTGCAACTAACAAGCAAGAATGTACACACACAATAACACTGTGATGTCTGTTCACTATAACAATGCATTCGTATTTTCTGTTTAAATAAGTTCTCTTGGTTCTTGATTGGATATTTAACTTCAAACATTGTTGCATGGTAACAGTTTCTAAGTCTGACAATGCATACTAGAAATGTGAAGTGAAAAGTTTTATGGCAAAGACAAAGTTAAAAAGCACGGTTTTACATGTGAAATGTGGTGTAAAACTTTACTCTTCCTAGTACGCAGAGTTTCAACTTCAACGCAATTATCATGCAGTATACATCGGTGAGGAGTGCTAAAGTTTTTCTCAAGGTTAGCGTCTGTGTTATTTTTCTCTGAGCCAGCCGGCGCAGGTGGCTGCCTGCGGTGCGAGTCATTGTCTGTTCCTTTGTTGGCGCGCGTCGTTATTGGGATTAGGAGACCTAGCTTCTACAAATTCACCGTGACGAGAGGGCCCTGCCCTTTTTAAATCCCGCCAGTTCTGATGCAGTTCAGGTCTGTCGTTACGATCATACTGTCTGTCGTCATGTCGGTAGATTCCATAGTTTCTTTCTTGTCGGTCACGTGGTGGAGAATTTCTCCCTGAGTCGTAACTGCGCGCTGGACCGTTGCGTCTAAAGTTATTCTGTCTCCCTTGATAATAATTATTTTGGTTCCCATATTGTCTGTTTCTCTGATTGTCTCTGTGATAGTCATAACTGGGGAGAGGTGATCTTTCCCTGCAATTATTACTACTCTGCCAACGGTTGTCATATGGGTGGTGTCTGTTTTGGTCACGATATGTGTTGTGAGAATAGCCTTGTCGTGTCCAGTTATTATTTCTTTCATCGCGGAATTGTGACAGATGTGACCTGTAATTGTTGTGCTCCTGTTTCCGCGTTCCCCGACTGTCAGTGTCAATTTCCAGTTCTTGTAACAGTCCCTGAAAAGCCTCAATGTCTTCTTTGCAACGTCCTGCTAAAATAATATGTCATAAACGTTCAGGTAATTTAATTAAGCAAATGCGGATGAGTTCTGAGGGGCTGTATGGGTTTGACAGGTACTGATTCTTGTGCAACATGTCTTCAAAATATTTCACAAGACTGGAGAATTCAGATTGTTCGAAATGTTTCATCATTATGATGCTATGTTTTACTCGGTCTTGTGTAGCTTGAGAACAATATGCTGAGAGGAAGGCATGATAAAATTCTCCTTCACTGTGGCAATTGTGAATGACCGATCGCATTCTTACAGCTGGTTCATTCTCTAAGTAGCCACACATAAATTCTAATCTGTGTTCTAACGACCAGTTGGGAGGAAAACAATGAGAGAATTGATGGAGCCATGCTTCTGGATGAATGTCGTTGGCAGAATTCTTAAATGTTTTGAATTTACGTGTAGTAATGAACAGCTTATAGTCAAAATCATCGTGTTGGCGAGTAGCATATCGGTCATTCTTACGTCGTGTCGGCGGTTCCATCTCAAAATCCAATGCGCCTTGCCAATTTCTTTCATAATTTCCGAAGTGTCCTGTGTTATTATTTTGTGGTTGTTCCGTATTTCTATGTCCCTCTTCCCGTACTGGAGCGCGAGTGTCCTCTGAAATATGTAATTCTTGTATTACCTGCGTCAACTGATCTTGTACTTCCCGGATTTCTCTTTTGTACTGTGTATTGATTTGATTTTGATTTTGTTTGAATTTTCTAATTTGTTCATACTCTTCTGTGTCAGTGAAGGCTACAGGTCTTGTGTCATTCAGATCATCATCTACCTTTGTAGATAAGTTAGTGACCTGATCCGAAAGTTCGGCTACTTTCTCCGATAGTGAACACATTTCCTCAGTGTGTTTTTCTGAACCAAGTTTCAGAGTGTCCATTTGTGTTGAAATCGAATCTACTGTGTCCTTCAAGATTTCCTGAGTTTTTGCAAGTTGCGTAACCAAATCGGTAGATGCAACTGAGTCAATTTTAGCCTGCAGGGTCTCATGATTTTGATGAACAATAGTTTGCAGTTCTTTTATGGCTGCTTCGTGATTCTGTAATGCATTTTCATGCCGCGAAAAAATAGGTTGGAAATGCTCACAAATTTGTGTTTTTACGTCATTACAGATTTTTTGACATTTCGATTCGATGTTATGTAACTCAGTAGTTAAATCTTCACGTGTTTGTTCAAGCGTGGTGTCTAACTTTTGAAGATTTTGTTCCATTGTGTCTAACTTTCGAAGCTTTTGCTGTGTTTGTCTCTGATTTTGTTCCATTGTGTCTAACTGTTGCTGTGTTTGTCTCTGATTTTGTTCCATTGTGTCTAACTTTTGAAGATTTTGTTCCATTGTGTCTAACTTTTGAAGCTATTGTCCCATTTGTTGCATTAATTGTAATAACAATGCACTGGTGTCTGAAACATGTTCCTCAGTGCAATTCGGCAATGCATTTGAACCGGCAATATTCGCAGTTTGAAAAGCAGAAAATGTGTCTTGACTTATTTGAGAAAAGTGTGAGGACGCAAAACCTGAATCTACAGTATTTGCAAGATTGTGTCGTCATTCGGATTCCTGAGGCAAGCTGTTGCCGACCGATCGATCGATAATGCTTCCCTGTTCACTACCTGTTTCACTGCCTACACCATTATTTAACGCCCGCTCCATTTCCCTATGCACAGTTACCAAATTACTACTTTGAATGTCTGTTAATTCATTACACAGCGGTGCTGGTAAGCTACACTCGTCGTCACTATAATTTCTCAGTTTACTTTGGAGCCTAGTGTTACGTTTTTCACACGCCATTATTGTCACAATATTTCACACGATAACACAGAAAAGCACAATTTGAAGAGCAAAAATAAGATAACACATTAACATAACACTGAAAATAATATCTAGTTAATTGCAGCTGCGAAATACTTGGTGCAAATCTACATGCATGCCACAACTGTTTTACTGTACAACAATGAAAGACTGCAACTACAAAGGAGATTTTCTCTACAATTACGCGCTAGCAATAAACAAAAGCTACACTAATTACACAAACTACAAGAAAAAAATCATCAGAAGATTCCAGTGAGGTATCCTCGGCTAAGGGTCGACCTATGAAACGTTCCCTTAGAAAAATTATACATGACTGTGCTTAACCTGACACACAATATTTTTAGCGCAACGCAATCTGACTTTCAAAAAATCCCTACGAAAGAATGGCCCTGACTAACATTAAGCTATACCTTTCACAAATCACTTACCTCACAAAAATCTTCGTTACTGGAACTACTGCAATACAGCGAGCGCCACTACTGCCAGCTAAATAAAAGATTCAAACTACGGAAGGCACTAACAACTGATAGGCATAGTTAGCAAATGAAAGATTTTAATAGAGAACAAACAATGTATATACCTTAATAGTCATAATATATATATCAGTTCATGACAAATTACAAAACTCCGCCATCTCTCTCCCCACATCCACCACTGCTGGCAGCTCACCTCCAACTGCGCAACGCTACGCGCTGTTCACATCCAGCTGCCGCTGCCCAACACTACAATGGCAGACAACAATGCAAACTAGACACAGACTGCACACAGCACAGCCAGTGATTTTTATACAGAGGTGGCGTTACCAATAAAAAAACCTAAACAGCCTACTTACAACTGTGAACGACCGTTTGCTTTCTAGATCGTTGAAGTCTTTCCTACTGGTGGTGTCTCCCTATGCTTATATTTACATTTCTTTATCCAAAACTATTTTGCAAGGGCTACATCGTCATTCTACAATGAAATTAAATTCAAGTTCCCAAGGCATATCTCTCACACTTTCGTATGGGGTCATGTTATAACTATTATCATATTATCTATCCTTGGTTTTCTGCGGTTATTTATAATCTTCCTACGATTGTACTTCTCTCTACACATCAGCATTGTCATCAAATAATCTATTACTGCTATTGATACTACCTGCTAAATTATTTATCTATACTGAGATGTGTGACATTCGCTGTCCAGTATGACTGACTGTGGTGTATTAGTTAAAAAGCACTGGACAAAAGACGTAAAACGTTTGAGGTACGATGGTTTTGAAATGCCTCAAACTACTTCCATATGCTGCACACCGAAGGATATTTGCTTTTAAGTGTTTCAGACCACACCATATGGCCGGCCCGAGTTGCCGAGCGGTTCTAGGCGCTTCAGTCTGGAACCGCGCGAACGCTACAGTCGCAGGTTCGAATCCTGCCTCGGGTATGGATGTGTGTGATGTCCTTAGGTTAGTTAGGTTTAAGTAGTTCTAAGTTTTAGGGGACTGATGACCTCAGTAGTTAAGTCCCATAGTGCTCAGACCCATTTTGAACTACACCATAAGATTTTTTTAGCCTTATGTAAGGATTACCCGACGAGATTCTATTTTATTGACATGTATGGAAACCACCCTTAGTATTAATGGTGGGTACCATTCCAAACCTGAAAGTAGGTCAGATGGTCAGGCAATTGAAAGTTTGTGCACTATAAACATCACAATTAATAAAATATTGCGGGCTTTTATGCCGTGGTCTAAGGGATTTCACTTCAAAACAGGACGCTTCGTCCCCATCTGCGGAGGACATTTTCAAAACGGATCGTAGCTTTTTTGAGCGTCCGATTCATATCCTGACTCGCTACTGTCAGCAGTTTACACATGAATTTATTAAGTACCATGACCAAAGCAATTTATTATTAAGCTGGTGTTCGCAGCTCCACTGTGCTGCTACGTATTTTTCACACTAACAACCAGTATTTGTAATGCATGCTGTGCCATATGCTTGTATATGATGTAGACAGTGTAATAGTGTTCTGTGACATGTCCAATGGTTCATAAGAAGACCACATTGCGCTGACGTCCCGTATAGTTGTTTAATTAAATAAAAATCGTTACTTCCGCACTACGCACAAGACTGTCATACATCAAAGTGTGTAGTCATTGCAGCCCCTATAGGCTTACTGTACATGAGTTTCAAAGTCTTAAAGTTTGTGATCATAGTGTGTAGGTGTACCTTGCTAGGTGAATGCCTGTCACAAGCTGGAAATGGAGTTCATATATTGGACTGTTAATCGCATCATAGACGAAGAGGCCAGAAAAAGTACAGTTTTTAAATTGGTGCATGTTTAATTATAAAATCGTGTTGTTTGAGCTGTATGATTGAAACCATGCCTGTTGTAGTTGGGGAGACGCACTGTCAATAGCGAATAACGGATGTTTACGTTAATTACTAAAAGATGACTTGGTGCTGGTACGCTCATATACGTGTAGTGAAGGGTGACGCTGGACCACTTGACGGTGGGTCTTGGTGGGCAGTATTATACAATCACATTTAGATGTCCACTCAACATGTGAGGTACTTGGCACAGGGTCAGATGGTAGCATTCCGCTGCACTCTGACTGATGTAAGGTGGCTCCAGCCTCTAGTAGGTGTCAGCACACACAAACTGTTCGTTAGGTGGAAGGGGGGGGGGGGGGGAGGCGGAGGAGTGGAGGGGTGGCTGTGGTGGCAGGGCAGCATGGAAGAGACCTCCCGGTGCTGTATTTGTTTAAATAAATGAACACTATTGTTCTATCCTGTCCTACAACTCACTCACTCACTCACTCACACACACACACACACACACACACACACACACACACACCGTGCAGTACTTGTTTAAATATAAAAGTCCTGTATTTGTGATAATCTTTTTGGATGGTTGTCTTGAGAAGCAGCTGAAATTAGATAGTTGAAATCGCTGCATACCTCATTTCTTAGCTATATGAGTCAGAAGTGCGACCCTGTGGTGGTGACAGCGCATGAATCGAAAGCACACTATGCATCCACCTAGCACTTTCTCACGTCATTATCATTAAAAGGCTCTTGACTACATATTACCTCCAGTAGATCGCGAGGGGTTCTGTTGATGACAACAGTTCAGTTTTTCGCCTTGAAATGTGGTGTACGAGTAGAGTATTGACCACTAATCTCATAGAAAATATCATACTTTCTCTTCATATGTATATGCCTAGTTTCTGATGGCTATAATTCAACTTGTAAATAAGTGCGTCCCATTCTCAAATGTTGTTGCTACATGCCTGGTATATACAAGTATGCTTCCTGCTTTTTTCATGTTTCCCATCATTTTAACTCAGTTTTGCAGGCTGTGGCTGCAATGCTATCACAAACAGCGTACTATTGGCGAAGATCAGGACTTTCATTCTCCACTTTGTGCAAGGTAGTTAAATCAACAGTATGCATGTAGCGTCTCTGTGCACAGAACTGTCACTGGTGGACAGTGGTGCAACTCCAGAGCAAGGGGGTCTCATCGCTTGTGGCCTGATCTGGCTCTGCACAGCTCAGTGTGAGCGCACTCTGCTGATGGCGGCATGACTCGCAGCAAACGGTGTGCCAGACAGTGAGGTAGTAGCAGCATGCTGAGTGGAACGAAACTTAGGGCAAGTCAGCTTCAAACTTAATCGTTTAAACTACCAAGTCAGAGGATGGGGGGAAATTGTTAAAACGTTTGACTTGCATCAGGCAGGTGGTAACTTCATGGAAGAACCCAGTAGTCATCTTGAATTGTGTACTGGGTGTTTATAAACTAGTTTTTAGAAACTAATCTTTAATTGTTAAAAAGATAATTAGGTTACAGAAATGTCTGATACAGCACTGACTGCAGTATATATTCAAGTTTTATTTACAAACCTTCAATATGGCTACATTTTGTGAGATGACAAATGCCCCACATGTAAACAATTTCCTGACATTTCCTATGAAATCTCAATTATGGTGACGAATTGTTGTGCTATTCTTTGTCACAGATTGTCGACTTTTGAATTTCATACCAGCATGACATTGCGCCATTTGGGTTTTTGAATTTTACTCTAATTTATACTTATGAAAACAGATCTAGTTCCACAGTGACGTCATAGGAGTGGGGAAAAACTTTACCTGTTTTTGAATTTCCCACCAATTTTGAAATTTCTAGCCAAAATTTAAATTTCCCGCCAGTTTAGACAGCCCGTTTGGCCTGTGTCAGAAGCCTGGACGGGGGAATCAACAACGATGTCATCGATGATGTCATATTTGACATACTTTTGGTGCTAGAACTGGCACTCCTACCTGCCGATGATTGTTGTAATAAGACCTGAAGACTGGCAACAAAAAGTAGCTTTACTGAGTAGCGACGTTAAGAGAACGCACAGGCATGGTGTTGGTAAGACACGATGAATAGCCGACTGAAAGTGGAGCAGACGTAACATTCAACATACAGACAGGACGGGGGTGTGCTCGCAGCCATCAGCGATACGTGGGCAATAACACGTGTGTAGCAAAACAGCGATGACAGGGAAGTGAGCCGCCAGAGGGCCGAGGGAAACGCGGAAATGGTAGCATGATTGTCTCTGTTCGAGTATCGTTCCAAAAACCGCTGGGAATCTTAAGAAAGTAGGGAAGAGTCAAGAGAAAGCAACGCTATGAGAGAAACCCGTCAAGGAACTGTGTATTAAACACTCGAAGAAGTAACTGTTAGGGACAGTGGCAGACTACCAGAGTTGATGCTACAGCACTAGTCACGTACGTAGTACACGTCGCCTAGTAGCCAGAAACAGTGCCACTGCAGAGCCTCGAGGCCACAATAGAGTGACACTTTGATGTTACTGCAGTAAGGCCCCGAGAAGTCTGTACACGTTCGAGGGAGGACAACTAAATTTCCGTTATGTATCCTGGAGCAGCTATTATCTTGAGTTCTCTGCCAGTTAAAGAAGAACAAGCGCTATAGAGTTTCTCTCTAATTTTCTGACTGTCAGAAAATAGTGATGAACAAGCGCTGTCTTGAACATTTTTCCAATTGTGAGTAAGGTATCTGTATGCCTACAGTCCCGAAGAGTAAACTTTGTGTTCTGCTTTACGGCAGGTCTTGTCGTGGAGGAAGCTTCGTCAGAGAGGTTCACCACATGAGCGTCTAGGGAAGTGATTCCAGTGGTGGTTTCCCGTTACCTGCCGCTGATGATGATGAAATGGTAATGAGGACAGTACAACACGCAGTCCCTGAGCGGAGATAATCTCCGACCCAGCCGGGAATCGAAACCGGGCCCCTTGGCGTGACAGACCGCCGCGCTGACCACTCAGCTATAGCGGCGAACTCAAGAAGAGTAAGAGTTGTTATTTTCTGTCTGTCAAAATATATGGCGGAAGAAGCATTGTCACGCACATGTCTCCATTTGTTGTTATGGTATTTGACTGTGTACTGTTGGAACCAGTTACGACCAGAGCACTAGCCTTGTTTGTAATTATATTCAGAGACTCCTGTACGAATGAGGTTATGTTTTTGAACTGAATCCTTGTGTATGCACCCGTAATCACTTACTACTAATCACAAGTGTCACCGGCCGGGGTGGCCGAGCTGTTCTAGGCGCTTCAGTCTGGAACAGCGCGACCGCTACGGTCGCAGGTTCGAATCCTTCCTAGGGCATGGATGTGTGTGATGTCCTTAGGTTAGTTATTAAGTAGTTCTTATTTCTAGGGGTCTGATGACCTCAGATGTTAAGTCCCATAGTGCTCAGAGCCATTTGAACCATTCGAATCACAACTTCTTCTGCCCATTCCAGAATCACCTGAGCTAAGCAACGTAAGAGACTTCCTCCCTCTCATTCTATTAAGCGTGACTTAGAACACTTGACCCTACGATAAAAATATTGTCGTCAACGTCCTGATTTTGCTACACAGAGCACATCTTCGCCTAAACTGTTGGTGGGGCCTATGCCGGGACACGAAAGTACACGCGGCATCAGTCTTTGCCTAGCAGCTGGTGTTACTAGAGGGATGAAGAGCCGAGGAATCACGTACAGATTTCGAGGATCTAGCCAACAGTGAGTTTGTTTTTCAGTCGGTGGGATATGGACTTCCGATGCCTTATATAGGCAACCAGCTTATTTTATGTTGACTATTTTCAAGCATGTATGACCAAAAATATGTACATTTATTCATTTTTTAAGTTGTTATTAAAGTAAAGCACTTTATAGAATATAATTAATGACCAGATATACACTGGAAACTACACTATAACATCGTTAAGCATATCATGTCAAAATATGTTTTCTTTCCCGTACATCTCTCTTGCTTTCTCTCTTTCCTACTCAGCCTTCATCTTACCTCTACATCCTCCGCCCTCCTTTTTCTCTGTCTCATTACCAACTCTCTCTCCCTTTCCCTACTTCACATGAACTGTTCACTATTTTTATTCATCATTGCCACCTGTCCCTCCCGCCATATACTCACCATTTAGTTCTTCAGCTCAATCACTGCTCGTTTATGTTACTTACCCGTTAAATAAACATATATTACATGCGTATGACAACCACAGATGAACAGAAAATGTTTAGATCAAGTGGAAATTTAAAATAACTTGGTTTCTTTGATTGCTCTGGAATATGGCGCATTGAAAACACAACATATGAAATATTAGTTCACTTTATTACATGAATGGTTAAAAAGATGTACTTGACTTGATACAAGTGCTTCAATATTTGCAATTGTCGTTGACTATTAAGGCATCCCGTGATGCGTACAATTACAAACTCATTGCTTGCAGTACAATGTTTAATATTTACAACACGCCAAGTCCATCTGAGACTTAAATAAGTCTTTAGCCCTACTCGATGATGTTGACCGCGTCGAATAAGGTCAGGAACTGGTCAGAGGACTTCGAAGCTCGGCTCTATATTGAGCTCTGTGCGAGGACGCTGCTGCGCTAAGAAGGAAAACGTGTCTTCGTTAGTATGTTCCATTCATCGTTGTGGATTGCAGGTAGAGGTCGCTAATGTCTGTGGTATCGAAACGTGTTGTAGACTGTGATGTGGCATCGTGATCTTTGGACGATATCACACAAAACGTAGGGTCAGATTTAGCCAAAAGTGTGCAAACAGTTAGTAGTGATGCGTTTCACATCAAGAAATCTGTGGCACCGCATAGTAATGAGGATTTAAACAAGGAACAGTGATGCCAAACGAGGGAATACATCAAATAATTTTGATGTGTGCGAAAATCGGACATAAACTACAGTAAATAAAATCTGCATCCGTTTTAACGAAATGCAAAGCTATGTTGCTTGAATGCGTAGATTCAGAGAAAGCCTTTTATTTTGTTGACTGGAAAACATTATTTGAAAGTGAGAACTTAGCAGGCGGTTATTTACAATTTGTGTGGAAAGAGTACTGTGGTTATAAGAGCCAAAGGGTATGAAAGGAAAGCAGTGATTGAATAGTTAGATAAGGTTGTATCCTATCCTCCATGTTATTCAACATGTACATTGAGCAAGTAGGAAAAAAGATAAAAAAAGAGAGAAATTTCGCAAGAGAGAAGAATGAAAAACTTTGATGTTTGTTGTTGTCATTGTAATTCTGCAGTATGCCAAAGGACTTTGGAAGAGTAGTTTGCAAGACTACACTGGACTTGCGGTATGTTTTTGAAGGTGACAGGTCACTATCAGTTTCCGCCCTGACAGAAATCACTTTAGTCCCTAAACCTCCCACTTGATTACCTGGCCCATGCATCTGCTAAATTGATTTTGCCCTTTGACTGTGTTTGTTCTTGATAGCGTGCATTACAAGTTATCACATTTATCAGAATCTAAATGAGCTTGAATGCTGAAATAATATTAATGAAATGGTGGGCCTGTCATTATTTTAGTCAACTGCTGATGGGTGATTAATATACCAATACGGGACTGATCCTTAATGAAAGTTATGGCACAAGTTTATTGATTAAAAAATAGGACAAAAAATACATGTTAAGCGCGATGACACAACGAAACATGAACAGCGCAAACAAGTAACAAACAGTTAACAAACGCAAGGGTGTCGGCTGATTGGCAGAGACTAAGGTTAGTGTGACTGAACTATTTTCTCTGGCTCAAAATATGGGTAACGCAGTCTGAAAGTATCTAACACTGAGTAGACTTTGATGGATTTATTCTACACAGAAGTTATACTACGTTGGTGCAGCTGACAACAAGTGGCGAGACTGTGACCCTGTTTACCTCAACAAGCCAGAGTAACAGTACAGTACCGCTTCCTTACCTCGATGTGTGGTGCTGTCTCAGATGATGGCCGTGGTTCAAGTGTTTGCGGAGCAGCGATGTGTGGGATCTGTAATTCGCTATCACGTGCACGAAATATACAAAGTCACGGCTGGCGAACTGTTAGACGGATCGCAATTACTCTTTAATGGAGCCCTGAAATCTCGGCAGATTCCAGTATATGACACGCCCATTTGCCGGTCATACCAAAGACTAATTTGACTCACTTATACTGCAGTGCACACAAGAAGATCAAACGTCAAAGCGGCAGACCTGCCACGATTAAGATTGCCCTCGGCACAGCTAGATGTCAGAGACGACACGGTCTAAACTGTCGCTACAGCTATGTCCTCACCATAAGCTCTCCAGTCAAGACCAGTGCCAGTGTAGAGCCACGCTCAGGACAAGTGTTCCAAGTGCAACCCACTCATATCACTACTCAAGACCAGAATCTTCTCCAACCGGAGTCTGAATCAACAGACATCGTTTTTCCTCTCCTCGCTTCCCATCAAATCTCAGTAAACTCCACAAAAGCACTCCCACAAGCTTGTCCGCAATGGTTTTGTGCCAATCACTAGACTCCACAAGCTCCGTGTCTCCCCTGTAACATGTATTCTGTATTTCTTCGCCAATCCTAATCAAAGTTAACAGTACTCATCTGTTTTCAGGAGAGGCAGCCAATCCCTAAATCGCAAAATCCCGTACAGAGAGGAAGAGAGTTGTGTTCCCGACTTATTTTTTCCCACGGCCGCTTTAGGCAGCATGTTTTGAGTTTCCATACAGTTATAAAGCGAACAACACATTTATCATCGAAATCGTATTATCTGGACGCCCCAAACGTTACCGCATGTCCGATCAGGTGCCTCGGCTATACTAAGAGAAGGAGAAGTGCTTTTCTGTCCCGACATAGATCATTTCAGGGCTGCCGTAAGTGTTGTGTTTCTTCTGAAGTTGTTTTGAAGGCCTGAGGATTCCCATAAAACTCTGCAGGCATAGGGGCGACACCACCTGACTGGTCCATCGATAGCGTATGGTCCATGGTGAACATGGAAACTCGCGAATTTTTATGGCAGCCATCCCTGCTCCAAAAAGGGCGTTTATAGCACTGTCATAAAGCGTTGGCCAGGTAGCCTAAATTTCTCTAGTACCCTTGCCGCTACTGTGGGACGAGATGCCTGACAGGTAGGTCGTGGTAGATAAGTATTCCGACTCTTCGACCGAAGGCATTGTCTGCACACCAGCGCGAGAAATTCTTGGCCCCAGCATATTGACCCCAGTAAGTGCTCCTTTCGCTAATAGCTGCACATGACTTTCAAGCCTGAAACGCCAAGATTTACTGTTAAATGACGAAACCGCCTGGTTGTTCTCAACTCCAGGAAATACTATAAGGAGAGCCAACATAAAGATTCCACATGCATTAACAATGTTCACACACCCATCAATGTCTGCCCATGCTGATAACTCCCTGCCGTCTCAAAAAACCGATGTCTTAGTTGTAAAATCAACATAAAATTGCACCCTTGAAGATGGAGAACAGTGAGAGAGTGACTCGTCCTCTCTCAAGTTCTTGGATAGTGTCTTGAATAGATGAACGTCAATAAAAAGTAAAACAGAGGGAATGGAATGTAGTCGAATTAAATCAGGCGATGCTGAGACAAATAGATTAAGAACTGAGACACTAAAACTTGTTGATGAGTTTTGCTGTTTCGGCAGAGAAATAATGGCCATGGTAGAGAGGATATAAATTGTAGACCGGCTATAGCAGGAAAAGGGTCTGTGAAAAAGAGAAATATGTTAACACCGAATATACACTACAGTGTCAGGAAGCTTTTTCCGAAGGTATTTGTCTGGCATATTGCCTTGTGCAAAAGTGAAACGAGGACGATAAGCATTTCAGACAAGAGCAGAAAAGTAGCTTCTGAAATGTGATCCAACGGAAGATTGCATGAATGGATCGAGTAACCACTGAGGATGTGCTGAACTGAATTGGGGGAAAAACGTTTATGGCCGAACTTGACTAAAGGACGGATTTATTTTTTGCCTCGAAAGTAGTAGAATTACTTCGCGTCATATACTTCACAATCCACAGTTTTGAGTTAGGTCTATCGTTAGTTCCACTAATGGCACTGCCACATAATGTAATTTAAAGACGTTCTCTTTCGCGACAGAAATTCCCTGAAAACACACCAGGACTTCAATGACAATCGAGTAACTAATTAGGAGTTATGGAATGGCATTGGGGAAAGGAGACAGATGAAACAATTTGAATATGTAAAAGAAGGCATCAATTCGTATGACAGATCATATCCGGAGACATCAAGAAATCGTCCGTTTGGTAGTGGAAGAAAGTGTGGAGCATAAAAACTACAGAGGGATATCAAGGGATGAATCCAGCAAGCAAGTTCAAATGGATGAAGTTTGTTGTAGTTACAAAGAGATGAAGAGATTCACATGGAATAGGAAAACGTGGTAAGCTGCATCAAATCAGTCTTTGGACTGAAGACAACAACAACAACAACAACAACAGCTAGGTTTTTAATGAGAATGAAATAAATGAATCAGAACTTTGGGTGTTATAGCGTACTGTGAGATGAAGAGTTGGGTGTAGGAGAGGAAATCATGCCTGGCCACACAAAATTAGTCAGAAGAATCGTGATTTAAGAAAATGAGGACAAGCGCAAGTAGGACTCGTGCTTTGATGGACAAACTCAGTTATGTGTGTAGTCCATCTAAACGTTTTAAAGAATATGTGACAGAAATGGCTGTAAACTCTAGAATTTGACATAATTTCAGCTGGTTACCTCTACCTGTTCCTGAGAAAAAAAGGATCTTAACAGACTATCAGACAGACGGACAACCATATGATCCTATAATGGTTTCGTTTTTACCGACTGAGATACGGAACCTTACAAATGACGAAGATTGCGTGACTGCTAGCGTGTGGTCCTTTGACGGAAGAATTGGAGAGTCCGATACTCGAGTTCTAACACACACTTCAGCGTCCGCCGTGACGCATGGAGCGGAAGAGATACGAGCTGTCAGAAGTCGTGCTGGCTGCGAGGCGGACGTCGGGAATACGGGGTGAGGGCGTAGAGGGAGGGGTGGGTTCTCGCGGGCTCCAGGGCCCTCTGGTGGGACGGAGGGCCCCACGCCACGACTAGTCTCCAGCTGCAGCTCCAGCTCCAGCCGGCCAAGTGGGAGGGTGAGGGATGGAGGTGGGGGTGGGAGTGGGGCTCGGGTGGGGCTGGGGTGGTAGGTTAGCAGGCCTGGAGGACGTCAGCTCCGCCGGGGCCGCGCCGCACCCGGGGGACGGCAATTTGTATTGAAGGCTGCAGGCCCGCCTCCAGGAAGCTGGCCCAAATCTCAATTTACCCTCGCGAAAGAAACACGTTACCCGGCGAGCGTGGCCGGGGCGGCCCAGCCTGGGGGAGATCATTTGTTTCCGTCAGCGTTAGTGCGCCACCAGGCGGGCGACGCCCCCTCCCGGCCGCCTGCGACACTGCGCTGTTTCTGACGACCACCTGCCACTCCCACACGCCGGTGAAGAAAAGAACCTCCACTTCGCTCCCATTAATACCTAATTTAACACCTTACAACGTGTCATTTACGAATCTATATGGACGCACTATTACGTGCACGCTGGATATTTAATGTGAAGCGAGAAGCGGCATCAGTTTCGAATTACGTCAGGGCGTACACTGAAGAGTATATTACAACTAGAGCATCGTACTTCCCAAGTATTCCTCTAAAGAACACGCAAATGGAAGAAAAATAGAACCACAAGTTAGAAATCAAGAAATATTCCGTCTTTCTCTCTGTCTCTCTCTCTAATATTTTTCTTTTTTAAGATAAACCCTGATTCTCCTAATTGGTTTGATACAGCCTACCACGATTTCCTCTCCTGTGCCAATCTCTTCATCTCAGCGAAAGCGTCCGCAGCTCGTGGTCGTGCGGTAGCGTTCTCGCTTCCCACGCCCGGGTTCCCGGGTTCGATTCCCGGCGGGGTCAGGGATTTTCTCTGCCTCGTGATGACTGGGTGTTGTGTGGTGTCCTTAGGTTAGTTAGGTTTAAGTAGTTCTAAGTTCTAGGGGTCGCGCGGTTCCAGACTGTAGCGCCTAGAACCGCTCGACCACCCCGACTGGCCTACAATTTTTACCCCACAAGCTTTCCTCCATTATCAAACTGACGATTCCTCGATGTCCCAGGACTATCAACTGATTCCTTCTTTTGGTCGAACAGTGGTACAAATTTTCTCTTTAATGTGATTCAGCACATCCTCATTAGTTACTCCATTGTCACTGAGATCGTGGTACGTTTTTGAGGAATCTCGCAATACATAATCTTTTAAACTACGTTCTACGGTAGTGGAAGAAAGGGGATTAACATCAAAACTGATTACGAAATAGACGAAGCTAAAGAATTCTCCTATCTGGCAAACAAAAAAGGCACATGATGACTGAAACGAGAATGACGGTAGTAGAACACTACCCTAGGCAAAGAAAACATTTCTCGTCAAAGAAGCCTATTAATTTCAGTCACAGGCTTTTCCTTGAGGAAGAAATTTCTGAGAACGTACATGTGGAGCAATAGCATTGCATACAAGTGAAAGAGAATGGGAAAACCAGGAAACATGAGAATCAATTGGTTCAAATGGCTCTGAGCACTTTGGGACTTAACTTCTGAGGTCAACAGTCCCCTAGAACTTAGATCTACTTAAACCGAACTAACCTAATGGCATCACAAACATCCATGCCCGAGGCAGGATTCGAACCTGCGACCATAGCGGTTGCGCCGTTCCAGACTGTAGCGCCTAGAACCGCTCGGCCACTCCGGCCAGCACATGACACTCGAAACGTTTGAGATTTGGTGCTATAGATTATAGAAGGATTTTGAAAACAAAGAAGAAAAGAAATGAGGAGGTAGATTTGACGAGGGAAGGAATACGTGGAAAACATTTACAAGAAGAACTTTGCATGGTGGTCTTTGACACTTCTTAAGATAGCCCTCTTATGCGCCCCAAGTGTAACTTACGTGATATCACAAGTCAACATGTGTGCTGTAATTCTGCCGAAAGTCGACAGGTACAACGTCTCGGTTTTGTGTGGAAAGGACTGTGAATGTGTTACCTACGGTACTGGACAAGTGTTCCTTAGTTCTATCACGGAATAGAGAGATATGATCAACGTCTCAGGAAGAATCGTATTCAGCTTTACCCACTCAGACCCTTCGAACATATGATCACGAGTAAAAGCAAAAGTTTACATATTGATATAAAATAAATTTTAAAATGCATTGCTTCTAATTTGTATTTTTTGGACTGAAATAATGCGAACTGTTGTGAAGTTTAAACTATAGTGTTGTAAGTTAGTTGTTCTGAACATCAAATCGGTTTACATGTGTGAGAGATGCTGTTTTATATTGTCAGTTCAGTGCTTCAGGGCAAAGAGAGGGCTGTATATATTTAGCATTCAGCAATTTTATTGACGCTAATGGCCCATGCTGTGGTGCGGTACTGCTGGAAGCTTCTACTTTACCTTAATATGTTGATGAGGGACAGAAGACCATGAGCCGGCTCTGGAATTGTAATCTACTTGTTATTCCACACAGTTCGCTCACAGCTAGTACCATTTCGCTCTTAGTTTCCAGTGGAATAACACTATATCTGTTCCCATTGAGTCTACGCCTTTACAGTCAATCAGTGTTACAGATCTAGTAGGGAGTTGAAGTGCAGGCTGTTGAAATATTCAGCATCCAACCTCACAGATACTATGACGGTGCCAATAGTAAACGTACTTCGTTGAGCAACCAGGTGTTATAATCGCATATTGAATGAGCACTATGTATGCGTCAGTGGTGAAGGAGATAAACAAAAAGTACCTTGCTGAAACATCGTTAGAGCAAATTTCATTTGTGGTACATTGTGTTGCGATGTCCTGACGTTCTCATTGAGCCAATAAACAGCGTATAGTGCTGTAGTGCTTGCTTGATGGTCTCAGTACATACCAGTGAGACATTTGTCTCAGATGTCATTATCTGTTACGATTTGAAAATTAAATTGGGTTATACCTCCCGACTCAGAGAATGCATTAATTGCAAGAGCTCACGCGATGGTCGCACACATTAGAATACTCTAAGCCCTGCTACATTGATACTGGCCCTGCACTGAAATTAATGGTACTCATTTTCAGCGTATATTGTGACAACGATCAGAACAGTAAAGCACTGAAGCACATTTAACATTGCATTACTCGTTACTGAGTACTCATTGAATAAGTATTTCCAATACGTAATCGGTTAACTGGATATATTTATTGTTTCTGTCATCATATCTGTCTCTTACTACTTTGAATATTTGAATACATTGAAACACGCATGTATTCAGTGTATTCATTAACAGCGATGGCGAGGCATGACAGAATCTCTGACCAGAGAGTTATTTATCGTGTCTAGTCTGCGCTTGACTGCGCGAGAGTTCAGTTGCGAGTAGGATGTTGTGTGTAGCGAGTCGCGAGAGGTAGTAGTCAGCCGACGGTAGTCCTGAGCGGCCGTCGGCATGGGTCGGCGGCGTGCGCCCTTTACATCTCTGGTCAAGGTTCGGGACGAGGTATATTGTTAAATAAGGTAATGAAGCAGCATTGCGCACATCTGATAATGTAATGTATGTTGATTGTAATTAATTTCTTCAAGAAATGCCCCAATAATAATTTTGTTTTCAAAGCAATCGTTTTTAAGAAAAGAATCATTCCAATTGAAACAATATTTCCTATGGTTTTCCTCCCAGAATCAATTTATCAGATTAATTATTGCACAGGGCCTAAGGTCAGCGCTGCTGCCCTATTATTGTGGGTTTAGTGATCAATCTTCATTTCTTAATTTTTGTGTCGAGTTTACCTTTGGGTCATTATTATTCTATAATTTTTGTGGGGAGCAAACATTTGGCTCGTTTTCATTATCATAGAATTTTCTTTGTTTCTGCTGGGAGGTTACGTTTTACAGCACGATGTCCATTGACATTTAATTATTTTCTATCATTTTTGTGGGGAGGTTACACTTGGCTGTATTCCGATTAACATTTAAATATTGTCATTTTTTTTCTTTAATTTTTGCGGGGAGGTTACAACATATGCAAAAATACTGCTGTGTTTATAGTCTTACCGCATACCAGAGTCTTCTCCATTTCCCTTATGTGACTGCTCGTATCGTACTCTTGCTGCGTTAGAGTGCTTAGCTCACTCGCCACATCCTATAATGCTGCTTCCTCCATCTAAGCTACTCCAAATCATCAGACGATAGTAGCCTTCTCTGAAAATGTGAACCGTGCGGTGCTTCAACATGACCTCCAAAGCGTGGTATAATCTCTTTGCGGCTGTAGCTAAGCAACCAGGACCATTGCGTCCCGCTGCGGTGCGTGGGTGCTCTCCAGTGTGTTGACTTAACGTCGTCGTGCATGAGCCTGCTCCAGTTGTTTAGCACCGATAACTGGAGGATGGCCACCCAATGACAAACACTGTCAGTAATGGGGCACGTGCGTTCTGTTCTATAAGCATTTGCCGAAGTTGATGTGCCGTTGTGCGGATGTGTGTGATTCTCCCTTCTACCAAATTCCGTAACTGATAAATACGTTACTCTGATTTGGTGAGATGGCCTTGGAACTTCATCTGCTATTTGTGTATAGAATTTACGGGTAAAATGGGATTAATGCGCCATAGTCATAGACACTTCGTGGAATTATTTGGTGAGCACTTTAGCGTGTAAACAGAGTTATCTGCTGTGCCGTAGGCTTCTTTAAACTATGTGCGTTATATATTTTAGGTTTGAGTTAACTCAAATTTTACTTAAAGGATATGCCAGTTTCAACTTCGCTGACTTACATTGCTAAATTTGTAATGCCACTGTTATTCTGTGCGGGTGCCTAGTTTCTGCCGTTTGGGTTTGAGCTCTGCCCATAATTTATACAGGGTGGTCCATTGATCGTGACCGGCCAAATTCCTCATGAAATAAGCGTCAAACGAAAAAACTACAAAGAACGAAACTTGTCTAGCTTGAAGGGAGAAACCAGTTGGCGCTATGGTTGGCCCGCTAGATGGCGCTGCCATAGGTCAAAGGAATATCAACTGCGTTTTTTAAAAATAGGAACCCCCATTAGTTATTATATATTCCTGTAGTACGTAAAGAAATATGAATGTTTTAGTTGGACCACTTTTTTCGCTTTGTGATAGATGGCGCTGAAATAGTCACAACATATGGCTCACAATTTTAGACGATAAGTTGGTAACAGGTAGGTTTTTAAATTAAAATACAGAACGTAGGTACGTTTGAACATTTTATTTCGGTTGTTCCAACGTGATACATGTACCTTTGTGAACTTATCATTTCTGAGAACGCATGCTGTTACAGCGTGATTACCTGTAAATACCACATTAGTGCAATAAATGCTCAAACTGATGTCCGTCAACCTCAGTGCATTTGGCAATACGTGTAACGACATTCCTCTCAACAGCGAGTAGTTCGCCTTCTGTAATGTTCGCACATGCATTGACAATGCGCTGACGCATGTTGTCAGGCGTTGTCGGTGGATCACGATAGAAAATATCCTTCAATTTTTCCCACAGAAAGAAATCCGGGGACGTCTGTTCCGGTGAACGTGCGGGCCATGGTATGGTGCTTCGACGATCAATCCACCTGTCATGAAGTATGTTATTCAATACCGCTTCAACCGTACGCGAGCTATGTGCCGGACATCCATCATGTTGAAAGTACATCGCCACTCTGTCATGCAGTGAAACATCGTTTAGTAACATCGGTAGAAAATCAGCATACATTGCACCATTTACATTGCCATCGATAAAATGGGAGCCAATTATCCTTCCTCCCATAATGCCGCACCATACATTAACCCGCCAAGGATATTATGCCGGTTTACGTTACTGCTGTTGGTGAATGACGCTTCGTCGCTAAATAGAGCGCGTGCAGAAACTCTGTCATCGTCCCGTAGTTTCTCTTGTGCCCAGTGGCAGAACTGTACACGACGTTCAAAGTCGTCGCCATGCAATTCCTGGTGCATAGAAATAGGGTACGGGTGCAATCGATGTTGATGTAGCATTCTCAACACCGACGTTTTTGAGATTCCCAATGCTCGCGCTATTTGTCTGTTACTGATGTGCGGATTAGGCGCGACAGCAGCTAAAACATCTTCTTGGGCAACATCATTTGTTGCAGGTCGTGGTTGACGTTACACACGTGGCTGAACATTCCCTGTTTCCTTAAATAACGTAACTATCCGGCGAACGATCCGGACACTTGGATGATATCGTCCAGGATACCGAGCAGCATACATAGCACATTCCCGTTGGGCTTTTTGATCACAATAGCCATTCATCAACACGATATCGACTTTTCCGCAATTGGTAAACGGTCCATTTTAACACGGGTAATGTATCACGAAGCAAATACCGTCCGCACTGGTGGAATGTTGCGTGATACCGCTTACTTATACGTTTGTGACTATTACAGCGCCATCTATCACAAAGTGAAAAAAGTGGTCCAACTAAAACATTCATATTTCTTTACGTACTACACGAATATGTAATAAAAAAGGGGGTTCCTATTTAAATAAAACGCAGTTGATATCCGTTTGACCTATGGCAGCGCCATCTAGCGGGCCAACCATAGCGCCATCTGGTTTCCCCCTTCACGCTAGCTGAGTTTCGTTCTCTGTAGTTTTTTCGTTTGATGATTATTTTGTGAGATATTTGGCCCGGTCACTATCAATGGACCACCCTGTATGTTATATGTGCTGATTATGAATGATTTATTCTGTACTCAGGATTAATGTAAATTCAGTGCTACCACCTGTTGTTTTAGCTTAAGCCATATGGACGTTTCGTTTGCGTTTATTTATACATTCTTTTATACAATGAAGAGCTAAATAAAACTAAACACCTGCCTAATATTGTGTAGGGACCCTGCGAGCACGCGGATGTGCCCTACATGACGTGGCACGGACTCGACTAATGTTTGAAGTAGTGATGGAGGGAATGGACACTATGAACGCGGCAGGACTGTCCATAAATGCTTAAGAGTACGAGGGGGTGGAGATATCATCTGAATAGCACGTTGCAAGGCATCCCAGATTTGCTCAACAACGTTCATGTCTGGAGAGTTTGGTGGGCAGCGGAAGTGTTCAAATCCAGAAGAGTGTTCCTGGAGCCACTCGGTAGCAATTTTGGACGTGTGGGATATTGCGCTGTCCTGCCGGAATTGCCCAAGTCCGTTAGAATGCACAATAGACATGAATGGATGCAGGTGATCAGACAGGATGCTTACGTACGTGTCACATGCCAGAGTCGTATATAGACATATCAGAGTTCCCATATTACTGCAAATGCATACGCTCCACACTATTACAGAGTCTTCACCAGCTTGAACGGTCTCCTGCTGACAGGCAGCAGCATGCAAACCGAGACACACGCAGTACCAGGGAAATAACCGAGTTTGTGACACTTACGAGTTCCTAACCAGGAGCGAATTTATAATATCATCTGTGAGCTTTAATAGTATAGTCTCTTGAGTTTCTGCGTGTTAATTTAATATCTAATAGCGACAGTCCTCGCATTTTTGTTTGCGTCGGAAAGTAAACCGATTTTGTGACATATTACAAGTTCTTAATCAGGGGCAAATTATTTAGTTTCACCTGAGTGCTTTGGTACTTAGGTTTTTGAATCACTGCGTATTAATCTAATTTATTAGACGCAGTTCCTGCATCTTTATCAGTGTCTACAGTAGAGTTGTGCAGCAAGTGCCGATAGTCCCTTTATGTGCATAGTTTTCGACGGTCTTTAGTATGGACAGGGACTGCGATTGTTGTGTGTGGGTGCGAGCCGAGCTGGTGACACTTCTCTCTCAACTCCAGGATGTGATGGCTTCGGTTACACAGCTTGAGGCTGCAGTGGATGGGAGCCACTGTTGTGGGCTGGCCATGGGGATCCAACAGACGTCCAGCACGTCTGAGTCCTCCGATCGGTCCTCACCAGTGGCCAACCTAGTTACTGCTCGCACTGAGGTTGACACCCTCGCCTGTGGTCTAATGGGAGGTCGCCCCAAGGCGTAGCAGGCCCTGAAACACTTCCCAGGCAGCTGCACGTGAGGCCTTTCTGGTTTGTCTGACAAACAGGTTCTGTGCTGTATGTGGCTGACACTGTCACTGAGCCAGATGCTGTCACTTGTCCTGTTTCAGAGGAAAACTCTCAGCCTGCAAGGTCCAGACAGTCACAGAGGGTGGGACTGTTGATAGCTGGTAGCTCCAATGTTAGGCGCCATGTCCCTTATGGACATGGCTGTCAAGAAGGGAAAGAAAACCAGTGTGTGCTCTGTGTGCACACCGGGTGGAATCATGTCAGACATGGAACGGATCTTCCCGGATACCATGAAGAGCATAGGGTGCAGTCAACCGCAGGTGGTGGCTCACGTCGCTACCAATGATGTGTGTCTTTTGGATCAGAGGAGATTCTCTCTGGTTTCGGCCAACAGAAATGGTAAAGGCTGCCAGTCTTGCTTGCAAGATGAAAGCAGAGCTGACCATTTGCAGCATAGTCGACAGGACCGATTGTGGACCTCTGGTACAGAGCCGAGTGGAGGGTCTGAATCAGAGGCTCAGATGGTTCTGTGACCGTGAAGGCTGCAGATTCCTCGACTTGCACCAAAGGGTGGTTGGGTTTTGGGTTCCGCTGAATAGTTCAGGGATCCACTACACGCAGGTGGCGGCTAAATGGGTAGCAGGGGAAATTTGGCGTGGACTGGGTGGTTTTTTTAGGTTAGAGGGTGTCGAGAAAACACTAGAAGGAATTCAGTCGCAAAGGGGGCAAAACAGGAAGGACGTAGATACAGGAAACACACTTGACCTCTTAGCAACAAATAATCCTGTGTTAATAACGAGCATCAAAACCGATACAGGGATTAGTGAACACAGGGTTGTCGTAGCGAGATTGAATATTGTAAGCCAAAGTCCTCCAAAAATGAACGAAAAATATACATATTAAAAAAAAAACAGATAAAAATTCACTTGACGCCTTCCTGAGAGACATCGAAATTAATAACATAAGTGTAGACCAGATGTGGCTTGAATTCAAAGAAATAGTATCGGCAGCAATTGAGAGATTTATACCAAATAAATTAACAAACGACGGAGCTGATCCTCCTTGGTACAAAAAACGGGTCAGAACACTGTTGAAATAACAACGAAACAAACATGACAAATTTAAACAGACGCGAAATCTCCAAGATTGGCTATCTTTTACAGAAGCTCGGAATTTAACGCGGATTTCAATGCCAGATGCTTATAATAGATTCCACAATGAAACTTTGTCGCGAAACCTAGCAAAAAATCCAAAGAGATTCTGGGCGTATGTGAAGTTTGTTAGCGGCAAGAAACAACCAATGCCTTCTCCGTCCGATAGCAATAACAGTTCACTCGACGAAAGACCCGTACCCAAGGACTGGAAAGTTGCACAGGTCACACCAATATTCAAGAAAGATAGTAGGAGTAATCCACTAAACTACCGGCCCATATCATTAACGTCGACATGCAGCAGGATTTTGGAAGATATTTGTGTTCGAACATCATCAATTAAACTTCCTGACAGATTAAAACCGATCTCACAGCTTTTCCTCCGCCCATACCTCGTCTCCTACCTGTGTGAACGGGTTGTGAGTCGTGCTTGGGTGGCTCAGTTGGTAGGTTCTGAGTTAGAGTCTCGCTCCGGCACACAGTTTTAATCTTCCAGGAAGTTTCGTATCAGCGCAAAACCCGCTGCATAGTGAAAATTTCATTCTGTATTACGAATTATCTCGAAGAAAACGGTCTATTGACACACAGTCAACATGTATTTCGAAAATATCATTGTTGTGAACCACAATCCGTTGCGCAACTCGTCAACATAACACCCACAAACTGACATAGTCGTTGTGGTCGTTCAGACATTCCAGTCAAAACCAGTCAGTAATACCTAAGATATGTTTTGTAATGAATAGGAGACAAATATGAAGTATCGAAGAAATCATGTGTTATGTAGTTATTTCGAAGCTAAATTACAAAAATAGTTGCACCAGACCTGGAAGTAAACATCTGTTTAAATAAGGTAAAGAGTTAATTAGTATCAGTAACAGGTTTATGTAATCTCGTACTTTTTATCTCATGAGTAATGAAAGAGTAAGCAAATTGTAAGACACTGTAGCTAAACAAAAGGTAATGGGTATGGCCAATAGGGGCATGAATGTAATGGCACATAATTGACAAGTTATGACCTATACAAATGATATTGAAGTACAGAGATAGGCATTGTTAAGATGTCATGAAGTTAATGAGGTTTACAATATGTAGAGAATAATGAAGCATCGTGGAGCTTTCGTGCATTTACGGAGATGAATGGAGGTCATTAGTGGATGACGAAGGACTATATATTTGAAGTAGAGGCGATACTGAGTTGAGATGTTGAGTTGAGGTAGATATGTATAAGTTCATGGAGCTTTATACAAGGTGTAACACATATGGAATACGAAGTACGTAATAGCTGATGTCTGAATCTTATTTATGTTCACACGAGTTGATATTTGTTTATGTCAGTATGAATATGCAAGTTGTAAGGATGAAAGAGGTATGTTGATGATAAGTGGAGAATAACTCATGAAGAGTAGAGAAATAATTATTCAGTGATGTAATTAGCATGTGAGGGTGACAATTTATGTTATTGGATTGAGTGCAAAAGTAGAATGCTGTCAATATGGGGTAAATGATAAGAATTGATATTTAAAATTTTGAATCTATATAACGTAAGGAATTCACTATCCTGTGTGTGATATTAATAACAACTCTTCAAATTCAGTAAAAATAGCCTAGGGAAGAGTAATGGTTCTGAGACTACCACATTTACAGTTGTGTGATCTGCTAAGGAGTTAGGCATTCCTAATTATTTGCATTATTTATTACCTATGGTTTAATATCTTTTGTGTTACTGGTGCGATAGAGATAGAGAATAGTAAGTAATTTTTCCACAAGCGGTAGCCGAAATAAAGTTGACAAGCGTTTCTGTGCTATGCTACATAATGGATATCCAGCGTTTTATGGCACACACAGACTGTTGAACAAAGAAATTTGTTGTATATAATATAAAAGATTTGTGTACATTGTTTCCCATTTTTCCAAAACATATATTGTATTTTTTGTGTAACATTTTCTGTAGAAGCAGTTTACGATGGAATCAAAGGAATTACTTCGATATTTTATAATTTCTGTGTATATTTGGATTTAATATCTTCATCCTTTTTTAATATGTATAAATTTTTCCTACTTTCTTTTTCGCCTACAGCTACACTACTTGTCAATAAAATTACTACACCAAGAAGAAATGCAGATGATAAACGGGTATTCATTGGACAAGTATATTAAACTAGAACTGACATATGATTACGTTTTCACACAGTTTGGGTTCATAGGTCCTGAGAAATCGGTACCCAGAACAACCACCTCTGGCCGTAATAACGGCCTTGATACGACTGGGCATTGAGTCAAACAGAGCTTGGATGGCGTGTACAGGTACAGCTGCCCATGCAGCTTCAACACAATACCACAGTTCATCAAGAGTAGTGACTGGCGTATTGTGACGAGCCAGTTGCCCGGCCACTATTGACCAGACGTTTTCAATTGGTGATAGATCTGGAGAATGTGCTGGCCAGGGCAGCAGTCGAATATTTTCTGTATCCATAAAGGCCCGTGCAGGACCTGCAACATGCGGTCCTGCATTATCCTGCTGAAGTGTAGGGTTTCGCAGGTATCGAATGAAGGGTAGAGCCACGGGTCGTAACACATCCGAAATGTAACGTCCACTGTTCAAAGTGCAGTCAATGCGAATAAGAGGTGACCGAGACGTGTAACCAATGGCACCCCATACCATCACGCTGATTGATACGCCAGTATGGCGATAACGAATACACGCTTCCAATGTGCGTTCACGGCGATGTCGCCAAACGTGGATGCGACCATAATGATGCTGTAAACAGAAGATGGATTCATCCGAAAAGATGACGTTTTGCCATTCGTGTACGCAGGTCCGTCGTTGTGTACACCATAGCAGGCACTCCTGTCTGTGATGCAGCGTCAAGGGTAACCACAGCTATGGTGTCCGAGCTGATAGTCCATGCTGCTGCAAACGTCGTCGAACTGTTCGTGCAGATGGTTGCTGACAGTCCATGCTGCTACAAACGTCGTCGAACTGTTCGTGCAGCTGGTTGTTGTGTTGCAAACGTCCCCATCTGTTGACTCAGGGATCGAGACGCGGCTGCACGATCCATTACAGCCAGGCGGATAAGATGGCTGTCATCTCGACTGATAGTGATACGAGGCCGTTGGGATCCAGCACGGCGTTCCGTATTACCCTCCTGAACCCACCGATTCCATATTCTGCTAACAGTCATTGGATCTCGACCAACAAGAGCAGCAGTATCGCGATACGATAAACCGCAATCGCGATAGGCTACAATCCGACCTTTATCAAAGTCGGAAACGTGATGATACACATTTCTCCTCCTTACACGAGGCATCAGAATAACGTTTCACCAGGCAACGCCAGTCAACTGCTGTTTGTGTATGAGAAATCGGTTGGAAACTTTCCTCATGTCAGCACGTTGTAGGTGTCGCCAAAGGCGCCAGCCTTGTGTGAATGCTCTGAAAAGCTAATCATTTGCATATCAGAGCATCTTCTTCCTGTTGGTTAAACTTCGCGTCTGTAGCACGTCATCTTCGTGGTGTAGCAATTTTAATGGCCAGTAGTGTAAAAAGAAGCCATTTTTTTGTCGCGTTATAGGGGGTCTGCGTCTCCTTACATTAAGATAAATGTAATTTTGCCTCACCCATATCGATGTGGGCTACATATCGATAGTTGAGCGCTACGATCGTCAGAGAGATACAGCGACTGTTTGTAAGTGGAGTGCAGGGGTGGAAATGGCTAACAAGGGGAGGCCGCCAATTGTGAAATTCAGATTCGATTCATACTGCGCATAATAAAAGCTCATGGCAAGAGGTGTAATGTGGCAAAGCACCAAGATGCACTTCTCAGCCGCTGTCGAGAAAATCGACAGTTAAAAGAAACCGTTGCCCTGAAATACTCTCTACGATTAATGATTTTCTACAGCGTCGTGGCGCAGCGGTAAGCGCTCGGGTTCGTAATCCTAAGGTCGCCGGATCGAATCTCGCGTCATGCAACCTTTTTTTTTTTTTTTAGTATTTGTTTTTTGTAATTCAAATATAGATATATATATATATATATATATATATATATATATATATATATATATATATAAAATTCCCGGCAATTAGTTGCAACAATTCTGCATATAATAAGTTGTTGAAAGTCGTTTGTCGTGGAAAATCTGGCGACTTCGAACGTCATTGTGGTTTCCGTAAACAAAGTTGTATTTCACAAATGTTATTAATTGTCTTCATAATGTGAATAGAGACCCCACGAACGCAAATTTGCTGTGGCAGGTATGAAATATAAACTCCGTTACTCGCTCGTTACACTTGAAGAACAGACGTTGAATGGGCCGAAACGAGCCGCCGCATAACCAGCGTAGTTGCCTGCTAACTTCGAAAGAAGGTAGATGCGGTCCCTAGCGCAACTTATAATATCGTCGAAAATCAGTGCGGACGGGAGAGCTTTGGTACAGCCTGTTAAACAAACGGAAAAATGGAGGCGGTACAATTGGAGAGCCGTCCGCCTTCACCAACATGTATAAGCAATTCATTAATTAATTATATATATATATATATATATATATATATATTTGAATTACAAAAAAGTAATTATAAAAAAAATTGCTTGTCGCGAGATTCGATCCGGCGACCATAGGATTACGAACCCGAGCGCTTACCGCTGCACCACGACGGTGTAGGAAGTTATTACTCGTAGAGAGTATTTCACCGCAACGGTTTCATTTAACTGTCGATTTTCTCGACAACGGCTGAGAAGTGCATCTTGGTGTTTTGCCACATTACACCTCTGGTCATGAGCTTTTATTATGCGCAGTATGAATCGAATCTGAATTTCACAATTGGCGGCCTCCCCTTGTAAGACAGCACTAAGCGAGCTGGACGTGGTGTAATGGCGGAAGGCCGCCCGTAATACGCACTGTCCAATGAGAGTGTCACCGACGCCGTAGGTTGAGCCTCAACAGTTTAGCAATCGTGACAAAAGGGTTTATTTTGAAGCGTTAAGTATCTACATAGTACCGTGAGGACACGTTTCGCGGCGACCGCGCCGGCCACCTATAATTGCGCAGCAGTGAGGATTATGGTGTGTCCGTGCTAATTAATGCAATAGCGTGTGAACATATCAAAGAAAGACCTGTGATGAGTGTTGTTGTTGTTGTTGTTGTTGTTGTTGTCTTCAGTCCTGAGACTGGTTTGATGCAGCTCTCCAAGCTACTCTGTCCTTTGCACCGAGCGAGGTGGCGCAGTGGTTAGCACACTGGACTCGCATTCGGGAGGACGACGGTTCAATCCCGCGTCCGGCCATCCTGATTTTGGTTTTCCGTGATTTCCCTAGATCACTTCAGGCAAATGCCGGGATGGTTCCTTTGAAAGGGCGCGGCCGATTTCCTACCCCATCCTTGCCTAATTCGAGCTTGTGCTCCGTCTCTAATGACCTCGTTGTCGACGGGACGTTAAACACTAATTTCCTCCTCCTCCTCTATCCTGTGCAAGCCTCTTCATCTCCCAGTACCTACTTCAACCTACATCCTTCTGAATATGCTTAGTGTATTCATCTCTTGGTCTCGCTCTACGATTTTTACCCTCCACGCTGCCCTCCAATGCTAAATTTGTGATCCCTTGATGCCTCAGAACATGTCCTACCAACCGGGCCTTTCTTCTTGTCAAGTTGTTCCACAAACTCCTCTTCTCCCCAATTCTATTCAATACCTCCTCAATAGTTATGTTATCTACCCATCTAATCTTCAGCATTCTTCTGTAGCACCACATTTCGAAAGCTTCTATTCTCTTCTTGTCCTAACTATTTATCGTCCATGTTTCACTTCCATATATGGCTACATTCCATACAAATACTTTCAGAAACGACTTCCTGACGCTTAAACCTATACTTGATGTTAACAAATTTCTCTTCTTCAGAAATGCTTTCCTTGCCATTGCCAGTCTACATTTTATATCCTCTCTACTTCGACTATCATCAGTTATTTTCTCCCCAAATAGCAAAACTCCTTTACTACTTTAAGTGTCTCATTTCCTAATCTAATTCCCTCAGCATCACCCGACTTAATTCGACTACATTCCATTATCCTCGTTTTGCTTTTGTTGACGTTCATCTTATATCGTCGGTTCAAGACACTGTCCAAGTCCTTTGCTGTCTCTGACAGAATTACAATGTCATCGGCGAACCTCAACGTTTTTATTTCTTCTCCATGGACTTCAATACCAACTCCGAATTTTTCTTTTGTTTCCTTTACTGCTTGCTGAATATACAGATTGAATAACATCGGGGATAGGCTACAACCCTGTCTCACTCCCTTCCCAACCGCTGCTTCCCTTTCATGCCCCTCGACTCTTATAACTGCCATCTGGTTTCTGTACAAATTGTAAATAGCATTTCGCTCCCTGTATTTTACCACTGCCACCTTTAGAATTTGAAGGAGAGTATTCCAGTCAACATTGTCAAAAGCTTTCTCTATGTCTACAAATGCTAGAAATGTAGGTTTGCCTTTCTTTAATCCTTCTTCTAAAATAAGTCGTAAGGTCAGTATTGCCTCACGTGTTCCAATATTTCTACGGAATCCAAATTGATCTTCCCCGAGGTCAGCTTCTACCAGCTTTTCCATTCGCCTGTAAAGAATTCGGGTTAGTATTTTGCATCCGTGGCTTATTAAACTGATAGTTCGGTAATTTTCACATCTGTCAACACCTGCTTTCTTTGGGATTGGGATTCTCCTGATAACGACGTCCTCTTGAGTAGTCCCCGCCCGGAGACCCGAATGGGGGACTATTTTACCTCCGGAATATTTTACCCAAGAGGACGCCATCATCATTTAACCATACAGTAAAGCTGCATGCCCTCGGTAAAAATTACGACTGTAGTTTCCCCTTGCTTTCAGCCGTTCGCAGCACCAGCACAGCAAGGCCGTTTTGGTTAGTGTTGCAAGGCCAGATCAGTCAATCATCCAGACTGTTGCCCCTGCAACTACTGAAAAGCCTGCTGCCCCTCTTCAGGAACCACACGTTTGTCTGGCCTGAGTGTAACTGTGATTAAATTGCAAGATGAAGGCATTAACTGCCTCACATTGTTGTAAAATCGAGAAAATAACAATTACAGCTGAATACCGCAGTTATCATTAAAGCGATACAACCTTATTGATTACATTACTTCATTATTCAGCAGCCGAAACACTGATACGAAACAACTTCTACAGAAGTATTAATCGATCTGCACCTTATCCTTAGGACACTGCCAATCTATCTCATTTATTAAGCTGCTACGCGGTGTTTAATAATATGCAAGCCAATCGGGTGTTTCACTCTCAAGAACATCAACATAGGCGTTTCTTCGATTGTGCTTTTGCACTGTTGTGAGATTTTCCGGTACCATTTTGGCACAGCGGAAAATTTCAGTCAGAATTTGATGTACGGCGAAAGTGTTTAACAGGTCACACATCATTCTTATTGTTAATGTCGGTCTGTTCTCCCAAGATTATGGACACATTGTACGTTCTTGTCAGTTTTTGAAGTTGAAAGTCTCCACGGGCGAGGTTCATCTTCAACGTGTTCTCAGATTGCGCCAGCAAAGTATTTGTTTTCTTTATAAGGAATGTTCTCCACTGACCCGTCTCAATTTTTCAAAGGTCATTCTCACGGATTCCCCAAGATTAACACAATAATTGATTGGATAACGTTGCTCTCAATTCGGTTGTTCCATTTTCGTAACACACAACAAAAACACAGCTTCATTGATGGCGGTCTCAAAAAGCACATGATGCTTGTAAGGAGCTGAAACTCGAACTGAGCATCCGGAAGGGATGAACACACCGCTCTACACAGGTAGAACAACACAGCGTTGACAGGTCGCTCGTGTGGTTCCCAGTCTCATTACTTACCCCCCACAACTCGTGTGTCACTTGGCCACGCCCACAGGCCTCATGTGGGTGGGAACCGCTGTTCCAGCAGTTTCACCCATTTTACATCTCACTCTAACCTGTGTAAACCCACTGACTTCGCTGATCTCAGAAGTAAGTACCAAGCTAGCTGCCTATGTCGAGACGTGCCTGTTTGTTACGATCTCCTATTGCGACACGCAGCAACGGCGTCTAGGCATTCCATGAAGTTACCAGTTACTTCTCTGAAGTGAAACTTTTACCTTGGGGCAGCTGCCCAGAGCGTTTGCGATTTGCAGGGCTCTAAGTGTTATTTTTTGCCTCCTGTAAAGTGAGCGCTAGCACTTTGTATGCTCTCTGCCTTGTGTATCTGATTTTCTAACTTGAAGTGCCCTCACTGGCTTCCAACAGCCTTAAGATTAACAATGTACTAGTCAATACGCCGTCGGTGTATGACGGTTCTTTACAAATTATTTGCTTTGGTTAAGAGTTGCACTTTTACTTATCTACCGACGACCGGTTTCGATATCAGGTACCATCAACTGGCCATCGTCTGGTGCGCAGTCATCAAGCCCAAGATGGGTAAGCAAGCTCGGCAAATGATTACAATGGTCGCTGTCCCAACAGACGGAATGTCGGGAATATGTGATAACGTTTCATAGTCGCGATATACGTCAATAATTTGTTTTCAGCATTCAGGATAACTCACCGCGAATGCCGGAGATAGTAATTAGTTTACAAATTATTAGCTGCTCCTGTGAATTTCGTTGTAATTAGGTGACAAGCATTTGCTTCTCTGAGCTTTGTACAAACGATAAATGACCCAGAAGTATACAAAAGCGTGTGCTTCTGTCTGTTGCCACAGGAATCTGTTTCGTCCCTTATTAACCCTGTTTCCTGTAATAAAATGTCAAAATATTCCACTGCATCTGCGAATCCTGTTGTAATTAGTTGACAGTATGGTCCTCCGAGTTTTATACGAAAGAAACTAAATGACCCAGGGCCCTATAAAAGGGCGTGCATTTGTCCACCGCAGCAGAAAGCTCCTTCCTTCCTTATTAACACTGTTTACAGTTATAAAATTACATCGTATTCGCCTTGTATAACGAGATTTTTGTCAGGACCTACTCTCTTTTCACTGAATAAAGTTACCTTACACTCTCGTTTTGAACTTACGTTAAAGCGAAAGACTCAGACTATTCTTCTGTGAAAACACGCATGCGAGTACGGCAAAAAGTCGTAATTGGAATGAGCGCCCTCTGAAGACAGTGAATAAGGGAGTGGAGAGAGAGAGAGAGAGAGAGAGAGACAGAGAGAGAGAGAGAGAGAGAAAGAGAAAGAGAGAGAGACCTACATAATTTTTATTCCATCACTGGATTGAAAAGATTCCGAATTACTTCAAAGGACGCCGTGAGAAAGAAAATTAATGTTCGCAATATAAAAATGAATGGGTTGTTAGAACAGCCGAGAGCGAAGTTTAGGCTAGTGTGAATTGAAAGATGAGAAAACTTTTTATTTCTTCCGTGGCGGGATTTCAAATTAATTTCTCTGGAGCCCGCGCAGTTTGTAAGAATAAAGGGGCAAGGAAGTGTTAATAAACGCCAGCGTCAGTAGTTGCTGATAACCCGTTCCTTTCCCACTGCTTCTGATCGCAGGTCATTTATCATCGGGAAAACTGAAGAAACTCGGTAGCAAGATGACTTTAGCTGCCGGCGTGCTGCCTCACCGCCAAAGGCTACCTTCTAGAAGTTTGTGGCGGGCCGACTTCCAAAAAAGAAACATCCCTCAGGGGATCATTTCACTGTAGATATCAGTTTCACTTCATCAGCGTGTTTCTCAACATCTCTCTTTACCGTTTTAATGTGGACCTTTGGGGGGGGGGGGGGAAAGATGGGTTTCGTCCATCAAGCGCTGATGTTAACATACGACGTCCTCATTAACAGGGAAGCAAAGGAGCAGCTTTAGAACTGTCATTAATTTCTCTAAGACTTGTATGTTGTATTCCAATTTACATCTTCCTTTTTTTTTATCGAAATATCTTCCAGGTTGATAGATATGCTCTTTCATTAGGGAGGACGGCGGTTTAAACTCGCGCCCGGTCATTCTGATTTCGGTTTTTCGTGATTTACCTAAATCGCTTCAGGCAAATTCCGGGATGGTTTCTTTGAAAGGACACGGCGACTTTCTCCCCATCCTTCCGAATCCAATGGGACCGATGACGTCGCTATTTGGTCCCATCCCCTCAACCAGCCAACCAACCAACCAACTCTTTCATTTCTTCTGTCTCCTGTCCTGGACATTTGCGCCAGTAACGTGTGAAATATTACCTAATAATTTTCTCGAGATACGCTTTTACTCTGTCCTGTTTCTTCCCACGGAGGAGCTTCTAATGGAAGTCTTAGCAACGGAGAAGCTTCTAATGGAAATCTTAGCAAATTTAAGTCCAACAATACCCCACCGTATGGCACGGGGCTCCACAGATTTGTTTGAAATCATACTCTCTGCTGATGTAAACGCACAGACTTTCTTGGGTGGTGACAGTTTCAGCCTGCATCTATATTTATACCTACATGATTACTCTGTAATTTACAATCAAGTGCCTGGTAGACGATTCACCGAACCACCTTCAAGCCACTTCTCTATCGTTCCACTCTCGAACAGCGCGCGGGAAAAACGATCACTTAAATCTTTCCGTGCGAACTATGATGTGTCTTATTTTATTATGATTATCATTTATATTCAAACTCTGAGGAGAAAGATGGTAACTGAAACTGATAAGAAGGTCCTGTCGCAACAAAAAACACCTATGTTTCAATGAATGCCCCCCCCCCCCCCAATTCTTGTATCACATCCGAGGCACTCTCTCCCCTAATTCGCGATAACACGAAGCGAGCTGCTCTTCTTTGAATTTTTTCTATGGCTTCCGTCAATCCTATATGATACGGATCCCACACCGCACAGCAATACCCCAGAAGAGGCCGGATAGGCGTTGTGTATGTAAGCAGTCTCCTCAGTAGACATCTTGCATTTTGTAAGTGTTCTGCCGATAAATCACAGTCTTTGGTTTGCTTTCTCCACAACATTATCTATGTGAGCATTCCAGTTTAAGTTATTTGGAGTTGCAGTCCCTAAATATTTAATTGAATTTACAGCCTTTAGATTTGTGTGTTTCATCGTGTAACCAAGAATTAGCTCATATGGATGACTTCACACTTTCCTTTATTTAGAGTCAATTGCCATTTTTCGCACCATGTAGATCTCTTGTCTAAATAGTTTTGCAGTTCATCTTGATCTTCTGATGACTTTATAACACGGTAAATGACAGCGTCATCCGCAGACAATTTAAGAGGGCTACTCAGGTTGTCTCCTGAATCGTTTACGTAGATGAGGAACAGCAGAGGGGATGTAACACTTCCATTGGGAACGCCAGTTACTACTAGTTCTGTTTCACTCGATGACTTCCCGAAAATTACTACGAACTGCGGCCTTTCCGGCAGATCATAAACCCAATCGCAAAACTGAAACGATGCTACACAGGAACGCAGTTCGATTAGAAGGCGTTTCTGAGGAATGGTGTCAAAAGCCTTCTGGAAATCTAAAAATATGGAATCAGATTCATATCCCCTAACGATAGTACTTGGTTCTTAGTGCTGGTTGTGTTTTACGAAAACGATATTTTTTAATCCGTTTTGGCTATTTGTCAATAAATCGTATTTCATATTTTTGGAACACGGCATGAGTTCGAAAATTCTACTGCAAATCGACGTTAGTGATATGGGTCTATATTTCAACAGATTACTCATATTTCCTTTCTTGGGTTTTGGTGTGAGACTTGGCAACATTGCGATCTTTAGGTAGGGATCTTTCGACAAGCGAGCGGTTTTATATGACTGTTAAGTATGGAGCTATTGTACCAGCATACTCCGAAAGGAACCTCATTGGTATCCTGTTTGAACCAGCGGCCTTTATAACGTGATACGACTTGCATTGCTGCACCAAGGATATTTACTTCTAAGTTACTCAAGTTGGCAGTTGTTCTTGATGTGAATACAGGAGTATTTACTACATCTTCTTTTGTGAAGGAATATTGGAAAACAGTATTTAATAGCTCTGTTTCTCTGGAACCCTCATCAGTGATATTACTCTTGTTATCGTGCAGTGAAGGTATTGATTACGACGTGCTGCTGGTGTACTTTACATACGACCAGAATCTCATAGGCTTTTTAGCCAGTTTTCGAGACAAAGTGTCGTTGTGGAAAACTGTTAAAAGCATCTCGCATTGAAGTTTGCTCTAAATTTCGACTTCTGTGAAACTTAAGCAGTCTTGAATATTTTGTATCCTTCTAAACTTTGTATGCTTTACTGTTATCAATAGCGTTCTGACCCTTTTTGTGTACCACGGGGGAGTAGTATCATCTTTTATTAAGTTATTTGGTATATATCTGTCAGTTGTCGTGACAATACTTCTTTGAATTTGAACTACGTCTGGTCTAGACGCACGTGATCAGTTTGGTAGGATTGGAGGGCATCAAGAGAATTTTTATCTGCTCATTAAATAGACGTATTTTGCTTTTTTTGATGGGTTTGGATGTTATGGTATTCAGTTTCGCTACAACAATCTTATGGTCACCAATCCCTGTATCTGCCATAATGCTCCCTATTTGCTGAGGATTATTTGCTGCTAAGAGGTCATTAAAGTCCTTATCTGTATTCTTTTGCATCATCTTACAATCGGCCGTTTTCAAGAATTCAGAGAAATTTCGAAGTTTTTTGAGGAACTGAATATTTTGGTATTTTTGTGGACTCATTACCTGCTGTGGCTCGTTGCACAATAATTGCGTTGCTTTCGTTTTTTTACCCCCTTTGTCTCAGTGTCGATACTGCACTGAAAATATCTGCAGAACAGTGAAAATGTTAACGGTGAATCCGCCATGTGTCTTTTCTTTTTTTTAGAAACATATGTACTCTATTCTATCATAGTATTCGCTTTTGGCAACTTCTCCCCCAAACTTGCATTTACTACTTTTGGATCCTTTCCTTTTTTTTGTTCTTCCGGCAATGATGTGCCGCAGTATCGTGTATAAGTTTACCAATGAAGAGTTGGCCGATATGCACGTCACGTATGGATTCACTGAACTCAAAGAAACAGCGGTACAACGACGCTGTGCTGAAATGATCCCACAGTGGCGGCAACTACGTCACAGTCCTTTAGTGTCTGAGGGTTGTCGCATTAGTCTGTGATTTGCGTAGCACATTTTTACTGCATATGCGACGTTATTTCCCAAAAACCAAGTAGAATGGAGTATGACATCTGGTAAATTTGTAACACTAAAATCGATATTGTAAATAATTTGTACTGACTAATTCTGAGTAAAAAATGTATATTCTTTATTATGAAATGTCTTTGATCTACCCTAAAGAAGTAGAGTTGTGTGAAATGTTTACTCTTCGCGAGTTAAGTTCTTTTTATTAATTGGAGGGCAGTAGCATTTTATTACGTATATTTTGTGTTGACTTCTTAATATGTTTAAATGATGAGAGATTTTTTGAAAATATTTTTGTTTCTAATTACGTAATAGCTGTCTCATACCTTGGGACTTTGCATTATATAAAGTAAAACCAGGAGTCATTCCCCTCAGCAACGGAAGTGGTTCGGCGCGAGCGAAAAGATGGTATTGGCGCTCAGCCTGGGCGGCAAACGAAAGAGCACAGTAGTCAGTCGGCAGCCAATAGCCGATAAGTGAACAGCGCAGTTGCCGAGCGAGGCTTACAGTACCGCAACTGAGATGGAAAGGCCTCGGATGTAATTTGTGGCTGAAAATGGTGCTCTCGTTTTGGAAAATGCTCTGAAATGATATTAATGACGCCAAGAAGAAGTAAATAATGCCAACGAAGAGACCACGTAGCCACCACATGCTCGCCACCACGATTTCGCAACCGCATCATCATACATACGAAAGGTTAGAACTGCATAACTGTAGGAACCAGCAATTTTGTGTTTGAGTTTGTGAAATTATAGTTGTAATACTGAAAAACTGTATTTGAACGATGAGAATGTCCTGTGTAATTATCCAACTAGGATCCTCTCCTTGTAAGTGATGAAATCCGAGAGCCCTTTGTAAAAAGAACTGGTTAAATTCTTGATTTATCCAAGAGTGCTTGAAATTCAATGAGAAAATAATAATATGTCGTTGATTAAATTAAGCATTGCATAGACAAAGGAAGGCACTTAATGAGTGACTTATTAGAAAATTTTAAAAGCTTCATATTGCGTTAAATATGTGTGTCAAAGTTTTGTGCTAGTACACTTAATGTGCTTGGTAAAAGTTACTTGTTTCACATGCAGATAAGCAGCCTCTTTATGTCTGCTCATTTTGAATCTTAACTGTAAAGTGAACTTAAATATTAAATCGGGCAAGAGTATTACCTGTCTTAATTTTCATTTTCTTTAAAAAGTGTTCAGTTGCTTCACAAGTGGTGTCAAAAAGAAGTTGGTTTAGATGTTGATGGAAATTGAACTTTCACTTGAAGTCGCGTTTTAAGTAGCAGAGAGTATTGTCAATGCTAGTAGTGTTGAAACATTGCAAGATTAAAGATTTCAAGTGAGGGAGTAATGTGACTTTTACCATAATACCACATAATTCTGGAGGTGTGTATAATTTTGCTTTTATAATGAAGGGATAGTTTGTGGGAACATATTTCATACTTTTAGATCAGAAAGACGACTCAGAGTAACTGTTTTCCAGCCAAAGGAACTTAAAGTGATTATAGAAAAGGTAAGGTTTGCATACAGTGTTACTTTATTGTTGTGTATTGTAAATGTGTGTTATTTGAACTTGACTATTATCATGTGCTATATTATCTGATGTGGGTTGTGAAAAACCAATTTAGAAAATTAGTTAAGGCAAAAGTAATGATTAAAATGAATAAGGGAAAGGCCTATTTTGCAATCCTGTGACTGTTCACCTGTAATAGTGATAACCGCTGCTACCTAATGTGGTTCGTCCAGCTGTGTGTATTCATTGCACTTCACTAATCAGTAGCTAATGAAAATTCCTCTTGCAGCAGTAAGAATTGATTTTTCTGAATAATGTTTTCACATTATTATGCCTAATTACGCTGGCGACCGTATTATTATTTCAATCATTAGTAATCTGTTACCAAAATTACTTGCCAAATTTAGTCTTTCTGCAATCTGCCCAACTGCCATCATTACGAAGTTAAAGTTCGACGTCCTATTTCTGTTAGGAAAAACACGGTCAAAACCAGAACTCCTCTCAGAGGGTAACATTTACTGTGCGTAGTAAATCATATTTGGTAATTAATAGCACAACCGACGCCAGTAGTGTGTTACACGTGGCTTTTCCCGTGACAGGACTATTTGTTCTGTTGGCGTACAGTATGTGCTATAAATTGTAATTACATTATTAATCAGTAACGAGCCACCGGAGGCCACGTGTCCTTTATGCCAAAGTAATCAGAAAATATCAGAAATTTTGCCGCCGGGGTTATTCCGTATATCACATTCTACAGACACATTGTTTCGATTCGCAGACAGCATACATTCAGTCTCCATAACTTTTAGCCTAAAGTCATGAAACAAGCGACGGGCTCTTCTCAATTACACGATAAGGTATAAAGAACAATCATAGGAAACGGAGCAGTTCATAGCGGGCGTAAGACGTGTTTCGCAGTCAGTGTGATCACTTTATCTAGTTGCCCTAGATTTGTTTCTGTGGAGATAGGGAATAATGTAATGTTACAGATGAAAGTTAAAATTTAAACAACCACGCAAAATGAGTAATGAAGAGGCACTAGAAAAGAAGTGATGAAAGAGATCTGCGGAAAATCCTGGAATAATTAACGTGCCCGTAGAGGAAGTATAAAAGGAAAAATTGTAGAGGCAGACCAAAATTAGATAACCTAAAACACATTATTGAAAATGTAAGGCGTGTTAAGTATACTGTGGTGGTAAACACCCCACCAAAATCAAGAGCGGTGGCGGTACTGTTTGTGTGGTATGTGCGGACACAGTTCGTGAATGTCGCAGCTGGGACTCTAAATGAACTAAATAACCAGGTTGCCTTGTGGATCGAACTTAGCATTTCTTAGCATTTCGTTGCTGAAGCCTTTGCACCGATTCTGTAAAATAGCTGTTCCCTCGCTTTCTGAACCTTGGTGTTCACTTGGACTCTGTGTGATGTGTGTGCTTGTTAAGATGATTCAGGCTTTGATCGTAAGAACCGATTTGAGTCCACGTTACTTGCTGTCGTAACGTTGCTCTTTGGTGCGTTTTCGGCCATTGACTAGTAGCGTCGGTTTCGGTTTTCTAGTGTTACGTGGCTCATAACAGTGACCTGCCTGGCTTATATAAGGCTACGACACGAACATTAGTACAAGCTACGACGAGACGGAGGACAATACTGAATACACCTTCACAATATGGAAACTGTGCCGTGTTAGTTATTTTATATTGCACAGGATGGGATTTTACTGGAGTCGAGTCAATGGAAATCCCTACTGGAAGTAGGGATTTGTTGGTCCGATGTTTAGCATGATTCCCAGTAGCAACTAATCCAGCAGAGAAGGAAGAAGCAAGGGGTAAAAGCCACTCAGAAAGAAAATTATTGGAATGCATGCGGCTGTCTTAGTATTTTAATTATCACCTCGAATAGAATCATGTTGAGACTATCAAACCAATAATCAGTCGTTCTATACGTAATGATCCCTCGATATCACACCATTTTCCATGGACGTATGACTGAGTGGAAACCTTGTAACAAACGAACCTCCCTTCACGTAGGGAGATGCGCACGTGGACGGCCTTAAACAAAGAACAGAGTAGGGATTAATAAGCAAACAGCCAGGACTCTTTAGTCATGAACATCCCTTTTAGTGTATGCTTAATTTCCCTACCAATCCCTATCAATTTTTTTCTATTTACTTGAAAATTTAGGCGCAGTTCAAACCATTTACGAAATTGCCGAGAGAAAGGAAACTTCATGATAATTATTCTCAACATGTTGAGAAACCGAACTGCGGAAACAGATTTCGGCTATCATAATTGTCAGAGGAATAGATGTATTTCTTAAAATGAGGGAAACCGTTGAAAAATACTCAAGTTTTAAAAGCCAGTTTCTTCCTCGTGGAGAACTATCTTTCCGATAGTTGGAACTGAGCCAGAATAGGAAATCATTGTACGGAAAAAGACCTGGTAAACCGCCGTATCTCAGCAGGTAAGTCTTGGCCGCTGCCTAACAATGTAGCCCACAAACGCTCTATTTCTTGAAGTCGGAAGCTTACAGGAGTGAGTCGGCAGCTAAGCCATAAAAAGCAGTTACGGCGTACTGTACCATTCAGTTTGAGCTTCGAGACGGACGAACAGTTGTAGTTTCGTCGCCATCATTGATGCACCTTACTCCAGACATTCACTGCCTTACAGTTTGTAGAAGAGTAGCTGTTTACAATCTTAAACAGAACGCAAGAATGTCAATCGCGCACACTTTGGTTCGCTCGCTTAGCGAGCGGAATTATCTCCCACTTCGACTACATATCAGCGGCTCCAGCTAGAAGGTAAGATTCACCGGAATCTCCTCCTTTCTCAATCTGATCGCCTCTCTTTGTTCAATACTCTCGTTCTGGCTTGAGCGTAGTTCTGTGTACCTAGCTATAGTTTCTGTGATCTGTGTCGTTTATCATTGCGTAACGTCAGTGAAGGCTGCTCTCAGCTGAATAAAGGGTGTCCACAAAAGAAAAGTCTCAGTTTCAGTGGTATATTATAATGGTTCAATTTAGACCATTTACAATAAATCATACATCAAACAGATCATAAACTAACCTAGTATTTAGTACAAGATGTGCATCTTTTGTCATGCGACAGACATCCAACTTAAAATCCAATTCATCCTGCACCTTGGTTAATAATTCCGGAGTAATGCAATCAATAGCCTTTTCAGTTCTGTGCCTCAACTCAGGAAAACCCTAAGGTTCTGACGGAACGTAGACACAATTTTTTATAAAGCACCAAAGGAAAAAATTGCATGGTGTGAGGTCAGGTGAACGTGGAGGCCAGCGGAAAAGAGCTGTGTTGTATTGAGTGTTACAGGCAGTCTAACGGCGATACACTTCGACGTTAAAACATTCTCATACAAAGAGATACCAACGAGTGGTGGCTCTTTCTTGCTGCCAAATAAACTGGGAGAAAGTGTCATTCTTGCAACAAATCCAAATAAGTCCCATAAGCGCCTCCCTCCACCGCCTGCCCCACTATTACAGTAGCTTCAGTAAAAAAAAATAAAAAAAAAATGATCCGTATCCTTGACGTCAGGACACGCCGCCAAAAACGTTTAATTTTGGGGAATTTCATTGATATCTTACGGGTTCATGAGGATGTTCTGACCCCAGATAAGAACGTTATTGTTATTTACTGAGATGATTTACTTAACACCACACGCTCATGAAAGTAGTCTTTTCGTTGTAACACAACACTTGCAGAAGTCATAAAGTGCACCATATTCATCTGATTTTAAAACCCGTACCAACTACGAGTGTAACCAAAATGGACGCTTGACTTTGTAAACGATTGTCTTAAAACATCCATACTTTCGTCTTTGGCAGCTAAAGTTTAAGACTTGCTTTCCCAAAAGACTTCTTGGGACTACGAGGGTAAGATGCTGAGACACGCTCAACATCCTCTTCAGACACTTTCACTCGGCCCACGCTTTCTCCTTTACAGACACATCCAATCGTTTAGAACTTATACCATCGATGTAAGCTTTTGCGACATGGGGAATCGGTATTAAACTTTAAATGAAACCTACGTTGAACTGAAATTACTCATTAACTCTTAACAAACTGCAGAACACAAAATGCTTTACGCTCAGGAGTCGCCATTTTGCTTATGTGGCGTATGTAGCGTTGCAAGCAAGAAAGCGGTACTCGTGCATGCGCTTATCTAAAATCGTTCGTGTTTCTCTTTGTGACGTTGAACCAATGCTTTGGGCCGTCTCATGGCATATTTTTTCCTGTGAATATACTTGAAAAAAAAGAAAGACTTAATAATTTTCTGTAATATGTGAAAAATATTGTCTTTTTTCACGTGATGTGCATCCAGTAAAAAGGACAAAGACAATATGCATGATTTATTATCTGTGTAGACAATGATTAATGACGGCAATATATACTCTGTTGATTTTCATTTGTCGTATAATACCGCTTACCTAGCAGGACGCACTCTTCCTACGTTCCATATTAAGAGGTCTGTAATAAATGTAGTAATTGGTAATTTACATAAATCGTTTGCAGAATACAAAATGTTGTTCCTTACTATTGACACCATCTTTTATTTATGTAAAACTTGTGTCCTTTCCTGCAGTTATTAATAGTTTTATTAGCTACGATCTTACCCTATTGTTGGCCGCCATCACGGTTGTTATAACTATATTTGGTTATTACGGCCCTTCTAGCCCATTTATTATTGAGATAGCTTATTCAGTTTATGCATTTCTGAAAGTATTTAAGTATCTCAGTCATAAGTTTCATTTTCTGACGCAAATTTTGTCGTACTGGGCGACAATTGCCGAGTACGTTATTTTTCACGTAGGTGCCATTACAGAGGAAGCTATGACTAAATATGTTTCATGCAGTTTAACAAACCAATGTGCTACTAACAAATATACATACATACGAACCCTAAAGTTGCAACCCCTGAGACTAAAGGAGATAATGTTCACACGTTGTTTTTGCTTTGGTCTACAATAACGTATCTGCACGATAGCGCAACTTCAATAAAAGGAAATAATGGCGTAACTTCAATAAAAGGAAATAATGATAATCAGTTATTTACCACACCGAGATGTTGAGTGTAAGAAATCTGTGTTAACATTTTTGCACTTTAAAAGATTCTAAGCACGTCTGTGATAAGCAGTTTAATATTATCTGTTTACAAGACAATTTCATACAGTACGCTACAATTACACTACACACATCATTCATTCACGTTTACACACACACACACACACACACACACACACACACACACACGCGCGCGCGCGCACGCGCACGCACAGATACACACACAGACAATATAATTACACTACAGCTTACAGGTGATGCTATCAGCATTTATACCTTGACGTTCTTTTATGGTCACCTGTAATATGTTTTACTTTATGCTAATTTCAGAATATATGTAAAAATGTTTTGTTTATTTATTATATATCTATATTTTTGTTACTGCTTATTTACGAGGGTAATCCCAAAAGTAAGGTCTCCTATTTCTTTATGACTATATAGACCTGTTTATTTCTACAATGGCTTACATCACTTCACAGCTTGAAGATTTAGCTATTTTTCGACATAATCACAATTTCTGTCGGTGCATTTTTGTAGGCGCTGTGGCAGTATTTGTATGCCCACGTCATACCAGCTCGCCGCCATGCTGTTCAGAAAGTTATGAACGTCTTCTTTCACCTCATCGTTGGAGCTGAATCGCTTTCCGGCCATATGATCTTTTAACTTACGGAACAGGTGATAGTCACTGGGCGCCAAGTCAGAACTAAAGGGTGGGTGGGTGATTATGTTCCTCTGAAACTGTTGCAGGAGAGCAACGGTTTGCCGAGTGATGTATGGGCGAGCGTTGCATGGAGAATGTGTACGCCCTTGCTCAACATTCCTCTTCTCCGGTTCTGAATTGCCCGTTTGTGTTTTTTCAGTCTCACAGTACCTGTCAGCGTTAAGTGCGGTCCCAGTGGGCATAAAGTCGACCAACAATACATCTTTCCGATCCCAAAAAACCGTTGTCATGAGTTTACCGGCAGACTGTGTTTGTTTGAATTTCCGCGGCTTTGGCGAAGAAGGATGCCGCCACTGGCGTGTTTGTTGCTTAGTCTCAGGTGTAAAGTGGTGTGCCCAGGTTTCGTCACCCGTGACAATTGTGTCCAGATATTTGTCCGGCTGCAAGGCGGTGAAGAAATGCGCGGGAAGCCTCAACTCGTTGCCGCATGTGATCCTCAGTCAGCATGCGTAGCGCCCATCTTGGGCACACCTTTCGGTAGTTCAATGTTTCCTTTAAAATTCCGTGAGCGGTGCTTCGGGAAACCTCAGGAACCAACGGGCAGAGATCATCCAGGGTGATCCGCCGATCTTCACGCATGCTTTGCTAAACCTTCAACACTGTCTCCTCAGAAATTGACGGTCTCCCGCTCCTTTGTTCGTCGTGAATTTCGGTCCGACCAGCTGCAAACTCTCTACACTTCTTACGAACATTTTTGACATCCATGCACGATTCACCATTCACTTCCGTCAATTGGCGATGGATTGTCATCGGCGCAGTGCCCTTTGCGTTCAAAAACCAAAAAACTGCGCGGAATTCGCACTTGGCGGTAACATCCATCGGGAGCTCCATTCTCAGCGGCTGCCAAGCCAAGACTGAGCGCCTCAGCGGGACGTGCGCATGTTTACACACAGCGCGTGAAGCACTCTTCACAACAGTGCGACCAACTGCCACACAAACAGAGTTGTGTACTTATAAAAACATAGGAGTCCTTACTTTTGGGATTACCCTCGTATTTCGTATTAGAATTATGATATTCTCCCACTCTTCCCAGTATCCAAACGAATAACGAATCAAGGACTTCCTGCACGATAGGATACTGGATAGGTAATCCATTTAAAACACTGGTGTTCAGTTTATACTTTCCGTGCCGGCAAGCTGTGGTGAGACCCTTTCATACTCGCCGCCTAAGACTGCAAGAAATGTGGAAAACAGCGGGGTGAAGCAGCGACGTCCTCGGTCGTGAAAGTCTACACCTTGGCTATAAACGGGACGTTACGCCTCGAAGATCAGGTCGTCATTCACGAAATGTCTCCTGTGCAATGGCTGCTCTCTTGAGAGGAAACAGAGTGGTTACTGGGTGTTGTGTCAGGAGACTAGCAGAGTTCAGGAAAAATTTGATATTCCAAGGAAATGCGTATGTGATGTGCCTTGCACAGAGCGAGCTGGAGCATTTTCGTGGGACAAAAACAAAGGCCTGGACAGGTCCCTTCCCGATACGCTTCGTCTTGACAGCGCTGTTTACTTTGTACTACCGCACGTAAGGTGGAGTGTTACCGCACAATACTCCATCTTGCCAGCTGTGTGCGCCACTTTGTTTTGGCTACTCTATCGTCGAGATAGGGTACTGTGGCGCCCGGATTTTAGTGTAAATCAGTGCTGCAGTCATGTACCAGCAAGCGGACACAGCTTCAATTACGTGACTTTATGTTTTATGTTTACTATGCAACGCATAGTACCCTTCGTGAAGGTTACATAGAGACAGAGAATGTCCTCAAAACGGTCAAAATACTGGATACAATTTTTAGAAATAATCGAAAGTATGTCATGTAGGTCATGTCGTATTACACACGAGAGAATACATCATTACAATCCTTATGGGTGTACCGCATCGTCGTGTTATAAAATACTTACACACTAAAATAAACCGACGTTCTGACCATGTGGCAGAGGTCTTCCACAGGCTTCTTTGGAACACGGCCGAAACATTGGTTTATTTTAGCGTCCTGAATACCCTGTAAGATGATGCAGCAGTACATTCACGAAGATTTTAATGACCCCTCATCAACAAATAATCCTTGGCAAATAGGGAGCATCATGACAGATACAGAGTTTAGTGACCACAAGATTGTTGTTGCACGGTAATAACAGTTATGCTGCAACTCTGTGTTAACTGTAGCGCTGGTACAATAACACTTGCATTAATATCGACGTGAACGAAATAAGAATGATAGGCCTCCATTATACATTGAAGCAAAATCTGTTAAATGGCGAATTTCATCGATCATTAGTTCGCACAAGGAGACCAAGTAAGAAGCGTGACTTTATGCATTATACCGCATGTGTTTCTGTTTTCTTTTTGTTGCAATTACAGTCTTCAACAACTGTAGACATTGTCTCACGAGTAATATTGAATTATAATGTATGTATACAGCAGCTTCTTCTTCTTTTTTTTTTTTTGAAAAAAAAAGGATGCTGCTAGTTCTTCGGTAATCAGTCACTACAATTAGTGGCAACTGTCGAACATCTAGGTCAGTGATGTCAAAAGTACTGTATATCGAAAGCCAAGGGACGACTACAACCTGAAAGTGTCAGCGAAAAAATAAGTGGCGTGCATTAGACAAAAATGGGGTTTCCAAGAGAGGGGATCCCATTCAGGCAGGTCCCAACCAAACTTTCGAATTCTTCTCACAGAGCTGAAGCTTGCTCGAGTGTACGTCAGTGTTTGTCTCACCGGCTAAGAGAGAGCGGTTAGCTGCTCTTTATTTGCGCCCTCCTTTTCGCCTCATTCAGCGACGTCATCAATTACTTTTGTAGCTGCAATCCGTGAAGTACTGCCGACTGCTCTTCTCTGGCAAGTAGAAGAAGTACCTTGCGCTGCCTATAATGTGCCAGGAAATGCTTCGTCATTCATCAAGAAATGTATCTGGAAGGTAGGAGACGAGGTACTGGCGGAAGTAAACCTGTGAGGCCGGGTCCTGAGTCGTGATTGGCTAGCTCAGTCGGTAGAGCACGTGCTCGCAAAAGGCAAAGGTCCCGCTCCGGCACACAGTTTTAATCTGGCAGGAAGTTTCATATTAGTGCACACTCCGCTGCAGAGTGAAAAATTTCATTCTTTCAAGAAATGTATTAATTTGCCACGCAACACAACACGGTGATCATTCACCTCGTAATGGCTACGTACTTGAGGTTCTGTGCTACATTTCTGAGTCTGGCAACAGGTTGCTCCAAAACCGACAACTGCCGATGTACATCCAGGGAGCCTTCGTTCATCACTTTGTGTACAAGCTATAGTTAATTACCGTAAAAGTTAAAGTGAATGGTTCTTATATAGTCTGGATGTGAATGAGAAAAATAAATAAATTATTTTTGTCTTATCAGATTTCCTTTTTGCGCTGATTACGACTTGAGGTCGAGAGGGATAATTTTGATTTCCATGTCTTATAATATTTGCCTAACTAGCATTATTGTTGTCCACAGATAAACGATGCTAAATACGACCGGATCCAAAAAGAAATGTGGACAGCACAGTCATGATTACTTAAGCTTCGGCTTCATTCCACCATTGTCGGACAAACGATTATATGTATGCCTTTCATGCAACAAAGTGTTAAGCAATGACGTTACGAAATCATCCAACCAAGAGGATCATCTGTGTGTTGCCCTACAGGTTTCGTTTTTTCTGCTTCCTCTCGTACTACGGTGGTTATTCTATTACGTTTTAACACATTTTCTACTATCCTACCCGTTCTTCTAGTCAACGATTTCTAGATGTTCTGTGGGGAACCTCCTCATATATTATTTTATCAGTTCACTTAATGTTCAACATCATTCCTTTGCACCAGATATCAAGCGCTTCAATTCTATTCCTTTCCAGTTTTTCACAGTCCGTATGGTTCTTTGCGGCACACGTACATTCTCAGCTGCTTCCTCAACTTCCTCAAATTAAGGCGGAAGTTTTATGCCAGAAGTCTTCTTTTGACCAGGAGTGCCTGATTTGCTGTGCTAGTCTGGTGTTTATGTTGTACTTCCTTAGTCTAGCACACTGGACTCGCGTTCGGGAGAACGACGGTTCAAACCCCTCTCCGGCCATCCTGATTTATGCTTTCCGTGATTTCCCTAAATCGTTTCAGCAAATGCCGGGATGGTTCCAGCATGAGCATGAGGGAACGTATGGAACTTAAATAATGTCACAGAAATGTTGTTTACAGCAGGATACAACCGATATAATGTCATTGATGCACAAAGAGAATAGTGGGTCTAAGGCTGACTTTTGTGGCCCTCCCGAGAAGAACATACTTGCAGCACGACTTTTCATTCTTCAGTCCATTATCTGAAGATTGTAGTTGGTGCACCTCAGTAGTATGTCCAAGTTGACCGCATCAATTGCTTTACTGATATCAGTCTCACTATTATGGTCACACATCTGTCTATGGCTTATTTCCGGTCCTCACTTACCTTAATTAGTGCAATGTTTTCGGAGTGGAGCTTGCAAAGATCGGATCAGCATTTTTCATATCTGTTCAGTTTGCTTAAGTATTCAGTTGACCGTGAACAATATATTCGAGGGCCTTAGCTACAGCCGGCCGTTGTGGCCGAGCGGTTGTAGGCGCTTCAGTCGGGAACCGCGCAACCGCTACGGTCGCAGGTTCGAATCCTGCCTCAGGCATGGATGTGTGTAATGTCATTAGGTTAGTTAGGTTTAAGTAGTTCTAAGTTCTAGGGGACTGATGACCTCCGATGTTAAGTGCCATAGTGCTCAGAGGCATTTGAACCATTTTGGCTTTAGCTACAGCAGGTAAAATGGCGTTTGGCCGGTAATTAGAAGATGAGTATGGCTTTTCGTTTTTATAAACAGGTTGGACAGCTTCTTCTCCATTGAGTGGATATATATATATATATATATATATATATATATATATATATATATATATATATATATATATATATATATATTCCATTCACGACAGAAAAATTAAATATGAACGTTTAGACTGCTATTGAACTATCCACAACATCCTTAATCGTGTTTGTTATAATACCGTCGTCGCCTATCGCTTCACATGAGTTTGGTTCAAATGGCTCTGAGCACTATGGGACTCAACTGCTGTGGTCATAAGTCCCCTAGAACTTAGAACTACTTAAACCTAACTAACCTAAGGACATCACACACATCCATGCCCGAGGCAGGATTCGAACCTGCGACCGTCGCGGTCGTGCGGTTCCAGACTGTAGCGCCTTTAACCGCTCAGCCACTTCGGCCGGCTTCACATGAGTTTCCTCATCAATTATTTTCTTGTTGTGTTTATTGTAAAGTGCCCTGGTGGGGGGGGGGGGGGGGGTTAGTGTCTAATTTAGAAATGTACTCTGAGGTTCTTACAGGCGATAGTTCTATGCAGCGTGGAGACTGGCTAGTGCCACAGGAAATTCATTCACTGCGTCGGCTGAGACCTGAAAAACCGTTTTTGGTTTTGTCTTTAAAGGCACCCAAGCTACGGCTCCTATTCAACAGAACCTCAGGGCTCGTGCAACTAGACGAGAGTGAGTATGCCTCATTTCTTCATTTGTGGTGAGGCTTGCCAAGTTGTCATATATGTGAAACAGAAGAAATTTAAAAAAAAAAGGATGAGAGGAACCCGTGAAGAGAATTGATCGAAAAAAGACTGGCGGCTCTGTAAGTGTTTATAAAAGTAACGTGCAAGTTTAACATAACCTTTATAGTTCGTTTTCTACATCTTTAATCCACAACCCACCTTTCAGAGTATGATGGTGGGTACCAGTAAGAAATAAAGTCCCGCCGCCCCTCCCCCTCTTTTTTCCAATTACGAATGGTGGGTGGTACGAACGAGAGTTACTAAGCCTTCGCGTAAGCTCTAATTTCTTACATTTTTCCCATTATGGTCATTTAGGGAGAAGGGTGGAAGTAATTTGATGAGTGACTTTTGTTGGGATGAACACTCTCGGAACTGAAACAATAAAACTCTCCTTGATAGGCAAATTCTCTCATTTAGCGTTTACCATTGTTGATGAGCATCTCCCTGGAGCACTCTCGGTACTAAATGGACCCTTCAAGAAACGCATCACTCTTCCTTGGATCTTTCCAAGCTGTTAGTAGTACCTGGCAGCGTTGCCAAACTGACAGCCAATACTCAGAAATTGGACGAACGAAGGTTTTGTTAACTCGTTTCGGAGTTAATTACGATTTGTAAAGATGCTGCCAGTGACACACAGCATCTAGTGTCGTTACAACTAGATTTAAGCGGTCATTACACTTTAGTTTCCTCCAGACGTTTACTTCCAGTTATAGCTTGAGGTCTATTTAAGAGGAGTGATGCACCATGCTTGTCTGGAAGGCACCGAACATTGAAGTAGGAAAGTCATTTTCTCAGCGACAGCATACTGTTGAACGTTTAATACCAGAAAGTGTGTCTTCATGGAAAAAGAAAGGAAGAACAGGGTTTAACGACCCGTCGACATCGAGGTCATTAGAGATGGAGCACAACGCGGGGTTAGTTTCATTGCCGGGCAAGGAAATTAGCAGTGCCCTTTGGAAGGAACCACCCCGTCATCTGTCTGTAGTGGTTTAGGGAAATCACAGAAGAGATAAATAATAATTTGAACCAATGTCTTCCCAAATCAGCGTCCAGTGTGGCAAATCCATTGCCCCCACCCCCCGTCCGACCCCATCCGTTGCTTCTTAATTAGACATGGACAAAAAAATGGCTCTGAGCACTATGTGACTTAACTTCTGAAGTCATCAGTCCCCTAGAACTTAGAACTACTTAAACCTAACTAATTTAAGGACATCACACACATCCATGCCCGGGGCAGGATTCGGACCTGCGACCGTAGCGGTCGCGCGCTTCTATACTATAGCGCCTAAAGCCGCTCGGCCACTTCGGCCGGCAGACATAGACAGTAATGGTGGGTAAGGAAACCGTGAATCATACACTGGCAGAGCATTTCGAGAAATGGAGCGACAAGAGGGGCTTTTTGTTTGCGTCGATCGTAGCAGAGAGCTGGCGCAGTGAGATGGGAACAGTCGTGAGAAGTCTTCCTGCGTAGAGAAGCATGATCCATTGGGGTCAGGGGAGGTGGCAGCGGGGTCCTCCCTAACGTGACGAACAATTGGTGCCGACAAGCAGCAGTAGACGCCTAGCAAACTGAGCGAGAACTGAATAATTCAACTGAGACTGTTCTGCGTTTCTTAAAACATCGAAACACATTTCGAAATTAGAATTACGTCACCAAGCACGGCGGAAAATAACAAAATTTTTGCTTATTATGGGTATACATAAGAAAGAATACATCATTAAACTTGAAGAGGATTAGAGGGTAGACAGAATGTAAAATGGAGCTGCCATGTCTAGCCCTGCTGGGCATCGAGTTGAACTGTGGTGCACGTATAGTCTTAGACATAAAAACTGACCGCCGGCCGGCCGCCACAGAGACGAAGTCTGAGTCGTTCGCTTAAGGTAGCCAATAAAACCGACCGCACCTGTCAACGTTAAGTCTTGCCATCTGCACGATCTGGCATCACTGTAAGATGTGGAAGCGTCAGAAGGAAGTGATGTCCACTTCCGAGATATTGTTACGTTGTGTGAGATGGCGGTCTAGTGGTAATCGTCAAGCATTCTAAACTTATAGTCGCGAGTTCGGGTCCAACCACACCCTTTTTTTTTTAAACCACATTTCGGCCCTCGTCTATGTTATGAGTCTGATTGAACATCGAAGATAATTCACCTCACTTTCTGCCCACGAGTAATAACAAATACTTCCAGAAACAATTCCGCAGGACAGCTCGTGGCTGCGCCGCGATCAGTGCAGCTTACGCTCGAGCGTTTCCTCGCGCTGCAGCGGCTACCGGCCACCGGCCAGACGCCACCCGCCACCTGGAATCGGGCGGCGCCCAGGTGAACGCGACGCGACGCTGTCAGTGTATGTATCAACTGTCATTTTCAAATTTGAAGTTCTAATTATCAGCTTGCAGTTAAGCATTGGATTTTGTCTACTTAAGAAATCATGAACTACGGTTAAGCATTGTAAAATTAGGTCGCAAGTGGAAAAAGTGTAACATCTGCAACACAACATTTACTTTTGGTATAATAGAAGGGTGAATGCAGAGGAGACAGCTCGAAAGATTTGATCTGTAGGTTTAGCGAGCGCTTCTGGGAAAAATACGCCAAAGAAAGGATATTCTTGTTTCAACAAAGATCATTCTGTCATAAATGATTTTCCACATTAAGGAAGTCTCGACTACTCATATAAGTGATGGATTACCATTTGACCATCATGCGACATTCGTATTTGACAGACAAGGTTCAGAAGTCTGGTGTAGGAGTACCGCATGCTCTAATTGAAACAACAAATATCAACGGAGTGACTATTATTGCACTTTTGCTTCAACGTCGTCAGGTCGCTCATTGAGCATTCCTATGCAATACTGTTACTTGTGACGAGTTATGATGCCTTTATCGTTAACTTCCTGAGGAGAAATGAAAGACTGAGCACTACCAAAAGACATAAACTCGAGCAAAGAGTAGTAAGAACATAATATTTTTCCACTTGATAACTCCAAAAGTGTGTTTTGCACTACTAATTCTTCCTCAAGGGTTTCGTAGGATTCCTAAAATTAATTTCGTTGTGATCGTTTTCAATGACAGTAGAGGAAGAACAAAACCATGTGATTTGAAATATACTTTTGCAGCGGGATTTCAATCTTTGGTTACTGTTGCACTAGCACATCCAGTGAGGTATCAAGAATGTGAGCATTCACTCATTGCTGTAGTAAAGGCTAGGGCAGAAAAAACAGGTGTTTCTGTTGGTGGGACGTGGGTGAAATCTGTCTGACTGATATAGCAGGTGCAGCCTTCGAAAGCGAAACCAAGACCGCTCCCGACTGAACGGCCAGCTGGTCGCAGGTGGTCCTGCACCAGTTAATCTTTCCGAGCCCGCTACGCCTTGCCAAGACAGGGTTGTATAGCACGACGATGTATTTATTTGTGTATTAATCATTGCGAGCCTACTGGAGCTCTCCTTTTAAATTTTTTATTTCTAGCTTTTGTAAATTCTTGAAGTGTTAGCTTGCTAATTTGCCAATTGAGTAATTAGTAGATTTATTTGCTTAAATGTTTTTATGCAATTGTGGCTCGGCCAACTGAATGTTTATTAATCTTACTCCTTGTATGCACTATTGATTTCTGAGCTGGCGAAACAGTAGTAGAATTAAGATCCGTTAACTTCATGAAGGTGCTCAATGAGTATCTGTGCCATTCAAGAGACGATATTTAACACCAGTTTTGTCTGGATATTTCTCCTGAGTGCCTTGCGCACTTCTTCTATCCGGCGGTATAATAATTTCTGCGGAGAACAATTCTATTTTGCAGAATGAGATTTTCACTCTGCAGCGGAGCGTGCGCTGATATTCAATTCTATTTGGGACTGTAAATCTTAAAAATTTCTTTCGAGAAGGAATTTCAGCTCTTTTATTGTACTGCCACAGTTTTATTGTTGTAGTTATACAGCTTTATGATTATAAATTGTTTTGTTGCTTAATATTCAGTGCAACTGGAGGTGTTTTTCCAATAAATGCTTAGTAAATATAGTTTCGTGTGTTCTGTTAAAATAAAGAGGAAGTTCACAACACGAATGATGTTCAGTCCCATTTTGACCCTATCCTCCATACCACAGACAACCATATGCGGATAATGCGTACCATAGCAGAAATGAAAACTGCTAGAAAGTTAACAACAGAATTGGAGATCAGGAAGTACACGAAGTTACGGAATTCTGATATCTCTGCAGCAAAATAACACATGATGGGGCGATGGAGGAGGACATAAAAAGCAGTCTAGCACAGACAGAAAGGCCATTCGTTGCCAAGAGAAATCTACTGGCGTCAAACATAGGCCTTAAACTGAGAAAAAAATTTCGGAGAACGTACGTTTGGAGCACAGTATTGTATGGTAGAGAAATATGGACAGTAGGGTAATCGGAACAGAGGAGAAGCGGAGCATCTGAGATGTGGTGCTACAGAAGAATGTTAGGTAAGGAATGAGAAGGTTCTCTGCAGAGTCGGCGAGGAAAGGAGTATATGGAAAACACTAAAAAGAAGAAGGGTCAGCATGACGGGACATACGTTAAGGTGTCATAAAATAAATTCCATAATACTAGAGGGAGCTGTAGGGGGTAAAAATTGTAGAGGAAGACACAGACTGAGACACATCCAGCAAATGATTGAGGACGTAGGTTGCCGTTGCTACGCTGACAGGAAAAGGCTGACACAGGAGAGGAATTCGTGGCGGGCCTCGTCAGATAAGCCAGAAGACTGAAAAAAGGGGGTTCACGCAAGGTATATAACATCGTCCTTTGAGTACTCCATGCTGGCGGGCCACGTCTCTGGTCCCAGACTCGTGTAGAAACTGTTGATCCGGAAGCAGTGTGAGAATATCCCACGGCCACTTAGTTTGGTCATCTCTGTCAACGGACTTATGCTCACATAAACGACAAAAAATTGATGAGAAGGTTTTGTGAGTTGTGTCTATCAGGATAAATAGCTCGGTAAATCCGCACGCCATATCCACTGTTTGCATGTGCTTGACCGCAGACGAAAACATTTTTGACTTGCTGCTCAAATGAGTAACTGACGATTATTCTTCGACTTAATTGAAAACACACAACCTGCAACACGTACAATAATGTTGTTCATCTACGTTACAAATACACGTTAATAATAGAAAAAAATAATACCATGTAGTTTACTGCCGGCTCGATTCCTGTTTCCGGACGTCTGCTAATGAGCGTTGTTATCCAGATGAATGTCTGTTCGAAGCATGTGCCTAGGGGTGAGGCCGAAACAGATGAATTCTTTGCGGGTCTATTAGGATCTGTGGGAGGACACGTTGAAGGTATAATATATACACGATTCCGTTCATTTCATCGCGAAATGTGTAATCACCGTCAATGTCCATGCCCTCTATTGTAATCACCACCTGGTGTGTAAACAACACGAATGAAAGGAACTTGGGAATCTAGAAATATGGAATCCATTTGAGACCCCCTATCGATAGCACTCATTACTTCGTGAGAATAACGGATCTTATTATGACTGTTACGACTTTTTCAAGAGGATATTGAGTGGTCTCTAGCCCTTGAACTGTTTCTTGTATTATTTCTAGATCTTTGAAACATCCATTAACACCACCGTAATTTGGTACAAAGTTATTAATTATAATATTTAGTGTAGCTCTGTATTTACTCCATTCTGGGTTTTATGTAACTGTATGACAGTCTACGACTTAAAATTTTCTTTTAGGTCAAAATTTACATTTATTTCAAAATCTCGAAAATTATGAAGGAAATTTCATCAAAGCCTCTACGTCATATTTTTATGTCAACATACATATATTCTACAAATATCAATAGTTTATCTCTTTTCCATTCCGCCTGTAAACATTACTAAAAACAATGATTTTTTTGAAAATTACTTATTCAATTTTTCTCTAATTTAATAATTGTTACATCTACATCATCCTACATTATTTTATGAACACATTAGTAAATTCTGAAGATACTTAATTTTTTGTCTTATATAGTTGTGCAATGCGTTATCTGCCAATACACAGCCAGGACGCACTCAGTATGACCTTGAGCCAGGGTAGGTAGAGTAGGGCAACTCCCTCTTTCTACTTCCCTCTAGCTCAGGGGTAGTTAACCTTTATTATCTACCACCGACTATTGTATTTCTGTAAACCACAGTAATGGTGATATATAAATTAGGGAAGTAACTTTAGTTTATAAAATTTATAATGCAGTGTTAAGCAAGTTAAAGCATATAATACTATTTACATACCACATAAACTACGTTAACTTTTTGAAACCTAGTGAAAATGTTGCTAAAACCGCTGCCTCCTACTGCCCACCATGTACGCTGGAAGGCAAATTAGTGGTACTCTCGCTCGTCACTTGCGCATCTCCCACTCGCCCCTCCCCTCCCATGAGATTAATCTAAATATTTAGAAGTACAGGCACTGATTGCGTTTTCCTCACTGTAAGCAGTTACTTAGTAGCGGTTGCGAAAAATCGATTGTGCTGGAGAGAGGAACTAAAATTATTAGAGGAGAGAGAAATGGTCGGACACTACATAATTATCAGAAGAAGAAGGCTCATGGCGCAGGAGGCTACATTAAACCAATTTAGAAACAAATTAATTAGTTACTAGTTTATTATGCAAAGGGTGAGACGTTTCCATTCATATTAGTCGGTGGGGGGAAGAGTGTGTTATAGGCACCCGTCAAGCAGGTAGCGGTTACTTACCATGGCAGGCCAGCCATGCATTCCAACAGTCTGTCTATTTACGGCTGCATAACCGAATGACTTTTTCACGTCACCATACGCTTTGTAAGTGGAGATGCCACAGATCAAAGCTAGTATTTTAGTTATTATGCCCCCTCCAATCAGCCTGTTGACCATGCAGTGATGGGATTTTTAATCCAAGGTTACGTTTATTGCTTGAACCCTGCAGTTACACATTAATTATCAATGAAGGAATCGGGTGCGCCAGCTGTAGGAATGTACGTAGAGTAGGTTACAATCATTCATTTTCACAAAATGTTGTCTATGGACCAAGGCTGTTTACCTCAGTTACTCTGTATGAAACATAATCGAAATACGCTGACCATAGTTCCATCACTAGTGTTGATAAAAGAAAATGATATTATACCAGTCATACTGAAAAAAAGCTGTAAGGGTCATCACCAGGATCCAAAAAACAGAAGATAGAGAACAAACTCCGCATAGGTAAATGATACGCTTTTCTGTCTCTTTACTAGCTAGTCGAATAAGACGAATAAGCGGTTTTATCTAAGGTAAGAATGAGAATCGATATGAAGTGAAATGAAGATATAAATCTCGCAACGAATAAAGTAAATTGCAATATGTACTCCATCAAGGAATACTGAAGCGAGACAGACCATTTGGGAAAAGAGGCAATAGACGTGAAAGGGGTCTGAATATGCGGGATGGCAACGTGTGTAGTTCATACAGGTCTGTGCAATTTAGATATTACACCAATCCTCAACAATTCAGTGAGAAATTCTAGACAAGACATTGCAGTTCACAGTTAACTCTGAAAGCCTGTTCGCAAGGTGGCACCACTCAGATCCGTTTCTGGTATCTCTTTGTGGCCTCTTCTGTGTCTTTCTCGTAAGGCTAGATGTGTGAGCGTTGACTAGCGTGCTGAAGGCTACTACGAAACTTGCTGACTGCGTATCTGGGGCCGCCTGACGTTGCGCAGAGACAAAGGCAAACGGTTTTGACGCCGGAGGAGTCAGGTTGACATCTTCGTTCGACCATCCTCCTTTTAGGATGTTCAACAATATGCGCGAGAACATCCTTTTCACATGTGAACATGAGAAGGGGTGTACCATCAGTTTTCTGGCTCTAGCTGTCTCCAGGCTAACCGATAAATTAGCCCTTAAAATTTCCAGGAAACGCACTAGCACAGATGTCAACACATACAACCCATCGTGTCTTCCGAATTTGCACAAATTAGTGGCACGTCACTCACTAATACAGCAGGCATACAACATTCCACTGATTGATGCAATCCACTGAACTGAAATGGAAACTATCAAAGCAGGTAGCTGTTGCCAGTGAATACCAGACTCCACTTAAACACAACCTGTCCAACAAAATAAGAACAGTGGGAGGAAACAGAAGTGAACATAATAATAAACAAAATACTGTTGCTGTTGTACGTGTTCAATATTTAGGAAATATTTCTCAAGAAATTGAAAACGCCTTCAGGTTATATAGAATTAAACACCTTTCTACACCAAAAGTCAGCTGAAAGAATCCTGACATTTACTCAAACGGTAGTATCGCCAAAGCTGTTTTTTATTCTGAATGTCCTATTCAGTTTGAAATGATGTTAAAATATTATGCGACATTCATGTCAGTTGATGTGCAATATTTGGTCTGTTCTTGAAAGAAAATAGCAAATAAATAAGTAAATGTTCAGTTCTTAGCCAAAACTGGACTTGATATTAGTGTTCGATTTACATAACGCATCAACGTTTCCCGACACAATGCACCTGATAGATCAGCGATAGGAACACACATCAAAGAAACAGGACATAAATTCGAAAACGTAAACAAAAACCTAAAAAAAAAAAAATACCTCCATCTCCGGGATCATAAGGTGGACCATTGAAGATAGACTGGACAATAAGCGGATTGGACAATAATTATTAAATGAAAATGCCAAATCAAGTGCAATGAAGTTTCTCAAATGTGTTAATGTGATACAAAAAAGTTGACCTCTATTTATAATTTTTCACGAAATAATGTTAGTAAATAGATTAAGTACAGGACAGAACGATATAAATCCACAAAAATCAACAGATCTAAATTCGGGTTATCAATATATTTTCATTTTTATATTAAAACGGTTAATTTTAGATGCTTGTACTACTATGTATAACTAAGAAGCTATAATCTTAATGTAATTCCATACCTTTGAATCAAATCCTGTCATATGACCAAACTATTTGTGACAGCTAACGCCTTTGAAGCCTTGTAAATCTTTTTAACGTTGCAAAGCTTGTAGTGACAATCACGTAAAGTTCGTTACGGTAGCATGCAGTCAAATATTTTCACCCATCTATATCTACAGTTTGTACATACATGCAGAAAAATTTATAACACCATATTAGTGCTGTAAAGAATGCAAACGTTTCTTCACCAGTGCAATACGGCCCACAATCTCCTTGTCACAGCGGTCTGCCAAATAGACAACACATGTGCGTATCACAAAAAATTCAACAATGGAGAAGTAAGGTAATACACCTGATTATGGCACGACCGTCGTAATGCGTAGAAATGCTAAAATAAAAATAAAAGTGATTGAAGCAATCAACCAATAATTGTTGGCGTCTAATCAGTCACAGCCCTTAACAAACACTTCATTTTGGACGACATATTTGTTCATGTTGCTTCTTTGAAGACAGTATCGGCAAATGCTGAGATGGTTCTTACAAGAGAATCAAACCCATTTCCTTTCACGTCCACGTGCAACTGCTTTCTCTAATATTCTTACAGGTATAGTAGTAGTAGTAGTAGCTTTATTCATCTGTAGATGATACAAGGATATAGGACATGTTAAAGTATTTACAAGTTTAGACGAATTTAAATTGATTCGTATACACATGTACTTACAACTTCTAGTTAGACATGATCATTAGATTTACTCCTGGTATACAATATTTTTTTTACAAATAACTTATTAAATAATGTAATGCAACACCGTTCACTCATATTTCACTATCAGTCACTGCACACACTATACACACATTGTTTCATAACACTTTCCTCACTACACACACACACACACACACACACTGGTGATCTTTGGGCCATTTTCTGTACCGTAACTTTCCTTTTGCTACCTAGAAAAAATGAGTCAGCGTCCATCTATAATGAGTGACATGTTGAGCTCAGAAAGAGGAAGAGGTGTTACTATTGTGCAATGTATAGCTTGGGGGTAAGTATTTCTAGAAAGGAAAAAAGAAGGAAAAACATAAAGTGAAGGTGTTATGTGGAATGTTGGATGATTTATAATCATTATTATTATTATTTATTTGTACAACATTTTTTTGTTAAACCCCTACTCTGTTTTATCTAAGTAACCCTTTAATGTATGAAATGTATTGCATAACAGGTACTTTTTAGCTGCCTTTTTAAATAAGTGCATTTTTGCAATTCCTTTAATCTCTTTTGGTAATTCATTGTACAGTTTTACTCCTTGGTAGAAAATGCTGTTTTGAGTTTTATGTTTATTTTTTCTTGGTAAATGTAAGTTGAGTCTATCTCTTGTGGTATGGTCATGGACAGAGCTGTTTGTGCAGTAATTATCAATGTTATTTTTGATGTGTATAACTGACTGGTAAATGTATTCATATGGAGCAGTTAAAATCCCCAGTGTTTTGAACAGATCCTTACAGTGAGATCGACTAGTATTTTTAGTTATTATTCTTATGGTTCCTTTCTGGAGTTTAAAAATTGTGTTCATATTTTGTGCGTTTGTTCCCCAAAAAAGAATGCTACAGCTAAGAACTGAGTGTACATATGGATAATATGTAACTAAAAGACACTGCATGTTACACACTCTTGAGGATTCTAAGGACATAACATGCTGATGACATTCTGTTTGCAAGTACCTTTGTGTGTTCACACCACTTCAACTGAGAATAAATATGCATTCCTAGAAATTTTGCATTTGCTACACAATCTATAGAGGTGCCATCTACATTTAATTTAACAATGTCATTTTTCCTCTGCAAACTGAAATTCATGGGATTAGTTTTCTTTATGTTCAATGGCACTTTATTGCTTAATGACCAATCATAAACTTCCTTGAGAGTTTCATTTGCTTTCTCAGCGAAGAGTTCTGTTTTCTCAGTGACTATAATATTGCTGCCATCAGCGAAGAGAATTTTTTCACCATGAGTCGCACTAGTGCGAAATTCATTCACGTGTATCAGGAATAGTAGTGGTTTTAATATGCTACCTTGTGGAACCCCTATATTATTGTATTTTGGTTCTGATAAGTGGTTTACTAAATGTTTGGATATATTTGAAATATGTGTTATCTCTACTCTTTGTACCCTATCTGCTAGGTATGATCGACACCAGTCATTAGCTACCCCTCTTATTCCTAATGCTTCTAATTTATTTAATAGAATCTGGTGGTCGATTGTATCAAACGCCTTAGAAAGATCCAAAAATATGCCTGTGACATACTCATCTTTATCAAAAGCATCAAGTACAAGTTTTGTGAATTCTACTATGGCTGACTCCGTATTTTTGCCACTTCGGAAACCAAACTGTGATTCGCTTAAAGATTGTATTTATTCAGGTAATTCATCAATCTGCCTTTCATAATTGCTTCTATTATTTTTGAGAATGCTGACTGCAGGGAAATGGGCCGGTAATTTTCTATGTCTTCTGCGTTATCTTCTTAAGCAAAGGTACAACTCTTGCCTGTTTTAACTGCTCTGGAAATGTCCCTGATGTGAAGGAGTCATTTATTATATTCGTTATGGGGCCTTGTATAATCCCTACGAATTGCTTCAGTACACACATTGGTGCTTCATCTACGCCTACTGACTTTTTTTTTTAGTTTTTGAACTGTTTTATTGTCTTTAGTCTCTGTGGTCGGAAGTAACATCATTGTATTTAGTGCAACATTATTTAGAGCTGTTATATTTGTTTTGGGAAATTATTGCTGTACCTTCTCTGCAATAAACTACCCTGCTGTCCCATAGCCATGGATGCTTTTACAGCTTTGCATTCCTCGTCTCGTCCAGTCTTTCCTTCTTTGCCATTTTGCAATTTTTGTCAGCTTGATTTCTTAGACATTAACATTCCCTTTTGCTTCCTTCATTTCCTGCATTTTCGTGTTTTTTCTTGTCATCAGTGAAATGTAATATCTCGTATGTCCCCCAAGGATTTCCACGAGGCCTTGTCTTTTTTGCGTATATGATCCTCTGTTGCCTCTACTATTTCATCTCTCAAAGCAACACATCCGTCTTGTATTGTGTACCTTTCCATGTGTCAGTCAATCGTGGCCTAATGCTCCATTTGATACTTGGCAACTATTTTCTCTCTCAAATTATCTAGCTTCCATCTCCTTAATTTCCTACTTTTATGCAACTTATTAAGCTTTAGTTTGCAATTCATAACCAATAAACCGTTGACGGAATCCACATCTGCCCCTGGAACTGTTTTTCTGTTTAAAAACTAGTTTGTGAATCTGTGTCCTACTATTGCGAACACATCTGAAGCCTTCTGGTGTTTGCAGGTCTTTTTCACATATAAGCCCTTGTTTCATGATGTTCCCGCGTTATCGACAAGCGCCGGCACGACGATGAAGAGGGGAAGTTCGGAGAGGACTGCGAGACGACGTCAGACTATAGGACGCTGAGTAGGGCGACACCAAGGCAGGAGCGGTATCTACACGAAGAGAATATAAACGCCGCATTGCCTAGCCGTGGCCGTAGTGGAAGACGAGCCGTCATACAAACGCTATAGCAATGACTTATGAACTGTTGTGTTTTGCTTGCATTGAACTTCCATACACCGAAGGACACAGATCACAGATGATTTTTATGTCTCCATTTGCTTGCGACATACCTTTGTGAATACGCAAAGGTAAGTATAGTCAGTTTAACTTACAGTAATAAATTCCATTAATACGATTTGCTTGAATAGTTGTCTAGCGATCTGAGAGAACAGCTTCCTAGGCACCCTACATTAGACGAGTTGGCAGGATACTGCACATGCTGTTTGAACCCTTGCGCTCTTTGCAACACACTAACAGGCAGCTACACCTTTCGTTCCTCTCCACCAGTCAATGTCCTCTCACTAAATTTCCTTCTCGTCCTATACCTGCTATGGAATTCTTTTCGTCAACTGCGGAGCTAAGAGGCATGTAAAGAAGGACTAAATTGGAGGGTGTTGGCTTTGTATTGCAAGTTCTCTAGCTTATTCGTGATGTTCTACGAGTGGGGTGTGATTTCACTTTTTATTCGATAAATAATACTCCATACTTATACAATGAATATTTTTCAGACGGAAGTCTGTAATAGTCGATATTTTACGCCGTAGATGCTGTCACTAGTGTTGTCGTTGCCTGAGTAGCTTTTGACCTGAGAGGTTCCCGAGGTGGTCACCTTGCTGAGCGGTCTGGGAATAACTAGCAGGACACAGAGATGCAAAAGCAGAGGATGTTGATTTTTGGAAATATGGATTCGCAAAGATTGATTTTAGAAGTGTGAAGATATTCAGGTATGTTGTCGCCGCTTGCTTGCTCACGCGTAATTAATGTTGAGTTTGAGAAAGGTAAACTTCCGATGTGAGTTATCTTCATTGATTCGGGTGTGTTACTTTGATTGTCGAGATGAAATTAAGCAACACTCTATGCTAACGCGGCTTGGATTCAGAATTATTGATTCACCAACTCCTTTCCATTTCATTAACGAATGAAATGGTAGAGTTATATTTTTTTACAAGACATGACATTTATAAAGGTTGTTGCAATAGGTAAAAGTGAGTTTCGCAATACAGTTTGTAAAAGCTAGTCGATTTTATATCATTCAGTAAGTTTATTTTCTTTCACCATTACCTTACTAAAGTTGTATTTTATTATCGTGTGTTACCTCATTGCACTTGGCGGAACACAGTTACTTAAAGTTTAAAGTACGATGTGCTTAGCGTGGCTACTTTTCCTTGCATTGCACTTCACCAAGGTTTTTCTTCAGCTGGGCTGCTGATGCGCCGCATTCTAACTACCTTTCACCACTTTCGAACAGTACTGAGTTTCCGTGCCACAAGGTGAGTTACGAAAGCTTGTTATCGCCAGTTTAACATCACTGTTAGGACACAGTCAAGCATTGTATTAAAAATCATCAGGGTCAGTTCAGTTAACGTCTAATTCAGATCTCATTTCTTTGTCAGACATTCTTGATCTTACAGTGCTGTGTTACGTGTTCACGTGTGTGTCACTCAATGTTCGCAATTTTACTTAGTTTTCGTACGTAAATTTGCAGGACATTAAAACAGTAGCATTTTGGCCATTTATTCTTTCAAAGTTCAGTTTGTAATTATATGCAGGATTTTCGTTCTGTAGTTGGAACGGCTAGACACCTACTCTGACGTCACACAGTATAGCACTGTTCACTGCATTGTACAATTCAGAATTTCACACGGTAATTTCTTTAGTATACGGTTTTAGTATTCTAACTATTTTTAGTAAAAGTTAACTGGCGTATAGTTATTCTATTTCAGATGGATTTGGTGAACCTTTTTATCAGACGGCGTTTACGTAAGCACACAACTTGCAGCGTTCAGTTGACAGAACGTCCACATTGCAATAAATACGCACACGAAAGGTAAGAGTAGGAGACCATTGTACAAAACAAAAAACAAACAAAGCAATTGCATTATCTATATTAACTACTACAACTCATCCACTAAGCTGTTCACAGAAGCTCATCCGTACTCTTTTCGTTTCATTGATTATTAGACCTAGTTCTGCATTGTTCCTATTTGATTTTGTGGTGATGATCTTGCACTTGTGCGACTAGATGTCCTGTTGTTTTTGTCACTGAACTTCATCACTTCATATAACTTTGTTTATATTTAGTAATAGTTGTACAATGTTGCTATCAAATCCTACTATCAGTTTATATTGATTTATATATCGTTTACCATTTCAAAGAAGGCACTCCTCTTCTGGGCTTTTTGTCGTGTACCGAAAGTGCACGGCTTTCTCTTATTGGGTTGCTCTTTCGAACATTCCCCACTACAGGGTTAAGAGCTAACCCACCGCGCTGTGTGGAAAAGCCTCGGAGCACAGAGCCCGCCCGTGCCTGCAGGCCGCATTTCACGCAGCAGGTGTGCGGTCTGCTCGCTAAGCCCTCTGCACAGAACCGTGCCGTCTAATGCTTCTATCGTTGTGACTATGGCCAGAACAAATAAATGAAAGCCAATGAAATAAAATATCATCTGTGACAGGTAAAATAACTATTTTAATAGCGGAAAGGCAATATTTGATTTGCTTCAGATAATTCTGACAATTAATTATTATGTACCGACATTTAGTACACTAGCCTATCAGTCTTGTCCAGTCTAACTCACTGAAGTTCATTAAAAGCTGACTACGATCATTAAACTGCAGTTAATTAGAGTCTATTGTATAGACCTGTTCAAGTTTCACACAGTGAATTGAGAAGAAAGGAAGTAAAGAAATAAATTTTCTTTGATAGCAGTTTGTATTTGTGGACAGACCGTTCGGTATCTCGTACAATTAAGTATGTTCCACTCCACTGCAGCTGCTGTTTCTTGTAATGCCGGAACTTGAAAAGGATTCAGCGGAGCACTTCAGACAGACTGGAGACTTTCATGCATTCCCCGTAGATTTGGGGTGACAGGCCGTCGCGCAGCTGTCATCGCCCAATCAGCTGATCGCTTACGACATGTCAACTGAGTTCGTGCGCTGGCCGCTTGGAGCACTGACATGTGCTTACTATCTTCTGCAGAGCGTGAATGTTCCGCCGTTTTCGAGTGTGGTATTTTAGATTATTCCATTGTTGACTCCTTTCTAAGAGTCTTGCTTTTAGCGCACGTCAACGAATAGTTTCCTAGAGTTATGTTAATTCTATTTTCAAGTTTCTTGGACCGCTGTAATTTGAAAACATTCTACGCAAATAAAGTGCATTGAATGTAGGAGATGCCTTAACACAATTCTGCCACAATAAGACAAGCCACAATCCTCGTGCACAGTAAAACTTGCGACAGAGTAATGATCACTGGTCTGCATACGAGGAAAATTTAATTTGATGTGACGACTTTAAACGAGAAAATTCTTCCACATATAAAGCCGGATCGCAAGCAAGCTCGAACTGAGGATTATTCCTCATAAATACCAGCTGTCTGAATGCCGTCTACGTGTAGCGATAATTACCTCAGTAGGTTTTGTGGAAGAAAAGTGTTTTATCTTGTTAAATACCTTGGATTTTTCACAGAAATCCGTTTGATAGCTAACTGAACATTTGTACACCTATATAGCGATGTAGTCCAATCCAGAATAAATGTAAGAGCATACGTATTTCTTCTCGTTACGTGCAGTGAATCAGGGGTAACCTTGGATCCCCGAGTATTGCAACACTAGCACTCCTAACAGTTTATGTGTTATTATCGTTGGTTGTGATTATCTTTCAGTTCGAAAAAAACTTTGTCATAATTGTTACGTGAGAGACTCCATAAATCACATTTAAATAAATAAACTCTGGTCTGCGACCTGTATTGATACTATTTCATGTAAATACATTTTAACTCACAGTAAATTAATACAAGCACGCGTCGTATTTGAATCATTATGTAGCACCTACAATTGCTTACCTCACAGGGTTGCTTCGATTATGGGACGCACATAGCCGTGACGGCTGTAGACAAGAATACAGCTACGCGTTGCCGCTGACGATCGTGGGTTCGACGCTCATCGACATCCTCCTGCCAACCCTCGTCTACTGGATGTAATTCTGAATCCTATTATTCTTTACAAGAGAAGTAGCTCAAAATGTCCCGATCTGGACGTAGCAGGATTTGTTCCTCTTTCTCACTAAGAAACCTTTACAAACGGGCGCCATTACATTTGGAGAGCTAAGTTCATAAATGTGTAGCTTTCTCAAAATGGTTCAAGTGGCTCTGAACACTATGGGACTTAACATCTGAGGTCATCAGACCTCTAGAACTTAGAACTTCTTAAACCTAACTAACCTAAGGATTACACACATCCATGCCCGAGGCAGGATTCGAATCTGCGACCGCAGCGGTCGCGCCGTTCCAGACTGAAGCGCCTAAATCCGCTCGGCCACGGTGGCCGGCTGTAGCCATTTAAATAGTATGTTATAATTTAAATTCGAATATTTGTCATTTTAAAGACCATCTATAAGTATGGTCAAAAAAGAAAGTGAAGGCGACTTGCCTCTACACTAGCGCCACCTGTAGCTTGTATATCTTCGGAAATATTTTGAACACAGTTGACGCCACGCTAAGGCATAAGTTTTATTGATACTGCCATTGAACATTGTTTTATGCGTTCTAAGTTTTGATGAGTGAACTTTCAACAGTTCAAGCTTTTTAATTTTTCATTTTTTGTAACCCAATAACAAGCACCCCACACACTTATGGTCCTCTAATCTTAATTATATATATGATGGTGCTAGCAGCCGAAATCATGTTACAAATAAAAATATATACAGGGTGTTAAACAAAGTATTCCACACTTTGAGAGATGTTAGTGCCGACCAAAACGAAAAAGTCTAGTAAACTTGGCTGTAAAATGCTTACCTTAAGAGCTATGTGCATCGCTACTGTAAGACACGCCCCTTCTAGTGCGCGCTCTTTACTGTTACGAACTACTTACAGAAAGAAGTAAAAAACTAAGAGCCCAAGTTTACAGGACTTGTTTTTTCTTGTATTAGTCGATGCTGTCAACTCTCAAAGTATGGAATACTTTTTTATCACACAGTCTCAGCATTCCAGGCAGACTTATTCACAAAAAAGGGCGAAACATTTTAGTTTAGGAAACTAAAAAGAAATAAATGAAAAGATGATTTGCTTCTTTTCCACATTTCTATTAGTTCAGTGCATTATTTTATTGAAGTTATTCGTCTTTGTTCCTGGGAGTTATCAAATATTTCATAAAATTCAACAAAAAGTCAATCTTCTACAGGATCTTGCGGTTGTATACACACAGAGTAAACGGCACGGGACACTAAAAGCGTACTCGTGTGAGATGAGGTAGTGTTTAAGGCTATTGCCTCACATTTCTGAGGAGAGGATTTCAAATATCCGTCTCGCTGTTGAGGTTCCCGTGATTTATTCGACAAGGAAAATTTCGATCTCCCTCCCCATTCTTTCCCAATAAGAAAAGGAATATTAATACACTCCTGGAAATTGAAATAAGAACACCGTGAATTCATTGTCCCAGGAAGGGGAAACTTTATTGACACATTCCTGGGGTCAGATACATCACATGATCACACTGACAGAACCACAGGCACATAGACACAGGCAACAGAGCTTGCACAATGTCGGCACTAGTACAGTGTATATCCACCTTTCGCAGCAATGCAGGCTGCTATTCTCCCATGGAGACGATCGTAGAGATGCTGGATGTAATCCTGTGGAACGGCTTGCCATGCCATTTCCACCTGGCGCCTCAGTTGGACCAGCGTTCGTGCTGGACGTGCAGACCGCGTGAGACGACGCTTCATCCAGTCCCAAACATGCTCAATGGGGGACAGATCCGGAGATCTTGCTGGCCAGGGTAGTTGACTTACACCTTCTAGAGCACGTTGGGTGGCACGGGATACATGCGGACGTGCATTGTCCTGTTGGAACAGCAAGTTCCCTTGCCGGTCTAGGAATGGTAGAACGATGGGTTCGATGACGGTTTGGATGTACCGTGCACTATTCAGTGTCCCCTCGACGATCACCAGTGGTGTACGGCCAGTGTAGGAGATCGCTCCCCACACCATGATGCCGGGTGTTTGCCCTGTGTGCCTCGGTCGTATGCATTCCTGATTGTGACGCTCACCTGCACGGCGCCAAACACGCATACGACCATTATTGGCACCAAGGCAGAAGCGACTCTCATCGCTGAAGACGACACGTCTCCATTCGTCCCTCCATTCACGCCTGTCGCGACACCACTGGAGGCGGGCTGCACGATGTTGGGGCGTGAGCGGAAGACGGCCTAACGGTGTGCGGGACCGTAGCCCAGCTTCATGGAGGCGGTTGCGAATGGTCCTCGCCGATACCCCAGGAGCAACAGTGTCCCTAATTTGCTGGGAAGTGGCGGTGCGGTCCCATACGGCACTGCGTAGGATCCTACGGTCTTGGCGTGCATCCGTGCGTCGCTGCGGTCCGGTTCCAGGTAGACGGGCACGTGCGCCTTCCGCCGACCACTGGCGACAACATCGATGTACTGTGGAGACCTCACGCCCCACGTGTTGAGCAATTCGGCGGTACGTCCACCCGGCCTCCCGCATGCCCACTATACGCCCTCGCTCAAAGTCCGTCAACTGCACATACGGTTCACGTCCACGCTGTCGCGGCATGCTACCAGTGTTAAAGACTGCGATGGAGCTCCGTATGCCACGGCAAACTGGCTGACACTGACGGCGGCGGTGCACAAATGCTGCGCAGCTAGCGCCATTCGACGGCCAACACCGCGGTTCCTGGTGTGTCCGCTGTGCCGTGCGTGTGATCATTGCTTGTACAGCCCTCTCGCAGTGTCCGGAGCAAGTATGGTGGGTCTGACACACCGGTGTCAATGTGTTCTTTTTTCCATTTCCAGGAGTGTAGTTATGGCCCCAACAACGTCCATGGAGGATGAACGGAAAATAGCTCTTGTCTTTATTTTAGAAAGAACTGTCCCAGCATTTGTGTTAGGCGACGATAGGTCTAGAATATCTAAATATGGGAGACTGGACGAGGACATGAACTGCTGCCCTTTCGCATGCTCATCCACTCTCTTCCCGATGCGCCACCTGCTGCAGCTCTAAGGACCTGTTGTCGACGGGACGTTAAGGTCTTACGTAATCAAGTTTCACCTTACTCGTAGAGTCAGTATGCCGGGAAAGTAAATGAAACCTATTTTGATTGGGTGGCAGGAGTAGGCGGAGTCTGACAACCTTTGATGGGCCTCACCCACGAGCGATGAATCGCAGCAGTCTGTCATCAGGTCGCGCGATCTGTCCGCAGATCAGATATTTGCCTGGAAAATCGTAAATCGCAGCGATCGAACACTGATTGCTCGTAATTCCTATGCAATATGATGCATCGTACGAATTGTACAAAAATATGGGTGGCTACCAGGGACCAGTTTCTTTATATAAGACAATTTTGTCATCAGTACCATCGCAAACTGGGACTGAACATCAAACAAATTTATAATAAATGAAAATCCCTTATGCTCATCATCGTATGGTTAATTTAAATAAATTGTTAACCGATCAAAGGCTACAAATTTGTTTGTGAGAGTAAAATTATATTCTAACATCTGTAAATCAGTAATACTCCATCATAATAATTCTAATTTAAACAGTTTGGTCATTTTGTTTTCGTTAATATAGTTGTATAATTCGTTGAATATGGGTTACAGAATATAGACGTTACCTTAAATTTACTGAATTTTCTTGGGAACGGAAAGCATTGCGGAGACTTACATCTAAAGAGTATCATGACAAAATAAGAGAGAAAAAAACGTGGAGTTGCTGCTCTAAAAGTAAAAAGTCCTCACAGCAGTCACTAAGAATAAGGTTACAAATACACAATTTGATATCACAAAAAGGTAGGAAATTCTTACGTGCAAATTCTTGTGTGTCAGGAAATCATGCAAAGAAAATCGACATACCATATCTGTGGTATCATAAAAACTTTGTTTCTCAAGGACGATACAGGGCCTTTTTCATTGACAACCAGTTTCATGAATTAATCAATATTTTTGTGGTTAATGTATGTTTTCAGTAAAATTAATTCAACTGTGAGATGAGGGTGCAGTGATTTAAAGTCCAGATTAATTGTTTTTATATTTAATAACATCTCTTATAAGTACTTCAGTACAAAGTACATCATATAGAAAAACAGAACAAGTATAACGTTTACAAGTTAATATTTAAACACAAAATGGTTCAAATGGCTCTGAGCACTATGGGACTCAACAACTGAGGTCATCAGTCCCCTGGAACTTAGAACTACTTAAACCTAACTAACCTAAGGACATCACACACATCCATGCCCGAGGCAGGATTCGAACTTGCGACCGTAGCAGTCACGCGGTTCCGGACTGAAGCGCCTAGAACCGCCCAGCCACCCCGGCCGGCATTTAAACACAACCTGATGGGATAATGTCTTTCATATATACAGGGTGATTATAATTAAACTTTCAAACTATTGCAGAAATAACACCACTGGTCAGAATGACGTCAAATTGCAACGGAATATTATCGGAGAAGGGGCAAAACGCATGGCAGAAGAAAAATAAGTAGTTACAAAATGTAGCAAGACATAGCGCTGTAAACATCATAATTTAATAGCGGTCTACTACAAATGACAAATGAATCATACAATGCCTAAGGCATATGTTTGGCGCTAAACAAACTGAACTACTCAGTGTGCATGGGTGCACAGTTGAGAAACTGTTAGTTACGTGAGCCCATCCACCACGGCAAGGTCGTATCACATCGGATGGGAAAAATCGGTTTTTAATGGTCCCATCCACACATCGACGCTGTTGGAGAGGTGGAATGACGTGGTTGTGCAAAAGGCACTCATAGCACTTACCAGTGGCGGTACAGGTAACATGACGGGAAGCACCTTTCTCTTCGAAAAAATATGGCTCTGTGATAAATGATGCCGTAAACCAGCACCACACAGTGACCTTTTCAGGATGAAGTGGTAGTGGTTGATCTGCATGTGGGTTTTCCGTTGCCCATATTCTACAGTTCCGTGTATTGACATGTCCTGTCAGATGGAAGTGGGCTTCGTCTGTCCACAAAATCTTTCACGGCCAGTCATCGCCCATTTCCATGCAAGCAAGAAATTGTAAAGCAAAGGTCTCTCTTGCTGGCAGGTGAACAGGAAACGAGTCGCGCGCATGCGTAATTCTGATGGGATAGCAAAGAAGGACGTTTCGTAGGATTTTACGCACCGTGATCACGGGTATATCCAATGTTCGAACAATTCTCCGTGCACTGCACGCTTGCACACCACTACTCGTCTCCTCCTGCATTGCTGTGGCCACTGCTTCCACTGATGTCGAATCAATTCGTTTCCTCCCTCTACCAGATTGCACACTAAAAGAACCCGTCTCTTCGAATTTCCGAATCATCTTCTCCAGACCCAGGGCAGTCATCGGACCGACGTCTATTTTCAAACCTTTCAGTGTCCGGCACTTCTGCAGAGCGACGTGTGCACAGCCATCATTCCTGTAATACAGCTTTACAAACAGCGCGATCCTGAATTGAGACAGTCATGGCGAACGCCGCAGACGCGAGAGGAGGAAAAGCTGTGTACCCAGAGTGTTTATACCAACTTCGATGGGTCATGCGCACGACAGGTGTTTTCATTTACGTATTCTGACACATATTATTGTTTTTCTTCTGCGATACCTTTTCCCCCTTCTCCGATAATATTCCATTGCAATTTGACGTCATTCTGACCGGTGGTGTTATTTTTACAGCGTTTTGCAAGTTTAACTTTAATTATAATCATCCCGTAATTAGGGTGTGGGGATCGCTCAGAAGAAAATTATCATTATAGGCATATTTGTGAATAATAAACTAAGTTATGTTGCAATGATGCTCCGCCATTACTATTTAAATATTTGACGTACATTTCTCGAACTTTCTGAACTGAAGTATTTGACATATATCCGCTTCTTTGGTGCGCCAATAAATAACTGTGACATCCTGTTTTCGTCACTCTTCTGTCGTAATTTTTCATGTCGGAGCATTCTGACGACGAGTATGTGCCTGGACTGTTTCTGCGTAAGAAATTACGAAGCGTGCAAGAAACCACACAGCTGAAGAGATATTCTCTAGATCAGGTGTGATCTGAGCTTTAAGAAACTTGGAACCGTGTGTGAAATACATTCTCTACAGGCTGCCTAACGCGAGAAGCTCGATAACCTACTGCAGTGACCGTGAGGCGCAACCCCTGCAAGCCCGACTTCCATCAAACAAACCGAGCTACACTGGACGGCCTACTCGCCAGGGGAACGGGTCCGACAGGGAATGCTAGTGGCCCGCTGCAGAGGCTGCTATGAGGGACGCGCTCTGTGGCGTAACTGGCAGTGTGAGATACGGCGTGTGTTCGAGAACAGCTTCCAGCGAGAGTCGGCCGGAGTTCTAGTTCCAGTGGCTGTCGCCGTTACCGCTCCAGTTTATCGCCGCCCACCTGTCCACCACTTTTCGACGATGCATACACCGTTATGGCACTGCCCACTCCGGATGGGAGACTATATAGCGCGCTCCAATTGGACTTAGCCTCAGAGCTGAACTGTCGGAGGCTAGGGTTTGTACAATGACCACTTGAAGTTGAGTATTTGTGTGTCATTGAATAAATATATGCAACGAAAGCTTCTGATACGAAGTTTTTTACTGGCTTGATCGCGTATACGTACACTGGATTACTAGGCTCGACAGGACTAAGCTGCTGGCTCCACAGACTACAGGGTATGAAATCATGCAGTGCGATAAGCCGCACGTTTATTTTCGTACCATCGTAACGGAATCATAATAAAAAGAGAGTAGAACACTAAAAAACATAGCTGTGTCTCCACAGCAAGGCAGAATCATACAAATGGCCACTTCTTGATGTGCCACACCTCTTTTACTTGTATGCAACAGCACCTTGGTGTGTTGTCAACATACACGCTGGCGACGAAGAGTAGTTACAACACCTCTGTTTCCTGTTTGTAACGTCTCCGCTCTGGCGTACGTTAACTTTTTAAAGCCTGTACTATGATAAGTTGACGGCCTTCACCTTTTTAAGAAAGGATTTTAGTACATATGTTGACCGCGTGTACCTGAATGGAAGCAAAATCGGACTTATACCCAGTCAATAACAACAATGATACGTCAAGCAAGTATAAAGTGCAACTACACGTTAGGACGGGCAAGGAATATGCACAGCAGATGCTGCCAATTGTTAATAATACGGTCGCCAGCCTAATTAGGCATTAAGTGAGTTTTTTTTTCTTGTACAGGTGGGTGTACGTACAAGCATAACAACACGTCGTAATACTGCATTATATGGTAAATTTTAGAACCAGAAAAATCTACTGAACTAATATTTTCCCTTTCTGTACTAATCTGGACAAGCTGTAAATACACAACATTACACTGCAATGATTACTACAAACTGCATTATGTCTATTGATCCGACTGAAATCGGGCATAGACGACCCTAGAAATAGCACTTTTGAGACACACATACAATGTCAATTTTAATAAGAGTAAACACTGATAAATTTAGGTTTTATATTAACTTTAACTTTGCAGGTCAAATCAGTTCAGTACACTCCAGAATTTAAATGAATAGAAATGAAAAGAGTGGAAGGGGGGGGGGGACCCTGAAACTGTTATGATCAATGTGTTGAAACTATTAACTATTGGAAACATTAAGCACTCAAGATTTACAAAATATGAGTTACTACTCTTTTAGTCTTATTACTTCCTCATTTAACTACCATTATTTTTGTCTCAAATTATTTAAGCTTCATTACTAAACCAATTCAAAAATTATCTTCCAACTTTGTCAGACCTTTGTTCTTTGCTTATATTTTCATTAACAATAAAGCTCCTTAAACATCTTTCTAGCATAGATAGGTCTGCAGGTAATTCTTATTAACATAAACTTTAAATCTTCATTTCGGGACACTCGGATTTCACAACATGTGGAAAGGACCCTGTCTCGGTTAGTGATGAGGATAATTAATTGATAGGGCAATTCTGGTAAAAGTTAAGTTATTGTTGAATAGTCAGGAACAAAATTAACACTGGTTCACACGAATACAATTCTAAAGATTCAACCTGTTCGAGTCGATGCGGCGGTTGGCGGGCAGCGAGATGGCGAGGTGCACAGCACACATACAATCGCAGCTATGGCTCTTGCTGTATCGGCACTTTGGTTCTTCTTGGCGTCGCAATCCTTTTCAATTCAGTGCCTATAGAATATAGCCATGCTGTATAGTCGTCGGAAACGGCACATACGAGGCTCAATAAAACAACTTTTTCCAGGATAGCCTCCTCGATCCGGAACGTGTTCCTCAGACCGATGCCCAACTCCGACTATTACTGCTGAGCCCGTTATGCCGTGCCGCGCCCGTGTGCATTTTCCCGCGCTCGCCTGCCATCCACCTTTTACCGCTCCCCTACAGATAGGGTATTCACCAAAGGTTTTACATTCCTCATATCCTAATACATTGCCTAGCATGGACCAGGCGCACAATTACAATTTCAAACATGTTACAATAGATTCAACAAGGGTTACACTTCAATTTTGTTATAGCATTGCTTGAAATCTGACATAAATATTAATATTCACATCTAAAGTTGCTTACAATTTCTTTAACACAATGACATGAAAATAAAAAGAAATGAAATCAAAACATTACTTACATTAATTCATCGAAAATCAGAAGAAAAAATCATTATATGTACAGCTGTTGTTACACATGCCCCTGTTTCCAGTAAATTTTTCTAATTATGAATTTAATGGGAGCACTAAATTTTACATTAATGCAGTGGTTCTGAATCTTTATGTGAATGTCCAAAAGAATTTACACCACATACTTCCTTTCACTCACATTATATAGGTCTATACTTTTTAACATATCAAGAGCATTTACTTGTCATTTACTTAAGTGTTTTTTGCACAGTCCAACCTCCCATCACAGCATTATTAAAATAGCAAATTACTCATTTTTACTAAATTTTTCAAAGAAATAATTTCAAAATCTGGAACACAACCACTTAACTATAATAGCAAACACAAATATCTATATACACTATAAGACAATTCGTTGCTGCTTGCATTGAATGGCAGTCCATTTCCTTACTTACTAAAAAAAACAAATACACAATAATATTCAGAAAATTTACTACACCTATTTGCTGTCTATTATTCAGATTTGGGCAGTCCTTTTCACCTCATATTGTCACATCTCCTGTATCACACTTACAATTCTCCATTGACTATTTATCTGCCCTCATTAGTGTTTGGCAGTCTTTCATATTATGACTCATATACTGTCCACTTTGATTTTCGGCATTTACCCTTTCCTTTTCAGTCCTTCTCTCCATACATTCTTACATTTATAGTGCATTGGTAATCTGAAACTCACATAACTACATTAGCATACTGATATTTGTATACATATATTTACAGAGATTAGTTACATTTTGAATAAAATAGTTTCAGCATAGGGTACAGCACATTTACTGCAAATTGCTTTCTGAGTATCCTTATGTCACTCATTTCTAGGAACATACAGTTTCAGGTCCACAACATTTCTTACACCTAAAGGTCTTTTGGATTTTGGGTAGGTCAGGTAGTAAGCATTATCGTGTGGAATGTTCTGTATTATATATGGTCCATTATAAATATATTTAAATTTGGATATTTCATGGTTCAGTTCACTAGACTTTTCGTGGGTTTTTAAAAGAACATAATCCCCAATTTTAAATTTTGAAACTTTCAGATTTTTATCGTGTCTTTTTGATCTAGATTCAGCTTTTTGCTTTGCCCTTTTTCTGACTAATTCTTTCTTTTGACTCAAACTTGTACAAGGTGGAAACTCTAGTTTTTCCTCGATTAAACTTTTACTTCTGCTGCCTAACAAAATTTCTTCCGGTGGGAACCCAGTAGATTCATGATGTAAGGTGTTCATGACATTCTCAAAATCCGATATAAATCTGCCCCAGGCTCTATGGTTGTGACTGCAGTATGTTCTACACAATCTCCCGATTTCTCGCATGTACCTTTCAACCGGGTTGCTAGCAGGATGGTAGGCTGCGATATATTTAACCTCCACACCGTTTTTCTCCATTCCTTCTTTCCAAATTTTGGATATAAACTGGGGTCCATTGTCAGATAGTACTGCCTTGGGTTTCCCAATGGTTCTGAAGTATTCGACCATCCTATCAAATACAGCTTTTCTGTTGCTTTTTTCAACGGGTATAATTTCACAAACTTTGAGAATACTTCCAAAATTACTAAAATATATGCACAATTTTCCGAAGTCTTTGGGAGGGGACCATACAAATCTACAGATAATAATTCTAGGGTGTCTTCAGGTAATGTACTTTGCATTGGACCCCTACTAGTTTTATTTGGTACTTTGGCCTTTTGACAGACATCACACGACTTAACCCGTTCCTTTACCTTCTTACTGACACTACCAGCAATCACTACTACATTATTCAATTTATCCAAACATTTCTTTGGCTCCCTATGCCCCAATCCTAAATGAAAATAATCTATGACATCAGTATCAAACTGGTGTGGCCAACATACTCTCCATTCCTCAGTGGTTAAATCTTTCCTCCCATATAAAATGCCTTTACAGATTTTGTAACACTTCTTAATTTGAGGATACTGCACACTTTCAAAATTTACCTTCACAGATTTCCATGTTGGATCCTCATTCTGATGGTATCTCATATTTTTACATATCTACATCTACATTGATACTCCGCAAGCCACCCAACGGTGTGTGGCGGAGGGCACTTTACGTGCCACTGTCATTACCTCCCTTTCCTGTTCCAGTCGCGTATGGTTCGCGGGAAGAACGACTGTCTGAAAGCCTCCGTGCGCGCTCTAATCTCTCTAATTTTACATTCGTGATCTCCTCGGGAGGTATAAGTAGGGGGAAGCAATATATTCGATACCTCATCCAGAAACGCACCCTCTCGAAACCTGGCGAGCAAGCTACACCGCGATGCAGAGCGCCTCTCTTGCAGAGTCTGCCACTTGAGTTTATTAAACATCTCCGTAACGCTATCACAGTTACCAAATAACCCTGTGACGAAACGCGCCGCTCTTCTTTGGATCTTCTCTATCTCCTCCGTCAGACCGATCTGGTACGGATCCCACACTGATGAGCAATACTCAAGTATAGGTCGAACGAGTGTTTTGTAAGCCACCTCCTTTGTTGATGGACTACATTTTCTAAGCACTCTCCCAATGAATCTCAACCTGGTACCCGCCTTACCAACAATTAATTTTATATGATCATTCCACTTCAAATCGTTCCGCACGCATACTCCCAGATATTTTACAGAAGTAACTGCTACCAGTGTTTGTTCCGCTATCATATAATCATACAATAAAGGATCCTTCTTTCTATGTATTCGCAATACATTACATTTGTCTATGTTAAGGGTCAGTTGCCACTCCCTGCACCAAGTGCCTATCCGCTGCAGATCTTCCTGCATTTCGCTACAATTTTCTAATGCTGCAACTTCTCTGTATACTACAGCATCATCCGCGAAAAGCCGCATGGAACTTCCGACACTATCTACTAGGTTATTTATATATATTGTGAAAAGCAATGGTCCCATAACACTCCCCTGTGGCGCGCCAGAGGTTATTCTGACGTCTGTAGACGTCTCTCCATTGAGAACAACATGCTGTGTTCTGTTTGCTAAAAACTCTTCAATCCAGCCACACATCTGGTCTGATATTCCGTAGGCTCTTACTTTGTTTATCAGGCGACAGTGCGGAACTGTATCGAACGCCTTCCGGAAGTCAAGAAAAATAGCATCTACCTGGGAGCTTGTATCTAATATTTTCTGGGTCTCATGAACAAATAAGGCGAGTTGGGTCTCACACGATCGCTGTTTCCGGAATCCATGTTGATTCCTACATAGTAGATTCTGGGTTTCCAGAAATGACATGATACGCGAGCAAAAAACATGTTCTAAAATTCTACAAGAGATCGACGTAAGAGATATAGGTCTATAGTTTTGCGCATCTGCTCGACGACCCTTCTTGAAGACTGGGACTATCTGTGCTCTTTTCCAATCATTTGGAACCCTCCGTTCCTCTAGAGACTTGCGGTACACGGCTGTTAGAAGAGGGGCAAGTTCTTTCGCGTACTCTGTGTAGAATCGAATTGGTATCCCGTCAGGTCCAGTGGACTTTCCTCTATTGAGTGATTCCAGTTGCTTTTCTATTCCTTGGACACTTATTTCGATGTCAGCCATTTTTTCGTTTGTGCGAGGATTTAGAGAAGGAACTGCAGTGCGGTCTTCCTCTGTGAAACAGCTTTGGAAAAAGGTGTTTAGTATTTCAGCTTTACGCGTGTTATCCTCTGTTTCAATGCCATCATCATCCCGTAGTGTCTGGATATGCTGTTTCGAGCCACTTACTGATTTAAGGTAAGACCAGAACTTCCTAGGATTTTCTGTCAAGTCGGTACATAGAATTTCACTTTCGAATTCAATGAACGCTTCACGCATAGCCCTCCTTACGCTAACTTTGACATCGTTTAGCTTCTGTTTGTCTGAGAGGTTTTGACTGCGTTTAAACTTGGAGTGGAGCTCTCTTTGCTTTCGCAGTAGTTTCCTAACTTTGTTGTTGTACCACGGTGGGTTTTTCCCGTCCCTCACAGTTTTACTCGGCACGTACCTGTCTAAAACGCATTTTACGATTGCCTTGAACTTTTTCCATAAACACTCAACATTGTCAGTGTCGGAACAGAAATTTTCGTTTTGATCTGTTAGGTAGTCTGAAATCTGCCTTCTATTACTCTTGCTAAACAGATAAACCTTCCTCCCTTTTTTTATATTCCTATTAACTTCCATATTCAGGGATGCTGCAACGGCCTTATGATCACTGATTCCCTGTTCTGTACATACAGAGTCGAAAAGTTCGGGTTTGTTTGTTATCAGTAGGTCCAAGATGTTATCTCCACGAGTCGGTTCTCTGTTTAATTGCTCGAGGTAATTTTCGGATAGTGCACTCAGTATAATGTCACTCGATGCTCTGTCCCTACCACCCGTCCTAAACATCTGAGTGTCCCAGTCTATATCTGGTAAATTGAAATCTCCACCTAAGACTATAACATGCTGAGAAAATTTATGTGAAATGTATTCCAAATTTTCTCTCAGTTGTTCTGCCACTAATGCTGCTGAGTCGGGAGGTCGGTAAAAGGAGCCAATTATTAACCCAGTTCGGTTGTTTAGTGTAACCTCCACCCATAATAATTCACAGGAACTACCCACTTCCACTTCACTACAGGATAAACTACTACTAACAGCGACGAACACTCCACCACCGGTTGCATGCAATCTATCCTTTCTAAACACCGTCTGTACCTTTGTAAAAATTTCGGCAGAATTTATCTCTGGCTTAAGCCAGCTTTCTGTACCAATAACGATTTCAGCTTCGGTGCTTTCTATCAGCGCTTGAAGTTCCGGTACTTTACCAACGCAGCTTCGACAGTTGATAATTACAATACCGATTGCTGCTTGGTCCCCGCATGTCCTGACTTTGCCCCGCACCCGTTGAGGCTGTTGCCCTTTCTGTACTTGCCCAAGGCCATCTAACCTAAAAAACCGCCCAGCCCACGCCACACAACCCCTGCTACCCGTGTAGCCGCATGTTGCGTGTAGTGGACTCCTGACCTATCCAGCGGAACCCGAAACCCCACCACCCTATGGCGCAAGTCGAGGAATCTGCAGCCCACACGGTCGCAGAACCGTCTCAGCCTCTGATTCAGACCCTCCATTCGGCTCTGTACCAAAGGTCCGCAGTCAGTCCTGTCGACGATGCTGCAGATGGTGAGCTCTGCTTTCATCCTGCTAGCGAGACTGGCAGTCTTCACCAAATCAGATAGCCGCCGGAAGCCAGAGAGGATTTCCTCCGATCCATAGCGACACACATCATTGGTGCCGACATGAGCGACCACCTGCAGATGGGTGCACCCTGTACCCTTCATGGCATCCGGAAGGACCCTTCCCACATCTGGAATGACTCCCCCCGGTATGCACACGGAGTGCACATTGGTTTTCTTCACCTCTCTTGCTGCCATTTCCCTAAGGGGCCCCATTACGCGCCTGACGTTGGAGCTCCCATCTACCAGTAAGCCCACCCTCTACAACTGCCCGGATCTTGCAGACTGAGGGGCAACCTCTGGAACAGGACAAGCAGCCATGTCAGGCCGAAGATCAGTATCAGCCTGAGACAGAGCCTGAAACCGGTTCGTCAGACAAAGTGGAGAGGCTTTCCGTTCAGCCCTCCGGAATGTCTTTCGCCCCCTGCCACACCTTGAAACGACCTTCCACTCTACCACAGGTGAGGGATCAGCCTCAATGCGGGCAGTATCCCGGGCAACCACAGTCGTAGTCCGATCAGGGGATGCGTGGGACGAGCTGGCCGTCCCCGACAAACCCCCATCCGGACCCGCACAGTGATGCCCATTGGCAACAGCCTCAAGCTGTGTGACCGAAGCCAACACTGCCTGAAGCTGGGAGCGAAGGGATGCCAACTCAGCCTGCATCCGAACACAGCAGTTGCAGTCCCTATCCATGCTAAAAACTGTTTTGCAAAGAACGTCTGAACTAATCTACAGAGAGCGCAAACAAATCGACAAAATTTAAATGGTTATTAAAATACAAGATTGCCTAGTAAATGCAGTAATGCTGCTACTTGCGCACTGCTGACACTGCTCGGCGGCGGAAGGAGACTAAGCGAAATTACACTATTCAGGTACTAAAACGCGATGCTACACTCTCAAATACTATAATACGCCCGAAATTTATGAATTAAACAATGCAAGTACCAAAAACACGCAAAGAAATTAAGAATTAAACTATGTAACAAATGAGTGAGCTAGGAGTATACGACTTGCTGCTCAGCTGCTTATCCAACGGCGGCAGGGAGCACACTGACTGTGACCAACCGACACTGGCCGTTCAAAACAAAAACAGTAGACAAACGACTACGCGAATTTACACTATTCAGGTACTAAAACGCGATGCTACAACTCTCAAATACTATAATACGCCCGAAATTTATGAATTAAACAATGCAAGTACCAAAAACACGCAAAGAAATTAAGAATTAAACTATGTAACAAACGAGTGAGATAGGAGTGTACGACTTGCTGCTCAACTGCTTATCCAACGGCGGCAGGGAGCACAATTTGCTCAATTTTCCTTTTTCCTGAACCCTCTTTCATATACCTTATCTGAAAAGTACCCTCTTCACTATTTTCATTGGGCACTTCACTCATACCATTAGGCAATCGAGATAAAGCATCTGCCACATAATTCTCAGCACCCTTAACGTAGCAAATCTCGTAATCAAATTGTTGCAGGTACAAAGCCCAACGAGTTAGCCTGCCATTAAGTAAACGACAATCCTTAAGAAAAGTTAAAGCTTTGTGGTCAGTATGTATGATGAGTTTATGGCCCCTCAAATAATTTCTGAATTTCTTTAACCCCCATATAATGGCTAAAGCTTCCTTTTCTGATATAGTGTAGTTTCTCTCGTATTTTGTTAGAGTTCTACTTGCAAACACGATATTCCTGAGTTCGATTTCTTTGCCATTACAGATTTCTTGGAAAACTTCTATACCAATTCCATAAGCACAGCTGTCAGTACTCATATGGAAAGGTTTTGACAGTATGGGGTGATGCAAAATATTGTCATTCAAAAGTTCCCTTTTCAAATTTTCAAAATCTCACATGCACCATTCAGTCCACACAAAAGCACTATTTTTCTTAAGTAGATTATTCAAATGAGGACTATTAGAAACTTGCCCCTTGACGAATTTTCTATAGAACCCACATAAACTTAAAAAGGCTTTCAACTGTTTTCTATTTCTAGGAGCCGGACACCCTGCTATTGCACTTAACTTTTCCGGGTCCTTGCCAATACCGGTCGTAGTAATAATGTGCCCCCAGAAACTTTATCTCCGATTTCACAAATTCACATTTCTTCCACTTAAGCTTCATGCCCCCTGCATGTAGAGCAATAAAAACTTTCCGCAATAATTCACAATGCTCTTGCCATTCTTCTGTAGCAATCAGTAAATCATCTACATAAATGGTTAGCCGGGAACTCAATTCTCTCCCTAATACAAAGTCCAGTGCCCTAATAAATACTGCCACAGAAGTGCTAAGCCCAAATGGCACTACTTTATACTGATAGCATTTCCCGGCGAATAGAAAAGCGGTATATCTACGGGATTCTTTACTCAATGGGATTTGCCAGTATCCGGCGGTCATGTCCAGACTGGTTAAATACTTCACGTTATAAAATTTTTGGAGCATTTCGTCCAGATTTTCAGGTCTGTCTATTTCCTTCTTTGCAATTTTGTTCAAAGTCCTAGCGTCGATAACTACTCTCACTCCCCCATCCCTTTTGTTCACGATTATAAGGGGACTATTATATTCGCTGCTACTCCGTTCGATTACACCCCATTCTATCATTTTATCTATTTCCACTTGAACAGCCTGCCTCTTTGATATGGGTATCGAAAACGGTCTTACAAAGAAAGGTTTATGCTCTGTTGTCTCAATCTGGTATTCGAAGTTCTTAACTAGGCCAGGTTTGTCCGAAAATACGGTACTATTACTTTCTAAAATATCAAGCAATTCTGTTTTCTGATCAGGAGATACTTCTTCAAATTTTCTACAATTTCTTTAAAATTACGCCCCTGCTTGTCACTCTCTTCTATTAACCTCTGGACATGGTACACCTCATACATGTTTGTCAAACCATCATTCCCTTGGTCGATCTCCAACAATAAAGAATCAATTTCTGAATCGAACACCTTCCCATTTTCCTCAAATTTTAATTCCAAATTCCTAGATGCATTATTAATTTTGATCACTCCCTGGCTACAATCAATAATAACCTTTTCTTTATCCAACCAATCTATTCCCAGAATCATTTCAGTACTCAAGTCTGGCACAACCAAAAATTCGTGTTCAAATGTTTGTCTTTTTATACTAAATTCAACCAAAATCTGGTTCTTTACCGGCTTGCTAGTCGTGCCCGTATCACCAACAATTTTTACACCCATCACTGACATAATTACTTGTCCAGGCTTATCACAAATGTGTTTGAAAAACGACTGGGAGATTGCGCTTATCTGAGATCCGGTATCAAGAAGTACTTGCAATGTCACATTATAAATTTCAACTGGTATTACAGTTTGTTTCACCGTCGAATGTTTTTCATTGTTGTGATCTTCCCTAAGCAAATCCGGGTCGACGATAACATCGTCCCAAGATATGCTTTTAACATTCACCTCACCTATATCTGGCGGTTTCTTTGGTTCCGGGAGTTCAAAGTCATTGCTTACTTGAACTCTTTGCAAAATAAACACTGAGTCATCAGGTGGCTCTTTCTTTCTTTGTTCAGTCTCAACATCTGGATTTTGTTTTGAAACTACTTCATCATTAGGTACAATATCGCCATTAGCTGTATTTCCATTATTTCCACTATTACCGAAATATTCGTCATCTGAACTATCGTCAGAATCCGACCATTCTGGATCGCTTTCAGGTTCTAACATAAAAGCTTTTCTGAGACAGGCACAAAGTTCTCCTTCTGCATTTTGGTCAGGCTTTGATTTTAACTCAGTATCCTCTTTTGGCAAACCGGCCTCATCATCAGCTCTACTCACATCTACTGTTAATTCATATTCCGTGTAATCCTCGTGGACTTCAATTACTTTTAGGTACTTATCTGCCCCTTCTCCGCGGTGCATTTCGGTAGCAGCTTGTACTGTTGGTGGATCATTAACCGAAGTTACTTCCTCGTCAATGCTAAGGATTTCATCCTCCAATTCCTGCCTATCATTAACTTTCGCCCTATCGGGAGCACGCGTACTTTGCGCGGCGCTATTTACTCTCTCCTCTTTGAACCCAGGCCACGTCACCTTATCGACGTCCCTATTATCTCCTTTTCCACTAACTAATTTCTTTGCCTCATACTCCTTCTTAAAATCCTCCCACTCACATTGCTTTAGGCCCTTGTACAGATCGTCGATCTGCACACGCCAATTACTTACTTCTGCTAATTCATTCTCGCCTTTTACTTTATTGCTAACACTGCTAACCGCACCTCTCTGTGTATCCACAGTTTCATCTATTATTTCCTTCGCCACGGAATTATCACTCGTAATATATTCATCAGCTCTTACGGCTATGTTCGTACCTAATGCTGCCGTATTGCTAGCGGCTTCTCTCTGAACAGCTGTACTGCTAGGCCGGGCCGTTGCCCTCTGATGCTCCACTCGCCTGTTAACAAGTAGCGCTCTGCGCGGCGGAGATGACTCATTCTGGCTCGCACCTGACGCTTGTTTCGCAACAACACGTTGCGTCGTTCCATGCCTGTCTCTAACCTGTCTCATAAATTTACTGCCAGTTCGGTAACCTTTCTTAAATCGGGGCCGGTATATATTGTCCGCTTCCGTTTGGCCCGCAACGTTCGCGGAAATCAGTTTCCTGCGTCGTTATTACTTTACGCGGTGTACCCTCTACCGCGACCTGGATAATTTCCTCTTCCTCTGCCTCTACCTCTACCTCTCTGTATCATATTGACGCGAAATCCTTCGCCGTCATTTCTCTCGTCATTATTACGATTATTTCGATGACCAAAATTTTGATAATTGGCACGACTTTCGCGCCAATGGTTTTCGTCTTCGACCCTTTCGAGAAATGCTTGGAAGCTGCGATGATTGCTTCCCACGTATCTCTTTGAATCTTCTGGAAGTTTTTTATATAGCTCCCAGATAATTTCTGAATCTGATCTTCTACCTCTTAAATGCGTCAATTTCCGGTACCAATATTCGCAGAAATCTTTCAAAGAATTCCTGCCCCGGTTATCATGAAGCTTGGCCATGATAAACAACCTTTGCTTGAATTCTTCGAATGTCATTCGTTCGGTATTCAAATTAATTCCCCAGCGCTTAGCGTCACCTGCTAAGGCGCTAATTGCTATGTTTATCTTTTCCTGATCAGATAAGGGTTCAGGAAATATTCTCTCGCAATTTTTGATGAAATCTAACGGATGCCATCCGTTATGTTTCTTGGCAGGATCGAAGCGTTCCTCACCTTCTAACAGCTTCATAATTGGTGTGCCATTACAAACAACACCAGGTCTATCTTTAATTTTACTCTCTAGATCGAAAATTTTGCCTTGAATTTTCGAAGTATTTTGTTCACATTTTTGTACACATCCGGTAACTTTCTCACCTAAATCTCTTTCAGTGTCTCAAACTGCCTTTTTCAATTGCGAGATTCCGTGTTGACATTCGTTTACGATTTCAGTTTTAAGACCGAAAACTTTTTCGTCTACTTTTGTTTCAACTAGAGGTTCTACTTGCTCTTGGATGTTGAGAATTTCAACATCGAACCTACTGTTAATGTGACCAATTTCCCCCTGCATAGTATCCATATTTTTGTTAATGGTGTCAATTTCAAATCTCATAGTATTTACCACAGAACTTAAATTACCCACTTTTTGTTCTACCTGTTTTATTTGTTTACTAATTTTAATTCCTTGATCTTCGACCTGTGCTTTAATCTGATTACTCTGTGTTTTAATCTGCTCGTCAACATGTGTTTTAAGTTGCTCATTCTGTGTTTTGAGCTCATCAACATGTGTTTGAAGCTGATCATTCTGTCCTGCAATTTGTTTAGTCAATCGTTCAAATAATTCGTTCATGCTTAAAATTTTCACACCATTCTGTTCTACGGAATCGGTGTGTTCCGATCCTACTTCAAAAGTTTCTTTCGGTTCTTTCTTTATCTGTGAAGAATTAAACATGTCAGTGGATTCATTCACATACCCACTATCATCTACAAAGTCACCCTTTACTTCCTGTTTTGTCCCTTGCTGTGTTCGAGACGCTCTCGACATTTCAATCTGTTCGTTAACGTGTTCATGATATTGTATGTATGCCAATTGTCTTCCGCTAACGCCATCTGTTATCTGGCCGCGTAAACTCCTGCTACTGCCAACCGCATTTTCCATTACGCTCGGCACATCTACTGTTTCTACATTCTTGTCCATACTGAACGCAAATTTCACCACACTATCGTACTTGACGTTCACTGCTATTTAGTTTACTAATTATTATTGCAATTCGAACCACTGAACATCCACTGTTCGGTATTCACTTTAATTTGTGACCGACAACAACTGGATGTCCTGTCACCGGGAAGCCACTTGTAACACTACGCTACTGCGTACGTTAACTTTTTAAAGCCTGTACTATGATAAGTTGACGGCCTTCACCTTTTTAAGAAAGGATTTTAGTACATATGTTGACCGCGTGTACCTGAATGGAAGCAAAATCGGACTTATACCCAGTCAATAACAACAATGATACGTCAAGCAAGTATAAAGTGCAACTACACGTTAGGACGGGCAAGGAATATGCACAGCAGATGCTACCAATTGTTAATAATACGGTCGCCAGCCTAATTAGGCATGAAGTGAGTTTTTTTTTCTTGTACAGGTGGGTGTACGTACAAGCATAACAACACGTCGTAATACTGCATTATATGGTAAATTTTAGAACCAGAAAAATCTACTGAACTAATATTTTCCCTTTCTGTACTAATTTGGACAAGCTGTAAATACACAACATTACACTACAATGATTACTACAAACTGCATTTTCTCTATTGATCCGACTGAAATCGGGCATAGACGACCCTAGAAATAGCACTTTTGAAACACACATACAATGTCAATTTTAATAAGAGTAAACACTGATAAATTTAGGTTTTATATTGACTTTAACTTTGCAGGTCAAATCAGTTCAGTACACTCCAGAATTTAAATGAATAGAAATGAAAAGAGTGGAAGGGGGGGGGGGGACCCTGAAACTGTTATGATCAATGTGTTGAAACTATTAACTATTGGAAACATTAAGCACTCAAGATTTACAAAATATGAGTTACTACTCTTTTAGTCTTATTACTTCCTCATTTAACTACCATTATTTTTGTCTCAAATTATTTAAGCTTCATTACTAAACCAATTCAAAAATTATCTTCCAACTTTGTCAGACCTTTGTTCTTTGCTTATATTTTCATTAACAATAAAGCTCCTTAAACATCTTTCTAGCATAGATAGGTCTGCAGGTAATTCTTATTAACATAAACTTTAAATCTTCATTTCGGGACACTCGGATTTCACAACATGTGGAAAGGACCCTGTCTCGGTTAGTGATGAGGATAATTAATTGATAGGGCAATTCTGGTAAAAGTTAAGTTATTATTGAATAGTCAGGAACAAAATTAACACTGGTCCACACGAATACAATTCTAAAGATTCAACCTGTTCGAGTCGATGCGGCGGTTGGCGGGCAGCGAGATGGCGAGGTGCACAGCACACATACAATCGCAGCCATGGCTCTTGCTGTATCGGCACTTTGGTTCTTCTTGGCGTCGCAATCCTTTTCAATTCAGTGCCTATAGAATATAGCCATGCTGTATAGTCGTCGGAAACGGCACATCCAAGGCTCAATGAAACCACTTTTTCCAGGATAGCCTCCTCGATCCGGAACGTGTTCCTCAGACCGATGCCCAACTCCGACTATTACTGCTGAGCCCGTTATGCCGTGCCGCGCCCGTGTGCATTTTCCCGCGCTCGCCTGCCATCCACCTTTTACCGCTCCCCTACAGATAGGGTATTCACCAAAGGTTTTACATTCCTCATATCCTAATACATTGCCTACGCATGGACCAGGCGCACAATTACAATTTCAAACATGTTACAATAGATTCAACAAGGGTTACACTTCAATTTTGTTATAGCATTGCTTGAAATCTGACATAAATATTAATATTCACATCTAAAGTTGCTTACAATTTCTTTAACACAATGACATGAAAATAAAAAGAAATGAAATCAAAACATTACTTACATTAATTCATCGAAAATCAGAAGAAAAAATCATTATATGTACAGTTGTTGTTACATGTTCAACTGATTCCTGTTGAATTGTTTCATTAAGTTTGTATTTAAATAGAAAGCCTTGTCGCGGACAAAGACGTATGATAGCAAGGGGTCTTTCTGTTGAGGTGGTGGGGTTAATTGCAAAGTGCCATTTACAAGTTTCCGAAGGAAATCAATATTTCTAAGCACACCTGCGCCACGTAGAAGTCAGTCAGTGCCACAATGAAGGTAAATGAGATCATTCTTTCCATTAGCAATGACGAAAAGTATCTGAAAATCAAACCGCTTGCACTGTGAAAAATAAGATCTCTTATTAGAGGACAGCGTAACTGACACGTTTGCCGTTGACTGCTCCCGTACAGGTAGGAAAATTCAATCTGTTTTCAAACGCATTTGCGACTTCTTTCAATTTACGTTCTGTAGATGGGAACTGTAACAATCGCGACACAGCAACGCCATGCGATAACATACAGCAGCAGGGCTCTCAACTGGAGAAGGAAGAGGAAGAAGAAATCTCTGAGGTTATTCCAAGGCAGGGAAATAAACAGTTCAAGAGGAAGAGGGTCGCTGCATCGATGAAAGCCCTTGAGGCCTCTACGGAAACGCTATCAAAAATACGAAAAGATAATTCCGCTGACACATTTGGTGAAAACGTAGTTCGTAAGCTTAGAGCTGTGCCTGATATGTAATGTTTGTAAGCGGAAATATTCTACAGCTACTTCGATACTCAGCAAATCGCTCTTAAGTGGCTGGCAGAGGGTTCATCGTACCACCTTTGAGCTACTTCTCTACCGTTCCACTCCCGAACAGAACGCGGGAAAAACGAGGAGTTAGATGTTCCTGTGTGAGCTCTGATTTCTCTTATATTATTATGATGGTCATTTCTCCCTATCTGGGTGGGGGCCAACAAAGTGGTTTCACATTCCGAGGAGAAAGTTGGTGATAGGAATTTCATGAGAAGTTCCTGCCGTAGCGAAAAAAGCCCTTTTTAATAACTGCCACACCAATTCGTGTATCATATCCGTGACACTCTCTCTCCTGTTTTGCGAAAAGGCAAAACATGCTACCCTTCTCAGAACTGTATAGATGTAGTTTGTTAACACTATCCGGTAAGAAACTCACGCCGCGTAGCAATACTCCAAAAGAGAACGGACAGCCTAGTAGTTCCCCCAATAAAACGCAGCCTTTGGTTCGCGATCCCCGGAATATTTTTTGTATGTTCTTTCCAATTTAAGTTGTTCGTAATAATAACTCTTGGGCATTTGGTTTAATTTACGGCCTTTGGATTCGATTGATTTATCGTGTAACCGAAGATTATGGGATTCCTTTTAGCAGTCATACGGACGACCTCACACTTTTGATTATTTTGGGTCAAGAAAATGGTTCAAATGGCTGTGAGCACAATGGGACTTAACTTATGAGGTCATCAGTCCCCTAGAACTTAGAACTACTTAAACCTAACTAACCTAAGGACATCACACACATCCATGCCCGAGGCAGGATTCGAACCTGCGACTGTAGCGGTCGCGCGGTTCCAGACTGTCGCGCCTAGAACCGCTCGGCCACTCCGGCCGGCATTTAGGGTCAATTTCCACTTTTCGCACCATACACATATCTTATCTAAATCGTTTTGCAATTGATTTTGATTTTCTGATGACGTTAATAGGCAATGAACAACATCATTTGCAAAATACCTAAGGCGGCTGCTCAGATTGTCTCCCAAATCGTTTATATAGATAAGGAACAGCAGAAGACCTGTAACACTATCATGGGGAACGCCAGAAAACACTTCTGGTTTACTCGATGACATTCCGTAAATAACAGCGAACTGCGACCTCTCTGACAGGAAATCACGAATACGGTTACATAACTGAGACGATATTACATACGTACGCTATTTCACTACAAGCCTCTTGTATGGCACAGTGTCAAAAGCCATCTGGAAATCCAGAAATACGGACTCAATCTGAAATCAATTGTCAATAGCACTCAGCACTTCATCCGAAGAAAGAGCTAGTTGTGTTTCATAAGAACGATGTTTTGTAAATCACTGTTGACTGTGTGTCAACAGACCGTTTTCTTTGAGGTAATTCATAATGTCCGAACACAATATATGTTCCAGAATCCTGCTGCATATCGACGTTAATGATATGGACCTGTAATTTAGTGGATTACTCCTACTACCTTTCTTGAATACTGGTGTGACCTGCGCAACTTTTCAGTCTTTGTGTATGGATCTTTCGTCGAACGGAGGGTTACACATGATTGTTAAGTGTGGAGCTATTGCATCACCATACTCTGAAAGGAACCTAACTGGTACACCGTCTGGACCAGAAGACTTCCTTTTATTAAGTTACTTCACTACTCCGAGGATATATACTTCTAAGTTATTCATGTTGGCAGCTGTTTTTGATTAGAATTCTGGAATATTTATTTTGACTCCTTTGGTGAAGGAATTTTGGAAGGCTGTATTTAGTAACTCTGCTTTAGTAGCACTGTCATCGATAGTATTTCCATTGCTACCGCGCAGAAAAGGCATTGATTGTGTCTAACCGCCAGCATATTTTACGTACGACCAGAATATTTTTGAACTTTTGCCAGGTTTCGAGACAAAGTTTCGTTGTAGAAGCTATTAAAAGCATAACAGATATGACACAATAGTGGTCTAACAACTTGAAAATGACAGAAAAGCCGAAATCAAGATGGTACAGAAAATAAATATAGTAATACGCAGTGAAATGGCGGTTTATTCCTTTAAAAAATCAACTTAGGGAGATAATTTTTTATGCGAATTGGGTATAGACCTCAAATCGCTTTATTCTGTTGATTATCAATTACTTATAGGAAAGACTGTTGACATTTGGTTTACAGAGTTGCGTTGTGTTCATGCTACCGCCAGTGATGAACTTCGTAAAGGTCGACCAAGATCGATTGCTGTTGCAAAAAACATTGATATTCTGAGCAACATTATTTAAGGCATGTGCCTTAAAAAAGAGTTGATCCAAGGAATACAAAATGTGTGAACCACACAGTAACAAGAGAGCCAATTTGGATATATTCGTGTAAGCTGGAATGTAAGTAGCAATCGACTGTTCCTAGATGAACCGAAACCATGAAAAGTAGATCTTTTTCGAAACACTTACAAGAAATTATTGCTGATTTACTTGGTTATACTGAACATGTCACGATCATTGGGTTAGAGCAGCATTCCTTAATCCTTTCGATACCTTGAGTCCTTTCTAGTATTCAACTAAATAGTCGAATCCTCCGTTTAATCTTATAATGTTGTAATGCACATTCTTAAATGCATTATTTGTGACGAATATGACCGTTACTCCAAATAATATTTATTTACTGTAGAAAGTAATTTAAAAATTAAGGCACAACTTCTTTAAACAACATAAATTTAAACTAACATAATCAAACGACACTTTAATTTTAAATTTTAATGAGGTAAGTGATACTGATTCTTATTTTCGTAGATTTATTTAATGTTAATCGTTATGGATGAAAGATGATATCTTTTCGGAGATTCAGCATCATATCTGTTGTGATATTTATTTTGCGTCCATCTATAAGCTGAGAACCCTATTGTGAATATATATGTTGGTGCAAATACTCGTAGTAAAATTAAAAGCTCTTAGTAAAAGTACCATCTTGACCTTTAGCGACAGTCGAGGATACTCATATTTTAAACTACACCAGAATGATGACGACAAAATTAATTTCAATTTTTCTTCTAATGACGAATCAAGTGTCAGTTCAACAAAAGAATCGTATTCTTTGCTCACTTGATCGAACGTCATGCATATTCAATAAATGGTCTTTTAATCTATGATTAATTTTACTTTGAGTTTTCTGTTCATTTCGGGGATACATACGGAAACCTTCGTTCTAACTTTACAGATACTGATTAACTTCTTCAATAAATTGCTCTCCTATTTCAGCCCCTGCCTCTTCTAAAAATTCTTCTACTCTTGAGTAGGAATGAAATTCATTGTACATACCTTGCTGTCGTGTCCAATCCGTACCGACTATCCAAATAAGTATGTGCAAGCGAGAGTTAGTTGGTATGCTATTCTTAAATTTCGTAGACCCGTAAATATGCATTGTCTTTTAACTGCTTCCTTGAATTTTGTGGGCAGGGGCACCCAAGTTTCACGGAAACTTTGTGTGATCTCCATGCAATGCTATGACTCCATGAAACACATTGTAAGAGATATTGCTTTCGAGGATCGAATAACAGTTTAAGACTGAAAATGTCAGACGATCTGAGTGACTTTTTGTTCACAAAATGCGTTTTCAGAGCGTTCTCGGTAGTCTGTATGATGTCCCTAGACTTGCTCCTAGTGTGAAACCACGGAGAAAATGTTTCGACCACTCATTATTTGATGGGGCATGGTCTTCATGCCAACCCGTACTTGCCTCTGGGGTTACAAGTGCCATGCATCAATATTTCCTTCATTTAGTGCGGGAGGGTTTGAAGAGGTAGCCATAAGTTTTTAGTGATCGGGGGCAGATTTTTGACCTACGACAGTGAGTCTGCAATTATTGAGAAAGGAAGATATATAACCAAGGCCTTTGTCGCCCAAGATTTATGCACGATTTTCAAGTCAGCTGATGGTATATACCTATCCCATGGAATTTCAGTACATAGAACTGATTTCTTCGATTTTAAAGAGGCCATTGAGACTTGTTCTTAATGCAGATGCATAAGATCCCCAAATTCAATATGAACACAAGTGTCTCTGGCTGAAACAACTATATAAAAATTCTCAAACAGAAGAATGGACAAGTGTCAATGCATTCAAAAGTGAAAAAAACCAGGTGTGCCATTCATGCCATGCTGCACTTCATCTGAGAGACTAGACACCACTTGCTCCTTCCGGATCCTTGATTTCCCCCTTACCATCTGCGCCCGCTCTGTCCGCCTCTTCACCCTCACCTACCTTGGCCTCACCATTGACCATCACCTCACCTCGATCCCTCATCTCCGCTCTATTCAACCCAAAGCCCACAACCGCCTCCAACTCCTCAAACTCCTCTCTGGCCGCACATGGGGGTTGAACCCATCTATCATCCTCCACACCTACAAATCCTTAATTCGTCCCATCCTGTTATGCCAGTCCCGCCTGGATATCCTCCCCCCCCCCTTCAGATTCTATAAGTCCCTTCAGATCCCCGAGTGCCATGCACTCCACCTCACCTTCCGTGTACACCTCCTGTCCATCCCCCAGGCAGATCCTCTATGACCTGATTCCTTTTCCCCATGTGCTCCTATTCCTTGAACATATTCACTTCCTCTACACCTCTCACCACCTTGATCCCCCTCATCCCCTGGCTGCTCCTCTCCTCTCCAACCCCCGCCCTCTGCCTTGCCTTCACCATTGTGTCCTTCCTATCCTCCACCTCTACACCCTTCGTCTCCTTTCCCAAGGTGGCTTCCGTCAACTCCCCCTCCTAGATGATACCCTCTCTACCTACATTTATCCATCCCCTTTCAAATGGTTCAAATGGCTCTGAGCACTATGGGAGTTAACATCTATCGTCATCAGTCCCCTAGAACTCAGAACGACTTAAACCTAACGAACCTAAGGACATCACACAACACCCAGTCATCACGAGGCGGAGAAAATCTCCGACCCCACCGGGAATCGAACCTAGGAACCTGGGCAAGGGAAGCGAGAACGCTACCGCACGACCACGAGCTGCGGACTCTCCCCCCCCCCCCCCCACACCCTTCCATCCTGTTTTTCCCCATCTCCTCTCTCTCTGCCTCCCTTCTCTCCCCCGAGTCCTTTTGCTCTCCCCTTCACTGGCTTTCCCACTCCCTCTCGTGTCTGCCTAGCCCCCCTTTTTTCTATGTCCCCTGCCTCCATCAGCTCCCCCCTTTTTCTCTTTCCTCTCCTCGCCCCCTTTTTCCCCTTCACCGGTCCCCTTCCCCCCCCCCCCCCCCCCCCCCCATCTGCCGCCGTGTCGCTTCTACAGTGCTGGTTTAAGTGAGTGTTCGAGTATTCAGTGTTGTGCGTCCCTTGTCAGTGTTGCGAACAGCCACCATACTCTCGCTAGTTGTGTTTTTATCTCATGTGAACAGAAACCAGATTGTCGCCGTGTTTTTTAATTGTGCATGTCTCCTTCCTGCGTGTCTTCATCCGCATCATCAACGCTGTGTTTTTGTATTTTACGTTCCGCCACTTTCCGCCATTTTACTGTTTTTAACGAAGTCGCCGTCTTATCACCTTTTTGTATATTGTTTGTTCTCTCACCATTGTTTATTTAACTTTTCTCTGGGCTGTAGAGCAGCGTATTAAGCTGCTGTCAGCCTGTCCCTCCCCAGGTGGGATGGGGGGTAAAAGAAAATCAATAAAGGAAAAAATATCATAATATTTGCTTGAATTTCTGTCTAGCGATCCGAGAAAGCAGGTTTCCTAGACAACCCATCTTTGACGACAACGCAGGATTCAACAATACTGAAATGTATTATGTTGAATTTTGAAAATTTTTTGTTGAATTTTGAACAAAATTTAAAACACTAGCTCAATACCTGACATTATCGTGGAATGTATTTACGCAGTGTGTCCTAGTTGGGTTAGAACTGTGACTCTTTAAAATAAGTCATGGATAATGTATACAAAGTTACTGCATTCATTCAAAATTTATTCTCTCCCTGAACGAAAATACAACTGAACAGCTGAAATCGTCTTTCAGTCTTTTGAACCAGTCACTCTAGTTCTCTCTTCGATTTGCATTTGGTACTACAGTAAGGCTTTCTTGGATATCCGTAATTGCGTCATAACGGTGCCTTTTCAGTGCTAATTTTACCTTGGGAAACAATCAGGAGTCGGTTGGAGACATAACCGGCGAACGGGCGGGTGACCCGGAACTGTCAACCATTTTGTGCTCAAAAACTCGGTGCACAATCTTCGCTTTGTGGGCTGGGATGTAGTCATGAAGAAGGAACCAGGAACCTCTTGGTGTTCAGGTCGGTTTCGACGAATTATCGCCATCAGATGCTGACTCACTCAGAAACTTGATGTTGACTCGCTGCTGCACTGCCATTTTCCGACCAGTATATTCGTAGCCAGGATGTCTGCTGAAGCAAAGCTAGCGCTTAGCCTTCCAACACAACTGTGTCTGGAACTTCAAGGACCGTAACGCGGCAATTCGTCACTAGATAGCATTGCAGTTTGGAATTTCACACAAGTAGCCCTGACAGAACTGGATCTTATTTAGTCCATCTCCTGCTTACCCTTGCATCTCTCCATCTCCCCCTCTCCTCCTCTCTCTGTCCATCTCATCCTCCCTCTGTCTTTTCCATCTCCTGCTTCCTCCTGTCTATCCATCTAGACCTCCCCCTCTTCTGTGAACATTATCAGCCCCACCCAAATGAGAGGTTGTTGGTTCTTACCTCCGTATTTCACTCATTTTTGTGCAAATATTTCACCTGTGCCTCTAGGGAATTTTGCCCTATGCATACGTTCCCTCAAAGCTCAATGTTTACTACTTGATGTGTTCTGTCAGATATGTCAAGTGATATACATTCATAGTGTCTGTCAAAGGTGTTACGAACAGAAATTATAAGAAAGAAGTAATAAATTACAAGCAATGCACGATGAGACAGTTTGTCATGCATATCAGCAATTACGATTTTATATCGCCTGGATTTTGTGTCATACACTGATATACGTTTGCAGGCACATTTAGTGGTATACTTAAATACTGTATGCAAAATTTGTTACGAATAGAGTTAGTAATAAAGAGGTAATAAATCACAACGTCATGCCTGATATGGTAGTTTTACTGTACGAACAGCGAAAACGTAGTAAATGATGAACATTCTTTCTTTCACATTGTGGGTGGTGTCAGTGAGAAAATGTCTTGAGAAAGTTTGAAATTATGTGTAAATTTTGTTGAAAGTGACTAAATGCTATCGTTATAAGATACTGGATGAATATAGTCTGTCTAACTGCCCATCGAGAGAAATGCTTGTTTTCCGCCCCTCCCCTTTGAGAAGTAGGTGGCTGTTGCCCGCACAGTGGTTCTTTGCAGATAGTAAGTAATATGCATGCCGAGTTTGGATGACATTGATCCAGTTGCTTAAGAGGAATTGAAGAACATGCACATAAACATTCAGTTTTATAATTCCCTGATACTACACGCAGAACTTTCATATTATTTATTTTCTAATTTGTCTCATAACTTTTTGCAGTGATGAGAAGAGCAGCATTATTCTGTGGTATCAGAATATGTTGTTAATTTTTTGGATACGAATAAGTCACATAAGTTATGTATTGAGTTGTGGTATGGTGTGCTGTGGTCACAAGTAATTGTAGACTACGCTAGTTTTCCTTGTAGTTGTGGTCAATGAAGATCGAAACCGTATTGCCTATACATTAGGTGTGTTGTATACCTATCGGGTGTTACGTCATTTCGATCGCTTTGTTTGTGTACGCGATCAGTGCCTCACTAGATTGCCCTAGAAACCAGCAGAGGTGTACCGTCTAGAAACTGAGTGAAGGTATATAAGTGACTGCATAACCTGAGGATCACTTTTAATCTACATAGTTTTCCTCCTGTTTGTTTCTTAACAACAAACAATATTTATGCAAGAACTGAAGTTTTCAGTGTTGCAGTCAGGCTTTATTCGAAAATTGTTGCTTTGTAACGTGGAACAGCGGTATGTTGTAGTAAAAATAAATATCACGTACCACGAGAAAACGTAACTTTTTTTTTAAAAAAAAGGTAAAATAAGAAACTACAAAAACGAAAACGTATAAAACCTCGCCTAAATATTTCATTGAACTTGATGAAACATACACTCCTGGAAATTGAAATAAGAACACCGTGAATTCATTGTCCCAGGAAGGGGAAACTTTATTGACACATTCCTGGGGTCAGCTACATCACATGATCACACTGACAGAACCACAGGCACATAGACACAGGGAACAGAGCATGCACAATGTCGGGACTAGTACAGTGTATATCCACCTTTCGCAGCAATGGAGGCTGCTATTCTCCCATGGAGACGATCGTAGAGATGCTGGATGTAGTCCTGTGGAACGGCTTGTCATGCCATTTCCACCTGGCGCCTCAGTTGGACCAGCGTTCGTGCTGGACGTGCAGACCGCGTGAGACGACGCTTCATCCAGTCTCAAACATTCTCAATGGGGGACAGATCCGGAGATCTTGCTGGCCAGGGTAGTTGACTTACACCTTCTAGAGCACGTTGGGTGGCACGGGATACATGCGGACGTGCATTGTCCTGTTGGAACAGCAAGTTCCCTTGCCGGTCTAGGAATGGTAGAACGATGGGTTCGATGACGGTTTGGATGTACCGTGCACTATTCAGTGTCCCCTCGACGATCACCAGTGGTGTACGGCCAGTGTAGGAGATCGCTCCCCACACCATGATGCCGGGTGTTGGCCCTGTGTGCCTCGGTCGTATGCAGTCCTGATTGTGGCGCTCACCTGCACGGCGCCAAACACGCATACGACCATCATTGGCACCAAGGCAGAAGCGACTCTCATCGCTGAAGACGACACGTCTCCATTCGTCCCTCCATTCACGCCTGTCGCGACACCACTGGAGGCGGGCTGCACGATGTTGGGGCGTGAGCGGAAGACGGCCTAACGGTGTGCGGGACCGTAGCCCAGCTTCATGGAGACGGTTGCGAATGGTCCTCGCGGATACCCCAGGAGCAACAGTGTCCCTAACTTGCTGGGAAGTGGCGGTGCGGTCCCCTACGGCACTGCGTAGGATCCTACGGTGTGGGCGTGCATCCGTGCGTCGCTGCGGTCCGGTCCCAGGTCGACGGGCACGTGCACCTTCCGCCGACCACTGGCGACAACACCGATGTACTGTGGAGACCTCACGCCCCACGTGTTGAGCAATTCGGCGGTACGTCCACCCGGCCTCCCGCATGCCCACTATACGCCCTCGCTCAAAGTCCGTCAACTGCGCATACGGTTCACGTCCACGCTGTCGCGGCATGCTACCAGTGTTAAAGACTGCGATGGAGCTCCGTATGCCACGCCAAACTGGCTGACACTGACGGCGGCGGTGCAAAAATGCTGCCCAGCTAGCGCCATTCGACGGCCAACACCGCGGTTCCTGGTGTGTCCGCTGTGCCGTGCGTGTGATCATTGCTTGTACAGCCCTCTCGCAGTGTCCGGAGCAAGTATGGTGGGGGTGACACACCGGTGTCAATGTGTTCTTTTTCCATTTCCAGGAGTGTATTTCTGTTATTTATAAATAACCTTCACACTTGCCAGTAATAACTTGATCATAATGAAAAACGTTCTGTTAATTATAAAATAACAATAATAATTATATAGATTTTTTTATGTTCGTGAACGTGAAATGCACTTGCCTAAAAAATAATTGCTTTTATTACATAAAAGCGCAATCGTTACGTTATCAAATAATTACTTATAAAACGGAATTTATATTCTGTAAGAATGTAAAATACACAATGGACCAGCACTGAACGACATGCGGCTTTAATTATATACGAAAAAAAACATTCAGAAACAAAAAGAAGTCGTCCGCTCCCAGTTTCTGTCACGCATTCATTTACCTATCTTCAACTGACAATGCTATCAATACTACCGGTAATCTTACCATTTATTTCGATATTTAATGCACTAAAACTACCGAACTATAGTTTTGGTATAGTGCAACTCTAGTTATGTGCAAAAAGAGAGACACTGTTTTAGGATTCTACCTAGGAATGTATTGTCTGCCACAATTAATCGATTGAAGTACGAGAAACAACCGAAACCATTTCGTCAATATGCGTCATGACAATGCTGGATGTCACCTACCACGTCAAAGTAATTATATGACAGAGAAAAACTTCGAATCAATGTGTCATAGCCCATATTAAATAGTTTTAGCGTCTAACGACAGGCAGAAGGGTAAGAATTCTTCTTAGAATATTCTGAAAAAACAATAGAACGATTTGTGCCTCAGAAATGCTTTTATCGTTTTTGTAAAAACTTAAAAGGCAGCTCGCCGTATCTGTACCGCCAAAAATAGAGAGACGTGCCTCGCTGCTGCAGGTGCAACAGCTCTTCGCGAGGCTGTGGGCTAGAAACGGATACGCAGACACCGGAAGCGGCTGCGCGCCGTGGCGTCTCCCCCAGCCCTGCGAGGGTTCGCCGCCGACTCGGGCCGCCCACCACAAACAGCCCTGCCGACCCGTTAAGCAGCCCGTTAAATCGGCCCTAACTGTTTCTTTCAGCTGCGGACGGATTTAGCGGCTTAATCCGGCCCCGGCAGCCGTCCATCCGTTTACGGCTCCGGGCGCGCCTCGGCGCTCGCAGCCGTGCGTCGCCTTCTCTGTCGCAGCGACGCAGTGCGGCCGTCCCGAGCGCCAGAGACGCTGACAGCTACACGGAAACACCGGGGGAGGGAGCGGCGCCGGCTGTACTCAAGCGACGTCTGAGTCTGAGCGCTGGCTTTAGGGCTGCATTAACTGAGCAGCATTCGAGGTGTTCAAGGTAACTCGCCTGTCCGTCTGGAAAAGTACTAGCACTGCCCATAACGTTTACACGGCTCTAACTAAAATACTCGAACTCTCCATTGGATGAAAATTGTAGGACAGTAGAAGTGTTTCTTGTTGGACATATAGATCTAAAATTACTCACATTAATTCTCACATCGGCTGAAAGCAAGGGGAAACTGCAGCCGTAATTTTTCCCGAGGACATGTAGCTTTACTGTATGGTTTAAATGATGATGGCGTCCGCTTGGGTAAAATATTCCGGATGTAAAATAGTCCCTCATTCCGATCTCCGGGCGGGGAATACTCAAGAGGACGTCGTTATCACGAGAAAGAAAACTGGAGTTCTACGGATCGGAGCGTGGAATGACAGATCCCTTAATCGGGCAGGTAGTCGAATTAAGTCGCGTGATGCAGTGGAAATTAGATTAGGAAATGAGACACTTATAGTAAAGGAGTTTTGCTATTTGGGGAGCAAAATAACTGATGATGGTCGATGTAGAGAGGATATAAAATGTAGACTGGCAATGGGAAGGAAAGCGTTTCTGAAGCAGAGAAATTTGTTAACATCGAGTATAGATTTAAGTGTCAGGAAGTATTTGTATGGAGTGTAGCGATGTACGGAAGTGAAACGTGGACAAGAAGAGAATAGAAGCTTTTGAAATGTGCTGCTACAGGAGAATGCTGAAGATTAGATGCGTAGATCACGTAACTAATTAGGAGGTAATCAAAATATCCACGGGTATGCTGCCGGTCTACAGCGTCCAACGGGCACAATATTTCGGCGATCGTACATGTCGCCATCATCAGGTGAACTGACGGACTGAGCTCCTGTGAACGTGCCGGCACGGAGATCCGTACGCTATGGCTGCTCAGAGGGAACTGGGTTCGGTCGCGGCGGCGGCCGATTTAAATACCCTCCGCCCGCGGCGCGCTCCCTCCGCCGTACGCGCCCCGCGCCACAGTCGCGCGGTGGAACAGATTGCGACGGCGTCTGAGATGACGTCGGTGTGATGGCTCTGTCCGCCGTGGTCGTCACAACTATACGTTTGCTCGATTTACTCTTGATTAACCCGATCGCTGGTTCCCAAGCCTTGCTAAGATTATAGCCACAGTCACGGTTTATGAGGTCGTCATTGGTGCGAATTTCGATGGCCTCTCTAACAACGCTGTCCCAGTATCTCGACGTCTGTACCAGAATCCTCGTGTGGTCATACTCCATGGCGTGATTTTCCGACAAACAATGTTCAGCGACCGCCGACTTGCTCGGATACCTCAGTCGAGTGTGCCTCTGGTGTTCACGGCATCGATCCTCGACGGTACGCATCGTCTGACCAATGTACGACTTGCCACATTGACACGGGATCTGGTACACGCCGGCCTTCCTCAAACCTAGGTCATCTTTGGCGCTCCCCACCAGTGCACGAGTTTTATTTGGAGGACAAAACACAGTTCCGACCCGGTATTTCTTCAGAATGCGGGCGATTTTCCCCGAGAGTGCGCCTGTGTATGGAATAAATGCACTGCCTACCTCATCCCTCGTGGCTTCATCCATCTCAACAGGTTGTGCTGCAGTGGTTGGGCGGAGAGCACGTGGAATCTGCCACTCTGAGTACCCATTTTTTCGAAATACAGTTCTCAGATGTTCCAATTCCTGGGGTAGACTCTCTCCGTCAGAGATAGTGCGCGCCCTATGTACTAGAGTTTTAAGTACCCCATTCCTCTGTGAAGGGTGGTGGCAGCTGTCTGCGTGCAAATACAGATCAGTGTGCGTAGTCTTCCGATACACCCCATGACCTAGGGTGCCGTCAGCCCTTCTCTTGACCAAGACGTCAAGGAAAGGTAATTTACCCTCCGTTTCAGTCTCCATAGTGAATTTGATGTTGGGGTGCATGGAGTTTAGATGTGTAAGGAAGTCGAGGAGTTTATCCATACCATGTGGCCAGATGACGAACGTGTCGTCCACGTAACGGAAAAAGCAAGTAGGTTTCCATACGGATGACGACAGGGCTTCCTCCTCGAAGTTCTCCATGTACAAATTCGCTACCACTGGTGAGAGTGGGCTACCCATGGCGACTCCTTCCGTTTGTTCGTAGTATTCTCCATTAAAAAGAAAATACGTGGAAGTCAAGACATGCCTAAATAGTTCAGTGGTCTTCTCGTCAAACTTCTGACTAATCAATTCTAGTGACTCTCGGAGGGGTACCCTCGTAAACAAGAAAACGACGTCAAAACTCACAATGATATCTGACTCATCCAACCTGAAGCTATCAAGGCGTTTAACAAAATCCACGGAATTACCGATGTGATGAGGGCATTTACCCACATAAGGACTTAATATTCCCGTCAGGTATTTGGCCAACAAATATGTAGGTGCCCTGATGTTGCTGACAATGGGGCGTAATGGTACCCCCTCTTTGTGAACCTTCGGGAGTCCATATAGTCTAGGCGGTACCGGACCTTGGGGTAACAATTTCTTAGCGTCACCCTCCGGTAAATCTGCGTTCTTGAGAAGCGCCCTCGTCTTGTTCTCCACCTTCTTTGTAGGGTCAACGCTGATCTTCCGGTAGGAATCGTCATTTAGCAGGCTCTGCATCTTATCAGTGTAGTCCTTATCGGAGACAACAACTGTAGCATTGCCTTTGTCAGCTGGTAAGACAACAATTTCAGAGCGCTCCCTCAGATCACGAATGGCCGCCCTCTCTTTACTGCTGATATTTGACTTCATCGGCTTGGATTTCGTCAACGCACGACAAGTTTCACGACGTATTTCCTCGGCTGATTCTGGCGGAAGTCGAGCTGCAACCTGTTCAACAGCACTAACAATTTCTGCGACCGGAGTGAACTTGGGGGTGGGAGCGAAGTTGAGACCTTTCTGCAAAACCGAGACCGCATCATCACTCAACACCATGCCACTCAAATTGATGACAGTCTTGCACGGAACCTGCAGAGATGGTTTGTCAAGGAGACGTGAGAACTTAGCTGTTTGACGTCCCGTAGCCTTCTTATGGGTGGAATCAGCTGACACCCAGGTGACACCATCAATCCAATCCCAGGAACAAGAAGTGAACTTACTAGAAAGTTGCAAATGTAGTTTGAGTAATTCCTGTGAGATAAACTCAAGGCTCCGGCGGGTGAATTGCACTCTCTCACGTACCAATGCGAGGCTGGCTCGTTTCTTGATTCTCTTAGCTGCTGCAGAATCGATGTGATGCATAACCTTAGCAAAATGTGGAACAACATTCTCGGAACGGCATCTCTTTAGAAAGGCAAGAGTACTTAGCAAACGACATCTACAGTGGCGCAACTTTTCAAATTTCTTCATGCTGCGAATTAGGAGGTATTGAATAGAATTGGGGAGGAGAGGAGTTTGTGGCACAACTTGACAAGAAGAAGGGACCGGTTGGTAGGACATGTTCTGAGGCATCAATGGATCACAAATTTAGCATTGGAGGGTAGCGTGGGGGGTAAAAATCGTAGAGGGAGACCAAGAGATGAATACACTAAGCAGATTCAGAAGGATGTAGGTTCCAGTAAGTACTGGGAGATGAAGATGTCTGCAGCTCGTGGTCGTGCGGTAGCGTTCTCGCTTCCCGCGCCCGGGTTCCCGGGTTCGATTCCCGGCGGGGTCAGGGATTTTCTCTACCTCGTGATGACTGGGTGTTGTGTGATGTCCTTAGGTTAGGTTTAAGTAGTTCTGAGTTCTAGGGGACTGATGACCATAGATGTTAAGTTCCATAGTGCTCAGAGCCATTTAGATGAAGAAGTTTGCACAGGATAGAGTAGCATGGAGAGCTGCATCAAGCCAGTATCAGGACTGAAGACAACAACAACAACAACAGGTTACAAAATTTAAAAAGGGAAATAGATAGGTTAAAGTTAGATATAGCGGGAATTTGTGGAGTTCGGTGGCAGGAGGAACAAGACTTTTGGTCAGGCGAATACAGGGTTATAAATACAAAATCAAATAGGGGTAATGCAGGAGTAGGTTTAATAGTGAATAAAAAATAGGAGTGCGGGTAAGCTACTACAAATAGCATAGTGGCCAAGACAGGCACGAAGCCCACACCTACTACAGTAGTACAAGTACACTCCTGGAAATGGAAAAAAGAACACATTGACACCGGTGTGTCAGACCCACCATACTTGCTCCGGACACTGCGAGAGGGCTGTACAAGCAATGATCACACGCACGGCACAGCGGACACACCAGGAACCGCGGTGTTGGCCGTCGAATGGCGCTAGCTGCGCAGCATTTGTCCGCCGCCGCCGTCAGTGTCAGCCAGTTTGCCGTGGCATACGGAGCTCCATCGCAGTCTTTAACACTGGTAGCATGCCGCGACAGCGTGGACGTGAACCGTATGTGCAGTTGACGGACTTTGAGCGAGGGCGTATAGTGGGCATGCGGGAGGCCGGGTGGACGTACCGCCGAATTGCTCAACACGTGGGGCGTGAGGTCTCCGCAGTACATCGATGTTGTCGTCAGTGGTCGGCGGAAGGTGCACGTGCCCGTCGACCTGGAACCGGACCGCAGCGACGCACGGATGCACGCCAAGACCGTAGGATCCTACGCAGTGCCGTAGGGGACCGCACCGCCACTTCCCAGCAAATTAGGGACACTGTTGCTCCTGGGGTGTCGGCGAGGACCATTCGCAACCGTCTCCATGAAGCTGGGCTACTGTCCCGCACACCGTTAGGCCGTCTTCCGCTCACGCCCCAACATCGTGCAGCCCGCCTCCAGTGGTGTCGCGACTGGCGTGAATGGAGGGACGAATGGAGACGTGTCGTCTTCAGCGATGAGGGTCGCTTCTGCCTTGGTGCCAATGATGGTCGTATGCGTGTTTGGCGCCGTGCAGGTGAGCGCCACAATCAGGACTGCATACGACCGAGGCACACAGGGCCAACACCCGGCATCATGGTGTGGGAAGCGATCTCCTACACTGGCCGTACACCACTGGTGATCGTCGAGGGGACACTGAATAGTGCACGGTACATCCAAACCGTCATTGAACCCATCGTTCTACCATTCCTAGACCGGCAAGGGAACTTGCTGTTCCAACAGGACAATCCACGTCCGCATGTATCCCGTGCCACCCAACGTGCTCTAGAAGGTGTAAGTCAACTACCCTGGCCAGCAAGATCTCCGGATCTGTCCCCCATTGAGCATGTTTGGGACTGGATGAAGCGTCGTCTCACGCGGTCTGCACGTCCAGCACGAACGCTGGTCCAACTGAGGCGCCAGGTGGAAATGGCATGGCAAGCCGTTCCACAGGACTACATCCAGCATCTCTACGATCGTCTCCATGGGAGAATAGCAGCCTGCATTGCTGCGAAAGGTGGACATACGCTGTACTAGTGCCGACATTGTGCATGCTCTGTTGCCTGTGTCTATATGCCTGTGGTTCTGTCAGTGTGATCATGTGATGTATCTGACCCCAGGAATGTGTCAATAAAGTTTCCCCTTCCTGGGACAATGAATTCACGGTGTTCTTATTTCAATTTCCAGGAGTGTATATATGCCAACTAGGTCTGCAGATGACGAAGAATTTGAAGAAATGTATGATGAGATGAAAGAAATTATTCATATAGTGAAGGGAGACGAAAATTTAATAGTCATGGGTGACTGGAATTCGGTAGTAAGAAAAGGGAGAGAAGGAAACGTAGTGGGTGAATATGGGTTGGGGGGAAGAAATGAAAGAGGAAGCCGCCTGGTAGAATTTTGCACAGAGCACAACTTAATCATAGCCAACACTTGCTTCAAGAATCATAAAAGAAGGTTGTATACATGGAAGAAGCCTAGAGATACTGACAGGTTTCAGATAGATTATATAATGGTAAGACAGAGATTTAGGAACCAGGTTTTAAATTGTAAGACAATTCCAGGGGCGGATGTGGACTCTGATCACAATCTATTGGTTATGAACTGTAGATTAAAACTGAAGGAACTGCAAAAAGTTGGGAATTTAAGGAGATGGGACCTGGATAAACTGACTAAACCAGAGGTTGTACAGAATTTGAGGGAGAGCATAAGGGAACAATTGACAGGAATGGGGGAAAGAAATACAGTAGAAGAAGAATGGGTAGCTTTGAGAGCTGAAGTAGTGATGGCAGCAGAGGATCAAGTAGATAAAAAGACGAGGGCTAGTAGGAATCCTTGGGTAACAGAAGAAATACTGAATTTAACTGATGAAAGGAGAAAATATAAAAATGCAGTAAATGATGCAGGCAAAAGGGAATACAAACGTCTCAAAAATGAGATCGACAGGAAGTGCAAAATGGCTAAGCAGGGATGGCTAGAGGACAGATGTAAGGTGTAGAGGCTTATCTCAATAGGGGTAAGATAGATACTGCCTACAGGAAAATTAAAGAGACCTTTGGAGAAAAGAGAACCACTTGTATGAATATCAAGAGCTCAGATGGAAGCCCAGTTCTAAGCAAAGAAGGGAAAGCAGAAAGGTGGAAGGAGTATATAGAGGGTCTATACAAGGGCGATGTACTTGAGGACAATATTATGGAAATGGAAGAGGATGTAGATGAGGATGAATTGGGAGATATGATACTGCGTGAAGAGTTTGACAGAGCATTGAGACCTGTGTCGAAACAAGGCCCCGGGAGTAGACAACATTCCATGAGAACTACTGACGGCCTTGGGAGAGCCAGTCCTGACAAAACTCTACCGTCTGGTGAGCAAGATGTGTGAGACAGGCAAAATACCCTCAGACTTCAAGAAGAATATAGTAATTCCAATCGCAAAGAAATTAGGTGTTGACAAATGTGAAAATTATCTAACCATCAGTTTGGTAAGTCACAGATGCAAAATACTAACACGAATTCTTTACAGACGAATGGAAAAACTAGTAGAGACCGACCTCGAGAAAGATTAATTTGGATTCCGTAGAAATATCGGAACACGTGACGCAATACTAACCCTACGACTTATCTTAGAAGAAAGATTAAGGAAAGGCAAACCTACGGTTGTAGCATTTGTAGACTTAGAGAAAGCTTTTGACAATGTTGACTGGAATGCTCAATTTCAAATTCTGAAGGTGGCAGGGGTAAAATACAGAGAGCGAAAGGCTATTTACAATTTGTACAGAAACCAGATGGCAGTTATAAGAGTCGAGGGACATGAAAGGGAAGCAGTGGTTGGGAAGGGAGTGAGACAGGGCTGTAGCCTCTCCCCGATGTTATTCCATCTGCATATTGAGCAAGCAGTGAAGGAAACAAAAGAAAAATTTGGAGTAGGTATTAAAATCCATGGAGAAGAAATAAAAACTTTGAGGTTCGCCGATGACATTGTAATTCTGTCAGGGACAGCAAAGGACTTGGAAGAGCAGTTGAACGGAATGGATAGTGTCTTGAAAGGAGGATATAAGATGAACATCAACGGAAAAAAAACGACGATAATGGAATGTAAACGAATTAAATCGGGTGATGCTGAGGGAATTAGATTAGGAAATGAGGCAAACTAGTAAAGGAGTTTTGCTATTTGGGGAGCAAAATACCTGATGATGGTCGAAGTAGAGAGGATGTAAAATGTAGACTGGCAGTGGCAAGGATAGCGTTTCTGAAGAAGATAAATTTGTTAACATCGAGTATAGATTTAAGTGTCAGGAAGTCGTTTCTGAAAGTATTTGTATGGAATGTAGCCATGTATGGAAGTTAAACGTGTACGATAAATAGTTTGGACAAGAAGAGAATAGAAGCTTTTGAAATGTGGTGCTACAGAAGAATGCTGAAGATTAGATGGGTATATCACATAACTAATGAGGAGGTATCGAATAGAATTGGGGAGAAGAGAAATTTGTGGCACAACTTGACTAGAAGGAGAGATTGGTTGGTAGGATACATTCTGTGGCATCATGGGATCACCAATTTAGTATTGGAGGGCAGCGTGGAGGGTAAAAATCGTAGGGGGAGACCAAGAGATGAGTACACTAAGCAGGTTCAGAAGGATGTAGGTTGCAATAGTTACTGGGAGATGAAGAACCTTGCACAGGATAGAGTAGCATGGAGAGCTGCATCAAACCAGTCTCAAGACTAAAGACCACAACAACAACAACAATTCTCACATTGACTTGATTATAATTTTTTAGGTAAAAACACTCCGCCTTCAGGCCACGAGTGGCCTACCGGGACCATCCGACCGCCGTGTCATCCTCAGTGGATGATGCGGATAGGAGGGGCGTGGGGTCAGCACAACGCTCTCGCGGTCGTTACGATGGTATTCTTGACCGAAGCAGCTACTATTCGGTCGAGTAGCTCTTCAAATGGCATCACGAGGCTGCGTGCACCCCGAAAAATGGCAACAGCGCATGGCGGCCTGGATGGTCACCCATCCAAGTGCCGATACGCCCGACAGCGCTTAACTTCTGTGATTTCACGGGAATCGGTGTATTCACTGCGGCAAGGCCGTTGGTCGTAATTTTTTATGAAGACCAGTAATTTACATTTTTATCTGCCGGTCCACACATGGAATATATACACTGACTATGTTGCCTAGATGCTTAAAAACTTTAAATTTACATTAACAACATTCTATTTTAAAAGTAGACTACAATCACGCCATTTCATCTAGATGTTTTACTCTACAAACATTGACATCTGATAATCAAAATCAAGGTTACTTTTTTACCGTCTTCAACATTTGTGGTCCTGTCGTCCTCAGTTGCGTAGAATATTAACGTACGTTGATAATTTTTACTTCTGGGCCTTCCAATTACAACTAAATGAAACACAGTTTAGGTGCCATATGCATTTCGCTTTTATTCTTTGCAAGACATCTTCGATGGCCAGGAATATGTACATACATTTGTTTATGTTATTTAATTTACATTGTGTGTATGTTATAAAGAAATCTGGCAGTTTGCTTTCCTTTGATGTAGTAGTAATTTGATGTTCCTCTTATAAGTTTCCTTGATGTTGTTCTACATGTTATGTTTTTGTTCCAATTTTAGCGCCGTCCTTCTTCTTACAACTAATATCTGGAATTTGGTTTTTGAGACTTCACAGCAGTAGGAACTGCACACTTGTTTTGATGTTGTGTTTTGGTAGATAAATAATCAGTACTGGTGGCCTAAGACTTCCGGCATAAGAAGTCACCCTCATTCTGTAAACGGCCTTACAGGAGGCAATGGAAACCACTGCATTAAAGACACATAGTGTGCGCCCACAGGACATGCGGCCTGTAATTCAAAAAGTATCATGATCATCTCTCTACTGGCAAAAGATTCGGAAATAGTCCCCCATTCGGATCTCCCGGAGTGGACTGCCGAGGGGGATGTGACCCTGAGAAAAAGATTGAATAAACAACAAAAGAAGGATAGCGTTCTACGAGTTGGGGCGTGGAGCGGTAGACGCCTGAACGTGGAAGGGAAGGTAGAAAATCTGAAAAAGGACATGCGAAAGCTCAATCTAGATATAATAGGGTCAGTAAAATGAAATGGAAAGGATTTCTGGCAAGATGAATAAACGATAATATCAACGGCAAGAGAAAATGGTGTAACGGGAGTAGGATTCGTTATGAACAGGAAGGTAGGGCAGAGAGTGTGTTACTGTGAACATTTCAGTGATCGGGTTGTCCCTACGAGAATCGACAGCAAACCAACACCGAAAACGATAGTTCAGGTATACATGTCAACGTCACAGGCTGAAAATGAAGAGATAAAGTATACGAGGATACTGAACGAGTAATACAGTATATAGAGGGCGATGAAAATCTAGTAGTTATGGGGAACTGCAATGCAGTTGTAGGTGAAGGAGTAGAAAAAAAGATTGCAGGGGAATATCGGCTTTGGACAAGAAATGAGAGAGGAAAAAGACTAACTGAGTTCTGTAATAAATTTCAACTAGTAACGGGAAATACTCTGTTCAAGAATGACAAGAGAAGGAGATATAACTGGAAAAGGCCAAGTGATAGAGGAAGATTTCAGTTGGATTACGTCATGCTCAAACAGAGATTCCGAAATCAGAAACTGGATTGGAAGGCGTACACAGGAACAGATGTAGACTCAGATCACAATGTAATGGCGATGAAGAGTAGGCTGAAGTTTAAGACCTTAGCCACGAAGAATCACTAAGCAATGAAGTGGGATATGGAAGTACTAAGGAATGGCAGGATACGCTTAAAGTTCCCTAAGGCTATAGATACAACAATAAGGGATAGCTCAGTAGGCAGTACATTTGAAGAGAAATGGATAGCTCTAAAAAGGGCTATCACAGAAGTTGGAAAGAGGAACATAGGTACAAAGAAGGCAACTGCAAAGCAACCACGAGTAACAGAAGAAATACTTCTGTTGATCGATGAAAGAAGAAAGTACAAAAACGTTCCGGGAAATTCAGGAATACAGAAATACAAGTTGCTGATGAATGAAATAAATAGGAAGTGCAGGGAAGCTAAGACGAAATGGCTGCGTGAAAAATGTGTAGAAATCGGAAACGAATGATGGTCGGAAGGACTGACTCAGCTGTAACGGATCGTACAGCCACGTCTCGATCCCTGAGTCAACAGATGGGGACGTTTGCAAGGAAAGTCAAAACAACCTTCCGTGGAATTAAAAGCAAGGGTGGTAACATTAAGCCTGCAACGGGAATTCCACTGTTAAATACAGAAGAGAGAGCGGGTAGGTGGAAAGTGTACATTGAAGACCTCTGTTAGAAAAAGAATTAGGATTCGTTTTAGAAGAAATAGGGGATCCAGTATTAGAATCAGAATTTAAAAGTGCTTGGTCAAGTGACGTAGGGGGGATAGATAACATTCCATCAGAATTCCTAAGATCATTGGGGGAAGTGACAACAAAACGACTGTTCACGTGGAGTGTAGAATGTATGAATTTGACAACATACCATCTGACTTTCGGATAAATATCATCCACACAATTCCGAAGACTGGAAGAGCTAAGTGCGGGAATTGTGGCACGATCAGCTTAACATCTCATACAGCAAAGTTACGTACACGAATAATACACAAAAGAATGGAAAAGAAAATTGAGTATGTGTCAGATGACGATCAATTTGGCTTTAGGAAAGTCAAAGGTACCAGAGGCAATTCTGACGTTGCGGTTGATAATTGAAGAGAGACTAGAGAAAAATAAAGGCATTTTTATTGGATTTGTCGACCTGGTAAAGACGTTAGACAAAGTAAAACGGTGAAAGATGTTGGAAATTCTGAGAAAAATAGGGATAGACGGGTATTACACAATATGTACAAGAGCCAAGAGGGAATAATAAGAGTGGCAAACCAAGAACGAACTGCTCGGATTAAAAAGGGTGTAAGACAGGAATGCAGCCTTTTGACCCTTCTGTTCAATCCGTACATCGAAGAAGCAATGAAGTAAATAAAGATTCTGAAGTGGAATTAAAATTCAAGGAGTGAGAATCTAAGAATATACGTTTGAAGCACAGCATTGTACGGTAGTGAAACGTGGACTGCGGGGAAACCGGAACAGAAGAGAATCGAAGCATTTGAGATGTGGTGCTAAAGACGAATGTTGAAAATTAGCTGGACAGATAAGGTACGGAATGAGGAGGCCCTGCGCGGAATTGAAGAGGAAAAGAATATGTGTAAAACACTGACAAAAAGGAGGATGATAGAACATCTGTTTAGACGTCAGGAAATGACTTCCTTGGTACTAGTGGGAGCCGTAGAGGGCATAAACTGTAGAGGAAGGCAGAGATTGGAATACATCCAGCAAATAATTGAGAACGTAGGTTGCAAATGCTACTCTGAGATGAAGAGGTTGGCATAGGAAAGGGATTCGTGGGGGGCCGCATCAAACCTCAGATGACTGATAACTCAAAGAAAAAAAAAATTGCGGTGTTGCCAACTGTCGAATGTTATTCCTAAAGATCGAAATTTGTTGCCAATTGAATGTGTGATTTCCGTCATCTATTTGTGTGTGTGTGTGTGTGTGTGTGTGTGTGTGTGTGTGTGTGTGTGAGAGAGAGAGAGAGAGAGAGAGAGAGAGAGAGAGAGTTAGACAGAGAGAGGAGATATGTACTTGTTTTAATGTGGCAGCATGTACAAATGGAATGATTTTTATCTTATAATTTGTCTTATTAAGTTTAATTCCTGCGAGTGATGCCCATGTGTAACGCATCGCAACTTTGACATTCAAGTTTGTATATTACTGATCTCTTTATAATTCAACCTTCCTGTTGATCGTACGTTAGTGTCAGCAGTCTACCTTCCTCCAAATAGCATGCTGAAACATCTCAAAAAAATTCGGACCTCTAAATCTAATAGGTTTTTGTGCATAAAAATAAACATGTCAAATAATTCTCGTGAAATTCAGTTTAGAGTTACATTTGACCTATGACTCACCTCTACTGTTCCTAATACACTCCATTTTCATAATCTTTTCGGTTTACATGTTCTTCATCTTATTTCTGCTTGTTATTCTGACGTCTTTAGTTGCCTCAAGAACCCACTTCCCAGCGTCGGCCACTCTCATGGCATCCATTGCCAACAGTGCTTGTCTCATATAAAACCCAGATTATATTCCTAACTGCTCAACAACTTCTCCGCTGAAGAGTGAAAAATCTCATTCTGGAACTTCTCGCCTGCTAATTGCCCCACATTAAAACAAATTAGAGGCATAATAACTTTCGAGAATGACAAAAATGCAGCAGCTCGAACTACAGAAAAGTTAATAAGATAAACAAAGCTAGAAAAATCGAAGATATACAAGGGAAACGTAAGAGCATCAAAAAACGTATCCTCTAAGAGGGCTATCAACTAAAAAAACCGTTTTATAGTATATGTTTCTTGAACATGGTTCTCATGACAGCAGTGGCGTGTGAAAGCAGCGTAAACGTGGGAATGTACGCACACCACAAGATTTTTAAATTGATTTTTAAACAACTTTTGATGTCCAATTCACTTCTTTTCACCACCGCATCGTTTTAACTCCTAACATCTATTTAAGATGAAATGGGAAAGAAAAAATGAAGCAGTAACAAGGTGAAGACATGCATAATACTGATATCATTCACGGTTTGGTTCCGAGGAACTTGTCCCGGCTTCAGGTTCTCAGCTCCATAGCTTACCACTTTGTGAATATATTGCAAAACAGTATGAATATATCCGGCTTGCTGCAGTCCGTTTACATGTTCTTTCTATTTCTGATTATAGATGTAAATTACTTCTGATGTAGCAAATATTTTAAACCCATTTCTAATATCTTTCTTTTTTAATCTTTCTTGTAGTTTACATTCTTTAACTATCTTACGAATTTCATTTATGACGTCAGTACTCGATTTTTGCCTTCCTTGTTGCTATTCTAGCTTCAGCTCCGTATAGCAGCACTCTAATAGTCAGTTGTGTTTCTTTAGTTGTCTTTTTGATCTTGGAAAGGATAAGAACATGTCATTCAGTTGTGTAATACAGTTTTGCTACAAACGTTGCCCTAGTTTTCCTTAATTTTAAAATTATTTCCTTCAGAAGGAGATTGTACTACATAGAAATTTCACGTTTGTTGCAAAAGCTTCAAATTAACCAGAAACCCCAAATGTGAATAAAACCACTGTAAGCAAAGCGTACACACTTACTTGTTACATATCGCACCGCGACAAGAACAGTGACACAACTAAAAGATACAACACCTGAGAAAAATCGACTTAGGATACTATAAAACTTACACTGAAAAAGTATAAACATCCTTTAAGTTGGAAGTAAATAGGGATGATTTGGGGGAAGAGACCAAACAGCGAAGTCATCGGTCTCATCGGATTATTTCTCCTTGGTGTAGCAATTTTAATGGCCAGTAGTGTATATCTCGAGGAAAGATCATGAAGATAAAATTAGACACTTTCGGTAACACAAGTAGGCTTACCAAAAATAATTCCTTCCGTTCACCATACACCACTGGAAAAGGGGAAGTGACAGTATCGCACTCAAGATATCCTCCACCATATTTGTTCGTCTAACTCTATGCAGAGGCTTATCCTTAGATTACTTAGTATAACTTAACTAGATAAAAGTTTCGTTTAGAATTATGAATGATTTTAAGTCTGATTTGTCTGCTGTGAGATTAAATAAACACTCTGTATTTGTAAACAGCAGCACTGTAACGATTCCGTGGGACGGTACGAGCATCTGGAGAGACAGTGGGCGTGAATACCTGTGCAGCTAGAGACTTGTGCGGGTGCCAGCTGCTGCTTGCGCCTGGTAACGCGAGAGTTCGTGCCGGAGAGGTCCAGCCGAATTGCTCTCCAATTAGCGCAGCGTGGTTTGCTAATCAAGCACGGCTTCCGGCCGAACGCGGCCTGTGACAGGTGCAAGATTGATAGCGAGGGCGGAGAGCCCACCCGCCTACATCGTGTCCGCCCGAGCCGCTGCGCGTCGTGTCTTAGCGAGTCCGTCTTAATCAACCATGCATAATGGCCGCCGGCCGTGGCGTTCCAGGCCAGCCGCCGAGTCCCGGGCCCACTCACTTGGCTGAGCTGCGTCTAACACTGCTGGTGGGCCTCTTCTGTGTAAGAAAGGGGACAAGCGAGACTTAAATACTTAGCATCCAAGCTCTTTACTGACGTTTTTTTCCAAAATATTTGAAAAAATAATGTACTCAAGCTTCTTTACTTAACATGTGACAGTTTGTGTTCCAGAAGGATTACTCAACTGTGAATGGTATTAAACGTCCACCCACCAAATATTACAAGCCTTAAAGTATAAAATATCGCCAATTGGTAGTTTTTGTAATCTTTCCAAACCATTTGACTGTGTAGATCATGTTACACTCTCAGAACAGTTTAAGCTATTTAGAACTGGTAACTTTGCACACATACAAAAGAATACAAAACATTGTGCTGAATAGTTCAAGTACTGTTGGAAGGTAGGTAATTTTAGTGACAGGAGGAAAAAAAAAATCACAAATGGTGTTCCCCAGGGTCCAATTTTGGCTCCACTCATGTTCCTTAATTATATGAATGAGCTCTCACTTAGCACTGAACAAGCAAAATTTGTACTTTTTGCAGATGATAATGGTGGTATAATAAATCTCATTATAGAGAAAGCAAGAGGTTAGCTGGTTAATAATATGTTACATACAATTATTATGTACTTCTCTGAAAATGGACTATTCCTAAATTTGGAGAAAACACGCTATTTATGTTCTGTACAACATATCGAGTCAAACCATAAACTGATGTAGCACATTTTATTTTCTATTTACACGTCAAGTTCCGTAGGACCAAATTGAGGAGGTCATGGAACGTGTCAGTACATGAAACTACAACATAAAATTAATAACAGATAAAAATAAAATATTTACGAAGCCGAAAAAAGTCAAGCCATAAGTTTAAGTAAACGCAATCAACAAAACAATAAGAATCGGCTTAATTTTTCAAGGAACTCCTCGACAGGAGTAACCCATGAGGAAACATTTCAGTTTCGATTTGAAAGCGCGTGGAATACTACTAAGATTTTTGAATTCTTGTGGTAGCTTATTGAAAATGGATGCAGCAGTATACTGCACACCTTTCTGTGCAAGAGTTAAGGGACTCCGATCCAAATGCAGGTTTGATTTCTGCCGACTATTAACTGAGTGAAAGCTGCTTATTCTTGGGAATAAGGTAATATTGTTAACAAGAAATGACAGTAAGGAATATATATATGGAGAGACAAATATCAAAATACCCAGACTCGTGAAACAGCTCGACAAGAGGTTCGTGAACTTACACCACTTATTGCCCGAAGCGCCCGTTTGTGAGCCAAAAATATGCTTTTAGAATGGCAATAGTTACCCCAAAATAGAATACCATACGACATAAGCGAATGATAATAAGCAAAGTAGACTCATTTTCGCGCCGAACGATCACTCACTTCAGATACCGTTCGAATAGTAAAAATACAAATATAATGGATCAGGAATCAGTAAAGAGAGTAAAATGATCCAAATTTTTGGGTGTACATGTCGATGAAAACCTGACCTGGAAGGAGCATATTACTGAGCTACTCAAACATTTAAGGTCAGCTGTTTAAGCCCTTCGTTTAATTGCCAATCTTGGAAACAAACTATTCAACCTCCTCATATATTTTGCATAGTTCCACTCAATAATATCTTATGGAATGATTTTATGGGGTAACTCATTTCGTAGAGAGAAAGTATTGAGCGCGCGATAGCAAGCAATAACACTAATATGCGGTATTCACCCCCCGGTAGTCATGTAGGTAACTCTTCAAATTGGGCATTTTAATGGAGCCATCACAATTCATACATTCGCTAATAAAAATTCGTCGTAAATAATCCATCATAATTTGCAAAGAACAGCGATATCCATACCTACTGCAATCGAGAACAAAACGACCTTTACTACCCAGTGGTTCAGAAAGGAGTTCAAGATGCAGCAACAAAAATTTTTGAACATTTTCACAGTACCATAAAACGTCTGAGAGGTAACAAAGGAGATTTTAAATGTAACCTACAATCATTTCACCTGTACGGCTCCTTCTATTCCACGGACGAATTCCTATTTAAAAACTGACAACCCAAACTAGCTTTTAAGAGAAGGACTAAAGATAGTGTTCTGTAATATAAACACTAATCACGTATACGTATCTTGCAAACTGAGTCGTTCCACATCATATCGATAAAAGAATCTTTCACTGGATCTATGGAACATGTAACTAACTAATTAACTTACTGCTACTCTCCTAAACAATCAAGTGACACTTCTAAAGCATGTTAAAAATGTGATTGCATAAGCTTCCACAGCCAGTCAGCTGACATAAAAATATTTTTGAATAACGTACCGCGTCATAACGTAAAAAGCTATACTGGAGAAACGAGTGTTTTGGCCACGGTTAAAGTGGCCCTCTTCTGGGTCTATTGATGTGCTTTAGCTGTGTGGAGTCGCTTCAACACCCGTAGAGGTTGCAGAGGGGACTTGGTAGATCAAATTTTACACAGGAAACAATGTCCGGAAACGTCATTCATCGGCGCTACAGAGCATCAAAGTTATGTCGCCGGCGCCTTTAAATGAATGTACATACAGGCTGAGTCCGTGATGATGTTACAAACTTTCTAGGATTATGGAGGAGGGTAAATGTGTCAATTTGAGATAAGAGTACCTAACCCGGAAATGAAAGAGTCGAAAGCTATAAACGAAAACCGTTGTGGTAACAGTGACAGTTAAATACATGCACTAGTGCTGTTGGTGCTAAGACTGTAGGGTAGGCAACTTTCACTGGTGGTGGACGCAGTAAAACAAGGAAAAAAGTCTGGTAAACATGGGCTCTAAGAAGCGTACGTAAGGAGTTATGAGTACGGGTTCATCTTCGCTACTCTGAAACACATCTCCTCTATTGAACAAGTGCGCATAGCTCCTAAGATATCCAGTTTAGAGCCCATGTTTACTGAACATTTTTTTGTTCTAGTCCATACACCTCCGAAAGATGCCTACCCTAGAAACAATATAAACACTCAAATATTATCAACGGCAGGGTATTTTTAACAAAAAGTAATTTTGTCGCTTTTTTGCCCTGCAGTCTATTTTGATATTCTTCGTACATAAGGCCAGATCCTAATTGTTCACAGGCTATGCTACTGAAAGGAGCTGACGAATACTGGCGAGCTGGTGGCAATAGATAGTGTTACTTGAGTCCATTTGATTTCCACTACATTAGCGGATCATGTTTTAGAGGAACTCTTTTTTCCTTTTTGTAATCTAGTAGATTCGATTGTAGAATCAGAAGCAAACTGTCTTTTTTATTAGCCGTAGTCGAGTCTCGCAGATTTTCGTTCATAATTAACATGAATTCAAACGTTTGTAACGAAGTGTGTAACTGAGATTCTGTAATTAAGCCACAACTTGTTGAAAGCTGATTTTCAGGTTCAAATCGGAACCTTTTATTGTTAGTAGGTATGCAGTCATCTCGAGGTGAGTTTGGATCTCTGACTTTCATCATCAGATTAAGTATTTGGGACTCAACTTGGTCTGTGACGATGCCACTGAAAAATTTTGACTTGTTTCGCGGAGGCAAATACGTCGCAATCACGTACTTATCGTTTCTGGTCAGTTCTCCAAATCGCGTGCTTTAATTCAATTCTTCGCGTAATTTCATTGTAATACTTTGGAATTTTTCTGAAGTACCAGTTTCGTTTCTTCTTGTTGTAAAGTGGTCAGAAGAACTTGAATTAGCAATGTGACTGATGAAATACTCGATTGAGAACTGCTTAAGTTTCTAGTAATTTGTTCGAATGGTTTCATTACTTCTACAAGTTTTTGAACATTTAAACTGTTGTCAGTGGAGATCATGGTTATTGGATTTGAACGTAAGTACACAATTAGCGAGTCCTTGAGCTTTGAAAGCCGCTCCATCATGCAGAGCGTGCTATTCCAGCTGAAAATAGAAAAAATTAAATTAACAGATTTTCATAAAAACAACATACACAGTACTACACTAAAGATATAACATAAAATTGAAATTCATTTAGATATACAGTATTTAACAATGTTTATCATGTTGGGCAATCCTAAATGACAGATAATGCAGGTTAATTAAGGCATTCCCTCTGAACTTTTGCCAGTCCGGTTTGTGCGACCAAGGAATGAATCAGAAGAGGCACCAATGTTAGCACTGAATAGGGGATTATGGAGGAATTTTATAAGGGGGCTATGCTCCAGACTGAACGCTGAAAGGCATAATCAGTCTTAAATGATGATGATGATGATGATGAGGAATGATGGAACTGAGTGGGAATTTTTTTTTCAGTTAGCAGTCAATTGTAGAACCTCCTCTATGATTCCACAGCAGCTCGAATACAGAGTTGTATCTGCTGCATTGCACAATTCACGTGATCAAACCAAACAACTGCAATGCTTTGATCGTGTTAGATTCACGATCACGAATACAATACACTGCTTGCTGGTTTATACCCCATTCTTGAAGAATAATTTCAAATTTTGTCGATATTACGTCTTCTCTATGACGCCCAGTCGTGACCTCATATTCCAAAATAACAGGTATCTTGTGAAAATCCTTTGAAATACCGTGAGAACTCAAACTAAGTAATGGAGTTCCAGAATGCACATCAGAGCATATGTCAGTTGTGAAAGATATTTTTTTCAAATTCTCCAAGTAAATTTTTGATTATTCTTGCCAGCTTGTTGCACAAGTTATCGCACCAATAGGAAGTAAAATATCACGATCTTTCAACTTATACACCGCAAGAGTAGCATTAATTAGCCTGCTAAAACCGGTACCCTCGATAAGTTCTGGAAGGCATTCATCTCAGTAATCACATGATCCATTTGTTGAGACTTTAGGTATGAGGACCCCAAATAATCATTTGCATGCACACTTTGTTGCAATGTAAGTTGTTTTTTAGTATCTGTAGCCGGAGCAAAAGAAACCTATAACAACGACACAATAAAAGTAATAAAATATAGCAAGAAATTAAATACATAAAAAGTAATACAAAAATAAAATTCCAAGTTGTTAAATAGATCACGTCAACAATTCACAGCTTGCCCAGCTAAAGCGACAATTACAAGAAACATCTCTCAACCTGTTTTTATATCACGCTGCAGTTTCTCAGAGTATTGGATTGTATTCTTCACATTGCGTACTAGGTACCGGTAACTTGTTTTCCATCACTAGTGTTTATTTTAGCTGATGCTGATAAATAAGTTACCGACACCTGGTATGCAACATGGAGAATAAAATGCAATAAATACATTAACATTCTACTGAGTAGATCAACATGATTGGTATTGGTTCAGATTATAAATAGTTACGTGAGTACCATCACTCTTCTATTGTTAAATGGAAGATAAAATTGTTAGAAACGTATTTACACTGAAGAGCCAAAGAAACTGGAACACCTGCCTAATATCGTGTAGAGCCCCGAGAGCACGCAGAAGTGCAGCAACAGGACGTGACATGGACCCGACTAATGTCTATAAGTAGTGCTGGAGGGAACTGATACCATGAATCCTGGAGGACTGTCCATAAATCCATAAGAATACGAGGGGGAGGAGATCTCTTCTGAACAGCACGTTGCAAGCCATCCCAGATATTCTTAATAATGTACATGTCTGGGAAGTTTGATGACCAGAGGAAGTGTTTAAATTCAGAAGAGTGTTCCTGGAGCTACTCTGTAGCAATTCTGGAAGTGTGGGGTGTCGCATTGTCGTGCTGGAATTGCCTAAGTCCGTCAAAATGCACAATGGATATGAATGGATGCAGATGATCAGACACGATGCTTATCTACGTGTCAGCTGTCTGAGTAGTATCTAGACGTATCAGGAGTCCCATATGACTCCAACTGCACACACCCCACACCATTATAGAGCCTCCACCAGCTTGAACAGTCCCTTGCTGACATGCAACGTCCGTGAATTCATGAGGCTCCATACCCACACATGTTCATCCGCTCAGTAGAATTTGAAACGAGACTCGTTCGACGAGGTAACATGTTTCCAGTCATCAACAGTCCAATGTCGGTGTTGACGGGCACAGGCGAGGCGTAGAGGTTTGTGTGGTGCAGGCATCAAATGTACACGAGTGAGTCTTCAGCTCTGAAAGCCCATATCGATTGTGTTTCGTTGAATGGTTCGCACGCTGACAATTGTTGATGGCCGAGCACTGAATTTTTTTTATTTTTATTTACACGTCAAGTTCCGTAGGACGAAATTTAGGAGCAAATCTCCAAGGTCATGGAATCTGCAGCAATTTGCGGAAGAGATGCACTTCTGTCACATTGAACGATTCCCTTCAGTCGTCGTTGGTCCCGTTCTTGCAGGATGTTTTTCCAGCCGGAGATTTGATGCTTAACCTCGTCCCTGGTATTCACGGCACACACCTGAAATGGTCCTACGTGAAAATCTCAACTTCGTCGCTACCTCGGAGATGCTGTGTCCCATCGCTCGTGCGCCGACAAACTCACTTAAATTACGATAACCTGCTATTGTAGCAGCAGTCGCCGATCTAATAGCTGCGCCAGACACTTATTTTCTTATATAGGCGTTGCCGACCGCAGCGCCGTATTCTGCTTGTTTCCATATATCTGAATACGCATGCCTATACCAGTTTCTTTGGCGCTTCAATGTGTAAAGAGTGTGATCAATTTTTAAAGTGATCACTTCAGATTGGATGAGGGGCAGGGACGCAAATCCAGTTTAAATATCGAGCAATACTGCTGTCATACACTAGCGTGCAGTCCACGTACAACAGTGGTGTATTTGTTTCGTGCCACAGACTACTTACTTGTATTGTAAAGTGCTGGCAGCAACGAGAAAAGGCGCATTATCTATCGACTTGTACCAACACGACCCTAGGCGCTACAGTCTGGAACCGCGCTACCGCTACGGTCGCAGGTTCGAATCCTGCCTCGGGCATGGATGTGTGTGCTGTCCTTAGGTTAGTTAGATTTAAGTACTTCTACGTTCTAGGGGACTGATGACCTTAGAAGTTAAGTTCCATAGTGCTCAGAGCCATTTGAACCATTTTTGAACCAACACGACCCGACTAAACTAAGGGTGGGGTGAGCTCTTTAAAATGTTATCGTATTGTGAATAGTTCAGATGAAACTGCTTTGCACCAACAGCGGAAAGACCTCTCCACAAAATAAGACAGCTATATCATTAGCATCGACTACGTTATTATATAAATATTGACTAACGTTTTGTTTTTCCCCTCCACTGAAACTTTGATAGTTTCATCTAACTTCCCAATCTCTCTAAATGTCTCGACAGGTCGTTGTGGCCGAGCGGTTCTAGACGCTTCAGTCCGGAACCGCGTTGCTGCTACGGTCGCAGGTTCGAATCCTGCCTCGGGCATGGGTGTGTGTGATGTCCTTAGCTTAGTTAGGTTTAAGTAGTTCTAAGTCTAGGGGACTGCTGACCTCAGATTTTAAGTCCCATAGTGCTCACAGCCATTTGAACAATTTTTGTCTCGGCAGGTAATGACTTAAGATGTCTCTTCAATAAGCTGGTCGTGCGCCCTTTTCGCGAATATACTTTATCACAGATTTTTCATTTGGTACTCACATCATTAATCTCAACGAAATAGTTCCAAAAAATACTTGTTCTTAGCCAACGTTACGCAGCAAAACTGTTGACTGTAAGCACTGTGCAGTGTAGTACTATTACACAGCAACACAGAGCAAGGAAATGCTATACTTACGCGGCGATGGACAGAGATCACGGCATAATTATCCAATAAACCCAACAAACGCTACGGGCACGTGTCTGCTTGCTACACGCCCCATGCAATGAACTCCCATCTACGCAGCAGCCTACGCGTTAGGCCAACAAGCATGCTCAGTGACAATGTCGTCATTGTTGAAAGTTCCGATAAACTTCCGATATAAAAATGCGGAACCACTTGCGGAAGCGGATATGAAAAAATGTGCGGAACTTCCACAGTTACGGAAGCGGTAGCAGAGTTCTGTCACATCACTACTACCAAATCCCTTCTGAAACTCTTAGAAGTACGTTACATGAACTGAGAAACGCCCTGTATTTTGTCACTGCTGCTCACTGAGCATGATGTTACGTCATTATTTTAAAAGTTCGTTTTTATGATTGGTAGCAAGAGGCAGAAGGAGCGGGAACTTTATTATAATAGGTTGCTATGATGGAGGGTGTGGCGTTCTGCTGTTGCCTGTTACCTCTTGCATTATTTGCTGTGATTGGTGCTCATTGCCGAATGAGGAGTGGTCTCTGGTTCCCTCCTGCTGAACGTAGTCCGTGCGGCGGCAGTTATTCGCCAGTAGCCCTTGCGTCACCTGTTATCAGTGCGACCTGCTGGACAGCTAATAGGCAGCATGTTGTTAGGGTGTTATATTGTTTCTATGGTTTCTCTGACCTAGCGTTTCGTGAAAGCCGGCTGCTTAGTAAGTGCGCGGGTTTCGTTAACCTTGATGTCCTCGTCGCAGTCTTGCCGGTGCTCGGTCACTGCAGACTTGCTGTACTGCGCTAGACGTATGTACCTCTCATATTCTCTTGCGCGCGTTGATATCGGCCTGCCGATCTCTCCGATATACACTTCACCACACAGACATTCCGCCTTTACTCATATGCAGTGTGTAAGATATCTATCTTGTCCTTCGTGGAACCTATCATGAATCTTGCGGATGCTGTGGTAGACAGGCTGGATACCATCCCGGAGAAGGAGTTTACCAATCCGGTCAGTGACATTTTTCATGTAAAATAAGCGCACTGCTGGTTGTAGTTCGTCGATTTCTTGCCCAACTCGCTTCGTTTTTGTTTGTTGCCATGGCTGTTTGGATCGATTTGTGGTTGTAGCTATTGGCCTCGAACGTTGTTCGAAGCCTTTTGAGCTCATGTGTTCACTTAGGCGCTGCTCAAGAATGGCTGAAGTACACAAAACTGCGTCATCTGTGCTGTGTGGGGGTTGGATTTGGCTTGCAGATACCTGTCCGTACGTGAAGGATTTCGTTATATTCTGTGTCCTAATCTGCCGCCTGTTGTCCCATATACTTTCACGTCCAGGAATGGAATTTCGCCATTCTTCTGAATTTCGCAATTTTTCTCTGCCTCGAACATGAACTGTATCTTCCACTGAATTTTATTCAAATATTCGTGAAACCTGTGTAGCTCCGTTTCACCATGAGGCCAATTAGCTAAAGTATCGTACTCGTATCTAAATCAGCATCGTGACCTTAAAGGAGCAAAGTGCCATTGCGTCAAAGACCTTCATGAATGTATCTGCTGCTAATGGGGATAAGGGAGATCCCACTGCTACGCCGTATGTCTGTTCGTAGTATTGTACTTGCCATTTCAAGTATGTTGAAGACAAACGTAGCCCAAAAAAGTCGCATATATCTGGCGGAACATGCTCTTGTAGGATACGAAGCGTTTCATCTATTGCCACGTTTGTAAATAACGACTTAACGTGGAAGCTGTCCATGATGTCCGTGGATAAGACTGTTTCACCCATTATGTGCTCTATGAAGTGCGTCAGGTTCGTCACATAACAGATCGTTTTGCCAACTAGAGGTCTTGGTTTGCAGGCTAGACATTTTGCCGAATTGTATGCAGGCGAGTTGATCCCGTTCACTAGTGATCTTAAAATAAAATTTTTCTTACGTCTCTTTGGCACTACATATACCTATGTGACCAAAAGTATCCGGACACCCCCAAAAACCTGCGTTTTTTATAATAGGTGCACTGTGCTGCCACCTACTGCCAGGTACTCCATATCAGTGACCTCAGTAGTCATTATACACTGTGAGAGAGCAGAATGGGGCGCTCCGCGGAACTCATAGACTTCGAACGTGGACATGTGACTGGGTGTCACGTGTGTCATATATCTGTACGCGAGATTTCCACACTTCTAAACATCCCTAGGTCCAATTTTTCCGATGTGATAGTGAAGTGGGAACGTGAAGGAACACTTACAGAACAAAACGTACAGGCCGACCTCGTCTCTTGACTGACAGGGACCGCCGGCAATTAAAGACGGTCGTAATGTGTAATAGGCAGACATCTATCCAGACCATCTCACACGGATTCCAAACTGCATCAGTATCCACTGCAAGTACTATGACAGTTAGGCGGGAGGTGAGAATACTTGGATTTCATGATGGAGCCGCTACTCAAAAGCCACACATCACGCCGTTAAATGCCAAAAGACTGATGTTTAAAGCTCCTTCTTGCTTCGCACTGTTGAAGAGCAATTCGGGGATGGCGATTGCATCTTTCAACACGTTCGAGCAGCTGTTCATAATACTCGGTCTGTGGCGGAGTGGTTACACGACATTAACATCGCTGTAATGGACTGGACTGCACAGAATCCTGGCCTGAATCCTACAGAACACCTTTGGGATGTTTTGGAACGCCGACTTCGTGCCAGGCCTCACCGACAGACATCGATACCTCTCCTCAGTGCAGCACTCCGCGAAGAATGGGCTGCCATTCCTCAAGAAACCTTCCAGCACCTAACTGAACGTATGCCTACGAGGGTGGAAACTCATCAAGGCTAAGGGTGGGCCAACACAATACTGAATTCCAGCATTACCGGTGGAAGACGCCTCGAGGTTGTAAGTCATTTTCAGCCAGGTGTCCGGATACTTTTGATCACATAGTTTATTCTAGGAGCAATTGGTACTCTGGGAATGAGTCCCTTGACTGTAATAGCACCAGTTCTGGAGTCCTTGTTTGAGATCCGTGACTTTAGAATTATCTTGGCCGTGGGGTCCGCCATTAGTTCATTGTAAACGGGGTTTTCTAATAATTTCTACATTTTCTCTTAAAAATGAATCTCTTCGAGTCATGATGGTTAATAAATCTCTGACAGAAATGACTGAAGTATACCGGAATCATAAACTTAAGGACGAAAGTAACTTTTGCATGATCTATCACTGCCAAACAACGTAGCTCGATGAAACCTGAGCCACGCGCAGAAAGAACTGCTACAGTGTAGGTTAACAAAGAAATATCCAATAACACGAACCGAAATGACGCTAGAGACAATAATTACACTGAAGTCAACGCGATTTGTGATCGTCATCACATACAATGGGACATGGTTCTTGATAGGGTGTGTGATCACCACGGACGGGAGTGCATGCTCTGCAACGTGCTTTCGCCTGGGGATTAGATTAGTATGGAGCTCTTGTAGATGGGAGATCCATTCCTACAACAGCACATTGACAACTGCTGGATGGTCGTTCGGTGCATGTGGATGTACTACAATACGTCTTCCCAATACGTTCCACTCGGGCTCGATGGAATTTACGTCGAGGGAACGGGCAGTCCAGTCCATTCGGCGCATATCCTCTCGTTCCGGCAGCTCCTCCAGAATCACTGTTCGATGCGAATTGTCATGCATAAAAGTGTAGTCAGGTCCGAATGCACCCCTCTAAAGACGCACATTAGGAAAGACTACAGCGTCACAGTAACCTTGACTGGTAAGTGCACCGTGTTTAAAGATTTGGAGGTCAGTGGGGCCATGCAACATTATGCTTCCTTACACCATAGCACCAGGACTACCAAAATGATAATGTGTGTGAGCTGTTATTCGACTACTAGAATGGGACATGCCAATGTAACAGCTAACCACATTACTTTCCATCTTGCAAATAATGGTAACCGGTCCATCCCATAGGTAAGTCAGATTACAAAATAGTATGGTCTGAGGAACTAGAGACCAGTGTCTTTTACAGCCTTTTTTGCATAGTGGAAGTGACTGCAACCGTAAACAGCTGTAAGGCCGGCGAAGCAGCAGGAGCAGATGACATCAGAATGGCATAAATCAGACAATTAGGTGACCAAGCAAGAGAGTGGATTCGGCGTTTTTCAGCAACTGTTTAAAAGTCTGCAATTTCATCTTCAAATCTGGGAAATCGGCAGCTGAGCCATAAAACTTCGGGCTAACTTCTATAAATCTTCGAGTGAATGTTGCTAAATCGTTTGATTCACGTTGTGGATCCGACTCTAATACAAGAACAGACCAGGAAAAAGTTCTTTACTTCAGATCCTCAGTCTCACACACTTTATTGAGCATCTTTTTGAAAGACTAAACCGCCATTTGACTGTGTATTATTATATTTATCTATTGTGCTATCCAGATTGCGGCTTCTATATCATTATCAAGTATAAAATTAAAAGTTGTTAGACCATGATTAAGTCATTACTTAATAATGGTCCAACAACTTTTATCATTGTACTTGATAATGGTATAAAAGCCGAAATATGGATAGGACAAAAGATAAATATAATAATACAGTCAAATGGCAGTTTACGCTTTTAAAAAGTGTTGTATGACTGTGTCCCAACGCCATCGACAACTTTTTATTGAGCTTGTCTTGGAAAACCGCTTTTATGTGCCTGACGACTGCTTGTGGCATTGTCACAGGAAATGTACGGGGTAACGAAAGATTATCGTTTGACCAAACTTATTCAGAGTTTACTCCAAGGCATTAAATTCTATGCTGACGTCCAGGGTCAGCGTAGTCGATGGAGATGTCAAGGAAATAGCTTACGTCAAGGAAGTATTCTTTCATCAATGATATTTAACATCAATAACAACGACCAGTCACTTAATCTGAACACAAGGAGCTTTCTTTATGCCGACGATCTGATGCTAGTGTGTCGCGGGAAATGCTTTGAAATCCACCTGAAAGACGCATCAAGGAATCTGAGTGTCTGTTATTTTAACAAGCAGCTTCGTTCAAATCCAGCGAAAACACAATTGCGTTTCATCTTAAGCACAGTAAGGCATGTCGCAAACTTGACATGATTTGACAAGCGATACATTTAGTAAATATTATCCATCCAAAAATCTGGGAGGCACTCTAGACCGTAGTCCGACTTACAAGCGACACTGCTAGAGTGCGAGACTGGGGTGGAAGCGAGAAATAATCTTCGCAAGATCAATGGCTGGATGTGGGGTTCTCTGCCACAAAACTTGAGAAAGATAGAACTAGCACCTTATTGCAGTGCTGCAAAATGTGCGTGCCCAGTCTGAAATAAATCCACCCTTGCTGATAGAGTGAAGAAGGCGTTAAACGAAACATCACTTGTAAAACTCTATTAATTCGCTGGCACATTGGCACCAGCTACTCGTCATGAAGTAACTGCCAACACGGAAAGAAAAATCAAGCCCATCAGTAAAACCATCCACTACATGGGCATGTTCCAGCAACTCTAAGGTAGAGAACGAGAAGAAGTTTCCTCAAGACCTCTTCTGTCTTGCAAACAGCAGCAGCTGTAGTAAGAAAACAATTATGGATCTCTCGAATTGAGAATAGCTCTGCCTGGCCTCCCCCTTTGGAAAACCTCCCACCTGGGCGTGAACACAACTGGACAGCGTGGAGGTCACTCAGCCGTCTTTGGTATGGAGTTGGAAGATCCGGGAGCTCCAGAACTGGCATTTCTCTGTGAATACCACCACCTGTGACTGCGGAAAACCACAGGTCACGGGGTACCTACAGGGATATCAAATGCACTGCATCTTGCACAGAATACCTTCTGCGGGTGCAATTGAAGTTACAAGATTTTAGTCAAGAGTAGCGTAGCTTGATAATTATTTCTTTCGTTTGTTCGAGGTGATTATTACTTTTGTGTCTTGATCTTTCGACGTGGCAAGGATAGGCATAAATAAGTCGGTGCACCGGTTACATGAATAGAAAACTGCCATTGGTAACACCAAAAATAAACGGTAATAGATTCTGAAATGAAGTTGAAAACTGAGGCCACTTCTGGTGGAAATAAGGATTTCTCACGATAGCCTAAATAAGTATTTCGGTCGGAATTGAGTTGATGTCCGGTTGCTATGCTGGTCAATGATATGGATAGTGCCATGGTAGGTGTCGGGGTCGGTCAGTTTAAAACTCTTTCGTCTGCTACTACTATACCATAACCTCAAAGCTGAAGGCAGTTCGTATAATGAAATTATTTTTATTCAAGTAATTATAGTATGAAGAAGCAAAGCAGTGTTACCCTCTGAGAGGAATTTTGCTATTTTGACCGTGTTGTAACTAACGGAGGTGGCTTATCGTAAATATTTAAACAGTAACAAATAATATTTTACCAATCTATACTGTTCAAAGAATAAAGAAAACGGTCGCCAGCCTAATTAGGCAAGAGAATGATTCACATTCTTGTTCAAGAAACTAGGTATGAGTAACTATAACGGACAAACACAACCCATACTTTGCCACACGCGAGTGCAATGAACTCTGGCACCTGAATACAGAATGTTCACGTTAAGGTTCGAGCTACCAGATCAGAACAAAGTATTTGCGTAAATACAACAGATAACAAAACACACTATTACCTTGAGGACTTATTCAAACTGAATGGTCTCAATAACATTACTATTAATATTCACTGTAGAATCATAAATTGGGCATAAGTTCAATATTACTTTTCAAACATTTTCCTATCTGACAAAAAATTGCAAATTTATTTCACTGCAAAATTATAAACTGGTCATAGGTTAAGTCTCTCTTAGTTAAATACCTTTTTGTTCAAAATGAAAATTAAATGGAATTCACTAACAGATTACGTCTGACTGTCTTTTGAATAAATAAATTATTGTTTTCATAGATAGTGGTCTTTCTATTATTCGTTATGTAGCATGAGTACAATAGACAAACTGTTGATCCTGTTATACCATTAATATGCAATTTTAATACACAAGGCGAGTCCAATATTGTACAGAAGTTCACTTAAATAGAAAGAGTAATTGAAACTTGCTATAATCAAGTAACTTTGTGCATTTGAACTACTTTCAGTGGAGGAGGGCCCTTAATCGTGACCACTGTAGCAGAGCATACTAAACACACTTTCAATACACTAAAGAAACAAACCCTTAACAAGTATAGTATTAGTTCTCAACTCTTACAGCAGTAGAACACAACTTGATGTGGTTATAAGACAATAGCTCACCTTTGGTTGATTTTCAACAGTCTGCACTGTGACCAGTTACTAAGCAAAACTTTGTAAGCTTCAGTTTTGAGAACTTTCACTTTAGAAGTTAGCAACAAAATGTTAATGAGCAGTTTTAATAGAAAAATTATTTTCAGCAAGCATTATTCACTATATTACTCAGTTCTGCTAAAACACTGAGCTTTAATGTTCTTTCAATAAGGGAACTCGGTAATCACTTTAGGATGGGAAGGACCCTAAGTGGTTGTGTGACTGGGGATAAAAAATCAAAGTAGGTATAACAGTTCGAGTATAAGTTATCTTATCTTTGTGCACACTAAAACATCCAATGAGCTGATCCTTCACTTTACATATTTACAATTCTTGGTTCCTTTCTAGTGATTGCGTAACGTGGTGGCGAATACATGATGATAGGTGGATTTGCAGGTAGAATTTCTGGACTCTATCATTTCTTGGTGGCGATGATGGATACCAATTTCAGAATAGTTCCAGCTGTTTATACATCCAAGGCATTGTAAAGCGTCAGGAAAAGCCTCTCTCGGAACCAGCACAATATACAACTTTTACATGGGCGGTTCACAGTTTGGTAGCTCGTCCCCGACTGACACTTGGTTCCACCTTTTCTACCTAGGCCAACCACAATTTGGGCGCGCTACGCATTTCCACTCCCAAGGGGAACCACAACATCTTTTACATACAAAATAACTAAGAACCCTAAGTGAAGGACAGCAGTTTACATAACAGCAAACAAACGTTTTCATTAAAACAGAACATTTGCACATATTGGTATTTCTACGCAAAATTATTTGAATAAAATTATTTAATTTTAAAGATAACCAAAGAGATTATATGAGGAAGACAAGATCATTACAGAGATTGTACTTCATTACAGTATCGAATTAATTGTACACTAATTATAGAAGTTCAACGATGAAATATTGAACAAATTAGAAAGCTAAATGAATCAACAAAAGGTATTTAGTGTGTAAGCTATGGTGTTACAAGTTCATGGTCGATCGCTGTGTTCATCAGAGTCCCTAGGCTTCGCTGGGTCGACGTCCGGTCGAACGTCGCTACCGAATGATTGGCTACAGGCAGCAGCCGACGTAGAACCCGGAGCGAGAACGTGTCTAGCGGTTATATTTTCTTTACAGTTATTTCATTTCCCCACAACGGGGGCGGGTTGGCAGAGGGCAAAAAGCGCTCTTCAAAAACTGTACTGAAAAATGGTTAACACATGTGAAACGTGAGAATAACAGATGATTTCGTAAAAAATACATAGACAAACGATAGTGACTATTTTTGCATAAAAACAGTTGACAATAAACGAAGATTTAGTAAATATACCTAGCTGAAAATACTGATGGTTTTTAAAACACGTTTGACGATTTTATATTACAGTTAAAATACAGCCGATCTCGAACGTGAATGATGCTAGGTGACACACGAAATAAATTGTCATGATGAAGGCTGTCCATCGGTGACCGCACTATGCCTTACGTAATCTACATATCTACATCCATACTCCTCAAGCCACCTGACGGTGTGTGGCGGAGGGTACCTTGAGCACCTCTATCGATTCTCCCTTCTATTCCTGTCTCGTATTGTTCGTGGAAAGAAAGATTGTCGGTATGCCTCTGTCATGGTCTCTTCGCGAGATATACGTAGGAGGCAGCAATATACTGCTTGACTCCTCGGTGAAGATATGTTCTCGAAACTTCAACAAAAACCAGTACCGAGCTACTGAGCACCTCTCTTGAAGAGTCTTCCACGGGAGTTTATCTACCATCTCAGTAACGCATTCGCGATTAATAAATGGTCCTATAACGAAGCGCGCTGCTCTCCGTTGGATCTTCTTTATCTCTTCCATCAACCCTGTCTGCTACGGATGCCACACCGCTGAGTAGTATTCAAGCAGTGGGCGAACAAGTGTACTGTAACCTACTTCCTTTGTTTTCGGATTGCATTTCCTTAGGATTCTTCCAATGAATCTCAGTCTGGCATCTGCTTTACCGACGATTAATTTTATATGGTCATTCCATTTTAAATCACTACTAATGCTTACTCCCTGATAATTTATGGAATCAACTGCTTCCAGTTGCTGACCTGCTATATTGTAGCTCAATGATAAGGGGTCTTTCGTTCTATGTATTCGCAGCACGTTACACTTGTCTACATTGAGATTCAATTGCCATTCCCTGCACATGGGTCAATTCGTTGCAGATCCTCCTGCAATTCAGTACAATTTTCCATCGTTACAACCTCTAAATATACTTCAGCATCATCCCCAAAAAGCCTCAGTGAACTTCCGATGTTATCCGCAAGGTCATTTATATATATTGTGAATAGCAACGGTCCTACGACCCTCCCCTGTGGCACACCTGAAGTCACTCTCACTACGATAGTGACTATTTCTGCATATAACCAATTGACAAAAAACGAGGATTTAGTAAATATACTTAGTTGAAATTACTGATGGTTTTTAAAAAGACGTTTGACGATTTTATGTTACAGTTAAAATACAGCCAATCTCGAACGTGAATGATGCCGTGGTATAATGGTGATGCTAGGCGACACTCGAAAACAATTGTCATGATGAAGGCTGTCTAGCGGTGACCGCACCTTGCCTTATGTAATCCAGCAGATGGATTCCCATGCGAGTCGCCTGACCTGCGGACGATATGTAGTGGCAGCGCGAATTGCAGCCCTGCAGTCGGCTGAATACGGTGCTGGCGGGCGATGATGGCGCATCTCACGAGAGCCACTGGAGTCACGCCCGTACAGAGAGGAAAGTTTATGCTGTTCCTGTCCTTCGACTACACTGCGGGAAATACTGCTGTTGTGGCCTGTTATGCACCCGGTGGCGTGGGTGCGACCAGTTTGAACTGTCGTGTATCCCAGGTACTGGTAGGGGCAGCCTAGGAGTGTGGCAGCCAGCCAGCCGTGGATGAGTTCCATGGTGGTATGTGGCCAGGCGAATGGCCGGATTCTACAGTGACCTTGAACTACGTTTTTCTGACTCGAACAAATGACTTTATGCGTATCAAAATAGTATTGCTCATAATAAATTAGTTGTTACCATTTACTCAGAAGTATCTAGTTTCGGTCATGGGCTATCGTAATGTATAGTTTCGCATATCTTCCCGCACACTCGCAAGCCACTGTACAGCGCGTGGCGGAATGTACTTTCCACCGATGTTATCGACTTCGTGTTCTCCATTCACTTATTGGGCGAGTGAGAAATCTCTCTATATGCTTATGTTAATTCCCAAATCTCTTACCTTATTTCCACGTACCTGGCGCGAGCACTATGGTCCTACAGTCATTTTGCAATACAGGGCTTCCAAATTCAGGAAACAGGGTTTCACGAGGGCTACACCGCGTAACTTCCAAGAATTCCCACTTGAGTTTCTCCGAGCACTTCTGTTACGCTTTCGCTTGGCCTGCACCGATCTGTTACGATTCTTATAACGCATCTGTGAACTCGTTCGATGTCTGTTGTGGTCCCTACTTCACAAGGACTCCAAACTACAGGGTGGTCCATTGATAGTAACCGGGCCAAATATCTCACGAAATAGGCATCAAACGAAAAAACTACAAAGAACGAAACTCGTCTAGCTTGAAGGGGAAAACCAGATGGCGCTATGGTTGGCCCGCTAGATGGCGCTGCCATAGGTCAAACGGATATAAACTGCGTTTCTTTAAATAGGAACCCCCATTTTTATTGCATATTCGTGTAGAACGTAAAGAAATATGAAAGTTTTAGTCGGACCACTTTTTTCGCTTTGTGATAGATGGCGCTGTAATAGTCACAAACGTATAGGTACGTGGTATCAAATAACATTCTGCCAGTGCGAACGGTATTTGCTTCGTGATACATTACCCGTGTTAAAATGGACCGTTAACCAATTATGGAATAGGTCGATATCGTGTTGATGTATGGCTATTGTGATCAAATTGCCCAACGGGCGAGTGCTGTGTGTGCTGCTCGGTATCCTGGACGACATCATCCAAGTGTCCGGACCGTTCGCCGGATAGTTACGTTATTTAAGGAAACAGGAAGCGTTCAGCCACATGTGAAACGTGAAGCAGGACCTGCAACAAATGATGATGCCCAAGTAGGTGTTTTAGCTGCTGTCGCGGCTAATCCGCACATCAGTAGCAGACAAACTGCGCGAGAATCGGGAATCTCAAAAACGTCGGTGTTGCTACATCAACTTCGATTGCACCCGTACCATATTTCTATGCACCAAGAATTGCATGGCGACGACTTTGAACATCGTGTACAGTTTTGCCACTGGGCACAAAATAAATTACGGGACGATGACAGATTCTTTGCACGCGTTCTATTTAGCGACGAAGCGTCATTCACCAACAGCGGTAAAGTAAACCGGCACAGTATGCACTATTGGGCAACGGAAAATTAACGATGGCTGCGACAAGTGGAACATCACCAACCTTGGCGGGTTAATGTATGGTGGGGCATTATGGGAGGAAGGATAATTGGCCCCCACTTTATCGATGGCAATCTAAATGGTGCAATGTATGCTGATTTACTACGTAATCTTCTACCGATGTTACTACAAGATGTTTCACTGCATGACAGCATGGCGATGTACTTCCAACATGATGGATGTCTTGCACATAGCTCGCGTGCGGTTGAAGCGGTATTGGATAGCATCTTTCATGACAGGTGGATTGGTCGTCGAAGCATCATACCATGGTCCGCACGTTCATCTGATGTGACGTCCTCGGATTTCTTTTTGTGGGGAAAGCTGAAGGATATTTGCCATCGTGATCCACCGACAACGCTTGACATCATACCTCAGCGCTTTGTCAAAATGTGTGAAATCTTATGGGACTTAACTGCTAAGGTCATGAGTCCCTAAGCTTAGACACTACTTAACCTAAATTATCCTAAGGACAAACACACACACCCATACCCGAGGGAGGACTCGAACCTCCGCCGGGACCAGCCGCACAGTCCATGACTGCAGCGTCTTAGACCGCTCGGCTACTCCCTCGCGGCCAGCGCATTGTCAATGCATGTGCGAACATTACGGAAGGCGAACTACTCGCTGTTGATGTCGTTACACGTATTGCGAAATGCATTGAGGTTGAAGGACATCACTTTGAGCATTTATTGCATTAATGTGGTATTTACAGGTAATCGCGCTGTAACAGCATGTGTTCTCAGTAATGATAAGTTCACAAAGGTACATGTATCACATTGGAACAACGAAATAAAATGTTCAAACGTACCTACGTACTGAATTTAATTTAAAAAACCTACCTGTTACCAACTGTTCGTCTAAAATTGTGAGCCATATGTTTATGACTACTGCAACGCCATTTGTCACAAAGCGAAAAAAGTGGTCAAACTAAAACATTGATATTTCTCTACGTACTACACGAATATGTAATAAAAATGGGGGTTCCTATTTTTAAAAAAACTCAGTTGTTATCCGTTTGACCTATGGCAGCGCCATCTAGCGGGCCAACCATAGCGCCATCTGGTTTGCCCCTTCAAGCTAGACAAGTTTCGTTCTTTGTAGTTTTTTCATTTGACGCTTATTTCGTGAGATATTTGGCCCGGTCGCGATCAATGGACCACCCTGTATAGTCTAGTAAAGGACGCATTAGCGACTATATGCTATTTCTTTTATAGCTGCACTGCACTTCACCAAAACCCTTCCAACAAAGCTAAGCCTTCTATTCGCCTTCCTTAATACTGACTTTACGTGATGGGCTCATTACGAATCGTTTGTTAGTATTGTCCTCGAACAGACGACATGCATGCACAACTCGATGGCAGTTGTATTGTAATCGGACGGCATGAGATAATTTCTCTTGTTATGGGCATTAGCCTGCATTTATCCATACTTAAGCAGAGATGCCATTCATTACAGTAAGTGGGAATGTTGTGTTAGTATCCGCAAGAAGCGTGATAACGCCGCTACTCGATACCGTCGGCACGGGTACTTCACAGGTCGACGATGGCTCGGTAACAACCCGGGAACAGTATCCCGTGAGTGGAGCCAACTATGGGAAGTGGAGCGATCGAACCCCGATGTATAAGCATACGACAGTGTACCCAGCATGCGGCTGGCGCGGGCGGCTGCCGACTGAGCAGCCGGCCGCTGTAGCCGAGCGGTTCTAGGCGCTTCAGTCCGGAACCGCGCTGCTGCTACGGTCGCAGGTTCGAATCCTGCCTCGGGCATTGATGTGTGTGATGTCTTTAGGTTAGTTAGGTTTAAGTAGTTCTAAGTCTAGGGGACTGAAGACCTAAGATGTTAAGTCCCATAGTGCTTAGAACCATTTGAACCGACTGACCACCCGACAATATTTTCGGCGCGAGCTCAATGCTAGGTCCGCCTCCATGTAAGCCCGCAGGAGCACTGGTCTGCTCTGGTTTCTGCTACTCGCAAGTACACACCTCCGTCAGCGTTTCTGCCCATAGAGTACTTATATCTATGGAGTATGTTCAGCCTAATGAGCATCCTCTCAACATGAAACAGGTGGTTTTGGGGCGACGCTGCTTGTTAGCAACTTGCGGTAATAGTGAAACTTGAATTCTACACGTATTCGCCTTCTTTTGAATACGTTTCTGCATGTCTGAGTTTTAGTAACAGCTATGATGCAATATCGTCCTCGCTACGGATGTAAAGAGAAGTACGGTATGTGAAAGGAGGACCAGTTACTTTTCGTAGGATTGTACAACAAATGTGTAATTGCAAGTATCATATTGATTGACGTCATATGATATGCTGAAAAATATTTGTTACATGGTATTATAAAGTCTTGTATCGTAGAGAAAGTTTCTACTTTTTCATGGCCATTTGTTTAACTGCTAGATTAATTTGCAAGAGTGTTCGAGTAAACAGACAGTCAGTGTATACATAACGGTGCCATGTTCGTACGCAGATCAAATTTATACGTGAGAGTCTGATAAATTTCCTCCAATTTATGCCGGTTCTCAATCCCTTGCGTGCCTCTAAGTAATTCTGCATGAGATAGTTTCCCATACAGTGTTGCTTAAACGCAATTAATTAGAACAGATTCGACAGTATGAGTCAGTGCAATAAAAACGTAAAAAAGTGTTGTTAGCTGTCACTTCTTTTATTACTCTAAAATTCGAGCATTGACCTTTTATTTTTCATTTCCTTGTGAGTAGTGTATGGTTTTACTTTCCTGATGAGATGGCGAAAACGTATTGTAGCCATTTTATCGTCTATAAAAAACAAAATGGTAAGTAAAGAGAAATTGAAAATAATAATGGACTAGCAGGTGGTGCAAATCGCTTACCACATTTACTGCAACAATTTCATAGTTTCTTGACACTTCGGTCCCGCCTCCAGTGTCATTGTAACGTAATCAATTAGGACTGAGATCCGACAACATGAATAAATGCAATTAAAAATGTAAAAAATTATGGTTGGCTGTCACTTCTTATCCCGTTGCGGTAAAATGGTAAATAAGGTGGAATCTGACCTATGATACCGTGGTGAAAAAGCACATTACCAATTCTCTTCACCTCTTTAAGCAACTGCAGTTCCTGGTATCAAATTGTTAAGATGTCTGTAAAACGCGAAGACAAAGTTTCACGGTGCTTCTGAAGGTGATCTATCTGTAACAGCGAAGTAATAACACTCACAATATGCTAAATACTATACGCGCTAAAATGCGCCGTCTCAGAATTACGTGATTTGATCTGCAGGAGATGTGCGGACAGAATTTTCGTTCTGCGGGTCTAGCAGCTCACTCCATAGAAGTGTATACTCGACGTCGAGATGGCGCAATGTGTGCTCCCTCCATGGCAGGATTCTGAACTCCTCTGCTGTTCTACCCACGCCAGCTCATCTGCTTCCATCGGGATGTTCGCTGGTGGTTAGTCTAAAGTTGTCCAAATATTTCTGCTTTTCCTTAAGATTGCCCAGCGACGGTACTTTCCTCTAACAAACAACATCGTCAGCCGTAATCTTACAATGCTGCTAATCCTTGGGTAACAGCCTACGGTTAGTAAAAAATAGTATCTGCATTTCAAATGTAAATTAATTTCTGTGTGCTGGATGATCTGTAACCATGATAAGGTATCTTAATTAAAGCGGGAGAGCTACCTATTTTTATTCAATGTTCGTGAGATACTTGTGAAGGAATTAACACCTAAATATCGCAACTGAGAGAACATACCATGGCCAGTTATAGTTTTCTGATGCTTGAACATAGTTAATCATAAACAGTTTGCAACAAACAGAAAATTTAACACGTGAACTGTATTAGTTCTACATATCATGGAATTGTTTCTTATTGCCATACTAGGTACTGTTTTTCTAAATAAGCTTGGCCTGAAGATGGTTGTCGTTGCCGCAGCATGCCATCATGAGTGGATATACAGTTGTTATGTGGATATAGATGATGTGTGTCTAATATTAACTGTACTTTTTTTCAGCTTCGTTCGATGAAAATTTATCTGACATGTAACCTTTGGTTTTGTTATTGTCCGACTGCTGCAAAAGAAGGAAGGTGTCTTATCACGAAAGCGCACGACTCCTTACCTCTCTCTGAATGAAACAAAAAAAGTAAAGGATAATTAACCATTTTTTCTCTTTTTTTCCTTTGTATTATTCAGTAGAAAATTCTTTCTGATCTCACATACTCTGTTTATCTGCGATTTAGCGTTGTTTACTACATGTAATTCGGTTTAATTGGAAAAAGACGTTTATATTGTCGTCAAAACAGTCCTGAAGTTATCAGCCTGTTCATCAACGTTGTTAAGGCCTTTATACTGGAGCAAGAGTCGTAAAGATATAGCGTGATTCACAGCGCACGTTTTTTTGCTTAAATGCAGCGGTCTACTCAAATGCTAACTATGCATTATTCCTTGAGGAACAAAAGAGCCAAGTTTAACATAAATTTTTAGCCGTTACGCCGTGGCCTCGGGGAGCCAGCGGCAAACAAAGGAAGAGGAAGGGTGGGAGAGAGGGAGGGAACGCGACAAGCCTGTGTGTCCGCTTGGCAGGCGAGAAATTGCGTGGCTGCTGTGCGGGGACGTCGAAATACAGGCGCCGCACGTGAAGACGACGTCCAGCGTCTAAAAACTGCTCCGGCGGCACTCGAGAGTTAGACCTAACGTCCGTTAGGAAGAAACGGTGCGGGAGAAAGACAACGTTAAGTTCAGCTTCGGCTGAAATTGCGAGACAATACCGGGTGCATGGCTGTTCCGAAACGTCGTAGGAATAGCTGTCGCTGACGCAATTTCATTATGGGGCACAAATTTTCGAAAGTTATGCTGTTTCTTTTTGACGAAGAGGGGTGAGCAATAACACTGCTGACTATTACAATTGTAAAAGGAGGTATAGCAAATGATGAAATTTTGCTTCCAAGGTTCTCGGGTGTACTACCGGCTCCTGTCGTTGAAGGTACACGGTATTTCGGCGAAGAAACGATCCGCCAACATCATGTTGTGCTGATGGAATGAAGTGTCTACTCTTGTCCATGTAGGCTGAAGGACCGGTGGCCCCTACCTTAACACCTTCTGTCTGAATTTAATTTTTGAAACATGAGGGGTATGTGATTACATATGTTTTGTTTTGGTGTCTATAAGTGTGTGTGTTTTTGAATTCTTTAAACCCTGAAGTAACGGATGATAGTGTTTTTTGAGTATTTGTAGTTGACGTGGAATTTATCATTGCCTAAGGATAAGGTGAGTTGGTGGGGTGAGTTCGTGTAGATGATTGGATTTTTCGTTGAATGGCTGACGGGCATGTTAGTGTATCTGTGCACAAGTGTGTTCGGGACGAACTAGAGCATTGTTGTGAACTATTTGTAGTTTTCTTATGTAACCATAACGGCCATAAAGTAAAGTTGGAAGGACCACTATCTTCCATATGCGTCACCTGACTTGAGTAGTCAGTTCACTGCCTTTGAGCAATGGATATAACTGGTACAGTCTACCTGAATCCCGATTACAGTTGTCGGATATGTGTATTCCACAACATTTTCATCAAATTTTAGACCTAAGTATTTGACCAAGGGAACTGCAGTCCATCGACAGAGATTTGGTAGTTTGGCGGTCTCCTTCTAGTTGTGAACATTATAGCACTGATTTTAATTTTCCAAAAGTTGCACCATTGTGTAATCTGGTCGAGGTGCCTTTGGATACTGAAGACAATGAAATTAGGTTCGGGTGACTGACGTAGACAGCAGTGTTATCCTCGAAGAGAGCGAGGTGAGTGATGTCCCGCTTTAGCATGTCGTTTGTAAAAACACTGTACAGGGTGGGACCCAGTACCGATCCCTGGAGGACTATTGCTTTAATTGACTTAACACTACTCTGATGTCTGTTTAACTTAACATGAAATTTCCTATTTCTTAAGGAGGAGTTCTACACTTTCAAGAGATGTTGTGGGTAGTCGTACTGGAGGAGCTTGTAGATCAGTCAGTCGCGCCAGACAAGGTCGAATGCTTTTTCAATGTCTAGAAAGACCTCTCCCGTGCTACGCCCGTCGGCTCTTGCCTTGCGTATCCGCCCCACCACACGGTTGACCTGGGATACTGTGCCGTACGCGTCACGAAAACCGACGGTTCTGTGATTGTTACGTCAAGTCTGTTGCGTGCTGGTGGTATTTATACCTGCCGATCCGGAGTTCCGCTGTGCGCGGTGGTGGTGCGTGCGGCTGTGTTGGCAAGGGTGAGGGGATTCTTAGTTGCTTCTGCCCGCCGTCTCTGTCGCATGCTGCGTCCGGATGTCACGTTCTGCTTTCAGGAGCTTAGTATTGTCTCTCATGCCCTGCTCAGTTGGAAGCCCGTGTGCCTGTAGATTAAGTTATCAGTCACACTGATTTCAGTTGCTTTTTTTGAAATTAATGCGTGGTAGCCAGAACTCTTGTTTGCTCGTAATTCATTTTATGTCCATTTTAAGTGTAATGTACTGCTATTGTAGACATGTTGGGCTGCAGTAAGCGGTGTTCAATTGTGAGGATTGTTTGTCCAGTATTTCCCATTCACACGAAACGTGGTATACCTCCGCTATTTTGAGATAGAGATCGCCTTTCACTGTCCCTAATAAGGCGCGTACTTTGGCTAGAAAGCTGGCCTTATATGGCGTTTAAGCAGTAGTTTACCAATTTTTGACGATATATTGCTAGAAAACGGTATGAAAGAGGTTTTCGTATCCCCTACTTTCGTATTTTCGTCCTCCATGTCGTTCTTCCGGCTCTTGCGCCGCAGGGCCGTCCGAATCTGTCGATTACTATATCCATTTTCGTGGAAGACGGATTTCAGGTGCTGCAGCTCTGCCGTCAAACTTTGTTCGTCTCAAATGGAATTACTGTTACTAGAGTGCTGAACATGCTGTTCTTCTGCGAGGCATGATGGCAGCTGGAGGCACGGAGATATACATTCGTATTAGTTGGCTTACAGTACACACTGGGCAAGCGGCCCGTAGGGCCTAGGCTGAACTAGGACGTCGAGAAAAGGATGTTTCTCATCTTTTTTCATTTCCATGGTAAACCGAAAGTTTTCATGGATGGAATTCAGATGTTTCAAGAATTTCTGTAGTTTTTCGGGACCACAAAAGCGTCGTTGACATACCGAAAGAGGTAAACAGCTTTAGTAAAAATGTTTAATCAATGAATGTTAGGTCCCCTAAATTTTCAGTTGTTATTTTATTTGAGCAATCAGTTTCAGCGCTACATTACGCTATCTTCAGGCCCTCTGACGAACGTGTGGAGAGACTCCCACAATCCCATCTATAGTCCAGTCAACATGGCGTAATGTTGCGCTGAAACCGCTTGTTCAAGAAAATAACAACTAGAAATTTAGATGACTGAAGGTGTTGTGTTTCGACATTTTATCTTGAACAGCGACCATCTGTATAATGATGGACTTACAGAAACGGGTTTATTTCAGCGGTTTCCAGTGATCTGTCCTCGAAGTACTCCACAAACGAATCACCTAAACTGGCGAGAGGGGTCTGCCAGTTGTGATGCCAGCAGTCTGCTGATTGTATTGTCCAATGAAAATGAAATAGGCCGATGTCACAACGTGGCCAAACAGCTGTGTCACCTCAGGACTGAACTTCTCGTTTTATGGAGTCTTCGATGGGGACTCCAGTGAAAAGTGGGACGGCGTAAAAGCTGACAATTACATCGGACCCCTGCAGCAGACCGATGATATCACCCAAGTTTCGTACTTGATGTGTACACTTGCCGATGTGGTGGCGCAACAGATAAGCCACACGCTTTGCCACGGGGCATGTTAGTGCACCAGTGTTGCTCACTATTGTTCGCATGTCTTTCCTGTGGATCTTTGGCAAGCTGTACAGTCTAAGTGGTGCGCAGTGTGCTGTGAAGTGATAGACGACATTGTCATCGAACACCCTGTTCTTTAACTGGACGGAGGTGCTTTGCTTTACTTTCCTGCAGGATCTGCTGCTATTTTCCGGTGTGCTGGATCGTCCAGAATCTCTAGCATTTTCCGCTCGTAGTCATTATGTTGGAGGAGAACCATGGTGTTCTCCTTATCGACTGGAAGGGCAACGATTTCTTGATTTTCTCTAAGAGTAATTTTACTTATGCGCGTATCGTAGAAGAGTACACGAGTACATGAGTAAATTTGTAGGCGGTGTGATTGTATAAAGGGCACGAAATTTAATACAGAAATGTTCCTTATCTGGGAACATCAATGGCTCTAACCTGGCAGGCATCCAGCCGAAATGAGCTTGGATAATATATATGGGCACTTCATTCCACACTGCATCAAGCCGAACAGCTGGGATAACAGATACGAGCATTTCATTCCATGCTACTCACCTCTGTGCTAAGGTGTGGCTGGTGAGTGGAGGTGTGCCAGATTCTCAGCATCACATGACTAGGTATTTCCATTGGATGAAAGACCGGAGAACCTACTGGCCAGAGCAACAGCTGAACACCATCTGTATCGAGATGTGTCAGGACAGCACGAGCTACAAGCGGTCTTGCGTTACCTTGTTGAAGTCATGGAGCGTAACAAATGTAACATAAAAAATGTTTCGAAGGCGGACGGCCGTAGTAGTCGCACCACCGACGCGGCCCAATTCATCCGACTTTGCACTTGTTAGTACTTCCTCCTGTCTCGTGTTAACACACGGAAGCTCTCTACATAAGGAGAGAACACAGCCAACAAAAGCCCTTCATCTTCTACCTCTTCCACTGCTGTTCCAAAATTGCTTACGCTATGGGATGGAAAGAAAACTGGCGTTCTGCGGATCGGAGCGTGGAATGTCAGATCCCTTAATCGGGCAGGTAGGTTAGAAAACTTAAAAAGGGAAATGGATAGGTTAAAGTTAGATACAGTGGGAATTAGTGAAGTTCGGTGGCAGGAGGAACAAGACTTTTGATCAGGTGAATACAGGGTTATAAATACAAAATCAAATAGGGGTAATGCAGGAGTAGGTTTAATAATGAATAAAAAAACAGGAGTGCGGGTAAGCTACTACAAACAGCATAGTGAACGCATTATTGTGGCCAAGCCCACACCTACTACAATAGTACAAGTTTATATGCCAACTAGCTCTGCAGATGATGAAGAAATTGATGAAATGTATGATGAGATAAAAGAAATTATTCAGGTAGTGAAGGGAGACGAAAATTTAATAGTCATTGGTGACTGGAATTCGAGAGTAGGAAAAGGGAGAGAAGGAAGCATAGTAGGTGAATATGGATTGGGGGAAAGAAATGAAAGAGGAAACCGTCTGGAAGAATTTTGTACAGAGCATAACTTAATCATAGCTAACACTTGCTTCAAGAATCATAAAAGAAGGTTGTACACATGAAAGAATCCTGGAAATAGTAGAAGGTAACAAATTGATTATATAATGGTAAGGCAGAGATTTAGGAACCAGGTATTAAATTGTAAGACATTTCCAGGGGCAGATGTGGACTCTGACCACAATCTATTGGTTATGAGCTGTAGATTAAAACTGAAGAAACTGCAAAAAGGTGGGAATTTAAGGAGATGGGATCTGGACAAACTGATTAAACCAGAGGTTGTACAGAGTTTCAGGGAGAGCGTAAGGGAACAATTGTCACAAATGGGGGAAAGAAATTTAGAAGAATGGTAGCTCTGAGGAATGAAGTAGTGAAGGCAGCAGAGGATCAAGTAGGTAAAAAGACGAGGGCTAGTAGAAATCCTTGGGTAACAGAAGAAATATTGAATTTAAATGATGACAGGAGAAAATATAAAAATGCAGTAAATGAAGCAGGCAAAAAGGAATACAAACGTCTCAAAAATGAGATCAACAGGAAGTCCAAAATGGCTAAGCAGGGATGGCTAGAGGACAAATGCAAGGATGTAGAGGCTTATCTCAGTAGCGGTAAGATAGATACTGCCTACAGGAAAATTAAAGAGACCTTTGGAGAAAAGAGAACCACTTGTATGAATATCAAGAGCTCAGATGGAAACCCAGTTCTAAGCAAAGAAGGGAAAGCAGAAAGGTGGAAGGAGTATACAGAGGGTCTATACAAGGGTGACGTACTTGAGGACAATATTCTGTAAATGGAAGAGAATGTAGATGAAGACGAAACGGGATATACAATACTGCGTGAAGAGTTTGACAGAGCACTGAAAGACCTGAGTCGAAACAAGGTCCCGGGAGTAGACAACATTCCATTAGAACTACTGTCGGCCTTGGGAGAGCCAGTCCTGACAAAACTCTACCATCTGGTGAGCAAGATGTATGAGACAGACGAAATACCCTCAGACTTCAAGAAGAATATAATAATTCCAATCCCAAAGAAAGCAGGTGTTGACAGATGTGACAATTACCGAACAATTAGTTTAATAAGACACAGCTGCAAAATACTAACGCGAATTCATTATAGACGAATGGAAAAACTAGGAGAAGCCAATCTTGGGGAAGATCAGTTTGGATTCCGTAGAAATGTTGGAACACGTGAGGCAATACTGACCTTACGACTTATCTTAGAAGAAAGATTAAGGAAAAGCAAACCTACGTTTCTAGCATTTGTGGACTTAGAAAAAGCTTTTGACAATGTCGACTGGCATAATCTCTTTCAAATTCTAAAGGTGGCAAGGGTAAAATACAGGGAGCGAAGGGCTATTTACAATTTGTACAGAAACCAGATGGCAGTTATAAGAGTCGAGGGGCATGAAAAGGAAGCAGTGGTGGGGAAGGGAGCGAGACAGGGTTGTAGCCTATCCCCGTTGCTATTCAATCTGTATATTGAGCAAGCAGTAAAGGAAACAAAAGAAAAATTCGGAGAAGGTATGAAAATCCACGGAGAAGAAATAAAAACTTTGAGGTTCGCCGATGACATTGTAATTCTGTCAGAGACGGCAAAGGACCTGGAAGAGCAGTTGATGGGAATGGACAATGTCATGAAAGGAGGGTATAAGATGAACATCAACAAAAGCAAAACGAGGATAATGGAATGTAATCGAATTAAGTCGGGTGATGCTGAGGGAATTAGATTAGGAAATGAGACACTTAAAGTAGTAAAGGGGTTTTGCTATTTTGGGAGCAAAATAACTGATGATGGTCGAAGTAGAGAGGATATAAAACGTAGATTGGCAATGGCAAGAAAAGCGTTTCTGAAGAAGAGAAATTTTTTAACATCGAGTACATATGTAAGTGTTAGGAAGTCGTTTCTGAAAGTAATTGTATGGAGTGTAGCCATGTATGGAAGTGAAACATGGACGATAAATAGTTTGGACAAGAAGAGAATAGATGCTTTCGAAATGTGGTGCTACAGAGGAATGCTGAAGATTAGATGGGTAGATCAGTTAACTCATGAGGAGGTATTGAATACAATTGTGGAGAAGAGAAGTTTGTGGCACTACTTGACAAGAAGAAAGGACCGGTTGGTAGGACATGTTCTGAGGCATCAAGGGATCACAAATTTAGCCTTGGAGGGCAGTGTGGATGGTAAAAATCATAGAGGGAGACCAGGAGATGAATACACTAAGCAGATTCAGAAGGACGTAGGTTGCAGTAAGTACTGGGAGATGAAGAAGCTTGCACAGGATAGAGTAGCATGGACTGAAGACCACAACAACAACAATTGGATATGGCTGTCTCTTTGATATAAATACGCAACTCATCCGTGGTTATAGTGCTACAAAATGACTAAAGAAAGTATTAACTCAGAAGTGTCTAATGATTAACATCAACAGACTTTAAATATTAAGTTTGTTAGACGCTGCTGGACGTCCAGAGTCTTCCGAAAATGTTTTAGGATTAACTCTGAGAAAATTTTCTGTTAGAAAATGGGGTGGTTTTTCGATACGACACGCTTATACGCAGTTACATCGAGTTTAGAGATTGAAAAATTTTGGAAGAATCACAGCGTTTGAGTACATAAAGTTCTCAATATTGTAGCACAATGGCAACCTTTTCTTATCGAGACGTGTCTATTGTATCTTGCCTACTCGTCGAATATGGGGTGCCTAGGAAACCTACTTTGTCGGCTCGCTAGACAACAATTCAAGCAAATCGTATTAATGAAGTTTATTAAAAAGGGAAATGATTACAATACTTTGCTTTCTCAATTTACAATGATGCGTCGCAAGCAAAGGGCGGTAGAGAAATGAGAAATGTCTTCAGTATATACAATTCCCATACAAGTGGAAGAGTACAGTTTCTCTAAGTCGCTGCTATACTAGTGCCTATACTTGACTACTTGACGCCGCTGTGGAAGTCGGCGAACTGGGCCGCGGCCTGGCAGGGCGGCGTTTCCGTTGTCTTCGCCTAGAGGAGGCTGCTGGTGTCTCGTTTTCGTCCTACGGAGGGGTCTGTCAGCGTACTACTGGCTGACTTCTTCACAGCTCTCTCTGCTTTAACGTTCCTGACCGGAGTGCCGGCGCTTGAATTTTCTCCGGATCAGTGTCAAGAGTCGATTGGCAGCCTTCTTTTAGCCTTTCTACACCAAATGCAAATGTTGCAGTATCTCCTGACCTATGATGTGAAAAGAAATACACACATCAAAAAAAGTTTTGCATCGCATCAGTTCTGAGAGTTCCACAACCTGTACAAAAAATTGAAATAGAGATCAACATAAACATCATTCACGTCATTTTTATTGATCATGAAAACCACACATTGCACGTTGTACCACCACTCAAGGAGACCTTCAGAGGTGATCGTCCAGACTGCTGTACACACCGGTACCGCTAATAGCCAGTAGCACGTCATCTTGCACTGATGCATTCCTGTAATCGTCGTGGCATACTATCCACAAGTTCATCAACGCACTGTTGGTCTAGATTGTCCCTCTCCTCAACGGCGATTAGGCGTAGATTCCTCAGAGTGGTTGGTGGTTCATGTCGTTGATAAACAGACCTTTTCAATCAATCCCAGGCATGTTCGATAGGGTTCACGTCTGAAAGACATGCTGGCCACTCTAGTCGAGCGATATCGTTATCCCGAAGTTAATCATTCACAAGATGTGCACGATGGGGGCGCGAATGGTCGTCCGTGAAGACGAATGCCTCACCACTATGTTGCCAATATAGTAGCACTATATGTGGGAGCATGGCGTTCACGTATCGTACAGCCGTTACGGCACCTTCCATGACCACCAGCGGTGTACGTCGACCCCACATAATGCCACCCCAAAACAGCAAGGAACCTCCCCCTGCTGCACTTGCTGGACAGTGTGTCTAAGGTGTTCAGCCTTACCGGGTTGCCTCCAAAACGTTTCCGACGATTGTCTGTTTGGAGGCATATGCGACAATCATCGGTGAAGAGAATGTAATGTCAAACCCCAGCGGTCCATTCGGCAGGTTGTTGGGCCCATCTGTACCGCACTGCATGGTGTCGTGGTTGCAAAGACGGATCTTGACATGGACATGAGGAGTGAAGTTGCCCATCATGGAGCCTACTGCGCACAGTTTGAGTCGTAACACGACGTCCGTGGCTGCACGAGAAGCATCATTCAACATGGTGGCGTTGCTGTCAGCGTTCCTCCGAGCTATAATCCGTTGGTAGCGGTCATCCACTGCAGTAATAGCCCTTGGGCGGCCTGAGCGAGGCATGTCATCGACCGTTCCTGTCTCTCTGTTATCTCCTCCGTGTCCGAACAACATCTCTTTGGTTCACTCCGAGACGCCTGGATACTTCCCTTGTTGAGAGCGCTTCCTGAGACAGACTAACAATGCGGACGCGATTGAACCGCGGTATTGACCGTCTAGGCATGGTTGAATTACAGACAAGAAGAGCCGTGTACCTCCTTCCTGGTGGAATGACTGGAACTGATCGGCTGATGGATCCCCTCCGTCTAATAGGCCCTGCTCGTACATGGTTGTTTACATCTTTCGGCGGATTTAGTGACATCTCTGAACAGTCAAAGGGACTGTGTCTGTGATACAGTATCCACAGTCAACGTCTATCTTCAGAAGTTCTGGGAACCGGAGTGATGCAAAACACTTCTTGTTGTGTGTAGTTTGCCTGTTTTACTGTCTACTGCTAAGAAGGCTTACAACACATATTTATAATAGCAAAAGAAATGTAGAAGAAATCGAGTCCCGAGTTTCATATTAAGGTGCAACATAAAACAAAATTTATTTAGCTCGTGATCTGGGAACTGAAACTGACGTGAATTCACAACGATGTCACTTGCCAAAAGTTACAGCAGAATTGACGTTCTCTCAATTTTTGCTAAGGAAGTGAGTGGTTTGCAAGCCTTTTTTCATTACCCTGAAATAAAGACGATTTCAGGAGATATAACACACCGATATTCTCTTTGCATGCGTAGAACACATTTTCAGTAATGTGTCACAACACCGGCCGGCCGTTGTGGCCGATCGGTTCTAGGCGCTTCAGTTTGGAACCGCGCGACTGCTACGGTCGCAGATTCTAATCCTGCCTCGGGCATGGATATGTGTGATGTCGTTAGGTTAGTTAGGTTTAAGTAGTTCTAAGTCCTAGGGGACTGATGAGCTCAGATGTTAAGTCCCATAGTGCTCAGAACCATTTGTCACAACCCATAATCTAAAATCATACTTTCCGCTGAGATGTTTGAAAGATTATTGTTCTTGAAACAGGTTTAAAAGCAACAAAATCTATATGATTTTAATAAATGACAAAAATGGGGCAATAAATGTCACTGGATTTCAAATTATTCTAACGCTTTTTATTTACAGATGATGAATAAATATTTTTATTGGAGTAAATGAATAATGCTACGGATATATATTTTACTCATTATTCATGAATAACGAATAATAATTTTTATTTATTTTCATTATTCGCCATGGAAATAAATTTTGTCCAGCTCTGGTGGTAGGGAAAGAGCATCGCACATAAAGCTGACAGGTGCCTGGCTTTCGCCGGACGTGTCCGATTTTTTATGGTCGTGTCCAACCAAGAGTATTCAAGTACAGCCTGTCCGACTTTTGTTGCGCTTTTTAGCGGTGAAGTGAAAAATGACCAGCTAAGGGCCCGAAAAGCTGATCTACATATACATTTATACTCTGCAAGCCACCCAACGGTGTGTGGCGGAGGGCACTTTACGTGCCACTGTCATTACCTCCCTTTCCTGTTCCAGTCGCGTATGGTTCGCGGGAAGAGCGACTGCCGGAAAGCCTCCGTGCGCGCTCGAATCTCTCTAATTTTACATTCGTGATCTCCTCGGGAGGTATAACTAGGGGGAGCAATATATTCGAAACCTCATCCAGAAACGCACCCTCTCGAAACCTGGACAGCAACCTACACCGCGATGCAGAGCGCCTCTCTTGCAGAGTCTGCCACTTGAGTTTGTTAAACATCTCCGTAACGCTGTCACGCTTACCAAATAACCCTGTGACGAAATGCGCCGCTCTTCTTTAGATCTTCTCTATCTCCTCCGTCAACCCGACCTGGTACGGATCCCACATTGATGAGCAATACTCAAGTATCGGACGAGCGAGTGTTTTGTAAGCCTTCTCCTTTGTTGATGGACTACATTTTCTAAGGACTCTCCCAATCAATCGCAACCTGGCACCCGCCTTACCAACAATTAATTTTTTATGATCATTTCACTTCAAATCGTTCCGCACGCATACTCCCAGATATTCTACAGAAGTAACTGCTACCAGTGTTTGTTCCGCTATCATATAATCATACAATAAAGGATCCTTCTTTCTATGTATTCGCAATACATTACAATTGTCTATGTTAAGGGTCAGTTGCCACTCCCTGCACCAAGTGCCTATCCGCTGCAGATCTTCCTGCATTTCGTTACAATTTTCTAATGCTGCAACTTCTCTGTATATTACAGTATCATCCTCGAAAAGCCGCATGGAACTTCCGACACTATCTACTAGGTCATTTATATATATTGTAAAAAGCAGTGGTCCCATAACACTCCCCTGTGGCGCGCCAGAGGTTACTTTAACGTCTGTAGACGTCTCTCCATTGAGAACAACATTCTGTGTTATGTTTGCTAAAAACTCTTCAATCCAGCCACACATCTGGTCTGATATTCCGTAGGCTCTTACTTTGTTTATCAGGCTACAGTGCGGAACTGTATCGAACGCCTTCCGGAAGTCAATAAAAATGGCATCTACCTGGGAGCCTGTATCTATTATCTTCTGGGTCTCATGAACAAATAAAGCGAGTTGGGTCTCACACGATCGCTGTTTCCGGAATCCATGTTGATTCCTACAGAGTAGATTCTGGGTTTCCAGAAATGACATGATACGCGAGCAAAAAACATGTTCTAAAATTCTACAACAGGTCGATGTCAGAGATATAGGCCTACAGTTTTGTGCATTTGCTCGACGACCCTTCTTGAAACCTGTGACTACCTGTGCTCTTTTCCAATCATTTGGAACCTTCCGTTCCTCTAGAGACTTCCGATACACGGCTGTTAGAAGGGGGGCAAGTTCTTTCGCATACTCTGTGTAGAATCGAATTGATATCCCGTCAGGTCCAGTGGACTTTCCTCTGTTGAGTGATTTCAGTTGCTTTTCTATTCCTTGGACACTTATTTCGATGTCAGCTATTTTTTCGTTCGTGCGGTCATTTAGAGAAGGAACTGCAGTGTGGTCTTCCTCTGTTAAACAGCTTTGGAAAAAGGTGTTTAGCATTTCAGCTTTACGCGTGTCATCCTCTGTTTCAATGCCATCATCATCATCCCAGAGTGTTTGGATATGCTGTTTCGATCCACTTACTGATTTAACGTAAGACCAGAACTTCCTAGGATTTTCTGTCAAGTCGGTACATGGAATATTACTTTCGAATTCACTGAACGCTTCGTGCATAGCCCTCCTTACGCTGACTTTGACATCGTTTAGCTTCTGTTTGTCTGAGAGGCTTTGGCTGGGTTTAAACTTGCAGTGAAGCTCTCTTTGCTTTCGCAGTAGTTTCCTAACTTTGTTGTTGAACCACGGTGGGTTTTTCCCGTCCCTCACAGTTTTACTCGGCACGTACCTGTCTAAAACGCATTTTACGATTGCCTTGAACTTTTTCCATAAACACTCAACATTGTCAGTGTCGGAACAGAAATTTTCGTTTTGATCTGTTAGGTAGTCTGAAATCTGCCTCCTATTGCTCTTGCTAAACAGATAAACCTTCCTCCCTTTTTTTACAATCCTATTTACTTCCATATTCAGGGATGCTGCAACTGCCTTATGATCACTGATTCCCTGTTCTGCGCTTACAGAGTCGAAAAGTTCGGATCTGTTTGTTATCAGTAGGTCCAAGATGTTATCTCCACGAGTCGGTTCCCTGCTTAATTGCTCGAGGTAATTTTCGGATAGTGCACTCAGTATAATGTCACTCGATGCTCTGTCCCTACCACCCGCCCTAAACATCTGAGTGTCCCAGTCTATATCTGGTAAATTGAAATCTCCACCTAAGACTATAACATGCTGAGGAAATTTAAGTGAAATGTATTCCAGATTTTCTCTCAGTTGTTCTGCCACTAATTCTGCTGAGTCGGGAGGTCGGTAAAAGGAGCCAATTATTAACCTAGCTCGGTTGTTAAGTATAACCTCCACCCATAATAATTTACAGGAACTATCCACTTCTATTTCACTACAGGATAAACTACTACTAACAGCGACAAACACGCCTCCAACTGTTGCATGCAATCTAAACACCGTCTGTGTCTTTGTAAAAATTTCGGCAGAATTTATCTCTGGCTTCAGCCAGCTTTCCGTACCTACAATGATTTCAGCTTCGCTGCTTTCTATCAGCGCTTGAAGTTCCGGTACTTTATCAACACAGCTTCGACAGTTTACAATTACCATACCGACTGCTGCTTGGTCCCCGTATGTGCTGACTTTGCCCCGCACCCATCTAACCTAAAAAACCGCCCAGTCCACGCCACACAACTCCTGCTACCCGTGTAGCCGCCTGCTGTGTGTAGTGGACTCCTGACCTATCCAGCGGAACCCGAAACCCCACCACCCTATGGCGCAAGTCGAGGAATCTGCAGCCCACACGGTCGCAGAACCGTCTCAGCCTCTGATTGAGACCCTCCACTCGGCTCTGTACCAAAGGTCCGCAGTCAGTCCTGTCGACGATGCTGCAGATGGTGAGCTCTGCTTTCATCCCGCTAGCGAGACTGACAGTTTTCACCAAATCAGATAGCCGCCGGAAGCCAGAGAGGATTTCCTCCGATCCATAGCGACACACATCATTGGTGCCGACATGAGCGACCACCTGTAGATGGGTGCACCCTGATGACGTAAGCACGAGCAATATATATGAACAGGGATAAGAATAAGCAGGAAGAAGGAGATAAATGGATATGGAGATGTACCAATTATTGACATTGGCGGAATATTCCTTTGCAATTCCAGACCACTGTGGCAACTTTGAAAGGATTTTCTCCTTCATAAACGCCCAGTAGACAAAAGAGCGCAGTAAACTGCAGACGGACACAATTACAGAGGTGTTGATCTTATTGTATAATTTCAAATTATCCTTTCGAGAGATCCGCGATATGATGACTAAGAAAAATAATGTTCTTTATAAAGCAGGTTCAGATGGGAAATATCTGTACTTAAATGCAGAATATTGTTATTTTTTTATAAGTTTAACAGAAATGGCCAAACTTGTTGAAGATATTTTCTTGTCCGCCCCATAAGAAGAAATAATTGTTTATTTTGCTTAGTGAAGAACGTTTACTTTGTTTTGACATCTTCGGAAGAAAACTGAGTAATTAAGAAGACGAGTTAGTTGCCATCATAACTGCCAAATTATAACGCTGTTTACCAACTGTTTCTGCCCATTTTAAACACTTTGGAGTTGATCTAAAAATTATTTACTGATCATTAATAAACGACTGATCGTATCCCACTAACTGAATTTCTGTTTGAAACAGTTAGTCCGGCTTTTAAGGCAAAATGACCTACTAAATATAACTCCGAGTCCGGTGTTTTTATTTTGCACCTGGCAATCCTAATCGTGAATGTGCACACTGCAAACTCACAGCCTATGTGCAAGTGTTGGCGATCGTATGGTACCCTCATTGCTCGTTCAGCTGAGTTACTGTGTCGGTCATCTTCGCCAGCTTCCGCCAATGTGTGCGAAGTGTATTCGCGCTTTCTCTCTCACACCACAGCTGCGTGCAGAGTACTTGGGTGGGCCCCTCGCCTAGGGCTCTAGGGTGCGCCCCTTGCGGCCCTTGGCTCGATCGCGGGCAGGCGCAGCTAGTATAGGTACCCGCCACGCGTCCCAATTCCACGCATTCTGTGCATGCGCGATGCACATGGCCATCCGTCGCCACGAGCGATCGGTCATTGCGCAGCCCACAGCATGACCACCTGAGCGTCGGCTGTGTGCCCGCCCCTGCACAAATGTGCCCTTACCCGCCTGGTTGCTCACTGACAGACAAGCGAGCGGGAACAGTCTACGACAGGGGTGCACCACACACTGCCCGCGGGTCACGTGCGCCCCTCTACGTCTCTCGCTGTGGAAAATCTTTGATGAATGATCGGTTCCAGATTTTTAAAAAATACAATACTATGATTTTATAGTTGGATGTATCATGATAATAAATCAAGGCTCCATTTAAAAATTCTTTGACTTCTACATCTACATCTACATACGACTCCGCAATCCACCATACGGTGCGTGGCGGAGGGTACGTCGTACCACAACTAGCATCTTCTCTCCTTGTTCCACTCCCAAACAGAACGAGGGAAAAATGACTGCCTATATGACTCTGTACGAGCCCTAATCTCTCTTATCTTATCTTTGTGGTCTTTCCGCAAAATCTAAGTTGGCGGCAGTAAAATTGTACTGCAGTCAGCCTCAAATGCTGGTTCTCTAAATTTCCTCAGTAGCGACTCACGAAAAGAACGCCTCCTTTCCTCTGGAGACACCCACCCGAGTTCCTGGAGCATTTCCGTAACACTCGCGTGATGATCAAACCTACCAGTAACAAATCTAGCAGCCCGCCTCTGAATTGCTTCTATGTCCTCCATCAATCCGACCTGATAGGGATCCCAAACGATCGAGCAGTACTCAAGAATAGGTCGCACCAGCGCTCTATAAGCGGTCTCCTTTGCAGATGAACCACATCTTCCCAAAATTCTACCAATGAACCGAAGACGACAATCCGCCTTCCCCACAACTACCATTACATGCTTGTCCCACTTCTTATCGCTCTGCAATGTTACGCCCAAATATTTAATCGACGTGACTGTGTCAAGCGCTACACTACTAGTGGAGTATTCAAACATTACAGGATTCTTTTTCCTATTCGTCTTCATTAATTTACATTTATCTACATTTAGAGTTAGCTGCCATTCTTTACACCAATCACAAATCCTGTCCAAGTCATCTTGTATCCTCCTACAGTCACTCAACGACGACATACACCACAGCATCATCAGCAAACAGCCGCACATTGCTATCCACCCTATCCAAAAGATCATTTATGTAGATAGAAAACAACAGCGGGCCTACCACACTTCCCTAGGGCACTCCAGATGATACCCTCACCTCCGATGAACACTCACCATCTAGGATAACATACTGGGTTCTATTACTTAAGAAGTCTTCGAGCCACTCACATACTTGGGAACCAATCCCATATGTTCGTACCTTAGTTAGGAGTCTGCAGTGGGGCACCGAGTCAAACGCTTTCCGGAAGTCAAGGAATATGGCATCCGTCTGATACCCTTCATCCATGGTTCGCAAGATATCATGTGAAAAAAGGGCGAGTTGCGTTTCGCAGGAGCGATGCTTTCTAAAGCCGTGCTGATGCATGGACAGCAACTTCTCTGTCTCAAGGAAATTCACTATATTCGAACTGAGAATATGTTCGAGAATCTTGCAACAAACCGATGTTAAGGATATTGGTCTGTAATTTTGAGGATCCGTCCTTCTACCCGTCTTATATACAGGCGTCACCTGCGCTTTTTTCCACTCGCTCGGGACTTTACGTTGGGCAAGAGATTCGAGATAAATGCAAGCTAAGTAAGGAGCCAATGCAGTAGAGTACTCTCTGTAAAACAGAATCGTAATCCCATCAGGACCTAGCGATTTATTTATTTTCAACCCATTCAGCTGCTTCACAACCCCAGGGATGTCTATCACTATGTCCTCCATACGGGAATGTGTACGAGACTCAAACGGCGGTATGTTTGTACGATCCTCGTGCGTGAAAGATTTCTCAAATGCCAAATTTAAAATTTCAGCTTTCGTTTTGCTGTCTTCCGTTGCCAGGCCAGACTGATCATTGAGTGACTGGGTGGAAGCCTTCGACCCGCTTACCGATTTTACGTAAGACCAGAATATCCTTGGGTTTTCAGCAAGATCTTTCGCTAAGGTATGACGGTGGTAGTGGTTGAATGCTTCGCGCATCGCTCTTTTTACAGCAGCACGAATCTCTACTAACTTTTGCCTCTCCTCATTCTCCCGATCTTTCTTGTACCGCGAGTGCAACTGCCTTTGCTTCCTGAGCATTCTCCGAACTGCACTGTTAAACCACGGTGGGTCTTTTCCGTCCGTAACCCACTTTTACGGCACATACTTGTCCAATGCGTGATTTATCATGTGTTTAAAATTTCCCCATAATTCTTCCACGTCCATCGTACCGGAAATAAATGAAGTCGATTCATTTACTAAGTGGGATGCTAACAACTGCTTATCTGCTCTTTCTAGTAAGAATACTCTCCTAGCCTTCTTGACCGACTTTTTAACTTTCGTAACCATAGTCGTAATGACAACATCATGATCACTAATCCCTGTCTCAACATTGACTCCGTCGATGAGGTCTGGTCTGTTCGTGACTACCAGATCTAAAATATTTCCATTACGCGTTGGCTGTCGATTTAGCTGCTCAAGACAGTTTTCGGATAATGTGTTCAAAAGTAATTCACACGACGGCTTGTCTGTACCACCTGTAATGAATCCATAGACATCCCAGTCTATACTAGGTAGGTTGAAGCGAAGCCGCCTCTGACTAATATATATCCGGGTACTTCTGCGATACAGACTGTAGACTCCCTTTGAATGATTCTAGAACTGTCACGGTGGAACCTGGTGGCCGATAATAGCACCCCACAATTAACTTTATTTCCCCTAGCCCTGTTAAACGTGTCCAGATAACTTCACAATCACACTCTACTTCGACCTCTGTAGACACAATATCTTTGTCAACTGCAATGAAGACACCACCTTCTACGGTGTCAAATCTGTCTTTCCGATACACGTTCCAACCCTCACTAAATATTTCAGAACTTCCTATCTCAGGATTCAGCCAGGTCTCAGCCCCGAGAATAATTTGCGCGCCACACGCTTCCTGGAGGGCAGTAAATTCAGGAACTTATTATCAATGGCCGTCTCTGCTACAGCTAGATTAAAACAGGTTTACATTTTTTACTTATTTGTAATGGAAGGGCTTGCGACAAGATGGCAGTTCTGGGATTGGGTCTAGTGATGCTATCATTAGCCAGCCGTTATGGCCGAGCGGTTCTAGGCGCTTCAGCCCGGAACCGCGCTGCTGCTAAGGTCGCAGGTTCGAATCCTGCCTCGGGCATGGATGTGTGTGATGTCGTTAGGTTAGTTAGGTTTAAGTAGTTCTACGTCTAGGGGACTGATGACCTCAGATGTTAAGGCCCATAGTGCTTAGAACCTTTTGAACCATTTTTTTTGATGCTATCATTAATAGCGGTCGGGACAAAACTGCACTGCTAATGCGCCCCGCTAAACAAGTGGTATGGGCACCTCCATGTGGTGCTTGCACTGGTGGTGATTTAGGGTGGGGGAAGCTGCTTGATAGGCTCCTATACCAACCGAACAAAATTATAAGCTACAGTAGTTATTATACACACACAGGTAAACGCTGCATGAGACTGTTGCACTTTCATACGACATCCCTGGGACCGCATAGCTAAGCGGTATCATCAGGCGCCAATGAGAAGTTCCTGTCGGAGCAATGACTTTGTGCTTCTTACTCGCCGTGACATTGGAAGGCTTCACATTGAGGTAGTGGCCGATATTCAACATGAATAAAATATATTAATGTGACAGTGACGGCGAACTACCACTAACTACTGAATCAAAAGCGGTATTGTAAATAACTTGTATTTATCACGATAGAAAGTAGATCATATTGAACAAATTATGAATGAAAACAAATTAAACAAATTGTACGCTGTTCTTAGATATAGTACACTGGTAAGATTGGCTCTCAGCTCTTAATGTTAAGTTGATGCGAAGTTAGATTTAATTATGCCCCTGGATAAGCAAATGGTAAATGCGATCTGACTGTGTTCCTATAATCTCTTTTGTGTCTGAAATAATACGCACTTCGGACACCACCACCAAGAAACAAGCCAAACAACTTACAAAAAGACAAATAACCAATAACGATTCGTAAGCAAAACTGCACGGATGCTCAGTGGATGGCAAGAACACGATCCAACAATTATTTCTGAACTTTACTGCCGCTGCTGCAAGTTTTACAATACCGTCTACCAGCGTGCTGGCTCCGTCGATACTGCTGGGGCGTCGACTGCAGCTGTAAAGTCGCTGAATTAGGATAAGTCTCTCAAATATCTTGAGCAGAATAAACTACTCAGAAACTGCTAATACCATAAGCCCTATATTTCCTCTAAATGGGATACAATGCTTTCAAGACTGGCTCAACAACCTTTGAGGTGCAGCCCAGTGTGTCTTGTACTAACGTACAATACCAGTATGATAGCTCTGTGCACTGGTTGACTACGTTCAATGGTGACTGCCGGCCTATAAGGCGGAATCAACTGCAATTATACTAGTAGTCAAAGCAATGCCTATCGTGGACGCTGATGTCCTACTGTAGCTGCAGACTCTAGATCATACACAGCACAGTCTTCAGAATCTAAGTCCCTATCTCAGAGCTACCGAACTTTGCGACTGTCCGCTTTCGCGGCACAAGACGCTCTCCACCTGCTTAGCTCTGCACGATGCTCTTGCAACAATCTTGCCACCAAACTCTGACCAGCCAATCCCGACGCTGCAAAGGCCTCCCACATATCCCTCGCGGAGTGATACAATTTCTCCACCTATCCAAAAATTTCTCTGTTCAAACAGCGGGCGTTTATCCTCAGCATTTCCCGCACTTTGTTATGAACTGCCCAATGAGAGCTCAGCCCATTTGCCGCTAAAACAGCGCGCGACCGGGCGGCGCCAGCGCGTACGTTGGACGCTCTCTGTCTGCTCGACACTTCCCCTCTCTCTCTCACCTGGCACCCGGCGGTGTTCGTTTTTGATGGTTGCCGGTCAGTGACCGCATCCCCTGGGACACCCGGCCCCTGCACAATGCTCTTCCAGCGCTCGCCGGCCTTCGCCTCCGCGGCGGTGCCCGTCCACTCCTCGCCTCCACTGGCAAATTTACTTTGCTTACACCTACAGCATGCAACTAAATATTATCATTACCAAAGCCCGTGTTATTTCAGACGTGTGTTTAATCATCACGTATCTCTCTTTCTAATACACCTAATAAGACTAATTAACCATTATATGGGTTTATTTACTTCAAACATGCAGAATAATCTGCAAAATGAACATCACAAATGAAAGCCACCTTTCGACATAGCTGTGTCAACTGTTGAGAAGAGATTCCGTCTCCTGTGAACTGTGTCTAGGCGCCAATGCTATCAGAACCGTGTCAACAAGTGTCTGCGAACTTGCGTTTTGTAATAACTGTAGTGAAGCCACAGAATAGCCATTCTGAGCGTGTATGAAGTCACCATTCAGTAATCGTGGATCTTCTAGTGTGTTTTGAACTGCAAGTCCACGGTTGCAGTTTCATAGCTACAGCCGAGCCAGGCGAGCAAAGATAAGTTTTGTTGCAATAAATAATGTGTTACTTACTCAGAGTGTGCCAATTAAGTGTATTATCACTAGCCGCCCCAGCGTCCAAGAACTCGGACACAACAAGTGAAGCGGCGTCGAGGATGCAGTTTGCAATTAGCTCACTGTAGCATATTGCGTAACTAACACGCTCTATTTTCTTGTTTGTGTGTGCTGTTAAACTGAGTGTTCACAATGTCTCTTTCGGATGTCTCTTTAATGCAAGCTGTACAACTGCAGGCAGAAAGGATTGAGCAATTATTACAAGCTCAGCAAGGAACTGAGGCAGCAACATGACGGCAACCCCAGCATATTCAACTGGAAACAACTCAATAAACGATTCATACGCTTAAATTCAGAATGTTTCTGGGGAAAAGCGAAGAATGGGCTGATTATGTTGTACAGTTGACGACGCATTTCAACGCCTAACAGGTAACCAGCGTATTTACCATTTTCTCTCCACCGTAGGCTTAGACGTATTCCGGTTGGTAGTAAAACTGTTTCCAGACCGCCAAGCCCGTGGGGACCCCTGAGACGAGGTAGTTGACAAACTATCAAATCATTTTAAATCAAAAGCTCGTTATACGTTTTTCAGATTAAAACAGCAGCCAGGGAAGTCCTACAAACAGTGGGTAACAGAACTTCGTGGCCTTACTAGGGAATGTTATTTTTATTGTTCATATGGGTTAAGTTACAATAATATTATGACGAGAGACGTGATATACTCAGAACGTGTCTGATTCGCGTATTCGTGCTGCCATACTAAAGTACCTGGACCCTTACTTCAGTACAGTATTGTTAATTATTGAGTCACAGGACACTGTCGTTGTAATTGAGTATGATTTTCAAGCTGCTGCAATATCTGTTGTCAGGAGTAAGACTGTTCAGACTTGCCTGACATCTTGGTCATGTGCGAACCAGTTGCACCGCCAGGCCGCGGCGCAGTCCGTACAGTCGTGAAAGCACTGCCCGCGTACTTTCAGACACATGATGGTGCCCGTACTGCGAAGCCAAGTATTTCGCATGTAGCAAACGAGGCTACATACAGTTGGTATGTTTAAATATAGACGGCGTTAGCCAGCTTTCACATTACGTGTCAGACAGTGATTCTAGTGATGTGTGTGTTGTGTCTGCTGTGCGCTAGGGTTTGCCAAGCCTGTTGTTGTTTCGTTAGACTGCTAGGACACAAGTATGAACTTATCAAACGGCAATCCAATACGCTGTATGTACAGTTGCGTATGTTCAACAGGTGTGTTAATTTCCAGTTAGATACTAGTGATACTGTTACGTTGTTCTATCACGCTACGTGATAAGGGGGTAGGACGTCAAACGGACCGAGGCACCACAGGACATTTTAATTTCCACTGTCTATACTTTTACAAATAAATTCATAAAACTTTGTCAGCATGACCAGGAAGGATTCAGAATTCGCACCCATAGCAGTGGAAGTTCAAAAACATAACAAAATAAATTCTTTTTAAATGTGAAATTTCACCATTTTTTCTCTTACTTTTGGCTGTTTTTCTTTGCCATAGGTACACTTTTCTTCATAAGTAAGAGAGATTCTTGCATGAATTTTGCACAACACACGAACCATTCTTACAGGCGTATGAAACTCTAGAATTTTTCAAATCTATTAAAAACTGTGGTAAAAATTGAGATAGTTAACTAAAACATTTGAGGTTTTTCCAAACATGAAGTTTAAAATATAACAGCTCATTCATTTTTTGATAAATTAAATAAATTCTAGAGTTCGATACACCTGTAAGTATGATTTGTATGCTGTGCAGGATTCTTCGAAGGATCTCTCTTACTTATGAAGAAAAGCGTACCTGTAGCAAGAAATGCAACCAATAGTAAGAGAAAAAAATGGTGAAATTTCACATGTAAAAAAAAAAATTGTTATGTTTTTGAACTTCCACTGCTATGAGTGTGAATCTTGAATCCTTCATGATCATGCTGACAAAGTTTTATGAATTTATTTATAAAAGTATAGACAGTGGAAATTAAAATGTCCTGTGGTGCCCCTTCTACTCCAAGTCGGCCTGTTTGACGTCCTACTTCCCTTTTTTGGCAGGTAGCCCACAGCTTTGGCAACCACGAAACTCGTTGTTGGCATACAATGTACAATCCATTACAGTGTCTGGAGTGTGCAGTTTACCAGCCGCGTTCAGTGGTACTGCTGAAAAGTGTTGTTCATGGGTTGCGCTCTCGTGGACCTACTAACATTTTTGCCTGTCTCAGCTATACAACAGCGGTTACAGGGTTGGGCTCGTCTCTTGTCCTGAGTTGTCATATCGGCTCATTGCCAAACATTCCAGTGCCGACCTCCTGTTGAAGCTCTCTATTGGCTCAGATGCTGCTTTAGATTCCTCTGAGGACTGCTATCGTCACATTGATTCATAATAAATCCGGATTTAGGAAGATGTGGTTCAGGAGATGGCATTAGTGCCGGCGTTGCAGATGGTGCTACAGTCTGTTCATCGTGTGTGGGTCCGCGGAGTCTGAACGAGATCCGTGGTTCATTACCAACTACAAACTAAACTATTGATTCTATGATAAAGGAAGCAAGCTTTTACGAAAATGGCTCAAATGTCTCTGAGTACTATCGGACTTAACTTCTGAGGTCATCAGTCCCCAAGAACTTAGAACTACTTAAACCTAACTAGCCTAAGGACATCACACACATCCATGCCCGAGGCAGGATTCGAACCTGCGACTGTAGCGCCTAGAACCGCTCGGCCATCCCGGCCGGCTGTCCGCAACAAGCAGTTAGCAAGTTGCCATTGTAAATGGCTAGGGATGTATGCAAAATAGAGGCCATGACTCCACAGTGTGCAATGTGCGCAGAGTATCAATCTTTTGTCCCACTATGGACTTTTAGTGGCCATATCCTGACGAATCTTGGAAACGCCTGCACAAAGATTTTTCTGGGCCGTACTGGAAAATATGCTGGCTAGTGATTGTCAACGCGTACATTAAGTTTCCCTCAGTCGTTACAATAAAGTTCTCCACATCAAGCAGGACAGTATCAGCTGTTATATGTTGTAAGCTTACTTGAGGCGACAGTCTCGGATAATGTGCTGTAGTTTACGTCTTGGGAGTTTGAACACTTCAGTACAGACAACGGTATTCAGCACATCCTTACAGCGCCTTTTCATCCACTGCCGAATGGTGAAGCCGAACACTGCGTAAGGGGTTTCAAATCACAGATGTGTAAGTTGCGAGCCACCCGCTCATGGCACCAGGATTTGAAAGCTTTTCCGTGATCGTGTCGCTTCGTGCCCAAGGGACTCTGCGTCCGCACAAAGCGATCTTCTGTCCATCCTTCTGAGTCACAGTTTTGACCTCAGCAACTAGTGTTCTTTCGTGCGTGGGCAGGAGTCGCAGATGGGAATGGGGTGTGTTGTCTGAGGTGTCGTCCTATTACCTCTACATCATCCACTGTCCTATGGTGTTCCACAGGCTGCTCTGGAACCAATTTTGGCTACTCCACTCGGCAGACTCTGCTGCCCCCTTTCTGTTCACAGATCTAGCAGGAGATGCATCAGCCACCGTCACTGTCGCAGACTTCGCCTCCAGAAGCACTGCCGTCTCCGCAGCGAGAGACGCCAATAGACGTCGACCTGGTGCCGTCGTCAGCATAGCAGTGGCGCTGACAGTCCGTGACGTGGCCAGCAAGATGTTCGCGGCAGGTCGCCAGGCTGGAAGCACCGAAGGGCCCAGAAGTCGTCTCCAGCGGCCGCCTGTCGCATCATCTGGCTCTGCACCTACGGGCGCCGACGCGCACACTGGGCTTGGTATCCCATTCGGCGATTCCAGTCACACGCAGGGTGGATACTGGGATGCGGTGGCGGCGGGAGTGGTGAGAGGGGGGGGGAGGGGATGCTCGGCGCCGACAGAAGTTTCAGCACGTACCTCCGCCACTGCGTGGGCGCTCCGTCCTCCGTCATCCCCCCCCCCCCCCCCCCCCGCCCCTGCCGTCATCACCATACCCGACACTGGTCGGATATTTGGGGAAAGGGGGGGGGGGCAGAAAAGGAGGAAAGCGGGGTTGACGAGTATTTAGAGCGACGCGATGTAACACCTCGGTTCAGTCTACAGAAAGTATAATTTAAAATTAAGAATGAATTTTTAGAGGGGAAAATAGCGTAAAATAAGAGTGCAGATCAAAATTATAGTACATCAGCAAGTAGTTTAACGTCTAAGTACAGCAAAGCCACGGAAGCTCTGTCATGGAGAAGGCAGTGACGTTAAACTCTTGTGATGAAAAACCTATAAGAAGGCCGCCTTTTTTCCTTGGTTGTTTCGTTAAAGGGCGAGACAATAATTAGATTGTACTTTATCGTGTTGAGATTCACGATAAACTGTTAGAATATTACGGAGATTAAAAGGAATGTAGTGTACGATCCCTGACTGTTGGTAGCAACGGAGTATTAAGGGGATTTTAGGACTTTAGTGCTAGTTGGAACTTTACGGACATATAGACGACAGAAACTCAAATTATCTGCTGATACGAGTGAATTCAGAGGTAGCGGTATTCAGATATTAACGTGTGGACTTTTGAAAGTGTCGTGTGCCGTTAGTTGAGAGTCTGAACGTAGAGCGCGTGCATATCGGCATTTGCGGACTATTTAGATTCCTCCAGGATAGGAAACTTTTAAACAGACCATCATCCATCACCATCTTAATCCTTGAATTCAGAGTGACAGTGAAATACAAGAGTGTTGTACTTATTTCATTTACCTAGTACTAATCAGTGAAGGTTTTACGGAACCAAAGCTATTCAGCAGTAAGTCAGCAACATCTAGCGTGAAGTGTAGGCATTAATTAACACGCTAACTGAAGTGAACGTTTACGTGTTTTACGGACTGCTTAATATGAACTTTTGTGAATCTTTGACGTCCCCAATCCCTCCAAAAGGTGGCGCAGGCTGTCTTAACCATAAAAGGAGAGAGTTTTAGCCGGGCAAATTACTAAATAAAAGCGATATTCACAAGACTCGCAGTAACAGCAAAAGACAAGGCCCGCACCTCATTAGAGAGTCGTCGCTGTCACGTCGGGAAGTAAAGCTGGAAAACCTACCGACGATACGTATCTACGAGCAGACGTTGACATGGAGTACCTAAAAAAGGGAACCACGAGAGAGTTTGGGATCCCCCTCCTGGATGATGCCCTCTCTCCCTCCATTTATCCCTCCTATCAACTCTGATCCTCACTCCCCCTCCTTTACTAAACTTCTCCCTACCTCCCTTCTCCCCCCCCCCCCCCCCCCCGAGTCCTTTTGTATTCCCCTCCTCAGCCTACCCGACTGCCTGTCGCGTCTGCCCAGCGCCCCCCACCCCTCCATCAGCTCCTTTCCCGGCTCCCCTCCTTTTTTATTTTCCCATCATCTGTCCAGTTTCCCCCCACCTGCTCTCGGCTGTGGTATGTCACATTTGCCAACTTTTTTGTGCAGTGCTCCAGTGACTGTTCAGTGTTGTTCGTCTTTCTCATGTTGCGAACAGAAACTTTTCTGTCGCTGGGTGTGAATTTTATGTCTTTTGCGAACAGCAACCACACTGTCTCCGTGTTTTGTTTAATTGTCTGTCTATTGTTTTACCTGTCTGCTTTGTATGTATTTTCTTAGCGTCATCATCCCTCTGTTCTTTGTTTTAAGTTCCACGATTTCTTTTCGCCATGTTACTCTTTAAGTCTCCGATTTTATCGCCTGTTTTTATTATTTATTCTCTTCACCTTTTTAAAACAAAGTCTGTAGGATTAAGAGCGACATACTAAGCTGCTACCAGCCCGCCCCTTTCGGGGGGGGGGGGGGGGGGGGGAATTGAAATTCAATAAAGGAAAAAAAAAGGAGTTTGGGATGCTTCAGCGAGAAGTGTCGACCACTGCAGAGATACTGCAAATAGTAAAGCAGTACCATGGGGCGCGAATGAGATACTGTACTCTGTTCATCATAAGAATAACCTTGATGTAAAAGTTACATCACGTATTCTTCCAAGCTTGTTTGAATCTCATTGGATTTCATTTCATCCGGAGCGAAAAACAGTCAAGTACAATTATAAGGATATGTTTTATGCTGTGTTACACTCACACAGACTGAGAGATAGTGTGGGACAACAGCTTTAGCATCGCATCAAACTCTGACAGCACTGTCCAGCCAGCTGGTCCAACTAACCTACAATGATGTGAGCAGTTGCAGTTCAGTCGTAGAAGGAGACGAACGGAGAAACGACATAGCTTCTAATGTGATTTAATTTTTAAAGAGATTGAAACAAAATTCGGCAAAACTCCAGAACTACCCCATGCTTCTTAGGCGACCAGACGGAAATCATAAAATTCTCTCGTTCTCACCTGAGATAGTATTCTAATTACAACCAAGAGTGATGAAATTTAGTAACGTACACAGGGTAATTTTACTGCGCGAGCTATGTGTGATGAAAAAAGCATACTGCTGGGATTTCACTGGTTAAATACTAAAGCCACTGAAGGTATTAATTACATCAAGCGTCTGGTAATCTCTTAGATCCTTCCTTATCCGATTCCGAGAAATACATTTCTGTTCTGGAACTGCTGCTAATGAGTCGATCAACAACAAAATCTACGAAGCCACTCAAGCACTGCAATTCCCCCTTTTCTTATATGACGTGCCGTTCCGTACCCCGCCAGCGTTCGGCAGTTACATGTGAAAAAGCTGCGTGCGTTAGTTCCAGTTCGTCTGCCAGCCTAACAGCCTTATTATTTCTCGCGACCAATAACTTAGCTTCTCATCAGTTCTGTTGGGTCCATATTGTAATGGTACAGTGGCAAATGTAAAAATGTAGCATTTGTGCGGTGTGCTCAGTGCTGTGAAAAATTTTTTTTTCATGTTTCTGCGACACTTACCACTCTGGTTCGTAAGAGGCTACAGCTGTGGTATAAAACAATACACATAGTCCAAATAAATAGTACTTCGTTTTCCATTTCTGTCATAAACAATTAAACTTTTATTTTTTAAATTTAAGCAACCTTTATTAACAATCTATCGTAAAATACTGATAAAAATGAATTTATATTTGAAATGAAAACACGAATTCGGGTGCAATATGTAATAAGAAACAAGACGTGCATTACTCATAAAAATGGTGATGAATTCTACATTTACGAGATGTAGGTATTACAAAAGATAGGAAATGTCCAAGGTGAGACGTGATCCAGCGAACCAAGAACTGCATTAGATTATTAATCTAATACGCTGCCCGTTCACTTATATACCTAATATGCATCTGTAGCTCAACTGTATTAAATACAGTCCCTCGAAAAACTTTAAAGCCGATTTTTTTCTGTAAATTTATGAAACACATTAAGAACACCTATTTCTCACCACTTTTAAAGCGTGTTCCACGCGCATGTTTCATTACGGAGCAGGAAGAAGCCTCATCCATTTTCATACTGCCTATCATCAGAGCGACAATCAGAGCACAACAGTACAGAGACTGTGACTGTACACATTTTTTACATAAAAACTACCTAGCTAAAGGCTGATTATGAATAACGGTGATGGCTGTTAACACATTAAAATATCTTACGAAATAAATCTCGGGTGAACAGCCTGGTATGAGTGCGCATAGGACACAATATCTTCTAATCAAAACATCTAGGAAAGGGAGAATCCCATCCTTTTCGTTCTCCATGTTGAACCTAATATTCTCGTGTCTGGAGTTGAGGTGTGTGAGGAAGTCTGCCAGTTTATCTCTTCCATGTGGCCAGATAACAAAGGTCTCATCCACATATCTAAAGAAACAGGTGGGTTTTAGTTGTGCTGATTCAAGAGGTTTCTCCTCAAAATGTTCCATGTACATATTTGCGAATCGAAACGGATGGGATGCTCCCTTTCCTAGATGTTTTGATTAGAAGACGAGCTGACGGCACTTTGGGTCACAGCGTGTATAGGAAGAAGACGCACACCGATTTGTACCTACATGCGGATAGCTGCCACCACCCTGTACAAAAGAATGGCGTGCTCAAAACTCTTGTACACAGAGCTCACACCATCTCCGACAGGGACAGTCTCCAACAAGAATTGGACCATCTGAAGACCGTGTTTCGGAGGAACGGTTACAAGGAAGGGCAAATTCGGAAGGCTCTACATCCCACACCTGCAGCACCTGCGGAAACTGAGGATGAACCTCAGAGGAGGCGGCCTTGGCTATTATTCCGTTTTGAGGGGCCTTATCCGGAAAAATTGGACGCATTTTACGTAAACACCAAGTGAAAACCATCTTCCGTCCTCCAAGCAAAACCAAGAGCCTTCTTGGTAGTGTCAAGGACAACCTTGGTCTACGTAAATCAGGGGGTTTATGAGAAACCTTGCCAATGCGGTAGTGTATACATAGGGCAGACCATTCGTACCATTGAGGACCGATGCCGAGAACATCAACGGCACACTAGACTGCAACAGCCCAGTAAGTCGGCAATCGCTGAGCATTGCCTATCGGAACTCCACAGTATGGATTATGACCAAACCAAAGTCCTGACACGGACTTCCAAATACTGGGACTGTGTCATCAAAGAAGCCATAGAGATCAAAGTAAGGGAGCCACAACTAAATCGTGACACCCTTAGCAAGGCGTGGGAACCCGCTATCACCCGGATTAAGGAGAAAAGGATATTTCCCAGAGTGTACCGACTTCGGGCGAGGAGGGAAGAATAACGAGAGCGGTGCCGGCAGACCCTCCTGAACGAGAAGACCTACGACGCAGCGCCCAGACGGCGGGAGAACGGACGCTGTACCTGGACCGCGCGCGGGGCGCGGACCGCACCGACTCGTAGGAAGCGCCTGAGGGAGGAGCGGGAGGGGGATTGTCCTATATATACCGTGCGACAGCCCACCGCCGGTCAGTACATCAGCGCACCTGATGATGGCAACGTGGTCGATTGCCGAAATTTTGTGTCCTATGTGCACTCATACCAGGATGTTCACCCGAGATTTATTTCGTCATAAAATACGCCTGGAGAAATTGAAGAGTCACATTAAAATATCTGTTTCATTTAACGCAACTAAGTAATAAGATACCTAATATGTAAGTAGGACTTACTTCCAAGAGCGTAACAACACCAGTATCCGTGTGCTACGGCTTCTGACTAATCATCGCTTTTGTTTGTTTACATCAGGTCTTCGTCTGCCACGAATTAGCGTCCTCCAAGACCAGGAGGGCAATTCTGTTCGAGGTAGGATCCTGCACACTTCCAGGACGTTCCTGTCGGAGTAACGTCATTGTGCGGGCTATTCCCCGTGACACACCCTTTGTCAGGCGTCGGAGAGTGAAGAAACTTCCTTCGCTTTGTGAACTGTGCATACGCGCCAACGCTATCACAAGTGTGTCAACAAATGTCTACGAACTTGTGTTTTCTAATGACTGCAATGAAACCACAGCACAATCATTCTGAACTTAATTCGCCACTCAGTAATCGTGTCTCATTTAGTGCGCCTGGGGAGCACAGGTAAGTTTTGTTGCAATTAATGAAATATAACTTAATCAGAGTGTCCTAATTAAATTTACTATTACTAGCCTCGTCAGTGTCTCGGACATAACAATTATTATACTGAAAATATCATTCCTCTTAGTCAAGGAGTATGAATTACGTCACAGTTCATTTCGTAATAAAAACCATCTCCGAGCACTTTAGTTATTGTTCTGATAGTCTACTACAGAGAGTCAAATTATTGAAAAACTATCTATGTCATATCGACGAACAAAATATTTTAAACTAAACTATTGAGTCTATAGTAAAGGAAGCAAGCTTTTACGAAAAAGATTAACGTTTTTTGCGTAAGTATGTCCCACCAGCAATATTCTCGTGGCCTCAAACTGCTAGTTTTTTTTACAGTGATAATGTTGTTTCTCTCCATTCGGTTTAGTATTGATTGTTCCAAGAAACAGAAATCAAAGTTATGATAATGTACATGAAAATGCGACGTATCAATATTTTACAGCATCCTCGAACGGGCTCCAATTATGGCGTGCCTACGTGCTATACGAAAAGAATATACAGGGTGAAAAGTATTAAAACCGACAAACTCTGGTAGGTTGTAGGGGACGTCAAAACAAATATTTTTCCTTAATGTCATTTTTTCCTATGAGGATTATTTAAACCAGTGGAGGTCATATTACGCTCTTCAGTTGTTACAGGCCGCATTACGGTTGTTAGAAGGCGTATTACGCTCTTCAGTTGTAGGCAACTGCTGTCCACCAGTGTAGTAATGCATTGTCTCTGTTTACTAATGTATCGATACACCTGGAGTGAGTACACTGATATGGTTGGTGAGTACTACGTAGCACACCACAACGGACGAGCTGTACAGCGGGTTTATCAACAACAATATCGTAATCGCCGTATCCCGCATCATACGACCTTTGCTGCTGTGTACCAATGTCTCTGTGTACCAATGTCTGCGTGAGACCGGGTCATTTAGCAGATTACCTGGATAGGGACGCCGTCGCACAGCAAGAAGTTGCTGGAAGACGTCCCGCTCGCTACAAGACAACGCATGTGGTTCCAACATGACGGGGCGCCGGCACATTCCAGTCGTCGTGTGCGTCTATTCCTGGACCGACGGTTCCCAGAAACGTGGATTGGCAGAGATGGTCCTGTATCATGGCCTGCTCGATCCCCAGATATGTCTCCTCTGGACTTTTTGTGTGGGGAGAGATGCGCAACCTTGTTTACGCAACTCCTGCTGCATCAGGAGAGGATCTGGTTATCAGGATAGTAGCAGCAGCAGCAGGAACAATTTAGGAACTCCTGGGGTTTTTGCCCGTGTGAGACAGAACATGGTCCGACAGTTTAACCTTTGTTTACGTGTCAATGGAGGCATTTTTGAAAATCTACTGTAATTGAAATTGGGTTGTGTTAATGTTTTGTCTCTTGGTCATAAAAAAATGGAAAAGTGTTTGTTGGTTTAATTAATTTGCTGCCAGATAAATCTTCCTCTACCGGTTTAAATACTCCTCATAGGAAAAAATGACATTAGGGAAAAATATTGTTTTGATGTCCCCTACAACCTCCCAGAGTTTGTTGGTTTAAATACTTTTCACCCTGTATGTATTAGGATACCTTATTCGTCCTGTCAGGTGTAATAAATTTTTTAAAGTTTACTATTAACGCAAACGACGTTAATGTTCAAATTAATCTGTTAATCAGAATCGTTACGGAACTGGAGGTTCTAATGTCGCTAAATGAAATAATAATTATTAATCAAGATATGTTGGCTACCACAATATACGATAGACACACTGTAAATCCCTAATATTCCACTAAGTGTCTGCTCAGTATTTGATCTTCACAGAAAATTGTTTAAATGCTTCATAAATCAGGAGTCAGGTCCTAGCTGAGATAACAGACTCTTCTTTCAACACTTTTTTTTGCCGTGGAGTGCTACATAGCCGTACCTTCTCCTCAGGAGTGGGTAGACAGAAGTGATCGCGAAAGATATCGGTCAGAAGTGCGCGAACGAAAGACACTTGAACATGATTGATTTCATGTTTTATAACTTCGTAATAACTAAAGAATGTAGAAGATACTAAGACAGAAAACTCATTCTGCATTTAGATATAGCCGCTATGGATCCATACATTTGGAGCATAGATATATCTCTGGTGTGACATTAGAGTGACCCACCATGAAATCCCCTCTTATGCCAACTTCATCTCAGAGTAGCATTTGTAGCCAAAGTCCTCAATTATTTGTTAGATGGTATTTCAGTCTCTGTCTACTCCTACAGCTTTTACCCCATACAGCTGCCTTTCGTACCATGGAAATTCCCTGACACGTTAACACGTGTCCTGTCATCCTGTCACTTCTTGTCAATGTTTCCGATATGTTCCTTTCTCCGCCGATTCTGCAGAGAACCTCCTCATTTCTTACGATACGGTATTGTAGTGCCTGTGTTATTATGAGTACAATGTAGATGCATGGCTGGCGACGATTGGAAGTTTGTGTCTGGCCGTGACTCTTGCACGGATAGCCAAATGGAAAGACGACCGCTCGCAATAAGCGGAATATCCGAATTCGAGTCCCGGTCCGGCACAAGTCATTCCATTCTACATATGATGGTTGTTCTTAGTCGGAACTGCGAATTCATTTAATGTATGTCCTCATTTATTATGTTATCGGTTCAAATAATTTTCAGTACCCTTACATAGCACCACATCTTAATCGATTCGGTTCTCTACTTTTCTGGTTTTCTCACATTCCATGATCTTACTTCCCTACAGTTACGTACTTACCAGTCACAAGAAATTTCTTCCTCAAATTAAGGCTATACATTCATCAGACTGATGGGATGACGTACATCCGTAGCGGTGGCTGTTAACAGATGGTTTTGAGAGCGTAGTCCATATTTCATGACAGTCAGTAGGAAAATACATGAACACTTTAAGTCTATGTCACTCTTAAAAAGTGAACAGACTGCTTACAGTGACGAATCGTAGGTTTTATTCTGGGGCATAAAATTTAAATTCAGCTGAAACACTGATTTTATTCGACAGTCGTTATTTCCACAACTTTTGACTCATTAACACCATTTGTCGTACGTCCGACCTTCGTATCTGCACAGTGAGTGTACTAATGTGTGCAAACTTAGCTCACCACTTGGTGCACAAACGGACAAAACATCTGAACTGTCTTCTCAAGCACAGGGTGTCAAACAGACATTCTAAGTAAATATGACCCTGGCCTTGTAAGGCAGCTAATATCAGACGCGGATCGTAACAAAAATCATTAGAAATGCTGCTGTCATGTACATATAACGCATGAATTAATAAAAGTGAAAGTTTGGTGTTTATTATAGAAAGACAACACAGGTATTCCCTTTTTTCATTCTACATATAATTTATCAACTATTGCTTTCATGGGTCAAGTAATACCAATCATGTTCAGTTACTTTTGACACTCAATAACAAAATATTTAATTCTTGGACATATTGAAATGGTGATTATTAAAATCTTTATCTCTATACATGAAAATTTTTCATCACAGGAAAGAATGATTATGAAAAATCCTCATCAGTTCATTTAAATCTACATTGTCATAGCCGGTCAATGCACTGAGTTGGTGGAGAGTAAAGTTACCTTTTGAACCAATGAAAAAAACTCTCGTGTAGTCAATGTGAGGGTAGGTTAATATCCTAGCTTTTGGTATTCAATGGTCAAAGTGTTCGCAAATTGGAGTCAGCAAAATCTAGACTCAACACTTGCTGTGGCCTAATGCACTATGGTATTCTACCAAGTGACATCTGTAACGGCGTTGTCTCCATGCTGGATCTGAAATGCTAATTCCGTACTCTGGTCTTGACTGAATTCACTCAGTCGCAACTTATATGTCATTTATGAATGACATATAAGTACTGCCAGTCTTTCACGATAATTATGTACTTATAATTTGTATCATACATTTTTGGTAATAATTCTGTAACCATATTATAGACCATTCTTTGGTTTAGATTCTCAGGAAGACACTCCTAGCAGTGTTGAAACCCAGTTAATTCGTTAAAAATTAGTGACCGACGGCTGTTTTCTTTTAATTGTAACTATTCACGGTCTCTGAACGTGCAGCCATGTACAAAATTTTGAGATGAGTATAGGCTAATATCAACAGCAGCAGGAAAAGGTATAATGGGAGTAGGATTCGTTATGAACAGGAAGGTGGGACAGTGATTTACCATTAACAGTTAAGTGGTAGGGTTGTTCTCATCGGAATCTACAGCAACCCAACAGTACATAAAGGGAGGTGTAAATTTGATGGTCATGGGGAACTAGAATGCTTTTGTAGGGGAAGGAGTAGAAGAATGGGTTACAGGAGCATATGGGAATGATGGTAGGTACGACAGAGGAGAAAGACTAATTGAGTTCTGTAATAAATTTAAGCTGGTAATAGCGAATATTCTGTTCAAGAATCACAAGAGAAGGATGTGTACTTTTAAAAGGGCAGGTGATGCGGGAAGATTTCAGTTAGATTACCTCATAGTCAGGCATAGATTCCGAAATCAGATACTGGATTGTAAGGCGTATTCAGCAGCAAATATACAGGGCTATTACAAATGATTGAAGCGATTTTATTAATTCACTGTAGCTCCATTCATTGACATATGGTCACGACACACTACAGATACGTAGAAAAACTCATGAATTTTTGTTTGCCTGAAGCCGCACTTCAGGTTTCTGCCGCCAGAGCGCTCGAGAGCGCAGTGAGACAAAATGGCGACAGGAGCCGAGAAAGCGTATGTCGTGCTTGAAATGCACTCACATCAGTCAATCATAACAGTGCAACGACACTTCAGGACGAAGTTCAACATAGATCCACCAACTGCTAAATCCATTCGGCGATGGTATGCGCAGTTTAAAGCTTCTGGATGCCTCTATAAGGGGAAATCAACGGGTCGGCCTGCAGTGAGCGAAGAAACGGTTGAACGCGTGCGGGCAAGTTTCATGCGTAGCCCGCGGAAGTCGACGAATAAAGCAAGCAGTGAGCTAAACGTACCACAGCCGACGGTTTGGAAAATCTTACGGAAAAGGCTATAGCATAAGCATTTCTTAAACAGGAGATTGGAAAACCGATGGATCGGTCGTGGTGGAGATCATGATCAACAATTCATGTCATGGCCTCCACGCTCTCCCGGCTTAACCCCATGCGATTTCTTTCTGTGGGCTTATATGAAAGATTCAGTGTTTAAACCTCATCTACCAAGAAACGTGCCAGAACTGCGAGCTCGCATCAACGATGCTTTCGAACTCATTGATGGGGACATGCTGCGCCGAGTGTGGGAGGAACTTGATTATCGGCTTGATGTCTGCCGAATCACTAAAGGGGCACATATCGAACATTTGTGAATGCCTAAAAAAACTTTTTGAGTTTTTGTATGTGTGTGCAAAGCATTGTGAAAATATCTAAAATAATAAAGTTATTGTAGAGCTGTGAAATCGCTTCAATCATTTGTAATAACCCTGTACTTCCAGACTCAGATCACAATTTAGTAATGATAAGGAGTAGACCGAAATTTAAGTGACTAATCAATAAGAATCAACTTGCAAAAAAGTGGTACACGGAAGAACTAAAGAATGAAGTGGTGCACTTGAAATTCTCTGAGGCTATAGATACTGCGATAATGAATAGATCGCTGGCAGTTTAGATGAAGAGGAATTGACATCTCTAAAAAGGCAGTCACAGTAAGAGGTAAAAGGAAGGTAAATGTGAAGAAACCATGGATATCAGAAGAAATGCTTCAGCTGATCGACGTTAGAAGGAAGTACCAAAATGCTCAGGGAAACTCAGGAATACAGAAATACAAGTGATTTAGCAATGAAATTTATAGGAAGTGCAGGGAAGCTAAGGTGAAACGACTAGATGAAAACAGTGAAGACTGCATCAGTATATAGAAAAATCGAAACAACCTTCGGTGGAATTAAAAGGAATGGTGGTAACATTAAGAGTACCATTGGAATCTACAATGGGAACCGCACTGTTAAATAAAGAGGAGAGAGCGTATAAGTGGAAACAGTACACTGGGGGCCTCTGTGAGGGGCAGAGCTTATTTGATGATGTAGTAGAGGAAGAAACAAGACGTCGTCGAAAACAGATAGGAGATCCAGTGTTAGAATTTTGAAGAGCTCTGGTAGAGTTAAAATCAAGTAAGGCAGAAGAGATAGATAGCATTCCTTCGAAATTCCTAAAATCGTAGTGGAAGTGGCAACCAAACGACTATTCAAGCTGGCGTGTAAAATTTATGACTGACGACGTGCTATCAGACTTTCAGAATAATATTATCCACCCTATTCCGAAGACAGCAAGGACCGCTAAGTGTAAGAACTAGCGCACAGTCAAGTTAAAAGTTCGCGCATGCAGTTGCTGACAAGAATAAAATAGAGAATAATGTATAAGAAAACTCAGGATTTGTCAGGTGACGATCAGTTTGGCTTAACGAAATGTGAAGGCTCCAGAAAGGAGGTTCTGACGTTGCTGCTGATAATGGAAGGAAGGCAGAAGAAAAATCAAGACATGTTCATAGGACTTGTCGACGTGGAAAAAGCTTTCAACAATGGAAAATAGTGCAAGATGTTCGGAATCCTTAGAAAAATGTGGGTAAGCTGTAGGGAAAGAGGGGTAAAACACAATACGTGCAAGATCCAAGAGGGAACAATAAGAGTGGAAGGCTAAGAACGAAGTGCACGGGTTAAGAATGGTGTAAGATAGGGCTGAAGTATTTCTCACCTGCTTTCAATGTATACGTCGAAGAAGGAATGAAGAAAATAAAAGAAAGATCAAAGAGAAGGATCAGAATGCACGTTGAAGGGATATGAATGTTAATATTCGCTGATGACATTGCTATTTTCAGTGAAAGTAAAGAAGAGTTACAGGAGATGCTGTCTGGAATGAACAGTCTAATGAGTACAGAATATGGAGTGAGAGTAAATCGAAAAAAGACGAGAGTAATAAGAAATAGCAGCAATGAGTACAGCGAGAAACTAAATATCAAAATGATGATCACGAAGTAAATGAAGGTAAGGAATTCTGCTACCTTTGTAGTAAAATAACCCATGACGGATGGAGCAAGAAGGATGTAAAAAGCAAGCGAGCACTGAAAAAAATGTATTTGTGGCCAAATATAGGTCTTCATTTGACAAAGAAATTTCTGAGGATGTGCATTTGGAGCACAGCATTGTATGATAGTGAAACATGTACTGTGGGAAAACCTAAACAGAGTAGAATAGAAGTATTTGAAATGTGGTGCTACAGAAGAACGTTGAAAATTAGGTAGACTGATAATGAAAGTAATGAGGAGGGAGGAAGTTCCTTGTAGAATCGCCGAGGAAAGGAGTATTTGGAAAACGTTCGTAAAAAGAAGGAGACAGGATGATAGAATATCAGTTAATACAACAGGGAATAACTTCCATAGTGCTAGAGAGAGGAGTAGAAAGTAAAAGCTATTGCGGAAGACAGAGTTTGGAATACATCCAGGTAATAATTGAGGAGCTACTCTGAGCTGAAAAAATTGGCACAGGAGAGGAATTGGTGGCGGGCCTCATCAAACCAGACTTAATACTGGAAAAACAAAACAATTTTGTATTAAAACTGGCCATCATCAATAATACAATAAATGGTCGTCTACATATTCGGTAATTAACTTGATATCTGTAGCTGGAAGCAAATATCAGATCGTGTACTCTGTTGACAAAACCATACTTTGGTGTTAACAGAAAACTTAAACACAGTGTAAACAGTTTAATTTTCACCTAACGTATGCCTTGGGGTATGCTGCAGATCAGTCTGTCAACACATCTAGCTTTTTCCCCTTCCAACAAATGAATACGAAAAAAAGTAACAAATTTTAAAATTAATAATAACAACAGCTGCAAAAGTTATTGTGGCGTTCTCCATATCAAAAACAAATGTTAACAATTCGTATCTTTCCCTGAAATTATTAGATTCAGCGATTCTCATTGACTTCTGCATATTATCACCGGGTCGTCCGCAGCTCGTGGTCTTGCGGTAGCGTTCTCGCTTCCCGCGCACGGGGCCCCGGGTTCGATTAACGGCGGGGTCAGGGATTTTCTCTGCCTCGTGATGACTGGGTATTGTGTGTTCTTCATCATCATTTCATCATCATTGACGCGCAAAGTCGCCGAAAAGGCGTGACCTAAAAAGAACTTGCAATACGGCGGCCGAACTTCCCCGCATGGGGCCTCCCGGCCAACAATGCCATACGATCATCATCATCATCATCAACGGGTGACCAACATCAAGAAACCGCTAACATCAGCACGCACTGCAGGAGCTGCGGACACTGTCAGTGTACTTCAGATTTAACGTTTATTTCCCTTGATTTATTTCTGTAGGATATCTAGGTAATAATTTCGCCATACATCTTACAGTACAGCTTTCTTTTTTACTTTTAGCACTCTTTGTATGTGCAGATTTCCACAATTTCTCCAGGCCAGGATACCAATATGATGGTTCTTAATTAACATGTACTACATTGTTAGTTGTGTTTGTGTGTTTATTGTCCTCGACATTTACCTTCAGAAATACACTGACGGAAAAAAATTACAACACCGAAAGGGAGGTGTACAACATAAACAAAAGTTGACAGAACTGTTTTGCATCAGAAAGACGTCTATTCCAATTTCGCGCCAGCGCATAAGAATGGCGCTAGTAGCGCCACGATGAGGATGCATATCAGGTTTGCTGTAAATAGGCGCTGTACGGGCAGTGAGCGTTACTTACCATCAAGATTTCACGTCGTGAGATGAAGTCACTCAAGAAGGCGACAAAGACGCTAATTGAACACCTCACTGAGTTCGAACGAGGTCGAGTATTAGGGCTACAAGATGCTGAAAAAACGTGGCAGGAATGTAGCCAATGTACAAGATTGCTAGCAGCGGATCGGTCTCTGGACGGCCACATGGCACTAACGAGAGGGATGAGCATTGTGTTCGACTTACGGTTTGTTTTATGGCTCTCGCACATTGTACTCATCTACATCTACATCTACATCAACATGCATTCTCTGCAAATCACATTTAAGTGCCTGGCAGAGGGTTCATCGAACCACCTTCACAATTCTCTATTATTCCAATCTCCTATAGTGCTCGGAAAGAATGAACACCTACATCTTTTCGTACAAGCTCTGATTTCTCTTATTTTATCGTGGTGTTCGTTCCTCCCTATGTAGGTCGGTGTCAACAAAATATTTTCGCATTCGGAGGAGAAAGTTGGTGACTGGAATTTCGTGAGTAGATTCCGTGGCAACGAAAAACGCCTTTCTTCTAATGATTTCCTGCCCAAATCCTGTATCATTTCTGTGTCACTCTCTCCCATATTTCGCGATAATACTAAACGTGCTGCCCTTCTTTGAACTTTTTCGATGTACTCCGTCAGTCCTATCTGGTAAGGATCCCACACTGCGCAGCAGTATTCTAAAAGAGGACGGACAAGCGTAGTGTAGGAAGTCTTCTTAGTAGGTCTGTTACATTTTCTAAGTGTCCTGCCAATAAAACGCAATCTTTGGTTAGCCTTCCCCACAACATTTTCTATGTGTTTCTTCCAATTTACGTGGTCCGTAATTGTAATTCCTAGGTATTTAGTTGAATTTACGGCTTTTAGATTAGACTGATTTATCGTGTAACCGAAGTTTAACGATTTCTTTTTAGCACTCATGAGGATGACCTCACACTTTTCGTTATTTAGGGTCAACTGCCACTTTTCGCACCATTAAGATATTTTTTCTAAATCGTTTTGCATTTTGTTTTGATCTTCTGATGACTTTATTAGTCGATAAACGACAGCGTCATCTGCAAACAACCGAAGACGCCTGCTCAGATTGTCTCCCAAATGCTTTATATAGAGAAGGAACAGCAAAAGGCCACTACCTTGGGGAACGCCAGAAATCACTTCTGTTTTACTCGATGACTTTCCATCAATTAATATGAGCTGTGACCTGTCTCACAGGAAATTACAAATCCAGTCACATAACTGAGACGATATTCCATAAGCGCGCAATTTCACTACGAGCCGCTTGTGTGGTACAGTGTCAAAAACCTTCCGGAAATCCAGAAATACGGAATCAATCTGAAATCCCTTGTCAATAGCACTCAACACTTCAGGTGAATAAAGATCTAGTTGTGTTTCACAGGAACGATGATTTCTAAACCCATGTCAACTGTATGTCAATAGACCGTTTTCTTCGAGGTAATTCATAATGTTCGAACACAGTATATGTTCTAAAATCCTGCTGCATATCGACGTTAACGATATAGGCCTGTAACTTAGTGGATTACTCCTACTACCTTTCTTGAATATTGGTGTGATCTGTGCAATTTTCCAGTCTTTGGGTACGGATCTTTCGTCGAGGGAACGGTTGTATATGATTGTTAAGTATGGAGATAATGCATCAGCATACTCCGAAAGGAACCTATTTGGTATACAGTCTGGAACAGAAGACTTGCTTTTATTAAGTGATTTAAGTTGCTTCACTACTCCGAGGATATTTACTTCAACTTTTACTCATGCTGGCAGCTGTTCTCGATTCGAATTCTGGAATATTTACTTCGTCTTCTTTTGTGAACGCATTGCAGAAGGCTGTGTTTAGTAACTCTGCTTTGGCAGCACTGTCTTCGATAGTATCTCCATTGGTATCGCGCAGAGAAGGCATTGATTGTTTCATGGCGCTAACATACTTCACATACGACCAGAATGTCTTTGGATATTCTACCAGGTTTCGAGACAAAGTTTCGTTGTGGAAACTGTTATAGGTATCTCGCATTGAAGTCCGCGCTAAACTTCGATCTTCTGTAAAAGATCGCCAATCTTGGGGATTTTGCGCCTATTTAAATTAAATTTGGCATGTTTGTTTCGTTGTATCTGCAACAGTGTTCTAACCCTTTTTGTGTATCAAGGATAATCCGCTCCGTCGCTTCTTAATTTATTTGGCAAGATTCTATCAATTGCTGCCGATACTATTTCTTTGAATTTAAGCCACATCTGGTCGACACTTACATTATTAATTTGGAATGAGTGGAGATTGTCTCTCAGGAAGGCGTCAAGTGAATTTTTATCTGCATTTTTGAATAGGTATATTTTTCGCTTATTTTTCGAGGATTTGGAGATTACAATATTCAATCTCGCTACGACAGCCCTTTGTTCACTAATCCCTGAATCGGTTTTGATGCTCGTTATTAAGTCAGGATTATTTTTTGCTAAGAGGTCAAGTGTGTTTTCACAACCGTTTGCTATTCGCGTGGGCTCATGAACTAATTGTTCGAAATAATTTTCAGAGAATGCGTTTAGCACAATTTCGGATGATATTTTATGCGTAACCTCCGGAATTAAACATGTATTTTCGTCAACATATCGAGCGTAAATTAAAGTCACCACCAACTATTATCGTATGAGTCGGGTACGTGTTTGAATTCAAACTCAGGTTTTCTTTGAACCTTTCAGCAGCTGTATCATCTAAATTGGGAGGTCGGTAAAAGGATCCAATTATTATTTTATTCCGGTTGCCAACAATGACCTCTGCCCATACTAACTCACAGAAAGTATCTACTTCAATTTCGTGACAAGTTAACCCACTTCTGACAGCAAAAAACACGAAACTTTCTGGCTGATTGAAACTGTGTGCCCGACCGAGACTCGAACTCGGGACCTTTGCCTTTCGCGGGCAAGTGCTCTACCAACTGAGCTACCGAAGCACGACTCACGAATGGTACTCACAGCTTTACTTCTGCCAGTACCTCGTCTCCTACCTTCCAAACTTTACAGAAGCTCTCCTGCGAAACATGCAGAACTAGCACTCCTGAAAGAAAGGGTATTGCGGAGACATGTCTTAGCCACAGCCTGGGGGATGTTTCCAGAATGAGATTTTCACTCTGCGGCGGAGTGTGCGCTGATATGAAACTTCCTGGCAGATTAAAACAGTGTGTTCGACCGAGACTCGAACTCGGGACCTTTGCCTTTCGCGGGCAAGTTCTCTACCAACTGAGCTACCGAAGCACGACTTACGCCCGGTACTCACAGCTTTACTTCTGCCAGTACCTCGTCTCCTACCTTCCAAACTTTACAGAAGCTCTCCTGCCAACCATGCAGAACTAGCACTCCTGAAAGAAAGGATAATGCGGAGACATGGCTTAGCCACAGCGTGAGTCGTGCTTCGGTAGCGCAGTTGGTAGAGCACTTGCCCGCGAAAGGCAAAGGTCCCGAGTTCGAGTCTCGGTCGGGCACACAGTTTTAATCTGCCAGGAAGTTTCATATCAGCGCACACTCCGCTGCAGAGTGAAAATCTCATTCTGGAAACATCCCCCAGGCTGTGGCTAAGCCACGTCTCCGCAACATCCTTTCTTTCAGGAGTGCTAGTTCTGCATGGTTCGCAGGAGAGCTTCTGTAAAGTTTGGAAGGTAGGAGACGAGGTACTGGCAGAAGTAAAGCTGTGAGTACCGGGCGTGAGTCGTGCTTTGGTAGCTCAGTTGGTAGAGAACTTGCCCACGAAAGGCAAAGGTCCCGAGTTCGAGTCTCGGTCGGGCACACGGTTTTAATCTGCCAGGAAGTTTCATATCAGCGCACACTCCGCTGCAGAGTGAAAATCTCTTTCTGCAAACATCCCCCAGGCTGTGGCTAAGCCATGTCTCCGCAATATCCTTTCTTTCAGGAGTGCTAGTTCTGCATGGTTGGCAGGAGAGCTTCTGGCTAAGCAATGTCTCCGCAATATCCTTTCTTTCAGGAGTGCTAGTTCTGCATGGTTGGCAGGAGAGCTTCTGTAAAGTTTAGAAGGTAGGAGACGAGGTACTGGCAGAAGTAAAGCTGTGAGTACCGGGCGTGAGTCGTGCTTCGGTAGCTCAGTTGGTAGAGCACTTGCCCGCGAAAGGCAAAGGTCTCGGTCGGGCACACAGTTTTAATCTGCCAGGAAGTTTCATATCAGCGCACACTCCGCTGCAGAGTGAAAATCTCATTCAGCAAAAAACACGTCACCGCCAACCGTGTTTAGCCTATCCTTTCGGAACACCGTTAGCTCCTTCGCAAAAATTTCGGCTGAGCTTATATCCGGCTTTAGCCAGCTTTCAGTGCCTGTAACGATTTGAACATTAGTGGTTTCTATTAGCGCTTGGAGCTCTGGTACTTTCCCAACATAGATACGACAATTTACAACTGTTATAACAATGGTTCCTGTAACTACGTTCTTCCTGTGATCAGCCTGCAACCTTTATGACCCTTCTTGTGTTTTCCCGAGACCCTCTAACCTAAAAAACTATCCAGTCCACACCACGCAGCTCCTGCTATCCGTGTAGCTGCTTCCTGCGTATAGTGGACACCTTAAATATTCAGCGGAACCCGAAACCAAACCACCCTTTGGCGCAAGTCGAGGACTCTGCAGCCTACACGGTCGCAGAACCGTCTGAGCCTCTGATTCAGACCCTCCACTCGGCTCTGTACCAGAGGTTCGCAACTGGTCCTGTCGACTATGCTGCAAATGGTCAGCTCTACTTTCATCTTGCAAGCAAGACTGGCGGCCTTCACCATTCTGTTAGCCGCTCGAAACCAGAGAGAGTCTCTGCTGATCCAAAGCGACACATATCATTGGTACCGACGTGAGCAAACACCTGAAGTTGGCTGCACCCTGTGCTCTTCATGGCATCCGGGAGGCCCCTTTCCACATCTGGAATGACTCTACCCGGTATGCACAAGGAGTACACATTGGTTTTCTTACCCTCCTTGTCAGCCAAGTCCCTAACGGGGACCATAACGCACCTAACGTTGGAACTCCCAACTACCAATAATCCCACCATCTGCGATTGCCCAGATCTGGCAGGCTGAGTGGTTTCCTCTGAAACATGACAGGCGACAGCATATGGCTCAGTGACAGTGTCAGCCACAGACAGCAACTGGAACCTGTTTGTCAGACAAACCGGGGAGGCCTTGCGTGAGGCCGCCTGGGAAGTCTTTCGCCACCTGTTTCGCCCTGGGGCGACCTTCCACTCGACCACAGGTGAGGGGTCAGTCTCAGTGCGAGCATTAAGTGGGTTGGCCGCCGGTGAGGACCAATCGGAGGACTCTGACATGCTGGACGTCCGTTGGATCCCCACGGCCGGCCCACAAGAGTGGTGCCCATCCACTGCAGCCCTAAGCTGTGTAACCGAAGCCATCAGAGCCTGAAGCTGAGAGCGAAGTGTCACCGAGATTAAGAAGCCAGTGGAATCTAAATATATCGTTATCATCAAAAGAAGATGCCCTAACCAGAGCTTGGGAACTGTGTCTCCGTTCACTGAACAACTTTCTACGTGTGATAGAATAGTGGCGAAACCGAAGCTAAGGAAAGTTTTAATATCTTTTAGTATAGATATAGCCAGAGAAACGAAACAGACTGTAGAATTCTTCTACAGCGTGCTAAGGGACCTCTACGATCAGATAGATGCAATTTCTACAAGATTAAAAGACATCAAGCAAATTAAAGCAAAATTAATATGTTTGAAACGTAAGGAACTAGAGGGACTTAAGATAAAATCCAAACCAAAGTCGTCACTGAAGATGAGACTGCTGCATTGTACAACCTTGTCAGACACGTCAAGAATAGAAGGAGAATTTTCATGGATGAACTTCGAATCGATGATGGTACCATAATCACCACCCAGAAGAAATAATTAAAGAGATCTCAGCATACTATGAACGTATGTATGCGTCAGGAGAAACAAACGAAGAAGAATATGATGAGCTCTTTGGTACATATCTTCCACGAATATCGCGAGATGATGATGTGAGCATTTCTTAGGACATCACCAAGCAAGATATATTAGAAATAGTGTGTAGCTCCCCCACTAGGAAATCTCCAGGACCTGACGGACTGCCCACTGAATTCTATAACCAATTTTGGACCCTAATAGGAGGAAAGTTCACCGAAATTGTCAATGAAGTCTTACAGGGAAAGCCAGTGTCTGCAGAGTTCAAACAATGCAAAATCTTGCTGATCCCGAAGAACAGAGGCTGCAAAAAGATAAATAACCTACGGCTGATTTCGCTTTTAAATTCGCATTATAAAATTATAGCTCGTGTAATCAACAAGCGCTTTACACCATGCACCGTTGACCTCATAGGCCAACAGCAGACTCCGAATGGACTTCCTGCCTAAAACCATCGACATCATCAAGAACATGGCAATGGGTTACTGCACAAATCTCCGTTTACTGTCAACTGGCAAAACAAATTGAAATAAAAAGGAGCGTTTCCCAAGGAAGCCCCTTATCCATGCTCCTGTTCGTTATATCGCCGGAACCTTTCCTGAGGACAATGTAGGCGTAATCATCAGAGACCAAGCAGATGTGACACAATTAGAGATGGTACTTGCAAAATACTGTTCCGCATCAGGTGCGAGGGTAAATGGAAACAAAAGTAAATTTCTAAATATAAAGCGGCTTGCTAACTTTCGCATTGAGAGGGCGAACCATGTTAACGAACACAAAGCTCTTGGAATAGCATTGACAACTTCTCTTTTAAAAATGATGGCAATAAATTGGCGGCAGGTGGCAAGAAAAATTAAGGAAGCTTTGACTGAAAACGGTCAACGTTGCATAGACGAGTTCCAGAGAATACTGTTTATCAACACGTATATTTTATCCAAGGCCTACTGCATAGCACAGGTACTCCCCATTCCATCAAAGGTGGCGAAGACGATCATGTCCACCTTAACAAAATGCTTGTGGAAAGGGGAATTGTTTCGAGTGCCGGTGAAGACAGCAGTTTTGGATCCAAGCAATGGAGGAATCGGTCTAACCGACATCAAGTCTAAAGCGATGGCACTGTATATAAAAACAAACATGGAGTACAATGTGTAACGATCCAGGCTGCATTACAGCAAAACTATACGACATTGTCAGGCCAGAAAGTGTACAGCTGCCAATAAATATACAAAAAATAAATTTTAAGCTGTAACACATTAGGGAGTATTATCTTGAACTAAGCTATCTCAGCAAAAAGCTTTTAAACTCCAATAACGTTACAGCAAACGCGATTTTAGCTGAAAGACGGAAACATGAAAGGAAAAATAACAGAAACTAAATATGCTGGAATAGCATGGAATGTGGTGTGGAAAAAAATCAGTAGTGATGTTCTTTCGTCTGACGTGAGAACAACGTGGTACATGGTAGTCAATAACATCAGCACCACTAATGAGCGCCTCTTTGCCATCGGTTTAAGTGACACTAACCTCTGCAGCAAATGCAACCCCACTGATAGTGCACCTCATCGGTGCACATTTGGAGATCGGATTATCAACTGGAGGTGGACCAGAGAGAAAATTGCTCAAATAACAAGAACTTCAGCAAACAATGTACCGACTAACGCTTTCTTCAGACCAGAAGAAAGTTACTACCCTCAGGCAAAAAATAACGCAATGTTTTGGTTAATGGGCAAATATACAAGTCACATTTTTAGCAATATTGGGAGCGATGAACATATTGAATACAAGATGTATATGGAAAACGAATTCGAGAAAAGACTTAAGTATCAGAATCACAATAAGCAGTATGGTAACATGCTGCGAACTGTCTTCAACAGTATGAGTATAGGTTAGGAACTGGATTCCTAATAGAGAGGGGATGGGTTGGGTCACGTTCCCGACCCTAACCTCGCCTGCAAGTTACACATGAAAAATAAATCATTAGTACAGCAGATACAAGAATATGACGGCAAACATATGGTGTCTGACATAAAGGAAGACCTTGAACTCCCTAAGGATGCGTTTAGAAGGCTGGAACTGACAAAAATAACAAGGCAGTGAAAGATTTTGCGATGTCACTGTTCGGGACTGCTCTTCTGGCCACGTAACTTACCCTGAAAGGAACACACATCAAGGATTTACTGAGTGATTAATTTGGGTTTGCGAAATGATGATGAGGAACCTCAGTCTGCAGAAGAAGAAAATGTGCATGATGAACTGACACCAGTTGAAGGTGACAGTGAAGGAGCTAAATGTGTGCTACTGCTAAACACTGAATATGATTCCTCGTTCTTTGAATCCCGTAATTTATGTGTGTCATTATTTGTCACCTTATTTATGGATTTCATTGTAGCCATTTTTGTTTCTGTTTTTGTGGAGTAAAGAAAAAAAAAAAAAAAACTCGGCTCGCATCCGCACACAACAATCGCAGTCCCTGTCCATACTAAAGACCGTGGAAAACTAAACTAAGCAGATAAACGGACTACCGGCAGGTGCTGCGCAACTCTACTGTAGACCTTGCCGAAAACGCACGAACTGTGTATAGTTATAAGCAAATACACAAAAACCTAACTGTCGAAGCACTCAGGTGAAACTTAAAAAAAAAATTGGCCCTGATCAGGAGCTTGTAATATGTCACTAAATCGGTTTACTTTACGACGCAAACTAAAACACTACAACTCTGGCTATTAGATATTAAATTTATACGCATAAACTCAAGAAAATAAACTATTAAAGCACACATATGATACAACAAAATTCGCTCCTGGTTAGGTTCAAAAATGTTCAAATGTGTGTGAAATCTTATGGGACTTAACTGCTAAGGTCATCAGTCCCTAAGCTTATACACTACTTAACCTAAATTATCCTATTGACAAACACACACACCCATGCCCGAGGGAGGACTGGAAACTCCGCCGGGACCAGCCTCACAGTCCATGACTGCAGCGCCCTAGGCCGCTCGGCTAATCCCGCGCGGCGCTCCTGGTTACGATCTCGTATATGACACAAAAGCGGTTCCTTCCCTGTTGCTGCGTCTGTCTCGGTCGGCTACTGCTGCCTGACTGCATCTGAAACAGGAATTTGAACAACAGTTGGCACCACAGTGACACGACGAACTGTTACTATTATGTTACTTCAAGGGCAGCTCCGTACCAGTCACCCCGTAGCGTGCGTTCTACTGACCCCAAACCACCGCCATTTGCGACTTCAGTGCTGTCAAACGAGAGTTCATTGGAGGGCAGGATGCAGGTTTCTTGCGTTTTCTGATGACAGCTGGACCTGCCTCGTTGGCAGTGATGGTGTTGTGTTGACTGGGAGGCGACCGGATGACGGCCTGCAACCAACCTGTTTGCGTGCTGCACACACTGGAACTACACCGGGAGTTATAGTCTGTGGTGCAATTTCGCCTGAAAGTATGAGCACTAACGTGGTTATCCTACACAGGCTGACTGAAAATTTCTACGGAAATCTCGTGATTCGACCTGTTATACTATCTTTCATCAACAACATTCCAGGGGGTGTTTTCCATCAGGATATCGCCTCCCCACATACCGCTATTGCAACACAACATACTGTACAGGGTGTCGACATGTTGCCTTCTCCTACTCGATCACCAGACCTGTCTCCAAATGAGCACATATCGGACATCATCGGATGACAACAGCAACGTCGTCCACAACCAGCATTAACCGTCTTTGTATTGACCGACCAAGTGCAACAGGTTCCGAACTACATCCCACAAACTGTCGTCCGTTACATGTACAACACAATGCATACACGTTCGCATGCTTGCATTGAAGAGTCTGGCGGCTACACTAGTTTACGATGTACCAGTATTTCACATTTGCAATGGCTTATCTCTCGCTTACATCATCCTGTGAACTTGCAATCTTAATCACCTAACTATGTTAAATAGATTATTGTATTCCCGAAATTTCATTACTGAACATCAATTAGTTTTTGGTGTTTCGATTCTTTTGCGTCAATGTGTACTTGAACCCATTTTACAACACATATTATTTATATGATTCTTCCGTCTCAACTAAATATCCACTATTATGCCTAGGAATTCTTTTGGATCTCAGTCCCGAAGGTTATCCAAATTATGTTTTGTTCACATATATTTGCATAGCATATGAAAAAGGATTATTTTTACTGAAGTAAATATTTTCGTTTTTCATATTTTGAGAAGCTTTATCTCGTAAGAAGTCTGTTGGAATACTACCTGAAAGAAATGAAATGTCGCATGATTATATGATAGCGTTTCCACCTACTGGTATTCTGGGTATATCATTTACATATAAAAGAAAAAATAGTGAATGTGTCATTGATCCTTGCGGCGCAAGAATCATTGAAGAGGCACAGGAATAAATTAAGCTAATTTCTGTATTGTGTTGCTGATTATACTAATATTTACCAGCAGCTTGTCTTCTACATAGGAGTCATGTCCATTCCATGTTATTTCTTATTACTTCTCTGGCTTTAATTTCATGTACTGACTCTTTCCCTGACCATGGAGATTTGCTTCCCACTTTGGTCATATGGAACTAGTTATGGAAGATAAAATAAGAAGGTAATTAGTGATTACGGTTTTTCGCCATTAAAAAAGAACTGCCACTACGTCTCAAACCGTTCGTTTCGTATATAAGTGTTTAAACAGTTAGGTGAATACGTTCGAGAATGCCTGAACAAAAGATAATGGACTAGTTACCTGTTACCTATAGTTCCAGCAGCAACCGACCACGATCAGATATTAAAAACTTTTCGATGATGGTGCGTCATCTAACATTCATTTATTCTGGCTTGATAGAAAACTTAACACTTCTTGAAGAGAGTAATTCTTCTTCGGCAGAAAAATGATTGCACAGTACTGTTTTTCTACATTTAGTGTGCTGGGGCTGTGATTGTAGTCATTGTTACTCAATTCCAATGACAAACAGCGTATTTATTTCGTATCTTCTATTGCTGGGTCAGGCACGCTTTGCACGAATTATACACCTTCTGCTATGTACTCGGTTTCTTAACCTACGACGTGAAATAAAATCATTTCAAACGCCATTGTAGTAATTCCGTGATAAAAAACTGTAAAAAAATCAGTCTCTTCAGCACACTCGTACATAGCTCGCCAAGTAATCGAAGTAAGTCCGTCTACCTCGCTAATATGACAATATTCTTGGGCCCCCATCTCCAGAAAGAAGGAAGTATACCGTCCAACGTCCCAACGGCCAAGTCATTACAGGCAGAGTACAAGATCTAACTGGGGAAAGAAATCGGCCGTGTCTATTCCAAAGGAACGATCCCCTCATTTGTCTAAGCAAATCTTGATGCAGGTCGGATAACTAAACTGCTACCCCCCCCCCCCCCCTCCCCGCCTCCCATCTGCGAGTCCAGTGTCTTTGCAATGCGCTATCCCACCCCGCAACCACTCTGACCCAATAGTCACTTTCACACGCATCCTAGACAATACGTCATATCTCCTTTTTTAGTTGACGTTACATGGCAAAAGATGAACCTCTGTTTCGCGTCAAACATTGCATTTTTAAAGTGACGAGACCATCCATTCATTTTTTCAGTCTGTGGCTACATACTGAAGAGTTTACAGAGTAATTTCAAAACAGTATTTCATATCTAAACGTCATTACTCATTCACCCTTAACATCACACTTTAAAAACTTCTCTCAGATATCTTACTTCACATTGATTAGCCCATTTTTGATGTACTCATGATCTCGTACACTTCACCACCAGCAGCTAGGTCCACGACTGTATCTGGAGAGAGTTTCTGAAGTTGTTTTCTAGCAGCAGCAGATGGCTTCTATTGTCTTAAAAGTCACACATTAGAGACGCGAACTCGAGCTACAAGAAAATTATATTAAAAAATAAGTAGGGTCAGAGACATTTCCGTGACACACCAGATACTTTCACTGAATATATGAAATCAGTCGGTGACTGATTTCGTGTGGTCTAGCCGCAAGTCCGTGCATCAACAGCGGACAACGGCTAACTAGCTCTCGACGTCTCGCCTTCCTGAAATATAGCGCTAAAAACGAATGAAAAAAAGAGAGAAAGAGAGAAGAGAAGCAGTCCGTGCGTAGAGAGTGTAGATGGCGAAATCTCGTTTTCTTAAATCACAGTCGATGTACTGTCTGCGAAAGCCGTGGAATACAACGAATACTGATGACTCGAGTGTGTGTAAATTTTCTACGCCATGCTGTTCAAGTACAGGCACCTGAGAGCGCACACATTTTTCATAGCCGGATACAGGGAGAAATAAATTCTCCGGTGTGGAGGCACACGTCGTGAGGTAAGAAAGGATAGAGAAGATAAATTTATCTATCTAGCTATTCCCATTTCCTCTCTGAAGCTTGTTTCTTTTTCTCCACAAGATCGTACGGACTCGTCGGTAGGCGGGACTGCCTCGCTACGCCCTTCCTAGCTGCCCGATTTTCAGTCAGGGCTCCTCCCGAAGCCAGAAAGTTTCAGTTTTAAGCCGCTAAAGCCACCCTCCACCCTCTCCACCTGCTGCAGTCAAAGAGAATGCATTGCCTACGGACCACGAGACTTCCGCTTCCGAAGGTGTCGGAGAGGGATTTTCTGGCAGAGCTACTAAGAAATCGCAGAGGCGTTTCTCATGTTTTAACTGTTCTGGCCTTATGTTTGCAGGTGATCAAACTATCATATCAGAGGATACAACAATTGTACAATTAGTACACGGGTTAGGTAACATTCTACGACAATACAATCTCTCCTCTTACCCTGAAATGAGAATGCCATTATAGGATTCTTGTGTGGGCATGAAATATGCAGATCGTATGGCGAATGGAAGATGCCGCCCATTATACTAAATATATTATGGATGACTTCACTTAATGACTTATGTACTCTGCCGGCCGGAGTGGCCGTGTGGTTCTAGGCGCTACAGTTTGGAGCCGAGCGACCGCTACGGTCGCAGGTTCGAATCCTGCCTCGGGCATGGATGTGTGTGATGTCCTTAGGTTAGTTGGGTTTAATTAGTTCTAAGTTCTAGGCGACTGATGACCTCAGAAGCTAAGTCGCATAGTGTTCAGAGCCATTTTTTGAACTTATGCACTCTGATAGGACCGTCAACGGTGCAAAATAATCCTCGGTATGGATATCACTGAAATTTATAGGCTATTCTACATCTACTAGCATATATATTGTTACCAAACCACTGTCAAGTGCGTGGCGGAGGATACGCTGCGCTAATACTAGGAATTTTTCGTTCTATTCCTTTTGCGTATTGCGGAAGGAAAAATGGAACCCTAACGAATCTCATCTTGTTCTCACGGTGCCGACGTGGTATATACGATGGTCGCAATATGATGATTCCACGAGATTCCTCGATTACAGGTACTCAAAATTTACCCAACAGGGTTTCGCATGAACTACGTTGCATGCGTTCTAAAGATTTCTATGTATGTTCCCTAACCACTTCTTACCGTCCTACACTGCACTGTTAAGGACGACGTAGATAAAATAATGTATTAAGAACTCGGTGGAAATGAATGGAAGTGCGGAAGCTTGTTGCCAGAGCCCTCCAAGGTGCTGTTCTCTTGGCTATATGGGGCGGCGGGTGGAATTTGTTATTAATAATGTTTTGTATTTCCCGGCCGATGCACCATATGCGGGGCGGCGGGTGGAATTATTTGTTATTAATATAAAATGTTTTGTTTTTCCCGGCTGATGCACCTTGTGTGGGGCGGCGGGTGGAATAATTGTCATTAAATGTTTTGTATTTCCCGGCTGATTAACCATATGTTGGGCGGCGGGTGGAATTGTTGTCATCAAAAATGTAGAATGTAATGTAGAAAAGATGCACTTCCCGGCCGATTAGCAACATATGTGGGGCGGCATGTGGAATATTGTTATACAAAATGTTCCTATTGTTTATTTAATGCTGTTGTTTGCCGTTCTCAACACTGGCTCTCTAACTACAATATTGGCAACCAGAAAGTGATTAGCAAAACGTGAAGCCTGTAATTAGAATTCCTATTGCCCACTTCATCTGAGAAATACACTTATGGCTACAGCTTGTAGCTCTGAGGAATTAGGAGATTGTCTGGGATTCATAATCAAAAACGATTCTCTCTAAAATGTTCACTATATTCTGAAAGTCACAGACCAAAAAAGAATCCACACAAGCCAACTACCAGAGCAGTTCAGAGTCTAGCGCTGACGCAACTATAACTGTTCAAATTAAAGGTTTAAATGAATGCTCGCCGTAATTTGATGATAATGTTGATCAAACGCCATGCTAAATAATGGTAGAATGTCTGTCCCGCGGCGGCACGTGCAAATACGACATACACAGACTGAAGATAGATCATTAAAGTCATCCCAGAGTTAACACTTCACTCGAAAACGATTTCATGGTTACACGTATCCCGAGTAACTTATTACGGCATCCGAGGCTCTTTATAGCAATGATACCGATGCGACGCGACTCCCGGCACAGATGGTGCGCTAATCAGCGTCTGAAGAGAACTGGGGCCCTTATTTCCTCGCACAGTGTTCTTATATATAAAGCCGCGGTGTGGACAGCTAAGGGAACGCCTGATCAAATCGGCTCTCCCGACTAGCCGCTTGGGCTAGTAATGCACCACTTTAAGTTATTGAATAAATCATTGCTTCCTTTGCTGATAGCTGATGAAGCTCTTAATTTAAATGTGCAATCAGCACACAGGTAAGTCTGACGTGGCTAAGACAAATATTTTGGGCGAGAGAATTAATTTAATTACACTACACGCAGTAGACGAGCTCTGAACTTGCCCTTTGGAGATACGCTATCGCTATAGTTTTATAGTTATTCAGTTGAAACTTCTCATATCTTTATGATTATAGCGAATCTCCCTTCCACTTGAATTTAAACATCCTAGCTTTATTTATTCGCCTACTTAATCTATCTTGCTTCCTTAATTTTTAAGACAAAAACCAGAAAATCATGAATTTCAACTAAAATTTTAATTTGTGAGATCCAGAATACTGTTTCTACTAAATTATTATGAAAAAGGAATCTAAATATAAATTTTTAAGTTTCTAGCTCTTTTCTGTTGCGCCAATGATTTTTACAGAAAAACATCCAAATTTCTAAAATTGTTAAAGTTATTGAACTGATATTCAACACATATTGATTTAGTATTACTCCTGACATGCTAGAAACGTTTCAGGTTATTTACTTGATTTTTAAAGTATTGCGCAACATTTATGATGTCATGGACGGAAGCGATATTGGTCAGTAGTTGCATGCATCTGCTCCTCTGTGACTTTCGTAAGCAGGAGTGACCTCCGACCTTTCCTAACGGGACTGTGCGCTATGCAAGGAGGTTCTCGATAAATATGAGATAGTGTATTATTGTAAACCATAAATGCAATTCCTTCAGCGCTCAATGTCACGTTCGTTTACGAGTAATCTTATTTTCCATACCAGCGATGCTTATATACCTCTCATGTGGGAAGTATCCTCAAATTAAATACCGTACATTTTTCGATGTAGTATTTAACACTTTTGTTTCTGGTACTCATTCTTCAGTTGCAGCACCAGAATGATTGTATTTGGGAACTTCTTCGACATGAGATGGTATTAAACATTTTTTCTCATTTATAATTTGACGTAACCTGGAAACATTTTGTAACTGTGTCTTCAGAAGCTATGTTATTTTGTGTACTGTACTGTAACACACAGACCTATAACTGGTTTATGCATAGGGTATGTGGAACTGTATACAACAGAAAGGCAGGAAGGAAATCCATTCGCAAAAACTGTTCGGCGGGAATGAAAAACGTGGAGTAGCGATACGAAGCGGGAGAAGTCTTCATGTCAGTACAGTCAGTGGCTAGCTCTTGAGAAGTCCATATCCTGATTGATCCAGTGAGGCAAAGATTTCTGGAAAACAGCACACATTATAATAAACATGTGTTTATACTCCGTACATTCAGAGAAGAGCTCTGACAGCTGGCAGCACAGTTACCGGTATTCGACACAGCCGGGAAGCGAGTCTGCGGCGGGGGCAGTGGGGTGACAGACCTTCCTGTCCCCACCCTTCGGACTGAGGCAAAAGTCAGCTCCTTCAGAACCTAACAATGCCACGTCATTCATTCCATCATTCTGCTGACTTATGTGTTCCTTGATGAGTAGATTGCTTTCTTATGTTCTGGGACAGTGGGATAACTTTATAAAAAATAAAAAATCTCTCATGGCTGCGTCACTCACGATTTTCTTATTATTCACAAAATTGTCCTAATCTCCCAGAAAATACAAAAACAATCTACTATCCCTTTTACCTAATAATAATGTAATATAATACTAGCTATAATAAAAAATCATTTATTAGAGAATTAACTATTATTTAAAAAAACGATTTTTAAAAAAGGCTTTTTATACCATTTTTTAGCCCCAAAAATTATCCTATTTTTGACTTGTGAAAAAAGCATTTTTTAAAATTATTTTTAAAACAAATTTTCTAAAAATCACTTTTTAGAACATTCTCTTAGCCCCAAAAAATGTCCTACTTTTTGTCTTCTATGAAACACGTTTTATAAAATTATATTGAAGAATAAGTATACAAAATGATTTCCTTTCTGCTTGTCCATTTTTTGTTGTCCATTTGTAATTGTTGCTGTGGTCTTCAGTCCTGAGACTGGTTTGATGCAGCTATCCATGCAACTCTATCCTGTGCAAGCTCCTTCATATCCTAGTACTTACTGCAACCTACATCCTTCTCAATCTGGTTAGTGTATTCATCTCTTGGTTCCCCTTTACGATTTCCACCCTTCACACTGTCCTCCAATGATAAACATGTGATCCCTTGATGCCTCAGAACATGTTGTACCAATTGCTGCCCTCTTCTTGTCAAGTTGTGCCACAAACTCCTCTTCTCCCTAATTCTATTCAATGCCTCCTCATTAGTTACGTGATCTACCCATCTAATCTTCAGCATTCATATGTAGCACCACATTTCGAAAGCTTGTATTCTCTTCTTGTCCACACTATTTATCGTCTATGTTTCACCTCCACACATGGCTACACTCCATACAAATACTTTCAGGAACGACTTCCTGACACTTAAATCTATACTCGATGTTAACAAATTTCTCTTTTTCAGAAACGTTTTCCTTGCCATTGCCAGTCTACATTTTATATCCCCTCTACATAGACGATCATCAGTTATTTTGCTCTCCAAATAGCAAAACTCATTTTGCTACTTTAAGTGTCTCATATGCTAATCTAATTCCCTCAGCATCACCCGACTTAATTTGACTACATTCCATTACCTTCGTTTTGCTTTTCTTGATGTTCATCTTATAGTCTCCTTTCAAGACACTGTCCATTCTGTTCAACTGCTCTTCCAATTCCTTTGCTGTCTCTGACAGAATTACAATGTCATTGGCCAACCTCAAAGTTTTTACATCTTCTGCATGGGTTTTAATACCTACTCCAAATTTTTCCTTTGTTTCCTTCACTGCTTGCTCAATATACAGACAGAATAACATTGGGGAGAGGCTACAACCCTGTCTCACTCCCTACCAATCACTGCTTCCCTTTCATGGCCTTGACTGTTATAACTGCCATCTGGTTTCTGTACAAATTGTAAATAGCCTTTCGCTTCCTGTATTTTACCCCTGCCTCCTTTAGAATTTGAAAGAGAGTATTCCAGTCAACATTGTCAAAAGCTTTCTCTAAATCTACAAATGCTAGAAACCTAGGTTTGCCTTTCCTTAATCTTTCTTCTAAGATAAGTCATAAGGATAGTATTGTCTCATGTGCTCCAACATTTATATGGAAACCAAACTGATCTTCCTCGAGGTCCGCTTCTACCAGTTTTTCCATTCGTCTGTAAGGAATTCGCGTTAGTATTTTGCAGCTGTGACTTATTAAACTGATAGTTTGGTAATTTTCACATCTGTCAACACCTGCTTTCTTTGGCATTGGAATTATTATATTCTTCTTGAAGTATGAGGGTATTTCTCCTGTATCATACTTCTTGGTCACCAGATGGTAGAGTTTTGTCAGGACTGGCTCGCCAAGGCGGTCAGTAGTTCTAATGGAATGTTGTCTACTCCTGGAGCCTTGTTTTGACTCAGGTCTTTCAGTGCTCTGTCAAACTCTTCACGCAGTATCGTATCTCCCATTTCATCTTCAGCTACATCCTCTTCCATTTCCATAAAATTGTACATTTATAATTTACTAAAATTTACTTTTGTTAACTATTACATTTTACTTACATTCACAATTCAATTTACCTTTGTTAATTAAATCTTTTTTATTTTTCTTATTGTTGTCCATTTTTGTTGTCAATTTATAATTTACTAAAATTTACTTTTGTTAACTAATACATGTTATTGTGCTACAAATCGTATTACATTTTAGATAAATCATATTGTATTTTAGATAAATCTTTTGTTTGTTATAATTTGTTGTCCATTTATGTTTTATTAAAATTTACTTTTGTTAATTAATATTTTTTAATTAATAGTTACTTGAAAAGCTGGTAAAACTATAAATAACTCTTCTTTCAAACAACATTTACAAACAACTCATAATAATCTTATGGCTGCTAAAGCAGAAAGTAAATAATTTTATATACTTATTCTTTAATATAATTTTATAAAACACATGTTTCACAGAAGTCAAAAATAGGACAATTTTAAGTGCTAAGAGAAAGTTGTAAAAAATGATTTTTGATTATTTGTTTTAAAAATAATTTTAAAAAATGCATTTTTCACAAAAGTCAAAAATAGGATAATTTTTGAGGCTAAGAAAATGATATTAAAAAAGCCTTTTTTTAAAATCGTTTTTTAAAACAATAGTTAATTCTCTAATTTATTTAATTAGTTTACATTCACCCTGTGAAAATGCATGTAAAATAAATGATTTTTTATTATAGCTATTATTATATTATATTATTATTAGATAAAAGGTATAGTAGGTTGTCTTTTATGTTCTGGGAAATTAGGACAATTTTGTGAAAAATAAGAAAATCGTGAGTGATGCAGTCACGAGAGATTTTTTATTTTTTATCAAATTGTCCTAGTGTCCTAGAACATACAAAAACAATCTACTTTGATGCATTATTTTTCCACATGTGCTACCAATGTTTTTCGCCTTACACAATAACACACATAAATATTGACTGCAACGGTTCAGCTTTCACTGTATTTCATACCAGACTGATATCTTTTGACTTATAAATAAGTAACTGTACTTGAAAATGGCACTAACATCATTAAAAAATTACCATGGCTATGGTTCCAGCCAAAATAAAAATTACACACTATCAGATTTTCAACATTAAAAAGGTAAGGCAAATTACACAAGTAATACATGTAAAATATCGAATAAGGACATTATGGAAATGGAAGAGAATGTAGATAAGATGGAATGGGAGATATGATACTGCATGAAGATTCTGATAGAGCACTGAAAGAACTAAGTCGAAACAAGGCCCCGGGAGTAGACAACATTCCATTAGAACTACTGACAGCCTCGGGAGAGCCAAGCCCAGCGAAACTCTACTATCTAGTGAGCAAGATGTATGAGACAGGCGAAATACCCTCAGACATCAAGAAGAATATAATAATTCCAGTCCCAAAGAAAGCAAGTGTTGACAGATGCGAAAATTACCGAACAATCCGTTTAATAAGACACAGCTGCAAAATAATAATACGAATTCTTTAGAGACGAATGCTAAAACTGGTAGAAGCCAACCTCGGGTATGATTCATTAGGATTCGGTAGAAATGTTGGAACACGTGAGGCAATACTGACCCTACAACTTATCTTAGAAAATAGATTAAGGAAAGGCAATCCTACGTTTCTAGCATTTGTAGACTCAGAGAAAGCTTTTGACAATGTTGACTGGAATAACCTCTTTCAAATTCTGAAGGTGGCAGGGGTAAAATACAGGGAGCGAAAGGCTATTTACAATTTGTACAGAAACCAGATGGCAGTTATAAGACTTGAGGGTCATGAAAGGGAAGCAGTGCCGGCCGAAGTGGCCGTGCGGTTAAAGGCGCTGCAGTCTGGAACCGCAAGACCGCTACGGTCGCAGGTTCGAATCCTGCCTCGGGCATGGATGTTTGTGATGTCCATAGGTTAGTTAGGTTTAACTAGTTCTAAGTTCTAGGGGACTAATGACCTCAGCAGTTGAGTCCCGTAGTGCTCAGAGCCATTTGAACCATTTGAAAGGGAAGCAGTGGTTGGGAAGGGAGAGAGACAGGGCTTTAGCCTATCCCCGACGTTATTCAATCTGTATATTGAGCAAGCAGTAAAGGAAACAAAAGAAAAATTCGGAGTGGGAATTAAAATCCATGGAGAAGAAATAAAAACTTTGAGGTTCGCCGATGACATTGTAATTCTGTCAGAGACAGCAAAGGACCTGGAAGAGAAGCTGAACGGAATGGACAGTGTCTTGAAAGGAGGATATAAGATGAACATCAACAAAAGCAAAACGAGGGTAATGGAATGTAGTCGAATTAAACAGGGAGATGCAGCGGGAATTGTATTAGGAAATGAGATGCTTAAAGTAGTAAATGCGTTTTGCTATTTGGGGAGTAAAATAAGTGATGAAGATCGAAGTAGAGAGGATATAAAATGTAGACTGGCAACGGCAAGGAAAACGTTTCTGAAGAAGAGAAATTTGTTAACATCAAGTATAGATTTAAGTGTCAGTAAGTCGTTGATGAAAGTATTTGTATGTAGTGTAGCTGACAGAGACTTTCGGTTACGACAGAGAAGCGATAGTTCTGTAGTGACAAGTTACTCTGTAACCGCAATATATGATCTGAAGATGGGCAGCTAGCCTGAAACTGGTCATTGAAGATAAAAAATAGCGATCAAAAGACTGAAATGCCATATTCTTATCTAATGAACGATCGCGGAAATCCCATTAAGACAATCGTGTCTAGTTTTGATAATGGGGAGGTATTGAATAGAATGGGAGAGAAGTGAAATTTGTGGCAGAACTTGACTAGAAGAAGGGATCAGTTGGTAGGGCGTATTCTGAGGCATCAAGGGATCACCAATTTAGTACTGGAGGGCAGCGTGGAGGGTAAAAATCGTAGAGGGAGACCAAGAGATGAATACACTAAACAGATTCAGAAGGATGTAGGTTGCAGTAGGTACTGGGAGATGAAGAAGCTTGCACAGGATAGAGTAGTATGGAAAGCTGCATCAAACCAGTCTCTTGACTGAAGACCACAACAACAACAACAAGGACGTTGCCTCTATTTATCGTGCAGGAGAATGGAAACCCCATGATCATCGTCATCTCTCATCACGGCCACATAGTCTTCGGTATCTTCGCTGTTGCTGGCCTAAAATCTGATAAAAAAATTACAGTATTATGAACGGTTTCTTCTTTATACACTTTCGTCTCTGTTTGATCTTGTAATCTTTTTCCACAAGTGGTTCACGACGTTCTTTCAATTTTCTGGCGTTATTCGTGTGAGACCCTCATTTACCAGTTTTTCTGTGTCCCTCAAAGTCAAAGTTTTGTTTCGCTCCGCAACATCTGCTTTTATTTAAGCCCCTTACCAGTTGGCACACTCATAGTTTGATGGCGCGTGTCGTCTGTTCATGCGACGGAACGTGCATGACGCACGTTGACCCATCTTTCGTCAATCCATATTACATTTTCCAGATTCACTGCTAGCAGCTGGCGCAGGAAACATCTCCATGCTACAATGTCTCACTGTTCCATTAATACCTTTCGTCCTGAGAACTTTTTCCGACGGAAGCCAATTTTTTTCAAAACAACGGAGAGACTAGTCGTTCTGCCTGTGAACAAACCAGTCTGACAGTGATACCATCAACTTTTTAAGTGTTGGATACTCCTTCCTGCTGCTGTATGTGTATATGAGTTGCCTGATAGAACTTTTGTAAAAGATGTCTGCTTCAGTCACACGATCTCTTCCTTGACTTTTCAGGCTTCACAATAACAGGGCTCTCAGCTGAATTGGCAGCCTCTTTATCATTTGTGACTCTCTTCACCGTCACTGTGGAGTTGTTCAATACTTCTGCCACTCTGTCAACCACTTTACTCACTGATAACAAAGGCCCACCATTTTCCCTTTCCCTTTCAAAGTAAACACCCAATCTGTATATGAATTTGCGTCCTTGGGATTTTAGTGTAGCTCCTTTCCCAAAGCCTTCTTCTCTGCACTACAGATGATTCAAGTGGCTCTGAGCGCTATGGAACTTAACATCTGAGGTCATCAGTCCCCTAGACTGAGAACTAGTTGAACTTAACTAACCTAAGGACATCACACGTATCCATGCCAAAGGCAGGATTCGAACCTGCGACTGTGGCAACAGCGCGGTTCCGGACTGAAGCGCCTAAAACCGCTAGGCCACAACGGCCAGCTCTACACTACAGGCTACCATTTTCCACTTATACACAGTTAGACACGCTTATACACACTTTTCCACTTAAACACACTGCAAGAAACTCGCAGAAGTAGCGGAATGGACATGTATACACACAAACCTGAATGTAGCACGTGGCGCAACTGACTGCAAGCAGCGATCGCCCAGCACTACGGCAACACTGGGGCGTTGCACAGTAACGTAAACAAAAGCTCACGATCTGATTGGCCATCGTGGATGCGCAAAGCACGTGCGCCAAGGCCGCATCAACTGTCAGAGCTCTTTGCTCGCCGTATGGAGTATAACATGTTTTATTATTTACTATCTTTCTCACTTTTTCGTACCGTGGCGCGCCACCTGTTTCTGATCTCCTTCATGCCTCCCTCCCAACTCGACACTTGTCCGTGTCCTCAGTGTTCAGCTGATCTTGCTCTCACTGTGATACTTCGGGTACATACGGTAAGACCCAGGGTTATTTTAACCTTCTAATTATTTAATTATCCTTGTCACTCCTTTTATCTCCCATCTGTCTTATTTTAATTATGCAGTACAGGTTATACAATTTTAATGCTTTAGTAGTATGGGGCATTTCATGGTCCTAAAAGTTAATATGATTATTTTCCCCTTGGTAAACTTAATGCAACAGATTTTTTTCGACTTTTATCCATTCCTTGGTCTGGTTCATGTTCTTTTAATTATATTATTCTCCATGATTTTTTGTAGCACATGAAGCTGTCTCCTTCAATCCACCACTTGTATATGGACTACCATTCCTTTTAAGGAAGTTGTAATAAAATTTTGTGGAGAGTGATGGGACCGTCCCATAATCTCTACTTTCTCTGTAAATGATTCGAATGTGAGTAATCTGCATATTGTGCACCCGATTCTCTTAATAGTTCGTACCCACTTTGTATATTTATTATCTAAATATCACTGAAGCTGCATATTGACTTCTCGGGATACCTCTTCCAAAAACGTTTTAATTTTTCCTCCAGTCTCTGTTTTTTTCTACTCAGATGTACCTGATGAAGCATGTTAAATTTGGGAAACCGATGGTACTGATAAAGAATTATTCATTAGCTGCTGCAGCATACCATATGTTCGAATAACTTTGCTACGTTCAGTATTTATCCCTTCAGGTGACGAATTACAGGCCTGGAAACAAAAATTTTATTCAACGGTCATCCACAGCTAAATAAACTTCACGTTGAGTAAAAAACACAGCTACAGCTGTATGGTTACTTATTCAAAGAGCGCGACCGGTTTCGTAATGTTAGTTACATCATCAAGAGCAGTCAGTCATAACATGATACTGGGGTACAATTGATATTTAACTTTACTCCGATTCTTCGAATTTAACTCCGTTGTAAAAGTCATGTCGCAGCCCGAGACAGACCAACGTACAAGGGGGACCAATAGCTGGTACCACGGATACTAGACTACACGGTAGGGGTCACACGCAGTGGGCTGTGAGCTGTGACGTCCCCATGAACCTCCCGCCACGCCGCAATACATTGATGCTTATAGGCACACGGCACACACATGTTTAACTCATACTCAGGAGTGAATGTAATCGAGAGTTGCCAGGTTTTATTCTATTATTGTTATTGTATTTATTTTTAAGCTAACTATATCAGTTAAACTTCTTTTCTATGCTCGGTGCAACGCTAGTGTAAAGCCTCCAAAATATGTCTTTTTCAAATTTTGTTCATAACTTTGAGTTTTCTAAATACTAACGCTTAAATAAAAAAATATAAAAAGACTTAGCGGAACGCAGAATTTCCCGAGTTTTCTTTTAAGTAGTGACTTCCCTAGGAAGAGAACGCTTTATAAGATAGGCAACGTAAAGTCACACTTTTTGCGCTATCCTCTAATGACTAGTTACTACACTGTTTTTTCGTAACACTTGTTGACAGTCAGAAAAAGAGCCCTGAATCGCTTCTTGGACGTTTTAATTTCATGTGAACGCAGCCCTACACAGAGAGTCAGACGATCCTGTAAATCTGCATTGTTTTCCGTAAGGTCTTTCATTTCTGTTTCCACTATTTCTACACAACTGGCCATTAAAATTACTACACAAAGAAGAAATGCAAATGATAAACGGTTATTCATTGGGCAAATATATTATACTAGAACTGACACGTGATTACATTTTCACGCAATTTGAGTGCATAGATCCTGAGAAATCTGAACCCAGAACAACCAACTCTGGCCGTAATAACGTCCTTGATACGCCTGGGCATTGAGTCAAACAGAGCTTGGACGGCGTGTACAGGTACAGCTGCCCATGCAACTTCAATACGATACCACGGTTCATCAAGATTAGTGACTGGCGTATTATGACGAACCAGTTTCTTTGCCACCATTGACCAGACGTTTCCAATTGGCGAGAGATCTGGAGAATGTACTGGCCAGGGCAGCAGTCGAACATTTTCTGTATCCAGAAAGGCCCGTACAGGACCTGCAACATGCGGTCGTGCATTATCCTGCTGAAATGTAGGGTTTAGCAGGGATCGAATGAAGGGTAGAGCGACTGGTCGTAACACATCTGAAATGTAACGTCCACTTTTCGAAGTGCCGTCAATACGAACCGAGACGTGTAACCAATGGCACCCTATACCATCACGCAGAGTGATACACCAGTATGGAGATGACGAATACACGCTTCCAATGTGCGTTCACCACGATGTCGCCGAACACGGATGCGACCATCATGATGCGGTAAACAGAACCTGGATTCATCCGAAAAAATGACATTTTGCCATTCGTGCACCCAGATGAGTACACCATCGCAGGCGCTCCTGTCTGTGATGCAGCATCTAGGGTAACCGCAACCATGGTCTCCGAGCTGATAGTCCATGCTGCTGCAAACGTCTTCGAACTGTTCGTGCAGATGGTTGTTGTCTTGCAAACGTCCCCATGTGTTGACTCAGGGATCGCGAAGTGGCTGCATGATACGTTACAGCCATGCGGATAAGATGCCTGTCATCTCGACTGCTGGTTATACGAGGTCGTTGGGATCCAGCACGGCGTTCCGTATTACCCTCCTGAATCCACCGATTCCGTATTCTGCTAACAGTCATTGGATCTCGACCAACGCGTGCAGCAATGTCGCGATACGATAAACCGCAATCGCTATAGGCTACAATCCGACCTTCATCAAAGTCGGAAACGTGATGGTACGCATTTCTCCTCCTTACACGAGGCATCGCTACAACATTTCACCAGGCAACGCCGGTCAAGTGCTGGCTGTGTATGAGAAATCGGTTGGAAACTTTCCTCACGTCAGCACGTTGTAAGTTCGCCACCGGCGCCAACCTTGTGTGAATATTGTGAAAAAGCTAATCATTTGTATATTACAGCATCTTCTTCCTGTCGGTTAGATTTCGCGTCTGTAGCACATCATCTTCGTAGTGCAGCAATTTTAATGGCCAGTAGTGTAAATGTTGGCGTGGACACGCGTTGCCGCACGTATAGCAGCGTTTGTTTTCCGGTCAATGTTTCGTCGAGTAGTAATTTTTCCATTAGTTGGTAAAATATTTACCCGTAAAATATCTTCTACTTCTTTACGGTATCTTCGTTTCTGTGTCCGAATATTTCTCACGTTATTATTCTCATTACTACGCCTTAAATCAACACTGGGGATGGTGGATTTTGAGTTGAAACAGCAACAGTCTTCACCTTGCTTTTGCAAGGAATATTGAACAGCTCGCTTTTCAAATCTCTTTCATAAGCTGAATCAGTGAAATGTATTGAGCAGACACGAGAATTTAAACTGAAAACGAATCTGCATGTTTATTAGCATTTATTACCTTTCCTTCAGTATCACTGTTTATGGGAAGTATATGAAACTTACATCCTAAGCTATTTAGTTGTCTGCTGTTGTTAGTACGTCTGGCGATCACACAACCTATAAACTTACTCTAAAAAATCCCTCAGTACACCAATAACTACGGTGTAACTCTTAACTCAATCGCCAGTCAGTAACAAAAATTCACGCTGGCGTAAACAACATTGGTTGGGTTGTTTTGGGGAAGGAGACCAGACAGCGAGGTCATCGGTCTCATCGGATTAGGAAAGGAAGTCGGCCGTGCTCTTTCGGAGCAACCATCCCGGCATTTGCCTAGAGCGATTTAGGGAAATCAGGATTGCCGGACACGGGATTGAACCGTCGTCCTCCCGAATGCGAGTCCAGTGTGCTAGCCACTGCGCCACCTCGCTCGGTAAACAACATTGGTTTCGCTGGTAAACGCGTTTACAACATAATCGTTATAGCAATTGAGGGCAGCGGAGCGCTGGTTCGGTTCACTCTCACATCAACGGCACAGCTTCCGCACTGTCGCGTGATAAACAAAGTAAGAGCCTATGGAATATCAGACCAGCTGTGTGGCTGGATTGAAGAGTTTTTAGCAAACAGAACACAGCATGTTGTTCTCAATGGAGAGACGTCTACAGACGTTAAAGTAACCTCTGGAGTGCCACAGGGGAGTGTTACGGGACCATTGCTTTTCACAATATATATAAATGACCTAGTAGATAGTGTAGGAAGTTCCATGCGGCTTTTCGCGGATGATGCTGTAGTATACAGAGAAGTTGCAGCATTAGAAAATTGCAGCGAAATGCAGGAGGGTTTGCAGCGGATAGGCACTTGGTGCAAGGAGTGGCAACTGACCCTTAACATATGAAAATATAATGTATTGCGAATACATGGAAAGAAGGATCCTTTATTGGTAAGAGTTACTTCTGTAAAATATCTGGGAGTATGCGTACGGAACGATTTGAAGTGGAATGATCATATAAAACGAATTGTTGGTATGGCGGGTGCCAGGTTGAGATTCATTGGGAGAGTCCTTAGAAAATGTAGTCTATCAACAAAGGAGGTGGCTTACAAAACACTCGTTCGACATATACTTGAGTGTTGCTCATCAGTGTGGGATCCGTACCAGGTCGGGTTGACAGAAGAGGTAGAGAAGATCCAAAGAAGAGCGGCGTGTTTCGTCACAGGGTTATTTGGTAAGCGTGATAGCGTTACAGAGATGTTTAGCAGACTCAAGTGTACAGACTCTGCAAGAGAGGCGCTCTGCATCCCGATGTAGCTTGCCGTCCAGGTTTCGAGAGGGTGCGCTTCTGAATGATGTATCGAATATATTCCTTCCCCCTACTTATTCCTCCCGATGAGATCACGAATGTAAAGTTAGAGAGATTCGAGCGCGCACGGGGGCTTTCCGGCAGTCGTTCTTCCCGCGAACCGTACGCGACTGGAACAGGAAAGGAAGGTAATGAGAGTGGCACGTAAAGTGCCCTCCGCCACACACCGTTGGGTGGTTTGCGGCGTATATATATATACATATATAGATGTAGATGTAGCTTGCTACTGGGCATAGACGTCGTGACCCCTATCGTGTGTTCTGTTATCCGTGGCCGGAGCCATGTACTTGTGAAGCCTCCATAGCAGCATCGCAGCTGACCGCGAAGTAGCCATACAGCCGCAGTGGTGCTTTCCACTCAAAATGAATTACAGTCCGATTAATTTGCCTCAGCATACACGATCACAGTTAAATTCAAATCCTGGCAAAGGTTTATCATTGTTGGGTGGAAATGCGTATTGAGTAAATCCCCTATAGCTTTTGCACACCCTCTGCCTTCCGCTTGACAGTGCTTTGTAGAGTCTGGATGCAGATGCAGACGCCATCCGGGCAGCCTACCTCGCTCCCAGGCAGAAGTTCCGCTTTAGGGCTGCGGCAGGCCCAGGTGGTGCGCGGTGTATTATGCAGGCGGGCCTCGCGCCGTCTATTGAGAAGCCGCCTGAAGCCGCCGCCCTGGCTGCCTCGCCTCGGTACGCCGTGCCTTCGCCCGCGCCTCCTTCATAACGCACGCATCTCCCCTGCCCCTTTCCAGCCCGCCCCCTAGCCGAGCGGCGCGCCATTAATCTGTCGATACACGCTCCTCCGCCGCCCGCAGCAGCCCCAGAGTACAGCCTTGTTTATTGGCGCCAGCGCTGGCCCTGATGAACCATCTGCTGGCCCTGAAACTCTCTCGCTCCCCTAAAGCTCTCTACCCTAAGTTGCCGCCAACTCTACAAAGCATTTGCTGCCTCTCCTCCTTCTCACGCTCTTTCTCCCCACCCCCCACTAACCATCCCTCCCTCCCTCCCCCCCCCTCTCACTCTCTCTCTCTCTCTCTCTCTCTCTCTAAAATCCCAACACCAAAAAATAATTAATGCAGAATAATGAAATTTAAGGAATGCGTTTGTCTAGGTGACATATTATATTTACATGATTAACATTAACATGTGAAATGCTGGTAGAAGATAACCGGCGTAACCGCCAGAACTTTGAATTCAAGAGTGGAAACGTGCATGTATTGCACAGGTGTAGGATTTCAGTTTGTGTTACAGAGTTCCACGGATGCTGCACTCAGTTGGTCAATACAGGGACGGTTAATGCTGTTTGTGGATGATGCTGGAATGGTCGTCCGATGATGCCCAATACATGCTTGTTTGGAGAGAGATCTGGTGATTTGGGAGGCCGAGGCGACATGTCGACGCTGTGTAGAGCGTGTTGGGTTAAAACTGCGGTATGTGGGCGAGCTTATCCTGTTGAAAAACTCTCGCTGGAATCCTGTTCACGAATGGCAGCTCAGCAGGTCGAATCACTAGAGTGACGCACAGATTTACAGTCAGGGTGCTTGAAATAACCAGGATAGTGCTCCTGGTGTCATATGCAATCGCACCCCAGACCCTAACTCTAGGTGTAGGTGCAGCGCTTCTAGTGGTCATACAGGTTGTTTGCAGGCCTTCAACTGGCGTCCTTATAACTAGCACGCAGCCACCACTGGCATCGAGGCAGGACCAGCTTCCATCAGGAAACACAACGGGCCCCTCCAGTCCTCCAATGAGCTCTCTCTTGACTCCACTGAAGTCGCAAACGGCGGTGGTTTGGGATCAGTGGAATGCACGCTATAGGGCGGCTGGTTCGGAGCTATCCTGGAAGTAACAGACTTGTAACAGTTCTTTTTGTCACTTTTTTTGTGGTTCCAACTGCTGCTCAAATTGCTCCATCAGATGCGCCAGAACCATACATGGGGATTGTCGATGCTACCAGAGATCACATGAGCACTCGTTACTATTGTTACAATACCATTTTCACAATAGTCAGGGTCATAGTTCAATGTAAACCACAACAATTACATGATACACTGTGTTTAAGAATACGATTTTTCTATTTATTAACATGTAGTTGTTGTTACACTACTGGCCATTAAAATTGCTACACCAAGAAGAAATGCAGATGATAAACGGGAATTCATTGGACAAATATACTAGAACTGACATGTCATTACATTTTCACGCAATTTGGGTGCATAGATCCTGAGAAATCACTACCCAGAACAACCACCTCTGGCCGTAATAACGGCCTTGATACCCCTGGGCATTGAGTCAAAGAGAGATTGGATGGCGTGTACAGGTACAGCTGCCTATGCAGCTTCAACACGATACCACAGTTCAACAAGAGTAGTGACTGGCGTATTGTGACGAGCCAGTTGCTCGGCCACCATTGACCAGACGGTTTCAGTTGGTGAGAGATCTGGAGAATGTGCTGGCCAGGGAAGCAGTCGAACATTTACTGTGTCCAGAAAGGCCCGTACAGGACCTGCAACATGGGATCGTGCATTATCCTGCTGAAATGTAGGTTTTCGCAGGGATCGAATGAAGGGTAGAGCCACGGGTCGTAACACATCTGAAATGTAACGTTCACTGTTCAAAGTGCCGTCAATGCGAACGAGAGGTGACCGAGACGTGTAACCAATGGCAACCCATACTATCATGCCGAGTGATACACCAGTATGGCGATGACGAATACACGCTTCCAATGTGCGTTCACCGCGATGTCGCCAAACACGGATGCGACCATCATGATGCGGAAAACCGAACCTGGATTCATCAGAAAATATGACGTTTTGCCATTCGTGCATCCAGGTTCGTCGTTGAGTACACCATCGCAGGCGCTCCTCTCTGTGATGCAGCGTCAAGGGTAACCGCAGCCATGGTCTCCGAGCTGATAGCCATGCTGCTGCAAACGTCGTCGAACTGTTCGTGCAGATAGTTGTTGTCTTGCAAACGTCCTCATCTGTTGACTCAGGGATCGAGACGTGGCTCCACGCTCCGTTAGAACCATGCCGATAAGATGCCTGTCATCTCGACTGCTGGTGATACGTGGCCGTTGGGATCCAGCACGACGTTCCGTATTACCCTCTTGAACCCACCGATTCCATATTCTGCATTGTCATACAGTCATTGGATCTCGACCAACGCGAGCAGCAATGTCGCGATACGATAAACCGCAATCGCGATAGGCTACAATCCGACCTTTATCAAAGTCGGAAACGTGATGATTCTAAATTAGAGCCCTACCTCTTTAATGAATCATTATCACCATCTTTTCGTCCGTATTCATTCCCTCATCATGTTTACCTCACTTCACTTCTCGTCTTCATTGATCTCATAACTTCATACTCCTGTCTATTTCACATAACGCCACTGTTGTAAATTCTGTCTACCACCACTCGACTCTAGCGCTGAGGACTACATGAAAATGCATGAGCGCTCGAATCAAGGCCATCGCACTATAATGTGCAATGATTAACTCCAAGCTTGCCACTAAACTGTCCTCGGTAAGGTGACAAAAGGCATGGAACAGCGATATGTTCATATACAGATGGCGGTAGTATCGCTTACACAAGGTATAAAATGGCACTGTATTAAAATGTCACTGTATTGGCGGATCTGTCACGCAGGTGATTCGCGTGAAAAATTTCCGACGTGATTATGGCGGCACGATGGGAGTCAACGGCACCTGAACACGGAATGGTAGTTGGTGCTAGACGCATGGGACATTTCATTTCGGATATCGGTAGTTAATTCAATATTCCGAAATCCGCAGTGTCAATTGTGTGCCGAGAACACCAAATTTCAGGCATTACCTCTCACCACGGACGGAATGGCCCACGGCCTTTGGTTAACGACCGAGAGCATCGGAATTTGCGTAGAGTTGTCAGTGCTAACAGACAAGCAACAGTGCGTGAAATAACCACAGAAATGATTGTGGGACATAAGTGGACGTTAATGGACTATGGCAGCAGATGGCCGACATGAATGTCTTTGCTTGCAGAGCTTCTCCTGGGCTAGTGGTCTTATCGATTAGGTCATACACGACTGGAAAAACTTGGCCTTGTCGTATGAGTTCCTATTTCAGTTGGCGAGAGCTGATGGTAGGTTTCGAGTGCGGCGTAGAGTCCACAAAGCCGTGGACCCAAGTTGTCAACAGGGGACTGTGCAAGCTGGTGGTGGCTCCATAATGGTGCAGACTGCGTTTACGTGGAATTGACTGGGTCATGTGGACGAACTGGACTGATCACTGACTGGAAACGGTTATGTTTCATTTGCAACCATCCACGGGCTTTATGTTCCCAAACAAAGATGGAATTTTTAAGGATGACAGTGTGCCACGTCAGCGGCACACAGTTGTTCGTGAATTGTTTGAAGAACATTCTGGACAATTCGAGCGAATAATTTGGCCTCCCAGATCGCCAGATATGAATCCAGTTTATCATTTATGGGACATAATCGAGAGATCAGTTCGTGCACGAAGTTCTCCACCGGCAAAAATTTCGCAATTATGGACGGCTATAGAGGCAGCATGGCTCAGTAGTTCTACAGTGGACTCCAACGACTTGTTGTGCCAATGCACAAGTTGCTGAACTACTCTGGCAAAAGGAGTTCCCTCACGATATTATAATAGTGGCCATTAAAATTGCTACACCAAGAAAAAATGCAGATGATAAACGGGTATTCAATGGACAGACATACTATACTAGAACTGACATGTGATTACATTTTCACGCAATTTGGGTGCATAGATCCTGAGAAATCATTACCCAGAACAACCACCTCTGGCCGTAATAACGGCCTTGATACGCCTGGGCATTGAGTCAAACAGAGCTTGGATGGCGTGTACACGTACAGCTGCCCATGCAGCCTAAACACAATACCGCAGTTCATCAAGAGTAGTGACTGGCGTATTGTGACGAGCCAGTTGCTCGGCCACCATTGACCAGACGTTTTCAATTGGTGAGATATCTGGAGAATGTGCTGGCCAGGGCAGCAGTCGAACATTTTCTGTAGTTACACCTGCAACGTGCGGTCGTGCATTATCCTGCTAAAATGTAGAGTTACGCAGGGATCGTATGAAGGGTAGAGCCACGGGTCGTTACACGTCCACTGTTCAAAGTGCCGTCAATGCGAACAGGAGGTGACCGAGGCGTGTAACCAATGGCACTCCATAACATCACGCCGGGTGATACGCCAGTATGGCTATAACGAATACACGCTTCCAATGTGCGTTCTCCGCGATGTCGACAAACACGAATGCGACCATCATGATGCTGTAAACAGAGCCTGGATTCATGCGAAAAAATTACGTTTTGCCATTCGTGCACACAGGTTCGTCGCAGGCGCTCCTGTCTGTGATGCAGCGTCAAGGGTAACCGCAGCCATGGTCTCCGAGTTGATAGTCCATGCTGCTGCAAACGTCGTCGAACTGTTCGTGCAGATGGTTGTTGTCTTGCAAACGTCCCCATCTGTTGACTCAAGGATCGAGACGTGGCGGCACGATCCGTGACGGCCATGCTGATAAGACGCCTGTCATCTCGACTGCTATTGATACGAGGCCGTTGGGGTCCAGCACGGCCTTCCGTATTACCCTCCCGAACCCACCGATTCCATATTCTGCTAACAGTCATTGGATCTCGACCAACGCGAGCAGCAATGTCGCGATACGATAAACCGCAATCGCGATATGCTACAATCCGATCTTTATCACAGTCGGAAACGTTATGGTACGCATTTCTCCTCTTTACACGAGGCATCACAACAACGTTTCAGCAGCCGACGCCGGTCAACTGCTGTTTGTATATGAGATTTCGGTTGGAAACTTTCCTCATGTCAGCACATTGTAGATGTCGCCACCGGCGTCAACCTTGTGTGAATGCTCTGAAAGCTAATCATTTGCATATCACAGCATTTTCTTCCTGTCTGTTAAATTTCGCTTCTGCAGCACTACACAAAGGTAGCAGAGTACTTGTGGGGTGCACATGGTTTTTTTTTAGGCTAGGTGGTAGTGCGAGGTGTCCTGATGAACACTCACCAGTCGACGTGCAGGCAGGGAAATCAGGACGCGCTCAGTGTAAAGACACTTCAGCTATCAAGATATTAGCAGTAAATTTTCAGAGTGTTCGGAATAAAGTTCCTGAATTTACTGCCCTCCAGGAAGCGTGTGACGCGCAAATTATTCTCGGGACTGAGACCTGGCTGAACCCTGAGATAGGAAGTTCTGAAATATTTAGTGAGGGTTAGAACGTGTATGGGAAAGACAGATTAGACACCGTAGGAGGTGGTGTCTTCATTGCAGTTGACAAAAATATTGTGTCTACTCAGGTCGAAGTAGAGTGTGATGTGATTACTCAGAACGTGTCTGATTCGGGTATTCGTGCTGCCATACTAAAGTACGGAGACCCTGACTTCAATACAGTATTGTTAATTATTGAATCACAGGACACTGTCGCTGTAAATGAGCATGATCTTCAAGCTCCTGCAATATCTGTTGTCAAGAGTAAGACAGTTCGGACTTGCCTGACATCTAGGTCATGTGCGAACCAGTTGCACCGTCAGGCCGCGGCGCAGTCCGTACGATTGTGAAAGTACCGCACACGCATTTTCAAGCTCATGATAATGCCCGTTCTGCGAAGCCAAGTTCAAATGATTCAAATGGCTCTGAGCACTATGGGACTTAACTTCTGAGGTCATCAGTCCCCTAGAACTTAGAACTACTTAAACCTAACTAACCTAAGGACATCACACACATCCATGCCCGAGGCAGGATTCGAACCTGCGACAGTAGCGGTCGCGCGGTTCCAGACTGTAGCGCCTAGAACCGCTCGGCCATTCCGGCCGGCCAATGTTTACAACGCTAAACTCAACCCAAAGTTACGAACAATTTTCCATTAGTCGTTGGGACTATAATCTTACTTTAAATACACTCTGTAATAATGTATTTTATCCACAACTTTTTACTTCGATGCATGTCTGCTCCATAGCTAGTATCATCAGAACAGTTCTACAGCTCCCTCTTGATGGCTCTCTTATGCTGTCAGCCATCTCTGAAAACATTTTTACTGCATCACCTGAAAACCTGAGCCGTTCTTATCTAATCAGAGCATAACAGCAGCAGTTTCTAGCCCTAAGCAGAGCCCCATCTTGTGTAAAACTTTTCACGTTGGTCTACAATGAAGAGACAAAGAAACTGGTACACATGCCTAATATCGTGTAATGCCCCTGCGAGCACGCAGAAGTGCCGCAACACGACGTGGCATGGACTCGACTAATGTCTGAAGTATTGCTGGAGGGAACTGACACCATTAATCCTGCAGGGCTGTCTATAAATTCTCAACAGTACGAGAGGGTGGGGATCTCTTCTGAACAGCATGTTGCAAGGCACGCTAAATAATGTTCATGTCTGGGGAGTTTGGTGGCCAGCGGAAGTATTTAAACTCAGAAGAGTGTTCCTGGAGCCATTCTGTAGCAATTATGGATGTGTGGGGTGTCCCATTGTCCTGCTGGAATTGCCCAAGTCCGTCGGAACGCGCAATGGACATGAATGGATGCAGGTGATGAGACACGTTGCTTACGTACGTGTCACCTGTCAGACTCTTATCTAGACATATCAGGGTTCCCATATCACTCCAACTGCACACGTTCCATACCATTACAGAGACTCCATTAGCTTGGACAGTCCCCTGCTGACATGCAGGGTCCATGGATTTATGAGGTTGTCTCCATACCCGTACGCGCCCGTCCGCTCGATACAAATTGAAACGAGACTCTTCCGACCAGGTAACTTGATCCCCGTCATCAACAGTCCAATGTCGGTGTTGACGGGCGCAGGCGAGGTGTAAAGCCTTGCGTCTTGGAGTCATTTAGGGTACACGAGTGGGCCTTCGTCTCCGAAAGCCCATATCGATAATGTTTCGTTGAATGGTCCGCACTCTGACACTTGTTGATGGCACAGCATTGAAACATGCAGCAATTTGGGGAAGGGCTGCACTTCTGTCACTTTGAACGATTCTCTCCAGTCGTCGTTGGTCCCGTTCTTGCAGGATCCTTTTCGGCCGCAGCGATGCCGGAGATTTAATGTTTTACCGGATTCCTGATAGTCACGGCACACTCGTGAAATGGTCGTACGGGAAAATCCCCACTTTATCGCTACCTCGGAGACGCTGTATCCCATCGCTTGTGCGCCGACTAAAACACTACGTTTAAACTCACTTAAATCTTCATAACCTGCTATTGTAGCAACAGTAACCGATCTAACAACTGCACCAGGCACTTGTTTTATAAATGCGTTTCCAAACGCAGTGCCGTATTCTGCATGAGTATGTACGTCTGTATTGGAATACGCATGCCATTACTAGTTTCTTTGGAGCTTCAGTGTAGCTGTTCATCCGTCAATGTGATCGCTGTGTTGACACGTGTTAACTGATGGAGCAGCTAAATGTTAAATACCCTTCATGTATTTTTTTCTTGCAACTGAAATCTTTGTCCGAGTGCTCTAGTAGCCATGAATTCTACTGTGCTTTGCATGATCAGAATTTCAGACCTCAGTTGATAATTTCTCGAATTTCACGGATTAATTATTTATTGCTCGTTTTGGTACATCCATTTGAGGCTGTTAATTTTCACAAGTTTTCATACAACATTTCGTCTGGATGACGTGTTATGTTTTTGTGGATTGGCACCTTACCACTTTCAGCTCCTTGCTTGCTAAACTACTGCGAGCGTAGCAGAGCATGGCTGAGACATGAGTGAGTTGTCGTACCAGAAAATGCATAAAAAAGAAAATTTATTTTCTGAAGTTTTTTAACGATGCATACTATTTAAGTGATTTTTTTGAGTAGATTCCATTTTCAGTCATGGGTTTAAGAGATGTGGCTGCGACTAGGGGTCTGAAGATTGACCAACTACTATACGAAGTATGAATCTCGATCCAGATGGTTGACAGGACTGTTGCTGCATAAAATGGGGTAGCTCCTCTGTGGCATGGTGAACTGCCAGTCCCACTCTCCTTGACCAGATAGATCAAGCCACCGTTGTTTGTGTTGATTATCACCAGTGTGCAACATGATGTATCAACATGCTTCAGGATAGCTATCGCTGATGGTCACAATTATTTCGAGTGCTACCTCATCTTAGTAACGTAAGTAACTGTATACAAGATTTGCATAAAATTAATACTGATGTAAAGCGGTAATTATATCCTAGGAGTGGTTATGGTATGGAGATTTGGAAATATTTTGTTCATTATGGCTATGATACAAAGCCTTACTCCGTTTCCAATGGCGGAGAATTCCTGTATTTGTCGGTTGAATTACAATAGCAGACTAGTGCTCTTCGCAATCATCTAGTTTTTCTGATCGTTTATTCATTGCCTAGTGGTTGCCTCGCTCTTGCTAGTTACCAGTTTATCCGAGAATGTGGTACCTTGAGTGGTTTGCATGGTGAGAGTGTTAACCAAGGCTTGTCAGATAGGCTGACAAATGAAATGACTAACAACTATTATCTTTGGGAACAAGATCGACGTGAAACCCTTGCCAGTCACGTTTAGAATATTAGACCTACATAATATATTGAGGTCAGTGAAAGTCATGTTTTTGGTAATATACAGGGTGGTCCAGCTGAAGTTTTGGATGGGATTATCTCTAAAACTATACATCGGGTAAAAGTAGTGGGTAAGACAAGTTCGTAAGCTCAAAGGGGGACATCAAATGATACTAGACGTGACTTCCAGTCCCCGCCCCTTGGGTAGGGCGGGGGCAACTTTTAAATCTTTAATGGAAACACCCATTTTTTATTGCAAATTCGGATTCTCCATAAAAAAAAAGTAATAGAGATTTGTTTGAAAGATTTTTTTAAACCATTGACAGATGCCGCTGAAATCGAGAAAAAAGTAAAACTGGGAAAGCTTATTTAGAATGATCCGAGAAAGGCGCATCAAATCGATAAGAAATGTGCACCAATTCTTTCGTTACGCCAAATTAAGCTATGTTTGTACAAAATCTACTGTATCCTACTTTTAGTGTTACCCAGGAACAACGACATGGACGTAGTAGAATGATGTTCCCATGGGGTGCTTCGTTAGAGTGAGTCCCCTGGCCTCTCACATGTTGGGGTGCTTCATTAGTGTGAGTCCCCTTGCCTCTCACAATTTGGGGTGCTTAATTAATGAAATTGGCCGCGAAGAATTTGTTCAAAATTATCCCCATTTGCTTCGATGAATAAAGTCAGTCGCCTGCGGAAGTTGCCTAGAGATTTGAGCAGCACATCCCGTAGTATGGCTGCACACGATCTTCGAATGCGTTGCTCCACATCATTTCGGGTTGTGGGCTGTCTTTCATAAACAATAGCTTTTAAATAACCCCAGGAGAAAAAATCAGATGTAAGGTCTGGTGAACGCGGAGGCCACTGAATTGGTCCGCCGCGTCCTATCCACCGGCCAGGGTGCCGTAAATTTAAAACGTTCTGCACATTTTTACCATAATGGTGAGCTGCTCCGTCCTGTTGGAACCACATTCGTTGCCTAGTTTCTAAATCAACATCTTCCATTAGCTCCAACAAATCATCGCCGAGAAGTTGTAAATAAGATTCCCCAGTAACATTTCGGTCAAAAAAATACGGTCCTATCAAGTAAACGTTTAAAATTCCGCACCAGCCCATTAACGACCATTTGTATTTATTTTCCACGGGTCTGTGCCGGTGTGGACTGACTGGGGACCAATAATGACAATCATGACAATTTAATTCGCCATTATTTTTAAATGTGGCTCCATCGGTGAACGTAACGTATCTAAAAAAATCATTCTCAACTCTTATCATTTCCAAGGCCCAATTGCATAAATGCACGCGTATTTGCATATATTTCGGCGTTAATGTCTGTGTCAGTGTGATATGATACTCATGATATTTATGTGCCTTCAAAATCCTCAAAACAGTTGATTTCGTTATTGCAGTTTGTCTCTGAATCGTACGGCTACTAATATCGGGATCTAGTTGAACACAGGCGAGAACGGTAAGGGTACGAGCGTAATTTTCATTGTATTCGCGATGACGAGGTGGACGGTGCATGTATCCATTTCGAGCTCGTTGAGTGCAATTTCGAATAATGTGTCCGCTTGGATGTCGACTGTTTGGGAAACGATCCGCTTACAGTTGCGCAGCTGCATCGTAATTGTTATGGCATTCACCTAAAATTAATATCATATGAACAATCTCTGTAGGAGGATAGTGAGCCATGTTTCGTTAATGAATAATTTACTTTCGATTGATGTTTATGGCTCACAATCTGTAAGTGAAGTGACGTCTGATCGCATTGCACCGACATTTATACTGAGTCATAGTTCGCAGTCTGGCCACGGTAGCACCACAGTCGGATGAGTAATGCAATTGTGAATAGTTCCCTAACGAAATTTTAATACCATTTCGCCTCCCTCCATCAATAATTGTGTCGGGTAGGATACATTTTCTAATAAAATAGCTTGATTTGGCGTAATGAAAGAATTGGTGCACATTTTCTATCGATTTGATGTGTCCTACTTGGATCATTCTAAATAAATCGGAGTTCTCCAATTTTAATGTTTCTCGATTTCAGCACCATCGGTCAATGCTTACAAAAATGTTTCAGACAAAACTTGATTACTTTTTTATGGAGAATCCGAATCTGCAATAAAAAAATGGGGGTTTCCATTTAAGATTTAAAATTTGCTTCCCGTTCCACCGAAGGGGGCGGGGGCTGGGGGTCTCTTGTTGTATCATTTGATGTCTGCCTTTGAGCTTACGAACTTGTCTTACGCACTATTTTCACCCGAAGTATAGTTTTCGAGATAATCTCATCCGAAACTTGAGGTGGACAAACCTGTACTTGAAGATCATTTGCGAATGGGCTTTGATAATAAACCCTGCAGCCCCTTGAATTGGATCAAGATGTACGGGTTATAGAGAGGATTAGTTCTGGTGATCAGAAAAGGAGGACTACTGAGGAAAAGAGTAACGTGCTTTCTCCTTAATATCATGAGAGTAGCCATTGTGATGAGGTCTTGGATATTGTTTTAGGTGTAATATACCAGGGCATTTTCCTTGGGGGTTGATATTGTAGATGTGAAAAAGGTCATAAACTGGGTTGGGGAAGACGAACTAGGTGGCCACACAAGGATGTAACCAGTTACTCATAACCAATAAGTGCTCTCTATCCTTTACCTAGGCTACCCTTAACCATGAACCTGTGTGTTGAGCCTTGTATTCTGGAGCAATATTTCCTTGCTTAATAATGACTGGCATACTACATGAAATGGAGGAAACTTCTAGCAGCAACATTTGTAGATTTTAAGAAGGCGTATGTCTACCTCCATAGACTTCTGGTACTAAATATTTTATGGTATCTGGGATTCCATCCAAAAGTAATTAAATTAAAAGGACTTTCTCTGACCAACATCAAATTGAAAGTTAATTTTAGAGGAGAAATTTTTGAACCATTCCTTATAAAAACAGGCACAAGACAAAACGACTGTCTATCACCATTACCGTTCAACTGTGCCCTGGAATATATACCCAGCAACAAATTAAATCACTACAGGAAAAAGAGAGATTATGCTAACTGACCCACCACCTGCAAACAAAATTACGATAGGAGAACAAGAAATCAAAATTTCTGATAAATTTAATTATTTGGCTGAAATCTCAATGAGAAACCAAAAGGCAAATATAATAAAAACTGAACAAAGCAAATTACATTACAAAATATACATACAATGAGAAAAGCTTATCCATAGATGCAAACATAAAACAATTGCACAACCAGAAATAAGTTGCACAGCTGAAACCATCTTCAAAGCAACTAATACAACATAAATCGACAAAATAATTAAGATAGAAAGAAAAATAATTAGGGCAGCATAAATAAACAATATCAAGTAAATGGACATTGAAGAATAGCTTCAAGTGAAACAGCGTACAAGAAAATAGAACCAATAATGAGCACGATCAGGAAGAAACATATCTCATTATTAGGACATCTGATGAGAATGCCAGAAAAGAGAATTAGAGAGGGAATAATAGAAAAATTGTGGAATTGAAGAGCAACATTAAATGGCTCACAGAAATTAAGGAAGATATAAGAGAGCTAAAAATTACAATATACGACTTAAGTAGCAAAACAAAGAAAACCAGAATACTGCAAGACAAACTAACCATGCTACAAAGAAGATCAATAAAAGGGCTGCAAGAAGAGTGATCTCAGACAAAGAAATAAAGAAAGTATTTAAAAAAATGAAAAAGTATTGGACAGACAGAAGAGGGAACACCTTTCATATAATAACTAATTATAATAATACCTGTATAAACACTGCATTATTGAATTGCCTAATTGAATTATTATTGAACTGTATTGTACTACTGAATAACAACGGGGGAGATAGGAATTAACTTACAAATTCAGCACTTCTCATAGCCCACTAAAATCTTAGATGCTAAACATTTGTCTACTGACTTCCAATTGGTGTCGACCTCACTGAGAAAATAGTTTGTGTCTCAGATTACTGAGAGAAAGAGTTTGATTTTAATTTTATTCATGTAATGACTATCAGTTATCACAGTCCACTGTCTTTACTTAGTTATGTTGCTTCAAGTGATTTCCAAATTGACATCAGATGTTGAAGGGGGAAAATGAAGCGCAATATTAGCTGTTACCTGAGGCCTTGAATATATATCAATAGATTTGTTATGATGAGTGATAGTGAATAAGTAAGCTGTTTAATGGAATACTGTCAGCTATCCTCACATGTCTGCTTGTTTGGGTAAGCATAACTTAAGATGTGTCCCCCTCCACCCCAACTACCACATCACACAAGGCAACATTCCGCAAAGCAATGCTGCCGTGCAATGTGTGCGGTGGGGCATGGTCTGATGCACTACTATTGAAGTTGCTATGCCGTATACAATGTGTACCTTACGCAACAAATTTAATAATGCACACATGTATGAAGGAGCATTGCATCTTACTTCTTGACAACAAAATACCACTTAGAGAGTATTCTAGTGAGTAAAAAGGCTCCAAGTTTCAACTTCTGTTGGCCCATCATGGCCAGGGGGCATCGACTGGTAAGTAATTTTCAATGTTCATTTTGCCACCGTTTATTTGGATAGAAGAGTATGGAGCCTAAAGACGACAAAATGAAATGCCGAAACTGGTTGCTTTAAGAATAAAATAAAATATCCTAAAGTATACGGATGTTGTTGAATTTTATTGACAACGAAAAGTTTCAATTTGGCTCACACCATCGCTCATGATCTTAATTTCGTTCCTCACACAATAATTCGTCATGCAAGTATACCACTGTTGCTTGCCATACGTCCGCCCACTTCATTGGTGCTGTGTGCTGCTTGTCATTCCCCAAGGTCCTGACCTAGTGTTCGCACTACTTCTGTCTTCCTACTTAACTTTCCTGCATTTCCATGTGTCTTCCTCGGTTTGTGGGTTACTTCATACTCATTTTCCTGAATTTCAATTCCCACTTCGTCGGTCAACTGGATGGGTCCTTCAAGCCTAGTGACCAGTTCAAAGCAGCATGGTCCATCACAACCCTGATACTCCTACTATACAGATACCATTGGAAGTATGTTTCTCCTTACACCAAGCTGAGCACATCTCTCTCTCCATTGTGAAGTGATTCTTTTCTGCTGGGTTAAGCTGTCTTGATGCGATCGCAGTAGAATGTTTATGACTATCCTCTTACCGCCTTAAAACGCAGCAAAGAGCGTGATTCGGCACATCACATGATAATATGAAAGTCTTTTGGAAGTTTGGAAGCATCAATACCGGACTCGATGTTAACAACTTTTTTAATTCAGCATATGCTCCAAGACATTCCTCTGAACAGTTTTTTCAAAAACTGCGTAAGTGGTTTTGAAATGTCAGGAAACTCTTCATTAACTTCCTACAATGATTTGACGGAGAGAAAGAACTCCAACCTCTTGATTGTTCGTGGTAGTGGAAAATCGTGCACTGCTTTCACTCCCCTAGGATCACTTCTAACTCCACATTTACTAACGAAATTGCCCAAATAGTTAACATCCTCCAGTGCAAAACGATGTTTTTCCATGCTCATTATCAAATGGGCTGTCGTAATATCTTGAACACCTCCCGCAGATGTTGCCTATGCTCTTGAAAAGCGGATTATGTCATCACGATACATTAGACGTTGATGGGGTCTTAATCCTTTCGGTATTCTGTCCAGCAGCTGTTGGAATGTTGCTAGCACATTCTTCAACCCAAAATATGTGCTTCTATATCGGTAGGCTCCCCAGAGTGCAGAAAACGCAGTTTTAAGTCTATCGTCTCGAACCACTTGCAGTCCTTAATTCCATTGTCAAGAAGTACTGGCATAGCTCTAGGTTATCTATCGTCTCTGTGATGTTCGGAGATGGGCAAGCATCTTACTATTCAAGTAACAGTAATCTCATCAAAATTATCAGCAGACAATCGGCGCAGATCTCTGATCTTGATCGCAGAGCTGTTTATACCGGAACATAAGGTTAAAAGAGAACTGTTCTGCACTAAATTTTGTGATCAGTAATTGCCCAATGGACTAACTTGCTCCTGACTATGTGGTTAACAATTTTTTCATATCTACAAGTGTGAATCATCTTGTACTCTGGACATAACAGAAAAGGAATATAAGTTGCGGACGTACGCTCCATGTAATGAACAAGAGCGAATCGAATCTTTGATACAGGTTAATAAAACACTAAAGGACAATTTGAGCAATTAACTTGCATGCAGCAAAATTTATACTCGAAATTTCTTGAAACTGCGAGCTCATTTCACACAGTCATTTCGCCCCAGCACATTCCATACTACGGGAAAACTCCGTCAAAACTCACGAAGTCTGTCTGCAAATAGATTGTGTATTCGAAACATCGAATTACAACAGAAGTTTCATGACACATAATATCCTGGTAAAAGCAAATCATGAATCTTCCGAAACCGTCGCTCTCTAAATATAACTTGCCACGGTGGCCTCGGCATCCCTTGCACAGGGACGCTAACTCAAATAACTACAACTTCCGATATTATATGAGAGAGCTCGTAAAAGTCACATTCTTCTGGCCTCAATCACTACCTGATCAGTTACTGGCGTCAAAAACATTTATCAACGCTCAGTAAACTGATACAATGTTGGATACATAAATTATCTTGGAGATGGCGATTCAAAGGCATTCAGAGAAATAGAGGAATTGAGGCCGTATGGGAACAATGTTAACATCTGCAAACTATAGTGTGTTGACCACGTTTATAAAAGGATGGGATCAAGACTTCGATGACTCAAGGCCAGCATGGAAGGAAAGACATTGAGGGAAGGAAAAACTTGAGATGGGAAAAACAAACTGACATATGGTGCTATACCCCTTATTCGGAAGTGCTATGGTCCAGCAATTAGACAGAATACAGCAGATGCAGTATTAATGAGAAGAGCAATCTGGGCTCTGTTTTTTACAGAGCCTCATGCAGTGAGAATCCCCAACATGGGCTGTTTCAAATGAGAAGATAGTTGATGCAGGTACGATAAAGGCAAGGTTACTAAACTACAGTCGTCATCCTCAATATTTGCCACCTGCCATAATGGGCAAAATAAAACTAATATTCCGATACCTCGCAGATGTTAAGCTCCTAAAGGAATGTCTTCAAGACTGGAATCAGGATCCAAATTAGTACGTGAACCATATGATATGGAACAGACTACCAAAAACTGTATTTGTGAGTGTAAACACTGTTCACTTCGGCGTTTATGATGATACTTCATCATTCAATCAGGGAAATACATTGAAACGCCAAGAAAACTGGTATAGGCATGCGTATTCAAATACAGAGATATGTAAATAGGCAGAATACGGCGCTGCGGTCGGCAACAGCTATGTAAGACAATAAGTGTCTGGTGCAGTTGTTAGATCGGTTACTGCTGCTACAGGGCAGATTATCAAGATTTAAATGGATTTGAACGTGGTGTTATGGTCGGTGCACGAGCGAGTATCTCCGGGGTAGCGATGAAGTGAGGATTTTCCCGTACGAACATTTCACGAGTGTTCCGTGAATATAAGGAATCCGGTAAAACATCAAATATCTGACGTGGCTGCGGCCGGAAAAAGATCCAACGACGACTTCAGAGAATCGTTCAACGTGACAGAAGTGCAACCCTTCCGCAAACTGCTGCAGATTTCAATTTTGGACCATCAACAACTGTCAGCGTGCGAACCATTCAACGAAACGTCATCGATAGAGGCTTTCGGAGCCGAAGGTCCACTAGTGCTTTTAACATTACCAGTACTACTGTAATTTAGTATGCTTTTACCAAAATAACAGAAACCCTGTTACTACATTGCCACGTATAACCCTTTTACAAAAATTTAGTTTAGTTTCCAAATAAAGTACGCTATGGGAGGATAGTACTGTTAATAGGTAAAGCTAATGAATAAAGTTACCATTTTGTGGCTAATGGATAAGTTAATCAGACTATTCAATTCTTTTCCTAAGATCTTATCCAGCAGTTAGAAAGAACAGCAGTATGAGTAGTGTTATATTGAAGCTAGGACAACTCAGTTCCAAGTTCATTTAGTGGTTTAAAAAGTGTACTAACGGTCGCCATCCTATCCAGGCAATGAAACATATTGCAATAGCAGAAGTATGTATTTTATCTATTTTCTTGCTGCTGTTTAAGTTGCTTCTTCAAATAAATATATCTCCACGTAAACAATGCTGGTGCGGACACTAGAATTTCTTTTTGATTACTACACCTTTATCAATTACGTTTTTTAAAAGAGAGGAAGCTTAGTAGATAACTTCAAGGAAGCTAAAAAAATTTGGCCAGGGGGGACCTTTAGAAAAGCACTTTCCATAATCAACAAACTTAAATACTGAAATAATAAAGCACACAGTTTTTGTACTGAACATTTCACTCCAAGAAAACCTCTTTCTTACTAGAATTTACTTTCAAGAGCTATTAATCTTTGAACTAACTCTGTATATTCATTTAATAGATTTTAGTAACTTTGCTTCGCTCTGACTAAATTTTACGTAAGCAAACTTTTACTATAAAACTTTGCAATAGTTAAGAAAACACAAAAACAATTTAAATTGAGCCTCTTTACATTCATTTGGTACTTCACAAGTCTGTAGAACATGATACTCGGATTAATAAACACCAAGAAGGAACCCTATATAGGGGTACGACTAGGGTGAAATAACAGGGTGAACCAGTTTCTTAAAGTTCAAGAATGATTATTAAAACACAGTTTAAATCAACGGTTCATGGTGTACAAAAGTAAAATTACAAAAAAATCTTGTCTGGTGGCTGTAGGCTTGAGTGGGGTCAACAATTATGACGGCTACACTACCTACAGTACGTCCTGCGAGTATCTTGCTGTTTGGGTCAATTTCTCTTCCTGGCGTCGTTCAATTATACATACAGTAGCCCAACAACCCGCAGGTATACCGTAAGCCGTTTGCAGTCTTCATCCGAGGCAATTTTGTTCGACTTTGCAGGCAAAGTTTTCCTGCTCCACATGAGTGTTGCCTCAATCACCGCTGCCTACAGACTGTGTGGCTTACTTCCCTCGTTTGCTCTAGGTAGCGCACCAATTCGTCCTTGCCACCATTTTTACTCCACAGAGCCACTTTCGTTTCAAATAAAAGTATACTGGGTTTTACATAACACCTGTTTCTTACATTCTGACCTTTTCTTACAATTATCAAATATACTTCAATGTGAACAGTTTATACACACAAATATTTTTAAATACAAAATGTCATAAGAAAATTATTTAATGTAGGAAACAATTTACATAGTATTTTACATACATTACTCAGCTACAATGCAAAGAGCTTCAGTCTTCAGTATAGTATACTTTACATATAAAGAAAATATAGTACCAACATATGAAAATTTCAAAGCAAAAAAAAAATTATAAAAATTTAAATGAACCATAATCAAATAATGTTATAGTGTACTCTTGGTAACTTCGCAACACAAAGCTTTAGGTCTCACCTGGGCCCATCAACATGTTTCCTCGTTGGACGAGTCTCACTTCAAATTGTATCGAGCGGATGGACGTGTACGGGCATGGAGACAACCTCATGAATCCATGGACCCTGCATGTCAGCAAGGGACTGCTCATGCTGGTGGAGGCTCTGCAATGGTGTAGTGCATGTGCACTCGGAGTGATATGGGACCCCCGATACTTCTAAATCCGACTCTGGCAAGTGACACGTGCGTAAGCATTGTGCCTGATCACTCACATCCATTGGTGTCCATTGTGCATTCCGACGGACTTGGGCAATTCCAGCAGAACAGTGCGACACGCTACACGTCCAGAATTGCTACAGAATAGCTGCAGGAACACTCTTCTGAGTGTAATTACTTCCGCTGGCCACCAAACTCCCCAGACATGAACATTATTGAGCGTACCCGGCGTGCCTTGCAACGTGCTGTTCAGAAGAGATCCCCTCCCTCTCGTACTGTTAAGAATTTATAGACATCCCTGCAGGATTAATGGTGTCAATTCCCTCCAGCAATACTTCAGACATTAGTCGAGTCCATGCCACGTCGTGTTGCGGCACTTCTGCGGGCTCGCAGGGGCATTACACGATATTAGACATGTGTACCAGTTTCTTTGTCACTTCATTGTAGACCAACGTGAAAAGTTTTACACAAGATGGGGCTCTGCTTAGGGCTAGAAACTGCAGCTGTTATGCTTTTATTAGATAAGAACGGCTCAGGTATTCAGGTGATGCAGTAAAAATGTTTCCAGAGATGGCTGACAGCATAAGAGAGCCATCAAGAGGGAGCTGTAGCACTGTTCTGATGATACTAGCTATGGAGCAGACATGCATCGAAGTAAAAAGTTGTGGATAAAATACATTATTACAGAGTGTATTTAAAGTAAGATTATAGTCCCAACGACTCATGGAAAGTTGTTCGTAACTTTGGGTTGAGTTTAGCGTTGTAAGCATGGGCCGGCCGGAGTGGCCGAGCGGTTCTAGGCGCTACAGTCTGGAACCGCGCGACCACTACTGTCGCAGGTTCGAATCCTGCCTCGGGCATGGATGTGTGTGATGTCCATAGGTTAGTTAGGCTTAAGTAGTTCTAAGTTCTAGGGGACTGATGACCTCAGAAGTTAAGTCCCATAGTGCTCAGAGCCATTTGAACCATTTTTGTAAGCATGGGGCATTCCTTATACCCTTGCACTGAAACACAGTAGTATGGAATGGATTCCCGGCGGAAAGTTGACTGTCCATTATAATTATCCGGGCTGTTATGCCGTGGTCGGTTGATGAATTCTGTATGAATTTCCAACGTTTTGTCCCCGTCTGCGGAGTACATCTTCAAGGGGGTCTGTAGCTCGATGGAAGGTCCAACACACCCACTGGCTCGCTACTGACTGCCGCGAGCTCCCGCGCCGAGGCGTGACGTCACGTGTTTTGAAAACGTCAGTGCAGTTGGCCGCTGTCCGCTGCCGTCGATCGCCGTTGCCATCACCCAGTGGTGGACGGGTGGTACACATCTTCTTCAGCATCGGCCTCCATATACCGTTTAATTTCACGCTCTCCTCCTTTCGATTGAAATTATTAGGGTGTTTGGCGACTTCGATTGCCTCCCTGTAGAGCCTTTCGTAATATCCGCTTGTGGCCGCTAGTACTTGCGTCTCCTCGAAACGAATTTGGTGGTTAGCTGGCTGGAAAGCATGCTCCGCAACAGCTGATCGTTCCGTTTCTCATCTCCTACAATTGCCCTTGTGCTCTTCCAAACGTTTTGAAACAGTTATTTAAGTGGTACCCACATAAACATCTCCACAGCTGCATGGGATCCTATACACTCCAATGGCTTGAGAGCGTCCTTGGCTGTCTTAAGGGATTCCTGTATCTTCCTGGCGGGCTTGTAAATTACGGTAATATTCCGCTTCATCAAGATCCTCCCTATTCTTTGCGTTACGTTTTTAACAAACGGCAGGAAAACCTTAGATTTTGCAGTAGCCTGTACGTCACTATGGTTTATGGGTGGCTGTCTCAACGCACGTTTTATTTCGGCTGACGAATATCCGTTCTTCTTTAGAGCATTGTGGAGATGTTCCGTCTCAGCGTCGAGCAACTCAGGTTCACAAATATTTCTAGCTCTGTCCGCTAACGTCTTGATAACACCCCGCTCCTGTTGTGGGTGGTGGTTCGAATCCCGGTGCAAATGACGGTCCGTGTGCGTGGGTTTGCGGTATAGTGAATTGACGATGGGAATTGACACAGAATACATCAACCGGTCACGGCATAACAACCCGGATAATTATAATGGACATGACATTTCCGGCCGTGAAAGTCTACATTTTAGGAAAGTTGACTGATACGCATTTCGAGTGTGGGCTCATTGAATGCCATACGAGAGGAGTACTATGACGCATATCGCTATCCCATGACTTTCGTCTCCTCAGTATGTACATGCAGAGATGCCAACATTGTCACAGTACTTTTGCGTTTGAGATTTGTTGCATTACTCTATTTTATTTTATGTACGTCTGATTATTGCGTGTTACAGAGTGTTTACTTTTAGGAAGGCATTTTGAAAGAAATAAAGGTGTGGTGTCACCGCCAGACACCACACTTGCTAGGTGGTAGCCTTTAAATCGGCCGCGGTCCGCTAGTATACGTCGGACCCGCGTGTCGCCACTGTCAGTGATTGCAGACCGAGCGCCGCCACACGGCAGGTCTAGAAAGACTTCCTAGCACTCGCCCCAGTTGTACAGCCGACTTTGCTAGCGATGGTTCACTGACAAATTAAGCTCTCATTTGCCGAGACGATAGTTAGCATAGCCTTCAGCTACGTCATTTGCTACGACCTAACAAGGCGCCATTATCAATTGCTATTTATCTTGTGATGCATGTACCGTCAGACCGATGTTCACCAATTATGGATTAAAGTTAAGTATTCCAAAAGCTATGCACTATTTTTGCTACTATAAGACCTTGACCTGTTCCAGACCTCACGCCATCCTGCGTGAGCTTAAACGCGTGCCCTTCGGCCTCCCGTCCTTGTGGATTGGCTGTCTTGCCAGTCCACAAAAAAAGGTATCTGTTGTAACAAACCGAATATCATAATTACTTTATTACTCTGCGCAAGTGACTGGAGACGAAGTCACCTTTGTCCCGTAATGTTTAGAAATGTCCATCAACAACCTATGAAATGTTGGTAGTGGGTTTCCGGTTTACCCTTTACAGCTAAATTTCTGAAATACATAGACGTAAACTCTCATGTGCAGTGAAGAGCATATAGCACTGTAACTCAATTTACGTAGCTTGTGCAATCAAATACCAAATTTGGTTTATTACGTACTATGCCCCAAGAGAACAAATAGTCCTGTCAAGGAAAAGCCACGCACATCACTTCCGTCTGCTACTGCTATACCATAACCTTAAAGTTAGAGGCAGGTCGTGAAATAAAACTATGTTGTTAAAGCAATTATGGTATAAAGCAACAGAGCAGTGTTACCCTCTGAAAGGAATTTTGTTGTGACCGCGACGTGCCTAACGGAGGTGGCTTATCGGAAGTGACAGTCAGAATTACGTAAATATTTAAACAGTAACAAACAATATTTTACCTGTCCACACCGTTCAAAGGATAAAGAAAACGGTCGCCAACCTAATTAGGCATAAGAATGAGTAACATCTTATTCAAGAAAATAGATATGAGTAACTTTAATGGACAGACACAGCCTATACTTTATCACGTGAGAGTGCAATGAACTCTGTCACTAGCTGATGTTGACGTTAAAGAAAGTGCTAACAGTTATAGTATAATAAAGCTATTTGCATAAGGACAACAGAAAATGACATACACTTTTGTCTTCAAGGCTTGGTCAAACTGAATGGTTTAAATAATATTCATATTAAAGTGCACTTTAGGAATATACAATTAAGCATAGATTTAGTCTCACTTTTCAAACGTTTTCCTATCTGACATGAAATGTGAATAAAGTTCACTGCAAAATTATAAATTTGGCATAGGTTTAATCTTTCTTTTACCGATTACTTCTCTAACTGACATGGAAAGGTTGTGATATTCGCTATTTTTGACTTCATTAAAACAGCAAATACGAGTAGTTAATACTTTCAGCCAGAAGGCAAATACTTGTTTGTAAATAATGATTAATGTATAATGAGGAGTCGCATGGCGACTGTGGAATTTTCTAAATAATGTAATTCGTCGTCTTTGGGCGGCAAACAGAAAAATACGGATAGATATGCGATCCTTCACTATTTTGTTCGCTGGAGAACAAATGAAGCCTTGAGCGCTAAAAAGACTTGTACTGTTTTTCTCAAGTAAGACGGACGCAAATCTGTGGCAGTTTGATCTAATTTTTTACTAAATGTATAAAAACGTGTTATGTCTAAATTTGAGTGAAGTGTAAAGAACTGTTATAACTTACCGTGACGACGCACGAGCGACTCAAAGAAGACAATGGCCATATAAAAGAGCGCTCAATGGACATGATACGGACATAAAAATCTACCGTCATTGTAGTACTAAGCTTAAGGTACGATATATGTTTTAGTTTATAATGAATATTTGTTCTGGGAATACTGAATCATTTAGCAGTGCTCATTCCTATTATGTCCTCAGTATTATTTTCATTTTAATTATGCATTTTGCTAATGTTACAGACACCATGATCAGCTGTCCAATGTGCGTGTTACATTGATAAAAAGAAAACTGTTTTATCGTCTTCTTGCATCAGCTTTAATATTGAATTTCCCTTTTGTGTGATGTTACAGTTGTTTTTGCGCCCTTGACCAAAAATTAGTTCAAATTCTTGGAAAATTTTCTATGTGCTTATGTTAATAAATGTTCTGTCGTTTCATGTACACATCATCTCTCTGAGAACGACGGAAAATATGCCGGTCGATAACGCAGTTTCATTACCGAGTGGAAGGAAAAGAAAAGAGACGCGAATTTGCTGAGACAACATAGCGGTAACCAAGCCATCAAAAAGTAAGTCAGAATTTTGCATACGCAGTGTAGTGCTTCAGTAGCAACGTTGCTTTTCCAAGTCGATCCACATCCTTTCTATCTCCTTCCCGCTATAGAAAATCTGCTTTGTTTTATCTTTCAAAGTAAAATTCTTCGTAGTCTGATAATAGAAATTATTTCTCCCCATTGCTAGTATAGCTGTATCACATTTTCAACATGGTGGATAGTGTGTGCAATTTGCAGTGAAGAGCATCTTCATTCATTTGTCTGAAACGTTTAGGTTCCATCTTGTCTTCTCGCCCGATAGAATTTCATTTGTTGCTCACGCGAGAGCGGTGCTCTTAGCGGACTCACCACATCACTGACAAACGACGAAAGTCCTGCGTAGCACGTGATTTACTGACGAAAATGGCAGATAGTAAACAGAGACAGGTGACAGGAGACGGGAGTGAAGACGTTAATAGTATTCCATACCCTTTACGATCGCGAACGGTAGGTTCCCGTGTGGAAACTGAACTAACCATGTCTGTAACAGGGGAAAGTGACCCTAAAGTCCAAATTCTTCCCGCTGCAGCTACAAATGACCTCGGTGCGTTAATGGAAATGCTGAAACAACAGTTTGACGCAGTAAATGAGACTATAAAAACACAAAATGAGACTGTTAACGCCCGATTAGATGCTGTAAGCGAATCAGTAAAAACACAAAATGAGACTGTTAACGTCCGATTAGATGCTGTAAGCGAATCATTAAAAACACAGCTAGGCACAATCAAAACAGATCTGCATAAAGAAATTACGGCTGAATTAAATACCCATTTGGGTGAGGTGCAAACTAAGATCAGTGATCAAATCCAGAAAATGCAGAAACAGGTGAAAAGTGAAATAGCTGAAGTATCTGGAACATTAAACACAAAAATTCAGGCAGCTACCAAAGAAATAAACTCAGTTAGAAATGCAGTATCTGACATTGAAGGTGTAGTGGAGGATCTGTCGAGGCAGATAGACTCAATCAATATTGAAGAACAGGTTAAGAGCACTGTGAAAGCACACGCGGAGGCATTGTCGGAACACTACGGTGAATGGATAAAGGGGAAAGATATTTTTATCGAAAAGAAGGTCAGGGAGGAGCTTAGGGAGACTGACAAGGATGTAACTTATGAAATCCTAGCTGCTCCTGGTAAGTCGGGAGACACAGTGGTTTCTGAATTGGGACAGATTCGAAGGACACTTACACGGGATCTTCCTGAGTGGAAGCAGCAAGTAGTGGACGAAGTCAAAATGCTGAGGAACTGGGTAGAAAATCCGCACACGCATACGCAAACTATAGGGAACAACTCTACAGACGGTGACGAATGTCAGTCAACTCCTTATGATTCACCGCATGATACAAGCAAAACAACAGTTCTTTTGAGCCTCTAGTGGGGAAAATAAATGATCCGCCCACAATCGTGAGTTTAATGCAAGAGGAAAGTGTGATTAAGCATCGCACTTTTCCTGTTTTTCATCCGCAGAAGCGAGAAATACACCCCATCGTGTTCCTAAAGAATTTTTCCGGCATATTTCCTAGGAGCTGGACAGACAGACAGCGTATTCAGTTCGTCACTGGCTTTATTTCTGGTGATGCAGCATTATGGGGAATGGAAATGGTAGACACGTGTAGGAATTATGAAGAATTTGAGAAAATGTTCTTGGCAAAATTTTGGAGTAATGGGGTACAGCAAAGATTAAGGAAGGAGGTGTATGGTGCGGAAATTTTCAGTGAGAAGCATGGAAGTCTCCGGCGATACTTCGAGAAGTATCTAGCAAAAATTAAATTCTGGGATTCTCCGATTTCTTCCATGGACGTAATTATGATTCTCAAAAGCAAACTCCCTGTGTCTATTAGAGAGAAACTAGTAAATGTGTCCGAAGAAGACACGGATGCATTCCTTTCTGTGCTGGATTCCTTAGATTTAATTAGCGAGGATGTGCGCTCCAAGGTTGGCAGCGGCAAATTCTTCCCTGGCAGCCAGCAGAATGCATCGCACGCGGACAACAATGCGCCGAAGGAGAGAGCGAGCTACTGCGACCGCTGTTGCCAACCTGCCAGCCGTTATGAAAACGCAAACGGCAATAACTTTAAACGGAAGCAGAAAACCAATTACAGTAATCAGCAGAGATACCACCCAATTTACAACCACCAGGTACAACATCAGTACGGAAACCCACCCTTTAATTCTGCGCCAGAGCAGCATGGAAATTCTCCACAAACTAGTGGTAATTTTTCAAATGGGCCAGTGTACAATCAAAGTTATAGGTCGAAAAATAGCAAGTGGCATGGGCAAGGCGGAGGCCACCCAGCACATCAGAACAACTTTTCACAGAATAGAGGACCGCGGAACAATTTTCAAACGGTACCAAATGCGAACTTTCCTTCACAAGGAAATGGTTCTGCCGGCAACCAAAAGATCGGGCGACAGCAGCCGTCTCAAGTATTTTATTCACAAGTGAATGCACCCAGTGGATTTTACCCCTCTACACCGGCATTTGTACCACATAACCAGCACCAATATGAAACGGAACAAACACTTAAGGCCATGAATGACAAACAGGTTAAACATCCTGCGGAAAATTAGAGGCAGCGCCTTTCAGCCTCCTAGAGGTCGCTGCCGGTTCCAGTGGGGGTACTAACGAATACTCTGATTCTGAGTATGTTAATGCGATACGGTACGACCATGAGACCGATTTACGAGATGACCTTGCATCTGACCTAGAAACTCAAGACATTAATGACATTTATGGTGAACAGGTCCAGGCTTCGATTAAGATTTCTATTGCCAACATTCCTGTCACAGCCATTATTGATACAGGAGCAAACATCAATGTGATGTCATCATGTCTCTTCAGACAGGTGTCTTCTGTTTCAAAAGTTTTATCATTGCCGATTCAGGGTTGCTCCATATCGGGAGCGATTGGTCCATTGAAACAAAGAGTTAGTTTACAGACACAGCTCCAACTGCAGATAGAATCTGTTTTGGTTTCATACCTCTTGCGTACTGGAAATTTCCTTGTGTGAACTGTTAATGATAAGTATTGTGTTGAACAGCGCACTGACTACATGGTAACGGCTACTACATGTAAACTTTAAGTATTAAATGTTAAGTATGGAAAAATTGTTTATAGTGATGGACATGAACTGATATTTCTTCAACAAGCTGAAGCAGGAAATTAAGGTTGCAGAAAGAATTTCAATTTAATTTTAAGTTAGTATTAAGAAAAAAAAGTGCTTGCGAGGCGATTGCCAGGATCTATATAAATATGTAAAGGTGAGAAATGGAGGAGGATGCGTAAATAAGCACTTCTTTCAAGGTACAAGAAGATTTATAGATTTATTTTTAGTAATGTAAGTACTTGAAGTTCTGTTGTAAAAGCCCAAATTACCTGCTTAAAAAAAAGGTACATGTTCAAACAGTCCAGACAGTGGACAGGAGTAGAAGAAATAGCTTAAAGTTCGGTTAAAGCGTGCTGTTAAATGGAATAACAAGTGGTAACCCACATGTGTTCACGCCAGGAGACAATAAGCTGTAGTAAACTAAGTTAGGTGAAATACAGTACAAATAGATGCAAACCGTGAAGCATCAATAATGTAGCGTAAGTACTCCACGAGGCCATTAATTGCTATGAAAGTAAACTATTTCCCTGTGATCTGAGCCCAATGTAAAGAGTATATGAGGAATGTTAGCTGACGAATTGATTTCAGTAGAATCAAGGTACTAAATAACCACACAGCAAGCCCCCTGCATCATTTATAAGTCCAAGTAAAGATCTTCAGAAGATTTGTAGTGTAATCTAGCGACCATTCAATACCCTAATTGAAGGCTAATCTAAAGAACAAGCAATGCAGTGATATTTAAACTTAATACTGACTATAACCAGAGTAAGACGTAGAAGTAGCAAAGCATGCTGTAATGAAATATGTTGAAATTTATATATGTGCCTATGTTTATTATGATAATTTTATTTACATGCAGATTTTATTGCAAAAATGTATCCTAAGACACTCCTCTTATGAAATCCATTTCCTTGTGCCCGTTCCTTTTGATCCTGGTTCATTAACCCAGACCAAGGGTCGACTTGTAAAAGGCACGTGTGCTTCAGGGCAAAGCAGTGCTTATGAGAAATGAGACACGTAGCGTGATGTACTTCGCTAGCTTTGGTAATGTTTATTATGGACCGGTTGCGTAAACCCAGTGAACTGTCGGTAATTCCATTCATGCGAAAAATAGTAGACGCGCGTTACCCTATTTTTTTTTAACAGAGAACGATTGCTGAGTACATGAAGCGAAGAGGGAGACCTATTGTTATCCAGTCTGCCCTCAAATATAAAAAAAAAATTTGGCAAGCACAAAGGAAAGCACAAAAAAAAAGGATTCAGCGTTAAATGCGTACTCGTTAAGTAGTAGATATGCTGCGTGGCAGTAGAAAATGATCTTGGGTGCACTAAAGAATAAATGCAACGAGTGTTGCGAAACCTGTAGTTTTCATAATGAGGAGATGAGCCCTTAAAAGAAAGTTTGAAAGAATATTTTTAGGTTCAGTAGTGAAAGTAAACCTTGAGATATAAAGAGTCCATTCATAAAGCAGTTGTTCACTGGACTTAAGAAAAGGAGTGACCATTAATTGTAAATATTAGCTCGTAAGTGATCTTTTGTAAATAGTAGAATACAAGTCTTTCTGTACCAATGGAGGAAACCTGCAAAATTGGTTGTTTTGTAAATGAACTCTATCGGCGAAGGAACTAAGCACGAATGCTGTGTGAAGATGCACACTAAAGTGCGACGTGCATAACAAAAATAACTGTTCACTGTATATTAGTGGTAGTGTTGTACTGCAAGTGTAAAAAGAAGTCAAGGCTACGACAACAGGTGCAACGCAAAGTTCAGTGTTGTTCTAAGTGCAGCGAAAAAAAAAAAAAAAAAAAAAGGGAGCAATCGACGACCAGCCGCTCTGTTACAGCCTGAGCGCGAACGGATACTGAGTATTGGAGCTCACGCAACACTGTGCAGCCGCTGTGAGTGGCTGACGTGTGGGTGACGAAACAATCCAAACTTTAAACTGCTAACCGCCATGACTTCCATCGTACATACTGGAGGAAAGACATTTGTACACTTGTGTGACTACATCTTCATACGTAAATTAAGCAATTTTCTTGAGTTGAAGTTAAGATGAGTAAGAAGTAGATTGTTAGATTACTCAGACCTTAAAGCCATTAATACCGGCACTCCTGAACACTGCTAGAATGAATTATAAACCTGTCTCTTGATGGACAACGAAAATGAATGTGCACTATAGGAAGACCCTAAACTCCAGACCAGTCCCGATCCTTAACAAATGCATCCAATAGGTTGTAAGTTATACTAATAATTTTCCACTTCTTCTGTTTCATATTGTAAATAAAAACCCGGGAAGCCACTTGAATTCCTGGCACCACAGTGGAAAGGACAGATGTACTGCATGATGAACGCCGTAGACAGCTAACACAGAAAGTGAAAGCATCACGAAGTGTAGTGCTACGTTATTAAACTGTAATTGAACCACAATGAGTCAACAGATGCTCGAACATTGTCCACTCTAGTTTAGTGAAAATAAGCACTCACTGTACTCATGTATTAGTTGTTAAGCTCAAGAGAAAGTAATTTCTGAATTCTATCCCCTGAAGAGCGAAATGAACGTTCACTTATTGTTATAAGCAAATATGAACCAAACTTAAATATGCACATAAATGTTAATCTTGGTATTATGAAATGAAGTGACTGATGAACAAAGAATGAAAAACTTTATTTTGAAAAATGATAAATATCTGATATATGTTTATAAATGTAATTTCAATTTAAGTACATAGTACGCCAGTAACATTATGTAAATGTCACACCAAAAATCACGAATATCTCATGAGGACATGAGGATCGAGGTAATCCTTCGACATTCCCTCTCTCCTCATGGGAGGCAATGTGATATTCGCTATTTTTGACTTCATTAAAACAGCAAATACGAGTAGTTAATACTTTCAGACAGAAGGCAAATACTTGTTTGTAAATAATGATTAATGTATAATGAGGAGTCGCGTGGCGACTGTGGAATTTTCTAAATAATGTAATTCGTCGTCTTTGGGCGGCAAACAGAAAAATACGGATAGATATGCGATCCTTCACTATTTTGTTCGCTGGAGAACAAATGAAGCCTTGAGCGCTAAAAAGACTTGTACTGTTTTTCTCAAGTAAGACGGACGCAGATCTGTGGCAGTCTGATCTAATTTTTTACTAAATGTATAAAAACGTGTTATGTCTAAATTTGAGTGAAGTGTAAAGAACTGTTATAACTTACCGTGACGACGCACGAGTGACTCAAAGAAGACAATGGCTATATAAAAGAGCGCTCAATGGACATGATACGGACATAAAAATCTACCGTCATTGTAGTACTAAGCTTAAGGTACGATATATGTTTTAGTTTATAATGAATATTTGTTCTGGGAATACTGAATCATTTAGCAGTGCTCATTCCTATTATCTCCTCAGTATTATTTTCATTTTAATTATGCATTTTGCTAATATTACAGACACCAAGATCAGCTGTCCAATGTGCGTGTTACATTGATAAAAAGAAAACTGTTTTATCGTCTTCTTGCATCAGCTTTAATATTGAATTTCCCTTTTGTGTGATGTTACAGTTGTTTTTGCCCCCTTAAGAACTTTCTGGTCCCTCAGGAAATTGTTTTGTCATAACAATAACTTCACAACCGGGTATGATCGTATCTACGATCATGAAGTAATTAGAAAGACGATAATGCGATTTCTTAAACAATAGCACGCTAGTTGTGACTGAATCAAGCCACGCGAAACTGCAAGTAAAAAAACTATTCACATCTCATAATGCAATATTTTATGACAATGGTCAATCCATGATTCTTACGCCAATTGTGATTGATAAAACAGTAAGCTAAATCTCAATTTCCAACTTTCCATTGAATAACAACATCACTTTTATTTTGTAACATCACAAGGTATTCATTAGTAAAATATTTCTCACTGTCCCTGAATAATAGGAGTTACTGTTTTCATAGATAGTGGTCTTTATGATACTTGTTACCTAGCATAAACGCAATAGACAAACTGTGGATCTTGTTACAGTATTAATATGCACTTCCAATACACAAGAGAGACAACCACTTAGCAAACATGAGTATGTAACTTTCCACAAATGCAGTTCACGACTTTTGCTAAAGTGAGACACAATATTGACAAATTTGTAAAAAACTGACTCACCTTTTAAAATTTACAACAGGCAGCACTATGATCATTAATTAAGCAAAACTTTATAAGCCTCAGTTTTAAGAACTTTTAATTTTTAGAAGTAATAGTAAATTGTCTTTATTACTACAGTCTTCTACTTTGAAGTCAATGATTAAATAAGTAACTTTGAAAGTCAACAAAACTTTAAATTGGACTGTTTTAATTACTGGGAGGCTTTCACAAGCTACATTTACTACCTTCCACAATTTTACCAAATCCACAGTAAATCTGAATACTCCCTTCTCACCAAAGATCAAACAACATTATTTAATTAACTGTTTGGCTTTGAGGCTTTCATTTTTTCCACAACAAGGACACTCGGTAATCAAAGATCAAACGGAGAGGAACCTGAGAGGTGTTATGATAAGGAAAAAATCAAGGTACGTACATAAACTCAGTTATAAGTTACCTTATATTTGAGCACACTAAATCATCCAATGAGCTGATCCTTCACTTTTCATATTTACAATTCCTTGGTTCCTTTTCAGTGACTGCGCAACATGGGGCGAATGTATGTTGGTGGGTGGATTTGCAGGCGGAAATGCTGAACTCCGTCATTTCTTGGTGGCGGTGATCGGTACCAATTCCAGAATAGTTCCAGCTCTTTATCCGTCCATCCGAGGCATTGGAAAGTGGCACGAAGTGCCTCTCTCGGCACCAGCACAATACACAACTTTTTCATGAGCAGTTGACAGTTTGGTAGCTCGTCCCCGACTGACTCTTAATCCACCTCTTCTACCTATGCCAACCGCAATTTGCACGCCCTACTAAGTTCCGTTCCGGAGGGGAAACACACCACCTTTTACATACAAAATAACTAAGAACCCTAAGTGAAGGTCAGCAGTTTACATAACAGCAAACAATCACTTTAAACAAAACATATCATTTGCACATATTGGTAGTTCTACACAAAATTATTTAAATAAATTTATTCAATTTTAAAGACCACCAAAGAGATTATGTGAGAAATATAAAACATACCATTTGCTCATATTGTGCATATTACAGAGATTACACTTCATTACAGTACTGAATTAATCATACACTAATCACAGAAGTTCAACGATGGGATGTTGAACAAAACAGAAAGCTAAATGAATCAACAAAAGGTATGTAGTGTGTAAGCTATGGTGTTACAAGCACAACAACAATAGGAGTATGCAGCACCTCGCTGTTTCTAATTTACTTGTGAGTACACATTATTCCTTTAGTTTATGTTTTTGATACAGCCATACTGTTTCAGCAGAAGTAGAAATTTAAAAAAAATTATTACCAGAAAACCACGAGTTATAACCTAGCCCCCCCTGCTGTGGAAATGTGTCTGTACCGCACATTAATACCAAGAACGTAACTACGTAAGCCTCCACCTCAAGATATTGGTCTGAACTACTGAAACGCATACTGCTTTGATAAATCCGTGAGTGACGCAGAACATTTTTGTCTCGTATGTAACGTTGGTACACGCTTGCGGCCTGTGGCAGACTGGGACGTGGAAACGAGTGCGCCGGCGGGTGGCGCTTTATTTGCGAGCGCGTTCTGAAGTTGCCGCGCGGCCATCGGCGCTGTCCTGTTTACGTAGACACACCAGTTAGCAGATGCGCGCCCATCCCTGTGACGGACACGGCCTCAGCTCTCTGCGTCATGGGTCAAAAGTTCGAGAGGTCACCGACACGATCGCATAGCGACGGCCACGTCAGTCAACACTCGTACTGAGCACGAAGGGACGTGTCGCCGCTGCAGCAGCGCTCCACGTACTCAGTTGGGAGACGAGCGCAGGTTAAATGCCATAGGTGAAAGGTGCTACTAGCAGGCACTAACGTTTCTCGCCGTGATATGAAGTCATAAGTGAAATGCGACAGCATACTCTGAAATGAACCTGACGGGTATACAGTCTGGACCGGAGGTCTTGCCTTTATTAAGTGATTTAAGCTGCTTCGAAACACCGTGGATATCTACTTCTAAAGTCACTCATGTTGGCAGTCGTTCTCTATTCGAATTCTAGAATATTTACTTCATCTTCTTTGATGAAGGAGCTTCGGAAAACATTGCGTCTTGCTGTTGGTGTACTTTACATGCAAGCAGAATGTCTAAGGGTTTTCTGCCAGCTTTCGAGAAAGAATATGGTTGTGGAAACTATTAAAAGCATCTCACACTGAAGTTTTCTGCTGTAAAACTTCGCCAATCTTGATGGTTTTGCGTTCTTTTCAATTTGGAATGATTTTTTCGTTGCTTCTGCAGCACTGTTCTGACCTGTTTTGCTATTCTGATCTGTTTTGCTTGTTAGTAATTTATTTGATATATACACTATGTGATCAAAAGCATTCGGACACACCCAAAAAAATACGTTTTTCGTATTAGGTGCATTGTGCTGCCAACTACTGCCAGGTGCTCCATATCAGCGACCTCAGTAGTCATCAGATATCGTGAGAGAGCAGAATGGGGCGCTCCGCGGAACTCACGGACTTCCAACGTGGTCAGGTGATTGGATGTCACTAGTGTCATACGTCTGTAGGTGAGGCTTCCACAGTCCTAAACATCCATAGGTCCACTGTTTCTGATGTGATAGTGAACTGAAAAAGTGAAGGGACACGTACATCACAAAAACGTACAGGCCGACGTCGTCTGTTGACTGTTAGAGACCGCCGACAGTTGAAGAGGGATTCCACACTGCAAGAATGATGACAGTTAGGCGAGAGGTGAGCGCCTGCTCATAAGCCACACATCACGCCGGTAAATGCCAAACGACCGCTCGCTTGGTGTAAGGAGCGTAAACACTGTACGATCGAACAGTGGAAGAACGTTGTGTGGAGTGACGAATCACGGTATACAATGTGGCGATCCGATGGCAGGGTGTGGGTACGGCGAATGCCCGGTGAACGTCATCTGCCAGCGTGTGTAGTGCCAACAGTAAAATTCAGAGGCAGTGGTGTTATGGTGAGGTAGTGTTTCTCATGGAGGGGGTTTGCACCCCTCGTTGTTTTGCGTGGCACTATCACAGTACAGGCCTATATAGATGTTTTAAGCACCTTCTTGCTTCCCACTGTTGAAGGGCAATACGGGGATGACGACTGCATCTTTCATCACGATCGAGCACCTGCTCATAATGCACGGCCTGTGACGGAATGGTTACACCTGTAATGCACTGGCCAGCACAGAGTCCTGACCTGAATACTATAAAAGACCACTGGGATGGTTTGGAATGTCGACTTGGTGCCAGGCATCACCGACCGACATCGGTACCTCTCCTCAGTGCAGCACTCCGTGAAGAACGGGCTGTCATTCCCCAAGGAACCTTCCAGCACCTGATTGAAAGTCTGCCTGCGGGAGTGGGAGCTGTCATCAAGGCTAAGGGTGGGCCAACACCATTCTGAATTCCACCATTATCGATGGAGGGCGCCACAAACTTGTAAGTCATTTTCAGCCAGGTGTCCGGATGCTTTTGATCACATAGTGTATCTCTCAACTGTCGTCGATACTGTAGCTTTGAATTTAAACAACGTCTGGTCTACACTTATATAGTGCGATTGTAAATGAGTGTATTAAGTTTTAGTATTAAGTGAATAATAAAATTATTCTACTTTTCAATAAGTGGTCTTCACTGAACGTCAGACTGCTCATTGAACCAAAGCCTTAACAGTCGCAATGCTGTTGCGTCGCGAGACCAAAACAGAAGAAAAAAAATTAAATCAACCTGCAGCTACTGTTGTTAAGTCGGCCCTGTGTCGCCAGTACAGATTAGTATTTAGGTCGCTAACATCTGGCTCTCTGATGCGAAAGTAAAAAAGGAAGTTAAGGAGAGTTGTCTGTAGGTACTCGTTAAGCTCAGTATAAAAACGAATGAGTCCGCAGCTCGTGGTCGTGCGGTAGCGTTCTAGCTTCCCGCGCCCGGGTCCCCGGGTTCGATTCCCGGCGGGGTCAGGGATTTTCTCTGCCTCGTGATGACTGGGTGTTGTGTGGTGTCCTTAGGTTAGTTAGGTTTAAGTAGTTCTAAGTTCTAGGGGACTGATGACCATAGATGTTAAGTCCCATAGTGCTCAGAGCCATTTGAACCATTTTTTTTGAAAAACGAATGAAACACTTACCGAGGGAAAATACAGTAGTTTCCAAGCTCAGAGTGTAATCTGTACTTTTCCAAGTATGGTTGCCAGATCATCGGCGGAGAGTATCCGAATAAGTTTAAGGCTGATAATCAGTGTGAGGGTGATTAAGGGAATCTGAGAATATCCGACAGGAAAATAAATGCATGCCATGGAACATACCAAAACGGGAATGTTACACTGATTACTGAGGAAATTATTTTAAAAACTTTCGCCTTTGCCATGTTTTCGTATGTCGCCATGTTATAGTCGGTCACCTTCCCCCAACTTCAACATATTGATGTTTTGCTTAATTTCATCATTCTAGATAGCCTTTAATACCGATTTAGTTCAGTTACTTGCAACAGTCGCGTTATAACACAAAAGGGGACGAAATTAGCTAATCGCTAATGAAATGAAGTAAACTGCTAGTTTAAAAACATAACAGTCCAACGCTGGAAAACGACTTCTCTCAAGAAATTTCACATCAGCGCGCCAGATGTTAGGGATCTAAATACTATTTAGTACTGGCCATAAAGGGACGACTTATCGCCGCAATTATTGATTGATGTAATTTTTTTTCATTTTGGTCTTACGTTGCAATATAATTCCGACAATTAACGTTTTGGTTCAATGTGAAGTCTGAGGTTCAATGAAGACCACTTGTAACACCGAAAATGCAGATAAAATTCTTTCAGCAACATCCAAAATTTTCGCCGTTTAATATCCGTTGATAACTCGCACTGTGTTTTTGATTCTGAAGCTGTAAGCTGTATTACAGAAACTACGAGGGCAGTTCAATAAGTAATGCAACACATTTTTTTTTCTGAAACAGGGATTGTTTTATGCAGCATTGAAATACACCAGGTTATTCGCCAATCTTTTAGCTACACAACACTATTTTTCAACGTAATCTCCATTCAATTCTACGGGCTTACGCCACCTTGAAATGAGGGCCTGTATGCCTGCACGGTACCATTCCACTGGTCGATGTCGGAGCCAACGTCGTACTGCATCAATAACTTCTTCATCATCCGCGTAGTGCCTCCCACGGATTGCGCCCTTCATTGGGCCAAACATATGGAAATCCGACGGTGCGAGATCGGGGCTGTAGGGTGCATGAGGAAGAACAGTCCACTGAAGTTTTGTGAGCTCCTCTCGGGTGCGAAGACTTGTGTGAGGTCTTGCGTTGTCATGAAGAAGGAGAAGTTCGTTCAGATTTTTATGCCTACGAACACGCTGAAGTCGTTTCTTCAATTTCTGAAGAGTAGCACAATACACTTCAGAGTTGATCGTTTGACCATGGGGAAGGACATCGAACAGAATAACCCCTTCAGCGTCCCAGAAGACTGTAACCATGACTTTACCGGCTGAGGGCATGGCTTTAAACTTTTTCTTGGTAGGGGAGTGGGTGTGGCGCCAGTCCATTGATTGCCGTTTTGTTTCAGGTTCGAAGTGATGAACCCATGTTTCATCGCCTGTAACAATCTTTGACAAGAAATTGTCACCCTCAGCCACATGACGAGCAAGCAATTCCGCACAGATGGTTCTCCTTTGCTCTTTATGGTGTTCGGTTAGACAACGAGGGACCCAGTGGGAACAAATCTTTGAATATCCCAACTGGTGAACAATAGTGACAGCACTACCAACAGAGATGTCAAGTTGAGCACTGAGTTGTTTGATGGTGATCCGTCGATCATCTCGAACGAGTGTGTTCGCACGCTCCGCCATTGCAGGAGTCACAGCTGTGCACGGCCGGCCCGCACGCGGGAGATCAGACAGTCTTGCTTGACCTTGCGGCGATGATGACACACGCTTTGCCCAACGACTCACCGTACTTTTGTCCACTGCCAGATCACCGTAGACATTCTGCAAGCGCCTATGAATATCTGAGATGCCCTGGTTTTCCGCCAAAAGAAACTCGATCACTGCCCGTTGTTTGCAACGCACATCCGTTACAGACGCCATTTTAACAGCTCCGTACAGCGCTGCCACCCGTCGGAAGTCAATGAAACTATACGAGACGAAGCGGGAATGTTTGAAAATATTCCACAAGAAGTTTCCGGTTTTTTCAACCAAAATTGGCCGAGAAAAAAAAAGTGTTGCATTACTTATTGAACTACCCTCGTATATTTGATACTTAATCGACGTACTAGTGTATTTATTTTGGACTGTCTATAATTGATTGTAATTATAATGAAAATATTGTAAATTGCTGAGTAATATCCAAGAGAATTTCATTGAAATGTATCGATAGCAACGACGAAATGGTAGTAGCTGTGCCGTTGTTTATCTTTGTGTATGGAGAGTCTATGTCGCGTTGCGAGCAGAGAGGAAACAGAACATCTGAGTGCGCAAGTGTTTGTTAGGCGCTCCCGCCGCCGCGGTGTGCAGCTATTCTCGCGCCCATGTAGACACGCCTGATTTGATAATCGACGAGTATTGAGAATACGGTAGGAGTGGATGGGCGGAGGAAGCTGCAATTCAAACTATTGCCTGTCCCATAATTATCCATGGCTCTGGAGACGACTCGGGGTTCTCATCGATCAGCAGCAGCAACGGCAGCTCAGCATTGTCGTCGGCTACATTCTTCGTCGTCCGCACAGCTACGACATCCCAAAATCTTTAAGTGAAAAATTATAAACCTACGTAGGCATAGCACTTTAGAGGTTTTACCCAGTTGCGTTTCTTTCACTAAGTGTGACTAACGTGAATAATAACTTGCAATAGTTAAAACGCGTAGGGCACCTGTGTTGCCATTGTCCTCAGACATTATTACCAAGCAGGGTCCATTTTCCTTTCCATGCAATCATCGAGTATCGTAAGAATATGAAAATTGATGAAATACTTACTGCTGGTTTTGTGTGTTTGCTAGTGACCAGTCCCCGTCTAAATTTTCTGCCTCAGTAACTGTTCATTCTTGTATTGCACAACAGAGACTAGTTAAAGTAAAGTAAAATTTCACTGGCAAAACTAATAACTAAAGGTAAGCACAAATTAACAGTGCGCAATTTCATTTATTCTGTATTTAGCTTAGCGAGTGAATTCTGCTGGCTTTGTATGTATTTTATTGTTATTATTTTAAAAGTAAAACCAATTGCTCGTTTGCTTAAAGTAAATTCAATTCAATATTTGAATAATGAAAAGTAATTTGCTTGCCTTCCTCTAAATTTTGCATTTTGTTACACTGAGGTTACTGATAGTTTTTTATTTTATTTTACATACAGTGTTTAAGTTAAGCCAGTCATTCATTTAAACAGTCACTCCATTTAATTTTAATTTCAAAATTTAGTATTTTAGAAAACATACCTGAGAACTCAGTGCTTCCTGGTTCATTTATTTTCGCGTGTACTGTTGTACTGTAGAAAAGAGTAACAACCGTGTGTTATTATTTGATTAATTTTCTTTGCCACTACCTTTCTCAAAATTCTGGAGATTCATTGCCCTAGCGGGGTGGCGACCGTTTATTTATCCCTCCTTTTTGGCTAATCAGTGTTTCCTTTATGTTGTCAGTGCTTTTCGACGTAAATATTACGTGGTACGCTTTTTTGCTCCCTGTGCGATTCGTGAGCGATTGCACTATACTCCACCCATTTCAAAATTGTCATCAGTATTTAGCATACGTTTATAGTAGATTCTTCCTTCAGAAGAGTTTGTTAGACACATTCCTCCAACTAAACGGCGTTATTTTCCTTCGGTATCATACCCTTACTTACTGTAAAATTTCATTAGGAAGGTGCCATCACGCTCAGTTATATCGCAATACAGTGCGCCGATTAGGAAAGGGGAGGTTACACACTGAATAAAACTATAATAATGAGAAAACTGAATAATAATTTCGCTAACTTAATAGTCAAACATTTTACTTAGCTCAGCCAATTCCAATCTCACTACGTAAACGTAGACTACTTGGGGGTTGAAATTCAAAGAAATAGGCCACTTGAAAGATGTACACCAACTTAAATAATAAGAGAGGGTACTAATATCACATGCTACACAAAACATGTCGGAACACTGACGCAGAAGCAACGAGAAAACAATGCCAAATTTGAAACAACGCAAAACAGCCAAGATTGGAAAAGTTTTGTAGAAACTCGAAATTTATCACGAACTTCAATGCGAGATGCTATTAATAGTGTCCACAACGAAACTCTGCCTCGAAATCTGGCAGAAAACCCAAAGAGATTGTTGTCGTATGGATAGTATACCGGCGGCAAGACGCAATCAGTATTAAACGAAAACAATGGTGATATCAGTGATGATAGTGACACTAAAGCAGAAGTAATAAAGACAGTTTTCCGAAATTTCTTCACCAGAGAAGACAAAGTAAATATTTCAAAATTCGCGTCAAGAACTACTGCAAACATGTGTAACTTAAAAGTAGATATGCTCGGTGTAGCAAAGCAGATCAAGTCACTAAATAAAGCCTCCGGTCCAAACAGTCGGGTTCCTTTCAGTGTGTTCTAATATAATACCTCCATACTTAGCATTCATACACAACCGCTCGCTCGTGGAAAGATCCGTACCCAAAGTCTGGAAAGTAGCACAAGTCATACCAACTCCAAAGAAGGAAAGTAAGAGCAATCCGCTGAATATCAAACCCATATCGCTGATGTCGATTTGTAGTAGAATTTTGGAACATATACTGTGCTCGAACAGCATGAATTACCTAGAAGAAAACGGTTTATTGACAAACAGCCAACACGGGTTGAGAAAATATTGTTCTTGTGGAACACAACCATTTCTATATTCTCACGAAGTAATGAGTGCTATCGACAGGGAATCTCAAATTGATTCGATATTCTTAGATTTCCAGAACGCTTGTGACACCTTTCATAACAAGCCACTTCTAATCAGCTTGCTTACCTATGGAGTATCGTCTCAGTTGCGCGACAGGATTCGTGTTTTCCTATCATAAAGGTCACGGTTCGTAGAAACTGACGGAAAAGTCATTGGGTAAAACAAAAACAATGTCTGGCGTTTACCAGGGAAGTATTATTGGCCGTTCCTGATCTACATAAACGATCTGGGATACAATCTGATAAGCCCACTTAGATTAACTGGAGATGATGCTGTCATTTACCGTCTTGTAAAATCATCAGATTATCAAAACCAACTGCAAAATGATTGAAACAAGATATCTGTATGGTGCGAAAACTGGTAATTGACTCTAAATAATGAAAAGCGTGAAGTCAACCACAAGAGTAATAAAAGGAAACCGCTAAATCAGGTTACACGATAAGTCACACAAATCTAAAGGCAGTTATTTCAATACCTACTTTCTTCTCAGAGTGCGAAAATGTTTCGTTGTCTGCTACATACACAGAGAGATATAATCGTCATAATAAAATAAGAGGAATTAGAGCTGGCATAGAAAGATTTAAGTGTTAGTTTTTCCCGTGCGCTGTTCAAGAGTCGAACGATAAAGAAATAAACTTGAAGATAGGTCGATGAACCCTCTGCCAGACACTTAATTATGAACTGCAGAGTAATCGCGTAGATGTACATGTGGATGGCCCTGTAATTTGAGACATAGGTTCTCTCACCACCTCTCACATTGTGATGCTGATTGTATCATTCCCCACCATTATTCTTTCGTGGAATCTATCCGGTATTCAAGAGTGAAAGCAAACGAGTGGCGTTTTGATCCACTAATATTTGTTTGTTGTTTTTATTTTCGTGATATTAGGCTATTCTCGGGCGTTATAAGACTATAGTCTACAAAGACACTAGTGTGAAAGGATCCAAACCATGGAAACTATTACCAACTGTTCGGACTGTTTGGTCATGATTATACAAGAGTACTCAAAACTCATGTTATGGCTCTAATTTGTTGCAAGACACCCCAGGTAAGCTCCATAATGTTCATGTCTGGGGAGTTTGGTAGCCAGCGGAAGAGTTTAAACTCAGAAAAGTGTTCCTGGAGTTATTTTGGACGTTTAGGGTGTCGTACTGTTCTGCTGGAATTGCCCAAGTCCGTCGGAATTGCACAATGGACACTAATGGAGGCAGGTGATCAGACAGAATGATTACGTACGCGTCACTTGTCAGAGTCGTACCTAGACGTATCAGGGGTTTCATATCACTCAAACTGCACACGCCCCACACCATTACAGAGCCTCCACCAGATTGAGCAGTCTCCTGCTGACATGCGGGATCCATGGATTCATGAGTTTCTCTCCATACCCGTACACGTTCATACGCTCGATACAATTTGAAACGAGACTTGTCCGACCAGACAACATGTTTCCAGTCATCAATAGCCCAGTATCGGTGTTGACAGACCCAGGCGAGGCGTAATGCTTTTGGCTCCGAAAGCCCATATCGACGATGTTTCATTGAATGGTTCGCACGCTGACAGTTGTTGATGGTCCAGCACTGAAATCTGCAGAAGTCTGCGGAAGAGTTGCACTTTTTCCCGTTGAACGGTTCTCTTCAGTCGTCGTTGATCCCGTTCTTGCAGGGTCTTTTTTTCCGGCCACAGAGATGTCGAAAATTTGATGTTTTACCGGATTCCTGATATTCAAGGTACACTCGTGAAAAGGTCGTACGGGAAAATCCCTACTCCATCGCTACCGCGGAGATGCTGTGTCTCATCGCTCGTGCGCCGACTATAACCTGCCGTTATAGCAACAGGAACCCATCTAATAACTACGCCGACCGCAGTGCAGTATTCTGCCTGCTTACATCTCTCTGTATTTGAATGTGCATGCCTGTATCAGTTTATTTGGCGCTCCAGTGTACGAGGCGCGTTTTTTAAGTAAGTACCGTTTTGAAATTAAAAAAAGACGTGCTAAGATATCTCAATAATTTTATTTTTACATGAAAGCCTGTACCTTAATCTACGTACTGACGCCATTACAGTCTGATTCTTCCTTGTTTACGTTTTGTACTGAGTGTTTAAGATGCCTCCAATAATCGTGAGTCCAGCCGGCTGTAAAGAACGGGGCGGTTATAAGATTTCTTAGTGCTAAAAGCCCAAAAGCGATCGATATTCATCGTGAGATCTGTGCAGTTTACGGAGAAACATTATGAGTGATGGAATGGTAAGAAAGTGGGTGTGAGCATTTAAAGATGGCCGCACAAATGTGCATGATGAACGACGGAGTGGGCGTCCTTCGGTCGTTAATGAACGTTTGGTGCAGGAAGTGAACAATATGGTGAGAGAAAACAGACGCTTTACGATTTCCTCCTTACCTGATGACTTTCCTGATGTTTCTCGTAGTGTTTTGTATGGCACTATGGCTCTGGCTCTGAGCACTATGGGACTTAACATCTATGGTCATCAGTCCCCTAGAACTTAGAACTACTTAAACCTAACTAACCTAAGGACATCACACAACACCCAGTCATCACGAGGCAGAGAAAATCCCTGACCCCGCCGGGAATCGAACCCGGGAACTCGGGCGTGGGAAGCGAGAACGCTACCGCACGACCACGAGCTGCGGACGTATGGCATTATGAGCGAGCGCTTGAATTACCGAAAATTGTACGCATGTTGGATACCGAAAACGTTGACGGATGTGCACAAAACCAAACGTTTAGACAGTGCATTGACTTTCCTTGAGCGGTACCACAACGACAGTGATGATTTTTTAAGCCAAACTGTTACGGCCTATGAAACATGGATGGACTACGTCACACCAGAATCAAAGCAACAGTCCATGGAAACTGAGCAAGGGCATCGTTTTGCTGCAAGACAATGCCCGTCCGCATGTGGCGAATCAGACCAAAGACCTCATCACATCTTTTCGATGGGAAACTCTAAATCATCCTCCATACAGCCCCGATCTTGTGCACAGTTACTAACATTGTAAGGCTACCTTTGGGATGGAGGTCGCTATAAAACATGAATAAAATATATTATGTGACAGTGACGGCTAACTACTGAATCAAAACGATATTGTAAATAACTTGTATTTGTTGTAAATTATTTCACGATAGAAATTAGATCATATTGAACAAATCATGAATGAAAACAAATTAAACAAATTGTACACTGTTCTTAGATGTACTACACTGGTAAGATTGGCTCTCAGCTCTTAATGTTAAGTTGATGCGAAGTTAGATTTAATTATGCCCCTGGATAAGCAAATGGTAAATGCGATCTGACTGCGTTCCTGTAATCTCAATGTTAAGTTGATGCGAAGTTAGATTTAATTATGCCCCTGGATAAGCAAATGGTAAATGCGATCTGACTGCGTTCCTATGATTTCTTTTGTGTCTGAAATAATACGCACTTGGGACACCACCACCGAGAAACAAGCCAAACAACATGCAAAAAGACAAATAACCAATAACGAATCGTAAGCAAAACTGCACGGATGCTCACTGGATGGCAAGAACACGATCCAACAATTATTTCTGAACTTTACTGCCGCTGCTGCAAGTTTTACAATACCGTCTACCAGCGTGCTGACTCCGTCGATACTGCTGGGGCAACGACTGCAGCTGAATTAAGATAAGTCTCTCAAATATCTTGAGCAGAATAAACTACTCAGAAACTGCTAATACCACAAGCCCTATATTTCCTCTAAATGGTATACAATGCTTTCAAGACTGGCTCAACAACCTTTGAGGTGCAGCCCCGTGTGTCTTGTACTAACGTGCAATACCAGTATATAGCTCTTTGCACTGGTTGACTATGTTCAATGGTGACTGCCGGCCTATAAGGCGGAATCAACTGCAATTATACAAGTAGTCAATGCAATGCCTATCGTGGACGCTGATGCCCTACTATAGCTGCAGACTCTAGATCATACACAGCACAGTCTTCAGAATCTAAGTCCCTATCTCAGAGCTACCGAACTTTGCGACTGTCCGCTTTCACGGCACAAGACACTCTCTTACCTGTCGCTCTCTGCCCAATGCCCTTGCGACAATCTTGCCGCCAAACTCTAATCAGCCAATCCGGACGCTGCAAAGGCGTCCCACATCTCCCTCGCGGAGTGATACAATTTCTCCACCTATCCAAAAGTTTCTCTCTCCAAACAGCAGGCGTTGACCCTCAGCGTTTCCCGCACCTTCTTATGAACTGCCCAATCAGAGCTCAGCCCATTTGCCGCTAAAACAGCGCGCGATCGGGCGGCGCCAGCGCGTACGTTGGACGCTCTCTGTCTGCTCGACATTTCCCCTCTCTCTCCTGGCACCCGGCGGCGTTCCTTTTGATGCTTGCAGCGGCCCCTGCACAATGCTCTTCCGGCGCTCACCGGCCTTCGCCTCCTCGCCTCCACTGGCAAATCCACTTTGCTTACACCTACAGCGTGCAACTAAATACTATCATTACCAAAGCCCGTATTATTTCAGACATGTATCTAATCATCACGTATCTCTCTTTTTAATCCACCTAATAAGACTAAGCGCGACTGCTACGGTCGCAGATTCGAATCCTGCCTCGGGCATGGATGTGTGTGATGTCCTTAGGTTAGTTAGGTTTAAGTAGTTATAAGTTCTAGGGGACTGATGACCACAGATGTTAAGTCCCATAGTGCTCAGAGCCATTTGAACCATTTAATAAGACTAATTAACCATTATATGGGTTTATTTCCTCCAAATATGCAGAACAATCTGCGAAATGAATGTCACAAATGAAAGCCACCTTTCAACATCTGTTCCTGCACTGGAAGAAACCCCTGGGCGGTCAGTGTCTTCAAGACGATGACGAAGTCAAAACAGTGGTGATGCTGTGGTTAACAGGTTAGGCGGCGGACTTCTATGAGGAGAGTATTCAAAAACTGGAACAACGTTATGACAAGTGCCTCAGTATTGACGGAAATTATGTAGAAAAGTAGATTAAGGTACAGGCTTTCATGTAAAAATAAAATTATTGAAATATCTTAGCACGCCTTTTTTTAAATTTAAAAACGGCACTTACTTAAAAAACACGCCTCGTATAACGTGATTCCTCACTTTAGCCTTGGTGCGTGGCTGCGCGGCCTGGGAGGACTTTGTTCTTACCTGTTCTGGTTGAAGTGTCGGCTGGGGGCCTTGACCTGTCTTAGAACACGTTGTTGGTGATCACGCCTTACAGGCACCACTTCTGTGTGTATTCTCTCCGTTGCGTTTTGAATTTTTATCTTTTACTGTTTGTAAAGGTTGGTATCCTGTGTGTGTTTTCTTCTTAACTAAAGAACATTAAACCCATTTACTGGGACATTTGGAAAAAAACGTAAACGAGTCTTGAAAGAACACCGAAATGCTGTCACCTATCTTGTAAGTCTTAATGGATCTGTTTTATCTCCTTTCTTATGAAACAGAGATTCTCTAGCAATTTTGTCATATGATGACATGATGGAGACCGCGGCTGTTGTTTGAAGACAAATGTTGATGGTGTTAGGACAGAAACCAGCCACAAATTTACTATCAATTACTTTATTCAAAGGAAACCGTTACCGGTTTCGAATCGTTGTGATTCATCCTCAGACGGTTTACACGCTTTCTTTATGATATTTGGTGTGTTTATAGAGATTAATTGTCCTAAAATATAAATAAATCATAATTATAAACACGCCACACACAGATGGTTGCGTTACAGATTTTCGTTGCATGTGACTTACGTGAAACGTCGGTTTCGAGTGTTTGTTTCCATAACATTCGTCCAGCAGATGTAAATGCATTCCCACCGCATCCTCGTTGTTGCACACGTAAATAGTTCTCACTGTACACTTTAGATTTGTCGTTGAGATCATTTCAACCACGCACCACATGTTTTGATACATACAAAGAGCTTACAAATATATGAGTATCACAGAGGCTATGATATATCGTAACATTTGACGATGATGTTTGGAAAGGATCATATACTCATTTACACAAATGTAATGCCTTTTACATTAGTGCAGAGACATTGAATTTTTGAGATGATATTGCTAAATTAATTATAAAGTTATTTATATATATTTAGAACTGTATAGGTAAAATAGTATATTATTTTATTACATTAGGCATCATGAGAATTATAGTAATATATAAATTTGCTACTTGATGTGCAGATACGTGTACTAATATTATTTGCTTTGGAGGCTGGAAAGTAATTTTTGGAAATTTTTCAGGAAAGGGGTGTTAGCTAACTCTGTTTGTTCGTTAAGGATATAGTCTGGGGTGCTGTTTTTCTGTGTGCGTATTTCTAATTCTTCTAATATATTCATAGTGGCTCCTTTTTCTGCTAGATGCAAAATTCTTAAGTTGTCCTCAATGTTTCCCACTGAATGGTTTTATTCATCAATATGGGCCGCAAATGCTGATTTGTTCAAGTTACCAAGTCTTAGAGCATCAATATGTTCTTTGTATCAAATTTCAAAACTTCTGCCTGTCTCTCCAATGTAGAATTTTGTGCATGTATCACATTTGAGTTTGTATATTCCTGATTTACGGTAGGGACTCTTGGAGGTATTTAGATCATGGATTACTTTTTGTTGTAATTTATTATTTGTGGAAAAGCTGATTGTGGTATTTTTCTTCTTTTTAAATAAGTTTGCTATTTGGTATGAAAGTGGGCCTATGTATGGGAGAGTAGCATTTTTAGGTTTGGCTTCAGTGGCACACTGATTTGGCTTGAAGTGACTGCTGTGAAATGGGTCTGTGGTTTTTATCTGCATTTTGTTGTGGAGTTTTTCTACTATTGTTAGATTATTGTGTAGATTCTCTTGCTCAATCACTTTAATTTACAATAATTACCTCGTACTCAATTTGCATTTGTAATAGTAATAATAATAATATTAGTAATTATTTTATGGTCCAATAAATTTGCAACTGTTGGTCGCACTATGCTCAACCCCCCACCCTCCCCCCCGCCTTTGGTCCAGCCATTTCTGGAGTATTAAGCCGAACACTCGCGGTGGTACCGTAGTACCACGCTACAACACCTGTTATAACATACTAAAAAGTGCCGCAGAATACCGTTTAAGCAGAACTAAAATACCAGTATCGATTTTATCCGGTCTGTTTTCCCCATCGAAGTTTTGGACCCTCGGTCGCACGGACTGGAACGTCACTGTTAATTTCTCCTTTACTGCTAGGAATGAGAGCACGGTTCTATCTCTCTGGGATAAAGGGAGGCGGAAATCGCTGAGTCTTCAGTCGTGCCACATTCTCGGTGGTAGAGCGCTGGAGCGCCCCCCCTGCACCGGCGCTAAGCCGCTTCCCCCGGCCGTCCACAGGTGGCGCCTTGGAGAGCTGTGAACGCCGCCCGGTTGCTGATGCGGTGCGGTAAGCGGCCCGGACAGGGCAATTTGCACTTAGCGCCAGCTCCGAGTAATTAGTTAATTGCGTGGGGTGCGCTTCCCTCCCCCCTCTTTCCCTTCCCTTCCAGTCGGGCGTTCCGCAGTGCGCTCTGACAGACGTCTCGGGCTTCACAGATAACGTGTAGCCGCTTGTCTCGCTGGCCGCCTCCCAGCTTTCATTCATCGCTGCACATTCACCGCCGCTCCGGAGTGGCGTGGCGGGCAGAGCAGATTGCAACAGCGGCGGCGGCGACCGCCCGCGGCTGCAGTCTTTGTTCGGCAGATGCTTTATGAACAGCGCTGTACTGTACGCAACCGAGCAATTAGCCAGCCCCGTAAATGGCAGTCCTGGCGCACGCAGCTGGAGCGCTTAGCTTTATGGACTGCGTAATGCATCGCCATCATCTTAGCTGAGTAGTTGCGCGGCGTGCAAGCAATTAACATTTAAGGTCTCACTCTGGCGTAATGAAATGTGAAAACGCTCTTTCCTGTAAATGTGTCCAGTACACTGAAATGAGGTATGGGATTATGTTGTTAATGACTAACACAGTATCGCTTTAGAGAGAGCCTTAAAGCTTTAGAGCAATGAGTTTCAACGAGGTTATCGTCAGAGGTTAGGATGTTATACTGCTGGCCACTGACATTACAAAATCTTGAATACTGCTAGCAACAAATGGTAAACTGCACAAATTGTGCTATTAAATGTTTGAATACGCAAATAATTAGCATGTCAGCGAAACCACAAAAAGTAGTTAAAACTTTCTAAAGCCAAGATCGCATAAATATTTCTTTATTTACGATTACCGGCTTCGACAGACTTTGCTGTCATCCTCCGGTCTTCAAAAATGTTTTTTTTAATTAAAAATGAAACTCCTCCAGCTGTACTTAAGTACTGGAGGAGTTTCATTTTTAATAAAAATTATACTAGCTGAAGTCCCACCAGACTGCACTGTAGTTCCTTCTCTAGATTGTCGCACAGATGACAAAATGGTAGATATCGAAATAGACGACAGAGGGATAGAGAAACAATTAAAATCGCTCAAAAGAGGAAAGGCCGCTGTACCTGATGGGATACCAGTTCGATTTTACACAGAGTACGCGAAGGAACTTGCCCCCCTTCTTGCAGCGGTGTACCGTAGGTCTCTAGAACAGCGTAGCGTTCCAAAGGATTGGAAAAGGGCACAGGTTATCCCCGTTTTCAAGAAGGGACGTCGAACAGATGTGCAGAACTATAGACCTATATCTTTAACGTCGATCAGTTGTAGAATTTTGGAACACGTATTATGTTCGAGTATAATGACTTTTCTGGACTGGAAATCTACTCTGTAGGAATCAGCATCGGTTTCGGAAAAGACGATCGTGTGAAACCCAGCTCGCGCTATTCGTCCACGAGGCTCAGAGGGCCATAGAGACGGGTTCCCAGGCAGATGCCGTGTTTCTTGACTTCAGCAAAGCGTTCGATACAGTTCCCCACAGTCGTTTAATTAACAAAGTAAGAGCATATGGATTATCAGACTAGTTGTGTGATTGGATTGAAGAGTTCCTAGATAACAGAACGCTGCTGCATGTCATTCTCAATGGAGAGAAGTCTTCCGAAGTAAGAGCGATTTCAGGTGTGCCGCAGGGGAGTGTCGTAGGACCGTTCCTATTCACAGTATACATAAATGACCTTGCAGATGACATCGGAAGTTTACAGAGGCTTTTTGCTGATGAAGCTGTGGTATATCGAGAGGTTTTAACAACGGAAAATTGTACTGAAATGCAGGAGGATCTGCAGCGAATTGACGCATGGTGCAGGGAATGGCAATTGAATCTCAATGTAGACAAGTGTAATGTGCTGCGAATACATAAAAATAAAGACCCCATATCATTTAGTCACAATAAAGCAGCAACTGGAAGCAGTTAATTCCATAAATTATCTGGCAGTGCACATTAGGAGTGATTTAAAATGAAATGATCAAATAAAGTTGATCGTCGGTAAAGCAGATGCCAGACTGAGATTCATTGGAAGAATCCTAAAAAAATGCAATCCGAAAACAAAGAAAGTAGGTTACATTACACTTGTTCGCCCACTGCTTGAATACTGATCAGCAGTGTGGGATCCGTACCAGATAGGGTTGATAGAAGAGATAGAGAAGATCCAACGGAGAGCAGCGCGCTTCGTTACAGGATCATCTAGTAATCGCGAAAGCGTTACGGAGATGATAGATAAACTCCAGTGGAAGACTCTGCGGGAGAGACGGTCAGTAGCTCGGTACGGGCTTTTGTTGAAGTTTCGAGTACATACCTTCACCGAGGAGTCAAGCAGTGTATTGCTCCCTCCTACATATATCTCGCGAAGAGACCATGAGGGTAAAATCAGAGAGATTAGAGCCCACACAGCGGCATATCGACAATCCTTCTTTGCACGAACAATACGAGACTGGAATAGAAGGGAGAACCGATAGAGGTACTCAAGGTACCCTCCGCAACACACCGTCAGGTGTCTTGCGGAGTATGGACGTAGATGTAGATGTAGATCATCCAATTAAAATATGGATGTACGGAGATCAAAAATGTTTTGTTATGAAACGTGTTCGTTTTAAGTTGGAACCTCACGCCAAGCTGCCATGCTAGGCTAAAATGTAGTACATTATACAACGCTTTGTCATAAATGAAACATTTAAAATCGAAAAACACCTTGTGCAATGTTCGTGTCCAGACATGTAGCGCCCACAGACGATTTTTATGTCATAAACATCACAGTGCACAATACAGTGCGCAGTAGCACATCTGTTTAAGTTATCTGAACATGTTCTAGTCATTGAAGACCCACCACAGACGGCGTTTAAGGTACAAGTGTGTTGCACCATAAGGAATAACTGAATTCGTCTCCTGTGCCAAGCTCTTCATCTCAGAGTAGCACTTACAACCTATATCCTAGATGTATTCTAGTCTCTGTCATCATCTACAATTTTTACCCTATACAGCTATCTATAGTACCAAGGAAGTTATTACCTGATATCTTAACAGACGTCCAGTTTCTTCTTGTTATCAATATCTTCCACATATATCTTTCCTCTCCGATTCCGTGCAAAACCTCCCCATTCCTCACCTTATCAGTCCACTTAATTTTCAACATTCGTCTTTAGCACTACATCTCAAATGCTTCGATTCTCTTCTGTTCCAGTTTTCCAACAGTCCATGTTTCGCTATCACAAAATGATGTGCTCCAAACCTACATTCTTCCTTAAGTTAAGGACTATGTTTGATACTAGCAGACTTATCTTGGCCAGGAATGCCCTTCTTGCCAGTGCTGGTCTACTTTTCATGTCCTTTTTGGTCCTTCCATCATTGGTTATTTTTCTGCTAAGGTAACAGAATCCCTTAAGTTCATCTACTACGTGACCATCAATCCTGATGTTAGCTTTCTCGAAGTTCTCATTTCTGCTACTTCTCATTACTTTCGTCTTGCTTCGATTTACTCTCAGTCCATATCCTGTGCTCACAAGAGTGTTCACTTCATTCAGCAGATCATGTATGTCTTATTCACTTACATTGACGATAGCAATGACATCCTCCATGAACCATGGACCTTGCCGTTGGTGGGGAGGCTTGCGTGCCTCAACGATACAGATAGCCGTACCGTAGGTGCAACCACAACGGAGGTGTATCTGTTGAGAGGCCAGACAGACGTGTGGTTCCTGAAGAGGGGCAGCAGCCTTTTCAGTAGTTGCAGGGGCAACAGTCTGGATGATTGACTGATCTGGCCTTGTAACATTAACCAAACCGGCCTTGCTGTTGTGGTACTGCGAACGGTTGAAAGCAAGGGGAAACTACAGCCGTAATTTTTCCCGAGGTCATGCAGCTTTACTGTATGGTTAAATGATAATGGCGTCCTCTTGGGTAAAATATTCGGAAGGTAAAATAGTCCCCCATTCGGATCTCTGGGAGGGGACTACTCTAGAGGACGTCGTTATCAGGAGAAAGAAAACTGACGTTCTACGGATCGGAACGTGGAATGTCAGATCCCTTAATCGGGCAGGTAGGTTAGAAAATTTAAAAAGGGCAATGGATAGGTTAAAGTTAGATATAGCGGGAATTAGTGAAGTTCGGTGGAAGGAGGCACAAGACTTCTGGTCGGGTGACTACAGGGTTATAAACACAAAATCAAGTAGAGGTAATGCAGGAGTAGGTTTAATAATGAATAGGAAAATAGGAATGCCGGTAAGCTACAACAAACAGCATAGTGAACGTATTATTGTGGCCAAGATAGATACGAAGCCCACGCCTACTACAGTAGTACAAGTTTATATGCCAACTAGCTCTGCAGATGATGAAGAATTCGAAGAAATGTATGATGAGATAAAAGAAATTATTCAGGTAGTGAAGGGAGATGCAAATTTAATAGTCATGGGTGACTGGAATTCGAGAGTAGGAAAAGGAGAGAAGGAAACATAGTAGGTGAATATGGATTGGGGCTAAGAAATGAAAGAGGAAGCCGTCTGTTAGAATTTTGCACAGAGCATAACTGAATCATAGGTAACACTTGGTTCAAGAATCATAAAAGAAGGTTGTATACATGGAAGAATCCTGGATATACTAAAAGGTATCAGATAGATTATATAATGGTAAGACAGAGATTTAGGAACCAGGTTTTAAATTGTAAGACATTTCCAGGGGCAGATGTGGGCTCTGACCACAATATATTGGTTATGAGCTGTAGATTAAAACTGAAGAAATTGCAAATAGGTGGGAATTTAAGGAGATAGGACCTGGATAAACTGACTAAACCAGAGGTTGTAGAGAGTTTCAGGGAGAGCATAAGGGAACAATTGACAGGAATGGGGGAAAGAAATACAGTAGAAGACGAATGGGTAGCTCTGAGGGATGAAGTAGTGAAGGCAGCAGAGGATCAAGTAGGTAAAAAGACAAGGGCTAGTAGAAATCCTTAGGTAACAGAAGAAATATTGAATTTAATTGATGAAAGGAGAAAATATAAAAATGCAGTAAATGAAGTAGGCAAAAAGGAATACAAACGTCTCAAAAATGAGATCGACTGGAAGTGCAACATGGCTAAGCAGGCATGGCTAGAGGACAAATGTAAGGATGTGGAGGCTTATCTCTCTAGGGGTAAGATAGATACAGCCTACAGGAAAATTAAAGTGACCTTTGGAGAAAAGAGAGCCACTTGTATGAATATCAAGAGCTCAGATGGAAACCCAGTTCTAAGCAAAGAAGGGAAAGCAGAAAGGTGGAAGGAGTATGTAGAGGGTCTATACAAGGGCGCTGTACTTGAGGACAATATTATGGAAATGGAAGAGGATGTAGATGAAGATGAAATGGGAGATACGATACTGCGTGAAGAGTTTGACAGAGCACTGAAAGACCTGAGTCGAAACAAGGCCCCGGGAGTAGACAACATTCCATTAGAACTACTGACGGCCTTGGGAGAGGCAGTCCTGACAAAACTCTACCATCTGGTGAGCAAGATGTATGAGACAGGCGAAATACCCTCAGACTTCAATAAGAATATAATAATTCCAATCCCAAAGAAAGCAGGTGTTGACAGATGTGACAATTGCCGAACTATCAGTTTAATAAGCCACAGCTACAAAAAACTAATGCGAATTCTTTACAGACGAATGGAAAACTGGTAGCAGCGGACCTCGGGGAAGATCAGTTTGGATTCCATAGAAATGTTGAAACACGTGAGGCAATACTGACCCTACGGCTTATCTTAGAAAATAGGTTAAGGAAAGGCAAACCTACGTTTCTAGCATTTGTAGACTTAGAGAAAGCTTTTGACAATGTTGACTGGAATACTCTCTTTCAAATTCTGAAGATGTCAGGGGTAAAATACAGGGAACGAAAGGCTATTTACAATTTGTACAGAAACCAGAAGGCAGATATAAGAATCGAGGGGCATGAAAGGGAAGCAGTGGTTGGGAAGGGAGTGAGACAGGGTTGTAGCCTGTCCCTGATGTTATTCAATCTGTATATTGAGCAAGCAGTAAAGGAAACAAAAGAAAAATTTGGAGTAGGTATTAAAATCCAAGGAGAAGAAATAAAATCTTTGAGGTTCGCCGATGACATTGTAATTCAGTCAGAGACAGCAAAGGGAAAAGCAGTTGAATGGAATGGACGGTGTCTTGAAAGGAGGATATAAGATGAACATCAACAAAAGCAAGACGAGGATAATGGAATGTAGTCAAATTAAGTCGGGTGATGCTGAGAGAATTAGATTAGGAAATGAGGCACTTAAAGTAGTAAAGGAGTTTTGCTATTTGGGGAGCAAAATAACTGATGATGGTCGAAGTAGAGAGGATATAAAATGTAGGCTGGCAATGGCAAGGAAAGCGTTTCTGAAGAAGAGAAATTTGTTAACATCGACTATAGATTTATGTGTCAGGAAGTCGTTTCTGAAATTATTTGTATGGAGTGTAGCCATGTATGGAAGTGAAACATGGACAATAAATAGTTTGGACAAGAAGACAATAGAAGCTTTCGAAATGTGGTGCTACAGAATAATGTTGAAGATTAGGTGGGTAGATCACGTAACTAATGAGGAGGTATTGAATAGGATTGGGGAGAAGAGAAGTTTGTGGCACAACTTGACTAGAAGAAGGGATCGGTTGGTAGGACATGTTCTGAGGCATCAAGGGATCACAAATTTAGCATTGGAGGGCAGCGTGGAGGGTAAAAATCGTAGAGGGAGTCCAAGAGGTGAATACACTAAGCAGATTTGGAAGGATTTAGGATGCAGTAGGTACTGGGAGATGAAGGAGCTTGCACAGGATAGATTAGCATGGAGAGCTGCATCAAACCAGTCTAAGGACTGAAGACCACAACAACAACAACAGCAATGACTTCAGCGAATCTTATCATTGATATACTTTCATCTTGAGTTTTCGTTCCGTTCTTGCACCTTTTTTTATTTCCTTCATTGCTTGTCCGATGTACAGATTGAACAGTAGGGGCGAAAGGCTACATCCTTGTCTTACACCCTATTTAATCCGAACACTTCGTTTTTGTTCTTCCACTCTTATATTCCCTCTTGACTCTTGTACATGTTGTATGCTACCCGTTTCTCCCTATAGCTTACCCCTATTTTCGTTAGAATTTCGAAGATATTGCACCATCTTACAGTGTAGAACGCTTTTCCCAGGTCGACAAATCCTATGAAGGCGTCTTGATTCTTCTTAAGTCTTCCTCCATTATCAACCGCATGGTCAGATTTGCCTCTCTGGGCCTTTACCTTTCTTATAGCCAAAGAGATCGTCATCTAACTCATCCTCTATTTTCTTTGTCCCTCTTTTGCATATCATTCTTGTCAGTAACTTGGATGCATGAGCTGTTAAGCTGATTATGTGACAATTCTCGCATTTGTCAGCTCTTGCAGTCTTCGGAAATGTGTAGATGACATTTCTCTGAGTGCCAGATGGCATGCTGCAACACTCATACATTCTACACACCAAAGGGAATAGTCGTTTTTTTGCTACTTCCCCAACGATTTTACAGATTCTGATGGAATGATATCTATCGTTTTTGCCTTATTTGATCTTAAGTCTTCCAAAGCTCTTTTAAATTCTGATTCTAATACTGAAGCCTGTATCTTTTCTAAATTCACTCCTGTCTCTGCCTCTATTAGATCAGACATAATTCTCCATCACAGAGCCTTCAATGTCCTCTTTCCAATTATCCGGTCTCTCCTCTGCGTTTGATGGTAAAATTCCCGTTGCACTCTTAACGTTGACTCCCCTTATTTTTAATTTCATCGAGGGTTGTTGTGGCTCTTCTATACGCTGTGTCAGTCATTCCGATAGTCTTTCTTTTCGATTTCTCCAGATTTTTCATGCAGCCATTTTGTCTCAGCTTCCCTGCTCTTTCTATTCATTTCAATCCTCAGCGACTTGTGTTTCTGTAGTCCTGAATTTCCGTGAACATTTTTGTACTTCCTTCTCCCATCGATAACCTAAAGTAATTCTTCTGTTACCCACGGTTTCTTCGCAGATGCCTTCTTGGAGCTATGTTTTTCTTTCCAACTTCTGTGATTGCCCTTTTTAGAGGCGTCCATTCCTTTTCAACTGTAGTCTACTGATATATTCCTTATTGCTGTATCAGTAGCCTCAGCGAACTTCAAGCGTGTCTCGTCATTCCTAATTACTTCAATATACCAGTGCACTTCTTTGAGTACTGATTCTTCCTAACTAATCTCTTAAGCTCCAGCCCACTCTTTATCACTACTACATTGTGATCTAAGTCTATATCCGCCCTGGGTACGCCATACAATCCAATACCTGAGTTCGGAATATCTGTTTGACCATGTAATCTAACTGAAATCGTCCCGTACCACCCGGCGTTTTCCAAGTATACCTTTTCCTCTTGTGATTGTTGAACAGAGTATTCGCTACTACTCTCTGAAATTTATTACTGAACTCAATTAGTCTTTCTCTTCTGTCATTCTTACTATCAAGCCCACATTCTCCCGTAACCCTTTCTTCTATCTTCTACTCTTCTACCGACAACCGCATACCATTTCCCAAGATCATCAGATTTTCATCTCTCTTTACGTACTGAATGACCTGTTCAATATCCTCATCATCTTCACCAGTCTTACCACTGAACTGTTAACGGTAACACAATCTCCGACCTACCTTCCTAACCATAACGAATCCTACTCCCGTTATACCATTTTCTGCTGCTGTAGATATTACCATATGTTCATCTGATCAGAAATCCTTATCTACTTTCCATTTCACTATACTCATCCCTATTATATCTAGACTGAGCCTTTGCATTTCTCTTTTCAGATTTTCTAGCTTCCCTACCACATTCAAACTTTTTCCATTCCACTCCCCTACTGGTAGGACGTTACCCTATCGTTGGTTATTCAATCTTTTTCTCATGGTCACCTCCCCCTTGCCAGTCCTCTCTCGGAGATCTGACTGGGGGACTATTCCAAAATCTTTCGCCAATGGAGAGATCATCATGACACTTTTTAGTTACAGGCCACATGTCATGCAGATACACATTATGTGTCTTTAATGCAGTGATTTACATTGCCTTCTGCATCCTCATGTCTTTGATCATTGCTGATTCTTCCGCCTTTAGGGATAGTTTCCCACCCTAAGGGCGAGAGACTGATCTGAACCTCTCTCCGCTCCTCCGCCGTCTTTGGCAAAGCCGTTGGCAGAATGAGGGGGGGCTTCTTACGCCGGAAGTCTTTGGCCTGCAAAGCTGGTGGTTTTTATTCAAAATTTATGCAGTGGTAGGGTTCGAACCCGGACCGAGCACGTTTTTCTTGTTAATTGAAGACACTTTCCGTAGACTACTGTAATTGTTATGACGCAGCAATCACCTGTCAGCGCTACATACCTTGACTTGACCATGTGCACAACGTGCTTTTTGATTTTAAATGTTTTATTTATAACAGATCTTTGTAAAATGTACTGCATTTTAGCCACCAACATGACAATTTGGCTTGAGGTTACAGCTCAAAATGAGCACGTTTTATAACAAAAATTTTGTAGTACCTGAAGATGACAGGTACAACCGCTTGTTGTAAATAAATAAATATTTATGACATTTTGGCCTTAGAAATTTTTTGCCAAGTACAAAGATAGCTCCTCCTTCTGATTTCTCAGCATGAGAAAATTCAAACAAAAAGCAATTAGGACAAACGGCATCTGCATTCTATATGATTGTCAGATACAGTCTCAAAAGCTTGTTGCCGGCCGCTGTGGCCGAGCGGTTCTAGGCTCTTCAGTCCGGAACCACGCTGCTGCTACGGTCACAGGTTGGAATCCTGCCTCGGTCATGGATTTGTGTGATGTCCTTAGGTCAGTTAGGTTTAAGTAGTTCTAAGTCTAGGGGACTGATGACCTCGGATGTTAAGTCCCATAGTGCTTAGAACCATTTTGAAGAGCTTTTCAGGATGTTGCAGGATAGGTTTTGCAGAGAAGTAATTGTTAAGAAAAAAAATTCGATATGTTTCTCTGTTTCCGAGTTAATCAGTATTGAAGTTAGCCAATCAGGACGTTTTGCGCTCAAATTCATGCGGTCTGCCAATAGAAGTGTCGCCGAGCGTGTTCTTCGTTTGGTTTTCTAAACCAGAGCAAGAGAGCGACACAAAAATTGGGATGGCAGTAAGGATCCAACCGGAGCCAAAGGCTGAGCAGTATCGTGCGCTATCATATACGCTGTGGGAACAACCGACAGTAATTGATTATATGAATCCGTGGTGTTTGTTCTTTTGGAAATGTCTGAAAGAACAGACACCACGCGGGTTCAGCAGATGTTAAGCATTATATGTAAACTAAAGGTGGAAGAGGGGGGGGGGGGGGGAGAGGAAGAAAGGGGAAGGGATGGGTTACTGGTGTCAAACATCGGTTCATAACACGGAATCAGAGGCAACGAGTAGAAGTGTGTGCTGTACCAAGATTCGAGCCTGTCATCTCCTGCTTACTAGGCAGGTGTATTAACTACCCCAGCCAAGACACTGTGTTCATCATAGTTGCGCAGACCGACCCACATTCCCACCGAACACCACCTGTTCGCACTCCCTGTCTATTTTCTCCATGCTCGCTACTCTGAGATCCCTGCAGGAGATTGAACGTACCAGTGCATCCGCACTGAACAAGGTGAATCCATTGTTCACCGAGGCGAATCAGTTACATGAATGCGTGGTGTCTGTTCTTTCGGACATGTGAAAATTGATTCGCCTAGAAGACCAAAGGATCCACCTTCTTCAGTGCGGATGCGGAAGTACGTCTGACCTGCTGCAGGAATCTCACAGTAGCGAGCACGGAGGAAAGAGACAGGGAATGCTGGTAGGTGGCGCTCGGTGGGAATGTGGGCAGGCCTTGTGGCGTGCTGAGGTAGTCCGGGTGGCGCAGTGGTTAACACATCTGCCTGGTAAGTAGCTGATGCTGGGTTCGAGTCCAAGTCCGGCACACATTTTTACTCGTCCCCTCTGATTCCACGTGATGTCCCGATGCAGCTGACATCGGTAATCCTTTTCCTTTCCTTTCTTTTCTCCCCCTTCCACCTTTGATTTACATATAAGACGCTAACGGTATCTGGCGGGCCACTCGAATTTGCCCTCGCAGGGCCCTGATTGGGTTACTTCAATGCTAATTTACTCGAAAATAGTGCAATGTACAGAATTTTTTTCTTAATAATTATTTCTCAACGTGAACTACCTTGCAACACCGTTACAAGCATTTGGGACTGTTTCTGAGGGAAGGCTGTGCAGCGTATAAAGCACTCCCTTATTTATTGTCCACTTATTATAAAGCACAATTATTATGTTGTAACAATATCTCATAGTTTAAACAGCATTAAAATATATTAGCAGATAAATATTACTTACTTCCAAAGTTTGTCTCAGTGTCAGGCCTGGTTCCTTTCTTTCTGTATAACCTATTGGGAAAGATTTTGGCCAGGTTTGTTTAAATGACATGCCGTTTCCTTTCTCATGTTTCCGTGTTCTTGAAACACAATTTACCATCACGTATTTGACACTTGTCCGCAGCTCGTGGTCTCGCGGTAGCGTTCTCGCTTCCAGAGCACGGGGTCCCGGGTTCGATTCCTGGCCGGGTCAGTGATTTTTCCTGCCTCGAGATGACTGGGTGTTGTTGTGTCGTATTCATCATCGTTATGGTCGGAGGAAGGTAATGGCAAACCACCTCCACTGGGACCTTGCCTCGTAAGGCGGTGCGGGTCTTCCGTATCGCTCCCCTACGCTCTGTCCAAGAAGTATGGGACTCGTCATCCTCATCATTTGACACTTACCAGATATATAGGGTGCAGCTTGCATGAGCCGTACAAAGAACACAATCGATCAGAGAAGACATGTACCGCACTCAACAGATGCCAAGCCCTCTCTATTCTGACGCACTTGGCGGCAAAAAAATTAGCATATATGTTACGAGCCCATGTTCCAGTACTTGTTGAACAGTATATAATACAAATTAGTACTAAATTGACTGTCTTCATTAAAACTATTTTTGTGATTTAATTTATATCTTGTTTTATGAAAATGACGATTTGAGTGGAGATTTATAACCTTAGTGGTTAATAACAAGGGTTGAAAATTTTGACAATATGAAAAATAGTAGCTGCCTGTTATTTTATAAAATCAGTTTCTTTACCTACTATAAAATTAGAAAAATGAAAAATGATGACAGGTATATTGTGTGCAGTAAAACTGCAGCCTAACGGTATTATATTTATGAGCCATGTCTGGCTCGCATTGGTGCCTATTGTAGGTTGGCATCTCGTTTTCTTCTTTTGTTTACTGTCGCCAACACGTCTGCTAGCGTTGTCTGTCTGTGAGTGGCAGCGGCACCGTTTACCAATATCTAGTACCCATGCTATCTTTGGAAGGACGTTAAGTGTTTTCCGGGTGGGGTGTGTCGGGAGGTCGGTTGGGACGAAGCAGCAGAGAGGTCCAGCAGTGCGAGGAAATGCCGGGAGCGCTGGTGGCACGCACGCATTGCCGGATCGAGGGGCTGCAGTTGCGAGGGCTACAAACTCATTGTCCATCGGACCTAGAGCGTTGATCGGAGTGAACATTAATCCAGTAGTGAAACCTCCACTATTTGTTGATCACGCTGTTTGTTCGTGCGTTACTGCTGGCAGGGTTGCCGTGAGACAAACAGCAACAAGTGGAGCATGTCGATTGGGTGGAATCTATTAGCTGTATTCTACTGCCTCTTATTAGTTTTTAATTTTGTGTTATCATTGCTGAAGTGCAACCAGCGCTATTTTACTGCCTAGTGGCCGCTAATGTCCCAGTTACCTGCCCTGGATGTTAGCGTATTTTTGCGGCAGTGTACTTTTCCTCGTCTTGCCGATGCTGTCCGGCATGACGTGTAGTTTGACAGCCTCCTTGACTGCGGTGTGGATTGTGGTTTCTTTTCTCTACCTTGGTTGTAGTGGTTCCTTCTGCCTTTTCTATGTTTTAAACACCGGATTCTGAAAACACTGTGCTGTTTGTCACTTCGTCTTCGCTTGAATTGTTCCGTTGTTGTACCGGTTATTACACGTTAGGTGGATTTGGTAAGAGTACTGATCGCCGTTTAAACTGCCCCTAGTTTGAGTTGTCATCCTGTTAGGTGAGCATAACTCTTGGCTGCCTGTCTCACCACTTAGGTGGCTGTAGAGTTTTTTCTCAGGCCGATCCTTGGAGCACTGTCTGTGGATCACTCCCTTTTTATTTGGACTGATTGTGTGAATTGTTTAAAAATAATATTTTGTTTAAATTATTGCTTTTGCTTGTGGCCTTCAAGCCACAAATTTTTTGAATTATTTCTTAATAAGGCCTTCAGCCATTAGTCCAGCTTGTGTTACAGTCAAATTTTTTAATGATTGTTTCAAAAATTATTTTGGTATTTTCAATGTGTAGTTGCCTTCCTCACTTGTAAATCAGGCCTTCAGCCGCTAGTGTTCTGAAGTATTGCTTGTGGCCTTCAGCCGACAAATAATTTTGAATTCTTTCTTAATATGGCCTTTAGCCGTCAGTATAACTTGTGTTACAGTCAATTTGTTTTGTAAATGATTGTTTAAAAATTATTTTGGTATTTTTAACGTGTAATTGTCTTCCAAATTGGTGATTCAGGCTTTCAGCCAATGTTCTGAGGTATAGTTTGTGGCCTTCAGCCGAAAAATAATTTTGAATTCTCCCTTAATAAGGCCTTCAGCCGTCAGCGTAGCTTGTGTTGCAGTCAGTTTTTTTAAAAAAGATTGTTTTTTTTTTTAATTCCTTAAATAAAGTGTATGTGTTTACTGTGCAATCAACGGTAAATGATTAGGCCCCGTCCACACCGTTTCAATTTAATGGCCGGCCGAAGTGGCCGTGCGGTTAAAGGCGCTGCAGTCTGGAACCGCAAGACCGCTACGGTCGCAGGTTCGAATCCTGCCTCGGGCATGGATGTTTGTGATGTCCTTAGGTTAGTTAGGTTTAACTGGTTCTAAGTTCTAGGGGACTGATGACCTCAGCAGTTGAGTCCCATAGTGCTCAGAGCCATTTGAACCATTTTTCAATTTAATGTAAATTTCTTTTATTGATCAGTTAAATTGACAAATGTTATTAATAATTTTCATGGTACAAGATCGATTTACGAAATGGATCGCAGTGAATAATAAAAATGTATTATCAGAAGAAAAATAGTCTTTCGTCAATTGTATATGTTCAGACATATCTACAGAGGAGATATACAGTTTCAATAAGAAAATTATCCCAGTTCCGAACAAATTTATACGGAACCCAACATTTCGGTGTGATAGTTCCTAGGAGGTAAGGTTCATTATACGCGGATTTCTCATTCAAAATTTATGTTTGTGAGGACATTGTATTGTGGCTTGTGTAAGGAAGAGGGACGTCTACAAGGTCTCGTCGAAGTCTGGCAATGACAGAATCATGACATATGGAGATTGCGGTTAACTGTTCCGTTAAACTGTTGCTTGCATTGACCAGCAGCTCACGCCATGCGTGAAGTCAATGGCCCTCAGAGAATAGCGCCTGACATGGCAGAGACGTTGTTCGCTTAGCCTAAGTAGCGTTTCTCCTTTTTGAGGGTGCAGGGATAATATTGAACGTGTCTGTCTATCTGTTTCCACACTGCCAACCCTGTCCACTCAAACATTTATCCTGTTCCAACTCAAGTGAAACTATCCGCAATAGAGACCGAATACTCAGATCCTCGAATAAGCGCAACGGATACTACATTGAAATTGTCCTTGATTTGGGCCTGGGTCTGTGTCCCACTTCGTAACTGGTTATCTTATTCTCACCTTTGTCAATGTTTCTATCACGTTCTAAGAATAAATATATCTTCCAGTTCTCTTGACAAATTTTCGAATGTATTAAAATTTGCGCTGTAAATTATTCTTCAAACCAATAACCAAGTTTCATTACTTTCGCACAACTAATCTCAAGATCAAATATCTGCTGGAACACCTCAAATAAAATTCACTTGCACTGTACATGTTTTTTGAACATTTTCTTCAGGCATCTGTCAACAGCGCAAAATTTGTTCTACAAATTTAATAACATAAAGCGGTGTTCCTTTATTGCACTACCGATTTCAGTTACAAACCATTATCTGGTACCTGTATCGTCATAATTGTAACATGTGTCACAAATGTAACTACAATCGCAAAAATAAAATGGAAATTGTCACTTGACGTGTTTTACAATTAAGTTTGGTTCTAGGATGCTACACTGCCTATGTATGTTCTGGTAGACATATTTTCCTTTAACTTATTCTTAGCGCTGTACTAACTGTAAGCTGACATGTTGCTGGATGAGATTTGATCTTTATTGATAAACAACAATGTTTGTAGTCAAGACTGCATGTTGAAACATTTTTGTTTCCTCAACGACCAGTTTCGACTGGTCTAGCTGTCATCTTCGGATCTTCTGGAAATAATATATTGTGTATGAATTGTACAAGCATAACCAGATCACACTCCATTTATAAGAAACAGGCGCCACAATGGCGTATCAGGCACTTAAAAAGGAGCAATTAAAACGTGCGTAGAGCTAATGTGCTATGCAATATGTACTTGTGCTATGTACATTTTAAGTATCCTGTTTTGTGTATTTAACAGGCCGATGTGGTGCCTAAGTTTTATAAATGGAGTGTGGTTCATTTATGGTTGTATGATTCATGCACAGTAATGTTTCTTCCAGAAGATCCAAAGATGACAGCTAGATCAATCGAAACCCGTCACTGAGAGAATAAAAATATTTCAACATGCAGTCTTGGCTGCAAAATTTCTTATTTATCAACTCGATTAATTTAAGCCATATATTTCCATAAACCTCATCATGATTATATGGAGCATACATTTTATTTTTTATGTCTGCTCTGTGCTATGTTCTGTATTTTTGTCCTTTAATTATCTTCATTTATGCTTGATCTTATCAGCATCGTATTGTGGATGACCTATGTAAATTGCTAGTTTATTCTTGATTTTGATAAGTATGAAAATAGAAACAAAAGATAAGACAAGTTACTTTCCCAACTCTGTAAGAGTGTTGCATGTGAACTGTTTCCTTACGGCTGTGTCTTTGCCAAATACTATGTTACCGTCATATATTTCTATTTTTTCATTGCATTTCTTCAGTAATGTATTATCACCTATTTTTAATTGTTATTTTCTACTGTACAATGGTGTATTTGTTATCTACATAGAATTTGACTAGAGGTTACCTTTAGCAGACTGACGTATGTTGTAGTTTCTAGTAACGTTCTCCACTTTATTTTGTGACTTTTCTGTAGTCTCATCATGTCGACTGCTATTTATATTGTACTCATTAGTATGACCACTAAGAAGTATGTATATTACCAACATCTTTCTCTATGTTCCTCATCGCTCGTATTTATGATCAAATAATCTGTGTTGCTGCACTCATCTAACTTGACAACGTCCGCCCCAGGTAGCTTAATGACCAGCGCGACGTAATGTCATACCTAACGGCCCGAGTCGATTCCCGGCTGGGTCAGAGATTTTCTCTCTCAGAGACTGGGTATTGTGTTGTCCTTATCATCATCATTTCATCCCCATAGACACGCAAGTCGCCGAAGTGGCGTCAACTCGAAAGACTTGCACCAGGCGAACGGTCTACCCGATGGGAGGCGCTTGCCACATGGTGTATATATACTTGACAAAAGGAACTATTGTTTTTCCTCATAAATCAAATTGTATCACTTTCCCTAAGAGAAATTCTCGCAGTTTCATAATTATGTTGGTATGAAGTACGTATATGATGGCAGTTATGTTTATTGGCCCTGCATACAGCTCTTAATGCTGTTGATATTTGAACACAGATTGTTCGTGCTGTATTTTTTATATAGCACTAAAAAAACTCTGTTGTGTAACTTCCCATTTTTACTGAATTATGACTTGTCTACCGCTATGGTGAAACTGTTTTCTAGCGTACTATGGCTGATATTTCTTGTTAGTCTTGATCTCTGCATTCCATTGGTTGCTCTTTGTGATCTGCGTGCATTGACTTGTTTATACTTAACCTATGCGTATGCAGCTCGTCTTGTCGGTTTATAATGCACCCTTACGTCACTTCTCAACTGCAGCCTAAATGACCTGGTTTTGCCAATGAGTGTGTCAACAACTGCATTCCAAGGTTTCCATTTTCGTAAAATATAAGATGTATTTCTTCGAGTTTCGTTAAGTACTACAGAGTATTGTTCCCATCATTTACATTTTATTTTTGTAATTGTAGTTACATTTGTGACTCACGATCCAATTACGATGTACAGGCACCAGATGATGGTTTGTAACTGAAACCGGAAGTACGATAAAAGAACCCAATGCATCTTTATGTTATGAATTTTGTAAATCATGTATTTTTTCCATCTGTCTTTCAAATATCAAGTCATTAACACTTTCTCCTTTTTCAAAATAGCCTTACCTGGCTCATTGTGAGATTATTAAAGCAGTCAGCAAATTAAACAAAACAAAGACTGGCGTTTTACGTAGTTAATTTCATCTTGAACAACAGCAAAGCCGTCTTTACGCTCCATGGTGGTATAAATAATAATAATACTTCTGTATATGAGGATAAGAACACATATCAGATAATTAATAATATTTCTAAGTATTAAGATTAAACAATATTATTTCCTCACACATTGTCTGGCTTGTGAACAATGGCATCGGTGACTGAGGTCATGCGTTTGCTAAGAATTTTTACATTACCTTGTGAAATATCAAACTTCTTGCAGTAAAATTGGTGTGAAGATTGATTTATGGTTCTTTTGTGCTAGGACTTTATAATTTTCCAGCAGATTGCACACAAACCTCTGCCATGTCGCAACCGCTTACATCATTGCTAAAACTACTAAAATGAAAAAAAGACATAGAGATTAATGAAATACATATTCAAGAACTCATTTATGCACATAAATTATGAGTAGACACTCACATATAAGTACAAATTGTTGCTTGGCAGCATATTAATATAAATGAGTACGTCGATGCGCCTCTTTAAATCTTCTTTGATTCAGTATGTAACAAAATGTCTGGAGCACTGACAAAATGCGTCAGTACAGAAAAAGATTATTTCACCACTCTGAGTAGCGCGAGTGGAGTCAGAGCTGAAGTACAATATTAAACGTTTGCTGTTTATCACCGCACCTACATATTGTTTATCGATAGCGCTTTATATCATGTATTTGACAACCCGAAAAAATTATACTATCACTTTCGCGTGGAGATGAGCCCTTAAAGTGGCCACTAAACTGTCGCCCTGCTGTCACCCAAGCTCTTACGGCTGCTGCGTGGTATCACAAAAATTCTTTCTATCAAATTTCTGGAAGAAATTCATATACAGTTTGTTCACATTTGTGCAGTAGTCTGGTCACTCAACAATGTGTCTCATGACATTCTCCTAGCTGTATTAGTTATCTGAGGGAGTAAAACAGATGTATGAATGGTTGACATTGGCGTACAGCTACAAATGCCCTCTCTAAGAGAAATAAATACTGTCTAAAACGAAACTTAGTGCAGATTAAAACTGTGTGCCGGACCGAGACTCGAACTCGGCTCCTTTGCCTTTCGCGGGCAAGTGCTCTACCAACTGAGCCACCCAAGCACGACTCACGCCCCGTCCTCACAGCTTTACTTCCGCCAGTACCTCGTCTCCCACCTTCCAAGCTTTACAGAAGCTCTCCTGCGAACCTTGCAGAACTAGCACTCCTGAAAGAAAGGCTGTGGCTAAACCATGTCTCCGCAATATCCTTTCTTTCAGGAGTGCTAGTTCTGCAAGGTTCGCAGAAGAGCTTCTGTAAAACTTGGAAGGTGGGAGACGAGCTACTGGCGGAAGTAAAGCTGTGAGGACGGGGCGTGAGTCGTGCTTGGGTAGCTCAGTTGGTAGCAGTTGCCCGCGAAAGGGAAAGGTTCCGAGTTCGAGTCTCGGTCCGGCACACAGTTTTAATCTGCCAGGAAGTTTCATATCAGCGCACACTTCGCTGCAGAGTGAAAATCTCATTCTGAAATACTGTCTAAATTGATGAATCGGTCGGAGAAAGTCACAAGTTGGGTCAGTTGCAGATTGATGTCTTCAAAATATTAAGTTCTTAGTTAGCGATGAATATACCCTTCCAGAATTACAGGTGTAGTCTCAGATCTCTGTGAGTCACTGTTTTAATATATATAATTCTCAATATGTATTATTCTCAATAATATCAAATGGTTGAAATGCCTCTGAGCACTGTGCGACGTAACTTCAGAGGTCATCAGTCGCCTAGAACTTAGAACTAATTAAACCTAACTAACCTAAGGACATCACACACATCTGTGCCCGAGGCAGGATTCGAAGCTGCGACCGTAGCGGCCGCTCGGTTCCAGACCGTAGCGCCTAGAACCACTCGGGCTGGCTAAATAATATCAATTATATTCTTCCATTCACGTTTATCTTCATGCATATGGATGGTGTCTGCTGCAGAGTTAACCAGTATATACTTATTTATGCTTATGTATAATGTTCAATATATTCTTCCAAATATTACATTGCATTTATCGTTTTCCATGGATCCCTTGGAGAGGAGTATCTGGGATGTGGAAAGAGTCAAAGTTTTTTTTCACTCAGATACATAGGTATTGTACAATTCTAATGCAGTCAGAGTTACGAGCTACAATCTTGTGAAGATATTCATCGATGGAGCAGAAGTAGTTGACTAACAGGAAGTTCTTTAATTCATGCTGAAACCGATCTTTATCACTCTCAAGACCTTTTATATGCTCTGGCAAGTGGCAAGTTATTGAATATTTGAGTACCCATGTATTTGACTCCTTTTTGTATCATTGTCAAGCTTTTATAGTCTTTATACAGATTGTTTTTGGTTCTGGTATCATAATCATGCATTGCACTATTTTGTGTAAAAAGAGACATGTTGGAAATGACAAAGGACGTCAATGAGTAAATGTACTGGGAAGAAGTAGTTAGAATACCAAGTTTGTTAAAGATGTCTCTGCATGATGATCTAGGACTGACACCAAGTATAATTCTAATGACTCGTTTCTGAATTTTGAAAATGTTCTCTTTGTGAAAGGAATTTCTCCAAAAGATGATTCCATAACTCATTAGTGAATGGAAGTAGGCCGAATAAACTAACTTCTTCATTTTTAAATCACCTATTTCTGCTATCATGCATATTGCAGTTGAACTAATGCGTTTCGTTAAATCTAGAGTGTGAGTTTTCCACTTTAGGTTGTGGTCAATTTGTTGCCCTAAAAATTTGACACTGTCTACAGCTTTAATTTTGTTGTTTGAATACATTATACTTATAGGGTCAGGTATTCTCTGTGAGGTACTTAACCTGTATGTACTGGGTCTTGTCAAAATTCAGTGACAATCCATTTGCTGTGACCCACCCACTGATACGAGTATTTCATTAACTGATTGCTCAGTGAGATCATGGATACTTTTTTCTACCAATACGTGTATCGTCTGCAAATAAGACAAAATTTGCATTTTGTGACACTGCACATGGAAGGTCATTAATATGTAATAGAACAACAAGGGACGTAAAATAGAGCCCTGGGACACACCTTGTCTTATGGTTTTATGTCTTGAATGGCTATTGTTATATGGTAAGCCTGATACAGAAACACACTGTTTTCTATTAGAAAGATAGGATGAGAACCATGAGCCTGCTACTCCTGTTATCCCACAATATTTTAACTTTTGTGCAAGGATATCATGCTTAACAGTCAAAAGCTTTAGCCAGATCACAGAATATTCCAAGTGGTAATAACTTTTGATTTATTGATTCTAACATATCATCTGTAAAAGTGAATGTAGCTTGATCAGTTGACAATCCTTTCTGAAATCCAAACTGATTTTGAATGAGAATATTTTTCTGTACTGTTTATAAAGTCTGTTGTATACAATCCTTTCAAACACTTTTGAAAATATTGCCAATAATGAAATGGGACAGAAGTTTTCGAGTGATGATTTGTCTCCTTTTTTGTGTAATGGTTTGACAATAGCATATTTAAGCCTATTTGGGGAGGGATTCATTACATAAGTAACTCAGTATGTCACAAAGTTCTGAGGAGCAACATTTAATTATAGTAGTGCTGATTTCATCATAACCACTGGAACATTCCTTTTCAAGAGAGCTAATAATATTACAAATCTCTTTCAGTGAGGTAGGATATAGTTGAATTTTGTCAGACTTCTGTGGAAATGCATTTTTTAAATATTTTAAGCTATCTTCTGCGGAACTATGCAAATCCAAGTTGTTTGCTACTGAAAGGAGAAAGCCCGCATCTCGTGGTCGTGCGGTAGTGTTCTCGCTTCCCACGCCCGGGTTCCCGGGTTCGATTCCCGGCGGGGTCAGGGATTTTCTCTGCCTCGTGATGGCTGGGTGTTGTGTGCTGTCCTTAGGTTAGTTAGGTTTAAGTAGTTCTAAGTTCTAGGGGACTTATGACCACAGCAGTTGAGTCCCATAGTGCTCAGAGCCATTTGAACCATTGAAAGGAGAAAGTTGTTGAAAGTGTTTGAAATTTTGGAGGTATCTCTAATCAACTCATTATTTACATTTAACATAATTTCCTTATCTGCCTGATTTGTTGTTCCTGTTTCACTTTTTACTATATTCCATATAGCTTTTATCATTTTGTTAGAGTCATTTATTTTTAATCCTCATGCATATAATGGGGTTTGTTATCAGTTAACCAGCATGTACCTATTTCTTCTTTTGTAATAACTTTCTTTGTCATAAATCATCATCTCCTTAAACTCTTCTTTCTGTACATAAATGCTCTGATTTTCAGTATTCCCCTTTCCATTTAGTTTAAATACAATAAATGTAAAGATCGTTGTTCATCCAGCTCTGCTATAGTGACCGCAACATCTACGAGAGAGCTCCAGTCATGTGACTGCAATGTAGGTTAACAGCTCCATCCAGTGACTGCAATATTCATTTTGACAGTTCGAAAAGAGTGGCTGCAAGGTTTATTTTAAGCAGATCCACCCAGTGACTGCAATATCAGTTTACTGACTCCAAAAAGTGACTACAATGAGATTGTACAAATATGCATCTACTCACTTTGCACATATAGTTATGTACACTGTTTATAGTACCTTCAAATTATTGGTCATCTTAAACTAAGTAACATAAATATATTTTCTTGAACATTGGTGTCACTTACTTACACCCCAACTACTTGACATTTCATATTAATTTCAAAACTGAATGCAATTAATTTATGTAAATATATCCCATTTTTACCTTAAAACATTAACTGGTTTGTTTTCGACATATGCAGAGCATATTCCGCAACTAACTTTACAGTATGACATTAGACATCGGTAGCAGGAATAAATCTTTCACTACGAGTGCATAACAGAGTGTCAGCCTTTTTGCAAGTACAATACAATTGTTCTGCTTTAATACCTAAACATCCTCATTGGAAATTTTCTTTTATTGTTCCTGGAATACATACATACAGATGTTGTTGTTTAAATTACATGTGTATGTCACCTAATTTTAGATTTTCTGTGCCCAGAGGTTGCCAGCAGATATTAGCCACAGGTTCAATTTATTATACCATGTCGTCTACAAACAAGCATGGGAAGAGGAATTAAAATTTCGAGTATATAATTTTGCTACATAGCTTACATTGTTCACATATAGTATCATTTACTGATCTCGCAGTAGCTAATTTATTTTAGACGTTGGCAGCGAAAATAAATCTTCCACTCCGTGTATTTAGGTTTGCTAATGTAACTGAACTTAGATTTCATTTAGACCTAATTCATGCATTATAATTAAGAACACGAGATGCTTGTAAATGAAATGATTATATTTCATGCCGTGCGGCATTTCTCGTATTTAACAGCAGTATTTAATTTTTTTTAGCCGGCTTTTAAAGATTTCAGTCAACATTCATTTACTTAGTAACTCCACAAAAGTGACGGTTATATTCATTCATGTAATAAGCATATCCACTAAAAAGACTACACAACAGCGTCCTCGAGAGTTTTCTTTATCCGCCCGCATCTCGTGGTCGTGCGGTAGCGTTCTCGCTTCCCACGCCCGGGTTCCCGGGTTCGATTCCCGGCGGGGTCAGGGATTTTCTCTGCCTCGTGATGGCTGGGTGTTGTGTGCTGTCCTTAGGTTAGTTAGGTTTAAGTAGTTCTAAGTTCTAGGGGACTGATGACCATAGCTGTTAAGTCCCATAGTGCTCAGAGCCAGCCAGTTTTCTTTATCCTTTCACTATGTTGCTCTTAACTAGCGATGTTATTATAACTACTTAACTTCTACTGCTGCAGCTGAAAACAATTTAACTCTATTAACATTTATTACATTAAGTATATTGAAGCATCAACGAATGGGCGAGTTGATTAAGCTCGTGGTGATGGGCACGCCCAGACGCGGTAGATACTTCCTCTCGTTCTGTCATGTAATCACATCGACGCTTCTTCCTGAGCTGGCTGCATAGAACCGATCGCCACTTAACATGCCACTTTAGTGCCATGTCTCGTGTCAGGGGTGCAGGGATACTTGTCAGCCTCCTACCAGTTCTACACAGTATGCAGTGCTCCAAAGAGACCAGTGTGCGTTGTTAACGGCGTGACTAATATTTTGTCCTGCTGACTAAAATGTAACGCTAATAACCGAAACTGGCAGTTTTTTCTTTCCTTTTTTTTTTTTTTTTTGAGTCATCAGTCTTCTGACTGATTTGATACAGTCTGCCACGAATTCCTCTACTGCGCCAACCTCTTCATCCCGGAGTAGCACTTACAACCTATGACCTCAATTATTTGCTGGATGTACTGTAATCTCTGTCTTCCTCTACAGCTTTTGCCCCCTACAATTCCCTCTAGTACTATGGAAGTCATTCCCTCATGCCTTAACAGATGTCCTATCATCCTGTCCCTTCTCCTTATCAATGTTTTCCACATATACCTTTCCTCTCCGATTCTGCGCAGAACCTCCTCATTCCTTACCCTTTTAGTCCACTTACTTTTCAACATTTGTCCGTAGTACCATATCTCAAATGCTTCGATTCTCTTCTGTTCCGGTTTTCCCACAGTCCATGTTTCACTACCATACAATGTTGTTTTCCAGACGTACATTCTTAGAAATTTCTTCCTCAAATTAAGGCCGATATTTGATATGAGTGGACTTCTCTTGGGCAGGAATGCCCTTTTTTCCAGTGCTAGTCTGCTTTTGATGTCCTCCTTGCTCCGTTTGTCATTGGTTATTTCGTTACCTAGGTCATAGGATTCCTTAACTTCGTCTACTTCATGATCATCAATGCTGATGTTAAGATTCTCGCTGTTCTCATTTCTACTATTTCTCATTACCCTCGTCCTTTTTCGATTTACTCTCAGCCCATACTCTGTACTCATTAGACTGTTCATGCCGTTCAGCAGATCATATAATGCTTCTTCACTTTCGCACAGGATAGCAATGCCATCGGCGAATCGTATCACTGATATCCTTTCACCTTGAATTTTAATTCCAATCTTGAAACTTTGTTTAATTTCCATCATTGCTTCCTCGATGTACAGACTGAACAGAAGGGACGAAAGGCTACAGCCTTGTCTTACACCCTGTCTAATACGAGCACTTTGTTCTTGCTCTCTGCAGCTCCCTCTAGTATCATGTAAGTCATTCCCTGACGTTTTAACAAATATCCTATCATCCTGTTCATTTTCCTTGTCAGTGTTCTCCGCATGTTCCTTTCCCCTCCAGTTTTGCGCAGAGCGCCCTCATTCCTTACCTTATCAGTGTAATGGTACTTGAATTGCGTAACCATTGCGGCACCTAACCTCAACCTCTCGATACCAGCAATATTCTACTGTGTTTCTGTAAAATATTTAACATATTTCTGTGACAACATTCAGATTTGATTTCATTAATGTATAGGTACTTCGATACGTCGATATGTATATATTGGAATGATATTATTCTCATGTGTATTCTTCCTTTTGTCACTATGATCTTTGACGTACTTGTAACTCTGAATTTTGGGTGCGTAAGCGGTTATTAGAGAGTCAAGTCTTGGTCGTCATGTTGAAAAGGCGCAAATTGTAGTCAGTTTATGAAATGTGAACGTTAACACTGAGGAAGATATTTTCAAGTATGTTTTATATTCTGAAGTGATGTTGCAACAAAAGTAATAAAAAGGAAGTGCAACTTAAATTCGAAGCGCTGATTACTTTTTTACATCACCATTGTCCTAACTTGCAAAAGTTTAATCTTCAAGAATGATTTGTGAAGCGCATCTATAAAACTTTTGAATATCTTAGAATGACACCTAGGCCTCTTTGCATCCGAGCTTGGAATCATCAATACCTAGATTTTCAACGATTGAGCCATGAGTTCACAACGAGACGAGCGTGGGAAACACGAAAAGATGAGTGCCTAGTTTATCCATTATTTCAAGAAATGACTTTATTAACTGTACTCTAATGATACCTGCCACATAATATAACTTTGTTGTTGCCCGAAAATGCAATATTTAGCAGCGTGAGCAACACTACAATCATAATTAATGTTTGACCTTTGTTGTAGTAGGGTTGTTAGATCAGTCCACCTAATTTTTAACATTCGTCTGTAGCACCAAATATCAAATGATTCGATTCTCTTCTGATCCTGTTTTTCCACAGTCCATGTTTCACTACCATAAAATGTTGTGCTCCAAACGTACATTCTTAGAAATTTCTTCCTCAAATTAAGGCCTATGTTTGACACCAGTAGACTTCTCTTAGCCAGGAATGCACTTTTTGCCAGTGCTAGGCTGCTTTTGACGTCCTCCTTGCTCCGTCCGTCATTGGTTATTTCGTTACCTATAGTCTGGGAGACGAGTCTTTGGTATTGACAGCTCGGTAGCGTCTTTCCGTTGCCTAGCGACCGCAGGCAGGCAGCCAATGACGGCCTGACTTTGAGCGGGTAGCAAGGGCCACGTTGCCGCTCTGAAACCCGGTAGCGCGCGCTTATGAAACTTACCAGAGTCTCGCGTGCAGGCGGTGCGGTCGTTCGTCGTTTGTCTGAAGTTGAATTCGCAGTTTATTTCGTTTTTGTTGTTTTTAGTGTTTCTTTGTTTATGTTTCGTTGTAGACAATGTCTAGTGCGGCGGGTAGTACCAGCTCAACACAAGAAGTGAAACGGAGGAAGAAAAGTGTGCTACACACCCAGGCCCGTGAATTCGTGGGCTCTGTGAGGGATTACTTTGAGAAAGAAAAGGACAAAGGTGGGACCTTAATTCCTGTTGTTCAGGTTGTGAAGAGAACTGCAACAACATTGAAAATAAGTAAGAACGCTGTTGTAAAGATAGGGAAAGAACAGTATAGTGTAGATTGTGACGAGAGTGGCACAACAAAGCTGCACACACCAGGAAAGAAGCGACCGAGAAATAAGCAGGTGACAGCTTTGGACGATTTTCAGAAAGACGCTATTCGTCGTTATATATACAGCTATCTAAATTACTGGTGTCGCTTCAGAAAGACGATCTTTTTAAAGGGAGCAAATTTTCATTGCGTACAGTGTTGAAAGACATAGGCTTCAGCTATTCACTGTTTAACGGACGCAAAATATTAATGGAAAGGACAGATGTAATTGCATGGCGGTGCAGATTTCTGCGCAGGATCGTGGGTGTGGAATTCGAAAGTATAGTGTGGTTAGATGAAACTTGGGTCAATGCCAGCCATTCTTTACGTAGAGACTGGAATGATGGAACGCCCGAGGGGACAATGGCAGTGCCTGTTGGCAAAGGAGGGCGTATTATTGTCTTACATGCAGGAACATCGAAAGGTTTTGTGCCAAACTGGTTGAAAATGTTTCGCTCAAAAAAGACGGGAGATTACCATGAAGAAATGAACAGTGTAGTATTTCAAGAATGGTTCGAGACATCGCTTATGACGAATCTGACAAGTCCATCAGTGATTGTTATGGACAATGCGCCTTATCATTCTGTTGTTCACGATAAGGCACCAACCTTGGCAACAAAAAAAGACGATATCATTCAGTGGTTGAAACGGCGAAAAGTAGATTTCAGAGAAGATTTAAGGAAGGCGGAACTGCTCGAAATTGTGGCACAAAAGAAACCCCAATTTCCAACATATGTAATTGACGAGATTGCTAAAAGGCACGGGCATGAAATCGTTCGGCTTCCTCCATACCACTGTCACTTCAATGCAATTGAAGGAGTGTGGGGGCAGATAAAAAATTACATTGCTGCAAAAAATAAAAAATTAACTATCTCTGAAGCGGAAACTCCCCTTCCAGCAGCTATCAATAAAGTGACAAGCGAGACGTGGGCTAAAATTGTAAACAGCACTGCAAGTGCCATCAGAGAGGCGGCCAAAACCGTAGGGGTTGTGGAAGAATGCATCGAAAATTTAATTATACATCTGGGAGAGAGCAGTGATAGTTCGAGTAGTGCTGAGGAAGACAATGTCAAATCAGATTCTGACAGTGATGTGAGTGGTGTTTTTCCATTACAGTAACTACAACGTATTCAGGAATGTAAGGAGGGAGTTTGCTATCGATCTACAACCAGATCATCATATTGTGAGTACTTTCTTCTTCAGATTATAACTCTTAATACACTGACCTATTATTCTGTAGCTTGTAGTAGAACAAATTAACAATGCTAATACTTAACAATGGAAACCAAAACTGCTAATGTTCAACAACTTGCGAAAATAGTTTTCATTTCAGTTGTGAAGTTAACAAATAACTTTATTATGTTTCAGCATCTTAGATACTTGTACCAAATAGCTCTTATCAGTTTTCGAGTTAATATATTTCAAGCATCAACATTAAATAAATTCACGCGTACCAATACGACATGTATTTTGTCTCGCTTTTATTTCTGCTGCTAGAGAATGCGTGTAGCAGACAAGGCGCCGCGTGCTGTGAGCCACGTTCGGCAACAGCGCCGTCTGCCCGCCGGAACTGTCAGTACCAATCACTCGTCTCACGGACTATAGGTAGTTGGATTTCTTAACTTCGTCTACTTCATGATCATCGATGCTGATGTTAAGTTTCTCGCTGTTCTCATTTCTGCTGCTTCTCATTACTTTCGTCTTTCTTCGATTTACTCTCAAAATGGTTCAAATGGCTCTGACCACTATGGGACTTAACATCTAAGGTCATCAGTCCCCTAGAACTTAGAACTACTTAAACCTAACTAACGTAACGACATCACCATCTAGAGGGTTGGATCCCCTCCTTCGAAAGCGTCAGATTGCAAAGCCTGGGCTACTCTCAGGGTGGAATCTCCGTCTTCGAAGATTGTGTGTGTCTGTCTGTCTGCCCGCTGCTGTCGCTGTTCGTTCGTTCGTTCGTTCGTCCGTCCGTCCGCCTGCTGGCTGTCCATCGCCGTCGTCGTAACCGCTGCCGCTGCCGCCGCCGCCGCCGCCGCCGCCGCCGCCGCCGCCTGCTGTTCGTCCGCCTGTTCGCCGCCGACGCCGACGCCGACGCCGACGCCGCCTGCTGTTCGCCGCTGCCCATCGCCGACGCCGACGCCGACGCCGCCTGCTGCACGTCCGTCTGTCCGTCGCCGTTCGTCTGCAATGAGTACTCCCACCTCCACCGTCATCTACACCTCCCCCTCCCCCTCTCCCACAGTCACTTCCTGGAGTGCCGCCTCTGGCCTCCCTCCTTCCACCTCCCCTTCCCTTCCTCCACTTACCCACCCCCCTATCTCCTCCCCTGCTGTATACCCACACCTCTACACCCTTCCTCCAGCCTCCACACCCTCAACAGCTCCCACTACTACCCCCGCCCTCACGTACGCCTCTGTTGCCGCCTCTGCTGCCGCCCCTCAGGTGGTTGGCTTCCCCTCTCTCACCGACCCCGTCGCTTCGTCTTCTGCATCTCCCGCACGCATCACGTTGCGCCGAGCCACCATCACCACCACTGAACCAGCTGCTTCTCCCGGTGCCTCCACTACGCCACAGGGATCTGCCACCCGCCACCTCCCTCTCCTCCCCGTCCCTCTCCCCTCCTCCCAGCCTCCAGTCTCCAAAAAACCCCAAAAGCGCGTCCTTACCGACTCTGCTCCCGCCACTTCCCACAAAAAATCAACGCCACCTCCCCCTCCCCCTCCCCCTGCCGTCACCATGGACACCACCCCTCCTCCTGCCACCCCTACCTTGGCCCCCACCCTCCACACCTTTGTCCTGTCCACTCCCGATCCTAAGTTCCTCGACGCTCGTACCCTCACCAAGGAAATACGAAAGTACTTACCTGGTGCTCCCATCTCCCAACTCATTCCCCGCAGGGACTCAGTCCTTATCAAGTCCCCATCCCCATCATTTCACACAGACCTCCTGTGAAAACTCCCACGAGTTATGTTTGGCCCCCACGCCTCTCTGACACCCTTCCTTTCCGCTTCCACTCCTCGTCAGCCCCAGCCTCCCCGTCGCCCCCCCACCTACACCGCTGTGATCACCAAGCTCAGCCCGGTGATCACAGAGGATGAAGTGTTGGTAGAATTGAACTCCCACCCGGACTTGGACATCCGCTCTGCTCGCCGTATCCACAATGCCTCTGGTCCCACCTACCTCATGCGGGTATTCTCAGAGTCCGCCCCGTCCATAGACCACCTCCTCACCCAGGGTGCCCTGATATACCACCGTCGCCACCCTGTTGAATCCTCCAAATCCCCTCCCCAATCCTACCGTTGCCAACGGTGCCTGATGTACAATGACCACCTGACTCCCAACTGCAAAAACCCCCCCACCTGTCCCCATTGCAAGGCCTCCCACTTTCTCAAGAACTGCCCCAACCTCGCTGCTCCTCCTTCCTGTAATACCTGCAATGGCCCCCATCCCACATACTCCTACAAGTGTAAAGCTAAACCCCCTCCAGCCACCCCTGAACTTACAGTCCCAGTTCGTCCCGTCGATCCTCCTGTCCATCCTAACAATTCCCTCCGTCCACCCCCCACGGCCGAGGACATCATCTGGTTCATTACCGTTGTACTCCAAAACATTCACCCTTTTCAGCGCCCGCACACCTTCCAACAAATATCCCTTGCTGCTCGCTCTGTGTTCCACCTGAACACCTTCGCCACTTACTCCCACAACCAAGCCCACTTCACCTTCACCCGCCTCGACACCCTAGTTTAAGTCTCTTCCCTTCCCTCTCTTCCCCCCCTCCTTCCCGTCATGGCGCGGCACGAGTCTCGCATCCTCTTCCAGAACATTCGCTCCTTCCGCTCCAACAAATACCTCCTCATGCACACCCTCTCCCACCACCAGGTCGACGCCTTCCTCCTGAATGAAACCTTTCTCCAGCCCCACCATTCTGTCCGCTCCTCCCCCTATATCCTCCACCGCACTGATGCTCCTGGTCCTCGTGCGCAGGGTGGAGTCGCGATTGGCCACCTTAAGCATATCCCCGTCCGGCCACAACCTCTCCTCAATGACCCCACTGAACACCTTATCCTTAGCGTCTTCTTCCCCTCCCTCACCATTACCTGTGCCACCATCTATGTCCGCTCCACTGCTCCTCTTCCTTATGACTTCATCTCACACATTGATCACACCTTCTCCACCTATGTGATTGCCGCCGACCTCAACGTCCATAGCCGCACTCCTGCTGCCCTTCGGCGGTGGCATCAGTTCCTCTCCACAATCCAGGGTGACCTTGTTCCCATTCCCCAGCACACCCGACCCGAAAGTAACACCACCCCCGATGTTGTCATTGCCTCCGCCAACCTCCTTGGGCGTATCACTGTCGCCGTCCTTGACCCCACAGGTAGCGATCACCTCCCTGTCCTTCTCACCATAACGTCTGCAAACCGCCCCCCTCCAGCTCCGCAACCTGCACCCCCTCCCAAGGTCGTCCATGACTATCGCCGTGCCAACTGGGCTGCCTACCGGGACTCCATCTCCACCCAGGTCGAAAGCCACCCTCTTACCTATCGCCATCCTGACGACATCATCCGCGCCTCGTCCTTCCTTCAGACGGTAATTACTGACGCCGTGGAGGCCCATGTTCCTACTAAAACCATCCACCCACACCGTCCCACTCTCCTTCCGCGGGCTGTCCTCCTCCTCCGTGAATCCCGCCGCCTCTATCGCTCCTTCCTCCGCACTCGTGACAGGGATACACTCCAACGCCACCGGCAAATACAGCGACACGTACGGAACCTTATTACAGCAACGAAACGCCGGGACTGGCGCCAGACCTGCACACGACTCAATGCCACCCTCCCTATCAACTCCTCCAAGTACTGGTCTGCCTTCCATCGTCTTACTGGTTCCCTTTCCGCTCCCCACTACCCCCTTCTCCATAACGATCGCCCCCTTCCAGACAACCTCAGTAAGGCCAACCACTTCGCTTCCCACCTTTCCGAGGTCTTCTCCATCCCCGATGATCCCCACTTTGATTATTCTCTTTTCCCCACCGTCATGGAACGTGCTGATACCTCAGTCGCTCCACTTGCTCCTAGTCTCCAGTACTTGGGGCAGTTGCCCCCCTCGGATGTCAACACTCCCATCACAGCACAAGACATTAAACTTCTCCTCCAGTCCAAACGCAACACGGCCCCTGGTCACGACTGTGTCACCTACCGTCACCTTCGAGAAAGCCCCTATTCCTTCCTAACTGTCCTCGCCCATCTCTATAATGTCATCCTCTCTACTGGCTTCTACCCTGACCTGTGGAAGACCTCCCGCGTCCTCCTCTTCCTCAAACCCAACAAACCCCCTTCTGCCGCCTCTTCCTATCGTCCCATCTGCCTCACCTCCGTCTTCAGTAAGGTCCTTGAATCCATCCTCTCCCACCGTATCCATCGGCACCTTGCTCAACACCACCTCCTCCCCCTTACCCAGTGTGGCTTCCGACCCTCCTTCTCTGCTGATGACCAACTCCTCAACCTTGTTCACCTTCTGTCCCTCCAGCTCAACTCCCGTCGCTCCGCCATTTTTGTTTCCCTTGACCTCCAAAATGCCTATGACCGTGTATGGCATCCCGGTCTCCTCTTTAAACTCCAAACCTACGCCCTGCCTATCAATTTTGTCCGTCTGGTCGCTTCCTTCCTCTCGCACCGTCCTTCCTATGTCGCCCTCCACAACACCAACTCCCGTATCTTTTATCCCACGGCTGGCGTCCCCCAGGGTTCTGTCCTCTCCCCTCTCCTTTATCTCTTGTATACAGCTGATATGCCCAAGCCACCCCCACCAGTTCACCTTCTCCAATATGCTGATGACACCGCCTTCCTGGCTCTCTATCCTACCCTTCAAAGGTCTCAACGTACCCTCCAAACCCACCTTAACCAGTTCACCACTTGGTGTAACCAGTGGCTCCTCCGTCTCAACCCCTCCAAAACCCAGGCAATCATCATAGGCCGTACCACTCGCTCCTTTCGCCTCCAAGATTTCTACCTCACCCTTTATGGTCGTCCTATCCAACTCACCCCCACCCTGAAATACCTTGGCCTCACCCTTGACCGACACCTCACCTGGACCCCTCATCTCCTGACCATCCAGCAGAAAGCCCATTCCCGCCTCCGCCTGCTGAAACTCCTGTCCGGCCGGACATGGGGATTGCATCCTTCTACCATCCTCCACACCTACAAATCCCTCATCCGTCCTATCCTCTGTTATGCCAGCGTCGCCTGGATCTCCGCCCCCACCCGCTTTTACAAGGCCCTCCAAATCCTTGAACGCCATGCGCTCCGCCTTGCCTTCCGTATCCGCCTTCCTTCCCCCACACGGCTCCTGTATGAACTGATCCCCTTCCCCCACCTCCTCTTGTTCCTCCAACATCTCCGCATCCTTTACATTGTTCGCAGGGTTGATCCCCCCCACCCTCTGGTTTCCTCCTTCCTCTCCACCTCCCGCCCGTTGCCGCGCCTCTATCGCTGTATCCCTCCCTCTCTCCACCTCCACACCCTCCATCTCCTTCATCAGGGCAATTTCCAACGCCTCCCCCTCCCGGATGACGAACTTCGCCGTGACATATACCCTTCCTTCCAACTATAACCCGGCCTTGTTCCCCCCCCCCCCTCCCCAGGGCCCCCTTCTCCTCTTTCCTCCTTCTCCCAGAGCGGATTTTCCTCCATCCCCCCCTCCCCTGAGACCCTGCACCCCACACTTGCCTCTCTCCTTCCCACATCCCTCCCTACCTGGCCCTCTTCCGAGCGCCCCCCATTTCCCCTCCCCCATCTCTTCCCCTCCCTCCCTTCTTCAGGTCTCCCTCATCTCCTTGAACCTGGCAGATCCTCTGTATTGATCAACATCAGTGTGCCACATCAGTGTTGTGTTTCGTGCTTTTCTCGTGTGCGTCAAGAGGTGTGATTTTAATTGTGTGCTGCCTTGAGGTTCGCCGTCAGTGCTACGCTGTGTGCTATGCCAGCCGTCAACACCTTTATGCTCCAGTCATACTGTGCCTTGTGTTTCTTTTAATCGTCGCAGTGTGTGGCTTTTTGTGTGTGCTACTTTTAAACAGTTTTTTATCTCCATTTTACAGTCACCCCGTTTTTTGTATATTGCCTTCCATGATGTTCTCCCTTTTTATATCTATGTTCGCCTTCTTCTCTCCTTTGCTGTTTTTAAATGTCTTCTATTGTTTTGTTCTATGTCTTTCGGCTGAAGAGCAGCGCATATGCTGCTGCCAGCCCGCCCCGATAGGGGAATTGAAAAAAAAAAAAAAAAAAAAAAAAAAAAAAAAAAAAAAAAAAACGACATCACACACATCCATGCCCGAGGCAGGATTCGAACCTGCGACCGTAGCAGCAGTGCGGTTCCGGACTGAACGCCTAGAACCGCACGGCCACAACAGCCGGCCGATTTACTCTCAATAGATATGCTGTACTCATTAGACTGTTCATTCCATTCAGCAGATCATGTAATTATCGTTCACTTTGACTCAGGATATCAATGTATTCAGCGAACCGTATCATTGATATCCTTTCATCTTGGATTTTAATTCCACTCCAGAACCTTTCTTTTATTTCCATCATTACTTGTTCGATGTAAAGATTGAATAGTATGGGGGGAAAGACTACTGGTAGTAGTAGTGGGAAGCGAACGAAACAGCAGCGTCTCTCGCATGTGGTTAGGAGGCGCTGGATGCCGCCGGAGCCACGGAAAGCGGCTTCCGCCGTATCAGCCGCCCGGATACATTAGGGTTCTCGCATTTGTCGCCCGAGTTCGGTAAGTACCCGGCGTGGTGGCGCGGTCGACCGGCGTGACGGATGGCAGTAATCGATCAATCGTGACTGAGCGGGTGGGGGCTCCGTTGTCGCTGGCGGGGCAGCCTCGCATTAGCAGACCAGCGCACGGCGAGGAGAGGCGGGCGAGTATTTGTTCGGGCGATCCTCCCCCCCCCCCATCCCCGTCTCACCTCCTCCTCTCTCCCTCACGCGAAGGCCATTTCTCGCTCTTGTGGGACTTCAAAGGACACGATCCATGTTTAATAGAGCCACGCTCTAAAGGGCAAAGAAATGTCGTCTCGCATAAATTTCTTTCTGGGTGCCTTTTTTTCTTTTTTTTTATTAGAACAGCCCTCACACTTCTCGCCGCAGAGGAGGAAGAAGGGGGAACAAAAAAAAATCACTTCAAAGAGCTTCTCGAGATTTAAAATTTATTGGGAAACTTTGAAAGTGAAAACCGTCATTAGCAAAACGGGGAGCGGAAGTGTTAATTAAAATGGAGCGCGAGCGAGCTATCCGCGGCGACGTGTCATCTGCGCATAATGAATCACTGGTGCAGACTCACTCACAACACAACGTCGCGGGTTATGCCCACGATCAGCTTGCAAATCTAGTGGCGCTCCCCTACGGTGGCATCTCCACGGATGAGACATCGTGTCGTCTGACTTTTCGCGTAGAACGACCCACTGTATTTCATCATCATCATTTATCAACTTTGAGGTTCGCCGATAACATTGTAATTTTATCAGAGACAGCAAAGGACCTGGAAGAGCAGTTGAACGGAATGGACAGTGTCTTGAAAGGAGGATATAAGATGAACATCAACAAAAGCAAAACGAGGATAATGGAATGTAATCGAATTAAGTCGGGTGACGGTGAGGGATGTAGATTAGGAAATGAGACACTTCAAGTAGTAGATGAGTTTTGCTATTTGGGAAGCAAAATAACTGATGATGGTCGAAGTAGGGAGGATATAAAATGTAGACTGGCAATGGAAAGGAAAGCGTTTCTGCAGAAGAGAAATTTGTTAACATCGAGTATAGGTTTAAGTGTCAGGAAGTCGTTTACGAAAGTATTTTTAGTGGAGCGTAGCCATGTATGGAAGTGAAACGCCGACGATAAATAGTTTGGACAAGAAGAGAATAGACGCTTTCAAAATGTGGTGCTACAGAAGAATGCTGAAGATTAGGTGGGTAGATCACTTAACTAGTGAGGAGGTATTGAATAGAATTACGGAGAAGAGAAATTTGTGGCACAACTTGACTAGAAGAAGGGATCGATTGGTAGGACGTGTTCTAAGGCATCAAAGGATCACCAATCTAGTATTGGAGGGCAGCGTCGCAGGTAAAAATCGTAGAGGGAGTTCATGAGATTCAGAAGGATGTAGGTTGCAGTAGGTACTGGGAGATGAAGAAGCTTGCACAGGACAGAGTAGCATGGAGAGCTGCATCAAACCAGTCTTTGGACTGAAGACCACAACACACGAACAACACACATTTATTGCATTACGGGCCTTTTAGGCCTACATCAGAAGAAAAAGGGATTCAAAGCACAATATAAAAAGAATAGTAATACGTCGCACGGCTGGCGCCAGTACCTCTTTTTGTAGTGTCATCTTTGCCATCGATTTCGCTTTGCCGGCCGCGAGTCGGTTGTTCATCGCAGGTTCGGCTGTTTAAGTCTGCAGCCGGAGGCAGCAACTCGCACGTTGTGGTATGTCGGTTACGGTCACAACGGGGTCTGGAGGTTGGCCCCTACTTGGTGTGCAAGCTCATTATGCGCGGTATTACTTGAGCGCTGCGGCCGGAGACGGCGGAAAGGTTTGGGTTCCGGCACGAGGCGTGGTGTTTGGCTTTTCTCGCCACGCAGTGCACGTTGTGAAGAAGAGCTCGCCCCTGCGTCGCCTGCATTGACCGTTCGCCTGGGCGTACGGTGGGTGTTTGATTTAAACAGGTGCAATTGTGTGCTTACCTATATTTGTTAATAGTTCATTAATGTTGCCTTCATTGTGAGTTTGGTGACGAGTCTGATATGTCAAAGTTATGTCACACATGGCATGATAACAGGGCTTAGGCCTTCCATTTTAGTTTCCTACCACTTGATGAAGGATCTGCGGCTATATGTAAGGAAGCCTGGAGAGCTGCTCATTATTGACTGGCTGCAAATCTAAAGTTCTTGTACTCTTAGCGAATAAGTACCAAAATTCGCACGTCAGTTTACGAGTAACGAAATACTGTGCTGCCTCGTGAAGCTACATCAGATTCCATGAAAGTGTAGTTCTGGTGGGCTCTTACTCATTTAAATGAATGCTCAGCCATTACTACCACGTTTCAAGAACAATCTTACCTACGCATGTATCGTAGTTCAAATGGTTCAAATGGCTCTGAGCACTATGGGACTTAACTGCTGAGGTCATCAGTCCCCTAGAACTTACAACTACTTAAACCTAACTAACATAAGGACGTCACACACATCCATGCCCGAGGCAGGATTCGAACCTGCGACCGTAGCCGTCGCGCGGTTCCAGACTGTAGCGCCTAGAACCGCTTGGCCACCCCGGCCGGCTGTATCGTAGTGTTCAAATGAATTCTTAAGTGTTGAGTTTAAAAACAAATTACCAATCTTTCCTGTTTCTGTGTTATATGAATGTGCGATTACAGGCGTCCTGTTGTGGTTGATTTATGTTTCAGCTGTGCGGAGCGCAGTGTATTTCGTCCGGTAAGGTGGGGCGTGGCACCGGGGCTTGACGGCTTGGTCGTTGCCAGTGGAACTATGAATCGTTGGTTGGTTGTTTCGGGGAAGGAGACCAGACAGCGAGGTCATCGGTCTCATCGGATTAGGGAAGGACGGGGAAGGAAGTCGGCCGTGCCCTTTGAAAGGAACCATCCCGGCATTTGCCTGGAGCGATTTAGGGAAATCACGGAAAACCTAAATCAGGATGGCCGGACGCGGGATTGAACCGTCGTCCTCCCGAATGCGAGTCCAGTGTCTAACCACTGCGCCACCTCGCTCGGTATATGAATCGTTAGACTGGGCTCCATGTAGGTGACCTTCTATCTCGATCTCATCCTTAAGTTGTGTATTGCTGTTCTCTTTGTTTCTGGCTCTCTCAGGTCGTTAAACTTTGTAGCTCGCTCCTCCACCTTTCGCTCGAAATATGAATTTAAACCTGTAAAACTGGGTTTCACTCTGTAATCAGTGCCCAATCAGATTGCTGGAGGCTCCACCTTATTAACTCTGTATGCTCTTGTCAGCCATTTGTTTATTATGTTTGTACCTTGTGTGCTGGTCGTGAAGTGTAATTTCTATAAAGGAGGGTTTCATGTGCGAATGTTCTCAAGGAATGTTTAGAAGCACAGCCGCTTTTTTTTTTATTGATCGTTTGTTATTTTAATTAGTACCTCGCTGTACTAGCATCAAGTGGATTATGTTTTAGTCAGAAGTTAATGTTCCCGGTATCTTCACTGCCAATCGTTGTAGTTTTAGAAGTTGTTTTGAGTGTTACTTGTGTGTCTTATGTTAAGCCTTAATGTTATACCTTGCTATGAATTTATATTGCAAAAGAGAAGTCATTGTACAGGATAGTCTTGCGGGTACAGAGTTTGGCAAGTTTTGATTTTATTAAGTATTTACATCAACAGAAATTTGGTTAATGTTTTATGTATTTGTTATGCAGATTTTAACAGGGCTTTAAGAAAAAAATTTATTGTGCTCCTGTGAGGTTGTTAAATTTGTTTGTTTTATTGTATTAAATTGTGCAAAGTAATAAACATTGTTCAACACAAGCGTGTGTATGTTTGATAATTCTGGCCCTGCTGCTGTTTTATTATTGGACGCGAAAGGAGCGTCCCAAATACAAGAAACTGCACATTATAAAAATTTGCAAAGGTACACATTAAAAAAAAGAAAAAAACAACAGCCGTTCAAAATCTCAGTATAGGAGACACTTATTGCTGATGGCGGTCCATCGCTGTCGGTCCCCAGCCTCATCTTCTACTGTCAGCTCCACTTGTTTGAGTATTGCCAGTACCCGATCCTTCCACCCGTCCCCGGTCGTCCCTTTTGGCGCCTCCCAGCACGTTGGGAACGGAGAATACTGTTAGGGACGGATCCACCGGCTCGGAAGATGTGACCAAAACCACTGTAGCCTCTTCTGCCCCAATATTCGGCCGATGTGTGGCTTTCCATACCCCTGTAAAGGTCTTCTTTCGTTCTTCGTTCACATTTACCTCCCATGGTATTGTAGACGGGCCCATATACAGGGTTATTACAAATGATTGAAGCGATTTCATAGCTCTACAATAACTTTATTATTTGAGATATTTTCACAATGCTTTGCACACACATACAAAAACTCAAAAAGTTTTTTTAGGCATTCACAAATGTTCGATATGTGCCCCTTTAGTGATTCGGCAGACATCAAGCCGATAATCAAGTTCCTCCCATACTCGGCGCAGCATGTCCCCATCAATGAGTTCAAAAGCATCGTTGATGCGAGCTCGCAGTTCTGGCACGTTTCTTGGTAGAGGAGGTTTAAACACTGAATCTCTTACATAACCCCACAGAAAGAAATTGCATGGAGTTAAGTCGGGAGAGCGTGGAGGCCATGACATGAATTGCTGATCATGATCTCCACCACGACCGATCCATCGGTTTTCCAATCTCCTGTTTAAGAAATGCCGAACATCATGATGGAAGTGCGGTGGAGCACCATGCTGTGGTACGTTTAGCTCCCTGCTTGCTTTATTCGTCGACGGGCTACGCGTGAAACTTGCCCGCACGCGTTCAACCGTTTCTTCGCTCACTGCAGGCCGACCCGTTGATATCCCCTTACAGAGGCATCCAGAAGCTTTAAACTGCGCATACCATCGCCGAATGGAGTTAGCAGTTGGTGGATCTTTGTTGAACTTCGTCCTGAAGTGTCGTTGCACTGTTATGACTGACTGATGTGAGTGCATTTCAGGCACGACATACGCTTTCTCGGCTCCTGTCGCCATTTTGTCTCACTGCGCTCTCGAGCGCTCTGGCGGCAGAAACCAGAAGTGCGCCTTCAGCCGAACAAAACTTTATGAGTTTTTCTACGTATCTGTAGTGTGTCGTGACCATATGTCAATGAATGGAGCTACAGTGAATTTATGAAATCGCTTCAATCATTTGTAATAGCCATGTATATCTTTCGAAGTACCTTCCTCTCGAACGTCCGAATTGCTGCTTCAGTTATTTACGAAGTTGCCCAGGTTTCACAACCGCATAACAGTAACGGCAGTACTAATCTCATGTACAGCCGAAATTTGTTTTTTTAGAGAAATCAGCGGGATGTGAATAGATAGTTTAGGCTGAAGAAAAAGCCATTAGAGTTTGTTATTCGTTGCTGCACCTCTTTCGTCATTTCTCTTTCATTTGTCGGTAAGGATGCCAGGTATTTGAATTCTCTTACTCGTTTGAAGGCATTCCCGTCGACAATAATGGGATAGAAGCCTGATGTCGGGAGACAGCGAGGCATTTTGTTTTACTCTCGTTCACTATCAGCCCTATTTGCTTCGCGTTGTGGAGGAATCGTGAGGTGTCAGCACTTACTTGCTCCTGGGCGTCTCCCAGGACCACAACATCGTTAGCAAATGCCAGGATTGTGTCTGTTCTCACCATCCCCATTTCTCTGTTTGGACCAGTTTCGCGGCTTACTTTTTCCAAGTCCAAGTTGAATAATACTGGCGCCAATGGATCTTTTTGTTGCAATCCATTTTGAATACCGAATGGAGAAGGTAGTTGACTGCCGAACCTTACTTGGCAAGTTGATTGTGAGTAGCAAGCTCCTATTAGTTGGATGTATTTGGGTGGAATGTCGAGTTCTCATTTTTTTTTTCAAATTATGACCAGGGCGGTTTCCTGCTGGCACATTTATATGCACAGCATTCAATGTGCTTAACACCGTAATTTTCCAGTCACTCTGAGGATGCCTTGTATAAGGCGAAAAACGTTATAAAATTCCAGTTTTGCATCCAAGAGTGTTATTCTTTCATATTGTTACCATTGATTGCTGTATAGAACCGTCACGGACTGGAAAAAGTTCTATGCATCGACTTCTGTGATTGGTTGCTGTAATGAGAGATAGTGGGATTACTCAGTGTCTTCCACACCAAAACTCATATTTTATTTATTAAATATTACTAAATTAACTTGCAGATTTTGTTTAATAAGCGAGAACCTCTTAAATCTGCGTTATCACTACACAATCAAAACATTTTATCACCGGCTTTGAGAAACTTTTCAGAAACTAGAGAGAGCCAAATGACGCTGTTTCTCATTGGTTTCAATGCGAATGACCGATTAGTGAATTGGTCCGCGCCAAACAGGTAATTCGCAAGTTAAGAGCGTCAGTTGTTCGTGGAAGGGTCGAACTGTTATACTGGATGGGCTTCAGTGCGTGATTAACATCACATCTCCGCAATCAATACATGCGATAATTCAGTTCAAGAAAGTGCAGTTTGGTTTGTGAAATTTTAATAATACTTACAGGTCGGTTTGAAAATGTGAGAGAATTGTATTTTCGACAACAAGAATGAGTATCAGCTTTGCGTGTGATTCTTGAAGACCCACTCGTTACTGCAGCACACCAATGAACAGTTTGGAATTTTATCTGAAAAAGTGAGTATGATAAAGAAAAGCTTAAATTTTATGGCAGCTTAAAACTGTGTGCCGGAACGTGTGTTGAACTTGGGACCTTTGCCTTTTATCTGCAAGTGCTCTACCATCTGAGCTACCCAACACGCCTTCTCCTCAGAGCTTTACTTCCGCCTGTACCTTGTCTCCTGCTTTCCAGACTTGACAGAAGTTCTCCTGCGAAACTTGTGGGGCCTGCCCTCCTGGAAGAAAGGGTATTGCGCAGATATGGCTTAGCAACAGCATGGGAGATGTTTCCAGACTGAAAGTTTCATTCTGTAGCGGAGTGTGCGCTGAAATGGAACTTCCTGGCAGACTAAAACTACGCGCATAGTGACTCTTCAATTACGCTATCTCATAAACTTGTAGTTTGCAGTTCGACACTGGTCTCGTCGTTATTCGTGGCACATCCTGGGGGGTGCAGACTATTACAGTAGTTGAGTAGAAGTGTATGGAACAACCACGCATATCAATCGTCGCCAAAACCTGCCTCGTGTGTAGATATGAAATGGATCACGACAAGATCAGCATTGTGCTGGAGATTGTAGCGGGACTTTAAATTTCGCCGCGCTACACTCGTTCCCTCAGATATAAATTATACCGTCGCAGCTGTATGAGCGCTCGACGGCAGAGAAAATATTTATAAGAAAATGAAGGTGCAAAAATTGTAACCCTTTTTGTTTTCTACCCGCTCTTCTTTCTTGAGAGCGGAAGCTTAACTTCACTTATTCGCTAGTCTTGGTATGATCCAGACGTAAAAACTTATTCGTTAGTCTTGGTCTGATTAAGACGTAAATACTCTTTGATGTGCAGACATATTGTATTGTGGAAGCTTGCATGAATTTTGGAGGATGGAAGCAGCCGTAAAATACATTGCATTCAAGATCAAGATGGTTTTAATTTGTAGGCATTAGTAATTCCTGGACGATGAAATTTACTGCAAGATTTTGGAGCAGCTACGACTTTTTCATGCAGAAATGAAGCAGGAGATTGTTGGAGAACAAGAGCTGAACGCCGCACTAGAGAAGACGTATTACCTTGGTAATGAGTGAACTCGTATCTACGCCATTTCCCCCTGTTAATCACATTTTGTTATATTCTGTTCTCTTCCAAATAATTTTTGTAGTGGAAATTGGTTTGACTTTTGCTCAGAAACGCCACAAGGACCACCCCAACAATAGCTTTTCCGAGTCACGAAGTCCGATAGCTTTTCTGTACAACGAAGTCCGATTTGCATTTCATTCTTTCCCTTTTTCACGGTCATTAACGATTTTAAAACCCCCCTTTCATTCACCATTTCTTCCCATTTTTCAACCTTTTCTTTTCTTCTCTTTTTCGTTTTTATTAACCACTACAACTGTCTCCCGCGACAGGACGCAATCTTCGGATGTGTCGTTTTTAAGCAAATTTGAAACTTTAATTTGTATTTTTTCCCAACAGAGAGTAACAAAAAATCCTGAAGTTTAAAGGGTAACTAAAAGACCAACTTTATTGTACCTAAGCAAATGATTATACAACAATATTGTAAAGAATTTTTGTGAGTAATTAAATCTGTTTTTCTTTTCATGGCATATATTGATGCAAAACTGTTATTTGAGACTTTTGGTGATTATCCGATGGAGATGTATTAAGAAAATCCATATTTTGACGAATACGATTTACGCAGAAGTGATTGACCAGCCGCTGCAGGACAGAAAATTTAATGGTGAGTCACACAGTTGTATTTCATTCAGACATTCAAAAGCCAACTGCAGAATCAAATTTTCCCTTTCCACACATCCTGTAGTTTTCTTCTAGATTCTTACAAAATTATCTATCTCTACTATAGTTTGTAGTAATTATAGTATTGTTCTAGCATATGAAGATTGTGAATTTGATCGCCAAACAGTCATTTGTTACGAAAAAATTTGACCGCCCTGCTGCATCTTTCTCAAACCACTGTTGCAATAGAGACATCATTTACATTGACGAGAAAATATTTCAACCTAAATTTGAGTCAAATCTTTATTAACCAGACTTATATTATTCCCTTTTTGACACACGATTATACATCCTATTACAATGGAACGCGGTAAGGTCGAGATAGTTTCAGCAGATGAGTTAAGTGAACTAGATTCATCGTTCAACCAACAAGAAAGTCCACGTTTCCCTCCATGGACGAGTTCACAGATCAGTGCAATGATTTTGCCTCAAACTCGCAACATTTATGATAGTACACAGATAGTGACTTTAAATGAAATGTGGAATGGACGCGAGACTAGACCGTCAGCGCCATTGTTAACATCAATGTCAGAACCGAATATGAGACAAATTCAGCAACGTGACACAAATCGAACACAGGAGACTGACAAACTGGACCGACTATTAGAGTTATTTGCAGACATGAAACGAGACGTTATTCATAAAATTGACGCAAAACTGGACCCACTTGGTCAGGACTTTGACACAAAATTTAATACACTTGGGCGTGACTTTAAACAAAGGCTAGACAAAGGCGACGAAAAATTTGACGTATTAAACCGTACTATGACCGAAAATTTTGAACTATCGCCTAAACAGATGACAGAATTAGCTCATCCAGCGATTTGAGACATTGTCCGACCGAGTCACTAAACAGGAAGAAACTTTGGTTACATTCGCACATGAAACAAAAAACAATATCACCCGATGTGAGAATCAGTTAACTCAAATAGTTAATGTGCACAAGGAGGTGAACACCCGTGTGGGAGAGTTAGCTCAGGCCCACGCTTCAGCTAGCTCCACGCAAGAAAAGCTGACTGAAGAAGTGGGAAATATTACCTAACAGCTCACAATGGTAGTTCTTGAACAAACCCACCTCAAAGAAAAGACAGAAAAATTAGAATACCGAGCGGACGTCGCGTCACTAAACAACGACACCAACATGGCCGAAAGAATCGTACATGAATGTCAATTGTGTGACGACTATCTGGACAAAAACTTGAAACAATTACACAGGACATACTTTCAAAAAGAAAGACACATGTTAAAGACGAGACAAAACACATAGAAGACGAAGTGACAAAATTACGAGACAATGTTGTGCTGTGTTTGGAGATTGGTGCAAACGCATCGTCAGGGAACGACAGAACAGCTAAAACCACGGCTAATGACACAGACAGAACACCTAGTGTGGAATCATCCATTTCCAATCAAAATTACGATGTGCCGCTTTCTTTTCAACCAAACGAGCGATATTACGGTACAACACCTATAGTAGCAAGTGACACAAACCACATCAATACAGTTATGGCAACCGGCATGGACGATGACACGTTTGTAAGGCATGGGTTATTTGAGACATTTTCCAGAGAGGACAAGCACAAAGTCCACCCTATTGTGTCTATTAGATCATTTGACGGTGTTTTTCCACGTAGTTGGCCAGAAGTCGATAAAATCAGATATGTCACCAATCTCACGAGAGGACAAGCAGCTAAGTGGTGTGCCGCTATGAAACGGCGGTGCCTTACGTTTGAACAGTTCGAACAAGCCTTCCTGGACGAATTCTGGTTCGAGAATGAGCAACAGAGATTGAGGAGAGAAGTGTGCAACCCTGAGACCTATGACCCTAAAAAAAGAAACATTAAGACAATACTTTGAGACGTACCTGTACTGGTCCAAACCAGCCGACTTGTCAGCGATAATTCACACTTAAGAGCCACTTACCCTTTCCATACCGAGACAGATTAATAGGAGTACCGGAGAATGACATTAAGACTTTCTTAAACTTCTTAGATCAAATGGACGTAGTTTACATAGGCGGTTCACGTCATTCAAATTTTACTCATATTAGTAACCAAAATCAGCACCCACCCCAAAGGAATCGTAGTGACGGTGGTTGGTGGAACCATCCGTCCGCGCCGCGTCACAATACGATACCTTCGCGCGAAACATATTCAAATGGAAACGTATATGGCGGTAGGAACAACCGCAGAAATTCGTGGAATAATAATAACAACAATAATTATCAACCATATCAAAATGGTAACCATATGCAAAATGAAAATCACAGACAGTACAACAAAAACCGCAACAGGAGACGTGAGAATAACCGGTACAACCCGAGCTACTTTGACAGGAACATGCCATATAACAGACATAATTACCACCAAAGCAACTACAATCCCAACAATCACCGACAGAATATGTGGAAAACACAAAATTCACGCATGACAAATCATAACCCTCCACGGAATCCGCCGCCGTTCCCCAGTACAGTTATGCGTTCCCCGCCACGAAGTAGCAATATCAATTGCGGCGCGCCATCAACTGACGCGTGGGCGCCAACCGGCTGGAATGTAAACATAGTGGAGCTGGTCAACGAACCCAGCCAAACACAGCAGACGACGGAAAACAGCCGACGACCGAGCTAAGCGCTCGTGCTTCGGTCGTGAGGTGTTGTAAGAGCGCAACGGCTGAGACGGTTTGTTTCCTCAGGTACGACGACAAAATGACAGCAGAAAAGGAATTAACCGACGAGAAAAATATTAAATCAGAAAGTTGTGTTAAAGAACTCATACAAGCTATGGAATGGGTTAAGTTTAACTATTATGATGTACAAATTTTATTCGATACTGCAAGTGTGATGTCAACCGAATTCTATAATGAATTAAAACAAATTATAAACATACCTACTTTACCCGCACAGAATTGCCACGTGGTTAGTGCCACAGGTACTAAATCTAATAACATACGCATGCAAGCACTTGTTAACTTCACATTTTCCAATACACAGTTCAAGTGTAATTTTCTAATTGTAGACAAGCTTATTGTACACTGCATCCTAGGGATGGATTTCTTGAATGAACACAAAGCAATCATAGATTTAAGTAATGGCATATGTCAATTATCTATAGGAGAACAACTAATCAATGTTGAACTTAACAAGACGATTGAACCACGACAAAAACATTACGAAGCAAGTCAATTTCAGTTGGTACATCCTACCATAGTTAGTGTATGTAATTTAACACTTGAAGATTCAGACTATCAGGAGACTAAGCAGGATTTATTGTATCAGAAATGTGTTGAATCTGACTATTTAACGAAACAACAGCAAGTCGCTGTGAAAACGAGATTGTAAATATTTGTATTGAATACACGAACATTAAGTTATACAGCCTAAGAACACAAACGTTAATTTATGGAAATTATATACTGCAGTTACACTTGTACACATAATTATGAAGAGAATGTAAACCAAGGTAAGTACACTTACTGAATGAGAAAATATATTCATATAGGAATGAGATCTACGCAGGTTACATTTGTTGTTAATTGTAAATTATAAGGTGAATCAACAACTAGTTAGTTATTTCAAGGCACTCTAATGAGAGGAGATAATAGCTATTGAGATCAGTAATGACATAGGTATGTAGCAGAATGAATGAGGATGTAAGAATGAATGATCAGTATGAATGAGTTAATGTTTAGGTTAATATAAGAAGGTAAGTTACTACGAAGTAGTTGATGGAGACAAGAGACTATTTGAGGAAGATATTATTGGAGTTTTATGAGAATGGAAGTGCCAGATAGCCCCACGTATGTGATATATTAATGTTTGATGAGGAATATATTTAATGTATAAGGATATATATATATATATATATATATATATATTATGATGAATAAAAGAATTATGTGAGTAAGTAATGATTGAGTGTGTTTTGGTAATATTGTACTACATAGAGAAGTGAGTAAATAGTCTACATCTTTAAGATTACTAAGAATTTCAGTTTGAAAGAAAAAAATTGTGATGAGTTAGAACACGTGAGTACAAGACGTTAAATGTGAATCTGTTTTCAGTGCCCTTGAAAATGAACGAATGCAAGAAAAGCAGAGTGAACATAATGATGATTACAGCTGTTGAAAGAAGTGTAATAAGAATGTAACTTGGAAACACATTAGCTTCTATTTATTTCAGAAGTGTAACTTAGTACCCTTTCGTTAAGTTTTGTTTAGCCACTGTGTGGAATAAAACATTTATAGTTCGTGTACAGACAGGAGAAGGATATTTTAAGGAACTTAAGTTGAAATATAGTTTTTACACAGCGCTCATGTGAATATATTTGCATTGAAAAAAATAACGAAAGTGAAATTTTGTGCCATGTCAGCCATTATTATATACACACGACAGAAAACCCTGAGGAAGCAAAAGATAGGAGAGTTATTAAGGCCGCTTTGCGACTCGTACAACACCTCCACTTAAGTGAACATATGACAAAATTACATCTACGTTGAAGGCAACATTTGACTTTTCAGGCTATGCAAGGCAAGTGCAAAGGAGCAGTGACCACCCGTGGAGCCGACGTAGAGCAACGGACACTGAGAAAGAGATATTTTACTGTCAATTATAATACTATGTTCTTTATTTATGTTTTATAGAAAGAAATGATATATATACACACATATATGATGTTTAACCTTCCCTAAAGTAGAAGGAAGTTCATGGTTGAACTCGTGAGAGGAAATTTGGTACGTTATTATATAATACACATTATGAGAGCGACAATTGGTAGTTTATAGGTAGTGAATACTTTCTTCCATTCTATCTTTCTTTCTTTCTCCATTATCCTACCACCTCCTGCAGCTGGGTATTGTTTGATCATGGACTGTATCAGTATGTTCTGTGACAGTAAACTTTCAGGTATGAATAAAAAGATATGAAGAAAATTAAGTATTTTGAAAAAGTATTATTGATGGCATTACAAGCCTGGTCAACCACTTAGCCAGATATGGAGTCAAAAGAAAGAAATGAATAATAAATGAAGGAAAGCCCGTGCTTTAAATATTAAGTCTGATATCCCTTGGCAGGCCCAAACCTGAATAAAGAAACTTAAAATTACCATAAACCCCAATAAAAGAAAGCCAATGGGACTTTTAGTGTAAATATTTCACATGCATATTCTTGTAAATTTATTTATATTTGTGTATGTGTTAAAACTTTGCATATTGTCAACATATTTTGAAATGTGACCACGAAATGTAATCTTTCATGATTAACGACGTAAACATGCTGGGACACAGTGAACTTTGTTAAAATGTGAATATGGCAAAAACTGTGTTAAACTGTGAACGTTATAAACGAGGAATTTTGTGTTATTTGTGAAACTTATGGTGCATAAACCGGATAACTGTTTGTAAACCGATTTAACTGCAATTTACTTCGACGATAATGAGGATTTTCACACTGCAAATGAACGTTTGTTGGCGAGTGTAAACAACGTGATGAAACAGCTACCTTTGCGAACTTCTACGTCGTTGTTCCTGGCCGGCCTTCAGATGCTTTGGAGACAACAAACTCAGCACCTGCGGTAGGCGATGTGAAGCCGAAAATACACCGACCACATATGCCCCGGGAATAATAGTCATGAAAACGCACAAGGACCATGAGTGTTGTGTCGTAACAGAAGACATGGACATTGCTTCAGATCACGCACACGCTCAATCTTATGGTGTCACCGGACTTAACACGCCATTTATGCTGGAATAATAACTTGTGATGAACACTATGTGAAAGTGAATACTGTACAAGATTGTTATAACACAGCGATTTTGAAACTGCCGCACGCGACAATACAGTGATGCTATTGCGCATGCGCATAGACTACTTGCTGCCAGAGATGCATTGGGAAACAAACGCTGGAAGCACACAACATTAACTGCGCTGGCGAGCAGCTTGCTTAAACAAACTTTATCTAAATATATGTATATTAATTTTGTAAAAAGGATCAAAACTGTAACAATTGTATTTAGTGTATAAGTTTAGAAACTAAGTATTGACAAAGATTATCCCCTATGAATGCACGTGGCCTTTCCTATGAAAATATGTATAAATTGACATTTAGGTATATCTATTATATATTTTACTAGCCTGCCACGCTAAATGTTTTAGCATGACAGTCGAGGGGGCGATGTAGCGGGACTTTGAATTTCGGCGCGCTACACTCGTTCCCTCAGATATAAATTATACCGTCGCAGCTGTATGAGCGCTCGACGGCAGAGAAAATATTTATAAGAAAATGAAGGTGCAAAAATTGTAACACTTTTTGTTTTCTACCCGCTCTTCTCTCTTGAGAGCGGAAGCTTAACTTCACTTATTCGCTAGTTTGGTATGATCCAGACGTAAAAACTTATTCGTTAGTCTTAGTCTGATTAAGACGTAAACACTTATTGATATGCAGACATATTGTATTGTGGAAGCTTGTGTGAATTTTGGAGGATGGAAGCAGCCGTAAAATACATTGCATTCAAGATCAAGATGGTTTTAATTTGTAGGCATTAGTAATTCCTGGACGATGAAATTTACTGCAAGATTTTGGAGCAGCTACGACTTTTTCATGCAGAAATGAAGCAGGAGATTGTTGGAGAACAAGAGCTGGACACCGCATTAGAGAAGACGTATTACCTTGGTAATGAATGAACTCGTATCTACGCCATTTCCCCCTGTTAATCACATTTTGCTACATTCTGTTCTCTTCCAAATAATTTTTGTAGTGGAAATTGGTTTGACTTTTGCTCAGAAACGCCACAAGGACCACCCCAACAATAGCTTTTCCTAATCACGACGTCCGATAGCTTTTCTGTAAAACGAAGTCCGATTTGCATTTCATTCTTTCCCTTTTTCACGGTCATTAACGATTTTAAAACCCCCCTTTTATTCACCATTTCTTCCCACATTTTCAGCCTTTTCTTTTCTTTTCTTCTCTTTTTCGTTTTTATTAACCACTACAAGATGCCTAGTTTTCGGGACCATGTACAACACCCTGCTGGAAAGTAATGCCTTACAATACTTATGGGAAAGCTTTTAAATATTTTAAATAAAACAAATGTTATTCTACATCTTTATTCTTAATGTCTGGATATTTATTTCTCAAAACAGTCACCCCGGCGACAAATGCATTTTACCGAACGAGAGACCAGTTTGTTGATACCGCCCCTGTAGAATGTTTGACTTTGTTAACCAAGCCACAACCTCACCTCTGCTTGCAGTCGTTTATCACTATCAAAATGAAGTCCTTGAATGAAAATCGGGTTGAGATAAGTCTAGGTTGGTTGGTTGTTTGGGGAAGGAGACCAGACAGCGTGGTCATCGGTCTCATCGGATTAGGGAAGGATGGGGAAGGAAGTCGGCCGTGCCCTTTCAGAGGAACCATCCCGGCATTTGCCTGGAGTGATTTAGGGAAATCACGGAAAACCTAAATCAGGATGGCCGACGCGGGATTGAACCGTCGTCCTCCCGAATGCGAGTCCAGTGTCGAACCACTGCGCCACCTCGCTCGGTAGATAAGTCTAGACTGTGTGGAAGGTGATCAGTGAAACTGAACACAATGCGTCGGATTGTTGTAAATGTCGCAGTGCTCGTGTGTTGTCTGGCGTTATCATGCTAAAGAAAAGAGCGCTCCATGTATGGAGAAACTTTTCGGATTCCAAACTCGATTACAGCACGCTGTTTCTCAGGTATCGACGTAGTTACGTTACACACCGCCATGTTACACGCTACTATTCGGAGCCCTCTAGTAACAGAGAGCTGAACATACGTAGACGTGAAGACCTAGAATGTCAATAACGTTTGTTTTATTTAAAAAGCCTTAAGAGTTTTCACATAAAAATTCGGAGGCATTACTTTTCAACATGTACTCGTAATTAAAGTAGTGTATCTAAATAAAGATGTCGAAACAACTGATGAATTGGGACAGAGGCTTTGATTCAGGCAAGGTTTAGCATCCGGTACTCGTTTTTATTAAGATTTCACCTTGATCATCATGAGATCCGCAGCTGATTCCTCCTAATATTAACAAATAACCACCACACCTGTATTGATACTCATTAATTGTGCTGCTCCTGGCCGGCCGGAGTGGCCGAGCGGTTCTAGGCGCTACAGTCTGGAACCGCGCGACCGCTACGGTCGCAAGGTTCGAATCCTGCCTCGGGCTTGGATGTGTGTGATGTCCTTAGGTTAGTTCTAGGGGACTGATGACCTCAGAAGTTAAGTCCCATAGTGCTCAGAGCCATTTGAACCATTTTGTTGTTCCTGGTCAGAGGTAAGAGAGTGCCTTAAGGCTGTGTCTCGTCAGGTTTCGTCCAAGAGAACACTATCAGGCTACATTGCCGTCAAGCTTCGCTACAGATCTCTATAGCTTTGTGCGAGTGCCATAACTTGGGAGACATACTTACCTTACGTAACGTTAAATGCACATGAACACTCCGTCGCCCGCTTGACAGAAGGATGGCGAACAGTACGTGCACGCAACTTGGGATGCTTAGCTTGGAAAAAGTGTAATTAAATTCGTGAAGCCGAAATATTATCAGAAGTCCAACATAATTTACAAGTAGATTATACATACAGTTTTACCATAGTGATCGTGAATAAACATTGAGCCAGAGAATCTTATTTCGCTTCCAAACAACATCTCAGGAATAACATTACAAATAATTTGAAAATATAATCGCGAAACGTTCGTTGGTACCAATAGTATCGATCTTCAGTCGGCCTAAAATATCAGTTGTCTAAGTTCCGCTATAGGGCCTCACTAAAAGAGTGTCATCTTACCTCCAGGATTCCTATTTCAGTTCACGAAGCGACTCCGTAACACCTGCGTGCTGATCGAACCTTCCGGTAACAAATCTAGCGGTCCGCCTCTGAATTGCTTCGACGTCTTCCTTTAATGCGCCGTGGTGGGGATCTCAAACACTGTAGCAATACAAAATAATGTCTCGCACTAGCGTTCTACACGCTGTCTCATTTGTAGATGAAGTACACTTTCCCAAAATTCTGCCCCCCCCTCCCCCCAAAACGATGTCGAGCATTGGCCTTCCCGATTATCAGCATGACGTACTCATTCCATTTCATATCACTTTGCAACGTTACGCCTAGTCATTTAATTAATGCGACTGTGTCAAATAGCGCATTACTAATGCTGTATTCGAACGTTACGAGATTGTTTCTCCTGCTCATCCGCATTAACTTAGATTTTTCTACCTTTAGAGCAAGCTGCCATTCACCACACAAAACAGAAATTCTGTCCAAGTCATCATGCATCCGTCTACAGTCACTCAACGACGACGTATTCCCGTACACCGCTGCGTCATCAGCAAAACCAATAAATTTCTGTTTACCCTGCCCACCAGGTCATTTGTTGTGGACTGAAAAGACAGCCAGTCCACAGTGACGGGTAACCGAAAGGCACGCGCTTAAACTTACGCAGGCTGGCGTGAGGTCTGAAACAGGATACGTAATGAATGCTATAAAGAAAAGTACGTAGCTTCTGGAATACTTAACTTTAATCCACAATTGGTGAACATTGGTCTTGTTACTGTACATGCTTCATTAGATACATAGCAAAGGATAAATGGCGCCTTGCTAGGTCGTAGCCATTAACTTAGCTGAAGGCTATTCTAACTATCTTCTCTGCAAATAAGCGAGGCTTCGTCAGTGTTGCATCGTTAGCTAAGTCGTCCGTACAACTGGGGCGAGTGCTAGTAAGTCTCTCGAGAACTGCCGTGTGGTGGCGCTCGGTCTGCTATCACTGACAGTGGCGACACGCGGGTCCGACATGTACTAATGGACCGCGGCCGATTTAAAACTACCACCTAGCAAGTGTGGTGTCTGGCGGTGACACCACATCATTCATGTATATAGAAAATAATAGTGGTCCTGTCACACTTCCCTGAGGCACTCCTGACGATACCCTTGTCTCTCGTGAACACTTGCAGTCGAGGACAACTTACTACGTGGTATTACTTAACAAGTCTTGGAGACTACTGCGGAACATATTCCATATGCTCGCACCTGCGTTAATAGCCTGCAATGGGGCACCGTGTCATATGATTTTCGGAAATCTAGAAATATAGGATCTGCCTGCTGCACTTCGTCCATAGTCCGCAGTTCATGAAGTGAGGAAAAGGCAAGCTGAGTTTAGCACGACAGCTGCTTTCTAAAACCGTGCTGGTTCGTGGGCAGAAGCTTGCCCATCCCAAGGAAATCATTATATTCGAAGTGAGAATATTTTCAAGAACTCTGGAGCAAACTGACGTTAACGATATTGGTTTGCAATTTCACAGATCCGTTCTTTTGCCCTTTTTACATACAGGAGTCACCGGCGCATTTTTCGAGTCGCTTGGGACGTTGCACTGCGCTAGAGATCCGCAGTAAATGCAATTAACTAAGAGGCCAATGCCCCAAAGTAATCTCTGTAAAACCGAACTCCATATGACGTGGCGAGTTATTTTGTAAGTAGGCTGTTTAGGTTTTTATGTTGGTAACGCCACATAGAACTCTGTATGAAAATCACTGACTGCGCTGTTTGCAGTCTGTGGGTGGTTGGACTCATTGATGGAATGTTCGCTTGTGTAGTGTTGGGCAGTTGGATGTGAACAGCGCGTAGCGTTGGGCAGTTGGAGGATGTGGAGACAGAGATGCCAGAGTTTTGAGACGTTACTATAAGCGGACGATCTGGATGTGTGTCCGCCAGAAAAAGGAAATTTGTAAAGATGGATGTCATAAATTGATAGATATGTATACGATGACTTTTGAACACTATTAAGGTAAATACATTGTTTGTTCTCTATCAAAATCTTTAATTTGCTAACTATGCCTATCCGTAGTTAGTGCCTTAAGTTGTTAGAGTTTTTGATTTAACTGGCAGTATTGGCGCTCGCTGTATAGCAGTAGTTCGAGTAACGAAGATTTTTGTGGGGTTAGTGATTCAAGAAAGGTATAGTTTATTGCTAGTCAGAGCCATTATTTTGTAGGGATTTTTAAAAGTCAGATATTCGTTGCGCTAAAAATATTGTGTGTCATTTTAGTGATGATCAGAATATAAAGAGAAAAGTGTTTGAGTACGTTGAATTTTGCTCAGCTGTTTGAAAATCAAATAACGTAGAAGTTTACCAGCACAGTCATTCATAATTTTTCTAAGGGGACGTTTCAATTTGTCTCCAACACTTTCAGTTGCTTCCCTACGACAGGTATGCCTTCTTCTGTATCCTCTAGGCGGGAGTCTATCGGAGAGTCAAACAACGGTATGTTTGTACGACCCGCGTGCGTGAATGATTTCTTAAATGCGAAATTTAATACTTCAGCTTTTCTTTTGCTGTCTTCTATTGCTACACCAGACTGGTCAAGTAGTGACTGCATAGCAGGCTTCGAATCGTTTAGTGATTTTTACGTAGGTCCAGAATTTTCTCGGTATGATATTTCGCTGAGGTATGACGGTGGAAGTTGTATGCTTCGTGCATTGACTTTCATACGAACGCACAAATTTGTACTGACTTTTGCCTGTTGACATTGGGTGTACCTTTTTGAGCCGAGTGTACAACAGTCTCTGCTTCGTCAGCATTTTTCGACTTTCGTTGCTTAACCATGGACGGCTTTTCCATTCCTAGTCAATTTTGCACATACGTCACCAGAGCGCGATTAACAATTAGTTTAAATTTTGCCCAAAATTCCTCCTCGTCCATCGTAATGGAACTAAATGACGTCCATTCATTGTGTAACAAAAAAACCCTTGAGCACGAGACCGCAATTTCAGTCTTTAGTAAGGCTCATCTGAAAGTTTTGTGCTAACTATTACGACAGAAAAATATTAGATGCTAATGACTCACCATGCGTATCAGGAAGGTGACAGAAAATGTGTCCGGGAGATACACAGATCAACCTTGTATGGGATATATGTATTACACTTTACAAAATGAACATCGTCAACATTCATGGCTTGTTAAAACATCGATTAACTTGCAGCACGTACGCCGAATGAAACATGGCACGCCACAGTGATCACGAAGGTTCGCACCATCAACACAGAAGGCGAATTCCTTGAGAGTTAAAACAGTGCAGGACGTTCGGTTAGGTGTCCACTCTTAAAGAACGCATATGAAATCATGTTGGTGTGACAGGGTGATGAGAACTGATGGAATGTAATAGGATGCAACCGAATGCGAAACAGTCTGTCGTGGTGCTTATCGTGAAACTGGTTATCCGTTGAGGCGTAGCTGCAGATAATGTTATTGTGGAATGAGATTTTCCCTCTGCAGCGGAGTGTGCGCTGATATGAAACTTCCTGGCGGATTAAAACTGTCTGCCGGACCTAGACTCGAACTCGGGACCTTTGCCTTTCGCGGGCAAGTGCTCAACCAACTGAGCTACCCAAGCACAACTCACGACCCGTCCTCACAGCTTCAATTCTGCCAGTACCTCGCCTCCTAACTTCCAGACTTCACAGAAGCTCTTCTGCGAACCTTGCAGAACTGGCACTTCTGGAAGAAAGGCTATTGCGGAGATACGGCTTAGCCACAGCCTTGGGGATGTTTCCAGAATGAGATTTTCGCTCTGCTCTGGAATGTGCGCTGATATGAAACTTCCTGGCAGATTAAAACTGTGTGCCGGACCGAGACTTGAACTCGGAACCTTTGCCTTTCGCGGGCAAGTGTTATTGTGGTATCAACGTTCGATACCACACTTGTTAGGAGTTGCAGTTATCGACCGCGGTCCTTACTAGTATCGATGGACTCGCAAGTCGAGACCAACGCCGCTTGCGCCGCTCCGTGCCTTGCAACAAATCTCTAGCGTGCGCTCAGCCACTCTTGCACGGGACGTCAAGTAGGAAAGTAGTATAGCCTTCAGCTGATAGGAAGCAACCTCTAAAAAAAAAACAAAAAAAAAAAAAACAAAAAAAACGCTTAGTTAAAGTATGGCCTGTGTGATGCCTCTATAGCTCTCTGTAATTATATTCCCCCTGACTATGAAGACTCCTGTACCAACTCTTAAGTACAGTATAGTATTTTTTACCAACGATTTCCAATTACTTTAGTCGTTTCACACGCAGACCACGCAGCCATCTCCTTATACACGTGTCTGACAAACCTGCTGTATACGCAAAGAAGAGATTGGTACGTTTCTATTTAGCACTGGCCACCAGTCATTCACATTGGCGACGATTCACTCGTCGTCATCATTACAAAATGTTCAAATGTATGTAAAATGTTATGGGAATTAACTGTTAAGGTCATCAGTCCCTAAGCTTATACACTACTTAACCTAAATTATCCTAAGGACAAACACACACACCCATGCCCGAAGGAGGACTCGAACCTCCGCCGGGACCAGCCGCACAGTCCATGACTGCAGCGCCTAAGACGGCTCGGCTAATCCCGCGCGGCGTCATCATTACAGTTATAATAAGTTTTATAGAGACAGAAAAGACAAACATTCACGTGGTATGAACTGCAACGTCACGCATTTTTCAGGAGGAATAGTTTGCTCTAAAGGAGTGTGATTTTTATACGCAGAGCAGGAATCAAACAAAAGCAAGTTATTTTAACCAGTTACAAGCCAAAAGCAGTGCTCATACCATAGTTGTAATTTTCTCACCCCCATTTTACCAGTCTTGCTCTCTATGATGCGAATATTCCCTACTGCACTTCCAAGACCACGCACACGAGAAAGAATCTTAGGGGGTAGAACGACGGGATAAGTTCATTCACCTGACCCACAAATTTTCGGGTCGATTCCGCAGTTTGTTGTGCATCGTCAAGTTGACACTCTGTTGGAAATTTCGTTACGCTACGTCTTCAAATTCCGTAGCACTGTGTGAGGTTATACAACCATCGATTGCTTCCCTTGAAAGCACTGTAATCTATGTCGCGCCCAATTTTACGTGAATAACGCAGTAGGTCGCTATCATGAACATCTTGTAAATTGTAACGAGCATCCTTGAAACGCGCAAGCACCAATTTTTGTAAGAAGTGTGCCTTGTTCTTCTTTAATATCCGTAGTTTTTCTTATGCAGTACATGCACATATTGCTGCGGACATATTCGAAATATTGTTCATAATTGATTTTTTACTATGCTGCAAATGATCTTCCAAGTACGTTTTTATATTTAGTGTCCGCTCCTTGGGCAACGGTTGTCCCTTACTACGTACCACTGGAGACTGGATCTGTGGCTCCCGGTTCGACAAGGGTGATGAACTACACGTCTCTACAACTGTTTCAGTATCACTTTTACTTGTTAAAAACGTACCGTCATCATTGTACACCTTATGTACACTGCCCGCACAGTCCTGCTTATACGACACCACACATTCCAGTGACTCTTCTCGCAGGAACGCTAATTTTTCATCTGCCACGTCTTGCTCACTCTGCGAAATTTCTTGTGTTCCTTTCTAATGGAATGTTAACTTCGGCAACTGTTGTTGTAGATATAAAGCAATGTTTGTTTTGTTTATCGTTGCCATTCAAAGATGGTTCAAATGGCTCTGAGCACTATGCGACTTAACTTCTAAGGTCATCGGTCGCCTAGAACTTGGAACTGATTAAACCTAACTAACCTAAGGACATCACAAACATCCATGCCCAAGGCAGGATTCGAACCTGCGACCGTGGCGGTCGCTCGGCTCCAGACTGCAGCGCCTAGAACCGCACGGCCACTCCGGCCGGCATCGTTGCCATTGTTCAGCTTTGTATCAACATTAGGACTGTAGCAGCCGCGCGGGATTAGCCGAGCGGTCTAGGCGCTGCAGTCATGGAGTGTGCGGCTGGTCCCGGCGGAGGTTCGAGTCCTCCCTCGAGCATGGGTGTGTGTGTTTGTCCTTAGGATAATTTAGGTTAAGTAGTGTGTAAGCTCAGGGACTGATGTCCTTAGCAGTTAAGTCCCACAAGATTTCACACACATTTGAATACATTTGACTGTAGTACTGTTGTGAGTTACTCGTCGACTAAGCAGTTCAACTACGCTTCGTAGCCTCATGCCGTGCTCACTATTGGATACTTTCACTCCCGGCAACAGGTGTTGGCATTAGCAACCAATAAGAAAATTGAGAATGCGCTAGGTGACGATCAGTTTGGCTTTAGGAAAAGTAAAGGGACGAGAGAGGCAATTCTGACGTTACGGCTAATAATGGAAGCAAGGCTAACGAAAAATCAAGACACTTTCATAGGATTTGTCGACCTGGAAAAAGCGTTCGACAATATAAAGTGGTGCAAGCTGTTCGATATTCTGAAAAAAGTAGGGGTAAGCTATAGGGAGAGACGGGTCATATACAATATGTACAACAACCAAGAGGGAATAATAAGAGTGGACAGTCAAGAACGAAGTGCTCGTATTAAGAAGGGTGTAAGACAAGGCTGTAGCCTTTCGCCCCTTCTCTTCAATCTCTACATCGAGGAAGCAATGATGGAAATAAAAGAAAGGTTCAGGAGTGGAATTAAAATACAAGGTGAAAGGATATCAATGATACGATTCGCTGATGACATTGCTATCCTGAGTGAAAGTGAAGAAGAATTAAATGATCTGTTGAACGGAATGAACAGTCTAATGAGTACACAGTATGGTTTGAGACTAAATCGGAGAAAGACGAAGGTAATGAGAAGTAGTAGAAATGAGAACTGCGAGAAACTTAACAGCAGGATTGATGGTCACGAAGTCAATGAAGTTAAGGAATTCTGCTACCTAGGCAGTAAAATAACCAATGACGGACGGAGCAAGGAGGACATCAAAAGCAGACTCGCTATGGCAAAAAAGGCATTTCTGGCCAAGAGAAGTCTACTAATATCAAATACCGGCCTTTGAGGAAGAAATTTCTGAGGATGTACGTCTGGAGTACAGCATTGTATGGTAGTGAAACATGGACTGTGGGAAAACCGGAACAGAAGAGAATCGAAGCATTTGAGGTGTGGTGCTATAGACGAATGTGGAAAATTAGGTGGACTGATAAGGTAAGGAATGAGGAGGTTCTACGCAGAATCGGAGAGGAAAGGAATATGTGGAAAACACTGATAAGGAGAAGGGACAGGATGATAGGACATCTGCTAAGACATGAGGTAATGACTTCCATGGTACTAGAGGGAGCGGTAGAGGGCAAAAACTATAGAGGAAGACAGAGATTGGAATACGTCAAGCAAATAATTGAGGACGTAGGTTGCAAGTGCTACTCTGAGATGAAGAGGTTAGCACAGGGAAGGATTTCGTGGCGGGCCGCATCAAACCAGTCAGTAGACTGATGACCAAAAAACAAAAAAAAAAAAAAATCGTGATTGCTTGGTTGATTTGGGGGACGGGACCGAACAGCCACATCATCAGTCCCATCGCATTAGGGAAGGATGGAGAAGGAAGTCGGCCGTGCCTTTTCAAAGGAGCCATCCCGTCATTTGCCTCAAGCAATTTAGGGAAATCACAGAATACCTAAATCAGGATGGCCGTACGCGTGTTTGAACCGTCGTCCTCCCGAAGGCGAGTCCACTGTCGTAACCACTGCACCACCTCGCTGGGTCAATATTGTGGTTTCATGGTAGACACCATCTGGGGCGTCGAATACTGTAAACATCATAGGCCTCGTAGTGTTGCCTGTAAATGTTAACAAATGCTTATCTGTTTTTTCTAACATAAGTACTCTTCTTGCCTGCTTGATCGTTTTGTTAACTTTAGTAACTATCGTGGTTATGACGACATCATTATCGCTAATATCTGTCTTCATACTGACTTGATAAGGCCAGTCCTATTTGTAGCTACAAGAGCTGAAATATTTCCATTGCTTGTGGGCTGTGGAACTAGGTTTTAAAGACAGTTTTCGGAAAACGTATTCAATAGTTGGAAATAACTTTCTACTGAAGACAGGGTCGCTAAATATTGTTTGTTCCACAATGACTGGTTTCGACAGGAACTTGCTGTTGTTTCCTGCCCACTCGTATAATATAGGGTGCCTAGAAAACTGTTTTCTCGGATAGCTATACAACATCTCAAGCAAACCTTATTAATGGAGTTTATTACAGTAAATTAAATTGACAATACTTAAATTCGCGTATTTACAAAGATAGGTCGCAAGCAAATGGCGACATTCAAATAATCAGTGTCCTTCGATGTATACAATTTCCATGAAAGCAAATAATATAGCTCACAAATCACGACTAAAGAGTTAGGATGACGGCTCATCTTCTAGTGCGCCGCGGCTAGGCGGAGCGATGCTTATATTCTCTTCGTATAGGGGCCGTTCCTATCGTGATGTCTACCTTGTGAGTGTACTACTGGCTGACGTCGTCTCGCAGCCCTCTCTGCTGTAACGCTCCACGCCGACGTGCCGGCCCTTGATGTTACGTCGAAACACTTGCCGTCATCACCTGATCTTCGGAAATTGAAAATGCACGCATATCAGACTCATAGCGGGATATGTAAGCACTTTAAATTTTCGAGGATGAGATGATGACAGTAAACTTTTGTCTAAACCACAGGTCATCATGAAATAAATAATATTTAGCGGTCTTGGCTTGAGAAGGATGTTCTTTTCCGACAAACTGGCAGATATCTCCCATCAGACGAACACGTATAACCTGTGTTCAAAAGTATTTAACAAAAGTGTCTGTCCATACTGTTGTGGGTTGGCAGGAGAGCCAACACCGCGTTACAAGAGGAAGCCGAAAGGCACGCGTTTTAGCTCACGCAGTCTGGCGTGAGGTCTGGAACAGGACAAGGAAATTAGAATTTAGAAAAAACGGACGTAGCTGGTGGAATACTTAACTTTAATCCATAAATGGTGAACGTCGGTCTTGACGGTACATTATTACAGTATCAATAGTAACTGGTACTGGCGCCTTGCTAGGTCGTAGCAAATGACGTAGCTGAAGGCTATGCTAACTATCGTCTTGGCAAATGAGAGCGTAATTTGTCAGTGAACCATCGCTAGCAAAGTCGGTTGTACAACTGGGTGAGTGCCAGGAAGTCTCTCTAGACCTGCCGTGTGGCGGCGCTCGGTCTGCAATCACTGATAGTGGCGACACGCAGGTCCGACGTATACTAACGGACCGCGGCCGATTTAAAGGCTACCACCTAGCAAGTGTGGTGTCTGGCGGTGACACCACACATACCATCTGCAGTCAATCAGTAAACGTTCCAGCCATGCTTGTCATATTAAAGTCGCTTCCAACTGGTACTGAGTGCGAACCTTCCTTGAATGACTATACCACTGTTACGGTGGAGTCAGGTGGTCGGTAAAACACCCGATAATTAACTTTAGTTCATGATAATTACTTGAAACCCTCAGCTGCCGACAGGTGTTGTTGATATACCTCCATGGGGACAGCTGAAAATGTCTGTCGCCACGGGGCACACATTTTCAGCTGTGCCCATCGAGGTATATCAACAACACCTGTCAGCAGCTCAGAGTTTCAATTAATTATCATTTATTCTAGAGAAGCGGCACGGTCATCAATGGTATCTCTCCTTTAGAGAACAGTTACTATCTTCATATATATAGTTAAAGGCTACCCAGCCATTGACCTTCGTCTGTGCGAATGCGCACAGGTTGCCCGAACTATTACGGGAATCGTCACCTTAGTTGGCGCAAGTAGTGAGTGGATGGGCAAATATCTAATAGGTACATCACGCATGTAGATTGTGGACAGTTGTGAATTTGGATCTTGCTGGAGGCGTGGAAGGGATAAGTCCCTGCAGTCGCTCTATTCATCTGTGTCCTCAGTGGCTCAGATGGATAGAGCGTCTGCCATTTAAGCAGGAGATCCCAGATTCGAGTCCTGGTCGGGGCACACATTTTCAGCTGTCCCCACCGAGGTATATCAACAACACCTGTTGGCTGCTGAGGGTTTCAAATAATTATCATTTGTTCTAGAGAAGCTGCACGGTCATCAATGGTATGTGTTCTTTCGAGAACAGTTATTATCTTCATATGTAACTTGAGTTCGCCTCGGCCTGCTCCTCGTGTCCATATAACTTCAAAGTCAATCTCAACTTCGACCTCGTTAGACACGATACTTTTGTGGACAGCAACAAATACTTCCCCTCGTATGGGGTCTAATCTGTCTTTTCGATATACGTTCCACTCCTCGCTATATATTTCGGTGCTTTATATACCGGGTTTCAGCCAGCTCTCGGTTCTGAGAATAATTTGAACACAGCAACTTTCCTAGAGGGCACTAAGTTCAGAAGTTTTTTTTATAAAAACCAAGATCGCAGCCGGCCAGTGTGGCCGAGCGGTTCTAGGCGCTTCAGTTCGGAACCGCGCGACCCCTACGGTCGCAGGTTCGAATCCTGCCTCGGGCATTGATGTATGTGATGTCCTTAGGTTAGTTAGGTTTAAGTAGTTCTAAGTTCTAGGGGACTGATGACCTCAGATGTTAAGTCCCATAGTGCCCAGAGCCATTTGAACCATTTGAAGTGCGGCTGGTCCCGGCGGAGGTTCGAGTCCTCCCTCGGGCATGGGTGTGTGTGTGTTTGTCCTTACGATAATTTAGGTTAAGTAGTGTGTAAGCTTAGGGACTGATGACCTTAGCACTTAAGTCCCATACGATTTCACACACATTTGAACATTTTTTGAACCATTTGAACCAAGATCGCATAAATATTTCCTTATTTGCAAACAATCTGTTTCGCAGACTTTACTATCATCTTCAGGTCCTTACAACTCTATGTTATAAAATGTGCTCATTTTGATCTGGACCTCAGGCCAAGTTTTCACGCAGATAAAATGTAGTACATGATACAAATGTTTGTGATAAAGAAAAAATTTAAAAAAAGCACGTTGTGCACATACCCATGTCCATATATATATATATATATATATATATATAGCGCTCGGAGATGAATGTTACGTCATAAAAAACACAGTATTCAACATTTTTTTTTGTCCAAACTGTAACGAAATTTCCACAGAAGAACAGCGCATCAGATGGCATAAAACCGATGGAATGGCTGTTGGAAAAAGGAAAAAAGGAGAAAAAAGAAAGGGGAGAATTATAAAGTCCTGTAAATTTGCCTCATCAGGAAACAAGTGCCGAAATAAAACAAAGTGGACAACTTATCGGACTGTAGAAAGAATCGCTTGCAACGTACTATTTCGAAACGAAATAAAGTCTTTGTCTGTAGAGGGATTTCCCCCCCCCCCCCTCCCCGTTTTCCGTTTTATCGATTAATCGATTACGATGGCGAAGTGAGAGGGACGCCCCCATCTTCGGGGCATCCATCATACATCCTGCGAGCCTGCGAGGAGCTCGGGACGTGTCCCCGTTTGAGACGGAATGGCCGGCCGCCGAGGACAGCGCTTTAAAATTCGGCGGGCATACCGCGCGCAAGGCCGGCCGTATACTAGCCGGCCGGAGGATGGGGCCTGGAGCCTGTGGGCTGGAGCTGGAAGCGGGGACAGCGCGGGACGGGACGGCTGATTTGTTGCGCCATTTGCGGGCCGCGGCGCCGGCCCATTGTATCGGGCCAGGACGCGCCGGGCTGGGATGGGCTGCTCTGCCCGCCTGAGCGATGTTTGCACAAGACTGCGCGTTCCGGAGCGGGCCCGCCGGCCGGCCGCATGAAAAGTGCTCCAGAATATCTGGTCCAGTCTCCCACCTCCCTCACCAGTGCCATGCGGGACGCGTAAACGGCGCACGAGATGTTCGCTCGTTACCGTACTGAGTTTTTCCCCTTTCGAAACTATTTTGAAAAAAATATAAATTAATCAGTTAGTCGTACTGATTTCATCCCCTTTCAGAAGTGCTAGGTTGGCGCATAAGTTCGAATCATTTTTGTTTTTCATGTTTGTTTTCCGGTTTCTATGAGTTCATTTGTCGATTCTCATTTCTTATTTGTATTTTTCTATTTTTTTTATCTGAAATCATAATTCTCTGGACAGCAATAAATTTACATACTAATTATTTTTTGATACTTAATTTCTTAATACTATTACTAGACTTCTTCCACTAACACAAACTACAATAAAACCCTTAACCAGTTATCCAGCTACTAATACCGCTATAAACACTGCAGAATCTATTCTCTGTGTAATTGATGGATGTTTATCTTACTGCATGGACGAGTAACTTCAGCTGATGACAGATGTGAGGGAAGTACTACCACGCCGGCCGGTGTGGCAGAGCGGTTCTAGGCGCTTCAGTCTGGAACCGCCCGACCGCTACGGTCGCAGGTTCGACTCCTGCCTCGGGCGTGGATGTGTGTGATGTCCTAAGGTTAGTTAGGTTTAAATAGTTCTAAGTTCTAGGGGAGTCATGACCTCCGATGTTAAGTCCCATAGTGCTCAGAGCCATTTGAACCATTTGATTCCACAGTAAATGCGCCAAGGAAATCAGATACTCTTTTGGCAGTGGTGGGGTCTGAGGATGGCGATCATGTGCCGCCGAAACTAGTAGTGATAGATTAAATATATATAGCTGTTGTTGCGATTTTTTCATATATTCTCTGTCTGTTCATTTAATTTGTTGCATTTAATTTGTAGATGGTTATTTCCGCAACCGAATCAGTCCTCACACTGCCCTCGTCAACAGCCATTGTCTGCTGGAATCCTTGGGCGTTGGCAGCATGTCAGCAGCCTTTTCATTACAGGCAAGTAATTCCATCCATCACGTTACGTCTTACAGTCCACACTTCCATCATCACGTGCACCAACACAATGTAGATTCTTGGGAAACTACACTATTGGGCAATAAAATTGCTACACCAAGAAGAAATGCCGATGATAAACGAGTATTCATTGGACAAATAAATTATACTAGAACTGACATGTGATTACATTTTCACGCAATTTGGGTGCATAGATTCTGAGAAATCAGTACCCAGGAAAACCACCTCTGGCCGTAATAACGGCCTTGATACGCCTGGGCATTGAGTCAAACAGAGCTTGGATGGCGTGTACAGGTACAGCTGCCGATGCAGATTCGACACGATACAACAGTTCATCAAGAGTAGTGACTGGTGTATTGTGACGAGCCAGTTGCTCGGCCGAAATTGACCAGACCTTTTCAGTTGGTGAGAGATCTGGAGAATGTGCTGGCTAGGGCAGCAGTCGAACATTTTCTGTATCCAGAAAGGCCCGTACAGGACCTGCAACATGCGGTCGTGCATTATCCTGCTGAAATGTAGGGTTTCGCAGGGATCGAACGAAGGGTAGAGCCACGGGTCGTAACACATCTGAAATGTAACATCCACTGTTCAAAGTGCCGTCAATGCGAACAAGAGGTGACCGTGACGTGTAACCAATGGCACCCCATACCATCACGCCGGGTGATACGCCAGTATGGCGATGACGAATACACGCTTCCAATGGGCGTTCATCGCGATGTCGCCAAACCCGGATGCGACCATCATGATGCTGTAAACAGAACCTGGATTCATCAGAAAAAAGGACGTTTTACCATTCGTGCACCCAGGTTCGTTGTTGAGTACACCATCGCAGGCGCTCCTGTCTGTGATGCAGCGTCAGCGGTAACCGCAGCCGTGGTCTCCGAGATGATAGTCCATGCTGCTGCAAACGTCGTCGAACTGTTCGTGCTGATGGTTGTTGTCTTGTAAATGTCCCAATCTGTTGACTCAGGGACCGAGACGTGGCTGCACGATCCGTTACAGCCATGCGGATATGATGCCTGTCATCTCGACTGCTAGTGATACGAGGGCGTTGGGAGCCAGTACGGACTTCCGTATTACCCTCCTGAACCCACCGATTCCATATTCTGCTAACGGTCATTGGAAGTCGACTAACGCGAGCAGCAATGTTGCGATATTATAAACCGCAATCGTGATAGGCTACAATCCGACCTTTATCAAAGTCGGAAACCTGATGTTACGCATTTCTCTTCCTTACACGAGGCATGACAACAACGTTTCACCAGGCAACGCCGGTAAACTGCTGTTTGTGTATGGGAAATCTGTTGGAAACTTTCGCCAAGTCCGCACGTTGTAGCTGTCGCCACCGGTGTCAACCTTGTGTGAATGCTCTGACAACCTTCTTCCTGTCGGTTAAATTTCGCGTCTGTAGCACGTCATCTTCGTGGCGTAGCAATTTTAATGGCCAGTAGTGTAATTATTTTTTGATACTTATTTTTTTAATACTATTACTGGACTTCTTTCACTGACACAAACTACGATAAAACTCCTAACCAGTTATCCAACTAGTAATACCGCTATAAAAACTACAGAATCCATTCTGTGTGTAATTTATGGATGTCCATCTTACTGCATGGATGAGTAACTTCAGCTGATGATAGATGTGAGGGAAGTATCACCACAGCTGTATCTTGAGAATGTCTTTATTCTATCACACGTCTAGTTTCGGCGGCACATTACCGCCATCCTCAGAGCACACCACTGCCAAAAGAGTATTTGATTTCCTTGGCGCATTTACTATGGGATTCTTATTATTAGCACACGTGGGTTAGCTTTCAACAGTGTCAACACGGTGTCAAGTGTAGTCTTCTGATGATAGCTAGCCCACGTGTGTTAGTAACAAGGATTCCACAGTACCCGGCCGGTGTGGCCGAGCGGCTCTGGACACTACAGTATGGAAACGCGCGGCCGCTACGCTCGCAGGTTCGAATCCTGCTTCGGGCATGGATGTTTGTGATGTCCTTAGGTTAGTTAGGTTTAAATAGTTCTAAGTTCTAGGGGACTCATGACCTCCGATGTTAAGTCCCATAGTGCTCAGAGCCATTTGAACCATTTGATTCCACAGTAAATGCGCCAAGGAAATCAGACACTCTTTTTGGCATTGGTGCGGTCTGAGGGTGGCGTTAATGTGCCAGCGACACTAGTAGTGATAGATTAAATATATAGCTGTGTGGTGCTTTTTTCATATATTCTCTGTCCATTTAATTTGTTGCATTTAATTTGTTGATGGTTATTTCCGCAACTGAATCCGTCCTCACACTGCCCGGTCAACAGCCATTGCCCGCTGGAATCCTTGGGCGTTGGCAGCATGTCGGCAGCCTTTCCATTACAGCAAGTAACTCCATCCACACTTGCATCATCACGTGCCCCAGGGCAAGGTAGATTCTTGTGAAACTATTTCGTTCTGTGGTCGCCGACCTCTTTTATGCTGACCTGTGGATAAATGCCTCGGGAAGTCTTCCTTAGTCTTCCTGGGTACGACGGCTTAAGTACCGTCCAAGTTGCGCCAGGTTTTCTCGCTCTTTAGCGCTGCTTAGGGATCCAACATCTGTAATACCTGACGTGTGTTATCCGCCGCATCTTCACAGATCGCGCAGTCCCACAATATGCAGCTGTTATTCGTCTGTCTGCTGATTTTTATAGATACGTAATGTACGGACCGCGCCCATTGAGGTAACGTATCAGACCATTAGACGGATTAAGAAATCTCATTTTTAGTTTCTCTCTGATGTTAGGGAGAATTTTGTATTTTCTCCTGCTGTGCCTGAAGGGTCCATTCATTTTGCCGCAGTTGTAATAGGCGATCTTTTGTTACCTTTATCGAAATGGCCTCATTTTCTAGCACCCTCCGTTGGCTTTCTTTCATCAGTAAAAAAGACTCCCCTTTTCCTGATTTGCAAGTCCAGTTGGCATGTTCCTAGAATTACTAGCAAAGCATCATTCGGGATAGTGCAGTAGGCGCCCGTTAATCTTAGTAGCACTCGAACTCTTCTCACTACTGACGCTGGCTTCACTAGTTGCAATCTATGAACCAAAACTCTCGCACCGTATCCTACGCCTGATACTAATATACATGGTCGTCCATTGATCGTGACCTGGCTAAATATCTCACGAAATAAGCGTCAAACGAAAAAACTACAAAGAACGAAACTTGTCTAGCTTGAAGGGGGAAACCAGATGGCGCTATGGTTGGCCCGCTAGATGGCGCTGCCATAGGTCAAACGGATATCAACTGCGTTTTTTTAAAATAGGAACCCCCATTATTTTAGATATTCGTGAAGTACGTAAATAAATATGAATGTTTTAGTTGGACCACTTTTTTCGCTTTGTGGCAGATGGCGCAGTAATAGTCACAAACGTATAAGTGCGTGGTATCACGTAACATTCCGCCAGTGCGGACGGTATTTGCTTCGTGATACATTACTCGTGTTAAAATCGACCGTTTACCAATTGCGGAAAAGGTCGATATCGTGTTGATGTATCGCTATTGTGTACAAAATGCACAACGGGCCTGTGCTATATATGCTGCTCGGTATCCTGGACGACATCATCCAAGTGTCCGGACCGTTCGCCGGATAGTTACTTTATTTTAGGAAACAGGAAGCGTTCAGCCACATGTGCAACGTCAATCACGACCTGCATCAAATGATGATGCCCAAGTACGTGTTTTAGCGGCTGTCGCGGCTAATCCGCACATCAGTAACAGACAAATTGCGCGAGAATCGGGAATCTCAGAAACGTCGGGGTTGAGAATGCTACATCAACATCGATTGCACCCATACCATATTTCTATGCACCAGGAATTGCATGAGGATGACTTTGAACGTCGTGTACAGTTCTGCCGCTGGGCACAATAGAAATTACGGGACGAAGACAGATTTTTTGCACGCGATCTATTTAGCGGCGAAGCGTCATTCATCAACAGCGGTAACGTAAACCGACATAAATGCACTATTGGGCAACGGAAAATCCACGATGGGTGCGACAGGTGGAACATCAGCGACCTTGTCGGCAATATGGGAGGATGGATGATTGGCCCCCATTTTATCGATAGCAATCTAAATGGTGTATGCTGATTTCCTACGTAATGTTCTACCGATGTTACTACAATATGTTTCACTGCATGACAGAATGGCGATGTTCTTTCAACGAGGTGGATGTCCGGCACATAGCTCGCGTGCGGTTGAAGCGGTATTGAATAGCATATTTCATGACAGGTGGATTGGTCGTCGAAGCACCATGTCCCGCACGTTCACCGGATCTGATGCCCCCCGATTTCTTTCTGTGGCGAAAGTTGAAGGATATTTGCTATCGTAATCCACCGACAACGCCTGGCAACATGCTTCAGCACATTGTCAATGCATGTGCGAACATTACGGAAGGCGAACTACTCGCTGTAGAGAGAAATGTCGTTACACGTATTGCCAAATGCATTGAGGTTGACGGACATCATTTTGAGCATTTATTGCATTAAAGTAATATTTACAGGTAACACGCTGTAACAGCATGCGTTCTCAGAAATGATAAGTTCAAAAACTTACATGTATCACATTGGAACAACCGAAATAAAAATGTTCAAACGTACCTACGTTCTGTACTTTAATTTAAAAAACCTACCTGTCACTAACTGTTCGTCTAAAATTGTGAGCCATATGTTTATGACTATTACAGCGCCATCTATCACAAAGCGAAAAAAGTGGTCAAACTAAAACATTCATATTTCTTTGTGTACTACACGAATATCTAATAAAAAATGGGGGTTCCTATTTTAAAAAACGGACTTGATATCCGTTTGGCCTATGGCAGCGCCATCTAGCGGGCCAACCATAGCCCCATCTAATCCAATAAATTTCGGGCATGCAGCCGCGCAAATAAAATTTCTTCTACTGATATTTCGGCCGCGTATCGTCCGGCCATCTTCAGAGCGAGTTCCAAGACTGACGACAAGGTGCCAAGCGCGGCCTTATATGCTCCACCGCGGCGGTACTGCGCATGCGGGTCACAGATGCTGCGCCGCCTGTGGCGAAGGCGTACGGACATTCGATATGCTTATCGATGTTTGATCGGCGGCGGTGACACGGTGACGACTTCTCTGCAATTTAATTACTCCAAGAGCCGGATTCCATGCTTTGTCCAAATTAAAACCATTGTCTCTGTTTATTAAATTGTTGGCTAATCGAATTTCTATGGAACCCTTGAATACAGATTCCCAAACAGAAGAGGTGGATGTTAAAATCTTCACATCACTGTAATTCATGGAATGACCCGTATCAATACAATGTTCGGCCACAGCTGACTTGTCTGGTTGTAATAAGCGTGTGTATCTTCGGTGCTCCACACACCTCTCTTGAACGGTGCGTGTTGTTTGACCTATGTATGACTGCTCACAATTTCTACAAGGAATCTGGTACACACCCGCCTTACGAAGCAGTAAATCGTCCTTCACAGAGCCGAGTAAAGCCGCAATCTTCATGGGGGGCCGGAAGATCACCTTAACACAATGTTTCTCAAGAATACGGCCTATCTTTGAAGAAAGAGCACCCACATAAAGCAGAAACGCCCTAGATCTGAAGAAATTACTATCTTCTTCCCCATCGCATACCTTCTTTTTAGGTTTTGCATCGAATGCTCTACGAATTTGTTGCGGAGAATATCCATTCGATTTAAAAATACTCTTGAGGTATGTTAGCTCTCCTTGTAAATTGTCTTCATCGGATATACAGTGCGCCCGATGCACTAAGGTCTTAAGGACACCCATGCTCGGAGAAGGGTGATGGCAGTTACTGGCATGAAGGTATAGATTTGTGTGCGTTGGTTTCCGATGTACGGCATGTCCTAATGTGCCATCACTTTTACGGCGAACGACAACATCCAAAAAGGGGAGGGAGCCGTCTTTTTCTCTTTCCTTAGTAAATTTAATGCTAGCATGGATGGAATTCAAATGCTCAAGAAATCGATGTAATTCATCCATACCATGGGGCCATACCACGAATGTGTCGTCCACGTACCTCCAGGAGACCGTAGGTTTTTAAACATGCTGAGTCCAGTGCCTTGTCCTCGAAGTCTTCCATGAATAAATTAGCTACCAGAGGGGAGAGGGGGCTTCCCATGGCAACACCGTCAATTTGGGAATCTGTATTCAAGGAAGCCATAGAAATTCGATTAGCCAACAATTTAATAAACAGAGACAATGGTTTTAATTTGGACAAAGCATGGAATCCGGCTCTTGGAGTAATTAAATTGCAGAGAAGTCGTCACCGTGTCACCGCCGCCGGTCAAACATCGATAAGCATATCGAATGTCCGTACGCCTTCGCCACAGGCGGCGCAGCATCTGTGATCCGCATGCGCAGTACCGCCGCGGTGGAGCATATAAGGCCGCGCTTGGCACCTTGTCGTCAGTCTTGGAACTCGCTCTGAAGATGGCCGGACGATACGCGGCCGAAATATCAGTAGAAGAAATTTTATTTGCGCGGCTGCATGCCCGAAATTTAATGGATTATTCATTACGCCGCGAGAAGTTGAAAATGCACCTAGCCCCATCTGGTTGCCCCCTTCAAGCTAGACGAGTTTCGTTCTTTGTATTTTTTTTGTTTGATGCTTATTTCGTAAGTTATTTGGCCCGGTCACTATGAATGGACCATCCTGTAGATTGATAGTATAACCTGATTATTATCAAGGAAGCCTAAATTGCCTATTTGCACTGGTTATAATTTTATTCGTTTGTACCTTTTCTGCTTGCTTCCGCTACATGATGTGCAAAGTTACGATGATCATCCATAAATATCCCTAGATATCACGTTATTGCGCTTTTCCTAATCTTTACATCATTTAAATTTATTATAGGGTTTCTTACTAGAATCCCTTTTGGAGATACGTTATTTTGTGATGTGCTAGTGACAACATTTAAATTGTAGTTCACTGCTGCTATTTGAGTTTACCCATTGTCATTTGGAGATTATGAGTGTAGGTGCAAATGCTAGAAAACGGATTGCCAAGTGGAGAAATCGGAAGACATCCGACATATTCTTCTGTTTGAGATCAACAGAGGGGTGACAGGAGCGGAGGCGTTCACAAACGTTTGTGCCGTGCATGGAGACAATGCCACTGGACAGAACACGGGAAGAAAATGGTTTTCTCGTTTTAAGAAGGATCGTTTTGACATTAGTGACTCTCCACGTTCAGGAAGAACTTCGTGGTTTGACGAAGACGGTTTAAACGTATTAATCCATAATAACCGACGTCAGTTTACTCGACAATTGGCATATTGTGAGAACAGTGATTATTCCTCCATCGCTGACTTTTGCTTGTAGTGTGGATGGTTCAAAAATTGGGTTTATGAGTACCACATGCTGTAAGCCACGGATGGCCTTACGTGCATCTCTGTTTGCTTTTCATCAATTGGTTCGTAAACAACACAGACCATTCCCGTCCTGTATCGTTACTGCTGACGAGAAATTGTTTCTTTGCTAATATAACGAAATGAACGGAATATTTGAGCCCGAACAAAGCAGACACTCCCCAGTGTTATGCATCTGATAGAACAGAGGCGGTATGCTGTACCACGAATCGCTTGCCCGTGGTGTAACTATTGCTCATGACGTTAATTGTCAACAACTAAGACGTCATTCCAAGAAAAACGATCAGGAAGACAGCGTGAAGTGATACTACCCCATGAAGTGATACTAGTCTACGATAACGCTCGCCCGCATTCAGCTAGAGTGACACGAAACACTGTACAGGTGTTCGGTTGCGAAGTCGTTCCTCACCCAATTTATTCACCTGATCTTGTGCCCTCAAATTTTTATCTTTTCTACTCTCTACCGAACAACCTTCATATAACTTCCTATCTGGGTGAAAATGCGTTCGGAACATTGCTCGAAAAGTTCTTTGCCTGCAAACCACAGTTGTGGAATCGAATGGTTGCCCCAGCGTTGGCAGACTGTTGCAAAGTGAAGTAGGGGTATATTTTTGATGGCTAAAGTCTCTCTTACGTGCATCTATTGTGTTTATTAAACTACGGAAAGACCCTTCAAAGTTATTCAACCACCTACTATATTTCAATGGCTTCTCTGTATAGTGGTGGATAACAATTTCTCAAAGTAGATACAACTTATGTTTCGGAAAACTTCGCATCATGATTTCCTGACTGAAGAGCTTGCTCTCTTACACTGACTTTTCTGTTTTCCCTACTGGTCAAAGACTTTTGTGTTCTTTCAGTCTTGTGTTCACACTTCTCTTGGTACGAGTAGTTGCAGTGTAGACCTTCCCACAAGTAAATGGAAACTTACATACTCCTCTTGCTGACAGAGTAGGGCATTTGTCTTTTACAGACCAGAGTGCTTGACATAATTTTCTTAGTTGTCCTAGAAACTAGTAGGGTGTCATGTTTATGTAAAATCTTGCCCACCCGATGTGCTACTTTTGTGATGAAAGGCAGAAAACTTGTTCTTCCATCGCAGTGTTTTATCGTTGTCCCTATACCTACTGTTATTTGGTCGCAGGATACGGTTTACTTCTTTTCTCGAATAGCCATTCCTCTTGAAAGACTGCTTCAGATATTTTTATTCGGCCTTCAGGTGTTCCAGCCTGTAAATTCTTTTCGATCTAGATTGACTCTTACAGAGAAGATAACAGCAACCAGCTACTTTCTACAGTGCTATTTATTTATTTAAATAGCGCCATTACCAGTTTCGAGCCGACATGTTCAACTTCAGACGGCTACTTCGCGTTAAAATACATTTTACATTAGCTTTCACTTTTCTCCAAAATGATGAAATTTCCTTGGGGTGATGGTCCTCTACAACCAAAACAAGATGTTCAAAATGGTTCAAATGGCTCTGAGCACTGTGGGACTTAACTTCTAAGGTCATCAATCCCCTAGAACTTAGAACTACTTAAACCTAACTAACCTAAGGACATCACACACATACATGCCCGAGGCAGGATTCGAACCTGCGACCGTAGCGGTCGCGCGGTTCCAGACTGTCGCGCCTAGAACCGCTCGGCCACCCAAAACAAGATGTGAGACAAAGTCTTTTTGACTGTGAAGTTACAGTTAAGACATTGCCTCACATCTTGTTTTGGTTGTAGAGTACCGTCAACCCAAGGAAATTTCATCAAAAAATGGTTCAAATGGCTCTGAGCACTATGGGACTTAATATCTGAGGTCATCAGTCCGTTAGAACTTAGAACTACTTAAACCTAACTAACCTAAGAACATCACACACATCCATGCCCGAGGCAGGATTCGAACCTGCGACCGTAGCGGTCGCGCGGTTCCAGACTGAAGTGCCTAGAACCGCTCGGCCGCAACGTCCGGCGAAATTTCATCAATTGGGAAAAAAAGGTAAAGCTAATGTAAAATTTATCTTAACGTGAAGTAGCAGTCTGAAGCTGAACCTGTCGGTTCTAAACCGGTAACGACGCTATTTAAATAAATAAATAGCATTGTAAAAGGTAGTTGGTTGCTGTTATATTCTTTGTAAGAGCCAACCAACATCTTGTGCACAGCCACGGATCAGAACGTCAGCTTTCTACAAAATAGCATCTTTTGGATCTCTCAACAAGAATTTCAATGGCACCTCTCATTTGTTGAAGGTGATGTTTGGAATTCTTATACAAATATCTCCCCGTAAGTGTAACTTTCCGAAAAACCATACGTTTCAACCTTCCACCAGCTTAACTAATAATTAAAACATTCAAGAAGGATACTGAGCTGTTGTTTTCCATCTCCATGGTAAACTGAATTTTTGGATTCATTCCATTCAAATTGACAAAATTTTATATTAATTAGTTAATCATACTGACTTCATTCCCCTTCAAAAATAAGTTGATGGAAACACCTTGAGACGGAAATTTCTATTTTGGTCTTAAGCTGTATGGTATCGAGAAACGGCATGGAAAAGACAACTGACAGATCCATAGACACACGAGATTGCGCAAGCAGTAGTTTATATAAAATCATAAGCTTTAGTATGGATAATGACGAAAGGCGAAGTGTCTTACGGACCAAACTAACTACTGGCGATCAATCCGAAATATCTTTATTTTGTGCATTCGTCTCTGACTTGTAAGAATTCTGTAACCGTAAATAATATTGGTATAACGGTACGGACCCCTAGGTAACTATCGATCGTCATTGTATCAGAAATGTGAACAGCGAGAAACTAAACATCAGACTTGGGGGTCACGAAGTAGATGAGGAATTCTGCTACCTAAGCAGCAAAATAATCCATGATGGAGGAACGAGGAGGACACCAAAGCAGACTAGCACTGGCAAAGAGGGCATTTCTGGCCAAGAGAAGTCTGCTAGTATCAAACATAGTCCTTAATTTGAGGGAGAAATTCCTGAGAATATACGTGTAGAGCACAGCATTGTATGGTACTGAAACACGGACCATAGGAAAACAAGAAGAAAGGACAGGATGATGGGACATCTGTTAAGACACCAGGGAACAACCTCTATGGAACTAGAGGGAGCTGTAGAGGGTAATAACTGCACAGGAATACAGAGTTTGGAATACATCAACCAAATAATTGAGGTTGTAAATCGCAAGTGCTACTACGAGAGGGGACGGTTGGCACAGCAGAGGAATTTCTGGAGTACTGCATCAAACCATTAGAAGACTGGTGACTCAAAAATAAGATAATTGTTATTGAAGTTGCCTGTGTAGCTGAACGGTCTACGCGGCTAGGTCCCATACAGGGGACACTGGTTCGTTTCCCGGTACTGATAGGGACTTTTCCTCTTGGGACGACTGCCACGGGCTGCACTCAGAATCTTCACTCCAACTTCCAAGTTCAAGAAACACGACAAGGACTGGGAGAGCGGCTTCGTGACCACATGTCCCTCGATACTGCATCTAGTAGCGTCGTTGGCACAGGATGATATGGCGGTCGGTCGTACCCGACAGGCCCACCTAGGGCTAGAACGCAGAATTTTATCTTTACTTATTTGCTGTTGTTAAACGAATAACAAACTACGATGCCATGGAAGACGGTGTACGTGTGTAACTGGCGATCTAAAGAGAATAATAAAAGGTTATATTACTATTGACTTATCTCTAACTTCTTGAACATGCTTTCCAACCGCTATCAGCTCGACACCCTTATATGAAGAAGTATTTTTAATTCATCCACATATAACTTGTTTTCAGAAAAGACACAAAGCCTTAAACGACTAGAAATAAGACGTTCGTATTCACAGGACATGTTCATTAGTGTGTTCTGCAGAAATGATTAGCATTTCAGTCACCTCGGTTCAGCATCTGTCCTGTTGCCTAGTAGGCTCTGGGTCCGCCATGGGCCCTCAAACTTATTTCATGCGTGATATCATCGACGCGAATGGCTTCCATGTTGCATTCATCTGGTTCCAAAGTTCATATGTGGTTGTTAGCACTGGGACACAGCACTGCACGCGCCGTTTCAAATATCCCATTCATTTTCGATTGGCAATAAGTGTGGTTATCTGCCAGGCCAGGGCAAAAGGCTGACATTCTGTGACATCAACAAGGCAAGTTTCATGCAGCAACATGGTCGTGCATTGTATTGCTGAGAAATGGCGTCTGGGGTGTTGTGCGGAAAGGGTACGGCTACGGGTCGCAAGATGTCATTCACGTACGTCATACTGGGCATAGTGCCCTGGATACGAACCAACTGTGATTTTTGGATGTACAAAGGAGCACCCCACACCATGAGGCCTTGAGCTGGCGCTGTATGTCGTGTGCGAACGCAGTCACTGATGCAATTCCTGTCCCCATTGACATCTTTCCGTACAAAACTGCCGTCTAGTGTGTTTCTGCACATTCGTCTAAGGTTGGTGGGGAAATGAAAGACGATCACGTAACCCATGCCGTAACAAATGGCGTCGACCTTTTACCCCTGGCTATGAACGATTTGTTACACTGTCCTACTGTTACGTCAGAGCCGAGGAGGACGCAGATCTGTCCTGCAATGCCATTCGGATGAGGTGTCGATCTTCTCGGGAGGTGGTCTGGGTCGTCGAATTCAACAGTCTTCCATGAACTATTCTGCACACACCCGCTGCACTGCCAGCCACTGTGGCCGAGCGGTTGTAGGCGCTTCAGTCCAGAACCGCGCTGCTGCTACTGTCACAGGTTCGAGTCCTGCTTCGGGTATGGATGTGTGTGATGTCCTTAGGTTAGTTAGGTTTAAGTAGTTCTAAATCTAGGGGACTGATGACGTCGGATGTTAAGTCTTATAGTGCTTAGAGCCATTTAAACCCGCTGCACTCTTCGTTCAACACTATCAGCAATTTCCTGGATGGCTGCATCACATTCTCTCATGCCAATAGTGTGCCCTCTTCAAAACTCACTAGTTTGACAGTACGTTTCGCGCATACGTCTGCGGAGCATCTTGCACGTCTGCTCAAGTCACACTGATCCAGTATTTTGGGTTTATAGCGACAACGAGAGCCGCAGGCACATGTTACCGGTAGATGCTGTTGCGCCTCGATATCGATGTTGACCTTAAACCCGCGGGTCCGACATGGTTCCAATAATAACCATTACTGCAGAATATACTAATATACATGTCATGTGAATATGAACGTCCCATCTCTAGTCGTTCAGAATACATTTTTTCTGAATGTGAAAGTATTATAAAAATTGATCTAAGCACGTATGCACGTACCAGTTCTCCTCCTAAACCACTGGACCGATTTCAGCTAAACTGTGGTACATATGTTACTTACTGTATGGGAAGAATCACTGTGGGACTAAGACGTCCTACCTAAGAAAGGGGTGGTGCAAAATTACACTACTGGCCATTAATATCGCTACACCAAGAATAAATGCAGATGATAAACGGGTATTCATTGGGCAAATATACTAGAACTGAGATGTGATTACGTTTTCATGCAATTTGGGTGCATAGATCCTGAGAAATCAGTACCCAGAACAACCACCACTGGCAGTAGTAACGGCCTTGATGCGCCTGGGCATTGAGTCAAACAGAGATTGGATGGCGTGTAGAGATACAGCTGTCCATGCAGCTTCAACACGATATCACAGTTGATCAAGAGTAGTGACTGGCGTATTGTGACGAGCCAGTTGCTCAGACACCATTGACCAGACGTTTTCAATTGGTGAGAGATCTGGAGAATGTGCTGGCCAGGGCAGCAATCGAACATTTCTGTATCCAGAAAGGCCTGTTCAGGACCTGCAACGTGCGGTCCTGTATTATCCTGCTGAAATGTACAGTTTCGTAGGGATCGAATGAAGGGTAGAGCCACGGGTCGTAACACATCTGAAATGTAACGTCCACTGTTCAAAGTGCCGTCAATGCGAACAAGAGGTGACCGAGACGTTTAACAAATGGCACCCCATACTATCACGCCGGATGATACGCCAGTATGGCGATGACGAATACACGCTTCCAATCTTCGTTTACCACGATGTCACCAAACACGGATGCGACCATCATGATGCTGTAAATAGAACCTGGATTCATCCGAAAAAAGGACGTTTTGCCATTCGTGCACCCAGGTTCGTCGTTGAGTATACCATCACAGGCGCTCCTGTCTGTGATGCAGCGTCAAAGGTAACCGCAGCCATGGTCTCCGAGCTGATAGTCCATGCTGCTGAAAACGTCATCGAACTGTTCGTGCAGATGGTTGTTGTCTTGCAAACGTCCCCATCTGTTGACTCAGGGATTGAGACGTGGCTGCACGATCTGTTACAGCAATGCGGATAAGATGTCTGTCATCACGACTGCTAGTGATACGAGGCCTTTGGGATCCAGCACGGCGTTCCGTGTTACCCTCCTGGATCCACAGATTCCATATTCTGCTAACAGACATTGGATATTGACCAACGTGAGCAGCAATGTCGCGATACGATAAACCGCAATCGCTATAGGCTACAATCCGACCTTTGTCAATGTCGGAAACGTGATGGTACGCATTTCTTCTCGTTAGACGAGGCATGACAACAACGTTTCACCAGGCAACGCCGTCAACTGTTGTTTGTGTATGAGAAGTCGGTTGTAAACTTTCCTCATGTCAGCACATTGTAGGTGTCGCCACCGGCGGCTACCTTGTGTGAATGCTCTGAAGACCTAATCATTTGCATATCACAGCATCTTCTTCCTGACGGTTAGATTTCGCGTCTGTAGCACGTCATCTTCGTGGTGTAGCAATTTCAATGGCCAGTAGTGTATGTTGTGTACGACACAGATTTTAGTTGATATGACGTCACCAACACTGAGCTGCATAAAAAAGAAATTGTTGGGTGAAATTCGCTTGAAATAGAGATGAAATAATTGTACAAATACCAAATATGAGTGAAAATGCTAAATATATGTGATAAATATGTCACAAGTGCGTACGCGGGCAAATGCATGGGTGAAAAGCTCCTCCTAAACCCCAGGATCACTTTCAACCAAATTTGGTACACATATTATTTACTGTATGGAAGGGAATACTATGGAGGTGAGAACCAGAAATATCCTGTTGGGATGAGGGTGATAAAGTGGACAGAGAGAAGGAAGGAGGAGATTCATACAGATGTGCGGGAGGAGAGGGGGAGGGGGAAGCTGACAGAGAAAATTGAGAGGCAGAGATGAACGGAAAGAGCAGAGAGGAAGAAATGGACAGAGTAAAAAGAGAGGAGGAGGACAGAGCGGAGAGGAAGAAATGGACAAAGTAAAAAGAGAGAAGGAGGACAGAGAGAGCAGAGAGGAAGAAGTGGACAAAGTAAAAAGAGAGGAGGAGAAAGAGAGTGGAGAGGAAGAAGTGGACAAACTAAAAGGAGAGGAGGAGGACAAAGACAGTAGAGAGGAAAAAATGGATAGAGTAAAAAGAGAGGAGAAGGACAGAGAGAGTGGAGGGGAAGAAATGGACAAGTAAAAAGAGAGGAGGAGGACAAAGAGAGCGGAGAGGAAGAAGTGGACAGAGTAAAAAGAGTGGAGGAGATGGACAGAGAGAGAAAGGAGAGGAAGAAATGGACAGAGTAAAAAGAGAGGAGGAGGACAGAGAGAGCGGAGAGGAAGAAGTGGACAGAGTAAAAAGAGAGAAGGAGATGGACAGAGAGAGTGGAGAGGAAGAAATGGACAAACTAAAAAGAGAGGAGGAGGACAAAGAGAGCGGAGAGGAAGAAGTGGACAGAGTAAAAAGAGAGGAGGAGATGGACAGAGAGAGCAGAGAAGAAGAAATGGACAGAGTAAAAAGAGAAGAGGAGGACAGAGAGAGCAGAGAGGAAGAAGTGGACAAAGTAAAAAGAGAGGAGGAGATGGACAGAGAGAGTGGAGAGGAAGAAATGGACAAAGTAAAAAGAGAGGAGGAGGACAAAGAGAGCGGAGAGGAAGAAGTGGACAGAGTAAAAAGAGAGGAGGAGATGGACAGAGAGAGAGGAAGAAATTGACAGAGTAAAATGAGAGGAGGAGGACAGAGAGAGCGGAGACGAAGAAATGGACAAAGTAAAAAGAGAGGAGGAGGAGAGAGAGAGCGGAGAGGAAGAAGTGGACAGAGTAAAAAGAGAGGAGGAGAGGACAGAGAGAGCGGGGAGGAAGAAATGGGTAGAGTAAAAAGAGAGGAGGAGGACAGAGAGAGTGGAGAGGAAGATATTGACAGAGAAAGGAAAGAGGGCAAAATTGACAGATAAAGGGTAGGGGAAGAGATTGGCAGGGAGAGGGGGAAGGGCAGCAGAAAGATTCCATATTCCCTGGTTTTCGAGAAACATTTGACATGGTGCCCACCTCAGCCTGTAAAGAGAGGTACGAGCATATGGAGTACGTTCCTCGATGTTTGAGTGGCTCGAAGAATCCTTACGTAACGGTGAAGAAAGTCATGGGATTGCGATATGCATAAATACAGATGATGGTAGTATCGGGTACACAGGGTATTAAAAAGGGGAGTGCATTGGCAGAGCTATTATTTGCACTACGGTGATTCATGTGAAAAGGTTTCCAACGTGATTACGGCCGCACGATGCGAATCAACAGACTTTGAAAGCGGAATGGTTGCTGGAGCTAGACGCATGGGACGTTCCATTTCGGAAATCGTTAGGAAATCCGAGATCCACAGTGCCAAGAGTGTGCCGAGAACACTATATGTCAGGCATTACCTCTCACCACGCACAACGCTGTGGCCGACGGCCTTCACTTAACCATCGTGTGCAGCGGTGTTTGCGTATAGTTGTCAGTGCCAACAGACAAGCAACACTGCGCCAAATAACCACAGAAATCAGTGCGGGACATACGACGAACGTATCCAGTAGGACAGTGTGGCGAAATTTGGGGTTAATGGGCTGTGGCAGCAGACGACTGACGCGAGTGTCTTTGCTAACAGCACAACATCGCCTGCAGCACCTCTCCTGGGCCCGCGACCATATCGTTTTGGGCCGGTCAAATGAGTTCCGACTTCAATTTCTGAGAGCTGATGCTATGGTTCGAATATAGCACAGATCACAGGTTGTAAACAAGGCACTGGGGCAAGCTGGTGGTGGCTCCATAATGATGTGAGCTGTTTTTACATGGAATGGGCTGTGTCCTCTGGTCCAACTGAACCTATCATTGACTGGGAATGGTTATATTCGGCTAAATTGGCACCATTTGAAGCCATTCAACGATGAAATTTTTATTGATGACAGTGCACCATGTCACTGGGCCAGATTGTTCGCTATTGGTTTGAACAACGTTCTAGACAATTCTAGCGCCGACATAGTCCTGTCGAACATATAAGAATCACAATCGAGGTGTCTATTCATGCCCAAAATTCTACACTGGCAACACTCTCACAGTTATGGACGGCTATAGAGGCTGCATGGCTCAGTATTCTACATCTACATCTACATCTACATGGTTACTCTGCGATTCTCACTTAGATGCCTGGCAGAGAGATCATCGAACCATTTTCATACTACTTCTCTACCATTCCACTCTCGAATGGAGCGTGGGAAAAATGAACACATGGATCTTTCCGTTCGAGCTCTGATTCGTCTTATTTTATTGTGATGATCATTTCTCCCTACGTAGGTGGGTGTCATCAAAATATTTTCGCATTCGGAAGAGAAAGTTGGAGATTGAAATTTCGTAAATAGATCTCGCCGCAAAGAAAACCGCCTTTGTTTCGATGACTGCCACCCCAACTCGCGTATCATATCAGTGACACTCTCACTCCTATTGCGTGATAACACGAAACGAGTTGCCCTTCTTTGCACTTTTTCGATGTCCTCCGTCAATCCTACCTGGTAAGGATCCCACACCGCGCAGCAATATTCCAGCAGAGGACGGACAAGTGTAATGTAGGCTGTCTCTTTAGTGGGATTGTCGCATCCTCTAAGTGTTCTGCCAACAAAGCGCAGTCTTTGTTTCGCCTTCCCCACAATATTATCTATGTGGTCTTTCCGATTTAAGTTGCTCGAAATTGTAATTCCTAGGTATTTAGTCGAATTGACAGCCCTTAGATTTGTGTGATTTATCGTATACCCAAAATTTATCGGATTTCTTTTAGTACCCATGTGGATGACCTTGGACTTTTCTTTGTTTAGTGCCAATTGCCACTTTTAGCACCATACAGAATTTTTCTCTATATCATTTTGTAATTGGAATTGATCGTCTGATGATATTACTAGATGGTAAATTACAGCGTCATCTGCAAACAATCTAAGGGGGCTGCTCAGATTATCACCTAGATCATTTATATAAATCAGGAACAGCAGATGGCCTATGACACTACCTTGCGGAACGCCAGCTATCACTTCTGTTCTACTCGATGATTTACCCTCTATCACTACGAACTGTGACCTGTCTGAGAGGAACTCACGAATCCAGTCACACGATTGAGAGGATACCCCATATACAAGCAATTTGATTAATAATCGCGTGTGAGGAACGGTATCAAAAGCCTTTTGGAAATCTAGGAATATGGAAGCAATCTGAGATCCCTTGTTTATAGCACTCATTACTTCATGGGAATAAAGATCTAGTCGTGTTGCACAAGAACGATATTTTCTGAATCCGTGTTGGTTATGTGTCAATAAGTCATTTTCTTCAAGGTGATTCATAATATATTCAGTATATGCTCCAGAATCCTACAGCAAGTTGAGGACAGTGATATGGGTCTGTAATTCAGTGGGTTACTCCTGTTTCCTTTCTTGAATATTGGTGTGACCTGTGCTACTTTCCAGTCCTTAGTATTACTGCAGAGGATTTACAACTGTTTGTTGAGTCCGTGCCACTTTTATCTCCTCAGCGTAATCCGTCGATAGTTCATCCACCTTCACGCAGCCGCACAATCCGAAGTGTTGAAATGGCGGAAACTGTTCAGCAGGGGTACGTACTCGTCGATGGAGCAACGATTGGTGGTGACAGGGGAGAGGGGGGGGGGGGCAGGTGCACAGACAGGGTCACCTGAGCGTCGATGATCATTACGTTGAATCACTAACACTACAACCCCTCAGTGTACATATTATACCCTGGCAGCACTGAGCCCTTTTCTTGAGGAGTCGCATTTTCTTTTGCCGCAGTGTAAATTTTGAACACTGTAGAATAAATACAACATCCTTTTCTCAACAGCTGGGTTTTTATTGACTTTAGTATCTCAAGTTTAATGGTAGGTAGGTTATCTAATGGCGTATTCTGAAATTGTCTACTGACCCAAATAGGCTTTGCTAAAGCCATGTAAAAGCAAAGGGGCACAAGTTGGTCATCGGTTGCTGCAGTCTACGCAATGCACTTGTCTCCGTACACTTGTCTCTCAGCAGCAGGCAAATTTCTCTGTATGGCTTTGGGGAGAGACCTGATGGTCATCGGTGTAGCTGTGTGCTATGATTCATGCGTGTGCTTAGCCTCTCTGATACCAGAGATCATCTTACAAGGGAACCTCCCCATCGCACCCCCCTCAGATTTAGTTATAAGGTGCCACAGTGGATAGGCCTTGAAAAACTGAACACAGATCAATCGAGAAAACAGGAAGAAATTATGTGGAACTATGAAAAAATAAGTAAAATATACAAACTGAGTAGTCCACGTCCAACATGTGCAACATCATGGACAATATGAGTTGAGGAACGCCGTGGTCCTGTGGATAGCGTGAGCAGCTGCGGAAGGAGAGGTCCTTGGTTCAACTCTTCCTTCGAGTGAAAAATTTTAATTTTTATTTTCAGGCAAATTCAGTGTTCAGACACTCATACATAATCAACTTCGCTCTCCAAAATTCCAGGACATGTTCAGATTTGCTTGGAGATATGCAGGATTTAACGGTCTACACAGGGAAAAATTTGAAAACGTTAAAAACATATGTTTTGACAGACCACAGAGAAAACTGTGCGACTGTGAAACTGTTGCATTCATTTATTGCAGTTTATGTAACACACACTTATGTTTTCATTTTTTTTTTTTTTGGGAGTGATTATCAGATACACAAGAAAACCTAAATCGGGCAAGGTAGAAGAATCTTTTCACCCATTCGCCAAGTGTGCAAGTTAGGTGGGTCGACAACATATTCCTGTCATGTGACGAACATGCCGTCACCAGTGTCGAATAGAATATATCAGACGTGTTTTCCTGGAACAAATGTTTCGGTTCCCATTGAAGAAGCACGTCCTTTCGTCTACTAATCGCACGGTTTTGCGGTACGGTCGCAAAACGCAGACACTAAACTTATCACAGTGAACAGAGACGTCAATGAACGAACGGCAGATCACAACTTTGCAAAAATAAAATAAGTAAACTTTTCGCTCGAGGGAGGACTTGAACCAAGGACCTTTCGCTCCGCAGCTGCTCACGCTTATGTTGCCTATGGACTACTCAGTTTGTATATTTTGCTTATTTTTTCATAGTTCCACACAACTTCTTCCTGTTTTCTCGATTTATCTGTGTTCAGTTTTTCAAGGCCTATCCACTGTGCCAAATTATAACTAAATCTGAGGGGGGTGCGATGGGGAGGTTCCCTTGTTACAAACTGTTGACTCGAATTCTCTTGCAATCTCCGATACTCTATAAGCCATGCTTCTTGCTGCGATTTTCGTCGTCGTTCAAAGCCAGTTAATTTGCGGCGTGTTGCCATGTTCACCACACATTTGTCTGTAACAGATTGTTCAGGTATCCTGTCTACATCCTCCCTACACATGCCGTCTGTCTAGCCGCAACATTCACGTGAAGTACACGGCACACCTTCAGATGGGAAAACCCTCCCCGAGATTTTTGGCTACAGTTGCGTTTGAAATGTGATTCTGAACATCTTACAAAGACGTCGTCGGAAAATGCGAGCTGTGAAAAGCTCACGGCGGTGATGTCTTCAAGAAGACCACCTCGCCACGTTAGCGGGCCTCATACCGAGGGTCGTCCATTAACCGGCCGCTGCCCTTAGTGAACACGGATTAGCGGCAAGTGCTCCGCCGGCGCCCCCCAGCGTCTAATTAAGTCGCACCGGCAAATATCGCCCTGGCTTCCGGCCGCGGGATGCAGGCGTGGGGCGCCGCTTCCTGTAATTGAGCGCGGGACTCCCACTGCGACTGGGAAGGGGCCGCGAGGCGTACACTGGGCGCAGGACGTGCATTATACAAACATTGCCTGCATTGGAATTGTCTCCGAGAGGCACTTGAACTCAAGTGTTTTTGTTTATACAGTGGAGGACACTGCCAATTTTTCGTAACTGTTTTGTCGGTTATGCAAGATTACAGTAGGTATACTTTTAGCTTCGTAGATCCATAATGAGGAAATCATCAAGGACGTAGAACGTGTCATACACTTTCTTCCTTCGTTCCTTCCAAAATCCTGCTTCGTCAGTTCGTTTGTCTTTTAGCTATGTTATGTGCTCGTTTTTATATGTGTGTCTTTTTTTTTTAGATGGCGTGTTTGGATCGTATTTTGCTGTTGTTTAGTGGATGATTATCGGAAAATGGAAATGAGCGTTTGGCGTCATTGGCCGGGAGGCCCCTTATGGGGCAGGTCCAGCCGCCTTGGTGCAGGTGTTATTACATTCGACGCCACATTGGGCGACCTGCGCACTGGATGGGGATGAAATGATGATCAAGACAACACAACACTCAGTCCCTGAGCGGAGAAAATCCTCGACCCAGCCGGGAATCGAACCCGGGCCCCTTAGGACGGCAGTCCGTCACGCTCACCATTCAGCTATCGGGGCGGACATTATCGGAAACGAAATCTGTTAACGCTTTAGAGTGTATTTGCATCGCAGTTCCAATCGATAAATAGTGCATCAAGATTCCTTGAAAGTTTATTTTATACTGGACCTCCACTGTGTCTGTGTCAAACGCAAATGAAAAGCAAAACAAGGCAATTAATATCATATATTAACTTTTATACTGTAGAACATGACGTACTATCTTTGTCCCCCAAACCCGCCCTTCGCGCCCCCTCCCTCCAAATGGTACTCGAGGCTAAACATTACTGAAAAACTTTTAATAATAATAGATGATGGCACAGCGGCAACATATCATTAAACTGAAATGACAACACCTTTTAATATTTTGGACGTGGAGAGACCATTATAACAGCTGATGAACATCATAGAGCAATTAAGGTGTGGAAAAATTTAATTTGAGGGCACATTCTGAATAAGTATAAACAATGGAATTCATTATTTTCCTCCAGTAGCTGGTGTTCGCCCCTGGAAGCTGAGTGGTCAGCGCGACGGAATGTCACGCCTAACGGCCCGGGTTCGATTCCCGGCTGGGTCGCAGATTTTCTCCGCTCAGGTACTGAGTGTTGTATTGTCCTTATCATCATCACTTCATCCCCATCGACACGCCAGCCGCCGAAGTGGCGTCAACTCGAAAGACTTGCACCAGGCGAACCGTCTACCCGACGGGAGGCCCTAGCCACACTGCATTTCCATTTCCAGTAGCTGGTCGTTATTCAGAGTGGCTGTTTGTTCGTGTATTTACCTACTTAGCGTAGAATTTTATCTGACATGTAATTTTTTCAGTTACAAGCCTGGTTATGCTAGTTTCGCTCTTTTAGACTTAACAAAAAATGTCAACTATCTGCCTATCATTTTATTTGTATCAGCTTGGAAAATCAGGTTTCCTGCCGGTAATCCGCGTCTCTCTTGCACGATATTTCGATTGCGTAATTGGAAATTTTCATCAGGTGCTCCCTGAGGCTGATTTCAGTGTGGAAGGGGTCCGGTAATTATGCCTACTTGGAGGGGGGAGGGCTAGGCGCACCTTCGTCAAGTACGACATGAATTACCGGCACAAAACCCGGTTTTCCAAGATAACGACGCCTCGTTGGGAATGCCTGATGACCTGAGCGGTATATGTAACTATTTAGGCATGGAAGTAGCATAGAGGCACTTACTTTAGAGTTCACAGTCATGTTTTAGGCATCAGTTTGACAGAAATGTGTGTGTGTGTGTGTGTGTGTGTGTGTGTGTGTGTGTGTGTGTGTGTGGAATATAGCTGAGACACTTGACGAAACCACTGCATTTTTTGCACTACTTAGGGAGTTTCTGCAATCATATCAAGTGTTGAATTCACATTGTGCCATTTGACGAGCCATCATAGAACAATGTAGATGAGGAAAATAAATAATTTGAGGGTATGTTATGCCTCACACCATGTGCTGTAGAACAATCGAACAATGAATACCGCCATGTGTTGGCAATGGCAAGCAAAAACAGTATAAAGGAGCAGTTGATTTTATTTCGCATTTTGAAATTTTGCAGAATAGTAGTTGACTCATCTTAGGCAACTACGTATTTCTAATTTATTAATTCCGTTGCACAAGTGAATGTTAGATATTTAACTATTTGTAGGGAGTTGTTTTACACTCTTTCTCATATTCAAAAGTGAATGCTACACAGTTTCTCATGAAATGTACGAATACGAGATGAAATTTACTGAAGAGACAGCACACGATTTGACACAAACATTTCCTGTAGTAAGGAATGAAAAAAAAAAAACAAAAAGCTTGCCACTTTTCCACTGGTTTGACGCGGCCCACCTCGAATTCCTCTGCTGTTCCAACCCGCTTCATCTCGGGGTTCCTCTTGCATGTCACACCCGAAATTATTTGTTGGCAATATTCCAATCTCCGTCTTACTCTACTGATTTTTACCATCTACAGCTCCCTCTAGTACCATGGAAGTTAATTTCTGATGTGTTAACACTGGTCCTATCATCCAGTTAATTCTTCTTGGCAACGTTTCAACGTTTCCCATAGGTTCTTTTCTTCGCCCACTCTGCCGAGAACTTTCATTTCTTATCTTTTCAGCCCTCCTAATCCTCAACATTCTTCTGTAGAACCACATCTCAAAGACTTCGAGTCTCTTCTACTACAGTTTTCCAGCAGTCCATGATTCCCTACCATATAATACTGTTCTCCAAATATACATTCTCACAAAGTCTCCCTGAAATTATGCTCTCCGTCATGCTCCACGACAGGAGAATTCTTCAAGTCTGCTTCTTGAACACAAATTTTGATGTTATGTCTCTCGCTGGACTCATCTCTGCTACTTCTAATTACTTTTGTCTATTTCCGGTTTATTCCCATCCATATTAAGTACTCATTAAACTGTTCTTTCCACTCAACAGTTCTTGCAGTTCACCTTCACTTTCAATGAGGTGAACAATGTCATCAGAGAATCATTCGATATACTTTCATCCTGAATTCGATCCCACTCTTGAGACCTTCTCTTATTTCTGTCATTGCTTGTTCTATGCACGAGTATATTGAACAATAAGAGCGAAAGAATTTACCCCGTCTTACGTGCTTCTTAATCCGAGTATTTCATTCTTTGCCTACCAGTCTTAATTTCCCGTCTTGGTTCTTGTATATATCATATACTATTGGTCGTTCTCTATAGCTTACTGTTATTGTTCTCAAATTTTCGAACATCTTGCATCATTTTACACTGTCGTGAGCTTTATTTAGGTCGACAAATTGTAGAAAAGTCTTGAATTTTCTTCAGTCTAGCCTCCGTATCAAGCGTGGCGTCAGGACTGTCTCTCTGTGCCTTTACTTTTCGTAACGTCGAACTGATATTCATCTAACAGATCCACAATTTTCTTTTCCATTCTTCTGTACGTTATTCTTGTCAGCAATTTGGACGCATGAGCTTTTATGCTGATTTCGCTTACCTGTTTCTGCTATCTTCGGAGTTGGCTGGATGATATTTTCCCGGAAGTCTGGTGGTATGTCGCCTACTTCATAGATTCTGCAAATTACCTTGAACAGAGCTTCGGTTGCCACTTCCCGCAGTGATTTTAGAAATTCGTATGGAATGTTATTTATCCCTTCTGCTCAGTTGATCTCATGTCTTCCATACCTCTTTTATATTCTAGTATTGCATCCCCTGTGTCTTCTATAGCAACTCCAGTTTCTTCTTCTGTCACGTCATCAGAAAATTTCTCCTCCTGATCTAGGCTTCTCCTCTGGGTTTAACAATGGGATTCCCTTTGCACTCTTAATGTGACCACCCCTAATTTCCATACTACGGAAGGCTATTTTGACTTTTCTGTGTGACGAATCAGTCCTTCCGACGATAATATCATTTTCAATTTCTTCACACTTTTCCTGCAGTCATTTCACCTTGGCTTCTCTGCACTTCCTACTTATTTCATTAGTAAGTGATTTATACTGCTGTGTTCCGGTCATTCCCCGATAATTTTTCTACGTTCCTCTTTCGTCGATCACTTGAAGTTTATTTCCTGCTACCTAACGTTTCTTCGTAATTGCCTTCTTTGTATCTATGTTTGTCTGCGATTTCCCTTTGCAGAGATGTCCACTCCATTTAAACTGGTCTGCCTTCTGTGTTGTTCCTTATCGCAGTATCCACATCTTTAACTAAATCCTCACATAACTCGCAGTACCATTCCTCTGTTTTACGAATGAGTGTCTGCGGCAGTTTTCCCGCAGTCTCCAAAACCCATCTTTTTCACAAGTACAGCTGAGGTTCTAGATTTATTTTCTTTTGCTTTCGTTAGGATTTTTTGCATAGGTTGTTCGTCAGCTCACAGCCTCCTCGCCTAGGCTTTGACGTTTTGTTTGGAGCCGTCACCTTTGCCCTCAGGTTCATCACTGTTCTTTGGACGGACTGCTTCAGCCCAGATTTTGCTTGCCATAGCTTCTATTGCACTGGAATTGCGGCGCTGTCCGTTTCGTTAAGCACTGCCGAACGCAGTCGTATCTTCAAATGTAAGAATTCATTTCAATAATGCCACCTAGCTGACACAATAATTCATAGATACACTTGCGGTCACATGGATAGTTGGAAGTGGATCCGACAGCAAATAGCTCTGATTACAAGGACATCCCATGAGAGTATATCGCTGTTATTGATGTGCAGGTCTAAACCACTCTATTTCCCATAGGCAAAAAATAACGCTGTGTACTGGTTGTTGGGATATTTTGTTAATTACGTTGTTAACAAACTAGGATCCGACAGCACCATAGAATTCAAGGTACACATGCTGTGTGAATACCACAAAATTAGAAGGTATTCGAATCACAAGGAAAAGTTCAGTAATATGTTAAAAATTATATTTGAAAGAATGGGCATTGATTAATATAAAAAAGGAAGACTGTGTTGACGGTGATGTATAGTAGCTACCTTAAGGATATTATTTAAAGATTTGCTGTAAATTTTTTGTGTGTGATTTTTCTACTTCAGAAAGTAGTTTTTGAAATTTTATAAGCTAATGTACAAACTTATGTGACAGTAAGATTGTGTGTCAAATAGTATCAAAACACAAAACACTAAAGCTGCATTATTGGCTTATAATACAAACCGAGCGAGGTGGCGCAGTGGTTAGCACACTGGACTCGCATTCGGGAGGACGACGGTTCAATCCCGCCTCCAGCCATCCTGATTTAGGTTTTCCGTGATTTCCCTAAATCGTTTCAGGCAAATGCCGGGATGGTTCCTTTGAAAGGGCACGGCCGATATTCTTCCCCATCCTTCCCTAACCCGAGCTTGCGCTCCGTCTCTAATGACCTCGTTGTCGACGGCACGTTAAACAACACTAACCTAACCTTATAATACAAATATGAAAATTGAAAGTTTTTATGGAAATGTCTTTATCGACTGATTCAAACCATAAGATTGTACAGGTACCTGATAAAAAGTAATATTCAGTGGCTGGCAAATTGTCCTGTTCATTTTTGCACTATGGTGTGTACATCAATTTTCCAGTGAAAGATCTGGTCTGATTACATCACATAATTAACATTCCATTAATGCCCAGAAAGGCTAGTCTATTTTATAATATCTCTTTTCCGCCATTGTCTAATATGATTATTAAATTGTTTTTATGTGCAATGTGCATAAATATTCCATATTCTGTATAGGTTTTCGTGACTTCCATGCAATTGTGTGAAATGCTCATAGCTAGTCTGACTGAGATGAGAAGGTTAAATATCAGTTTCTTCCTGTAACCTGTCTCTCACGGTGATGATTTCCTTCTGTACATTAATATATTAAAAATTATCAAAAACCTGCGGATATCCTTCATAAAGTGCTATTTACAGTTCTGTAAAGATTGGAGCACATGTAATTCAAAGTGCAGTTGTTTATTTATTCACATTTGAAGAAGTTTGAATTCCTTTAATGAAACTTTTCTTGATGTTTAAATAAATTCTTTCTGGTAATTTAGTAATTTAGTCAGTAACACAATCTTTTGTTGTATTCCTTTAACATCAGCGTAACTGCAATGAACAAACTGTTTTTGTTTAAATCATTTCATGTATAACATGTGTGCATGGTTAGTAAATGTACATAGTAATGTACATAGTATGTATTTGGAACGTGTAACATTGTCCCTTAAATAAATGTTTAAAAAATCCCACCACAGCTTAAATTTTGATTAATAGTCAGCATTGGCTCCCGAAGACTTTCGCATCAGAACTCACCCTCATTCTGGCAATGGCCTTCTCAAAGAGGGCAGAGCAGCTGAGGAGAAGTTCAGGGCATTCTCTCAACTTTGTGGTGGAAGAATCAGCAATGATCAACGACTTGAAGATGCAGAAGGCAATGGAAGTCACTGTGTTAAATACACATAATGTGTATCCACAGGACATGTGGCCTGTAATTGGAAAGTGTCATGATGATCTCTCCATTGGAAAGATTCCAGAACAGTCCCCCATTTGGATTTACGGATGTAGACTGCCGAGGGGGAGGTGACTATGAGAAAAAGATTAATAATCAACGAAAGAATAACGTTCTACGAGTCGGGACATGAAATGTCAGAACCTTGAACTTGGTAGGGAAGCTAGAAAATCTGAAAATGGAAATGCAGATTCTCAGTCTAGATATAGTAGGGGTCAGTAAAGAGAATTGGAAAGAAGACAAGGATTTCTGGTCAGATAAGTATAGGGTAATATCAACAGGAGGAAGAAATTGTATAACAGGACTGGAAGATAGGGCAGAGAGTGTGTTACTGTGAACAGGTCAGTGATACGTTTGTTCTTATCAGAATCGACAGCAAACCAATACCTACAACGGTAGTTTAGGTATATATATCAATGTCGTAAGCTGAAGATGAAGAGATAGAGAAAACGTATGGGGATATTGAAAGATTAATACTGTATCTAATGGGAGATGAAGAGATAGAGAATGTGTATGAGGATATTGAATGGCTAGTAGTGTATGTGTAAAGAGAGATGAAAATCTAAAAGTCATGGGAACTGGAAAGCAGTTGTAGGGGAAGGAGTAGAAGAAAAGGTTATTGGAGAATATGGTCTTGGGACAAGGAATGAGATACAGAAAGATTAATTAAGTTCTGTAATAAATTTCAGCTAGTACTAGCGAATATTCTGTTCAAGAATCAGAAGAGGAAGAGGTATACTTGGAAAAGGCCAGGTGATATGGGAAGGTTTCGGTAATTTTACTTCATGGTCAGACAGAGATTCCGAAATGAAACTAGAGTGTAATGCATACTCAGGAGCATATGTAGACTCAGATCACAATACAGCAATGATGAAGAGTAGGCTGAAGTTTAAGAGATTAGGCAGGGAGCATCAATCTGGAAAGAAGTGGGATACGGAAATACTAAGGAATGACGAGACACACGTGAAGTTCTCTAAGGCTATAGATACAGCAATAAGGAATGGATTAGTAGGTAGTTCAGTTGAAGAGGAAAAGGGCCATCACAGTAGTTGGGATGAAAAACATAAGTACAAAAAAGGTAACTGCAAAGAAACCATGGGTAACAGAAGAAATACTTAAATTGATCGATGAAAGGAGGAAGTACAAACACGTTTTGGGAAACTCAGAAATACAGAAATACACATCGTTGAAGAATGAAATAACTAGGAAGTGCAGGGAAGCTAAGACGAAATGGCTGCACGAAAAATGTGAAGAAATCGAAAAAGAAATAATAGAAGAGGAAACAGGAGTCGATTTAGAAGAGATAGGGGATTCAGTATAAGAATCAGAATTCAAAAGAGATTTGGAGGACTTAAAGATCAAGTAAGGCAGAAGGGATGGACAACATTCCATCAGATTTTCTAAAATCATTTGGGGAAGTGGCAACAAAACGACTATTCACGTTGGTGTGTAGAATATATAAGTCTGGCGATATACCATCTGACTTTCGGAAAAGTATCATCCACACAATTCCGAAGACCGTAAGAGCTGACAAGTGCGAGAATTATCGCACAATCAGCTTAACAGCTCATGTATCCAAGTTGCTTACAAGAATAATATATAGAAGAATGGAAAAGAAAATTGAGGGTATGTTAGATGACTGTCAATTTGGCTTTAGCAAATGGTAAAGGCATCAGAGAGGCAAATCTGACGTTCTGGCAGATAATGGAAGCAAGACTAAAGAAAAATCAAGATACGTTCATAGGATTTGTCGACCTGGAAAAAGCGTTCGGCAATGTAGAATGGTCAAGATGTTCGACATTCTGATAAAAATAGGGGTACGCCACAGAAAGAGACGAGTAATATACAATATCTACAATAGCCAAGACGGAATAATAAGAGTGGACGACTAAGAACGAATGATCGGATTAAAAAGGGTGTAATACAGCAATTTAGTCTTTCGCCCCTGCTGTTCAATCTGTACATCGACGAAGCAATGATGGAAATAAAAGAAAGATTCAAGAGTGGAACTAAAATTCAATGTGAAATGATATCAATGATAGGATTCGCTGGTGACATTGCTACCCTGTATGGAAGCGAAGAAGAATTATATGATCTGCTGAACGGAATGAACATTCTAATGAGTACAGAATATGGACTGAGAGTAAATCGAAGGAAGGTGAAAGTAACGAGAACTAGCAGAAATGAGAACAGCGAGAAACTTAACATCAGGATTGATGGTCAAGAATTAGATGAAGTTAAGGAATTATGGTGCCTAGGCAGTAAAATAACCAATTATGGACGGAGGAAGGAGGACATCAAAAGCAGACTAGCACTGGCAAAAAATGTATTACTGGCCAAGAGAAGCCTACTAGTATCAAACATAGGCCTTAATCTGAGGAACAAATTTCTGAGAATGTACGTCTGAAGTTTAGCATTGTATGGTAGTGAAACATGGACTATGGGAAAACCGGAATAGAAGAGAATCGAAGCGTTTGAGACATGGTACTACAGAGGAATGTTGATAATTAGGTGGACTGATAAGGTAAGGAATGAGGAGCTTCTGTGCAGAATAGGAGGAAAAAGGAGTATATGGAAATCACTGATAATCGGGACAGGATGATAGGACATCTGTTAAGACATGGGGGAACGACTTCCACGATATTAGAGGGAGCTGTAGACGGTAAAAACTGTAGAGGAAGACAGAGATTGGAATACATCCAGCAAATAATCGAGGGTGTAAGATACAAGTACCTCTCTGCGATGAAGAGGTTGGCACGTGAGAGGAGTTCGTGGCGGGGCGCATCAGACCAGTCAGAAGCCTGATGACCCGGAAAAAAAAAAAAAAAAGTGAACGTGTTCCCAGTGCACGAACTACTTTTTCTATTATGTCCCAGTCTGGCGATATCGGCGACCAGATTATTCTCTCTAATTGCACAGAATATTCTTGAAACCAATTGCGAGCAATTGTGGCACTGTAGCTCCAAACACTATAGGACTTAACATCTGAGGTCATCAGTCCTCTATAACTTAGAACTACTTAAACCTAACTAACATAAGGACATCACAATTATCCATGCCCGAGGCAGGATTCGAACCTGCGACCATAGCAGCAGCGGCACTGTAGCATGGCGCATTGTCACCCATAATAATTCCATCGTTGTTTGGGAACGTGAAGTCCATGAATGGCTGCAAATGGTCTTCACGTAGTCAAACATACCCATTTCCTTTCAGAGGACACAGCCCATTGCGTGTAACATTACCATCAACTCTTATCGACTGAAATAGTGACTCCTTTGACCAGGCCACAGTTTTCTAGTCGTCTGGGATCTAAGCGGTATGGTCACAGCCCCATGGAGAGGCTCTGCTGGCGATGTCGTACTGTTAGCAAAGGTACTCGCGTCGGTCTTCTGCTGTCGTAATCCATGAATGCGAAAAGATTTTTGCGGTTGTTTCACGCGGTGTTGCTTGTCTGTTAGCACTGACAAACCTACGCAAACGCCTCTACTCTCGGTCTTCAAGTGACGGCAGTAGGTCCATATGTTTCCCGTGTTGAGTGGTAACGCCTGAAATAGGGTATTCTCGGTACACTCTTGACGCTGTGGACCTTCCTTAACGATTTTCGGAATGGAATATCCCATGTCTCTACTTCCAACTACCATTCCGCGTTAGAATTCTGTTAATTTCTGTCGTGTGGCCATAATCACGTCGGACACCATTTCACATGAATCACTTGAGTACAGATGACAGCTTTGCCAATTCACAGACCACCGTTTGTATATGTGCATATTGCTATATCATGACTTCTGTCACCTCAGTGCATTTTACTCCTATCACCTTCAGAATGTTAAAGAGTGAAACCCAGTCGGCATTGACAAAAGATTTCGCTTTATCTAATGACTGTATTAACTTTTGTTCGCATTTCTTTAACCTATCTTCTAAGATGCGTCGTAGAGTCAATATTACCTCGCATGTTCCTACTGTTTTCCAGAAGCCAAAACGATCTTCCACAAGTCTTCTACGCGTTTTTTCATCCTTCTTAATGGGTAGTTCACTGAGAACAGCATCGACCTGAAGGCAGAGAAAGGAAACACCTACAAGAAGACTCCGCGTACTTTCCTTATAATAAACGACATCGCCCCAAAACGATTTGTCTCCCCCCTCATTTCCGTCTCCAGCGGCAGAGTAACGGAATCTGGGATGCCAGACGGGGAGCTGTTAAATGGCAACGGACAGGAAATCCTTTTCATTCAATACGACAAACGGCTCCAACGTCCAATGAACAAGACGGATATTTCATTCTGGGGTATTTAGGGGATTAGGTCACGGAGGACGACTGTTCAGAATAAAAAATGTGGGTGTACTAGGATATTTATCATCGAAAAGAACGAACCCGAACATTATTACTTTGAACTGCGACGAACAAAGAAATGGGTCTGTAATCGTTTAATTTTCGAATAAATTACAACGTAATGTATGAATGCATGGTTTCGTAGCAACATGTACTGATAAAACTCTATCGATCGACTTCATCAATCGAGAAGGAGATGATATGGTCAGCTTTGATGTGATGTCATTCACGCGCTTTTCCATTCAGGATTGCATAGATCTGCTCTCCCAGTCATTTGATGCCACTGTTGCCTATTTATTTAAGTACTCTCTGACGTCCTCGTAATTTGTCTGTGATGGAGAATGTTTTAATCAGACGGACGGCGTTGCAGTGGGGAGCCCATTAGCCGCAGTTATGTTTATGGAACACTTTGCAGACATCAGTCTGGACACAGCTGCTGCAAAGTCTAGTTGCTCTTATCCTTACATCGACAACGCGTTAGTTGTCTGGTCTCATGGATGATAAAAACTGTGAGAATTCTTGGACTTCATCAACAATACCCTTAACAAAATCTTCACACTGGAGGTAGAGACCAATGGTGCCTTGCCTTCCCTTGACATCCTTGTCTGTCGTAAAGCAAATCTGTTTCTCAGTCACATTGTTTACCAGAAAGTAACCCACATGGACCACTATCTGCGCACTAACTGCTATTACCAGTTTTTGTTCACCTTCAGTCACAAAATCAAATTCAATAATTTTTTGTCATATACTTTATAAATAAGTTTTTTAGCTATTCCTGAAAAAAAAAATCATTAATTTTCTTTTTTGAAAGGTAATTATTTAATAATTTTCTATTAATATAATTATTGAGTTGAGCTAAAATATTTGTATTTTCATATTTTGTAACAAGATTTGACAAAACTTTCTCCATATCTTTCTTAGATTAATAATTTTGAAACACAGTTAACACATTTACATATTGCTGTTTAGGTTCTAAAAGTTTTGTTTCCAAATATCTTTCACTAACTCCATCCAAATCATCAAGTGGATTGTTGATATTAACTATTCTTTTACTTTTAAAATAAATATAATATTTATCTACTTAGAAACGTTATTTAATTCTTACTGAAATTGTTTAATTACATTAACCATTTTTGAGTCTACTGATGATTGAGTATTTTTGAATTTTGAAATTAATTCTTTATTATTTTTGATCTAATGAATGAAAATCATTTATTTTTCCTAAATTGTTATTGAAATTATTTCCAAAAATGTACATTTAGTAAATTTAAAATATCATTAAACTTATAATTCATGCATAATAAACAAACATATAAAAATGACCACAAATTACGAGGCTTGTTTTTTAAGTAAGTACCGTTTTGAAATTAAAAAAAAGACTTGCTAAGATATCTCAATAATTTTATTTTTACATGAAAGCCTGTAGATTAATCTACTTTTCTACATAATTTCCGTCAATATTGAGCCATTTGTCATAATGTTGTAACAGTTTTTGAATACCCTCTAGATAGAAGTTTGCCTCCAGACTTGTTAACCACTGCCGGCCTGGGTGGCCGAGCGGTTCTAGGCGCTACAGTCTGGAACCGCGCTACTGCTGCGGTCGCAGGTTCGAATCCTGACTCGGGCATGGATGTGTGTGATGTTCTTCTGAGGTCATCAGTCCCCTAGAACTTATAACTACGTAAGCCTATCTATCTCAGATGTTAAGTCCCATAGTGCTCAGAGCCATTTTTGCTAACCACGGCATCACCACTGTTTTGATGCTGACTGTCCAGGTATTTCTTCAAGTGCAGGAACAGATGGTAGTCACTGGGTGCAAGATCGCAGCTGTACATAGGATGATCCAGAGTTTCCCATCGAAAAGATGTGATGAAATCTTTGGTCTGATTGGCTACATGCGGACTGGCATTGTCTTGCAGCAAAACAATGCCCTATCTCAACCTCCATGGACTGTTGCTTTGATTCTGGTGTGACATAGGCCACCCATGTTTTATCACCCATAAAAATTTGTCTTAAGAAATCATCATTGGCGTTGTGGTACCACTCAAGGAAATTCAATGCACTGTCTAAATGTTTGGTTTTGTGCACATCTGTCAACATTTTCGGTACCCAAGTGTGCACAATTTTCGGTAATTCATGTGCTCGATCACAATGTCATACAAAACACTACGAGAAACATTAGGAAAGTCATCCCGCAAGGAGGAAATCGTAAAGCGTCTGTTTTCTCTCACGTTATTGTCCACTTCCTGCTCCAAACTTTCATTAAGGTCCGAAGGACGCCCACTCCATTGCTCATCATGCACATTTGTGCAGCCATCTTTAAATGCTCTCACCCACTTTCTTACCATTCTATCACTCATAATGTTTTCTCTGTAAACTGCACAGATCTCACGATGAATATCGATCGTTTCTAGGCCTTTAGCACTAAGAAATCTCATAACAGCGCGCGCTTCACAGTCGACGTGACTCACGATTATCGGAGACATCTTAAACACTCAGTACACAACATAAACAAGGAAGAATCAGACTGTAATGGCGTCAGTGCGTAGATTAAGGTACAGGCTTTCATGTAAAAATATCTTTCGATATTGTAGTATAAATTTTTTTCCCAAACATTTAAGTAACTGTTTCGTAATATTTCCTCCATATGAATCAAAAACAAATCTTATATCTCAATTTTTAAAACAACAAATCCATTGACTTCCAACATGACCAGAAGTATCTAAATTTACTGTTCCACATTCGAAATGTTTTGGTTCATTATGTAATTCATCAGTCATAAAAACACCACATAATGGATTAATTTTTCATTCTTTAACTAATTCTTCCATGCCAAAATTAGACAAAAGGATTATCGAATTTTTTAACTGTTACTTTGAAATTTTTACTGCTTTTCCTTTCTTCTCCATTTCCAAATCATATCTTTTTTGTGCTTTTAATTATTTATCACCTGTTTTCTTATTTATAAATGCATTTGAAATTGTGCAGTTCAACCAGCAAGTGAACCAGTTGTTGCTGAATGAGGTAATAGAGCTAATAATAGTGGTAAGCTTACAGATTCAAGTTTCTTTTCTTTTTTGCTTGTTAAATATTCAAGAATCTTTTTCACAAGAGGAATAGTTAATGAAACAGATAAATTTCCAGCTGTTTTTCTCTCTTTGTTTCTTTTTTGTACATGAGTTAAAATGGGTCAATAATTTTTAATTGATTTTGGTTTAGTTTTGTCCCTAGGTAACAAAATACAATCACTCAAAAGTTATTCATTTATATAGATAAAAAATAATAAAAAGTTATAAACCTTATTCAGTTTTTACCAACATTTAAACCCATTCATAATTTTTGTTTTCCATATGAAATTCCTCTAACTGCAGTTGCAGCAATTTTTTCTCTTGATGAAGAGTAATTTGGATGCATTCCTTCTGTTCTAGCTAACTGAAGCTTAATACCTAGCTTGTAAATCTTTATTATTCCCATAGGCATTATCATGTTTTTTACAAGCTTCATCTAGAGGACTGATTCCTTTATCTCCACATCCTAGTCTTTCTTCAAGCTTAGTAAACGGTCTGCAGTAATTAAATCCAGGAAGATTCATCTCTGGCACTGGGAAATTATTTAAAGCCCAATTTACTACTCCTTTACCATGTTTTTCGTTTTTACACAATGCTTGTGGTCAATTACTCAAAAATGGAATCAAATATGGACTTCCTTTGGGATTATTAATAATAAAATCACTAATTTCATTTGCTAACATTTGAGTTATTCCAACTCTTTCTCTATTTACAGCTATGTCTTCACCATGAATTACTGTCAATTCATCAATTAAATCTGTTACCTCATTCATCCAAATATATTCAACTGGTTTTTCTGAATATTTTTTTACTAAACCTTTACCAACTGTTTCAAATAAATCACCAAGATTTTTTCCAAAAAAACGGGAAAATAATGAGTAACAATCGTTTTAATTATTATATATGAGGATAATCCCAATAGTAGGGTCTCCTTCTTTTTTATAAGCACATATAGCTGTTTATTTCTACATCGGTTTACATCAGTTTACAGCTTGAACAAATAGCTATTTTTCAACATAATCATCATTTCTTTCCTTGCATTTTTGTAGCCGCTGTGGCAGTTTTTGTATGCCCATATCACACCAGCTCGCCACCATGCTGTTCAGAAAGTTATGAACCTCTTCTTTCACTTCGTCATCAGAGCTGAATCGCATTCCTGCCAAACATTCTTTTAACCAGTCCAGAAAGGTGTCCTCTTCGGCGGCAAGGCGGTGAAGAAATGCACAGGAAGCATCAACTCATTGCCACATGTGGTCTTCAGTCAGCATGTATGTGACCCACCTTGTGCACACATTCTGGTAGTTCAATGTTTCCGTTAAATTTCTGTGAGCGGTGCTTCGGGAAACCTCAGGAACCAACGTGCAGAGATCATCCAGGGTGATCCGCCGATCTTCACACATGCTTTGCTCAACCTTCAACACTATCTCCTCAGAAATTGATGGTCTCCTGCTCTTTTGTTCGTCGTGAATTTCGGTCTGTCAGCTGCAAACTCTCTACACCACTTACGAACATTTTTGACATCCATGGATGACTCACCATACTCTTCGATCAATTGGTGATGGATTTCAATCGACACAGTGTCCTCTGAGTTCAAAAACCGAATGATTGTGCCCAATTCTCACTTGGCGGTAACATCAAACAGGAGCTCCATTTTCAATGGCTGCCAAGCCAAGACTGAGCGCCTGTGTATGGCTTGCACATGTTTACACACAGTGTGTGAAGCACACTTCGTAACAGTATGACCAACTGCTATACAAACAGAGTTTTGTATTCATAAAAAATAGGAGATCTTACTTTTGAGATTACCCTCGTATATTTCCTTTACTTGATCTTATTTTATTTTAATTATTTTCATAATATACAGCATGTGAATCGAAGAAATTATTGTATAACTTCCTCAATCAAGAAAATCTAATTATGTTCCTAAATCATCCATAGTTATTTGTTTTCTAGTTACAAGTTTCATTAATCCATCTGTTCCTTCATATTCCTTTACACCTATTTTTAATTTGTCACCATTGAATTCTACTGGAAATTTTCCAACAAATTTAAATCGATCAACAGGTCTAAATCCAAACACATTATCTTTGCTATGGTTAATAAAGTCTAACATTCTTTCACTTATATTTGTTTTTTAACATTTTTCGTTTAATTTTGTTTCTTTTTCATAATTCTCTAACAAATTATTTAATTCTGATTGACTTAATGCAAAATCTCTTTTATCACTTTCATAATGTTTCAATGTTGGAATATTACTGAATTTTTCTAGATAAAGTTGATTATAAGGAACCATTTGTTATTCAACTTCTCTGTTTTCCTGAATTGTTTTTACAACTTTTGCTCCTAATCCTTCAATCCGTTGCTTAACTATTTATATTGTACCTATAGCTCTTTGACCTTCTTGTTCACATTTTTCATATTCTGTTCTTGGTTGTTTCTTCCATGTCTTAAACTCTTTTTTTAATTGTTCATTAAATTTTTTTTATTTTGCTTGGCTTTTTCTAACAATTTCTGGATCATATTTTACAGACATTTCTGAAGAAAAAAGTATTGTAATCGTTTTTTTATGTTTGACATTTATGGTCAATAGTTATGTTGAGTGTTTACATTCGATGTTTAAAAAAATTCTTAGTTTTTCTCTATTTTTATCTTCATTAAAATTTCTTGTCGTATCAATCGTAATAAAACCAAATTTATCTTTGTTCCAACATTTACTGCATATTTCTTTAAAGTAATTAAACTTTACATTACCAACAACAATTTCATGATAAATAGAATTTGAGTGTGTATCACTGTGGCTAAAAATATTTAAAAAAAATTAATTATCTCTAAATGTTTTGGTATTTTTGAATAAGTTTGACTCAAATGAAAACAAGCAATTCATTTATGCCTTCCTCTAGTAAAATATTCTCTTACTATATCTTGATTTTTGAGAATGAAATAATCAAAAACTGCAATTGAATTATCTTCACATTTCACTGGAATAATTTCATTGTTATTTTCAATACACCTAACAATTTTTTCATTAATTTTTATCTCGAGTTTTTCACATTTCTATATAAATTCTTGATAATTTCGTTGACTTAAACTTTTGAAATAAATGAACAGAAGATTAATTTTTTCCGTTTTATCCAACCTGGTGCCTAAATACAATTATCAATCATTAATGTTGCTTTTCTGTAACCATTTGGTACAATGATTGCACATTGAAAGAATTTGTGAAATGTTTAATATGTTTGTTTTTTAATTCCATTTCTGGTACTCTTATTTTTGGTTCCCAATATATCATTTGCTTACATAACTTTTCTTAATATAAATCAGTAGATTATTTCAGTTCAGTGATAATCTTCTCTTGTGAAAAAAAAAGATTAACTGTTCCAATAAGAGAAACATAAGTGTGTTTCAACAGTTACTTTCTTTCAACTTTTATAACTCCAAATATTATATCAAAAAGTAATATACTTTACTGGGATGGAGAAAGTATAGGAATTCCTGTTGGTCAGTGTAGTTTGAAAAATTCACAAATAATTAGTCTTTCGAAAAGTCGAACCATTCATAATAAAGTAGATAAAATTTGAAATAGAATTGTTATCAAAAGTGATAAAAAATTATTTGCAGATAAAGGGGATTGTGTTGGTAAAGTTTTAGGATTTGCTAATCAAATTATTGAAGCTAGTAAAAAACTGTTACTAAAGATGTTCCTAAAATTATTCAATTTGAATTAATTACTGTAAATTTTAATTTGGCTGATGGAATGTTTCTCAAACATAGTATTATTGCTTCATTTAAACCTAATGAAAAAAAATCGCAACAGCAAAAAATAATTCATGTAGAGTAATGAAACAGCAGGAATACCTGTTTGTAGGTAATATATTTAAGTGATTAACATTTCAAGACCGCAGCTTAATGTAAAGGCGACATTAGCATGAGAAATTCTGATACATTAATAACCATTGTAACCGCTAGAATGTTCAACAAGCACGCAAATGTGAATGCATGTATTGTACAGGTGATGGACTACAGTTTGCAGGATGGAGTTACATGCTTGTTTGCTTGTAGCACTTGGTTGGGGAATACAGGGACGGTTAACGCTGTTTGTGGATGACACTTGATTTGTTGTCTGATTATGTCCCGTACGTTCACTGGCTATCGAGCGGGCCAAAGCAACATGTAGACATTATGTAGAGCATGTTGGGTTACAACAGCTGTATGTCGGCGATCGTTATCCTATTGGAAAACACTCTCTGAAATGCTATTCATGAATGGCATCAAACAAGTCGAATCACCAGACTGACGTACAAGTTTCCAGTCAGGGTGCGTAGGATAACCACGAGAGTACTCCTGTAGCCTTACGTAATCCCACTCCAGACAGTAACTCCAGTTGTATGTCCAGGGTGTCTAGCAGACAGGTTGGTTGCAGGTCTGGCCTCCTCCTAACCAACACACGGCCGTCACTGGCGCCGAGGCAGAAAAAGCTTTCATCATAAAACACTACAGACCTCTGCCCTTCCCTCCAGTGAGCTGCCGCCTGACACCAATGAAGTCACAAATGGCGCTGGTTTCGGGTCAATGGAATACGCGCTAGAAGCAACCGATTTGTAACAGTTCGGTGTGTCACTATGGTCCCAACTGCAGCTCTGATTGCTGTTGCAGATGGATTGCGAACCGCCAGAGTCGTACGCCGAACACAATGGTCTTCCCTCTCGGTAGTGCCACGTAGTCGCCTGAAACCCGGGCTTCATCCTCGTGAACACTGCTGCCAGAAATCATGTACCGTGGCTACTCTCCTGCCAAGTATTCAGCCTCTCGTACCCTATTACATGACGTCGTTCAGACTCAGTAAGGTGTTGATAGTGGCGCCCTTGTCGCCTTAAAAGCATTCTTGAATAACGTCACATCACCAAGTGCAATCTCAAAGGTAACTAACGCTCATGTACGTTACAGCGTGTGTTTGTAGCAAACCTGAATTGCATCCTCAAGGTGCCACTACTATGGTCACCCTTATTAGACAGGCGCGAAATTTGGATAGAAATACACCTACAAATTTTCGTTTACGTCGCACAATTCGATCTTCGTGTTAAGATTTTTTTTAGTCCGTCTATTATACGGCCACAAACTTACGTGTAGGGGCCTAGCAGTGCTGATGGCTTTATTAAGATTGGCGCTGCAATCCTACTTTATTCAAACAACTGTGTTACAAACATCTTTGTAGGAAAATGATTATAACATCAGGATAATGGTATAACGGGACAAATTAGCCATGCTGGCGGTAATCATTAGTGTACACGTGAAGAATTCTTTGTTTTGGCGTTATTCTACGTATTATTCAACAAATTATTTGTAAACAATTGTGTATTTTCTCAACTATAACAGAAAAATGATTATTCTGCACTTGACATGAAGCTCTACCCACTTCTGAGTCATTAGCATATATTGTGTATCTGTAACATTTGCTATTGATTCTATAACCAATTTTTAATACACATATTAATAATGTTCCTCGTAATGGTTTTATATAAAGGTAATAATTTTAGTGCACTCTTCTCACAATCGTAAGTGTTCATTTTTAGTAATTTGTCTGGAAGTAGTTCTACTGTTTTCAGTGAACATTTTTAAGATCCAGTTTTAACGTAGTCGGTTTCTGGCCATACAGCTGAACGTTCGTATGTTCACGATGGCACCTCCTAACCCTACCACTTTGGGATTTTCCAAATTGCTAGGCAGCTTTGGCCAACCAAGTGGCTCCCTATGTCTTTTCAGAGCTCACTGTATTATCATGGCTACACTGCTCAACGCTCACTCAAAGAAGAAAATTGTGGCAACAGACTCTCGAAACATGCAGAGTGTGCTGATAGTTTATTTCGTCACCCACGCTGAGACTGACACCAGTCAGCCCCTTGCTACATGGATTTCAAGAGGGATTCAGAGTAAAAGACCGGGATATCTTTTGAAAGGAAGGTGCTTTCGTACGACAACCCTGGATGGCATACGGCTGTGTTTCGCGTGAGTTCGTCTGATGATTCCGCTCGCCCTTCACAGTCCAGGTCAGGCACCGAGCTTTTTCCATCTTTCCAGAACGTTAAAGAAGCACTTGTCTGGTCGTTACAGCAGGAGGTTGTTGTTACGTTGTTCCTAAAAACAGGACACTAAATCTTTTTGTGCGGGTTTCGAGAAATTAGTATGCCCATGGAACAAATTCTTCGACAAACGTGGCGACTACGTGGAACAGCAACTTTGTGTACAGCGTTTTCCAGAAATATTGGTATTAGAAGTTGTCTCGAGAAACAAATCGAGGATAGCAAACTGTATCCCGGAACAAATTCTTTGACAAACGTGGTGACTATGTGGAACAGCAACTTTGTGAACAGCGTTTTCCAGAAATATTGGTATTAGAAGTTGTCCTGAGAAACAAATCGAGGATAGCAAACTGTATCCCGAAACGTCATCCATGGACGCTACACAGCGTAAAAGTTATAGAGGCTGGCGCCTACCGCTACGCCACCCCTTCGACAGAAAACGTGACTTTATACGCCATCGGATCATAGGCGGAACGTCTCGCAACTTTGCTTTTTATTCAGTGATCCCGAGTAGTTGTCAGTATCACCAGTGGAGAAGATGGATCTAGCTGCTGCTTAGGGAGGCCTTGTCTCCTATGAGTGCGATGCTCTGTTGCCTCAGTGGATGACTGTTTTGGTTACCAGTTTGCATCTGCAGTTAATTTTCCTCCTGGAAACCTCTAAAATCTCCAGTGCTATTCGGTCTACTTTTCTGATCCACTCCCATATGTGCATAGAGCAAAATAAGTATTGAAACTCATACAGTAAATTACATTATTATATACACTCATGGAAATTGAAATAAGAACACCGTGAATTCATTGTCCCAGGAAGGGGAAATTTTATTGACACATTCCTGGGGTCAGATACATCACATGGTCACACTGACAGAACCACAGGCACATAGACACAGGCAACAGAGCATGCACAATGTCGGCACTAGTACAGTGTATATCCACCTTTCGCAGCAATGCAGGCTGCTATTCTCCCATGGAGACGATCGTAGAGATGCTGGATGTAGTCCTGTGGAACGGCTTGCCATGCCATTTCCACCTGGCGCCTCAGTTGGACCAGCGTTCGTGCTGGACGTGCAGACCGCGTGAGACGACGCTTCATCCAGTCCCAAACATGCTCAATGGGGGACAGATCCGGAGATCTTGCTGGCCAAGGTAGTTGACTTACACCTTCTAGAGCACGTTGGGTGGCACGGGATACAAGCGGACGTGCATTGTCCTGTTGGAACAGCAAGTTCCCTTGCCGGTCTAGGAATGGTAGAACGATGGGTTCGATGACGGTTTGGATGTACCGTGCACTATTCAGTGTCCCCTCGACGATCACCAGTGGTGTACGGCCAGTGTAGGAGATCGCTCCCCACACCATGATGCCGGGTGTTGGCCCTGTGTGCCTCGGTCGTATGCAGTCCTGATTGTGGCGCTCACCTGCTCGGCGCCAAACACGCATACGACCATCATTGGCACCAAGGCAGAAGCGACTCTCAACGCTGAAGACGACACGTCTCCATTCGTCCCTCCATTCACGCCTGTCGCGACACCACTGGAGGCGGGCTGCACGATGTTGGGGCGTGAGCGGAAGACGGCCTAACGGTGTGCGGGACCGTAGCCCAGCTTCATGGAGACGGTTGCGAATGGTCCTCGCCGATACCCCAGGAGCAACAGTGTCCCTAATTTGCTGGGAAGTGGCGGTGCGGTCCCCTACGGCACTGCGTAGGATCCTACGGTCTTGGCGTGCATCCGTGCGTCGCTGCGGTCCGGTCCCAGGTCGACGGGCACGTGCACCTTCCGCCGACCACTGGCGACAACATCGATGTACTGTGGAGACCTCACGCCCCACGTGTTGAGCAATTCGGCGGTATGTCCACCCGGCCTCCCGCATGCCCACTATACGCCCTCGCTCAAAGTCCGTCAACTGCACATACGGTTCACGTCCACGCTGTCGCGGCATGCTACCAGTGTTAAAGACTGCGATGGAGCTCCGTATGCCACGGCAAACTGGCTGACACTGACGGCGGCGGTGCACAAATACTGCGCAGCTAGCGCCATTCGACGGCCAACACCGCGGTTCCTGGTGTGTGCGCTGTGCCGTGCGTGTGATCATTGCTTGTACAGCCCTCTCGCAGTGTCCGGAGCAAGTATGGTGGGTCTGACACACCGGTGTCAATGTGTTCTTTTTTCCATTTCCAGGAGTGTATTATCATTATTTTTTCACTCTGCATCTTTCGTCTGGTGCCAATACACAGCATGCTTCCGTCTCACTCTGTTAGCAAAAGCTGTGCGCTGGAAAGCACGTATGATAAATGCTGATGCTACAGTAAAATATGAATTGTAATCGAAACTAATGCAAGTATGTTAATAACGTTTCAATTTGTATGTAAATAAGCGTGTTGTGTATATCGAATATTGATGGTGCGGAGTAAGAAACAGTTGTCAGTTGTTGAAATGCAGCGAACCGGCATGTTGTACGGCTGAATATTTCCAATAGTGACATGCACGCTGTGGAATGGCTCTGTATCATCGATGGAGAACGTAGCCTGTATATTTAATAACTGGATAAATGTTCAAAACTCCAGAACAGTAAATAATGAAGAAGTAAAAACATGGGTATGATATGGAATAATCAAGAAACTAGAGTAGGACAGACGTTAATGTATATTAAAATTATAGAGCTGTTTTTGTCATTAGCATGACGTTTCTCGGTTCCCATCTTGTAGCTATACAACACACCAATCCTGGCCCTACCCTTTCACGGAACATTTCGTAAGACAATTTGAAGGCGCAAGTGAGAACTTAGAGATATCAACAATGGTAGGAAAAAATGTTGCAATGAAATGAGAATTTATGTACTTGCAATCTTCGACATAACTGTTCTGGTAATTCACTGAGAAAATAATTGTATTAGTATTAATGGAAAGAGATGGTGCTCTTTGCAACAGCAACATATCATCGCCTCTCTCTCTCTCTCTCTCTCTCTCTTTCTCTCTCTTTGTGTGGGTGTGTGTGTGTTTGTGTGTGTGGTTGTGTTTGTGTGTGTGTCTGTGTGTGTATAACTTGCGAATAATGTTGTTCCAAATTTATGTCTCTTAGACTGAAGCTGTTGATACAAAAGTAGTTAGAAAAGTTAATCAGTCTATGAAAGTTTCTTGGAAATTTGCGCTCTGAAATTAATACAGACTACATTATGATAAATACAAGCTTATACATAAGTACATGCAGGGATTCAGGAAACGACTGCATAGACATTCAGCAGAATGACTCGTACCATTGAATAGCGCATCACTCCTTAGAACCGTAATACACTGAGGAGGCCGGCCGCGGTGGCCGAGCGGTTCTAGGCGCTTCAGTCTGGAACCGCGCGACTGCTACGTCGCAGGTTCGATTCCTGCCTCGGGCATGGATGTGTGTGATGTGCTTAGGTTAGTTAGGTTTAAGTAGTTCTAAGCTCTGGGGGACTGATGACCTGATGTTAAGTCCCATAGTTCTCAGAGCCATTTGAATCATACACTGAGGAGAAATAGTCATGAGATACCTCCTTATATACTGTCGGATCTCCTTTTCGCCGGAGTAGTGCCACAAATCGAAGTGGCATGGACTCAACAAGTCACTGGCAGTCCCCTGTACAAATATTGAGCCATGCTGGCTCTACAGCCGTCCACAGTTGCGAATGTGTTGCCGCTGCACGATGTGACCTCTCGATTTCGCCCCATAAATGTTCGGCGGGATTCAAGTCAGGCGATGTGGATGGCCTAATCCAGAACGTTCTTCAAAATAATCTCGAAAATTGTGGCCCTGTAACGTGGCACATTGTCATCCATGAAAATTCCATCGCTGTTTGGGAAATGAGGTCAATGACTGCCTGCAAATGGGCAATGATCGATTCAGTTGTACCAGAGGACCTAGCCCGTTATATGTAAACAAAGACCATGGCATTATGGAGCCACACCAGCTTGCACAGTGCCTTGCTGACAATCTCAGTCTATGGCTTCGTGGGGTCTGCGCCACACTCGATCCCTACCATCAGTTCTTACCAACTGAAATCGAGAATCATGTGACCAGGCCACGGTTTTGCAGTCGTCTAGCTTCCAACCGATAGGGTCACGAGCCCAGGAGTGACCCTGCATACGAAGTAGTGCTCTTAGCAAAGGCACTGGCGCAGTCGTTTGCTGCTATAGCTCATTAACGCCAAATCTCATCGCACTGACCTAACGGTTATGTTCGTCATACGTCCCACATTAGTTTCTGCGACTATTTCACGCAGGTTTACTCGTCTGTTAGCACTGGCAACTCTACGCAAACGCCGCTCACTGAACTGTTCGTGGTGAGACGCAATGCCTGATATTTGGTATTCTCAGCACACTCATGACACTATGGATATCGGAATGCTAAAGTCTCTAACGGATTGTCTCATGCGTCTGGCACGAACAATTATTCCGCTTTCATAGTCTGTTAATTCCCCTAATCACAACCTTTCCGTGTGAATCATCTTAGTAAAAATGACAGCTCAGACAATCCAATGCACTTTTACATCTTGTGTACACGACACTATCTCCATATGTATATGTGCATATCGCTGTCCCATGACTTCTGTCACCTCACTGAAAAGTGCTGTGGTTAGTTGCCCCAACGGCCAGGTGTGTCAGAACACGCGGACAAATCTCCTTCTCCGTACTGGCGCATCGAATTAGATCGCACCTGATGACAGGCAACTCGAATGAACAGATCACCAAAGCGGGCTGCTGTTGCATTTTATCGTGCATTTCGTGTTAACTACCTCAGTGAATGGCTCGTATCTGTTGACGTTTGCCGCATCGCAGACCGTGCCCATATCGAGAGCTTGGAAAGTGATTTGAAACCTTTGAGAGTTTCTCTGTCCACTGATACGTGTCTATTTTCTGTATGCCTTGCAGTTTTCATGTAATCATCTACTGAAAGCCCGGAGCCACTTGTGAATATCTCAGTATACCGACTCCTGAACCTGGGTATATAGCATTTCAACTATGTAAAACACTAAGGTTTAATTACATCACCTCTGCCTCTTTTGGTTGGAGAGCAGTCCAGTTTTTAATGATTTAATGATAATGTCGATATTCCATATCCGAAATATTGTAGCTACACAATTTTTCACAAACATTTAATTATTTCAACATGTATTCTGTTGAAACGTCCCCTTTGAACAATTGTACAGGACTGTGCTTAACCTGACACACAATATTTTTAGCGCAACGCAATCTGACTTTCAGAAATCCCTACAAAAGAATGGCCCTGACTAACATTAACCTATGCATTTCACAAATCGCTTACCTCACAAAAATCTTGGTTACTCGAACTACTGCAATACAGCGAGCGCCACTACTGCCAGCTAAATAAAAGATTCAAACTATGGAAGGCACTAACTACTGATAGGGATAGTTAGCAAATGAAAGATATTAATAGAGAACAAACAATGTATTTACCTTAATATCATCAAAAGTCATAATATATATAGGAGTTCATAACATCCATTCTTACAAATATCAAAACTCCGCCATTTCTCTCTCCACATCCACCACTGCTGGCAGCTCACCTCCAACTGCGCAACGCTACGCGCTGTTCACATCCAGCTGCCGCTGCCCAACACTACAATGGCAGACAACAATGCAAACTAGACACAGACTGCACACAGCACAGCCAGTGATTTTTATACAGAGGTGGCGTTACCTATAAAAAACCTAAACAGCCTTCTTACACTGTGAACCAACAAGTTATATAAAGAGTGCCTTTATTCGAATTATGCTAGATTAGAAACAGTGCTTGGCTGTGTAGGAGAGATTGGGGCTCGTTTACATAGAGCACTCATATCGGGAAACATTCTTGCTAGAGTGCTACCGACAATGGAAGATCAGTACTGCCGTCTACTGCTCTCACAAACTTCATGGCACTAGCTGTGTGAATATCTTAGTGCGAAGAAAAATTGTTGCTTTTTTGTGCAAGCTGAGTAAATTTCGCTACCCAAATAGCGACGTTATTCCTAGGGAGCACACCTTTTAGAGTTTAGGACAGATAAATATACGTATGTTCGTTTAAAGGAGATTGTTCTGCTTTACAGGGTACATTTGCATGATTTGAAAACCTGAAAGTTACTACTGTAGTTTCAAAAGTAAATGAAACATGACAATGGGGCACATTCACGAAATTCTGTTGGGACACTTGTGCGCACTGTTTTGCATTGACATCTTTACTGGTATCTCAGTCAAGGATACAGCAGTTCAGAATGGAATAACAGTAATAATAATAATATTAATAATAATCCCCGTGGAGGCCCGGGACAAGAATAGGCCTCTGGTATGTTCTGCCAGTCGTAAAAGCCGACGAAAAAAACAAACCACTAATAGGGCTAACCCCCCTTTTAGTGTGATTAGTTGGTTCAGGACAGAACTAATGAAGCCTCGGACAAGCACTGTCATGGTCGGGGACGATGCTTGAACCCTATGCCCGTCCACAGTGGTAACGACACTGCTAGCCGCATGGAAAATGATTTAAATCCAAAAAGAGGTGTTTTGCAGGATATGCTTCCTGCAACTACCCTAGAAGGAAAACAAAGTCAGAGGATGAGATGGTCAGATGATGTTAACTGTTATTACCAAGCAACAAACTTAGGAACAAACACAAGTGGATACAGATCACAAGTATACACAACATTTATTACCAGATACCCACAATAAAAATTTTTGACAGAACAACAACTAGGTGATCAGATCTGTGTAATAATCAAAAATAACAGGATACCCCAGTCACAATTAGAAAACATCAAACAACAAGTACAACAAATACTGGTACAAAATAATGTGCAATCAGCAGAAGAAGAAAATACAGTAATGGACTCAAACATCCCAGAGCAAACAAACAAAGAACAACACGCATCAATTAAACAATCAAAGGAAAACAAAATCGTAAGAAAGCCACCAGAACAAGCATAAATAGAACATAAAGTGACACACATGTTAGATATAGAAGAAAAATTTCAGCTGACATATATAGAATACAAAGTCACAAACACAGACATTGGACCATTCTTGCGTAGACCACCAAATAACCCACAAGTCGAAACAATAATAACAACTATCAACACAATCATACACAACAGAATAAATGAAAATACAACTATGGAAGAGTTACAACTACTGGTTTATATAGGAGCACTCACTACACTAAATATACACACTAGGCAGAGATCAGAACCAACCAACACACAGAAGAAACCCACAAAACCAGCATGGCAACACAGGCTACAGATCAGAATACAAAAACTGAGAAAAGACATTGGACAGCTAACACAATTTATAAGAAATGAAATATCAGACAACAACGAAAAAGGTTAGGTAAAATCTCACAACAAGAAGCGATAGAGCAATTAGATGAAAAGAAGCAGAAATTACAAGCATTGGCCAAACGACTTACAAGATACAACAAAAGTGAAAATAGAAGGAAACAAAACCAAACATTCAACACAAACCAAAAGAAACTTTACCAGACAATAGATAACACACACATTAAAATAGACAATCCACGAAACATAACAGACATGGAACACTTCTGGAGCAACATATGGTCAAACCCAGAACAACAGAACAGACGTGCACAGTGGATACAAGCAGAAACAGACACATACAAGATGATACCACAAATGCTTAAAGTGATAATTTTGCAACATGAAGTCACTCAAGCAATGAATTCTATTCACAATTGGAAAGTCTCTGGAAAAGATAAAATAGCAAACTTCTGGCTAAAGAAGTTCACCTCAGCACATTCACATCTAACTAAATTATTTAACAGTTACATTGTAGACCCATACACAGTCCCTAATACACTTACACAAGGAAAAACCTATCGAAATCTAAAGATCAAGCAGACACAGCAAATCCAGCAAAATATCGCCCCATAACATGCGTACCAACAATATACAAAATATTAACTTCAGTCATTACACAGAAATTAGTGACACATACAACACAGAACAAAATTATAAATGAAGAACAAAAAGGCTGCTACAAAGGAGCTTGAGGATGTAAAGGGCAACTGATAATAGATGCAGAGGTGACATATCAAGCTAAAACTAAACAATGATCGCTACACTACGCATACATTGATTACCAAAAAGCTTTTGACAGTGTACCCCAATTATGGTTACTACAGATATTGGAAATATACAAAGTAGATCCTAAATTGATACAATTCCTAAACATAGTAATGAAAAATTGGAAAACCACACTTAATATCGAAACAAATTCAAATAATATCACATAACAGCCAATACAGATTAAGTGTGGAATATACCAAGGAGATTCATTAAGTCCTTTCTGGTTCTGCCTTGCTCTGAACCCACTATCCAACATGCTAAATAATATAAATTATGGATATATTATTACTGGAACATACCAACAAAAAATCACACATTTGCTATACATGGATGATCTAAAACTACTGGCAGCAACAAATCAACAAATCAACCAATTACTAAAGATAACAGAAGTATTCAGCAGTGATATAAATATGGCTTTTGGAACAGACAAATGTAAGAAAAATAGCATAGTCAAGGGAAAACACACTAAACAAGAAGATTGCATATAGGATAACCACAGCGACTGCATAGAAGCGATGGAAAAAACAGATGCCTATAAACATCTAGGATACAGACAAAAAATAGGAATAGATAATACAAATATTAAAGAAGAACTAAAAGAAAATTATAGACAAACACTAACAAAAATACAACAGAATTGACAGCAAGAAACAAGACAAAAGCTATAAATACGTATGGTATACCAATATTAACCCGTTCATTTGGAGAAGTGAAATGGAGTGACATAGAACTAGAAGCACTCAATACACATACATGATCACAATGCCACAAATATAGAATACATCACATACATACAGCAACAGAAAGATTCACATTACACAGAAAGGAAGGAGGAAGGGGATTTATCGACATAAAAAAACCTACATTATGGACAGGTAGACAATTTAAGAAAATCTTTATAGAACCAGCAGAAACTAGCAAAATACACAAAGCAGTCACTTATATAAATACATCGCCTACACCATTGCAATTTCATAACCACTTCTACAACCCTTTAGATCACATCACATAACATCAACAGATACAGAGAAAGAAAATTGGAAAAAGAAAACACCACATGGCAAGCACCCATATCATCTAACACAGGCACGCATCGATCAAGACGCATCCAACACGTGGCTAAGAAAAGGCAATATATACAGTGAGACAGAAAGATTCATGATTGCAAGACAGGATCAAACAATAAACACCACATATTACAGCAAGCATATTATTAAAGATCCCAATACCACAACAGATAAATGCAGACTTTGGAAACAACAAATAGAAACAGTAGATCACATCATAAGCAGATGCACAATACTAGCAAATACAGAATACACCAGAAGACATGACAATGTAGCAAAAATATTACATCAACAACTTGCCACACAACATAAACAAATAAAACAACACGTTCCCACATACTAATATGCACCACAAAATGTACTGGAGAATGATGAATACCAATTATACTAGAACAGAACCATTATAACAGATAAAACAACACCACGTAACAAACCTGACATCATACTCACCAATAAAAAGAAGAAATTAACACAACTAATCGAAATATCCATACCCAATACAACAAATATACAGAAGAAAACAGGAGAAAAATTGAAAAATACATCCAACTGGCTGAGGAAGTCAAGGACATGTGGCATCAGGATAAAGTTGACATTATACCAATTATACTATCAATTACAGGAGTCATACCACACAATATCTACCAGTACATCAACGCAACACAGCTATATCCAAACGTATATATACAACCACAGAAATCTGTAATTATTGATACATGTTCAATTACCCGAAAGTTCCTAAATGCAATGTAACATATACCGTAGAGTTAAAAGGAAGTTACGCTTGATCAAGGTCCGTGTCACTTTCCATTTTTAACCAGATATAACGTCTGAGAAAGGAAAGAAATAACAATATTAATAAGCGAAGGCACAGGACAATAAAAGATTGAAATTACTGAAGAATCTATTTGAACCTAATGAATCTCAAACGGAAAGAATTATTTCTATGAGATCAAGGGCTGATAAGGGCAAGAAATTGCTAAAAGCAAGAACAAGGAAAATAGTGGATACTTCATCTTCTGGTGTCATCGTTAGTGCTCTGCACAAAGGAGGTCTTCACATGGTAAAACTCCATGCTGTCTTCTGCCATCCCTTCAGGGTCACTTAGTTTGCACTTCCAATTATGTCGTCTATTATCTTGTATCTGCTGCTTGCTCTCAGTCTCCTCTCACAAAACAGTCCTTCCGAACTGCCCGTTAACAAGCACTTCCATCTCAAAGAATGTCCCATCGAGATCTTTTTCCTTTCTTTTGTAACCTACACATTCTGATAAAGAGGATGAAAACAGCCTTTGTATTTACTGCTTGAAAGGATACAATCAATCAAAAAGGGTTGAAGAATTAGTGTAAATGGTGGGCTCACGACGATTGTGCTGGAGGAAACACGTGTTTTGTTTGCATAAACTGCAACTCGTACAGTGATGCTGAATAAGCCTTTAATCAACATTGAAACTTCCATATGGCGACATTATGTTAAGAAACGGAATTTGGCAACAAAAAAAAATGATTACTGGCTGAATAATTACCCTATTTTGCCATGTTAATTGGTACAATTAGCACTAAATTTCTTTTACTTCCAACAAAACATATTTTGAAAATTTTAGTAGTTGGTTTTGTGTACTCATTATTGTGTTCTGTGATATGTGTAAACGTGTCCCCACAGGTTCGTAAACTTGCCCACACGTTGGGCGCGTTTACGCTCTCGACTTGAGCCTATATAAAATTATTTTGCACACTCAAATCCAATATTGATTTAATAATGTAAATAGCAAGTTGTGTTTAATTAATCATGTTATCGGACTAATAAATTTTAAACACTATAAATCTGGTAAAATAAATTTTAAAATTCCAAAAAGCAATCCGCATCAATGTGTCTCAGTCTCCCCTACTTTTATATTGCTATAACAGTGCCAATGTTTCAGATCCAAGCAGAAGTCAAGAGATATTAGAGACTTTTGTCAATCTGATACAAAATTCGATTCCTCCTAATCTAATATAAATTCAGTAAACCTTTGAAAGATACATAAATGTCCTCTACGCCCCCTGCTGTCAGATGAGGGCACTAGGGCGTGCTTGTAAGGGATAGGTTAGCAGAGCCTCCAGCGGCCAGCAGCGATACAATATTGAGAAACTATTTACCCTTTTGATGGCCTAACAGACATAGGTTCGTGTTGTTGTGGTTGTTGTTGATGTTATCTTCAGTTCTAAAACTGGTTTGATGCAACTCTGTATGCTACTCTATCCTGCGCAAACCTCTTCATCTCCCAATAACTAGTGAAGTTACATCCTTCTGAAACTGATTACTATATTCTTCTCTCGGTCTCCCTCTACAATACTAAATTAGTGAGCCCTTGATGTCTCAGAGCCGGCCAGAGTGGCCGTGCGGTTCTTGGCGCTACAGTCTGGAACCGAGCGACCACTACGGTCGCAGGTTCGAATCCTGCCTCGGGCATGGATATGTGTGATGTCCTTAGGTTAGTTAGGTTTAATTAGTTCTAAGTTCTAGGCGACTGATGACCTCAGAAGTTAAGTCGCATAGTGCTCAGAGCTATTTTTTTGATGTCTCAGAGTGTGTCTTCTCAACCAACCCATTCTTCTAGTCAGGTTGTACCACGAAGTTCTTTTCTTTTCTCCCCAGCTCTGTTCAGTACGTCTTCATTAATTACGTGATCTACACACCTAATCTCCAGCGTTCTTCTGTAGCACCACATTTTAAAAGCTTCTGTTCTCTTGTTATCAATTAAAACCCAGTTCCGAAATTTGTGTCTTACCATTCAATCTGAAACTTTCCAGTTACTTCAGGTCTTTCTTTCATGATTCTTAAACCAAATGCTATCGATGATTAAATTATATTCTGCGCAGCATGCTAATGGGTGGCTTCCTCTTTCATTCATTTACACCAATTCGTATTCACCTACCATTTTTCCTTCTATTTCTTTTCCTAATACTGAATTCCAATCACACATCACAATTAAATATTCGTCTCCCTTAAACATATGAATAATTTCTTTTATCTCATTATAAATTTCTTCAATTTCTTCATCGTCTGCGAAACTAGTTAGCATATAAAGTTGTACTATAGTGGTGGGTGTTGGCTTTGCGTCTATCTTGGCTACTATAATGCTTTCACTATAATGTTCATAGTAGCTTACCCATATTACAGTTTTTCTACTCAATATTGAACCTACTTCTGCGTTACCCTATTTGATTTTGTTTTTATAACGCTGTATTCACCAGACCAGAAGTGTCCTGTTCCTCATATCACTGAACTTAACTAATTTCCACTGTATCTGACTTCTACCTATCCTATTCCCTTTTTAAATTTTCTATTCTACCTACCTGATTAATGCATCTAACATTCCACGCTCTGGTCTGTAGCATTCCAGTTTTGTTTTTCCTGATGACATCATCTTGAGTAATGCCTGCCCAGAGATCCGAATGGGGTATTATATTACCTCCGGAATATTTTACATACGAAGATGCCATCATCATTTAACTACACAGTAGACCCCTTGCGAAAAATTGTGGCTGTAGTTTCTCCTTGCTTTTATCTGTTCGAAGCTTCAGCACAGCAACAATTGTTTGGTTAATGTTACAAGGCCAAATCAGTTAGTCATCCAGACTATTACCTCTGTTAGTACTGAGAAGGCTGCTGTCTCTCTTCAGGAGCCACACCTTTGGCCTCTCAGCCGATACCCTTCCACTGGGGTGGCACCAGTAGTGTGGCTGTCTGTATCTCTGAAGTATGCAGGGCACTCCACCAAAGGCAAGATCCATTGTTCATGGAGGGGTTCCTAGTCTATATCTCGAAAGGTAACATCGACAACTCCTTGAAGTTTCTTTCATCGTTCCTTTTATGCTCATAATTACAAGGGGAATGGTTGAAGTCTAAAATTAGTAATCAGTAAATGAAACCAATTTGCTCGCGCCCTGCAAGAAATTTCCTTAGCTGCTCAATATTCCACCTCAGTGCAACTGCCACCTACTCGTATAGCATGTCTCAATCCAACCGCCCATCCACTCTAACCGATCCACTTCTACATTCTACTCTTCCAGTATCAGTGACATGGTAACAGCGAATATATTACTCTGATTAAAAACTAGGCTAATCACCCATGCAGCCCACTCGTCATATTACAAATATCTTTCACTCAGCATTCCATTCAATACAGGTTCCAATCCTCACCTCTATTCAGCACCCTGTCCACTCGATCCTAACTTCACTTACTCGTATATACGTATGTTCTTATACATACAAACCACGTTCTTAAAACTGAACAATGAATTAAGACGGTTAACTGACCCGAGTTGAAAGGACTGGATGAAGAAGCAATATTAGAAATTATAAGAACTCATAAAGAAAGGAACAATGAATTCTTAAAAAAAAGAGACATAAGCAAAGTACGGAAACAACGAATGTTAAAAATGGGAAGAAGACATTATATATAGAACAGAAGAACAAATTTTGGAGCATTGTGTGGAAGATTTATTTAGTATCCTTATGGATAACACCAGAATGGTTACTGAAGGTGAAGGGAAACAGAATGAAGAAGACCGAGAGTTGCAGAAAGTAGTTCTGGATGACTGGGGAAAGAAAGCATCGGGTGGTGACAGATACCATCTGGAACAGTGAACGTCACAACTCGTACTGAGGAAAACTGAAAAGAAAAATGACGAGAATACTGACCTAAATAAGTTTGGGTTCAGAAAGAATGATGGGGGAAAGGCTGATTGAAATGAACACTAAGGAGTATATTTGTTTTATCGACTAGGAGAACGCATTTGATAACTGTAGTGTACTGATACGAATTTTGAAAAATGTTGGGACAGACTGGAAAGACAGAAGGTTAATAAAGGAGATGCATAAAAAGGGAAAAGTGACAATAAGAGAATGAGGAGAAAGAGTTGAGCACTGGGAGGGGTGTAAGGCAAGGATGCTCACGGTCATGAGGTTGTTCTACATGGAGATGACGCAAGAGGCATTGCAATTCGAGGAAGCACAAAAGGTACTCCAGCAGATGTTGAAGATTACTGCTAAATGAATTTCTTCCTTGAGTGTAATGTTATGCAAAAGTGGCTTACAGACAGTTAAAAGGAAAGAAGAAAGATGCAGTGGTTCACAGGCATTTCGTCGGATATCGTTGCGAAAGCTGCCCAGGATTTCAATGCGGCAACTGTTCGTCATCTTCAGGTAGACACATGAAAATGATGAGCAACTGTTTCACCGAAACATTGTACAACTTACCAATCCTTATTCAACGTGTCGTCCATGAACCACAGGAGCAGCTTTTACATCACTAATGTTTGAGCACCACAACAAGAAAGATATTTAGATAATTTTGAAATGTTGGTATGGAATAGAATGCTAAGATGAAATGGACTGATAGACTTAAGAACGAAGAAGAGATGAAGAAAACTAGGGTAGAAAAATGATTATTGGAAGTGATCAGGAATTTCAAAGAAACTTGACAAAGAACTATAAATGAAAAAGTGGAAGGAAAGAGAGGAAGAGGTAGGAAGAGAATGGCAATGACATTAGAAGATCACAGATATGTAGTTGTTGGGAGATACTAGAACAGGACACAGTGGTGAGCCTCTGGTTGAATCGCACCGTGAGACAAATATGCTTGAGTGGAAAGAGAGCAGAACTATCATGAGGCCACACAAATTGTAACCCTACCTTGATCTTTAATTTTTTTCTGTTCCTAAAATTTTTTTATGTTCCTGAAATTGCGGGCCAATGTGTGGTCAAATTTTAGAACACATGGCTTCACAATCCACGATTGTGGAATCCACGACATCAGAATGGCATTAATTTTAAGGTTCAGTAGAATACTGTGCTGTCATCTGCTGTTACGTTTTGTTGGCTTTGATAACTCTACCATGACGTCATGGATTCCACCATCTTAGACTGTGATGTCATATGGTCAAGAACAGTGATCTGCATGTGACAGTAATGGTGCTGTAGTAAAGGGACATGGCCTGTGACATCGTGAATAGGATACTGAATTGTGCACATGCTACTGTGAATCAGGCTAAGTGATGGTTGGAACAAGTGTTGATTTGCTAGTATTTCTACGAAATGCTTTTGATTGTCGGAACAAGTTCCAGTTTGATGAAACATGTCTCAACGTGCTTAGCCAGTGACATATAGGTGAATTCGTGTCAATAATCTCTAATTGTTGACATGTGGGGCAAATTTTCTGTACCACTGTGATACGTTATTACAGTTTTACTACAACAGAGGGTAGTTTGTTACATCATTGTGTAACAATGGAGATGTATAGGGCTATTAGTCACAATTTTGCTGCAGCATGTTGACGTGACTTGTACGAACTAATTGCAACAAGTTTGAAGTACTCAGAACTATTCGGAACTTGCTGAGCGACATAAAGGGAGACTATGCTAAGACGTATACATATGCTTATCTGGGGATAATGTAAATCGACTGTCATTGCCCCAACCTGTAAGTTGACCATCACTGCCCCAACTAGTCGTATATGGGGTAATGACAATCACCCTATAAAGTGACCATCGTTGTTCCACTCTCTAGCATTCAGGAGTAACTATGGTCACTCTGTAAACTGACCACCATTGCCCGAAATTGTATATTGCCTGCTATTACCCTGACCTCTAAACTGCCTGACCATCCTTGTGAAGCTACCACCATTACACACTCTGTAAACTGATCATCATTGCTCTATCCAATAGTATCTGAGAGATAATGGTAATCATCGTGTCAAAGACCATCCTTGCCCCACATGTACACTTATCACTATTACCCCACATTTACATGTAAACATGGTCTCAGGGTAATGGCAATTTTCCACTGCATATATATATACCATTAGATACTGGTGTGATGGTGCATTTTTAAGGACTAGTAGCTGACCCCCTCCCTTAGCTGACAGCCCCAGATACTGACTACAGACAATTTTGATGTGGGAACATTTAATGTGAGAGTTCATTGTGCCTTGCACATTGTGATACAATAATCGAAGTTTGGTTATCTCCAGTGTCTCTCAACCTGCAATTTTTATCATAGTAACAATATCCTACTCACATATATATTTTTTAATATTATAGAACAAATGAGTTATCACAGCACTGTAATGTGTGTTTTGTGCTTGAATTGTTATGTACATTGAGAAATAATTTTATTTGGCTCATTCATCAAAATTTTGTTCACAATCAGAGATCTGTATTTATACATGCTTATTTTTTACTTATTTAAGTAGATTATTTATCTTGATTTAAGGATACAATTTATATTAGTGATCAGAGATTGTAATGCAAAGACAGTATTTTTAAGATATTATAGGTTTAATTCTGTGAGTGCGAATTCATGGAGCATTGTGTTTGGTCATATTTACATCTAATAGTCAGAGCACTTTTAACTTAGATTTGCATATTACAATAATTTGTAGTTTAAGTGACACATCAAAAAAAATCTTGACAAAATGCTTTCTTCCCTCCTAAAATGATGGTTTTCTCAGTTTTTTGGCTGTCTTTGGCGTTACTTCTCATATTTGGAGCGTTCCAATCAGTTTTTGGTGTTGTTCAGTATTCGACTATAAAAACACATTCTGTAAAGGTTTTATACCGTTTTAACTCAAATTTGTGAATGTCACAGCCTTCTTCGAAAGTCTGGTTTTGTGCCAAACCTCCAGTACACGTAAAACAAATGTAATGAAAAGTAATATTTGCCTGTTATATCATCGATGAAATATTCCTAGTTAGAACATGATGCATTAACTTCTTCCCCCATAAAAGGATGCTTTTACAACTTTTGTCATGTATTTTAGATTATTTTGCAAGCTACACCCTTTATGTATTTTGATGAACATCTGAAATGTGAAAACAACAATGTGATGCTTGACATAGACATTGTGTGTGTTGTTTTCCTCTTCATCCTTAAATGGTGGTTGTTCAGTTTTATCTATGTCCATACTCTCATTTAAGCCCAGGATGAAATGTCAACTTCCTGCTTACCAAGTAACATGTGTTTTGTACTGCCATAGAGCAAATTAAATGGGGATTATCATTGTGGCAATTAATTTCGAAATTCATATTGATGCACTATGTGTCAATGTTAATTGCATTCATATAGTAGTTGACAGTAATTCCAAGTGCCTATTTGTTTCGGTCTCACCCTGATAAGCATAATATATTAGCCACATGTATTTTGTGCTGCTAGATGATTGGTCAGATTTGCTTTGGTGCACCACCACATTTAGGTCTAATAATTAAATGTAACCTGTCTGCTTATGATGGTATTTTTTAGCCACATGTGCTTTTTAGCAATTTAGATTTGGAAATAGGATGGAATCCCTATTTTGAGAATCCAGAATTCACGTCTTAGGTATGAATTTTGACGGATATGTGTGCATGTATCGAAATAACATTGTGACACTTGACATAAACATTATATTTTTGTGTTTATGAGATTTTTTACAGACTTTTAGATATGGAAATAATATTTTTGGACTTGACAAGCATCTTGTGTTTCATAGAAAAATTCAGAAGTGAAATTATTTATTTTAAAGGTCCATTGTGCTTTATACAAAGTGCCAGCCAAAGTGGCCGAGCAGTTCTAGGCACTTCAGTCTGGAACCATGTGACCACTACGGTCACAGGTTCGAATCCTGCCTCGGGCATGGATGTGTGTGATGTCCTTGGCTTATTTAGGTTTAAGTAGTTCTAAGTTATTGAGGACTGATGACCTAAGATGTTAAGTCCCATAGTGCCCAGAGCCATTTCTTTTTACACCACGTGAGCTACAGCAATCGAACTATGGATGTTCACAAGTGCTACTTAACCTGATAGTTCATAATATAAACGTTGTGTGCACCATTGTGTGTTGTGTGTGTGTGTGTGTGTATGCGAGTGTGTGTGCATCAGAGAGGGAAACAAACTTCGGAGCAGGAGCAATATGTAACGAAACTGTAACTTATTCATATCTACTATATTTGTAATTTATGTTGTTCTTGCACCAATAGAGTTTTGAGAAATATGACTTATTTCTTTGTGATATTTTTGTTTGGTTTACTTCCAGTATTTGTGAATTTGAATAATAAGAAGCTTAATAATACTATACATATCCTTCTATTCATTTAGGTGTGTGCATATATTACTAGTTTTTAATTTTGTTATAGTTCATTAACAAATACTATGCTACCTCCCTTGAAAGGGGACACAGAAATTTTATAAGTGAAATGGGTGAGTAACCCATGATTACTGTACCTGTCTCTGATTTAGAATTGTTAAGTAGGGAATTTGTAACAAGACTGTCCCAAGTTCACTATGTGTTGTGATGCATACACATTCGTCTGTAGAAGTCATCTAACAAAGAAAGAGACAATAATTAATAACCCATCCACATACAAACAAGTTCTGAACACTGTCCTAATGAGCAGCCCATAAGTGTATTCGTTATAGAAATGTCATTCTAATTTTGGTCTTCCTTAAACATCAATTAAAAATTAACCTATTAACAAAAGCCAAAGAGAATGGAGAGGATAATAGAACTACCGAGGGAAAAAAATATAGAATCGAATTTCTGTTGTGCTCATTTTGAGAAGAGTTAACGACTTGTTCAAAATGATGGCAATCGTTAAAAATAGTCAATGGTTCAGATCAGCCCTCCTTTCTTGTGTAGGTACAGTGCTACAGTTACTTTTTTTGTAGTGAATGAAACCCATGTAGGAAAAAGACTAGTTAATTCTCTATTATAGTAACCCATACATCACAGCCCAGACTTCGTAACCAGTTGACAGGTGGGCAGATTTACCAATGGAACCCAGTCCCCGGTGCAAGAATATAACATGTTACAAAACCACAGTCTACCACAGTGGTGAGATGAATTTTCATGCGCCATGGCACAAAACAGCACTTCAGTTGTCCCCTGCTTAACCCTCTCACGATACTGGTAAACACAAAGACTATAAATACTTGCCACTCAGTTCCTAACTGCACTTGAATTCGTAGTACGACTGGTTCTGGGATTTACTACTACAGCCAACGCTACTTCTATGGTATGTAACCGCTCTATCCGTGGACAAGCATCGTCAGTTTCGCCTAGCGACTAGTGTACAGGCTGCCACTAGACCTGATTGTTCTGTGTCTTAGTGAAAATAACATATTGTCAGAGTCACAGTTTGGGTTTCTTAAGGGTTCTGATATTGAGAAAGCTATTTACACCTACAGCGAAAATGTCGTTAATTCATTGGACAACAAATTAGAGGCAACTGGCATATTCTGTGGCTTGTCACAGGCGTTTGACTGTGTGAATCACAGTATTCTTTTAAGTAAATTAAAATATTATGGCGTCACTGGTAGTGCTGCAAAGTGGTTTCAGTCATATCTTACTAACAGAAAACAAAGGGTTTGATTACATAACACTTCAGCAGTAGGCAATCAGACATCATCTGACTGGAAATAAATTACATGTGGTGCTCCCCAAGGTTCCATACTAGGTCCACTACTGTTTCTTGTGTATATTAATAACCTGTCATCTGTTACATTATCAGATGCCAAGTTTGACTTATTTTCAGATGATACAAACATTACAATAAATAGTAAATAAACACAAAATTTAGAAAGGGCAGCTAATCAAACTTGTACTGGCATTAATAAGGGGTTCATAGCCAGTTCACTGTCATTAAACTTTGAAAAGACCCACTATATGCAGTTCAGAACTTCCAAGAGATTTCCTTCTGATGTGTGTATAAAATATGATGACATGGAAATAGGAGAAGTTGAGAGTGTAAAATTCTTGGGATTACAACTTGATAATAAATTCAGTTGGGAGCAACATACTATCGAACTGCTAAAGCGCCTAAACAAGTCTGTGTTTGCAATGCGAATGATGTCAGACATAGGTGATATAAATGTAAAGAAAACTGGAATACTTTGCTTATTTTCACTCCATTGTGTCATATGGTATCATATTTTTGGGTAGCTCCACAAACAGAGAAAAATTTTTAGAGTACAGAAGCATATAATAAGAGTAATGAGTGGTGTTAATCCAAGAACAAAATGTCGAAACCTATTCAAAGAATTGGGCATATTAATCACAGCTTCTCAGTATATCTATTCCTTAATGAAGTTTGTTGTACATAATACATATCTTTTTCCAACTAACTGCTTAGTACACAGTATCAATACATAAAGATTTAAAATCACTTACTCTTGCCCACAAAGGAGTCCAGTATTCAGCAACCCATATTTTCAATAAGTTACCAGGAACCATTAAGAGTTTAGTTTCAGACAAGGCACGATTTAAACATAATTTAAAAGAATTTTTGGTGGCCAACTCCTATCCATTCTTGAGTTTCTCAACAAGTGCAGTAGGCCATTTTAATGAAAATTTATTATACTTTAATTTTTGACAATACTTGTTTGTAACAGCCAAGTAACTACCTACTGTGTGAATGATGGATGTATGGAAAGCAGATGTAAGTCTTAAGTTTGTATATAGAGGAAGTTTAATTTTAAGTCTTGTACGTAGTCTGACTGTTCTTAACTGAGGATCACTGAAGTGAATAATTTACTTTAATTTTTGACAATACTTAGTTGTAATAGCCAAGAAGCTAGCAAATGTCTGAATGATGGATTTAACGAAAGCAGATGTAAGTGCTAAAACCTGTAAATATTAGAAGTTTAAATTTAATTCATGTACATAATTATTGTTGACTGAGGATAATTAAAATGAATGAAACTGAAGTTTTTTTAATTACATTTTTGTAATGTCAAATCATCACACCCATTACTCGAAATTCCGCTGACCCAAGCACCATTTCCTAGGGTACACTCGTACTGCCGCAACCTGAGCATGCAGGTAGGAATTATGCTGATACAGCAAAACGCTGCCTGGGTGACCACATACGCCACCAAGACGCCGTCATCAAACTCTGCGTGGAAGATTTGCCGAATGAAATTAATGCCTTAGTTCTCATCACTCCACACTCGCCTTAGTGTTAGTAGAACGCGATCCACTGTTCCCCCTGCGTCATTCTGAATCACAATGGCTGCCTCATCCTTGATACCATAAGTAACATTTGTTGTCAGAAGCAAACCAGAAACAACGAGTGACGTCACGAGACGGTGACTGGTAGCGTAATTTCAACATGGTAAGCAGATGGAAACTGTTTATTGATTTTTTTTCATGCAATTGCGTTGGTAGTGTCTAATCTCCTGGAATGGATGGAAGCTATGATTGGTGAAAATTGACTCAGCAATTTAAGTAACTTTACGGGGAACACCAAGGAAGCCGATATTGGTTTGGTTACATTTATGTGTGGGCAGTGTAACTTGGAGCGGGAGTGCTTCACGTTCCCAGTCTTCAGTTGTGCTTTGTTTTATACGTTTGTCACCTACCCATTACGTCAGAGAATGCACATGGTTGGAGCTCAGGCATAAGGTTTAGGTGTCTATAGTAAGAAGTGGAATGCTGATGTAAGTAATAAGTCGTTTCCTACAGGGTTTGCAGTGACCGAACCAGTGTTAGAAGGGTTTGCCACTACAGAGGTGTTCCTTGCCTTGCTGAAACAGATGGCACGAATGCTAGTGAACAGCACTGACTTTGGTGAGCAATTAGAGGTATTAAGAGAGGATAAGTCCTCGTTAAATATGTCAGTGATGTCGCTGTTCGTATGTAATGCCATGCACTAAACAAAGAAAAGCTGGTCGCACACGCCTCGTATCTCCTTGCTGGTAAAATATGTGGCAGATGTATTAAAATTTATTCACAATCTATTAACAGCGTCGAAGGTGGGATTTTTGGTCGCTGGGACAATTGTTGCACATCACCAAGAAACGTTTGGTGTGAAGTACGAAGACATACACGATGTATCAAAAGGAATTGAGGAATGCTCAGAGATTTGAAATTAAACGACAGGTTTGTTACGGCGATATAGGAGGCAGAGCAACAGTGGATATTACCACGAGCAATTGAACAGTGTTTCACAAAAACAGGGTGAGTCCATCGCAAGTTTCAGGAACAGGATTAGAAAGCTCAATGTTAATGGGTATGAACTTGAAGGAAAGTTACGGAATTAACAGGATTTTTCTGCAAGAGGCAAGATATAGAACATTGGACGCATTTTTGTGGGGGCTGCAACCCAATGTATCACTAAAGGTACAGGCAGAATTTTATGAAGACTTAGCTGGAGCCATATGAACGCCAGCAGGAGTCCATTTAGGACCAATATGGGCTACAGAGAATCAACTGTGAAAAAATGTGTGTTGATTAGCAGGTGGGAAATCAAGAATAAGATTCCATGAACGTACATACCCTAGCAATATATCCGCTTTACGCACACACATGGAAACTCCCAGCCACACCCTGGGGAATGTTTGACCAGGTAGAATTACTACACAAATCAGATAAGATTTCAGTATGAACCTGTTAGTCGAAACTGATTTTTGCCAATGTATTTACACAGCCAGAGAGAATACCTAATGAGTAGACAGACCTAAGGAATGAAAAGTGTTTTAATAATGCCACTGATGTTTCCAAAAGTTTACAAGACGTGAATAAGGGCGCAGAGATGAGAAAAATAAGTTACATTTGTCCATTATTTCTTGGTTAGGTTTTACCCTCCATCTCCCCCATCCCCCACCCTCCCTTTAGCTTGTTGCAATTATGGACTATACTTATTTCACAGTTATATATCTGTATGACACATACAACTGGGGCGACCTCCTATATATTGTGCTTATGGTTCAATTTACTCACACATTTGTACATAGAGCTATGGATCACTTAAGAGTATTTTCAATCTTATTTGGAGGTATACAAAAGTATAACAGTTGTGCTTTTGTGACTTTTAAGTCTTCTAATTGTTTCCACTACAGTATAGTGCACAAATTTTGATTTCCTGTTTTAGTCAATTAAGACGTTATGATATCAGTTTCAGCTCTCTTGAATTGTGTATGTTCTTCTTAGGATAAACGTTAGTTGCTGTCTGAAGTGTTTTGAAACTTTGTGGAATATATTTTGTTTTGTGTTATTATATTTCGGTAATACAGAGTATGTTATAATAAATATTTTCATTGAAGTTTTAAAGATATATATAGATGCAAGTTAGCTTATAGCCATGGGAGAAAAAATATGGTAGATTGTAACAGTTATTTATCATCTACTTTATTTCCCCCACTCCCCTCACCCTTTTAATCATGTGGAGTTACATGCTAATCTTACTTCTGTAAGATATTTATCTATGAGTTTGAATTAATGTATGGCTACATATCTGATTGGAATATAGAACAGATGTTACCCAGGTATTGTACATAGGGACATTATGCTCACACATTTGTACAGAAGGCTATAAGATTAACCAGTTCTAATCTGAATCATATGTGAAACACACACACAGACACACACAAACACACACACACACACATACACACACACACACACACACACTCACATAATGTGATGTTATATCACTATGTTCTATCACTTTTGTTCTCTTGTCATATCAGATAATAGGTTTTAGTTAAATACAAAACATGGAATTTCACAATACTTATGTCATGAATTTCAATGATGTTTTCAGTGTAATCTGAAATTTATGTACTAGTATATGGGTATACATTACTGCTCCCATTCTTTCGAAACATTCCCACGTTTTCCCTACGTATGCATGCATACCCCGTAAATTAAGTATTTTGTATAATATATTTTGCTTTAAATGTATCTTTTGTGCACACTAATATGATTAAAATGTGAATAATCCTTATTATGCTCAGTCATTTTGTATATGAAGTAATCTGCATTATCCTTAGTACTGGTTGCCTGTTCACAATTCCCCCTCCCCCCCCCCCCACCTCCACAACCCTCGCCATTGTGTTAAGTACACTAATATTCTGATTAATGTACATTACGAAGTTCCTCATGTTAGTTTAAATTGTCTCGCAATTTAATGTGATTTAGCATATACTTCTGACTGTGTAGTTATATGTCTTTAGTATCTATTGAGCTTGGTTTAGGACATCTTGAAATTAGTACAGGAGTGAAGAAAGACTGTTATATTGAGGACTGATATATTTAATTTCGCCAAACATTTGTTGGTTTTGACTTCTTGCACTTCACTGCAGGAATGAATGAGCATTTATGTAATTAATTTCATTATACTTTTTCTGTTCCTGTATTATTAGATCATTACTTTTTAATGACTTGACTGAGAATCTTGACTTGTTCACTTTGCTTCTCATACAGTTGGAAGAAATTTTCAAGTATATAATGCTACTAGGTTACTTAGCATTAGTTTCCACTTTATACCTTATTTCTTGTTGTGCAGTTTCTTTGAATTATACGTGAATGACTTGCGAGGAATAAGCGCACCTTCTGCATATATTCTGGTCTTGAAAAAAATCCTTATGTTGAACATGACCGTCTCACTGTTGTATATTTATATTAACTTACGATGTAGTAGGTAAAAATGGCTATTTGTTACTATGTGCCCATATTGTCTTGACCAGTATGTTTTTAAGCTTCTTTATCTTGGGATTTCTTAGAGTGGATCTGTGTACCTGACTGTACAGTGTACTGCTTGCCACTGACTAAGCAATATGGCTTTGGTAGTCGAAACTTTTCACTGTTTTATATATTCTGACTTATCAGCTAATCGTCATATTTAAGGCAAGTATGAAATGTAATGTTGTGATAGTAAATTTCTCATACGTATTTGAAGGTGGCTGTTAATCTAGTTGGAGTTTGTATTCTGTTTTGATGTTACATTGTCTTTTTCTTCTGTTTTGTCGTTTGTACCATAGTGTGAGGATGGTCACTGATTAAAACTGGTCATAGTAAATAAGACTCACAACACAGCTTGTGTTATGCATTTTTCAAGTATTACCAGCTGTTAACAGCCTCCTAAAAGAAAACTGGGAGTATTTGGGAAATCTTATACACACAGTGAGTGATGTGGGATAGGAGTTAATATTTACATTCAACTGTGCGAACACCTTTTTCTTTTTTTATTTGACATACGACTAGTTGTATCTCAGATGGTTTGTGAACAGTCCTTCATTAGGGTTAACAGAGCACATTTAGTCACTTTCGATGGACGAGCTGTTGAGTATTAGCCGCGCGACCGTTACAGTCGCAGGTTCGAATCCTGCCTCGGGCATGGGTGTGTGTAATGTCCTTAGGTTAGTTAGGTTTAAGTAGTTCTAAGTTCTAGGGGACTGATGACCTCAGACGTTAAGTCCCATAGTACTCAGAGCCATTTGAACCATTTTGTTAAGTGTTAGATATACCAGGAACCCTTCCCCTACTGGCTTGAAGTGGTGTCAATCGAGAATCTTTGTGGCAGGGTAGTAGTTTAAATATTATACATTTTAGACCAGCTTCAGGTGTCCTCAGGGGTCCTTTATACAAGTGACCTATTTTTGTCACCCATCTTGTGAGATGAGTGATATGTTGGGTTGGATAGTCCTGTGGCTCTGGCCTTTCTGACCAGGTTAGGAGGAAAGGAAAATGTTTCTCTATCTGATTCTATCCAGGAGTTTGTATGAGGGGAAAAGAAATTGGAGGAAATCTTTGTGCCTATTGTAATCAGGGTTGGAGGAAAGGGATGACCTAGACCTTGACCTTCATGACAACGATGTAGACAGAATCCTATTGTTTGTGCCTGTACTCAGTTTAGTCCCCTAGTGTTGGATATAGGCTTATGTGACTTATTTTCAGATGAAATGATTTAACTGTCAATCTCTATACCAGTTTGAATTTTTCGAAACACTTCCACTGATGACCTGTAAAACATAATTACATTATTGCATTGTGGTACCACTTGAAATTCCCTACAATCTCAACTACAATGTCACATGTATTTGTAGGGTGTTGCTCTATCATATTTTCCACAAGTCACGTATCATTTTTGTTACAAAGATCTTCCTCTCACTTCAGTCTTATTGCATTTGTATCCTTCCCAGACTCAGATTAAATTGAATTTCTTAAATGCTGTGGTAAGCTGAGGGTAATTCTTGGACTCGCACTTTCACGTAATTTTGGTCAAGCTAAAGTGTCTTCTTATTTTCTTGAAAATCTTTGAAAGAATAAATTATTACAGCTTCTCCTTTAAAATGCTTCCCAAAGACCATGCATCTCTTGTTCTATGCATGTTCCTACCTGTTGGTAAACGAAATTCTATGTTTAAGTCTTATTGCTGCTGGAACGATAATTGTTTCCACTCCCTGGGACAGTATTCGTCTCGAGTAGTACAGCAGTGTCCTATCTAGTTCACCTTTCGAATGTATATATGTGCTGAACCATGACATCATGATACCCCACCCCTTTCTATACGACCTTCTGTCTCCTAAGCCTTGCCCCTTTCTTGGAAATAGAGTATTGAATGTCCATTTAACAAAATTTAGATATTTAAATCTCGCAGTATTTAACCAGCCAATAAAAAAGAAACAACCGATCGCATGCCAAAATTTTACAAACGATTATACCGTAACAGACAGTCTGTATCTTTATTGCCTGTACCACATACGAGGCACAGTTAAATATTTCCACTTCTAAATTGCCTGTAGTACTTATCAGAATAAGTAATAGTATCTTCTACGACACTATGAACATGCGTGGCTCGCTTAATACCGCTAGGTACCTATGTTACAGGTTAAGCTGCACTACACAACCCGAACATCGATCATTGCACAACAATGTAAAGAAAAAGAAGGAGAGTCATTATTTACCGAAATATGTAAAAACTTATTCTGTAACAGTACATAACACACATGGCTCACTTACTGGTACACTCATCGTCACAATGTTATTTCCACATCTAAACTCTTCGTAAAAAATGAGTAAAGGGTTTTCACGTCTTACACCACGTTCTATTTACCAAAAATTCATAAACTTGTCAGCTCAGTGTATATATCAATCATCATATCGTTATTAGCCTGACTGTGTTGGTTATGTAATATATAGACAGGGTGTAACTAACAGCAATGTCTTATCTAAAACATCTGTATTATTTATCAAAATTATGTAAACTTGAATGAAACACTCTTATACTTATTAAAAAACCCAGTCGTGCCCATGAAAATGTGACAAATTCATATGACAAGAAGGTATAATCTTTTCTACGAGAATATTTGTCAATACCTTGCTTGTACACGACGTAGCGAGACGAAAAAATGAACTGACCCCATAATAGAGTGCAGCACCAAATGGTGGAAGACGGCAGTAACATCACTCAGCGACACAATAGAGGTCACTATATGCATCTATTGGAAGGAATATGAACGCCATGCCTCGAGGGCACAGCCAGAGGTTAAAGAGAATGTCACGTGAAAGCTCTAGCCATTGCATATTGTTGCATCATGATTCACACACGCAAGCACCGCTGGCTGTGCTCCATTTATCTCGGCGGAGAGCTGTAACTAGCAGGATGGTGCACGCTGCCTCCATTCATGAGTCACCACTGCATAAGGGATTGCAGTGTATACTGCATCAGTGCACATCAACTGGATGATACGTCACAGAATATATTTTACATATCTACTACAACTCTGAAGTCACAGAACAGGAGCATGATAATACTATCCACTGAATTATCACATTAAGGTTTTCGCATTTCTACCACAGATGCAAAACGAGCACAACGTTGAGACTGAAGGTTCTATACACATTTTTGACGAACAGTGCAGTTTTTGAACTGGGAGACGTTTTTCTTCATTTGTTTCAGAATCATAAAAATGCACACAAGTTGGGAGTACAGCTCACACTCATTGCGAACATGCTGATGGGGCTTTCAGACTGTGCAACGGTCCTTAAATATACACACAACTAACAAGTTCCACGTATACTGTTGTCACAAACTTTAAGAGCATGAAATTACTACCTTGGGCATAAAATATAACATTTATTTTGTCTGACACATATCATTTATAGGTTTAGAGATGAGTAACAGCAACTGTTTACGAAATTCATGTAAAAGGCGTAGCTCCCCTCCCCCCCCCCCCCCCCCCCCCCATTCTCTGCCACAAACAGCTTGTGTTATTCATCTGTTTGATACATATAATTCGGATTATTCATGGTATGATTCCTCATATCACATGATATTGGGCATATGTCAAATGGGTGTATATAGGATCAACCATCTACCATAGAAGGTACTGTCATCTTAGATTTTGAAGTATATGTGTCAGAAGCTTTAAACCATGAACACATTTGTCTAGTAAGACAAAGAGTAGTACTTTTAAATGCTACAGGTGACGAGTGGATAGAAATATGCAGATTTCCTACGTACAACACAAAAACCTTATGATTTATGAGGAATAAGAAGATGGAAAATGTGAGAGAATTTCCACATAAATTACTTGGGGTTTTCCCTATTGTGCTACATGTATTGGTCCATGGGAATAGGTAGCCCGTGACTGTAGTTAGTTCCATAAACATATTGAAGACCTGTCCTAAATTTTGTCACCTGTACTGGTTCAATTCTATAGAATCACATATGGAATAAATTTCATGAGGAAGATTTTGAATTGATATTGCAGTTCTGTGCCCTGCTCCAGTCTGCATCAGAGCACTTGTTTGTGTGCTGAATTAGTGGTGGCAGTGATTGATAAAATCGAAGCTAGAAGTCTGGAAGCAGTTCTCCATGCTGATTTAATTTTCACTCTAGTGTGTTGGGAACTGCATGCCGGCTTGATATCTCCTGCTGCTGTTCTTCAAATTTATCAGGCATTGCACCATCTACATCAGGGAGGTGTTCAACAGAGGAACAAATAAAAGAAGACAGTGAACACACACACACACACACACACACACACACACACACACACACACACACACACACACAACGAAGAATAAACACAGAGAGAGGAATGGTTTAATGCTTACCATCAATTGTGTGAGTCAGTATCCTCTGTCTGGAGGTGATAGAACTCTAATGACACTTTGTGATGATGATCGATGGAGTGCAGAGCACAGGTCTTGAGTTCACTTGATGGCTACTGAGACTGTGCTGAGGATGAGTGGTGGGGGTAGACGACCGCAGCGCCATAGGAACTGGTACAACTATTGTGGACAGTGTTCATATCCTCTGGTTAGCCGTCTTGCATTCTGACGTCACTGAAGACGTTATTGATCGCCATCTTAGATTCTAAACTTAGAAGTAGATTTATCCTGCTCAATGGTTTGCTGTATTGGATTGTCAGATGTGAATAACATTCTAGAAATTTATAGCAGAGACTTTATTCTTAATGGATAGTAAGTTTCAATGCTACAGGTGTCCTACGTACAACATAAAACCCTTACAATATATGTGAGGAATCAGTTAAAAATGCAGTGCCAGCCCAGACATTAGATCACATTCTGTTTATAGAAGCACAATTCGAGTTTAATGTTCCGACTAGGTGAATATCAAATTTCCATCACACCTAGGTGTGTCTTCAGTGAAAATCGACGTTAGTTAAAGCTGTGGTACAGCTGGCTGAGAATCCTATAATTAGTTGCGAACGTATTGCAATCTGAATTTGTCTTGGTTTCTGCTGTTTGGATCTATTTAATCAGCTGCTACTAGTAGTTGTACTACTGCTACTGAAAATGTTGGTATGGTACTCTACTAAACCTCAAATCTTAGAGAGACGACTATGACTATTCTGGAAGCCTGCATGCAACATACAGTTAAAAATTTTTTTATTGCTAGTTGACATCTTTTGCTGTTCCATCTGCTTATGAAGCAACAGGAGAACAAATATATGTTTGACACATATTTATTTGTTTATTTACATTTCTAGTTCAGTAGGACCAAATTGCAGAGCACATCTCCGAGGTCATGGAACGTGTCAGTACATGAACTTGTAACATAAAGTAATAACAAATAAAATAAATTGCTTATGAACCCACAAAAAAATCAACCCAAAAGTTTCAGTAAACACAATCAACAATATGAAATAGGTATGAGCCTAATTTTTCAGTTCCTGGACAGAATAGGAGTGACCCATGAGGAAACTCTTCAGTTTGGATTTGAAAGCGCGTGGATTACTGCTAAGAAAGCCTTAGAGTGTGATGAGCCTGTGTGACTTATACTCTGTAATACGGATGACTGTGGAGAGACTACCCATGGTGGACCTATCGTAACTGCTCGTCGATTGTGTTGTCGGGTATTTGTTGGCACAGAAATTTAGCGTTTCTAATTTATGGTCGCTGGTAAACCCAGCGAGCGCTGTGGTTTAGCATTTGGCAGCCGCCTGTAACAAGTGAACGGCCCTCCATCAGAAGGGTGAATGCGCATCTTTTGCTTTTCTTAACGTGCACCAAGAGAGAGAGAGAGAGAGGACTAGTTTGGTCCCCTTTGCTGTTCCACTTGCACATTGAACAATGGGAGAACGAATATGTACCTCTGTCAAGAAACTTCAAGTATTCAGTTGTGGTGAACCTGTGCGACTTGTACTCGATAATACGGATCGCTATGGAGGTACTCAATCTGTGGTGGACGTATCATCAGTTACGTTGTCGTGCATGTGTCGGAATATTAATTAGCTTTCCTGATTTCTGGTTGGTATTAGGACCATGGTATGCTGTGGTCTGGAGCTGACACTGGCTACCGTTTTTCGTGTTGAAATTCTCTGTGGTCCAGTCTCAGGCGCTGGTGACTGTTTTGCGTTTTGAAATGCCAGGATTAGAAGGGAAGAGACTATTACTCATTACTCTATTACGACGTCGCTATCCTGTCACATACGTTTACCACAGCTGACGATTAATTTATATGGGATGATGTGAACATACCGCAGTTCCCCAACCATAATTTCACATGAATTTCGAAAACAGTTCCTGCTATACACCTGAAGCAACCCATAAATAGTATTTTCAAATTGATTCGGTGTCGTATTTTGGGCACAAGATAGTAATTTCAGCCTCTATAAGACTGATGTGAACATACCATAATTTCTGAACCGTAATCTGACATGAGGTTCATAAAAGTTGGTGTTAAACACCTCCAAAAACCTGTTAATGGTTCGTTTAAGACAAAATCAACGTATTCTGGTGTCGAAGGTTGTAATTTCACCCTCTGTAGGAACGTTATTAACATACCATAATTTTCGAACAGTAATCGAACGGAATATCAACAACAACATCTATTAAATCCTTTTCAACCTATCGAGAGCTTGAAACTTCCTGGCAGATTAAAACTGTGTGCCAGACCGAGACTCGAACTCGGGACCTTTGCCTTTCGCGGGCAAGTGCTCTACCATCTGAGCTACCCAAGCACGACTCACGCGCCCTCCTCACAGCTTTACTTCTGCCAGTATCTCGTCTCCTACCTTCCAAACTTTACAGAAGCTCTCATGCGCTCCGGCACACAGTTTTAATCTGCCGGGAAGTTTCATATCAGCGCACACTCCGCTGCAGAGTGAAAATCTCATTATGGTAAAGAGTTGCGACACTCTATTGTTTGCAAAAAGAAGTGCACCAGCACAGCAAAATTCACTGTTATCGGTGCAATACTCATTTTAAACGCCTAAGGCTACATCTGGAAAGGGGATTAACATTCAGACGGAAACTTCATTGATTTCGGTACTTTATTCGTTGATGAATGATGACTTGAAAATTCAATGACTTGCTGTATGTATGTCACATGATTGTAGCAAGTACAACACCACACCCAGTATGTGGAAAACTGGTTGTTTTGTAGTACATTCGCCGATTTCAATGTGGTATATTACGTTCCAAGATGTTAAAACATGAGAAAAATGCAACATGTTTATGTGGGAATTATGAATGAACTGATTAATTCCTAGCAAACAGGATGATGTTCTTAATGATGAGGAGTTTACTCTGTTCGTTCACAACCCTAGGTAGTGCGATGTTTCGTCTATGTCGAAATCAAATACTCCATCACATCAGGGCATATCTAAAGCGAAAATCAGTGTGTCTAAGGAACACATGGAATTATCGTGTTGTTTCAAGCTAGACACTCCCACTCTGCTTCTGCTAAGCTACGATCCTTAGAAAAGCGATTATGAATACGTTTAAAGCCTTTATGCAGCGGCGACTCGTGAGTGGAGTCGGTCCGTGCGATTCCAATTGCGACAGCTCTCCGCCCGGAAGTATGAAGTGGAGCAAGCGGTGGATGCGTGCTTGAATCACATGCCACGCCTTGCAAAAAATGGTTCTAAGCACTATGGGACTTAACTGCTGTGGTCATCAGTCCCCTAGAACTTAGAACAACTTACACAAAACTAACCTAAGGACATCACACACATCCATGCCGGAGGCAGGATTTGAACCTGCGACCGTAGCATCAGCGTGGTTTCGGACTGAAGCGCCTAGAACCGCTCGGCCACAGCGGGCGGCCGAAACCATGCAGCTGCTAAAGCTTTCACACATCATTCCCTCTAGCCTTTGGCCGCACTTTTGAGGAGCAGCGTGAATATTCCTTCCACCAGATGGCTGTATTTATCTTTGCTGTGTTGCTGGGCGATGTTATGTTCATCTGCCGTTAGTTGGCTGCAGTCTGTTGTGAAGGTAAATCAGGTTTTCTTCATATGACGTGTGCAAGTAAAGAATTGACCAATATTCTTGTATAAAAGATCATACGTGCTCATAATATGTATTTGTCACGTTTTTATGGGTACGGTTAGACTTGTGAATAAGTATAAGCATGTTTCATTCTCAAATGTTTCCGCTACTCACCCAGTATTGTAAGTTCACGTGTTTGGCAGGTCCGCGATGTTGGTTATGTTATTGACGTAAATAGCCAACGTCCAATCCACATGCAATTTACTACTGTGGTGAATCTTACAAGCTTATCAACTTAATATATTTTGGTTGGCTTCAAAGTGACGATACTTACAAGTGTCCACAGCAGTGTTATTTTACTGAATCTGTGTTATGCGTGTGGTATTCCTCTCTGCCCAGTCATGTTGCTGACAGGTGATGGGGTGACTACTGGCGGCCAGACCCATGTCTCAGGCAACAAAGTGATCCCAGAAGTTGACTGTGCTGCCCAACCCACTGGGACGGTGGAGGGGGGACGGTGCAGGGGGAATACGGGGGGGGGGGGGGGGGGTGGCAGTGGTGCGTGGTGGTGGACTCCTCGACAATGGAAAGGGAGTTCATGAAGAGGTATTCGTTTAAATAAAGACGCAAGTGTTTCTAATAGTCAGCATAGAGCCTGGACTATAACCTAGGGAAGTAACCCAGGGTGGCATGTGCGGCAGGTCTGTCCCTCCTGGTGTGAGTTAAAATGAAGACACAGGTGGAGTGACTCAAACTTTGAGTTAGGAGAAGCAGGGAGCATACGCTTCTCAGTAAACAGTAACTCTACAGAGGGGGGTGGAGGAGGGGGGACATATAAGGTAGGTCAGCAGACAGGCCTGGAACTGCACAAAGTCGGCTGTACAACTGGGGCGAGTGCTCTTTGTGTCAGACATCGTAGCGACAGTATTCCAGAACTTGGATTCTGACGTCATAGAACCTGTCTGACCTGTCTGAGCTGGATTTTGACATCATAGAGTTGCACCGGTATGTCCCAGACGCAATGTTCGATCGCCATCTTGTATTCTAGGTCAGGTATCTTAGATTCTGATGTCGTAGCTAGACTGGTGCTCATATTTCAAGTCTCGAATTGTGACGTCATAGAGCTTGTCCCGGTATTCCAAATCAGCCAGTGTGGTGTCACCGCCAGACACCACACTTGCTAGGTGGTAGCCTTTAAATCGGCCACGGTCCGGAAGTATATGTCGGACCCGCGTGTCGCCGCTATCAGTGATTGCAGTCCGAGCGCCGCCACATGGCAGGTCTAGAGAGACTTCCTAGCACTCGCCCCAGTTGTACAGCCGACTTTGCTAGCGATGGTTCACTGACAAATTACGCTCTCATTTGCCAAGACGATAGCATAGCCTTCAGCTACATCATTTGCTACGAGCTAGCAAGGCGCCAGTATCAATTGCTATTTATCTTGTGATGCATGTACCGTCAGATAGATGTTCCCCAATTATTGATTAAAGCTAAGTATTCCAGAAGCTACATACTTTTTTACTAGACTCAACTCCTTTAACTGTTCCAGACCTCACGCCAGCCTGCGTGAGCTTAAACACTTGCCTTTTGACTATCTCATAGTGGCTTGGCTGTCTTGCCAAGTCACAACAGTTTGGCGACGAGGATGGGATTCGAACCCACGCATTGCGTGATGAGGATTGGCGACGAGCTAAATCGCGTTTGTATGTCTACAGACTGATTTACTTGTGTAATGGCTTCGCCACAATCTCCAGATGTACTGTCCGAATTTTATCGCTTACAGAATCAGCAGACGCAGGCCTTACTGGATGCCCTTGGACAGCTCGTCCAGGGTCAACGTGCAATGCAAAACGATGCGGCAGCCGCCGCTTCACCGCTACGGCAGCCACAACACGCAGTTGCACCACCTTTTCGTCCTTTTGATGCGACACTGGAAAGCTGGACGGAGTGGTCACGTCAATTTGGATTCCATCTCGCCGCCTACAGAACTCAAGGTAATGAGCGGCAGCCTTTTCTCCTTTCCTCCGTTGCAGTGACCATGTACTGTGTGATAGTCAAATTATTTCCCCGACGCGACATAGCAACTCTGTCCTACGACGAAATTTTGTCTGCATTAGATGCATATTTCAAAGAATCAGTCAATGTAGTTACCAAACGGCATACCTTCTTTCGTACAAAACGTACAGCAGGTCAGACTAATAGGGAGTGGGTTGCAACCTTGCAAGGCCTTACTAGGGATTGTGCTTTTGAGTGTCAATGTGGACTCCCTTATTCAGATACTATGGTACGTGATGCAATTGCACAGAACGTTTCTGATATTCGTATAAGAGAACAGATTTTGAAACTAGTCAATCCCTCCCTTCAACAAGTGATGGACATATTGGATCGACAGGACACGCTTGACTTTGCTCAGGAATCATTTGAAACTTCACCAGCCGTGTGTCACGTTAACCGGCCCGCCGGGCGCGCTGCACGGAACAGTAAACAGCCCTCGCGCCCATCCACGCAGCTGCCGCCAAGCTCTCAGCTACGTGTGCCGCGCAAGCAAGCAAATGCAGTGCTAAAATCATGCCCGCGGTGTGCTACTAGACATTCGCGTGAGAATTGCCCGTCACGCCACGCTATTTGCTTTTTCTGTAATAAACGAGGACATGTTCAGAGTGTTTGCCAGAAAAAGCTCCAATCGGACACTCACAACCATTCCAGGCCCTTTGCTTCGCGCTGGAATTGGACTCGAACCCAGAATACTCAGGCTCGTGAACCTTTGCCCATGGAAATTAATGTAGTTCATTCCACTCCACCCAGTGCCACTCTCTCTAATGGTGACTGTGTTCGTCCCACAAATAGTGTGCGTCGACATCGCCGGAAATCCAGTCAAGTCGCATATGATTCTGTACCAGTGTCAGCTCACGTTGCACGAGACAGTCGCTCTTGTCGTCAGCAAGACAATAAACTTTTTGTAGACTTGGACATTAATGGCAATGTGATACCATTCCAGCTCGATACCGGAGCTGCAGTTTCCTTGATCAATCAAGACACGTACAAACAGCTGGGCACACCTCCGTTGCGTGCCGCAAATGTTAAGTAGTTACTCAGGACAAGCAATCCCTGTGTTAGGACAGTGCAGCCTTCTTGCAACATACAAGGGACAAACAACGCTTGTGTCATTGCACGTCCTTCGTTCTTCTTCTGCAGTGAACTTGTTTGGTTTCGATTTATTTCAGTTGTTTAACTTATCTATAGTAAATCAGGTCCTATCAGTGAACCAGACTGTGCCTTCAGCCAATGTTTCTCGTCTATGTGAAGAGTTTGCGGACATTTTTGCAATGGGCCTTGGTTGCGCTAAGAACTATAAAGCACATTTGGTACTGAAAGTAATCACGCAACCGAAATTTTTCAGAGCGCGCAATGTTCCCCTCGCCTTGTGTGATGAGGTCGCAAGAACATTACACGACTTGGAATCACAAGGTGTAATTGAACGTGTGCAGGCTTCTCTCTGGGCATCACCCTTAGTAATTTTGCAAAAGCCTTCCGGAAAATTGAGACTTTGTGTGGACTTCAAGGCAACAGTGAATCCCCAACTAGTGACTGCAACTTTTCCTTTACCCCGCCCGGAAGATCTTTTTGACAAACTGTGCCCGGGTAATATATTTTTCGAAGTTGGACCTAGCAGATGCGTACTTGCAAATACCAGTGGACGACGAATCTCAGCGCGTCTTGGTGGTTAACACGCATCTTGGTTTGTACCGATTCACACGACTGCCATTCGGGTGTGCATCCGCCCCTGCATTGTTTCAGCAATATCTACAAACTGTTTGTGGGTCGGTCCCTGCTGCAGCAAACTATCTGGACGATATTGTGCTCTCTGGAAAGACGGAAGAACAACATTTAGCAAATCTCCGAACATTATTTCAGGTCTTGCGACAAACTGGTCTTCGCTTGCGGAAGGACAAATGTGTGTTTTTTTGCTCGCGACTTACCCTATCTGGGCCATGTACTCAATGCCCAAGGCATACATCCCAGTCCCGAGCACCTCCGTGCCATACAAGACTTGCCTTCGCCGCAGAATTTGAAGCAGCTACAGGGTGTGCTGGGAAAAATAAATTATTATCATCGCTATGTGCGCCACGCGCCACGCCTCTTCCATTTCAGCTCCGCTTCATCGCTTACGCCGTAAAGGTGTTCCGTTCGTCTGGACGACGGAATGCGAACGCGCCTTTCGCCAGTTGAAATCGGCGTTGCTTTCCAATACTTGCCTTACGCCATTCGTTCCCCAGAAACCCATTTTGTTGATGGTAGATGCATCGGATTTCGGGATCGGTGCTGTGCTTGCGCACAAAGATGGATCGCACGATCGCCCTGTTGTCTTTGCGTCCAGATTGCTCTCGTCTGCGCAAAAAAATTATTCACAGATCGAGAAAGAAGCTTTGGCTCTCGTATTTGGTGTTACTAGGTTTCATGATTTATTGTATGGTCGTCACTTTACCCTCATCACAGACCACAAACCTTTGACATCGCTTTTTCATCCGAACAAGCCGGTACCTCCACGTACAGCGCAGAAATTCATTCGCTGGTCTATTTTCCTCTCGCAGTACCGCTACGATATCTTGTATCGGTCCACTGCTAAGCACGGAAACGCAGATGCGTTGTCCCGTTTGCCTGTTGCTACGGATAGAGCATTCGATTCCTCCGAACTTGCTTGCATGTTTATTGATTCGGAAACCGATGACGTGGTCGGATCGTTTCCGATTGATTTTCGTCTTGTAGCTACAGTTCTGCGTTTCGTTGCTACTCAATGGCCCTTGTCAAAGTCACGGATCGGGGATCCGTTGGTTCGCCGATTTTTTGCTCACAAGGAGAGACTTTTTGTACGACGTGGTGTTTTGCTATTGCGTTCTGATAATGATCAGTCCAGGGTCGTGGTCCCACGTTCGTTACAGTCCTCTGTCTTACGGCTTCTCCACCAAGGACATTGGAGTATGGTGAGAACGAAACAACTTGCTCGTCAGCACTGTACTTGGTTCGGAATCGATGCTGCAATTACGACTATGTGCTCTTCTTGCGTGGCGTGTGCCGTACAACAATCCGCACCACCGCGGAAATTCTTTGGATGGCAAAAAGCCACTTCCCCTTGGCAACGCTTACACATCGATTTTGCTGGTCCATTCTGGAATGCTCGATGGTTCGTTGTGGTAGATTCATTCAGTAATTTTCCTTTTGTTGTCCGGATGTCTTCCACGACGTCATATGCCACCATCCAAGCGTTATCTGCTATCTTTTGCATTGAAGGTCTTCCACAGACTATTGTTTCCGACAATGGCCCACAATTCATGTCCGCAGAATTTCAGTCATTCTGCAAGACCAATGGTATTCAACATCTGACGTCCGCGCCGTTTTCGCCGCGGTCAAACGGTGCCGCTGAACGATTGGTCAGGACTTTCAAGTCCCAGATGTTGAAGTTGAAAGAGTCGCATTCTCGGGAGGACACGTTATTGCTCTTTTTGTCCTCGTATCGCTCTCAGCCCCGAGATGATCGCTCGCCGGCTGAGTTGCTCCACGGTCGTCCTCATCGCACCTTGATGTCTTGGCTACATCCGCCGCATCAGGTTCCTGTGCAGCGGCAGACACCTGCTTTTGCTCCAGGCGACTTTGTATACTATCGCAACTACCGCGGCTCACGGCGTTGGCTCGCAGGGCGCATTCTTCGCTGCCTAGGCCGCGCTATATATCTGGTTTTGGGGGCCTCTGGTGAGGTGCGTCGGCATCTCAATCAGCTGCGCCTCTGTCGTCGCACGGGTTCTGCCGCTCCCCGTCTGCTTTCAGCGACGGTGCCGTCCGGTCAGCGCCCTGGGGATCCATCTACTGACTCGCCTCAGCCCCAGGTGTTACCGACGCTGCCTTCCATTTTGCCACATGGCGACGCGCCGCCGCCACCGCCGCCGCCTGTTCTCCCGCCGGCGACGCCCGCAGTGGACGCCTCGCTGCAGCCGCCGGGCGCCTCCCTGGGTCACGCGCCGCCGATCGCTTCCCGTGACCAGCGGTCCTCCGACATGGAACTCTTGCCCGCTCCGGACCACATGGCGTCTTCGCCCGTCGGGTGCCCCGACCCGATGGAGGTCGACCCTTCGGCCCCTCCTGTCTCTCTACGGGCGCATACACCGCATGTTGGCGTGCACCCTGGACTAGGTTTTCAGGCGTTTCCTAGCCCCCCTCGGACCGAATGGCAGGGTGCGGGTGGCACAGCCTCGCCTGTTGTTAGACTCCCCACCTCGTCGCATACGTCAACATGGGGTCCTCCCCACGGTGGGCGGAAGCCTTATAACACAACCGTACGCCGATTTGCGGGGGAGGAATGTGGTGTCACCGCCAGACACCACACTTGCTAGGTGGTAGCCTTTAAATCGGCCACGGTCCGTTAGTATACGTCGGACCCGCGTGTCGCCACTATCAGTGATTGCAGACCGAGCGCCGCCACGTGGCAGGTCTAGAGAGACTTCCTAGCACTCGCCCCAGTTGTACAGCCGACTTTGCTAGCGATAGTTCACTAACAAATTACGCTCTCATTTGCCGAGACGATAGTTAGCATAGCCTTCAGCTACGTCATTTGCTACGACCTAGCAAGGCGCCATTATCATTTGCTATTTATCTTGTGATGCATGTACCGTCAGACCGATGTTCACCAATTATGGATTAAAGTTAAGTATTCCAGAAGCTACGTACTTTTTTACTAGACTCAACTCCTTTAACTGTTCCAGACCTCACGCCAGCCTGCGTGAGCTTAAACGCGTGCCTTTCGGCTATCTCATAGTGGCTAGGCTGTCTTGCCAAGTCACAACAGCCAGCATGACAACGCATCACCTTGGATTTACTGTCAATGTATACTTAGGATAAGAGCCCCACTTCCGTAGGAATATCCTGCCAAAATTTGAATTTCGCGCCATTTTACACATAGGGAAATTGATTTTCCTCAGGGGGGATGGGGGGGGGGGGGGGAAATCCCGTGACTCATTGATCACGTCATCGATGACATCATTGGTGGCGTCATCGGTGATGCAGACTGTGCTTGGACTCTCCTAGAATACGGTAACCTACGGAATTCTCTGGGCATGCGAACTCCAGAGACCACGATAACAATCAGAACAAAAAATTGGCGAATGCCAGGTGGCTTCCGCCACTGACGTTCAAGGGCAGAACAAATTTTCAGTGTGAGAACAATTCCTAAATACATGGTAACCAGGAATTCCCCAAACGTTTCATTTTAAGAGGGACTACGATTCTGTTTACCGAAGACCCTCATTCATCGTCACAGAAGTACAAGGACTCGTCGCGAAAACACTACGACTAATCAGCCACTAGATGACACAACATCGAAAGTTAAGTTCACGTGCGAAATCTTCGATCCCTTTGTGATCAGAACTGAAGTACGCCAAGATGGCAGATTATCCCCGATGGTCTTCACCTCAGTCCTGGACAAAGAGTAATGAGAGAGTGGGGAAACAACTGAAAATCCGAGAACATGGGAAACAAACACGACTACGACGATCCTAGGACCAGGTAGAAATCTCAAACCTAGCTGGTACAGACGATCTGGACACACTCTCAGATAACGAAGGAACGGAAGCGAAATAAATAGAAGAAGAAACGTAGTAAAGCTGGCCTGCAGAAGTATGATATTCTTCTGCGCAAACTAGATGTACAAACGCTAGTAGCCGCGCGGGATTAGCCGAACGGTCTACGGCGCTGCAGCAATGGACTGTGCGGCTGCTCCCGGTGGTGGTTCGAGCCCTCCCTCGGGCATAGGAGTGTATGTTCGTCCTTAGGATAATTTAGGTTAAGTAGTGTGTAAGCTTAGGGACTGATGACCTTAGCAGTTAAGCCCCATAAGATTTACACATATTTGAACATTTTTTACGAACACTTGTAACAAAATACGGCAAGATAAAGTTACACATTTCAAATACCTTGGTGATATCCTCGAACCTACAGGAGCAGAGAATATTTCACAGAAGACTCGAATGAAGAAAGCCTACTAGAAGACACACGACGTATATAATTAAACGTGCACGTCCGTTTACACAAATATGAGACTGTACAGTAATCAAGACAAATACTGTGTTCAAGCGAGACACCATCACTCCGTATGAAAAGTGAGATGGAAAGCATAATGAAGGAAGAAGGCAAAATCAGGAGAAAAATTCTCGGCCCAAAGCCGTGAGAAAAGGGACACAGATTACCCTCTAAGAAAAGGCACAGGACTAGAAAGTGCTTTCTTATGTTTAAGTGTGTCTACGTTATCGTGTACGTAGTTGTGTTTCAGTTTTGACTGCTTCCGTATTATAGACTGATTGATTTGGCGAAACGTGCAGCTTCACTGTCACGTCGTTTTGTGTTGTGGCAAGTGAGCATATTACAAGACGGAGAAAAATTCACGGCCCCAAGCCGTGAGAAAAGGGACACATATTACCCTCTAAGAAAAGACCCAGAATTAGAAAGTGCTTTCTTATGTTTAAGTGTGTCCACGTTATCGTGTACCTAGTTGTGTTCCAGTTTTGACTGGTTCTTTATTATAGACTGATTGACTTGGCGAACCGTGCATCTTCAGAGTCACGTCGTTTCGTGTTGTGGCAAGTGAGGATATTACAAGACGACATTCTTAGGACTTGTCTCTGACAAATTTGTGGGATTTATTTGGCAGTTGGAACGATGAGAGAGATTTCTTTCAAATTTTGTCCAATTATCTTTGTTGCATAATGTATCAGCAAGTGCGGAAAAATTAACGCTGAGGAGGTTCTATCATCGGGAATGGTTGCGTTTTGCTACCTCCACAAGCCTTGGTTTGGAACTGCGTTTCCCTCACGTTCTGGCCCGAGGTCTTCCCATTGTAGTAATGCACCAGTTACCAGAGAGTTAATTACAACTGTCCGAAGTTATTTCACTTCATCATACGTCTTTCTCGGTACGTAATGCAGTGCTTTCGAAGTTAATGGGAACTCTAGAAATGGTGCCCCGAAGCAGAAGCAGCAGTAGCTGCAGCAGTAGCAGTTACAATTGGGGCTCTGCCGGTGAGCTATCGCCCCCGTAGTTTTTGATTAAGGGCGAGTAACGGGAGGAGGAACTAATTCGCGCGACCTGGGGCGACAGTGCTTATCGCGGCTGTCGTGACTTATTTCTGGCCGAGAATTCACTGAGGCTCTCCACCCGCCGGCGGCTGCCACACCTCGGGCGGCGGAGACGCGGCCGGGCTGCGATGCGGCGCACGTAGCCAATCTGCGCCGGCGCGGCGTGACGTCGGCGCCCTGGGGACTCCCCTGGCCCGGAGCGGCACGGCGCCGCGCTTCTGCTTCTGCTTCTGCCGCTGACGGCGCGGCGCGGAACGCCGTCTCCCTCCCACCCTCCACCTGCCACTTCTCCCACACTTTCCGAGGGCCGTAATATCGTCCGCCGATGTTCTCACCGTCAGCTTTCACCACTGTCGAGTCATCGGCTTCCGACCCCTGGCAGAGGCCGCATGAAAACCGTATTCAAATGATGTCCTAACAGAAAGTCAGAAACCGCAGTACTTCGCCGGAGACAGGCTGGGAGCCTACACCAGGGTTCTCCAGTTTACTAGACCATGAGCGCCACATATCAAGTTTGAAACTCAGTGGGATCCAGATAACACTTCCCAGAAATTGAAGTACAAATGTGTAACCAGTTTATTCCTGAAACTTCCTGGCAGATTAAAGCTGTGTGCCCGACCGAGACTCGAACACGGGACCTTTGCCTTTCGCGGGCAAGTGCTCTACCAGTTCACAGGAGAGCTTCTGTAAAGTTTGGAAGGTAGGAGACGAGATACTGGCAGTAGTAAAGCTGTGAGGACCGGGCGTGAGTCGTGCTTCGGTAGCTCAGATGGTAGAGCACTTGCCCGCGAAAGGCAAAGGTCCCGAGTTCGAGTCTCAGTCGGGCACACAGTTTTAATCTGCCAGGAAGTTTCATATCAGCGCACACTCCGCTGCAGAGTGAAAATCTCATTCTGGAGTTTTTTCCTGTTTACCAAAAACAATCATTCAGTGAAAACCTCACTTACGCTATTACTCTTTAGTATACTTACGGGGAGAACACGGCAAGTGCCACAACCCGTTTTCCCAGAAACTTCGCTCAACGAAAGCGGGCTCAAAACAAACGAGCACGTGTATCGGATTATCAGAAGGTACTCGATCTTTCCTGAGAAGTCTACAATCTTAGTTTTCGAGGCACTTTATGTGTATTTTAGCGAGGAAATATATCAACAGAAGCGGTGGAGGTAGTGGTTAGCATTCCGGCTTCACACTTTTACGCCCCATCTTCGAACCTATCACTGTTTTTATTTTTGTTTCTCATTTATCTAGCTATGTGCATAGAGGATTACTACACGAATGTTCTCCTGTGTATCTTGAAATAAAATTGTGCGTATTGGTCTACTAGTTGTGTGCCTGACGAATGAATTTAGGGAAAAAAAGCAAAATATGAGTGAGAAAATTATTTGAAAAGGTTTTCGATGAAAATCCTGTTGTATAACTTGATTCATAATCAATTTTAAGCGCTAGTTTCGTTCAAAGTGATCCGCTTCGGATTTTTTCTCACGAAATTATTGTCGACGCATGAAATCATTATTGTTAACGACGTTTCTTTCCTGTGTGAGAGTCACACGAAGAAATGTCACTTTCACATACGTGCCTCCGCGTGGTGCTCGTGGTGTCCAGAATAACTGTTTCGAATGTTTCTACGACTTGTATCATCCTAGTGAATGCACCAAATGTTCCCGACGAATAAACGTAAGAATTAAGAATAAAGTATGAGAATTGGTATCAGAATGAAATATATGAAAATATAAAAAGATTGTAACGCCTCTTCGAAACCCGATTATTGTGTTTGTTTCACTTGTTCGCTTATCTAGCCCTGCCCGTTGATGGTTACTACACGAATGTTTCTCATCATGTTAGGGAAAACAAGGACGTTATCTAAACTGTAAAATTGCAATTGGGTCTCGCAGTAAGTGTCATATATAAATATATAGCGAATATTCTGGGAAACTGGGTTGTGGAACTTGCCACGATCTCCTCCTTAGTAAGATGTATAAAATTTTTCTTCTTAATCGAAACTTATACTGTTGTATGAGTAAAATATCTCGTTAACGTTCATCCTCCAAGTTACTTCTGCATTTAAATTCTGAAAATTTCAGCGAAAAATATTTGTTCATATCTGTAGGAAGGGCCAAACACAGACAACAAACGTAATGAAACTGAAACTTCCTGGCAGATTAAAACTGTCTGCCGGACCGAGAAACGAACTGGACCTTTGCCTTTCGCGGGCAAGTGCTCCACCATCCTTTTTTTTTTTTTTTAAGCTACCCAAGCACGACTCACGCCCCGTCCTCACAGGCCAGTACCTCGTCTCCTACTTTCCTAACTTTATAGAAGCTCTCCTGCGAAAGAAATATAAAGTTGGAAAGTTGGAGACGAGGTACTGGCAGAAGTAAGGCTGTGAGGATGGGGCGTGAGTCGTGCTTGGGTGGCTCAGATGGTAGAGCACTTGCCCGCGAAAGGCAAAGGTCCCGAGTTCGAGTTTCGGTCCGGCACATAGATTTAATCTGCCAGGAAGTTTGATATCAGCGCACACTCCGCTGCAGAGTGAAAATCTCATTCTAATGCAAACTCTTTGACTTTGTGGTAGGTTTTATTAATTTTTTAAGAAACTTTGTAAGACTGAATAACGCTTCTTGTTTAAACTTGTCCTTCAAGGTGCCACCACCTTGCAGTGAAACTTCAATATCTTCCACCTCACAAGAAGGAAAAGGTCGCCGAAATGTGGACCTCCTTACAATGTGCATCAAAATATGAGAAACTGGAAGAGAACTTCAAATCGCCAAGAAATTCCTCTGCAAACGAAAGTGGAAAATTTGACCATGTGTATCCATAAATGACGAAATTATCAAAGTATGGGCACGTTTTCTGTGTGACGGTGTCTTCAAAAAAGTACCAGTTTCCGTCACAAACCTGATCCGTGCGGCTTACTCTTATCAAGTTCTTTCGCTGCACCTCCTAACTTCTTGGATAATTCGATTGTCCTCTCGGAACTTTCCGGTCAGGGTGTTTCTGGTGCAGCGAGCGCGAGGTTATTTGCGCTCGGGTGCGTTGCCGTGGTGTCCTCTTCGAGAGCAGCGCCGCGGATTGTGTGGTGACCCTCCGCGAGGTGCAGCGAGTGATGTCAGCTGCGACGGTAGGCGCCGGGGCAGTCGGCCGTAGCGTGTCTAAGGACGCTGTGTGGTAGCGTGGTCCGGCTTGCTATTGCTAGAGGTACCTGTGTCTTCAACTTGCTCCATTAGCATCCTGAAGAGAAGATCAGGGGACTCTATACTATATGTGCGAGGCGTGTTTCTTAAGTAAGTACCCTTCTGAAATTAAAAAAAGCCGTGCTAAGATATCTCAATAATTTTATTTTTACATAAAAGCCTGTACCTTAATCTCCGCACTGACGCCATTACAGTCTGATTCTTCCTTGTTTACGTTGTGTACTGAGTGCTTAAGTGGCCTCCGATAATCGTGAGTCCCGCCGACTGTGAAGTGCGCGCTGTTATAAGATTTCTTAGCGCTAAAGGCCTAGAAACGATCGATATTCATGGTGAGATCTGTTCAATTTACGGAGAAAACGTTATGAGTGATGGAATGGTAAGAAAGCGGGTGAGCGCATTTAAAGATAGCCGCACAAATGTGCATGATGAACAACGGAGTGGGCGTCCTTCGGTCGTTAATGAAAATTTGGTGCAGGAAGTCGACAATAAGGTGAGAGAAAACAGACGCTTTACGATTTCCTCCTTGCGCGATGACTTTCCTAATGTTTCTCGTAGTGTTTTGTATGGCACTGTGACCGAGCACTTGAATTACCGAAAATTGTGCGCACGTTGGGTACCGAAAATGTTGACAGATGTTCACAAAACCCAACGTTTAGACAGTGCATTGACTTTCCTTGAGCGGTACCACAACGACTGAGATGATTTCTTAAGCCAAGTTATTACGAGCAATGAAACATGGGTGGCCTACGTCAAACCAGAATCAAAGCAACAGTCTATGGAAGTTGAGCAAGGGCATCGTTTTGCTGCAAGACAATTCCCGTCCATATGTGGCGAATCACACCAAAGATCTCATCACATCTTTTCGATGGGAAACTCTAGATCATCCTCCGTACAGCCCCGATCTTGCGCCCAGTAACTACCATCTGTTCCTGCACTTTAAGAAACACCTGGGCGGTCAGTGTCTTCAAGACGATGACGAAGTCCAAACAGTGGTGACGAAGTGGTTAACAAGTCAGGCGGCATACTTCTATGAGGAGGGTATTCAAAAACTAATACAACGTTATGACAAGTGCCTCAATATTGACGGAAATTATGTAGAAAAGTAGATTAAGATCTTAGCACGTCTTTTTTAAAATTAAAAACGGTACTTACTTAAAAAACACGCCTCGTATTTTGGAATTTCGTGGAGCTGACTCTTGTGGAGTCTGCAATGAATTGGTGATATTGTGCAGACTGTGGGAATCTTGTCAGTTTCTCTTACTCTATTATCCTGTCTGCACCGTGTTAATTCTAGCTGGTCTAGATACTTAAACTACGTGTCGGTAGTTTCGTTCTGCTGAATCCTGCAGAAGGCGGTGAGAATTTTTGCACTACTTACATTGTTCCCACAACATTGGTTGTGTTTTGTCACTTTCTAATCAATAGCTACTGGACGTAACTAATTTATAAGTGTCTCTCCTTGTTTTACTTATGTTGGTTGCATATGATAAAAATCTATTGAACAGGTATTTCTCTCCGTATGTTGCTCTTTGTTAACATTTTGTAAAGGCAACCTTGATGACTGATGTTTTGTTAAAAGCCCAGGAAGCAGCCATTAGCTAGTGTGGCTTGTACCTGTGTGTTATTACAAGACGTATTCGAAAAGTAAGGTCCGATTATGCGCGAAATGGAAACCAGAACGAAAATTCGATGGACTTTTGCACAGATGTGTTGGGCAGTGTCATTAGTGTGCCAGTCGATCTAATCACGACGTTTTTTACAGTTCCGAGAGAAAAGTGATCACTTATAGATGCCTAAAACAACAGTGTCTCCCGCCAAGTATGTGGGTCTAGTGAGAGATCTAGCCTGAAGTTATGCAGCCCACATAACAAATTGGAAGCGCTTCTTTCTTCAAGACAATTTTCAGCCGCATTCTGTAGGGCAGTGAAGACTCCCCTGCAGCGTTTTCGATGGGAAGCGTTTGATCACCCGCAACACAGTCCTTAATTGGCTCCTTCCGTTGTTTTATTTCTGTTCACATGAACCGCTGGCTACAAAGACAACATTTTTGGCACAAACAACGAATGACGGACCAGCGTAGAGAATTGGTGGAAAGCACAGGCGGCTGCTTTCTGTGAAGAGGATACTAGAAAGTTTGTACAACGCCAGGACAAATGTCTAAGTCGGAGCGGCGACTATTTAGAGAGGTAGCTGGAAGGTGTGGATGACTGTTGCGAATAAAAAAATTTAGCTTTTCACAGTGGTTTTCATTTCGAGACCAATCGGAACTTACTTTCCGGACAGTCCTCATGTTAGGAGCCGGGAATTGAAGTTACCTGGTTTTTAATTAGTCTTGTTGTAAGCTAGTTAGAATGGTTCAAATGGCTCTGAGCACTATGGGACTTAACATCTGTGGTCATCAGTCCCCTAGAACTTAGAACTACTTAAACCTAACTAACCTAAGGACATCACACACATCCATGCCCGAGGCAGGATTCGAACCTGCGACCGTAGCAGTCGCGCGGTTCCGGACTGAGCGCCTTAACCGCGAGACCACTGCGGCCGGCAAGCTAGTTAGAGTTTTATTTGTCATGCTTTAAGGTAGTCAAAGATAATTATTACTTCTACATCTACATCTACATCCATACTCCGCAAGCCACCTGACGGTGTGTGGCGGAGGGTACCTTGAGTACCTCTACCGGTTCTCCTTTCTATTCCAGGCTCGTATTGTTCGTGGAAAGAAAGATTGTCGGTATGCCTCTGTGTGGGCTGTAAACTCTCTGATTTTATCCTCACGGTCTCTTAGTGAGATATACGTAGGAGGGAGCAATATACTGCTTGACTCCTCGGTGAAGGTATGTTCTCGAAACTTCAACAAAAGCCCCTACCGAGCTACTGAGCGTCTCTCCTCCAGAGTCTTCCACTGGAGTTTATCTATCATCTCAGTAACGCTTTCGCGATTACTAAATAATCCTGTAACGAAGCGGGCTGCTCTCCGTTGCATCTTCTGTATCTCTTCTATGAACCCTATCTGGTACGGATCCCGCACCGGTGAGCAGTATTCAAGCAGAAGGCAAACAAGCGTACTGTAACCTACTTCCTTTGTTTTCGGACTGAATTTCCTTAGGATTCTTCCAATATATCTCAGTCTGGCATCTGCTTTACCGACGATTAATTTTATACGGTCATTTCATTTTAGATCACTCCTAATGCCTACTCACAGATAATTTATGGAATTAACTGCTTCCAGTTGCTGGCCTGCTATATTGTAGCTAAATGATAAAGGATCTTTCTTTCTATGTATTCGCAGCATGCGTCAATTCGTTGCAGATCCTCCTGCATTTCAGTACAATTTTCCATTGTTACAGCCTATCGATATACTACAGCATCATCCTCAAAAAGCCTCAGTGAACTTGCGATGTTATCCACAAGGGCAATTATATATATCGTGAATAGCAACGAACCTACGACACTCCCCTGCGGCGCACTTGAAATCACTCTTACTTCGGAAGACTTCTCTCCGTTGAGAATGACATGCTGCATTCTGTTATCTAGGAACTCTTCAATCCAATCACACAATTGGTCTATAGTCTATATGCTCTTACTTTGTTCATTAAACGACTGTGGGGAACTGTATCAAACGCCTTGCGGAAGTCAAGAAACACGGCATCTACCTGGCAACCCGTGTCTATGGCCCCCTGAGTCCCGTGGACAAATAGCGGGAGCTGGGTTTCACACGATCGTCTTTTTCGAAACCCATGCTGATTCCTACAGAGTAGATTTCTCGTCTCCAGAAAAGTCATTATACTCGAACATAATACGTGTTTCATAATTCTACAGCTGATCGACGTTAGAGATATAGGTCTATAGTCCTGCACATCTGTTAGTTCCAGAAAATTTCTGTTTAATTCTAACCTCTCACTATTGTTTTCTTACAACTACCGCTGCTTCTAATGAGATGCATCAACTCCTATTGGTAGATGCTGTTTGAAAGGGCTGTGTTCCTGAGATTTACGTTATTTGGTATTTGCATATTTAATCTTTGAAGTTTAAAGTGTTCCCTATTTGAATTTATGTAATTGTTGTTGTCACTTTTAAAATCTGTTCACTGAACTTTGCAGTAACGCCTTTTACAAGTTTTAATAATTTATACGGCAACTGCGAGTTTCTTCACCTGGAACTTTATTACGTCGAAATCCGCGAAAGTGCAGCGAAGTTTTCTAACTCGGGCTTTAACTTGTATAGTTGTTGCCCAATCAAATTGATGTCTGGTCTGAAACCTTTTCCTGAGGTATAGTTAATGTGTAAAGCTTGTGGTTTGCTTGATTTCACATGTATCAGCATCACAATGTTAAACTGTTATTGTTTGTAGCATGTTGTCATAAGTTTTAATATGAAGCACAGAGCACGTGTTATCCACTCTGTGGAAGATAAAACAAGGTTTCCGGATTCTAATATTGACGTTGGGATTTCTGTGTAACAAATTATTTTAAGCAAAATGTGTGATGCAATTTCGGCCCAGCACCTTACAACTTCCTCACCGCTTCTACTACTACAAAAGCTTTGGTAGTGTGAGTAAAGGTGACAAATAATATAGGCCTTTTCTTGAAGTTTTTTATTCAATTTATTCATCCTCATTGAACGACTTGCCTGTTTGGCAGTTTTACTGGCAATTCGTAAAATTACTTTCGCAATGACTTCACTCTCCTGAACAGGTCTCCTAAAAATGTTTTGCAGAAAACAAAGTCCACGTTTTAATTTTTCGAATTTCTGTTCACGTTACCTTGAATTTATGGAAATGTGCATCATGCTTTTTCTCATAGTCACGACGAATTCTGTATTTCTTAAGAACAGCAGTAAATTCGTAACAGATAACACAAATTGGTTTGTTATCTTTCTCTGCAAGAAAATTACACGGCCCACTTGTACTGAAGATACGACACTCATTATCCATTTTTCTCTTTTTATGTTCAATGGACATGATACACACGTATTCGAAATGAAAACGAAATAACAACATGGCAAATACAGCCAGGAAGTCACAGTTTCCTGCAGGCAGAGCGTTCCTGGTAAAACTCTGTTACTTATGAGCTATTCAAGGCAACGTTCAGAGCTAGCAAGAACAACCGCGCGCTTCTGTAAAAACTTTCGCACAAGCGAGGCTTAAAAGAGTTCGCCGGTCGGATGCGGCCCGCTGGCCATATTTCGGAGACCCCTGACCTACACTATCGAAGGGACCAACAGACGTCTCTGAGCTCCCACTGTCATTAGGGAGCCTATAGAGGTTGTTAGGGGAATAAGTGCAAATATCGCGATCATTGGTACCTTAATAAGTAACCACTTCAATGTGTTAGTTGTTTTTTCTCTACGTCTAACAGTCTTCTCGTAAATACATCACGTAATTTACTACGTTTTCTGCGCCGTCGTAACTGCACCACTTACACTAATACTATCAGTAACTTTTCATTAATCTTCTGTCTACTGACTGCTGTAGTGCGGGCCACCACGAATTCCTATCTTTGCCAACATTTTCATCTCAAAGTAGCAAATTTCAACCTATGCCCTCAATTATTTGCTGGATGTTTTCCGCTCTCTATCGTCTTCTACAGTTTCTACCCTCCACAGCTTGATTGGTACCAAGGAAGTTGTTCCTCGATGTCTTAACAGATGTCCTATCATCCTGTGCCTTCTTCTTGTCAGTGTTTTACATACCTTCCTTTCCTCATCGATTCCGTGATGAACCTCCTCATTTCTTCTTCTTCTTCAGTCCACCCAATTTTGAACATTTTTCTATAGCGCCACGTCTCAAATACTTCGATTCTCTTCTGTCCCGGTTTTTACACAGTCTATATTTCATTACCATACAACGCTGTGCTCCGAGCGTAGATTGTCACAAACTTCATCCTGTGTTGTAGACTCCTTTGGCCAGTGCCGGTCTGCTTTTCACGTCCTCCTTGCTCCGTCCATCATGGTTTATTTTGCTGCCTCGGCAGCAGAATTTCTTAACTTCGTGTACCTCGCTACCCACGACTCTGATGTTAAGTTTCTCGCTGTTTCGCTGTTCTCATTTCTGATACTACCAATTTAGACCACATTACCTTCCGTTAGGGAAGTGGAATGCGTTTCACGACTGTGACATAACTTTCAAAATGGTAAAGAGCAGCAGTCCGTGGTAGTTTCGTTCGAGCTTTATTAGAGAAACCAGTCGCTGTGGCCGAGCGGTTCTAGGCGCTTCAGTCCGGAACCGCGCGACTGCTACGGTCGCAGGTTCGAATCCTGCCCCGGGCATGGATGTGTGTGGTGTCCTTAGGTTAGTTAGGTTTAAGTAGTTCTTTGTTCTAGGGGACTGATGACATCAGATGTTAAGTCCCGTAGTGCTCAGAGCCATTTGAACATTTTATTAGAGAAACATGGATCAGCTCTAATAAAGCTAGAACTGGACCGACGGCTGATTGTTGCTCTTTACCATTCTGAAGCTTTTCATTATTTTTGTCTTTCTCCGATATGCTCTCAATCCACATACTGTACTAAATTGAGTGTTCATCCCTTTCAACAAATGCTCTGGATATTCCTCAGTTTAACTGAGAATAGCAATGTCATCGGGGAATTTCATCATTGGTACCCTTTCGTCTTTAATTTTATTCACTCTCTTGACCCTCCAGATTATACTTCCATCACTGATTATTCTATCCATAGATTGAACAGTAGGGGCGAAAGACGGAATCCCTGTCTTACACCCTTTACTATGTAAGAGATACACTTACAGAGACATCCAAAACCTGTATGACTACACCACTAATTACACAAAAAAAGATTGGAACACTTTGATAAGTATGACAGAAGTAATGTATGTCTTTGTCTAAAAATACCGTGTAACTCACGGCCAATCCTTAGTTGTATTTTTTACAGTATGATTTCGTTTGCCAACAGTCGCCCAAAACTCTGAGAAGGCACTTACATCGGTTAGTGGCTGTCGCCTGTCTGAAAACTCGTTCCTGATAAAGATGTAGTGCTGACTGCATAAAACGAATCGATAGAGGCAGCTGAACCATCATGTACAGTAGCTGTGTATACCTAAACTTCTATACAGCGCGTTTCCGTAAGAGTGAGCAAAAACGTAACAGGACATACAGGATGCTCCACTGAACAATTTGAGGTAGGGAACCTGCGATAGGAGAAGTCAGCTTAAGGAGATAATAGGAATAAAATCACAACAATGTGTAATTTTTTATTTACATTAGTTGGTTATAGTTAACTGAAAATACCATCATTGAAACATTGAACATACTAATTGTACTGTATCTTTCAAAATGTGCTGAAACTGACGGCCATTAATCTCAGTGCAAGCACGACATTGTTGAACAAGTTTCTGAAGCACCCTGCCAAATTTCCCTGGTGTGTTTCGAATCACATCACAGGCAGCTACAGTTGTGGCAACTAATTCCACATTCGTCTCCACTGGGGTCTCATAATACACAAGTGACTTTAGATATTCCCATACGAAATAATCAAGGGGATTCAGGTCAGGTGACCTCGCAGGCCATGGAATTGGGCTTCCCCTTCCAATCCAGTGACCAGGAAATACTGCACAGAAATGGTTGCGGAGATCCACACTGAAGTGAGGCGGTGCACCGTCGTGTTGTAGCCACATACTCTCACTAACAGCTGAGGGTACGTTCTCCAGCAACTCAGAACTCTTTGCACGAACTTAAATTAAAGGTGCTCAGTCAGACGGCCAAGTAGAAGATATGGCCCAATGAGATTGCCCTCCTTGTTTCCTTGCAGTATATAAGGAATGCACATGTGAGTAAACAGCACAGTATGTGTAAACTTGTATGCACGTTCGTTTTACATAAGCTGGAAAACAGGAATGCTAGACAAAGCAGTAGACAGGTTTGCTTCTCTATCGCCTTAAGCTGATTCCTCCGACCCCAGGTTCCTTACCTCAAATTGCTCAGTGAAGCATCCTCTATGACCTGTTAAATTTTTGCACACTCTTACGTTAACGACCACTAGACTCAAACTGACTGGCCAACAAGAGGGGGAAATATGTGTAAAATTAGAAGTTAGAAGAAAATATGTCTAGTAACTGAGACCTTCTCAAATTGATGGTGCAACATAAAACAATTTACAGGAGGAGCTAAGAATCCTGAAGTCCAGATGGCGTGGCTGTACGATGTAAATAATGTATCAGACGAGGGAGGGAGAGGTGGACCACCTTGATTTGTCCTCGACTGTTAAAATTCGCTGCCAATTTGAGGAAGACTTAACGGGTTATCCTGTACAGGGTGAGTCCCTAACTATTGACACCAAGAATAACTCGGAAAGTATGACAGGAGCTGAGAAGTTTGTGGGACAAAAGGTGCTTGGGACAACGGGACCATAATATGGTTGAAATGGCTCTGAGCACTATGGGACTTAACATCTGTGGTCATCAGTCCCCTAGAACTTAGAGCTACTTAAACGTAACTAACTTAAGGACATCAGACACGTCCATGCCAGAGGCAGGATTCGAACCTGCGACCATAGCGGCCGCGTGGTTTCAGACTGAAGCGCCTAGAACCGCTCGGCCACATCGGCCGGCAATCATGATATGACGTTGGCTTTTGTTGCTAGGTGAGGTCCTGTCAGAGATACGAACGTCAACTTTTTTTTTTTTCTTTTTTTTTTTTTTTTTTTTTTTAATTGGATGCTATAGTTTAGTACTTATTTTCTGATAGCGGCTATCGAGACAAATCCAATGATGTGTAACAGTAAGGTCTTTGAAGGTCAACGAAGGTCACAAAGTTGGCATGTACGTCCACTTACAGTAGTTGTTCGAAGTGATGATTGGTATTAATGCAGTGCTGCAATTTTCTTATCATGGATTGAGTGGTATTTCTTATCACTTCGGCACTTATCGAAGCATATGCTCTGACAATTCTCTCTCGTATATCGTGCAAATATTTTTGATTTTCGGTATCAGTCTAAAGTAACTGATAAGAAAAGAGAAACCTATCATCAATCTGACGACTGGCTTCAACATCAGAAGGCTTTACTAGGCATGGTACGCCGCTGGCTTTCTGTGCTAACACAGCCAGTTAAATGGGGACTTCCAGTTCAACGTTGACGTGGAACCATGGTTCTGCTCAGCAGTTTCCACGTCAACAAACGTTTCCAAAGGTAAAATAACTCATACGTACAGGTGAAAGTTTTGGAATTTTATGACTGACTCTTTACAGATTGTTGATTTTATCGTGAGAAAGACGTAATTCGAGATTGTTGATTCTTGAAGATGTCTTATATTGATATTAATAATATAAAATGATGTACTTTGCATACACTAATGAAGCATGCATACCATTTAGGTACGCAACTAGCTTACCTCAGAAACATTGGGTGGCTGCCTATCAATTGTTTGAGATACAGTAATTTGAGTGTACTTCCTATCAAATGTAGTTCTTGGGTGCTGGTACATCCTCTAACTCACCTAATCAGTTATAATATAATATAATCTTGGATAAATTTCTGAGGACATCGATGTGAGTTTGTAATTTGGCCGGCCAGTTTGTTGTAGATATTATTCACCTGAGCTTAGGTATGAACTGTTATTTGTGATAGCTGTGTTCGATGCTCAAATAGGAAAATATTCTTTATGAAGTCGGCGTGGTTTTGAAGTACGTACGTTAACATTGACACTTTGTGTATTTGACCACTCGTCATTTATTTTGCAGATATTCAGAAATGTTGTAGTGCGTCCAGCTTTCGGTAAGATTGGTATTTAATATCTCTGTGATGTCAATGTTTCTTCTACTACTACGGCTGTTTCCCCTTCTGTTGCAAGTACTGCTGCTGCTTATGACATCGCCGCTACTGTTGTCTTCAGGGGCGGGGGGGGGGGGGGGGGGGAGACCTTAACGACTGAACCTCTCAGATTTCCTTCATATAGGATCTGAAGGACAGTGCCTGGACTTCAGTTTCCTAAGGCATCACGACGCAATTTTCAAACAAATTCGAAAATGTTTTTCTTTGGTTGGTTGGTTGTGCGGGGTTTAAGGGGCCAAATAGCAAGGTCATCAGTCCCTTGTTGCAAATGTGGTCCATTCCGCTAGTGTGACATCTCAGGAAAGTCAGAACAATAAAAGGGAAAAGGCTAAAAACGTAAAAGGGCAGTCATGTTGTCAATGGTAAAAACAAAATGAGGGAAGTCAGCAAGAGAACGAACCCAACAGTATGCTGAAGCAGCATAGGCAAGACCACCTGTGACTTAAAAGGTGCAACCGCTAGAATGTAGAAGTACGTATGGGCAAAGGAGACTAACCAATCAAAAAGAAAAAAAAAAAAAAAAAAAAAAAAAAAAAGGGGGGGGGGGGGGGGGAAGGAAAGAGGATCTCAGTCAGGGAGGTGAGTCGGGCATCTCCAAACACGGCTTACAGTGGGAGACACCCAAACACTCACCGCCCTGCCGCAACACCAGTGAGAGATTAAAAACCTTAAAGCTGAGAATAAAAACCACTTTCCCGAAGGAAACCGAGAACCAGAGAGACCATCCGGGAATCGTCAGCCAACATCAAAGGTAAAGTGTGGGGGAGTCTGTACTTAGCACGCAGAGCCAAAAGAAGGGGGCATTCAACCAAAATATGGGCTACTGACTGGAAGGCTCCACAACCACAAAGTGGGGGTGGCTCATCCCGCAAAAGAAAACCATGGGTCAGCCTGGTATGGCCAATGCGGAGACGACACAGTGTGGTCGAGTCCTTTCGGGAGAGGCGAAAGGAAGAACGCCATGGGCCTGGTGTCACCTTAATCGCACGAAGTTTATTAGACAGGAGAGTAGCCTCCCAAGAGTTGGCCCATGACTGTGCGAAGTGGGATTTGATGTGAAGCCGTAAATCCGCTGCAGGAGGGGTTACAGAAAACGAGGGGTTAGTGACTGCTCCCCCAGCCAAACGATGAGCGAGCTCATTACCCGGGATACCCACATGGCCAGGGACCCAAAGGAAGTCAATGGAACAAGCAGCACGGTGAATATCAGCGAGATGGTCATGGATGGCCGAGACCAAGGGATGGCGCGAAAAACAGCGGTTAATAGCAAGAAGACCACTCATTGAGCCCGTACATAACAAAACGCGGTTGTGTAGGTACTGTTTAATAAAGGTAAGGGTCCGGGAAATTGCCATCAACTCCGCAGTAAACGCCCCACATGTAGGTGGCAGCAGATAATTTTCCGTTCCAACAGAAGACGTGAAGGCATACCCCATAGAGCCATCAGTGTAAAAAAACAACAGCATCCCGAAACTCCCATAAAATTTGGTGGAAAGAGGAACGGAACACCATCGGGGGGATAGAATCTTTCGGACCTCGGCGGAGATCCATCTGAATTCGAGGCCAGGGAACTAACCAAAGGGGGGGGGGGGGTGGAGGGGAGGGAGCGAGGAAGACAGGACAAAGAAGGAAGCTGAAAATCACGGCAAAGAGACGCAAGGCGGAGCCCAACCGGTAAACCCGCGCGAGGGCGGGAATCGGGTGGGCGACGTCCATGGTCTGGGAACAGGATAGAATAGGATGGATGAGTGGGAGAGGAAGGGATAGCGAGTGCATAAGACACCAGGAGCTGGGACCGCCGAACAGAAAGGGGGGGGGGGATCCCAGCTTCAACCAGAAGACTATCAACAGCGCTAGTAGGGAAGGCACTGGTGACCGGATACCACGATGGTGGACTGGATCCAGCACGTGCAGTGTGGAAGGAGCAGCTGACCCATAAACTTGTCAACCATAGTCCAAGCGAGACAGAAATAGAGCACGATAAAGACGGAGAAAGAGGGAACGGTCCGCACCCCAAGAGGAGTGGGCAAGGAAGCGAAGGACACTGAGTTTACGGAAACATCCTACCATCTGATGTATGATATGGGGCAGCCAAGTGAACTTGTTGTCGAAAAGAAGACCCAGGAAACGAAACTGTGGGACCACAGGCAATCGTTGTGCATCGAGATAGAGCTCTGGATCAGGGTAGATCGTAGTACGGCGACAGAAGTGGACCACCCGCGATTTTAGAGGAGAGAATTTGAAACCCATGGGAGAGGGTCCATGCAGATGCACGCCGTATAGCTCCCTGGAGCTGCTGCTCTGCAGATTCCATCGAAGAGGAACTAGCCCAAACGCAGAAGTCATCCAGATACAGGGCAGGGGCGACTAAAGGACTGACAGAGGCCACAAGTCCATCGATAGCAATGACGAAAAGAAGGACACTCAAGACAGAACCCTGTGGGATACCCGTCTCCTGGGTCCATGGAGAACTAAATACAGTACCAACTCGAACTCTGAATGACCGAAGGAACTGGAACTGGATGATAAAAATCGGGATTGGGCCCCGAAGACCCCACTGATGAAGGGTAAGTAAGATGTGATGGCGCCAGACCGTGTCATAGGCCTTGCGAAGGTCAAAAAACACTGCAACCAAATGGCGGCACTGGGAAAATGCCTGCCGAACTGCGGATTCCAAGCGAATTAAATGATTGATTGGAGACCGTCCCTCTCGGAAGCCACACTGGTAAAGGGACAATAGATCCCGAGATTCGAGGACCCAATTGAGCCGACTGTTCAAGTAACTTACAAACAACATTGGTCAGACTAATTGGCCGATAGCTGTCAACAGATAGGGGGTTCTTAGCAGGCTTAAGAGAAGGAACCAAGATGCTATCCCTCCACTGAGAAGGGAAGTCACCCTGGAGCCAGATACGGTTAAACACCTGAAGAAGATGTTGCAGTTGTGGAGCACTGAGATGTTGAAGCAGTTGGTTATGAATGGAATCTTGGCCATGGGCAGTATCATGAGAAGAAGATAGAGCAGAAAGAAATTCCCATTCAGTGAAAGGTTCGTTGTAAGATTCTGACTCACAAGGGGTAACACATAAGGTGGAAGCTTCAGCTCGCTGTTTCTAGTGAAGGGAAGCAGCTGGATAGGAGGCTGATGCTGATGCCACTGCAAAATGGGTCGCAAGATGTTCTGCAAGAAAGGTGTGGGAGCCGCAGGGGAGGGGGGGAGGAGAGGGGTCCAAGATGGGGGCAGGGAAGGGGGAGGAAGGGGTGAAGATGCAACCATCTGGGAGGTGAAGGCCTGGGAGGGTGGACTGCCGATGGCGACCTTGGAGAGAGCGAAGTGTAGCCCATACTCGTGACAGGGACAGTAGAACCGAGGGAAGAAACAAATCGTTCCCAACATATCCGCTTGCTCTGTTTGATTAAATATCGGGCTTTAGCGCGGAGGCGTTTGAAGGTAGTAAGGCTGGCTACGGATGGGTGCCTCTTAAAATGTTGCAAAGCTCGACGGCGATCACGGATGGCAATGGCCGTACTCCACCACGGGACTTGCCGGCGACGAAATGGTCCAGATGAGCGCGGGACAGCAAGGCTAGCAGCGCGAACAATCGCGTCAGACACGTCACGTAAGACGTCATCAATACAACCCGACAAAGAGGGAGAAAACACGACCTGTGCAGTGTATAGAGGCCAATCGGCGCGTTGGAAAGACCAATGAGGTAACCCGTCCATCGGGGAGCGGGACAGGAGAGAGAGAATCAACGGGAAATGGTCACTATCACAAAGGTCGTCGTGTGGCGATCAGTGTAATGAAGGGAGGAGAGAGGTAGATGAAAGAGAAAGATCAATGGCAGAAAAGGTACCATGACCGGCACTGAAATGAGTAGGGGAGCCATTATTGGCTGGCTCCGAGCACTATGGGACTTAACATTTATGGTCATCAGTCCCCTAGAGCTTAGAACTACTTAAACCTAACTAACCTAAGGACATCACACAACAGCCAGCCATCGCGAGGCAGAGAAAATCCCTGACCCCGCCGGGAATCGATCCCGGGAACCAGGGCGCGGGAAGCGAGAACGCTACCGCATGACCGCGAGCTGCGGGCTAAGAGCCATTATTAAGAAGGCACAAGTCGTGGTCTCCAATAAACTGGTCTATGAGAAGACCTCGTCTAGATGGAAAGGCACTGCCCCACAAGGGATGATGAGCATTAAAATCCCCAAGGAGGAGGAAGGGAGGAGGAAGTTGCTGAAGAAGGGCAGTTAAGGCAGCAGGTGTAAGAGTCCTGTCAGGAGGGAGATAAAGAGTGCAAACCGTGACCTCAGAGTCCAGGTGGACCCTAACAGCAACCGCTTCCAATGTAGTTTGAAGAGGAATCCATGTGCTAGGAATGTCTGTACGGACCAACGTACAAACGCCACCAGAAGCCCACAGGGGTCCGACTCGATTTCGACAGAAAACACGGAACCCACGGAGGGTCAGTGAGTGAGCATCAGTAAAATGAGATTCCTGTAGAACCACACAAGCTGCAGAGTAAGACGAAAGAAGGGATTTCAATTGTGGAAGGTGACGATCCATTACAATTCCATTGGAGAACCACAGAACGATGATTTAAATGGAGGCTGAACACGCTATGGCCAGTCATACTGCCGGGTCCCCACCCGTCACGGACAAGGAGGGGGCGACATCCATGAACGACAGGTCAGAATCCGGCTGTGAAGCCGGGGATGGGACCTCTGGTGACACCAGAGGCTCTTTGTCCCAGGACTGTCTCAGGCTGAGATCGAGGCGGGCTGTGTGGCACAAAGGAACCAGCTGCAGCAAGATCGGGAACAGGTAGAGACCGGGCGACCTGGGGGCCGACAGACCGCGGCTCTCGCGGTCGTCGCGTGGCAGCAGGCCTTTGGCCTCGAAGGTGCTGGGAAGGGGCATGCCCTTGACCGGCAGACGCCGAAGGAGTGGGACACTTCTCCGGCTAGGGAGTGGGAGAAGCGCCCAGAGGAGAAGGTGTGGGAGCCGCAGGGGAGGGGGGAGGAGAGGGGTCCAAGATGGGGGCAGGGAAGGGGGAGGAAGGGGTGAAGATGCAACCAAAGCGTAACTAGATGTCATGGACACAGGGTGAAGATGTGTATACTTCTTACGGGCCTCTGTGTAGGTTAAACGATCGAGGGACTTATACTCCTGTATCTTCTTTTCCTTCTTATATACCGGGCAATCTGGTGAACGTGGAGAATGACTGCCATGACAATTTACACACACAGGACACAGGTGGGGGGACACAGGGACTCCCCTCATGGAGTGGACGTCCACAGTCACTACAGAGAGGGGCCTGTGAACAACGGGAAGACATGTGTCCAAAACGCAAGCACTTAAAACACCTCATAGGAGGTGGGATGTACAGCTTCACATGACATCGATAGACCAATATCTTTTCTCAGGGAGGGTATCCCCTTCAAAGGCCAGGATAAAGGCACCAGTATCAATGCGATTGTCCTTAGGATCCTTCTGAACACGCCGAACAAAGTGAACACCCCGCCATCCGAGATTGTCCCGAAGTTCATCATCAGTTTGAGGGATGAGGTCCCTGTGAAAAATCACACCTTGAACCATATTTAGAGACTGGTGGGAGTAATGGACACAGGAACTGTGCCAAGATGGGTACAGGCACGAAGGGCCGCAGATTGGGCAGCTGAAGCAGTTTTGATCAGCAATGAACCCGACCGCATCTTGCTCAGGGAGTCCACTTCACCAAACTTGTCTTCAATGTGTTCCACAAAGAATAAAGGTTTGGTATTGGTGAAAGTATCCCCATCAGTCCTGGTGCAAACTAGATAATGGGGGAAAGGTTTCGCCCCTAGCCGACGGGCCTGACCCTCTTCCCAGGGGTAGCCATGGAAGGGAAGGCTGAAGGGGCAAGAGAAGCAGCACTCGAAGAATCAGTTCCATGCAGAGAGACGGCCGCAGAAGAACGGCCAGAGTTCTGGACCCATATGCGTTTCATTTGCATAACGTCCGCCCTGATAACACCCACTCCAATCAGGGGCTCTCCTCACGGGCGCCACCCAGCCACAGCAAGGGCCGTCTGGCATGGCAGCCATTGCCGGGAGTTCCGATGCTCCAGGATGACGAGCAACCACTCCAAGGCATGCATGAGGAGGTCACAGCTCAGGTATCAGAAGTGTGATCCCTGTGTGTTCAGGGGGCTCAACCAAAAGGGCACATTGCGACCCCACCACACAGGCTGGCTACCGTGCTGTCTATGCACCCTAGCATCAGACAACGACGTTAAAGAAAAGGTGAAATGTACTAGGAGGGCACACGTCGGAGACACTAGGTAAGGTGCTCTTCCCCAAATGGCTCACACTACGGAGGAGAAATTTAGGAATGGAGGTCAAACCCCAGAGGGGGACCAGGGAATGCCAAAAGGAGGAAGTGATTATGCAACAAAGCCAGATTGTAAAACCAACAGAACCAGGAGGATAGCAGGGGTCAACATAAGCAAGGACACCAAGAGAGGGAGAGGGCGAGGGGAAAGGAGCAAAGAGGGGAAAGGAGGGGAAAGGAAAGGAAATACAGCCCTGGAGAGAAAGAAGGCTGCAATAGCTCGGGGCCCCGTGCTCGCCACGCACGTATCCACAAACGAGTTTTTCTTTGAATAAGAGAAGATTTCCTAATGCTGTTAAATACAAAAGCTTAGTAATTTTCTAACACAACTGTCGTTAGCTGGGAGCTTTCCGCGTGGAAGTATGATAATCATAATGATGGTGGTTCTAATTTCGTTAGAATTGTTTTCTTTATTTTTATTGAAATTCCATACTTATTAAGAAACAGAAATGTTGACTAACAAAAACTGGGTCATATTTTTCTTAATAAAGCAACTTCTTGTTATTTCTAATTACTGGTCATATGAACATGGATTGAAATTTGATATGACATGTGGAACGCCTCATTGTTAAATGAAATAAATGTTATAGACATCGCTGGTCGGGGTGGCCGAGCGGTTCTAGGTGCTACAGTCTGGAACCGCGCGACCACTACGGTCGCAGATTCGAATCCTGCCTCGGGCATGGGTGTGTGTGATGTCATTAGGTTAGTTAGGTTTAAGTAGTTCTAAGTTCTAGGGGACTGATGACCTCAGAAGTTAAGTCCCATAGTGCTCAGGGCCATTTGAACGATTTTTGTTGTAGATATCAATAATACCGCTCAGTCACCAGAAATAAAAAAACGCATTTTATATTTGACATTCTTATGTATTAGCACCAAACTGTAATTTATTGTGAATACTAGCATTTCCACGTACTTATTAATTAAACATAACAAAATCATACTTTCACTAAAAATTATCATCCAATTTAATCACTATTTTTATTTGTTAATGAATATGGAATAGAGAGAGTAGTTAAACTGAAAATTTGCTCCTTAGAAGTGTGAACCAGCATCTTTCCAATTACCTGATTTTTATGCTGTGTTATCAGCTACCAACGATTATAGTCGTCAACTACAAATACTTTCTACTTAACTGCACTCTAAAATGAGTTCCCAAAGGCTGATTGTTGCGTCTTTGGGAACTGCATTGCACTTCTTTACGAAACTGATGTCCAGACCCTGGCCTTCAGATGCTATAAATATTGCATCAAAAACAGCCTGAAGATGACGCACTAAAGCGTTTCAACTGGTAGCTTCAAAATAAAATAAAATCGTAAGGATGGCTGTAGGTGTTTTTATTTATTTGTCACAATAGTAAACGGCCGTCGTCCCAGAGACCTCCTGCTAAAAGGTTGTACATACAAAAGGTACAAATATTACGTCGAACAACGCCTCTCCGTCACATCCCTTTGCCAGACTGCCACTACTTCAATTTTTGCTGCTACGGAAGCTGCGTTAACGACTTGTTTCATACATCCCTCGCACACATCAAAGTAATCGATCTGAGTGATACCTACGTCAATCCTTCACAGCATGTGATCACGATACATGATGTCATGGGACACCTAACAGGTGCCAAAATACTATCTATAGATGGTGCCAAAAATGCAAATGGCACCTGATGTGCATTCATAGATCAGACACTAGAAGCCTGGGAACGTTGAAATTACCTCTCTGAAAGTGTATTATGACGCCAAAGCTATAAGCCATTTTAGAAATACTGCATTGAGGAAAAAATTATTATCTTGAAAGCCTATTTTTCACAGACGTGCAACAACCCATTTTATGTGATTACGCAGCAAGTCAATAGGCTATAAAATCAGCAAGAAGAAGTCACATTAAGTTTGGTCAAACACCACGCATACGCGGTAACGAACAGACCGACCAACTGGCTAAACAAGACGATACACTCAACAAGGACGTATACCAACATAAAGGACACTGACACTCAGGTCCTAGATGAAGGAATGAACGACTGGAAAACTTATTGAACATCCGTTGCTACTTAGCAATCCTTACAACCAATTTATTGAACATCGAATCTGTTTACTAACGTGATACAAGATCCAAGTATAAACGTCCCCTTTCTTTCGAACAATGCGAACGTTGAAAGAAACTGTAACTTCCCCTTTTATAATGATTGATTGTTAATGAATGATGCTCAGGCTCGTGCTGGCTCGCTGTAGAATGTTTCTGAGGAAAGTCACCAAAAAAAATTGTCTCGCTCCACTGTATTTACGCCGAGTGCGTGTTATTTGTACCGGCTTACTCAGATGAATATTTGCTCCCTAGCTACACCTAAATGCATATAAACTGAGATTATTGCTCTAATCATGCTCACAGTCTACATACATCCAGAGTTTATCTACGAAAGTTTACAATTCGTGTGAGCTAAGTAGTCTGAATTAGTACGATAACTTTCTAGAACGCCAAAGAATATCTATGAATGCTGCGCTCTGTTGATGATCTATGTTGCCGCGCAGATAAATGTTTCATGAGCACGTAATATAAAATGGGTTTAAAGAAATGTCAAACACTGTAAATTCACTTTATGTTGGTTTATTTTAGTCTGTGCACATCCTATCATTGTTTTAAAGAAGTTACCTTTCTTTCAGATAGGTGGAATTAATTACGTAAATTCAGCCAAACAGTTTACAGCAAGATCCAGATTACGCTATTTACTTTAACGCAGTTTATGTATATTCCTCTCTGTTTACACTGTTCACCACTTCCTATCATTTCAACTATTAATTGTCTGTCCCATTGGGTCTAAGTTCAGTCTTTCGTTGATGATAATCAAATTAAGTCAATATATTCAGTTATTTTCCTAGCTTGAATTACTTCAAAGATATTTCCAAAGTTGCTGATTTACCTCTTTCAGTTTTTAATCATTTCTAGCAGATCGCAAATCTTCAAAATGTACCAAACCATCTCCTATCGCCTACCAGTATTACGTACGAGCGCACAAGTTCAGTTACGACACGACAAGGCAAGCGCCAGAAGCACATTAACAATGTACAACTTTAGCTTCTGTATTTCGCAGTATCATAAAACAGTACTGACAAGGAGTATTTTTTGAGGCCACTTGTTATACTCCGTGATCTACCAGTCTACTACTTTGCGATCTACTATTATTTTATTTTGAAACTAATGGATTATATTTTTTTTTATTCTTTATCAAAACATTAAGTTACTTTGCTACCAAGATTCTTTTCTATTTCTTTTATATTACTTCCTTTTCAGTCTACTTGCTACTAGTCATGCAATGTTTCTTTTTATGAAATTTAGATCTTAGGCCTGTGGCATGTATTGGGGTGTGAGGATTAGATTTATACACTCCTGGAAATTGAAATAAGAACACCGTGAATTCATTGTCCCAGGAAGGGGAAACTTTATTGACACATTCCTGGGGTCAGATACATCACATGATCACACTGACAGAACCACAGGCACATACACACAGGCAACAGAGCATGCACAATGTCGGCACTAGTACAGTGTATATCCACCTTTCGCAGCAATGCAGGCTGCTGTTCTCCCATGGAGACGATCGTAGAGATGCTGGATGTAGTCCTGTGGAACGGCTTGCCATGCCATTTCCACCTGGCGCTCAGTTGGACCAGCGTTCGTGCTGGTCGTGCAGACCGCGTGAGACGACGCTTCATCCAGTCCCAAACATGCTCAATGGGGGACAGATCCGGAGATCTTGCTGGCCAGGGTAGTTGACTTACACCTTCTAGAGCACGTTGGGTGGCACGGGATACATGCGGACGTGCATTGTCCTGTTGGAACAGCAAGTTCCCTTGCCGGTCTAGGAATGGTAGAACGATGGGTTCGATGACGGTTTGGATGTACCGTGCACTATTCAGTGTCCCCTCGACGATCACCAGTGGTGTACGGCCAGTGTAGGAGATCGCTCCCCACACCATGATGCCGGGTGTTGGCCCTGTGTGCCTCGGTCGTATGCAGTCCTGATTGTGGCGCTCACCTGCACGGCGCCAAACACGCATACGACCATCATTGGCACCAAGGCAGAAGCGACTCTCATCGCTGAAGACGACACGTCTCCATTCGTCCCTCCATTCACGCCTGTCGCGACACCACTGGAGGCGGGCTGCACGATGTTGGGGCGTGAGCGGAAGACGGCCTAACGGTGTGCGGGACCGTAGCCCAGCTTCATGGAGACGGTTGCGAATGGTCCTCGTCGATACCCCAGGAGCAACAGTGTCCCTAATTTGCTGGGGAGTGGCGGTGCGGTCCCCTACGGCACTGCGTAGGATCCTACGGTCTTGGCGTGCATCCGTGCGTCGCTGCGGTCCGGTCCCTGGTCGACGGGCACGTGCACCTTCCGCCGACCACTGGCGACAACATCGATGTACTGTGGAGACCTCACGCCCCACGTGTTGAGCAATTCGGCGGTACGTCCACCCGGCCTCCCGCATGCCCACTATACGCCCTCGCTCAAAGTCCGTCAACTGCACATACGGTTCACGTCCACGCTGTCGCGGCATGCTACCAGTGTTAAAGACTGCGATGGAGCTCCGTATGCCACGGCAAACTGGCTGACACTGACGGCGGCGGTGCACAAATGCTGCACAGCTAGCGCCATTCGACGGCCAACACCGCGGTTCCTGGTGTGTCCGCTGTGCCGTGCGTGTGATCATTGCTTGTACAGCCCTCTCGCAGTGTCCGGAGCAAGTATGGTGGGTCTGACACACCGGTGTCAATGTGTTCTTTTTTCCATTTCCAGGAGTGTATTTTTCATTTATGGTTGAAGGGATATGCGACAATCATCGGTGAAGAGAATGTGATGCCAATCCTGAGCGGTCCATTCGGCATGTTGTTGGGCCCCCTGCATGGTGTCGTGGTTGAAAAGATGGAACTCGCCTTCGTCGTCGGGAGTGAAGTTGCGTATCATGCTGCCTATTGTGCACAGTTTGAGTCGTAACATGACATTCTGTGGCTGCACGAAAAGCATTATTCAAAATGACGATGTTGTTGTCAGTGTTCTTCCGAGCCATAATCCGTAGTTAACGGTCATCCAACGCAATAGTGGGCGGGCTGAGCGAGGCATGTCATCGACAGCTCCTGTCTCTATGTATCTCCTCCATGTCTGAACAGTATCGCTTTGGTTCACTCCGAGATGCCTGGACACTTCCCTTGTTGAGAGCCCTTCCAGGCACAAGGTAACAATGCGGATGCGATCGAACCGTGGTATTGACCATCTAGGCATGGTTGAACTACTGAGCGCACGAGCTGTTTACCTCCTTCCTGGTGGAATGACTGGAGCTGATCGACTGTCGGACCCCCTCTGTCTAATAGGCGATGCTCATGCATAGTTGTTTACGTCTTTTGGCGAGTTTAGTGGCATCTCTGAACAGTTAAAGGGACTGTGTCTATGATACAATGTCCACAGGCCATGTCTATCTTCAGGAATTCTGTGAACCGGGGTGATGCAAAACTTTTTTGTTGTTGTGTGTAAATTAATAACTCGCCCGAGTTCACGGAAGAGACCCTACATAATCAATGAAGAGCTGCTGGTGGAATCCAACAGTCCGCTCTTATGACGTGAACTATGATTAACCAACTGGCATTCGTGGCACTGCCCAACCATCCTCCTTACGTCTGTGCAGAGCGAGGGCCAAATGACATGCTTTTTGATCTTGTGTATAGTTTCATAAAAGCCTAAATGCCCATCCAACAAAGACTGGTGGTAATATCTAAAAACTGCAAGAATAATATTAAGGCGAAATAGATCTTTCACTGACTATTGCCCTTGTTCTTGAACCACAAAATGACCTCCTAAAGCTGGTGCCTGGCCACTTCCTGTCCCGAGTGAAGACGTTGTTTGATCTGGGAGGACTCCAAGTCGGCATCTTCTTGGTGAACAAGATCACCAATAACCCAAACATCTCAGTTAGGATAGCAGAGATAGTAGTTTCCTGATCGGACATGCATGGAGTTGAATTTTCCTCATCTCCAGCATGAGACATACAGCTTAGCAAGTCCGCGACCACATTTTCGGTGCCCCTTATATACTTTACAGCAGATTAGAACGCCGAAATGAGTACTGCGCACCGTCCACCTCTCAAAAATCTTCCTTTTACAGGGGGCGCACTGGAGCGCACGAGATCTCGTAATTGTTTCTAAGATAAACTGACGGTGCTCAAACTAGGAGACCGAGAGCTTCGAGCTTGTAGGTCGCATATTTGGCCTCTGTTGTTGTACCAGCGCGTTACGCATACGCGTTGAGTGACGCACCACTTCCTGTTTTGGCAGCAATACGGCTGCTATTCCAGAATTTGACGTAACATTTTGTAAAATGAAAAGCAGATCAAAATTTGAGACAGCTAACGCCGAGGTGCTACTAAGCGTTCCCTTCAGTGCGTCAAAAACATCTTGGTAGCTTTCGGTCCATCTGATTTCCTATCGTTTTCCACGTGATAAATTCAACGGGGCTGCCAATTACGCAAATTCGGTTATGAACTTACGGAAGAAATTTACATACCTAAAAACTTGGCTATCCCAAATTTAGTTCTAGGATGGTGAAAATTATGGATAGCCCTAGCTCGCAAATGATCTATACGAACCCCACTAAATGGCGCAGAAAGATCTTTGATGGCACCCAATTAAGCTTTCGAAGATTTCAGAGTTAGCTCCGCCTCCCCCAACCTTGCCCAATACCTGACGGAAGTGATTCAGGTGTGAGGAAGGTCATGTAGAAGGTGTACAACTTTGCTTCCGACGTTTTTTCCTCAATATTTGAGAGTTTAATGAAACAAATTGTTTACACATTTATCATTCAAAATATTTTTCATCGCTGGCCACTACTTTCTCCTATCTTTCGGGCAGTGTACGAATCTCGAATCGAAAAAATCGTTCATCTTTTGAAGCGATCCACGAATCGATCCAATTTGAGACTTCTTCATGAGATCGGAAGAGTTGGTCAGCCAGGCCAAGTGCCATTAATCTAAACAGATGACAGTCAGAGGGAGCAATGTCTGGAGAATGCAGCGGGTGGGGTAGGACTTCCCATTTCAACATTTCCAAGTACGTTTTGACCTCTTTTGCAACGTGGCGTCGAACGTTGTCGCGCTGCAAAATCACTTTATCGTGCCTCTCGCTGTATTGCGGCCTTTTGTCTTTTAATGCTCTGCTCAAACGCATTAATTGCGTTCGATAACGAGCACCTGTAGTTGTTTCACTGGGTTTTAACACCTTGTAGTACACGACGCCGAGCTGGTCCCTCTAAATGCAGATCATGATCTTGGAGCCGTAAATATTCTGTTTGGCCGTCGACAGGGAAGTATGGCCGGGCTATCTCCACGAATTTTTGCATTAAGAGTTATCGTAATGAACCCATTCTTAGTCCCTGGTCACAATGCGATGCAGTGATCCCTTCCGTTTTTGCCTCTGAAGCAACTGTTCACAGACACACAAACGCCGTTCAGCGTCTCTTGGTTTCAGCTCACACGGAACCCAAGTTCCTTCTTTCTGAATCACGCCTATAGCCTTGAGACATTTTGAAATGGCTTGCTGTGTGTGCCAATTCTTCTTGAGTTTGACGCGAGTATTCCCTTAGAAATGTCCCCAATTCTGCATCTTTGAAAACATTCTCTCTTCCACCACTATGCCGGTCTACGACGTTAAAATCACCGTTCTTGAAGTGTTGAAACCACTCACGACACGTTCTTTCACTAATAGCGTCCTTACAACACGTACTTGAGAGCATTCGATGAGAGTCAGCCGCTGTTTTCTTCATACTGAAACAAAAGAGTACCTCCTCCCGCAAATGACAAGAATTAGGTTCGTAAACTGACATTTTCAATCAAGAACAACTTTATGATGCAGACACAAATCGACTAATGTTTGAATGAGGTTACGTAGACCGAGCTCTAAGCTGACGTCTGCGATCTGTTTCTTTCGACCGCTGCTTACCGTTTACGCCACCTATCGGCAAACGGCGGAAGCAAAGTTGTACACCTTGTAGTAAAGGACGACGTCATCAAAGTAATTTTAAATAAACTGGAACTTGATATCACCTAAATCAAATCCAGCAAGCTGGATAGAGCCGCTGCTCCAGTGGACAGCCCGAAAGGGAGGCGGTGAAGTTCATACGAGTTCCAGTCCGTAACAAATGCCGTGACCTGTTTTGATTCCTCCGCCAGACGAATATGACAAAAGGTTTGATTGAGATCCAGGACGGTAAAGAATCTAGTCCCACCAAATCATATGAAACAATGGTGCAGATCGGCAAGGGCAAAATTCAAGAACCACCTTGCTATTTAAAGGACGATAATCTGTCATGGGTTTTTAACAAGAGAAATAGGTGAAGCATAAGGTGAAATACATGGTCAGTTGACCACCACGGCCAAAATCTCTGTTTCCTGACGCAACAGCTTCATTTTTGGTGTTGTCAGATGGTAGCGAAAGTGCGTAACAGGAACTTGATCTGTCAACTGGCCTCCTACACCGAAAGGTGGTCAGGGCCAAACTCCCCGTACCCAACCCCCGCCGAATGAACCCATGCCTCATTGAGCACGGCGACAGAAGCAAAACTGACAGAGGGCGCGAACTTAAATTAAAAGCATCCTTGATCATAATCCAAGACAGGTCCGGTGTTACTAACAAAATCTCAGCCCAACAGTAAATCAGCACTCAGGCGTTTCATGACCTAGTCTTGAATAGGCCACGAAAAATTGCCAACCCCAAAATAAACACGCAACGAGCCAAGAACGGCCAGCTACTGTCTGCTAACAGTACGACACCCGATAACCACGGATCGTAACTTAGTACACTACAAATGATGTAATTTTTGAGATACCATTAATAACAAGGACGCCGAACTTACAGATTCTACAAGACTGCACACTTTCTCGTGATTAATACTTGTGCAAGCATAAGGAAGGGATACAAACGATCCGCACTCAGGTGATTAGAGGCGTGAGACATAAAGCAGTCGCCTTGGTGTCTGTCGGATCTCTGGCGTCAGCTGTTCCGCGGCGATTTAAGTTTTGGTGACACGGGCGGACAAAATGCTCCGGCTCTCCACAGTGAAAACATCGTCCCTTACGACGACTGACCTCATTAGCAACAATAGTCCTGTCACCCGAAAGGTGCCCGACTCCTCAGGCATCTGCTTGAGAGATCCAGATGATGTCAGAAAACAGACGTTCTAAGCCTTGAAATGTGGTAGGTCTTTCTGGAAACAACACGTGAGAGCTATCCACTTGGTTGATGCCCAGCACAAAACACTACCTCCGCCTCTAGAAGCTGCCCATCGAACGCAAGGTTTGCAGTACACACTTTCCACATATAATTAGTATGGCATTTATCAACCTGCAGTACACGAAACCAATACTGATTAATTAGCTCGGTCCTGACCTGCACAGAGAGACTGTATTTAAGGATCACGGAGCCTAACTCACTCAGATGCGGGACTCTACTCACTCTTTCAGTTAAAGAATTCTCACACTATGAGTAAATGATCTGAAAAGCCAAATCCAAAGCAACTCTAAAAATGATGACTTGTTTCTCCAGGTTCACAGAGAACCACAAAAATTTCACCAACTTATCAACGATATCTGTGGCAACATAATTTAAGCATTTAATCACGCTAACAAATGGATTCAGAAATTTGGCGAACAGGCTGCCCTCTGGAAATATATTTTCTTCTACAGGTCTGTGATTTTCTCCCGGACGTCCTTAGGTCACGCCCCACCCCCCATTCCCCCTTTTCCGTGATCCCATTCTAAGACGTCTAACTTTCTCTGCACAGCCATTATCCCAAGCAATCTTGGACGGATCATCAGAAATTACACATCCCAAGTCCTGCAGTTGGAGAAATGTGGCCTGCAGGCGATAAGTTTGCACGTTAGACGAAAGAGTACCGGCCAGGAAGTCGACATGCATGTCTAAATCTACTATTAAAACGGCGCAACGTTTTCGCTTTGACCTCATACCCGTAATTCATATATCAACAACTTTTTTAAAGTCCCCACTCTGGCCACGGTAGAGCTTCCACGTTGCGAAGGGCACCCGAAACAAATATCAAATATAAAAATGTTGCAAGGAATATGAATGTTGACGCAAACTTGAAAATACAAGAAAAAATGATGTTCAATAAAAGAAAAATAGGCTAGACTGTAACGAAGCTATAGCTACCATTTTGAAATTGTCAGTCAGGACGTACATCAAGAGAAATGACATTAAGCTGGGTCAAAGGCCACAATGGGATCCGTGGCAACGAACAGACAGACCAACTGGCTAGACAAGGCGATGCAGTCAACTAGGACGTATACTAACATAAAGGGCACTAACAGTCAGGGCCTAGAGCAAGGGCTAGGAAACTTATTTAGCAGTCCTTACAACCAGTTTATTGAACATCAAAATTATTTACTAACATGTTACTCGTACCAAGTATAAATGTCTCTTCTTAAGAACCAACAAACATTAAGGAGTACAATTTTACTCGAGCCTCACTTCAATCTTTAAAAATTTTTCAAGATATCCTGTCGCAAGAACGAAGTATATCAAATACGAACAAACTACAGGTGGTCAGGCCAACGATGGATCGTGGCTCAAGGCACCAGGTGGCACGAGAACTCAGACCTCTGGCACCAGTTCCTGGCCCCAACGAGACAAGCAAACTAGTGATGTAACTGCAGCACACTTGGCAAAGCTCCGCAACGACACGACAATAAACATTTGGCCTGCCTCTGGGACACCACATTGAGGGCAAATAAAAATGCAGACATGGCAAAGTTCAGAATTTCTTAAAACATTAAACACAGAAAGTATTAAAACTACCTTAGTAGCTGTAAGAGCAGGCCACAGAAAATAATTCCAACAAGCTGCAAGAACACAACCACAATCCTTTGACCCACCCAAATGATGTCACACTGGACGCAAATACAAAATTCAAAAATTATTAAAGCATTAAATACAGAAAATATTAAAACCACTTTAAAAAACGGAAAATAGTCTTCAAGAAATAACCTACAAAAGCTATATGAACGCTTTTAGGCTAACCAGATAGTCTAGATAAATTTTAGGCACTTCATTACATTACATTGCATTACATTTATCGTTTTTCATGGATACCTTGGAGAGGAGTCTCTGCGATGTGCAAAGAGTCAAAGTTGCTTTTTTTAAATACTTAGATACATGGATATTGGATATTGTACAACTCTAATGCATACAAAGTTATAAGGTATAATGCTTGTGAAGATATTCGTCGATGGAGTAGAAGGAGTTGGCCAACAGAAGTTCTTTAATTCACTCTGAAACTCACATCAGTTATCTTTAGAAAACAGCTGCTGGGACTGCTCAATCAGAAACTAGCAGATGTTAAAACCTCCGGAGCACTGAACACAATCTACTACTGCCCTCTCTGTGAGGTGGCTGTGGCACTGAAAACACATGTTATGCTAAGTACAAACAGGGTGGCGGCAACAACGCAGAGCAGACCTTTCTTCTTAATCCAACATAATTGTAAGACAAAATTACGCTTACAGCAGAACCTAGCTCGTAGGGGTTAAAATCGAAACACAAGCCTCAGTCATTAAATTTTAAAACAGGGTGCCAACAGTTTTCTTAACAGGAACGAACTAACGGGTAAAGCAGTTGCTGTATGGGAGATAGTTGGCAGCTGGTTTAACAAAGACAAAATCTTTGTGGTCATATGACTACCAGCTTCAAACAACACAGTGAGGCAGGCAGCAAGCTGCTCCAACACAACCTGCCGACGGCATAGACTTGTTTTTCGAGAATTCTCACATACTGTGCTCACCGTGAAGTAACTGGCGGTAACATCGGAGTTCTGTTCTCGAGCATGGAAACCATGGAAGACACAGGCCTCATGCAACCCAGAAGAGCACCACAATAAGGTAGCATGCCGTGACAACAGCCACAACGCTCCATCCGCAATGCTGGATCTCAGTACTATTAAGAAAACGCCTACGCCGGAAGTATTGGCCACGCCTTCCAAAGAAACAAGTACGATGTCTCTCACACGTCTGCTCACACCGACCACTCGGTTTCAACTTCCTGTCCCCGCACCGCAACCTGCCTCTCCCGCCCAGAGTCCACCAACCAAAGATCCTCTCATGAGCGAAGGCAGTGTACAACTCACTGAGCGCGACGTATCGACCACGCCACACGGTTCATTTGTACTGTGCGATACCTAACGAATAGGAACTGTCATTTTTACATACACAGTTTTCTACTAGGCACAGACGGTAGTATGTACAACTGTTTTCGAAATTAGCTACGTCTGGATGTTCACTCTTCTGTGAAATATCATGCACACACAGTGCTGTTGTTGAGAAAGTCTAGTTGATGCTCGCTGATAGCTGATAATGTGGGTGCTAGACATATCTTGCAGTACTTCAGATGGATTAACACTGCTGCTCTTAATTTTGTATTGATGCATGTTGCTCTTTGAATTGCATGCTGCTCAACCTACTTCAGTGCCAGAAGCACCTGGCTCATACGGTGCTTTCACTATCATCTTTTTACTCAAGTTCTGCAACATTACAGTTAAAGTCCCTCATCTGAATGCTAGTTTTCTCCTCTGGCGAAACCTGGGAGTTATTTTTATGTATATATGCATTAGGCACAACAGAATGAGTGTCAGAAACTGAAAATAATATCCCTGGTAAGTGATGGCAAGAGATTTCATAAATATTGTATGTAACGTTCTTTCATGTATTGATTCGCTGTACTTGCTGTGACTGATTCCAATATATCTGAAAAGTAATTCACATAAAAATATTTAGTCAATTATTTTCTGTTAACTAATGCTTTCTTAGCTAATTAAACTGTAGAATTATGTGCGACTATAAACATTATAGCTGATTATTTGGGCTAGTAGAACTCCTTGGGTAACAGAAGAAATATTGAATTTAATTGATGAAAAGAGAAAATACAAAAAGGCAGTAAATGAAGCAAGCAAAAAGGAATACAAACGTCTCAAAAATGAGATTGACAGGAAGTGCAAAATGGCTAAGCATGGATGGCTGGAGGACAAATGTAAGGTTTTAGAGGCTTATCTCACTAGGGGTATGATAGATACTGCCTACAGGAAAATTAAAGAGACCTTTGGAGGAAAGAGAACCACTTGTATGAATATCAAGAGCTCAGATGGAAACCCAGTTCTAAGCAAAGAAGGGAAAGCAGAAAGGTGGAAGGAGTATATAGAGGATCTATACAAGGGCGATGTACTTGAGGACAATATTATGGAAATGGAAGAGGATGTAGATGAAGATGAAATGGGAGATACGATACTGCGTGAAGAGTTTGACAGAGCACTGACAGACCTGAGTCGAAACAAGGCCCCAGGAGTAGACAACATTCCATTGGAACTACTGACGGCCTTGGGAGAGACAGTCCTGACGAAGCTCTACCATCTGGTGAGCAAGATGTCTGAGACAGGCGAAATACCCTCAGACTTCAAGAAGAATAATTTCAATCCCAAAGAAAGCAGGTGTTGACAGATGTGAAAATTACCGAACAATCAGTTTAATAAGCCACAGCTGCCAAAAACTAACGCGAATTCTTTACAGACGAATGGAAAAACTAGTAGAAGCCGACCTCGGGGATGATCAGTTTGGATTCCGCAGAATTATTGGATCAACTGAGGCAATACTGACTCTACGACTTATCTTAAAAGCTAGATTAAGGAAAGGCAAACCTACGTTTCTAGCATTTGTAGACTTAGAGAAAGCGTTTGACAATGTTGACTGGAATACACTCTTTCAAATTCTGAAGGTGGCAGGAGTAAAATACAGGGAGCGAAAGGCTATTTACAATTTGTACAGAAACCAGATGGCTGTTATAAGAGTCGAGGGACATGAAGGGGAAGCAGTGGTTGGGAAGGGAGTGAGACAGGGTTGTAGCCTATCCCCGATGTTATTCAATCTTTATATTGAGCAAGCAGTGAAGGAAACAATAGAAAAATTCGGAGTAGGTATTAAAATCCATGGAGAAGTAATAAAAACTTTTACGTTTGCCGATGACATTATAATTCTGTCAGAGACAGCAAAGGACTTGGAAGAGCAGTTGAACGGAATGGATAGTGTTTGAAAGGAGGATATAAGATGAACATCAACAGAAGCAAAACGAGGATAATGGAATGTAGTCGAATTAAGTTGGGTGATGCTGAGGGAATTAAATTAGGAAACGAGACACTTGAAGTAGTAAAGGAGTTTAGCTATTTGGGGAGCAAAATAACTGATGATGGCCGAAGTAGAGAGGATATAAAATGTAGACTGGCAATGACAAGGAAAGCGTTTCTGAAGAAGAGAAATTTGTTAACATCGAGTATAGATTTAACTGTCAGGAAGTCATTTCTGAAAGTATTTGTATGGAGTGTGGCCATGTATGGAAGTGAAACATCGACGATAAATAGTTTGGACAAGAAGAGAGTAGAAGCTTTCGAAATGTGGTGCTACAGAAGAATGCTGAAGATTAAATGGGTAGATCACATAACTAATGAGGAGGTATTATATAGGATTGGGGAGAAGAGAAGTTTGTGGCACAACTTGACTAGAAGAAGGGATCGGTTGGTAGGACATGTTCTGAAGCATCAAGGGATCACCAATTTAGTATTGGAGGGCAGCGTGGAAGGTAAAAATCGTAGAGGGAGACCAAGAGATGAATACACTAAGCGGATTCAAAAGGATATAGGTTGCAGTAGGTGCTGGGAGATGAAGAAGCTTGCACAGGATAGAGTAGCATGGAGAGCTGCATGAAACCAGTCTCAGGACTGAAGACCACAACAAGAACAACATAAACATTATTACCAGCAGAAAGTTTTCATTTTCGACATAAATTGTATAGCATCATGAAATTTACTCCATATTTAATACTAGCCTTTCTCAGTGAAGGGCGAGCCAATACTTCTTTTGTTACTTCAGTACATGATTGTTTCAGACTTGTGCCTCTCGTTGTCTTACTTTCTGTAATTTCTCATGTTGACATTACATAGACTCTAGTCAGTTTCTGGTCTTTTGCACTCCTTCAGATTGAAGATGACCATCACTCCAAATTCCATCATAATCAGATATTTTTTTAATGTAATTGCTTGCAACACTGAATAAGGAAAAAAGTTTCTTAGTTACAGCAAGTAATCAGTAAGTGAAAGATGTAAGATCGTTAGTAATAACATGAATTAGATTTACATTTTTTTTCTAATTCAACGAGGCACATACAGAGAACAATAGAAGCAGGTGCAGTGAAAATATCACCAATAGCAACTGCATCAGTAACTAGTCGTGTTAGTAGTCGTCTCGTATTTATAGGTATATAATCCATCTGAGTCAGTAACTACTGGTGTTTACACACGCACATTGACGCAGTTTTATATTTCACTGAATAGAAAGTCATGACAAGCTGAAGCTTGGAAACCACATAGTCACTTCAGACTTATCTTGGCACAAGTGCCATAATTTTTTTTCATCTCCCTCATCATCTTCACCATTACCAACACTATCACCACTACCACATCTTCCATATCATACTCATTCTCTCCTTCTCCACCACCACCACCACCACCACTACCACCACATCCTCCTCCTCCTCCTCCTCCTCCTCCTCCTGCACTTCCAGCTTCTGCTTTTGTAAACACATTTATTTCTTTGACTTAGTTCTGGTCTGTCTCCTCCTTTGGGAATTGGTGCTCTGATCTCGGTCAAGAAACGAGTTTAAGTACACTTTCCGGTAAGAATTCAGCTTCAGCTTGCTTTTTTCCCCACCAGGAGCAGTCTGCTCCAGATATTTCGTTGAGACTTCAGAACTAGACATTAAAGACTAATCTTTCATCTAATGGAACTGAGATACATGTTGACAAACACATGATGTCATCAAAAGCACTGAATTGTAGTGATGTCATATGAGGTAAATGACCTTGAGTGCATGAAACAATCACTATTATGCATAATTTAAGTAATTAATGCTGGAAATCGGCGAAATTGTACTTCAATAAAGTGTATCAGCTTCCTCCCTCAAACAATAAACAGCTTTCGTCATCTACCTTGCAAGATGGATAGCCCCTGGAGTATGAATTTGTGAGAGAGTTCTCAGTTAATTCCGAAAACTAAATAACTGTTTCTGTGCTGCTGCTGTTCTCTCTATCTGGATGGGTATGAGGACTCAGAGACACAGGCCTGCACTTTTAAAACTTATCTTTTTTTCTAAAAGTGCTTTCGTGTATATCATGTCTGCAAGAGACCTTATTTCAGCCAAAAGACATGCATAGTGTCAGTATTTAATACTGTTGCATCAAAAACTAATGCAATAACACAAGACTTCTATAGTAAGTTCAGCGTCCAAAAATGCATAAGGTGAGAACACAAAATTATTCATTGTTGTTTCTCTACATAGTATTTGTAGCTCTCATAAATGTTAACAAAGAAAAAATGGATGTGTAATGCAGGTAATGCTGTATGAATTGTGAGGTGTAAATGCAGAACATATTGTTTCAATTTCGAAATGACATGACATGGATGTGCATTCACAGTAAGGTTCTCTGAAGAAAATATTCACAGCACTCGACATACACGCAGAAGACTGCTCGAGGCGATCACGCAGCGTTGTTTGAATGACAGACGCACGGCTCAGCTTTTGTTGGATACGCATGCATCTGACGGCCATCGTGCTGCAGCAGCAACGTAGCCTGCCATGTTTAAAAGTATATGAATTTTGCGACACGTTCAGAAGTGTCCAAACCGTCTGAATTTTGAGTAAATTGGCGCTATGTTGAATAGTTTTCCGAACGATTTCTTGGATTCTTCATTTTTGTGGGCATAGTGTCCATAGTTGGTTTATAATTCAGGAGGGTATTTTTGATCCGTTGCTGCAACTACAAAAATGCGTGATTTTTCACCAGACGCGTTTCGCTTTATTGAGGTAAAGCATCATAAGTGGTCTGTAATTAAGTTTTTTTACATTTTGATTTGCTTTTTAGATCGAAAAACAGTTCGTTAAAAATAGGTTGGCTTGTACTTACGTCTGCTAGCACACTGTTTTTCTGTGTTAGACACTGATAATTTTCGTCTACTTTTTATATGTTCTGCAGCACTATGCATTTCTCACAACACACTTTTATGCACACCACTGTATTTTTGTTTTCGTACTTCAAGTATGTGTTGGTGTTTGTGTTTTGTAGAGTTGTCAACATAACCTTTCCACTACTTTGTCTTTGACCTAGAAATATTCTTTTTTAAATTAGATTATTGTATGTGTGTGATTCTATTTAAGTAAGTTTCTGTGTTCTGTATGTTTATATGTGTCAGAGTAGAGAAGAATAGCGATGGAGATTTCTTTTCTTTGGGGGGGGGGGGGGGGAGAGAAACCATGATGAGTTGACAGTGTGATGGAGTGTGGGTTAGAGGAGGTGAGGAGCGAGAGGTGAAATGACACTGAGTCGGAGAGTGTAGGTGAGGGGAAGGGTTGTGGGAGATTTGGGGGGGGGGGGGGGGTTGAAGGATGGAAAAGGATCTTTTTTCCATGTGATTTCATCAATTGTTCTATATAGAGTCTGGTTTCCAATATTTATCTTATCATTGAACAACTGTTTATTTTGTATTTGTGCTTTTTGTATGTGGAAATTTTCTGGGAAAGGAAGGAGGTGTCTATCTTTACTGATATTCATATCGTTTTCAATATTGGTTGGTCTATGGTGTTCTTTTTTTTAGATGATTCGCAAATATTGGATGACTTGTACTGTACTTGAATGCTCTGATGCGTTCTTTATATCTTGTCAAATGTCCTGCCAGTCATTCCAATGAATATCTTCTCAATCTCTGCAATTGAGCTGATAGATACCATATTGTTGGTATCTGCCTAGTTTTGATTTTAGTTTTGGGATGTGCTTTTGTATGGAATTGTTTGTTTTGGAAGGAACGTTTATGTGCTGTTTTTTGAATATGTTTCCTATTTTATGAGCGAATTTACTGTGGTAGATCATTGTATGCCATTTTTTGTTGTAGTGCAAGTTGTACAAGTTAGTGTGTTTTGGTTAGTTTTCTTTCTTATTTGTCCCTTTATATTTTGTTTAGTTTATCTACTATTGTTTCTTTGTGTCCTTTTAATTACTATGTTTTATATATTTCTTTTATATATTTGTTGATTATATAACTGATTCTCAACGAAACAATGCTGATGTCTCTATAGACCATTTTGGAAAGTTCTGGGTAGCCCATACTTTTTTCTGACTCGGTTTGGCATTATATGACATCCACATGCCGATTCTTTTGGGAACGATGCGTCAAGACTAAGTTCGCTGACTGTGCATTTTGGAAGCCTGAACTGTCTGAAGAAACACAATTGCGTTTTTGCCGAGACAGCAATGTATGATATGCTTGGGGACTGAAAACGAATTGATTCAATAAGTACATTTGCTTGTGAGAACAAGTCGGCGATTGCTCCCTCATCAGATAAATGTGTATAAAGAATAGACCATTACCAGCAGAAAGCAAGTCAATGGTGTTTGCTGCTGGCTTCTTTATGTATGTCATCGAGAGATTTTATGACAGAAATACATAACCACTTTCAGTATGAAGGATGTCACTAGATATGTTCTGAATCTTTATATACCTTTTTTATTCCACAGTATTCTGGAATTCCTTTTCTTATTCTTGTAGATAAAAAGTAATCTGCAGGGAGATGTATATTGAACGACACCAGATTATCGGCGTTGCTGTCATGTGTGACGAAAATGAATAAAATTATAATATTTTCTGCTATATCTGACGAACAACCAGTGAGACCATTAATTGTTAATTGGAAATGAATGTATATCACAAGTTGTGAAGTCAGGAGCATCTATTAAAGCATTATATTCTGCCATTCAATTGCTGTTGAAAGAGGACATCGACTGCAAAACGCTGGTTGTGTGCCAAGATGGCTTCAACATTCTGAAAGAAATTATCACTGAGAATATCACAATGCTATAGCTGGAAGACTTCTGATTCAACACTGCACACGAAAAAGTGGAAATTGCTGCAGGTTCTAATGCTACATATTTCTTTTTCGAGTGGATTAAATCAAAATATATATGTAAATGTCTTTGTACAATTCATAAGAAACGTGGAGAAAAATGTCACAATTTGAATGTAATTGATTACTACTTGTTTCTAAAACAATTATTAGCATCCAGAATGAGATTTTCACTCTGCAGCGGAGTGTGCGCTGATATGAAACTTCCTGGCAGATTAAAACTGTGTGCCCGACCGAGACTCGAACTCGCGACCTTTGGAAGTTTGGAAGGTAGGAGACGAGGTACTGGCAGAAGTAAAGCTGTGGGTACCGGGCGTGAGTCGTGCTTCGGTAGCTTAGTTGATAGAGCACTTGCCCGCGAAAGGCAATGGTCCCGAGTTCGAGTCTCAGTCTGGCACACAGTTTTAATCTGCCAGGAAGTTTCAATTATTAGCATATTTACACCATATTTCCATGATATTTCACAGGCTGCCTTTAGTTTTCAGACTGATGATTTTATCTATCAATATCAACATAGCTACAAGCAATACAACATGAATGTGAGAAATTAGATTGATGCTCCACCTCATATTAAACTGAACTGCATACATTATAAAAGAGAATGAGTTTGTTTATTTTTATCCAGTAAAGTCAACTACAAGTCATATAATTTTTACATTGTCCTGACGCCATGCTAAAATTTTAATTTGTCTAGTACAATATAGTTGTTGTCTATTCCTAAGATGACATTCTGTGTGTGTGCGTGTGTGAAAAGTGACTGGTTGAAAAAACTTTCACAATTTTAAATTTACCAACAAACACCGCATTTAAAATTTCATAAACTTCCCACAAATTTCCAGATTTTCCACCTTCACCTCCTGATGGAGTCATAATGATGACATCATCAGAAAAGGAGTTATGGATTATGACATCACTGAATGGTCAATGGCCTAGATCAGTGTCAAAAGGTTGGGTCATGTGACACTGTAAATGCAATCAAAGTATGCCAGAATGCCTATAGCCATACTACTGCTGTTATTAAGATATGTTACGAATTTGTGGGTGTAAGTGGAAAATAAATTATGTACAATCTACGGCAAACGAATCATTCCTCTCATGTCTTCCCTCGTACATACAAACAATAGGGCGGTAAAATTATCTGAATTGCTATGAACAGAGCTAATCACTCATCCAACACAGCTGATTTACAAGAATAAAGGTGAGTTTAAGGCCGTCAGCTTACGGAGTAGAAAATATTACCTTTCATTATTGACTTTTCCTCATACCATTTTCAAGTCAATGATGCCGTTGTGAAATTTTTTTGACGTATCTTATTAAACAATCGTTAATTTTGTCAACTTGGGCTGTGCAGTTCTATAGAAGGAGATTGTAAATACCAAGATTTTGATGTAATTATTGCGGCTCTGTCTGGTGTAGGCAGGAGATTGTAAATACCACGATTTATAATGTGAATATTGCGGCTGGATCTGGTATAGGCAGTGTGGCGTAGTGGTTACCATCACTGGTTGGAGGACTGTGGGTCACTGGATGAAATCAGACCACCACAAATTAATGTTGTTTTATTTTTATCGGAATGTTATTTTAATATCTTTTGCTTGTAATATTTGTATATTATGGAATATTATAAATTTATATAAATGCCAGCGTTCTGGAATATTCAACGTTTGTACAAATAGCGGTAGTCTTCGTGCAGGATTTCAGTTCTGTTATGGCTGAACAATGGTGTCAGTAATAAACGTATTTTCAGTTCTAAGTGCCGTGTGTCATTAATGACTCTGCCATCGGATTTGGACTTTAAAGGGGTTTCGACGTGACAATATTATCTGGAGTATGAGGACCCCGACGTTACTGTCAGTAATCTCTATGTTACATGGCAACAGATATCTAATCTTTTAGCAACAAACTATCATGTGCTTGTAGAGTCTTGTCGTCTGTGCCGTTAGCCATGCTGGAGTGAGGCAAAACGTTTCAATCACTACGTTTGGATTAATAATTACTTACCTAACAAGCTGCGACAAAATCACGAATTAAAACAGTAAAAAATACATTTCTTTTATTTCCGTCAATGATCACAAAACTTTTGGCCCTTAGTCTAACGGTTTCGGTCATCAGCGACCACCTTCAGATATGAAAAACACAACCAATCAGGATGATGCTTTTCATTCGTATAATGGACAAATTTTACAATCTTCCTTGCAATCGGTAAGGAAAGAGTAAGAGAGGCTTGGATAATTTTCCGACGATCTTTGGATCTCCATTCAAAATTCAGCATAGTTATCAGAGACTGTCCTCTAGGAGAGATATACTAGACGCAACGCTAAAACAGTATGAAACTTCCTGGCAGATTAAAACTGTGTGTGCAATCGAGACTCGAACTCGGGACCTTTGCCTTTCATGGGCAAGTGCTCTACCATCTGAACTACCGAAGCACGACTCACGCCCGGTCCTCACAGCTTTACTTCTGCCAGTATCTCGTCTCCTACCTTCCAAACTTTACAGAAGCTCTCCTGCGAACCTTGCAGAACTAGCACTCCTGAAAGAAAGGACAGTGCGGAGACATGGCTTAGCCACAGCCTGCAGAGTGAAAATCTCATTCTGGAAACATCCCTCAGGCTGTGGCTAAGCCATGTCTCCGCAGTATCCTTTCTTTCAGGGGTGCTAGTTCTGCAAGGTTCGCAGGAGAGCTTCTGAAAAATTTGGAAGGTAGGAGACGAGATACTGGCAGAAGTAAAGCTGTGAGGACCGGGCGTGAGTCGTGCTTCGGTAGCTCAGATGGCAGCCGGCCTGGTAGCTCAGCGTGTTTGGTCAGAGGGTTAACTGCCCTCTGTAATAAAAAAACTGAGTTCACTGATGAACAAGGAACTAAAACGGGTGTCTTACGTTACCTATTCTTGTGTTTCCCATTTTATTCTTATCTCATGAAGTCTAAGTGTATTTCTTATTTACTTTTCGAATCCTTCTTAAATATATGCCTGCATTCATTTTCGATCGTATGTTTGTAGAACTCACTGTAGCTAGATTTTTATTTTAATATTCTGCATCGTTGTGCAGAGTAAATTTTAAAAAGTCTCAATTATCAACTCTGCCAGGTGTATTCGCGAAGTTTCGTACAATAGAGAATCAATAGCTTAATGAATAACTAAATGACACATAAACCTACAAAGATTGGGAGTGACAAGATCTAAATCCACTGCCACTGACGTTTTCAACGATGAAGACGAAAGAAAGACAATGCGTACTACGATAATTGACTTTGTTTTGAGATCGTAAGTAAAACAAACTGTACTCAAGTCGAGAGACGCAAGGTAACGTATGATCTCTCGTAAGGTAAAAATATAACACGAGCTCGTACAATCATTTTATGTGAATGAGCTCTACAAATGTCGATTATCACCAGCAAGTTTCTGCAGAAATGTGAAAACCGTTTTCGCGATGTTCGTTAGGAGCGATGATGACAACAAGAATTTTTTTGTCATCCTAGCGCTATCTTGCAGGTACCGAATTTGCATCACGTGTTGTACACAGGTTCTCATGGAAACGGAAACCGCCACGGTATGCGCTTCTAGCGTAGTCTCTACAGTTTGTATCTGCATTCATGAAGCGTTTATGTTATTCCGCACATTCGATTTCAGTTCAGATTCTAAACGGGTGTTTTTGAACAGATGTATTCAGTGCGCGGTGTGCGGGAACGTCTGCTATTGTGCAGATATTAATTTCGAGAGTGCGACAATGGGAAACTATTCCAGCGATTTGGAGGAATGCTTATATACTGCTAAATTGCGTTCGGTTGTGGTTGCTCGTTTCGAGACCGAATATTCTGTAGAAGTAATATTAGCCGAACGCAAAGGTCAGAGCTTAAAGCACCTGCTACAATTTAGGTCGTTATAAAAAGAGTAATAATTGAACGGAAAAGAACAGCAGAGGCGTCAGATACTCGCTTTGCTGAAGAAACCGTAGTGACATGTGACTGAAGCAGAAAATGGGGATAAAACTGAAATCAGGTTGGAAAGTCAGGGATTTAAAGCAATCTTTTCCTTTAAGGGAGTCGTGATTTTAGCAGTGCACTGTTCCAATCGTTTTAGAATATTACTTTCAACTCTCCTTTGGCTTTTAAGTTTATTTTTGTTATCAGTCTTCTGACTGCTCTGATGTGGCCTGCCATGAATTCCTCTCCAGTGCCAACCTTTTCATCTCAGAAAGCACTTGCAACCGACGTATGCTGGACGTATTCCTATTTTAGTCTTCCTCTGTAGTTTTTACCCTCTGCAGCTCCCTACAGCGCCATGGAAGCTATTCCCCGATGTCTTAGTATATGTCCATTCATCCTTTCTTCTTGTCAGTGTTTCCCGTATATTCCTTTCCTCAGTTATTCTTCGGAGAACCTTCTCATTTCTTGCCTTATTAACTCCCCTCATGTTCAACATTCGTCTGTATCATCACATCTGAAATGCTTCGTTCTCTTCTTTTCCTGTTTTCCCACAGTCCATGTTTCACTACCATACAATGCTGTGCACCAAATGCATATTCTCAGAAATTTCTTCCTCAAACTAAGGCCAGTGTTTGATACCAGTATACTTTTTTTGGCCAGGAAGGCTTATTTTGGCTGTGCTAGTCTGCTTTTTATGTCCTCCTTGCTCCATCCATCATGTATTAGTTTGCATCCTAGGTAGCAGGTTTCCTTAACTTCATCTGCTTCTGGATCCCCAATTCTGATGTTACGTTTCTCGCTGTTTTCATTTCTGGTACTTCAAGTTAGTTTCTCCTTCTTCGACTTATTCTCAATACATATTGTATACTCATTAGACTGCTCATTCTATTCAACACCCCAGTGATTCTTTCTCACTTTCACTGAGTATAGCAATATCATCCTCTAGTATTATCATTATATTCATCTTGAATTTTAATTTCACTCTTGAACCCTTCTTTTATTCCCACCATTGCTTCTTCGACGTATACATTGAACAGTAAGGCGAAAGATTACTTCCTGTCTCATCTTACGCTCTTTTTAATCCGAGCACTTCGATCTTGGTCTTCCACTCACCTTTTTTCCTCTTGGCTCTTGGAAATATTGTGTATTAACCGATTTTCCCTATAGTTTACCCCGATTTTTCTCAGAATTTCGAGCGTCTTGCACCACTTGATACTGTCGAATGCTTTTCTCAGCTCGACCGATCCTATGAACGTGTCTTGATTTTTATTTAGTTTTGCTTCCATTATCGAACGCAACGTCAGGATTGCCTCTGTGGCGACTTCATATTTTCTGAAACCAAATTGATCATCATGCAACAGATACTCAATTTTCTTTTCCTTTCTTCTGTGTATTATTCTCGTCAGCAACTTGGATGCATGAACTGTAAAGCAGACTGACCGATAATTCTCGCACTTGTGAGGATCATGTTGTTCCGAAAATCTGATGGTATATCGCCAGTCTCATACATTCTACACACCAACGTGAATAGTCGCTTTGTACTACTTCCCCCAATGATTTTAGACATATTAATGTGATATTATCTATCCCTTTTGGCTTATCTTAAGTCATCCAAAGCTCATTTAAATTCTTACTAATATTGGATCCCCTATGTCTTCCCCGCCTTCTCCTGTTCCTTTTTCTGTCTTCTCTCCTCATAGACGCCTTCAATGTGCTCTTTCCATCTATACGCTCTCTCTTCTGCACTTCATAGTGGAATTCCCATTGTACTTTTAATGTTACTGACCTTGATGTTAACTTCTCCAGGGTTTTTTTTGAGTAAGACTTTGTAAACATCAAAAATTTTTTATTGATTGTACAGGGTGTTTCAAAAAGGTTCATCTGACTTCACATGACTGTATCCAATATATGACTGAAGACAGAAACTTGAAACGGGTTTTTATGCAGTCTAACTATTAGTTGACCTTGGTGCCATTTTAAGTCGGCAGTTCATGTGTTCGTCAGCCGTTCTGCTGATCGGTTCGGTAGCCGAGCGGAGCAGCCTCGTTATCAAAGAGACCCCCCGCGTTATTCTGTAAGCATTTCGGAAGCGATACCAATGAAAGACAAGCGGCCACAGATTCGCGCATGCGCTACAAAATAAACTTCAGTTGTATGTAAACGCAGGGTTTCGTACTATGCAACCAAAATAAAGAGGAAATTATTTAAATATCATTATTTTTTAACACAGCATGCAAGTTACACTAGTAGTACAATCTTATACCACCGATGCCAAAGAAGAAGAAGAAAATAACGGTTCTATTAGTTTAACAAAAGAAAGGATCGGAAACCTGTTTCGCAGATAATTGATGCACTAACATAAAGTTGATTTTCTGACACGTAGTCTTATCTCTAATATAAAGACGCCAAGTTCAGTGAGGGTGTGTGCTTCAAACGAAATGTGTGGTTATAAACACCAGTGTGACCCATACTTCAGTACTGCTCCAAAGTTTGGGATCCCCATCGTGTCGGATTAAAGAAAGACATCGAAGTAATTCAGGGGCGTGCTGTTAGATTTGTTACTGGTAGGTTCTGTCAACAAACAAGTATTACGGAAATCCTCCCTGAACACATCTCAGCCTCTGGAGAGGAAGTGACGTTCTTTACGCAAAACACTGTTTAGAAAATTTAGAGAACCGGCATTTGAAGCTGACTGCGGAACGATTATATTGCAGGCAACGTACATTTCATGTAAACAGTGCGAAGACAAAATAGAGAAATCGGAACCTTTCGGAGACATGCAGACAGTCGTTTCTCTACGTGTGACCGGGACACGAAAGGAAATGACTAGTAGCGGTAGAAAGTACCCTCCGTCATGCACCATACGGTGATTTTGGGGAATATGTACGTAGATGCAGACTTAGAATTCTGTAACCTTTTCTGATACGTAAGGATTTGCTACCCCGACGTGGCTGCAGTCTCAGTACGAATAAACTCAATACCGTGGATACAGCAAGGTTATTTGTAGGGGGAGGGGATTCTTATAAATTAAAGTAGACCATCATACAGTATCCATGATGAAGTACACAGATGTTCACTGTGCACGATCGTAGTTCAGGTATGAACGCACCTAGAACATGTCCAGTCAGAGGTAGCAGCTAGCGAACCAGGTGCTGTTTCGCATCCACTGCAGCAACTCACTAGACGATTGAAGGAAAGAAGTTAATATTTCTGACTATGACGCACACTAGTTCTTTATACGGTTTCGTAGATATCCAAGCAGTCTGAGACCATGAGTGGAGACAGAGTCGCCTTTCGCACTAAAGAAACCAGCGGGACAGGTCACGCTCTGCCCCCGACGCCGTTTGTCGCCCTGGAGGCAGGGCGGCGGTCTGGAACTCTAATAAAAGGGAGCCGCGCGCTCAGGACGGGGTAGCTTGATAGAGGCGGGGGGGGGGGGGGGGAGGGGGGGCGGACAGATGGTGGCCGTGGGCATATGGGGTCGTCACACGGCGCTGAAGCAGGGTACTGCGTCCGGCAACCGGCTGTGGCTGCTTCTCCGGTATGCCCGAATCTTTTCGCAGGACTTTGAGTCTACACTAAATCTTCTCCAGTTTTGTTCGTTAGTATTTATGTTACGGTACTTCTGAATAACCAAAGCAATGTTAACGTTCTACGAGTCGGAGCGTGGAATTTTATAAGACTGATCGTGGTGGGGAAGCTAGAAAATCTGAAAAGCGGAATGCTAAGGCTGAGGCTAGATATAGTAGAGTTCAGTGAAGTGAAATGGAAAGAAGACAAGGATTTCTGGTCAAATGAGTACAGGGTATGATATAACGGGACTAGGACCCGTTATGAACAGGATGGTAGGGCAGAGACTCTGTTGCTGTGAATAGTTCAGTTATAGGTTTGTTCTCATCAGAATCGACAGCAATCCTAGACCGGCAACGTTAGTTGAGGTATACATGCCGACGTCGCAAGTTGAAGATGAAGAGATACAGAGAGTAACTGCCGGTTTTAAATAGGTAATTCAGTACGTAAAGGGAGATGATAATCTAATAGCCATGGGGGTCTGAAATGCGGTTGTAGGGGAAGGAGTAGACGAAAGGATTACGGGAGACACGAAATGAGAGAGGAGAAAGACTTATTGTGTTCTGTAATAAATTTAAGTTAGTAATAACATATACTACGTGTAGCGAATACTCCGTTCAAGAATCACAGGAGGAGTAGGTGTACTTGGAAACGGCAGGGAGCTAATGGAAGATTTCAGTTAGATTACATCATGGTCAGACAGAGATTCAGAAATCAGATACTGGAGCGTTTAGACTTACACAGGAGCAGATACAGACTCAGATCACAATGTAGTAGTGATGAAGAGTAGACTGACGTTTAAGAGATTAGTCAGGAAGAAACAATACGCAAAGAAGTGGAATACGGAAATAGTAAGGAATGAAAAGACATGCTTGACGTTTTCTAAGGCTATAGGTACTAGAATAAGGAATAGCTCAATAGGCAGTACACTCGAAGAGGAATGGTTATCTCTAAGAAGAACTATCACAGAATTTGGATAGAGAAACGTAGATACAAAGAAGGCAACTACGAAGAAACCATGGGTAGCAGAATAAATACTTCAATTGATCGGTGAAAGAAGGAAGTACAAAAATATTCACCGAAATTCAGGAATGCGGAATACAAGTTGCTTAGGAATAAAATAAATAGGAAATGCAACGAAGCTAAGGAGAAGTGGCTGCATGAAAAATGTGAAGAAATCGAAAAACCAGATGGCTGTCGGAATAGCTGACTCAGCATATAGAAAAGTTAAAAAATCTTAACGTGAAATTAAAAGCATAGGTGCTAACATTAAGAACGCAGTGGGAGTCCCACTGTTGATTGCGGAGGAGACAACAAATAGATGGAAAGAGAACACTGAGGCCTCTGTGTGGGGGAAGACTTGTCTGATGTGATAGAAGAAGAAAAAGGAGTCCATATGGAACAGATAGGAGATCCAGTATTAGAACCAGAATTTAAAAGAGCTTTAGCAGACTTAAGATCAACTAAGGCAGAAGGGATAGACAAAATTCTATCATAATTGCTGAAATCATTGGGGAAAGTGGTTAGGGAAAGTGGCAGTAAGACGACTGTTCACTTTGGTGTGTAGAATGTATGAGTCTGGCGATATACCATCTTACTTTCGGAAAAATATCGTCCACATTACTCCTTTTCCATAAGGAAAATGGATAGTCTGAGAGGCCGATTCGCCAGGCTATGGAGTTCGACCGTCCTCGGAGGTGCATGAAGAGGGGCATATATTGTGGCCATTATTCCATATGCTGGGGGCATATCGTTTGCGATCGGAAGAATTGTGAAGGAGTTTTGACTATAATAGTGTGTTCCCCCTACCTTCCAAGATTAGGGCTCTACTCGGCTCTGTAAAAGATGATTTGGGGCTTACAAAGCCTGGCATATATAAAATTCCGTGTCAGCGTGGGAAGGCTTAAATCGGTTGTTCGATTCGCACAGTTCAGAACAGATGGTTGGATCAGCGCCATCATACTAGGCTACAACAGCCGAAAACATCGGCAGTAGCAGAACATTGCTTTAACGAGGGACACGGGATGAAATCTGATGAAACTGTGATAGATTCCAATACTGTTTTTGGAACAGTGTTAATAAATAGGCAATTAAAATTAGATTGGCAGATAATTTGATTAATAGAGACAACGGGTTTCGTGCACTACACTGCATCAAAACAAAACTTTCTTCTGTGTGTTCATAGCGAGTGTTCGAAAATAGTCTCTGAGTGCGATATATCGTTGCCACCGGTGTTGTATTAAGGGCGGCGCCACCCACCTTGTCTTGGAGGGCAGCAGTTGCGGTGGGCGGCGCATGCGCCATGTACACTACGGAGGCCTATACAGGGTGAGTCACATAACATTACCGCTGGATGTATTTCGTAAACCACATCAAATAATGACGAATCGATTCCACAGGCCGAACGTGAGGAGAGGGGCTAGTGTAATTGGTTAATACAAACCATACAAAAATGCACGGAAGTGTGTTTTTTAACACAAACCTACGTTTTCTTAAATGGAACCACGTTAGTTTTGTTAGCACATTTGAACATATAAACAAATACGTAATCAGTGCCGTTTGTTGCATTGTAAAATGTTAATTACATCCGGAGATATTGTAACCTAAAGTTGACGCTTGAGTACCACTCCTCCGCTGTTCAATCGTGTGTATCGGAGAGCGCCGAATTACGTAGGGATCCAAAGGGAACGGTGATGGACCTTAGGTACAGAAGAGACTGGAACAGCACATTACGTCCACATGTTAACACCTTTTTATTGGCCCTGTCTCACTGACGCACATGTACATTACCATGAGGGGTGAGGTACACATACACACGTGGTTTCCGTTTTCAATTACGGAGTGGAATAGAGTGTGTCCCGACATGTCAGGCCAATAGATGTTCAATGTGGTGGCCATCATTTGCTGCACACAATTGCAATCTCTGGCGTAATGAATGTCGTACACGCCGCAGTACATCTGGTGTAATGTCGTCGCAGGCTGCCACAATACGTTGTTTCATATCCTCTGGGGTTGCAGGCACATCACGGTACACATTCTCCTTTAACGTAACCCACAGAAAGAAGTCCAGAGGTGTAAGAACAGGAGAACGGGCTGGTCAATTTATGCGTCCTCCACGTCCTATGAAACGCCCGTGTTTGTTACAACACGCAACTGAACGTCGGAGGTTTCATGCGTCAACTTTAGGTTGCAATATCTCCGGATGTAATTAACATTTTACAATGCAACAAACGGCACTGATTACGTATTTGTTTATATGTTCAGATGTGCTAACAAAACTAACGTGGTTCCATTTACAAAACGTAGGTTTGTGTTAAAAAAAATACTTCCGTGTATTTTTGTACGGTTTGTATTAAGCAATTACACTAGCCCCTCTCCTCACGTTCGGTCTGTGGAATCGATTCGTCAGTATTTGATGTGGTTTACGAAATATATCCAGCGGTAACGTTAGGTGACTTACCCTGTATAGGACGTAGATTTGCAGCCTTGGCATCAGTTCACAGCGGGACTCAGCAGCAGCAGCAGCAGCAGCAGCAGACAGCAAACAGTTGGATCGCCGAAATATTGAATCGAGTTGGTTTCAGGATACGGTGGCAAATCCGAAGAGACTTTAAAGGCTTATTACGTCGAGAAAGCCTACGAAGTCATAAATGACACCTCTTCATCGGTGGACAATTATCTCCAAATCACAATTAGTGTAATCAGATATTAAGAACTTTTAAAGGCAAGTTGCGTCATTACGAACGAATTAATTTTCACCTTAACGTTCAATCGATTCGCAAATTAGGACTTCACTGGAAGGATAGGCGAGTAATTTTGAGTGTGTACGTTAAGTCAAAATGCTGACCTGGATATTAACGCTAACAAGGCAGAAGTAACACTCTGAAAGAGAAACATAGATGTCCTCAATCACCTTTCTACAATAATAAAAAAACTCTAAGAACGGGATGTCTGTCTGAACACGGTGATCTCCAAAACTACTAGATAAATTCTCATGGAGATTTGACAGGTAGGTTGTGGCAATATACAGGCTTTATTTCATCAAAATCAGATCATGAAAAGAAAAGATATTGCGATTTAAATTTTTATTTAAAACCGCCGAGTATGTCTTTTTGGCTGTTTGAACACTCTAATCTCCAAAACTGGCAGACATTGGTCGGACTTTGTGGTCTAGTGGTAAAGTGCGTGCCAGGGAAACCAAGAAGAGGTGCGATCGAATGTCGGTCAACCCAAACGTTTTTCTGCTTCACCTTACCTTTGCCTGTCAACAATGTCGTCACAATAGGTCCCCTTTACCCAGGTGGATAACTGAACAGTTAGGGGCACGCAAGTCGCCGAAGTGGCAAAAGACATGGACCAGGTCACTGAGCCACAAGACATTGTTATTATTACTAAACGAATTTCATGGGGTTTTCATAAGTAACTTGAGCATAGCTTGGAATAACATGAAGGCTTGATTTCATCAATGTGTGGACACGAAAAAAAAATCATTCTTTACAGTTTTATCTAAAGTCGTCTGCTCTGCTTAGCAGTTCAGATGTTTAATCATGTCGCAGTACACCAAAGGACCAACAGTAGACGCAGTTAGTTTCCTTTTAACTCAAAGACATTTGAGTTACCGGAAGTTTATTTCAGTGACAGACTTAAGCGTCGCTACCTGATCTCTACGTATAAAAACTAACATTGAATGTACTTGGTTAGGGTATATGGATTAACTGATTTCGCTTTGCTTCTGTCGATAGGTTTTATTTATACGAGGTTTGGAACTTAAATAGTGGCAACTATTTGTTCTCATCCGATACAAAAGAGTTACATGTTTGCACCTGTTACTGTCCTTCAAAGTAGTCACCAGCGTTGTGTAGAACCCGTTGCCAGCGATGTGGAAGGCGTAGTATACCGTTAGCAGACCCTGTTCTGTTGATGGTGCGAATGGAGCAGTCTACTGCCTGTCGAATCTCTGGAACAGTTCTGAAGCGAATACCACGAAGTGGTTCCTTCATCTTCGGAATCAAATCAAAGTCACAAGTACTTAAGTCTGGGGGGGTATGGTGGATGGTACAGTACTTCCCAGTCCTATCGACCGAACAGAGCAGCCACAGTTTGCACTGTATGCGCCCGCGCATTGTCGTGCAAAATGATGGGTGGGATGCGCAGAAAGTGTCGCCGCTTCTTTCGCAAAGCTGGCAGCAGGTGATGCTCCATAAACGAACACTAATACTGTGCACTGACGGTCTGCCGTGGGGGAACGTAATGATTTAGGATAACACCATCACAGTTGTACACGAGAATCACCATAATTTTAGACCGCTCCATTCGCACCATCAACACAATAGGCTCTGATAACGGTATACTACGCCTTCCACATCGCTGGCAACGGGTTCTACACGACGCTGGTGACTACTTTGAAGGACAGTAACAGGTGAAAACATGTATATCTTTTGTGTTGGTTGTCGATAAATAGTTGCCACTATTTAAGTTCCAACCCTTGTATTATTTTTTAGGAAAAGTGAATTCATTAATTTGCTGAGTATTTACTCATTACATGCCTAGAAAGTGTTCGAGTCTCTCTGAGCACACCAGAAGGGCTAGAAGACTGACGACTATATGGTCTCAAGAATGGAATGAAAATCGTGAGGTGACACCTGCTGGGGCTCAGGAACATCATGCTTTTTCTTTTTTTTAAATGTGTGTGAAATCTTATGGGACTTAACTGCTGAGGTCATCAGTCCCTAAGCTTATACACTACTTAACCTAAATTATCCTAAGGACAAACACACACACCCATGCCCGGGGGATGATTCGAATATCCGCCGGGACCAGCCGCACAGTCCGTGACTGCAGCACCTTAGACCGCTCGGCTAATCCCGCGCTGCGTTTACTCGCTCTTTGGAAACACCTTCCGACAGAAGCCACGATGAAACTCTGATCCAGAGCGTCATGCATTATCTTGCTCCTCAGAACACGTCACTCACAGAGGCTTAATCTTATTTCTCTCCAATGTAAGGTCATAGAAGCCGAAATTTGATGGGAAAGGGGGCCACAAGCAAGTTTTTTACGCCAAATCCAACTTATACCTAACGGTTTGCCATTTCCCTTTAATGTGTACGACTCCCAGCGAGAATATGTTATGCCATGGCCATAAACAAAAGACAAGGCCAGACGCTGTGTGTTGCGGGTGTGTGTCTTAGTGTCAGCTCTACGTGGTTCTCCTCATGTCCCCCAACCATGCTACTTCAAACGTTGTGTACAAAGAAGTTTCATAGCTCAAAAATAAATTCCACGTATACGAAGACTTATGCACAACTATAAAGAAAAATACATGCAACTCCGGGTTTGTCAACTACTATTTAATATGTTCTTTAAGGAGGCAGTACTGTAACAAACCGAAAGAAAAGACGTCTGGAATTAAGATTAATGGTGCCGGGTACGCATATTCACTGGGTCTGATTTGCCGATAGCATTGTAATAATAGCAGACTCAGAAGGAAATAAATACAATGATCAAAATCGCAAATCAAGAAATAATAAAACTACACCTAAAAGTATCTAGAAGAGAAAAGTCATGATTATACACAAGAAAGTAGATGACTGTAAGACTGACATAAGAATAGGTAGTGAGGAACTCTAGGAAGTCACCGAATTTCACTATCTCAGTAGCACCGTGGAGGGAAAAGCAGATATCTCAATAAAATCAGGAAAAGAACTGCACTGTGCTAGAGTGCCTTCCAAAATAACTTTTTAACAAGCATAAGGGCTTCTTCACTAAAAAAGCTGCGAGGAAACGTTTGAAAAGAGTATCCTACCACGTGGATGTGAAACGTGGAGGTAACAAAGCAAGAGAAAGCTTGCTTCGAAGCCGGGGAAAAGTGGTTCTGGAGAATTACAAGAAGTAACTGGACTGATAGAAATAGGGAGTGAGATTGTTCTACGGTAAACAGGAGAGAAGAAAGAACTACTCAAAGTTGTAGGCCAACACAAAGTAATGCTAACTGCACACATAATTACACATGGTACTACGAAATAATTTCGAAGGTAAGATGGCAAAAAATAAAATGGGGGGTATCTGGCAACATATTATTATTATTATTTTAAAAAGAATATCCGTAAGATGAATGTTCTTCGTACATACAGATAAAGAGGACTGCCATTGTCGAAGAGAGGAAGTTGTGACCGCAGAGCAGAGGGAAGCTTAGGTTTTGCAAGAAGACAGAATAATGGTATTGGTGATTTACTTTGCAACGGCGGACGAGAGATACAGAACAGAGAGTAATGATACTCTAGCATACAGATCCTGTAGATAATCTTAGCCAGTCGTAACTGCAATTAATTCAGAAACTGGTAACTTTCGTTAAGACAGTGTTTCCGTTGCAAGTGTGCTCTTTGCCCTAAGTTTGAATCGCCCTTCGTGCATGAGTACACCAAAGAGGCGCCACAGGAACGGCTCTGATCTTTAGGAGCCAATGTCTGGCAACATAGCGTAAGCTAGCAACGTGTCCAAAACTGTGCCAGTGAGCACAATTACGTTGGCTGCGAAAACTGTACCACAATGACCTGTCTGAAAACAGAGATTTTAAGTAATCACCATGGCCAGAACTCTGCCTCGGTTCTCCTGCTGTCAATAAGTGTTGTTGGTGGCTGGTACACTCAGTCTAGAGACCAGATGGTCCATCCTTTAGACTCTGTATCGAGACGGTTTGAGTGCCACAGGCACCATAACATCGATAAAAGATCGCCGTTTAATTAGAGGAACAGTTAACATTCCTGCTGCTCGACAATTGTAACAATCAGATCACCCCGAATTTCGATGGCACCTTGCAATTACGACCACATCCCGACCACAGACGCTTCACGCCGCCACTAAGACAGTATTCCACACTCTACTGCCATGTGCCATCATTAGATAATTAATCTCTCGTTCTCTCTAAATTACAACAGACAAAACTCTACCATCTGGTGCGCGAGATGTATGAGACACGCGAAATACCCTCAGACTTCAAGAAGAATATAAAAATTCCAATCCCAAGGAAAGCAGATGTTGGCAGATGTGAAAATTACCGAACTATCAGTTTAATAAGTCACGGCTGCAAAATACTAGCAGATGAATGGAAAAACTGGTAGAAGCCGACCTCGGGGAAGATAAGTTTGGATTCCGTAGATATATTGGAACACGTTGGTCAATACTCACCCTACGACTTATCTTAGAAAATAGATTAAGGAAAGATAAACCTACGTTTCTAGCATTTTTAGACTTAGAGAAAGCTTTTGACAATGTTGACTGGAATACTCTTTTTCAAATCCTGAAGGTGGCAGGGGTAAAATACAGGGAGTGAAAGGCTATTCAAAACTTGTACAGAAACTAGATGGCAGTTATAAGAGTCGAACGGCATGAAAGGGAAGCAGTGGCTGCGAAGGGAGAGAGACAGGGTTGTAGCCTCTCCCTAATGTTATTCAATCTGTATATCGAGCGAGCAGTAAAGGAAACAAAAGAAAAATTCGGAGTACGTACTAAAATCCATGGAGAAGAAATAAAAACTTTGAGGTTCGCCGACGACTTTGTAATTCTGTCAGAGACAGCAAAGGACTTGGAAGAGCTGTTGAACGGAATGGACAGTGTCTTGAAAGGAGGATATAAGATGAACATCAACAAAAGCAAGACGAGGGTAATTGAATGTAGTCGAATTAATTCGGATGATGCTGAGGTAATTAGATTAGGAAATGAGACACTTAAAGTAGTAAAGGAGTTTTGCTACTTGGGGAGCAAAATAACTGATGATGGTCGAAGTAGAGAGGATCTAAATTGTAGACTGGCAATGGCAAGGAAAGCGTTTCTGAAGAAGAGAAATTTGATAACACCGAATATAGATTTATGTGTCAGGAAGTCGTTTCTGAAAGTATTTGTATGGAGTGTAGCCATGAATGGAAGTGAAACATGGGCAATAAATAGTTTGGACAAGGAGAGAATAGAAGCTTTTGAAATGTGGTGTTACAGAAGAATGCTGAAGATTAGATGGGTAGATCACATAACTAAGAGGAGGTACTGAATAGAATTGGGGAGGAGTTTGTGGCTCAACTTGACAAGATGAAGGGATCGGTTGGTAGGACATATTCTGAGGCATCAAGGGATCACCAATTTAGTATTGGAGGGTAGCGTGGAGGGTAAAAATCGTAGAAGGAGACCAAGAGATGAATACACTGAGCAGATTCAGGAGGATGTAGGTACTGGGAGATGAAGAAGCTTGCACAGGATAGAGTAGCATGGAGAGCTGCATCAAACCAGTCTCAGGACTGAAGACCACAACAACAACATTTTATTAATTTTCTAAGAGTCCCCTGTTTACTAGGTGTGTGTTGATTGACCCGTTGCTGTCACCCTGTACGTAGTAACTATCTTGTGCCCATGCACTTGTACCACATATCTCAGCTTGTTTTTACCTTATGGGCTTGATTATTAATGCATTTGTGGGTCTTTTTTCGAAATATATAAAAATTTCATTGAGTCTGTGGTCGACTCTTATGTTAGCAGAATTTTCTTACCCTCTTTCGACCTTAATCTGTCATCACGCTGTGCCCACCCCACTATGATTGTGAAGACGAGGTCGAATCACGCTTGTTATAGGAGCTGAATGCGGCGTTTTAGGCACGGTCAGGACATGAAGCAGAGTAGTGGGTGCTCGTATGCAAGCCACACAGCTGGAAACGCGGTTTCAATTTTCCACAAGATGCTGAAAGTTGGGTCTCGGGTTCCGCTGAATACGTCAGGTGTCCACTATACGCAGGAGGCGGCCACGCGGGTAGCAGGGGCTGTGTGGCGTGGACTCGACGGTTGTTTAGGTTAGAGTGTCCCGGGAAAACACAAGAAGGGCTTCAGCCACAAAGGGTGCAGGCCGAACACAGGAAGAACGTAGATACATTAATCATTGGTATAACAGTCGTAAATTGTCGTAGCTGTGTTGGGAAAGTACCAGAGCTTCGAGCGCTAATAGAAAGCACTGATGCTCAAATCGTTATAGGCAATGAAAGCTGGCTAAAGCCGGATATAAGCTCAGCCGAAATTTTTGCGAAGAACCTAATCGTGTTCCGAAAAGACAGGCTAAACACGGTTGGCGGTGGCGTGTTTGTTGCTGTTAGAAGTAGTTTATCTTGGCGCGAAATTGAAGTAGATACTTCCTGTGAGTTAGTATGGGCAGAGGTCGTTGTTGGCAACCGGAATAAAACAATAAGTGCATCATTTTACCGACCTTCTAATTCAATGATACAGTTGATGAAAGGTTCAAAGAAAACTTGAGTTTGATTTCAAACACATACCCGACTCATACGATAATAGTTGGCGGTGACTTTAATTTACCCTTGATATGTTGGCAAAAGTACATGTTTAATTCCGGAGGTACACGTAAAACATCATCCGAAATTGCGTTAAACGCGTTCTCTGACAATTATTTCGAGCAGCTAGTTCATGAGCCAACGCGAATAGTAAATGGTTATGAAAACACACTTGACCTGTAAGAAACAAATAATCCTGAGTTAATAACGAGCATCAAAACGGATACAGGGATTAGTGAACACAGGGTTCTCGTAGTGAGATTGAGTATTGTAACCCCCAAATTCTCCACCAATAAACGAAAAATATATCTATTCAAAAAATCAGATAAAAATGCACTTGACGCCTTCCTGAAAGACAATCTCCACTCCTTCCAAATTAATGATGTAAGTGTAGACCAGATGTGGCTTGAATTCAGAGAAATAGTATCGGCAGCAATTGAAAGATTCATACCAAATAAATTAACAAATGACGGAGCTGATGCTCCTTGGTACACAAAACGGGTTAGAACACTGTTGCAGAAATAACGAAATAAACATGCCAAATTTAAACAGACACAAAATCTCAAGATTGGCGATCTTTTACAGAATCTCGAAATTTAGCACGGACTTCAGTGCAAGATGCTTATAACAGTTTCCACAACGAAACTTTAACCTGGCAGAAAACCCAAAGAGGTTCTGCTCGTATGTGAAGGATGTTAGCGGCAAGAAACAATCAATGCCTTCTCTGCGCGAAAGCAATGGAGATACTATCGAAGACAATGCTGCCAAAGCAGAGTTAGTCAACACAGCCTTCCGAAATGCGTTCACAAGAAAAGACGAAGTAAATATTCCAGAATTCGAATCGAGAAGAGCTGCCAACATGAGTAACGTAGAAGTAAATATCCTCGGAGGAGTGAAGCAACTCAAATCACTTAACGAAAGCAAGTCTTTTGGTCCAGACTGTATATCAATTAGGTTCCTTTCGGAGTATGCTGATGCATTAGCTCCATACTTAACAATCATATACAACCGTTAACTCCACGAAAGATCCGTACCAAAAGATTGGAAAGTTGCACAGGTCACACCAATATTCAAGAAAGGTAGTAGGAGTAATCCACTTAATTACAGGCCCATATCATTAACATCGAAATGCTTCAGGATTCTGGAACATATATTGTGTTCGAACATTATGAATTACCTAGAACAAATCGGTCTATTGACACACAGCCTACATGGGCTTAGAAAGCATCGTTCTTGTGAAACACAACTAGCTCTTTATTCACATGAAGTGTTGAGTGCTACTGACAAGAGATTTCACATAGATTCCGTATCTCTGGATTTCCAGAACTCTTTTGACACTGTACCACACAAGCGGCTCGTAGTGAAATTGCGTGCTTATGAAATATCGTCTCAGTTGTGACTGGATTTGTGACTTGCTGTCAGAGAGGTCACAGTTGGTAGTAATTGGTGGAAAGTAGTCGAGTAAAACAGAAGTGATTTCTGGCGTTCCCCAAGGTAGTGGTATTGGCCCTTTGCTGTTCCTTATGTATATAAACGATTTGCGAGACAATCTAAGCAGCCGTTATTTGGAGATGACGCTGTCGTTCATCGAGTAATAAAGTTATCAGAAGACTGCAAACTGCAAAACGATTTAGAAAATATATCTGAACAGTGCGAAAATTGGCAGTTGACGCTAAATAACGAAAAGTGTGAGGTCATCCACATGAGTGCTAAAAGGAATCCTTTAAACTTCGGTTACATGATAAATCAGTCTAATATAAAGGCAGTAAATTCAACTAAATACCTACTAATTACAATTACGAACAATTTAAATTGGAAGGAACACATAGAAAATATGAAAATGTTGTGGGTAAGGCTAACCAAAGACTATATTTTATTGGCAGGACACTTCGAAAATGTAACAGATCTACTAAAGGGACTGCCTACACTACGCTTGTCCGTCCTCTTTTAGAATACTGCTGTGCGGTGAGGGATCCTTACCAGGTAGGACTGACGCAGTACAACGAAAAAGTTCAAAGAAGGGCAGTACGCTTCGTATTATCGCGAAATATGGGAGAGAGTGTCACTGAAATGATACCGGACTTGAGCTGAACATCATTAAAAGATTTCTCCTTCGAATGCGAAAATATTTTGTTGACACCGACCTACATAGGACGGAACGATCACCATGATAAAATAAGTGAAATCAGAGCTCGTGGTGAAAGATATAGGTGTTCGTTCTCTCCGCGTGCTATACGAGATTGGAATAATAGAGAAATGTGAAGGTGGTTCGATGAACACTCTGCCAGGCACTTAAATGCGATTTGCAGAGTGTAGATGTAGATGTACAAAACGATCAGATAGCCTTATTGTATAATTCTTTGTTCTCAGAATAAACAGAATTGCAGGCCGCAGAAAAATGTCAGTGCTGTAGGCGGTGTCAACTGATGTGATAAGGAATGCCAAGTGTCTCCGGAGCCAATACCAGTTCGCCAAATATCCACAGCAGGTAAACCGATGCTAGGTGATATCTAGATGAGCACACTGTCAAGAAGACGGGACAGGACGGTAGGACATCAGTTAAGACTTCAGGGAATAACTTCCACAGTACTATAGGGAGCTGTAGATGGTAAAAACTGTAGAGGAAGACAGAGATTGAGATACTTCCAGCAAATAATTGAAGGTGTAGGTTGCAAGTGCTACTTTGAGATGAAGAAGTTGGCATAGGAGACGAATTCATGGCGGGCCGCATCAAACCAGTCAGAATACTGATTACTCAAAAAGAAAAATTACTGCATTTGTCCGTGTCACTAACCCCAATCCGATGCTAAAGGGCAATAGTTACTATCCCAAGAAGAGTTCACTGCCTTTGTCCTGATGTCAGAGAAACCCAAACCTGTTACGTACGTCCTTTGGTCGTTATCGTATGGCTCAACATAAATACACTGACGGAGAAAAATCGCAGCACCAAAAATAATTAATGTTGAGTAATGAAATTTTTAGAATACATCTGTCTATGTAACGTTTTCAAGATATTAATATCAGAAAATTACAGGTTAGTGTAAGTGCGAGATAAGCTACTGCAAATCTGAAAAACTCTTACATTAATAACCGGCGTAACCGAGAGAATTTTGAATGCAAGAGTACATACTTACATGTATTGTACAGGTGCCAGATGTCAGTTTGTAGGATGCGGTTCTATACCTGTTGCACTTGGTCCGTCAATACAGGGACGGTTAATACTGGTTGTGGATGACGCTGGAGTTGTCCGATTATGACGCAGTGTGCTCGATTGGCGAACAGATCTGCTGATCGAGCGGGCAATGGGCAGCATGTGACACATTGTAGAAAATGTTGGGATACGATAGCGCTATGCAAACGAGAATTATCCTTTTGGAAAACCCACTGGACCGCTGTTAATGAATGGGAACACAATATGTCGTATCACCAGACTGACGTACAATTCTGTAGTCAGGATCGTTGGATAACCACGAGAGTGCTCGCCTAGACCAATAACTCCAGGTTTGTGGTGCAACGTGTCTAGCACGCAGGCGGGTTGGTTGCAGGACCTCGGCTGGCATCCCTCCAACCAAAAGGACCATCACAGGCACCGTGACAGAGCCAGCTTTCATAAAAAAAACAGACCACACTGCCTTCCAATTACCTCTCGCTTGACACCACTGAAGTCGCAAATGGAGATGGTTTGGGGTCAGTGAAATGCATGCTATAGGGTGTCTGGCTTGGAGCTGTCTCTGATGTAACTGATTTGAAAGAGTTCGTTGTGTCACTGTGGAACCAACTGCGCTCCGATTTCTGCTACAGGTGCGGTACGATGGACCAGAGCCATATACCGAACGCGATGGTCATCCCTCTCTGTAGTGCTATGGAGACATCTGAGGCGCGGATTCGTGACCACTGCTGCCAGAAATTATGTACAGTGGTATGTTCCTGACAAGTCTTTCTGAAATATCACAAAAGGAACATCCAGCTTCTCGTAGACCTACTGCACAATCTCATTCAAACTCAGTGAAGTGTTGATAATGACATCTTTGTTGGCTTAAAGGCATTCTTGACTAAAATTAACTCACCGTGTCTATCCTCAAACACTAAAGACAGTTGCAATGTGTATTTAAAGCAAAACTGATTTGCAACCTCGTAGTGGTGGTACAAGCACCATTCTAATGTGACTGGCGCGAAATCTGAATATACATAATTTTTTAGATATAGAAACACTCCTACCAACTTTCGTTTACTTCGCACAACTTTTCTTCGTGCAGCGATTTTTTCAGTCAATGTACGTAACATTACCACAAAAAAACTCTCCCAGACAACTGCTGCAACCATTTTGCCATTATCGCAGGGAGCAGGAACAACTGGGCAGTGTAAAATGCCTAACACAACACATACGTATGGAAAATGTGAACTTTTTGGAGATTTGTAACTTGGCGCAGTTCGTGTTCCAGTATGGCCACCTGGAGTTAATTGATTATAGCTTTCCAGTTAAGCGTTGCCATGTTAATAGGGCAACGATCGACGGTGACCGCCAATGATGTATTCCGTCTACAGCAGTAGCCCACGGAAGAGCAATATCATCGAAGCCCTGTAGTATAAGAATCTTACTTTTCCACTCAGACGTGCACCATAGACTCAACAGTAATCATCTAGCACTGCTTTAGCGAGAAAACTGCTCACTAAGACGGAGAAGAACCATCACATCGTCGGCATACGCCATATCCGTGAGGGTCGTACCAGAAACACTCATTCCATGTAAGTGAAGTGAGAGACGGCAAAGCAGCGATTCTAGAGAGAGAACAAATAATGGCATGAAAGGGGGCTGCTCTGGGCCACACCCCGACTAATCACGTTCGACGGCGTCAGCTGACCATTAACAAGCATCCTCACCACAATGACCTGAAACTCATGGGAATGAACAACACGAGACCCCGGGGTAAAAGCGAGTATCTTCAACACACAGGCCAAATTATGAGAATACACGCTCAAAGGCTTTGTTAAAATCCAGAAAAGTAAGAGCACAGTGTTCAGAAGTGACTGCAGCACGTCCGCTACTGGTGTCAAAACCGGACCAACAGGAAGGCAACTCCGATGCTCTCCAATCACATTCGCCGTCAGAGAAGATATCCTGCTACTGATTATCCCTCGCAATCGTTTTAAAAGCAAAATTAAGTAAAGTGAGAGGGCGAAAAGAATCCACATTGCCACGGTCAGAGTATTTCGGTGTTGATAATATTTTACTCTCCTTATAGGCTGCGGGCACAGTTTTCCCTGCATAACGTCGTATAACACTGCCGTAAACGTCACAATCAAGAGGGGTGAAAACTGGACATACATCTCCTCAGAGAGACCATTCGGACCAGATGGTTTACGGGCGTGAGTAGCAGCAATAGGAGCAAATAACTCATCTCTCTGACAGGCAGCCAGGAATTCAACGTTCTGAGCTAGAATGATCCTTCCACTTAGAGCTACATGAGCATCATTAGGAAAGAGTTTCACATTGCCATCTACCGCGTGTAGTCTCGCGTAATACTGGTGGAGAGCGCGAACAATATCACCTTGCTCAGTCAGTTGACAACCTTCATCATGTGTGACAGACGTAATGAAGGAGCGATGACATCACGATAGATGGCGAAGCAGGTGATGCAAGGATGTCAGTTTCCTCTCAACCCTCCATCTGATGACGTTTGAGTTCATTTAATACGGGGAACGTCTTGGTTCCGTAGTAGGGCGTCACCCGCTCATTTGTGGAATTTACGCAGGAATGTGTAATAAAATTAGTACGTTTCCCCAAAGTCCCTCGCTAGAGTAGCACAGTATGATATTAAAGACTGACGAAGCTTCTTCTCCACTAAGGCGGTCCACCAGTCCTACAGAGAAGAGTAACACACAGCGAAGCGGAGGCAACGCTCCCACAAGGCGCCAATCACATCGTCCAGCACGCTATCCATGGGGTGGGAGACATTCACCATCCACTGAGTCATAAGCAGTTTTGCAGGCTGCCATTCAAGATCTACATTATCTGCCACAGCAGTGTGGTCGAAAAGGAAACGGGGATAACAACGACCACAAGAATACTATCACATAAAATAACGTGTGTCTAGCCAAGGTTAGATGTGCCTGCTCTTACACGTCACTTAAATCCGACAAAAATTACAATGTGGGGATTGGTCGCAAGAAGTCCAAACACAATTGAAATCGCCACCTAACATGAGACACCAAGGACACTTGCGCTACTGTACGATCAGAACCAGGAGGTGAGTATAGAACACCAAAGATGAGGTCAAAAAAACGATACCCTATCCCCCTGTTGGAGTCAAGTATTTCAATATCGGCAGTGGGAATACCCTCAGGAAAGGAAACGGCCGTACGCATCACACATTCAGGGACCACACTGGAATCAGTCTGACATCGAGGGAGGGCAAAACTGGTGAACAAAGCTTCTGTAAAAGCACAATATCAGCACAACAATCATAAATAAACTGACACAACGAAGCTGAACGTGCATCTGAGTCAATTCTATCAACTTTTAGAATAATGAAGTTGGCAAGAAAGAAACATAACTTATATCATCTCTGAAACGTCACAATCCATCGCAGCATCCATCAACGAATCAGAGAGTGGGCTAGTGCTACGTCCTACCGAACCTTAATGCTTCTGTTTTTTTCCTTGCAAAAGCAGGTTCCAATTGGATTAATTGTTTGCGCCCGCTGTGTCTCAAGTTATCCTCCGCCACCGGTGAGGTGGGAGGATCTTGCACCGCATCCAAGTCCGTCACTGTTGGGCCTGAATCTGAAGCTGTCTGCACAGGAGCAAAGTGAAAGCGACCGACCCACGTCAAAAAGACAATCAGACAGCAGACCGGGTGTCACCGAAGACAAAATATGTGAAACTACCCCCTTGTCCCGCCATCCCCGAATTGCTCTTCAACACTGGGAAGCAAGAAGGAGCTTAAAACATGAATGTAGGCCTGTGCTGTGAAGTTCCACACAAAATAACAAGGGTTGCAAGCCCTCTCCATGAAAAACATGACCACACCACAACACCACCTCCTCCAAATTACTGTTGGCACTACACACGCTGGCAGATGACGTTCGCCGGGCATTCGCCATACCCACACCCTGCCATCGAATTCCCACATTGTGTACCGTGATTCGTCACTCCACACAACGTTTTTCCACTGTTCAGTCGTCCAATGTTTACGCTCCTTACACCAAGCGAGCCATCGTTTGGCAATCGCTCGACCATGAAATCCAAGTTTTCTCACTTCCCGCCTAACTATCATAGTACTTGCAGTGGATCTTGATGCAATTTGGAATTCCTGTGAGATGGTCTGGATAGATGTCTGCCTATTACACATTACGACCCTCGTCAACTGCGGGGGGGTCTCCGTCAGTCAGCAGACGAGGTCGGCCTGTACGCTTTTGTGCTGTACGTGTCCCTTCACGTTTCCACTTCACTATCACTTCGCGAACAATCGACTTAGGGATGGTTAGGAGTGTGGAAATCTCGCGTACTGTGGTATGACGCAAATAACACCCAATCACTTGACCACGTTCGAAGTCCGTGAATTCCGCGGAACGCCCCATTCTGCCCTCTCGTGATGTCTAATGACTACTTAGGTCCCTGATATGGAGTACCTGGCAATAGGTGGCAGCAGAATGCAATTAATATGAAAAACGTATAGTGTACAGTATCAAACTTCCAATACTCACAGCGATGCGACGGAGCATACGTAAACATCGTCCTACGCGTAAGGCGTGGCAAGCGGATCTGCCTCTAGACCATCACGCCTGGCATATAGTAGGATGGCACTACATCTGTAGGTTTTGATGAGTGAGTTTGCGAGTATCAGAATACGGGACATATATGGCCGTATCTTTTGATTATTCTGACTTAGAAGCTTAAATTATTTATACAGTCAAGGGACTGTAGAACCCAGTATTTGACGTAAATTTCAGCTTGATACCTCTTCCCATCCCTAAATAAAACGAATCTTAACGGACGGACGGACAGACTGACAACAAATGGCAAACAAAATTTTTACAAATTAACAGTTTTAGTTTTTTCCTTTACTTTTGCTGCGAAACCTCTTCACCAGCCAAATTTTATAATTCTAAGTCAGCGAGAAATACCTTATGGATTGTGATGAGTGAGTTTGCAAGTGTCGAAATATGTAACGTAAATGGCCGTATATTTCGATTCCATGGATTTAGAAGCTCAAATTTTTCACACTGCCAAGGGACTCTAGACGTTGGTAGGTGACATAAATTTCAATTTGATGTTTCTACACGTTTCTGAGAAAAAGGGATCTTAACGGTTGGACAGAGAGACTGATGCAGAGACAGACAAGCTGACTGAGAATCATGTGCTCCTACACGTGTTCCATTTATACCCGCTGAGGTATGGGACCCTAGAAATTCTAAAACTAAGTTTCTGTTGAGATTAAATACGAACCTGCCTGTTAATTAAAACCCAGTTACAAATTGTTTACTGAGTCTAGAAAATGGGTAACAGTTTTGTCTATAAAAATCTATTAACGTAATGAGCAAACTTTTTTAACTGGAGGTAAATACTCGCTTTTAATTTGCAGTGATACGTAACGAGGCAAGAGCTCTCATGCGTATCGAGCTATTTAATTAATTTATTTCGTGTGTACACACTATTTGTGAAAATTTGAGCGTAGGATAGTTCTTAAAACCTGCTATTGAATCTCACGGTCGGAATTTTTTCGTTGAAGTGTCAGAGTTAGTAAACTATTTAAATCAATTGACCACCCGTGGTCTAGGGGTTGCCAGCACGGTAGCTCAGCGTGTTCGATCAGAGGGCTGATCGCCCTCTGTAATGAAAAGAACTGAGTAAAGGAATCAACGACCAAACTGAACGGATGTCTTGTGATGTCCGCCCAGACCAAACGGAAAAAAGTGGGTAGCGTCTTTGATTCATAATCAAAACGCTTTCGGTCTCGGGTTCGAATCCCGCCGCTGCTTAAATTTTGATTAATAATCAGCACTGGCGGCCGAAGACTTCCGGCATAAGAAGTCAACCTCATTCTGCCAACGGCCTTGCCAAAGAGGGCGGAGGAGCGGACAGAGGTTCAGGGCACTCTCTTGTCCTAGGGGTGGGAAATTGCCCCTAAAGGCGGAAGAATCAACAGTGATCAACGGCATGAGGATACAGATGGCAATGGAAACCACTGCATTAAAGACACGTAACGTGTATTCATAGTACATGTGGTCTGTAATTCAAGAAGTGTCATGCTGGTCTCTCCATTGGCAAAAATATTCCGGAATAGTTCCCCATTCGGTTCTCCGGGAGGGGACTGCCAAGGAAGAGGTTGTAAGTAGGCTGTTTAGGTTTTTATGTTGGTAACGCCACGTAGCGCTCTGTATGAAAATCACTGGATGTGCTCTGTGCAGTCTGTGGCTGGTTGGACTCATTGTCGGAATATTCGCTTGTGTAGTGTTGGGCAGTTGGATGTGAACAGAGCGTAGCGTTGTGCAGTTGGAGGTGAGCCGCCAGCGGTGCTGGATGTGGGGAGAGAGATGGCAGAGTTTTGAGAGCGGACGATCTGGACGTGTGTCCGTCAGAAAAAGGAAATTTGTAAGTCTGGATGTCATGAACTGATATTTTTGAACACTATTAAGGTAAATACATTGTTTGTTCTCCATCAAAATCTTTCATTTGCTAACTACGCCTATCAGTAGTTAGTGCCTTCAGTAGTTAGAATCTTTCATTTAGCTGGCAGTATTGGCGCTCGCTGTATTACAGTAGTTCGAGTAACGAAGATTTTTGTGAGGTAAGTGATTCATGAAAGGTAAAGGTTATTGTTAGTCGGGGTTCAAATGGTTCAAATGGCTCTGAGCACTATGGGACTCAACTTCTGAGGTCATTAGTCCCCTAGAATTTAGAACTAGTTAAAGCTAACTAACCTAAGGACATCACACACATTCATGCCCGAGGTAGGATTCGAACCTGCGACCGTGGCGGACTCTGAGTACGTTCAGTTTTGCTCAGCTGTTCGAAAAACAAGTAAAGTAAGAGGTTTATCAGCACAGTCATTTATAATTTTTCTAAGGGGACGTTTCAAGATTACCAAGAGAAAAAGATCGAATAATCAACGGAAGGATAACGTTCTACGAGTCGGGGCGTGGAATGTCACGAGCCTCAACGTGGTAGGGAAACTACAAAATCTGAAAAGGGAAACGAAAAGCTCAATCTAGATATAGTAGGGGTCAGTGAAGTGATGTGGAAAAAGGACAAGGATTCCTGGTCAGATGAGTATAGGTTAGCAGTAGCAGAAAATGGTATAACTGGAGTAGGACTCGATATGAATAGGAAGGTAGTGCAGAGAGTATGTTACCGTGAACAGTTCAGTGACAGGGTTGTTCTTATCAGAATCTATAGCAAACCAACACCGACAACGATACTTCAGGTGTACATGCCGACGTCGCAAGCTGAAGATGATGAGATAAAAAAATGGTTCAAATGGCTCTGAGCACTATGGGACTTAACTTATGAGGTCATCAGTCCCCTAGAACTTAGAACTACTTAAACCTAACTAACCTAAGGACATCACACACATCCATTCCCGAGGCAGGATTCGAACCTGCGACCGTAACGGTCTCGCGATTCCAGACTGTAGCGCCTAGAACCGCTCGGCCACTCCGGACGGCATGAAGAGATAGAGAAAGTGTATGAGGATATTGAAAGGGTAATACAGTGTGTAAAGGGGGATGAAAATCTAATAGTCATGGGGGACTGGAATGCAGTTGTAGGGGAAGGAGTACAAGAAAATGATACAGGAGAATGTGGGCTTGGGACAAGAAATGAGAGAGGAGAAAGACTAATTGAGTTCTGTAACAAGTTTCAGCTGGTAATAGAGAATACTCTGTTCAAGAATCCCAAGAGGAGGAGGTATACTTGGAAAAGGGTGGGTGATACGTGAAGATTTCAGTTAGATTACATCATGTTCAGACAGAGATTCTGAAATCAGATACTGGATTGTAAGACATACCCAGTACCCAGGAGCAGATATAGACTCAGATCACAACATAGTAGTGATGAAGAGAAGGCTGATGTTTAAAACATTTGTCAGGAAGAACCAATACGCAAAAAAGTGGGATATGGAAGTACTAAGGAATGACTAGGTACAGTTTAAGTCCTCTAAGGCTATAGATACAGCAATAAGGAATAGCACAGTAGGCAGTACAGATGAGGAATGGACATATCTAAAAAGGGCCATCACATAAATTGAGAAAGAAAACATAGATACAAAGAGAATAACTGCGAAGAAAGCATGGGTAACAGAAGAAATACTCCAATTGATCGATGAAAAGAGAAAGTACAAAAAAGTTCCGGGAAACTCAGAAATACAGAAATACAAGTCGCTGAGGAATGAAATAAACAGGAAGTGCAGGGAAGCTAAGAAGAAATGGCTACAGGAAAAATGTGTAGACATCGAAAAAGAAATGACTGTCGGAAGGACAGACTCAGCATACAGGAAAGTCAAAACAACCTTCTGTGACATTAAAAGCAAGGGTAATAACATTAACAGTGCAATGGGAATCCCTCTGCTAAATGCAGACGAGAGGGCGGATAGGTGGAAAGAATACATTGATCGTCTCTATGAGGGGGAAGATTTGTCTGATGTTATAGAAAAAGAAATAGGACTCGATTTAGAAGAGGTAGGGGATCCAGTACTAGAATCAGAATTTTAAAGAGCTTTAGAGGACTTAAGATCAAATAAGGCAGAAGGGAAATGTAACAATCCATCAGAATTTCTAAAACCATTGGGGGAAGTGGCAAGAAAAAGACTATTCACGTTCGTGTGTAGAATGTGTGAGTCTGACTTTCGGAAAAGGATCATTCCGAAGACGCCAAGAGATGAGAAGTGCGAGATTTACCGCACAATCAGCTTAATAGCTCACGCATCCAAGTTGCTTACAAGAATAATATACAGAAGAATGGAAAAGAAAATTGAGGATTCGTTAGATTACGATCAGTTTGGCTTTAGGAAAAGTAAAGGGACGAGAGAGGCAATTCTGACGTTACGGCTAATAATGGCAGCAAGGCTAAAGAAAAATCAAGACACTTTCATAGGATTTGTCGACCTGGAAAAAGCGTTGGACAATATAAAATGGTACAAGCTGTTCGAGATTCTGAAAAAAGTAGGGGTAAGCTATAGGGAGAGACGGGTCATATACAATATGTACAACAACCAAGAGGGAATAATAAGAGTGGACGACCAAGAACGAAGTGCTCGTATTAAAAGGGTGTAAGGTAAGGCTGTAGCCTTTCGTCCCTATTGTTCAATCTGTATACCGAGGAAGCAATGATGGAAATAAAAGTAAGGTTCAGGAGTGGAATTAAAGTTCAAAGTGAAAGGATATCAATGATACGATTCTCTGGTGACATTGCTATCCTATGTGAAAGTGAAGAACAATTATATGATCTGCTGGACGGAATGGACAGTCTAATGAGTACAGAGTATGGATTGAGAGGAAACCGAAGAAAGACGAAGGTAATGACAAGTAGTAGAAATGAGAACAGCGAGAAACTTAACATCAAGATTGATAGTCACGAAGTAGATGAAGTTGAGGAATTCTGCTACCTAGGCAGTGAAATAACCAATGACGGACGGAAGAAGGAGGACATCAAAAGCAGACTCGCTACGGCAAAAAAGGCATTTCTGGCCAAGAGAAGTCTACTAATATCAAATATCGGCTTTAATTAGAAGAAGAAATTTCTGATAATGTACAACTCAAGTACAGCGTTGAATGGTAGTGAAACATGGACTGTGGGAAAACCGGAACAGAAGAGAATCGAAGCATTTGAGATGTGGTACTACAGACGAATGTTGAAAATTAAGTGGACTGATAGGGTAAGAAATGAGGAGGTTCTGCGCAGAATCGGAGAGGAAAAGAATATGTGGAAAACACTGATAAGGAGAAGGGACAGGATGATAGGATCTCTGTTAGGACATGAGGGAATGACTTCCATGGTACTAGAGGGAGCTGTAGAGAGCAAAAACTGTAGAGGAAGACAGAGACTGGAATACATCGAGCAAATAACTGAGGACGTAGGATGCGAATACGCTACTGACCATTAAAATTGCAACACCAAGAAGAAATGCAGATGATAAACAGGTATTCGTTGGACAAATATATTATAGTATAACTGACATGTGATTACATTTTCACGTAATTTGGATGCATAGATCCTGAGAAATCAGTACCCAGACCTATCACCTCTGGCCGCAATAACGGCCTTGATACGCCTGGGCATTGAGTCAAACAGAGCTCGAATAGCGTGTACAGGTGCAGCTGCCCATGCAGGTTCAACACGACACCACATTTCATTAAGAGTAGTGACTGGGGTATTGTGACGAGCTAGTTGCTCGGCCACCATTGACCAGACGTTTTCAATTGGTGAGAGATCTGGAGAATGTGCTGGCCAGGTCACCAGTCGAACATTTTCTGTATTCAGAAAGGCCGTACAGGACCTGCAACATGCTGTCGTGCATTATCCTGCTGAAATGTAGGGTTCGGCAGGGATCGAACGAAGGGTCGACCCACGGGTCGTAACACATCTGAAATGTAACGTCAACTGTTCAAAATGCCGTCAATGCGAACAAGAGGTGACCGAGACGTGTAACCAATGGCAACCCATACCATCACGCCGGGTGACACGCCAGTATGGAGGTGACGAATACACGCTTCCAATGTACTTTCACCGCGATGTCGCCAAACACGGAGGCGACCATAATGATGCTGTAAACAGAACCTGGATTCATCCAAAAAAATGACGTTTTGCCATTCGTGCACCCAGGTTCGTCGTCGAGTACACCATCGCAGGCGCTTCTGTCTGTGATGCAGCGTCCAGGGTAACCGAAGCTATGGTCTCCGAGCTGATAGTCCATGCTGCTGCAGATGGATGTTGTCTTGCAAACGTCCCCATCTGTTGACTCAGGGATCGAGATGTGGCTGCACGATTCGTTACAACCATGCGGTTAAGATACCTGTCATCTCGACTGCTAGTGATACGAGGCCGTAGGGATTCAGCACGGCGCTCCATATTACCCTCCTGAACCCACCGATTCCATATTCTGCTAACAGTCATTGGATCTCGACCAACGCGAGCAGCAATGTCGTGATACGACAAACCGGAATCGCGATAGGCTACAATCCGACCTTTATCAAAGTCGGAAACGCGATGGTACGCATTTCTCCTCCTTACTCGAGGCATCGCAACAGCGTTTCACCAGGCAACGCCGGTCAACTGCTGTTTGTATCTGAGAAATCGGTTGGAAACTTTCCTCATATCAGCACGTTGTATGTGTTGCCACCGGCGCCAACCTTGCGTGAATGCTCTGAATAGCTAATCATTTGCATATCACAGCATCTTGTTCCTGTCGGTTAAATTTCGCGTCTGGAGCTCGTCCTCTTCGTGGTGTAGCAATTTTAATGGCCAGTAGTGTACCTCTCTTAGATGAAGAGCTTGGCACGGGAAAGGAACTCGTGGCGGGCCGCGTCAAACCAATCAGAAGACTGTTGGTCTCAACGGGAAGAGTAGTATGAACAGTGCACAGAGACCGGCGCCGGGACACGAACCCCGCTCACGCGTCCCCCCGCCCCCACCACCGGCCGCTCCAGGCACATCGGGCGATTCCGCGGGCGCGTGATTGGCCGGTGGCGGAAAGCGGAGAGCGGACCAGCAGAGATATCAGCCCGCGACCGACGATATCCCGCCTCCTATGACGATCTTCGACGACTAAGTCGAAGAGAAAATCCCAATACCCAATCCCTAATCCAGTTCCTTCCCATATATCACCAATCATCTCGCCTACCTCTGGCAAGTACCAGACACACTCACAACAATTCATCACTTATCACAGACACCAAAAATATATAGAAAGATCACACACACATGTACACAGGGGAGTAAAAGCCAAAAGGCTGCAAACTCCCCCTCACACTTCCCCAAAGAGGGGAAAGTATTAGATGAAAGCAGGCAGGACGATATCCCGCCACTTCGCCTGAAGATGACGGAGACGCATCCCATCGAAACATTGCTACAAGACGACGCTAGTAGGCTGACAACCCGTGAAGACTTCATATATGAAAATCGCCGAGAAAGCCTGCACTCAAACAACGCAGCGCTTTGGCAGGCAAGATTCTGTCACTGGCTGTCAGCCCTTGGCTTTACAGACTGCTCTTAATGGATAAACTGCACTCCTCCCGAACAGGCCATGAAGTCCCAACGGTACCGACAGGCCGCCGTGCCATCCTCAGTCCACAGGCGTCACCGAAAGCCGACATGGAGGGACATGTGGTCAGCATACCGCTCTCCCGGCCGTATGTCATTTTCCGAGACCGGAGCCGCTACTTCACAATCAAGCAGCTCCTCAGTTTGCCTCACAAGGGCTGAGTGCACCCTGCTTGCCAACAGCGCTCGGCAGACTGGATGGTCACTCATCTACGTGCTAGCCCAGCCCGACAGCGCTTAACTTCGTTAATCTGACGAGTACCGGTGTTACCACTGCGGCAAGGCCGTTGGCTCTTAATGGGGAAACGAGCGGTAAACCGTTACACGTTTCATGTTCTTGACGTCGTGGATATCCATATGGTTTTTGTAATGAGCTGCTAAGTTAGTGTCTCTTCTGCCTATACCGAAATATGGACGGAAACGCTAGAGCTTATACACGGCGTATTTCTCCTAAGGGTCGTCCGACGCCTTTTGTGTAGTGTTTCAGCAAATATTTGCAATTTCGGTCTTGCACTGTGTAACTGGATTCAGAGCGGACAGACAGTACTCATAACATTTTTTATGCACCGTCCAGTGTTGACTGGAAGCGCCGGTTTGTTTCCCATTACAAACAAAATTACTTTTTAAAATCGAATTTTACGTGCCCATGCGACAGAGCGGTCTGAGATTAGTATAGTGCCATATTTATGTTATTGATACGTGTTAACAGGGACAATGAAACTCGAAAAACTCGGAGAATAGGCAGTACTGCAACGGCGAGAGCAATATCCGGGCAGCGTCGACTGCTACCGTCAAACAGGCAGCGCTGCTCAGTCGCTGCTGGATTGCTCTTTATTCTTCTTGTTTTACTGTCCCTGTTAACTCATGGAGGTAAATTGAATATCTGACTAGACTAATTTGAGAGCATATTATGGAATGGGCTCGTAAAATTCACATTAAAAAAAAATTTGATTTGTAATGGGAAACAAACCGGCAGCTTCTGTTGAAATTGGGCGTAGCTTGAAAGACGCGACGAGCTTTAATTGTCTGGACTGACTCGATCTAAGCAATGCAAACCCGAAACTGCAAATATCTGCCGAAACGCTAGGAAAATAATATGCCTGACGACTCTTAGGAGAGACACCTGGTATATAAAGTGGGATTCGAAACTGCAAATATCTGCCGAAACGCTAGTAAAATAATATGCCTGACGACTCTTAGGAGAGACACCTGGTATATAAAGGGGGATTCAAAAGTCATGAGCTATAAGCAATTCTTCATCTTCGAAACTGTGAAACGAGTATCTTCTACCACAAGCCCTATGCTTTCCTTATTTTCAGACACGGCAGTATGGGCCAAAACAAGTAAAAAGTGTCCAGTAAAAATGTATATCTCATAGAGTCCATGTTTACTAAACTTTTTGTTTTTTTGCTGTCACCACTGAAAGTTTGTGGGTGCAGTTCTGGGTTCTGCTTCACCTTATTTTGTCTTATGGGACCTGTCGTTTGAATCAACTTGTATATCGATTTCATTTTCACTTGTCCAAACTATTAACTGTTACACATCATTCACATATTGAATAACTTGTTATTTGTGTGATAAGATACTTTAACATTATCTAGTGTGGATGAGTCACCTACTTTGTGTGACGCTTTCCTAAGAACTAGTACATTTCTTTGAGAGTTCGACGACGAAGATTATCTCAACGTACTTCATTTACTTCGGCAAGCGTGGTTGTTATTTATGGATGATTACCACTATAGAGGACTGCAGATCTTAACATGCTAATTTCGTTTCATGAACTGGTAGAGTGGATTCCATGGCACAAAATTACAGCTATATGGAAAATGCCATTTCATGATATTTCAGGTGTTGGACTGCGTTGTTTGTGGCACCACCGATAACCTGAAAGGTTTAGTTATTGTTGTAGTGAGAGATAAACCTGTCACAACAATTTTATTAAAAGTTAAAGAGTCAATTTCGTCCTCGAGGCAATTTTATTCACTGATAAATAAGAACATTTGCAGGCAAGATCGTGTGTCGAAATATTTTTATTTGCGCGATGACCACTTTCGACGGATAGCTGTCATATTCCGATCTACAGTATACCAGGACAGAAACATTATTATAAGAATCTGCACAGCAGTACAACCAGTATATATGCGGAAAACATAATAACCAGGTCACAATATTTTTAGATTCCTTCTGGAAATAATATTACTGTGCATAAATCGCACAACCATAAACGGAGCACACATGACTGGTACGTTACATGAAACAGAATAAATAAAACCTCCACTGCACCAACAGTGTGCCCCGTAGCTACAGCCTATTAGGAAAGACTGAGCGAGCATGCAGCGGAAGCGTCGATGGGCGTTTACTCGCCAGGTCAACAGGTAGTGTGAGTAAGCCCTACATCGTTTACTAAATAGTCTTTGAAACTCAGCATTGTGCTCCCTAGAAATATTGACATAGAAATGGATATTAGATAACGGAAAAATTATCCAACAGTCTACGCGAAAACGACAGTACATAATACCACAACATACGGCTTAAACTGTGGGGTTAAATGAGCCACAAACACAATTATATCGTACACTGCTACATATACAGCTTATTTACACATGAAGGTGAATTTTCTTGTTGAAGGTACCAGTACAACAGACCTAGTTCCTTCAAATACAGGATCATTCACAAACTATACCAACGACATTGTAATGCAGGCTGTCGAACACTAAATGGCTCTGAGCAGTATGGGACTTAACATCTGAGGTCATCAGTTCCCCAGAACTCAGAACTACTTAAACCTAACTAACCTAAGGACATCACACACATCCATGCCTGAGGCAGGATTCGAACCTGCGACCGTAGCGGTCGCGAGGTTCCAGACTGAAGCGCATAGAACCGCACGGCCACACTGGTCGGCGTCGAACGTCAGCAGTTGGCTGAGGAGATACAATCCAGACTACGTCAGGACACTGATAGTAAAAATAAAAACATAATATGCTGCAAGACTATAAGCTGCTAGTATGAAGCAGCGATGGGCGAGATGCTGCAGATGTGAGAGGACTGATTGTGACCTATGGACTATCGAAACAAGAACATACTTAACAAGTAATGTAAAACGTAGGTTGGATATTTTCATACATCAGTTTCGTAAGCATTGTACAACCACAATTATTTAAGACTATCTGGGTGTAAGGCAATAGCTCTAAATTATCAGACACATCAACATATACACTCCTGGAAATGGAAAAAAGAACACATTGACACCGGTGTGTCAGACCCACCATACTTGCTCCGGACACTGCGAGAGGGCTGTACAAGCAATGATCACACGCACGGCACAGCGGACACACCAGGAACCGCGGTGTTGGTCGTCGAATGGCGCTAGCTGCGCAGCATTTCTGTACCGCCGCCGTCAGTGTCAGCCAGTTTGCCGTGGCATACGGAGCTCCATCGCAGTCTTTAACACTGGTAGCATGCCGCGACAGCGTGGACGTGAACCGTATGTGCAATTGACGGACTTTGAGCGAGGGGGTATAGTGGGCATGCGGGAGGCCGGGTGGACGTACCGCCGAATTGCTCAACACGTGGGGCGTGAGGTCTCCACAGTACATCGATGTTGTCGCCAGTGGTCGGCGGAAGGTGCACGTGCCCGTCGACCTGGGACCGGACCGCAGCGACGCACGGATGCACGCCAAGACCGTAGGATCCTACGCAGTGCCGTAGGGGACCGCACCGCCATTTCCCAGCAAATTAGGGACACTGTTGCTCCTGGGGTATCGGCGAGGACCATTCGCAACCGTGTCCATGAAGCTGGGCTACGGTCCCGCACACCGTTAGGCCGTCTTCCGTTCACGCCCCAACATCGTGCAGCCCGCCTCCAGTGGTGTCGCGACAGGCGTGAATGGAGGGACGAATGGAGACGTGTCGTCTTCAGCGATGAGAGTCGCTTCTGCCTTATTGCCAATGATGGTCGTATGCGTGTTTGGCGCCGTGCAGGTGAGCGCCACAATCAGGACTGCATACGACCGAGGCACACAGGGCCAACACCCGGCATCATGGTGTGGGGAGCGATCTCCTACACTGGCCGTACACCACTGGTGATCGTCGAGGGGACACTGAATAGTGCACGGTACATCCAAACCGTCATCGAACCCATCGTTCTACCATTCCTAGACCGGCAAGGGAACTTGCTGTTCCAACAGGACAATGCACGTCCGCATGTATCCCGTGCCACCCAACGTGCTCTAGAAGGTGTAAGTCAACTACCCTGGCCAGCAAGATCTCTGGATCTGTCCCCCATTGAGCATGTTTGGGACTGGATGAAGCGTCGTCTCACGCTGTCTGCACGTCCAGCACGAACGCTGGTCTAACTGAGGCGCCAGGTGGAAATGGCATGGCAAGCCGTTCCACAGGACTACATCCAGCATCTCTACGATCGTGTCCATGGGAGAATAGCAGCCTGCATTGCTGCGAAAGGTGGATATACACTGTACTAGTGCCGACATTGTGCATGCTCTGTTGCCTGTGTCTATGTGCCTGTGGTTCTGTCAGTGTGATCATGTGATGTATCTGACCCCAGGAATGTCAATAAAGTTTCCCCTTCCTGGGACAATGAATTCACGGTGTTCTTATTTCAATTTCCAGGAGTGTAGATGTGACTCTTGCGAAAATGAGGTATGCAGTATGTTATCCTTTCGTTGCTTATTCAGTCTTTTTCTCGTGGTCGCCTCCCCCTTGGCTATCCCACCTCGCAGATCCGGAAAGGAGACTGAACCGGATCCTTTCCTAATTACGTTTCCAATTACAGGCCCCATGTCCTATGGATCACATTATACACATTTAATGCACTGGTTTCCTTTGCCTTCTGCTACCTCATGTCACTGATTGTTGCTGATTCTTCGCCCAAAAGGAAAGAGGGTGCCCCCATCTTCTGTCTGCTCGTTGACTTCTTATGCCGGAAGGATTCGTCTGCCATTGCTGATGATTTTTATTCAAGGCTCAAGCAGTTTTTTACCCTAGACTATGCTCTACAAAACAACTTAAAGTAGTAAGAAACCTGTTCTTAATGCTGGGGCCAAAGTGGCCTTGGTTATAACACCGAAAATGAACTGGAACTTATAGCAACATCCCCAGCACACTCAGGCGTGGGGTTTGTGCAGGTCTTGTAATGCTATGACCAACTCCGGGTTAGCACGGCTGTCAGTCGTGTAAATAAGTAGTTGAGTGAGTAACCGCTGACTAGAAAGATGTTTCATGTCTATGAAGTACCTATTACAGCAATCGCAAACACTGTTTAGATTCAAGCTGTAGACAGACAGTCTTGAATTAAATGCGATTAGAATATTCCCACAAATCATCTAAAGAACACTAAAGCTATTTTCATTTGAGTTTTGGCGAACGAGTTTAAATAATGCTTAGGAAATTTGGGTGTTAGGAAGTGATGTGTATTTTGTGAATCAAAACCATATATTGCTACAATGGTTTCGGATCACGTATCCATAAACGTATAAACGTACTTGCAACTAATCTTCGGCCTCTTGGCCATCAGTTCACAAGCAGTCTTCAAACATTTTTATCATCCAACGATATAGAAAGGTATAAAACAAAAAATAAATGGTTCAAATGGCTCTGAGCACTATGGGACTTAACATCTATGGTCATCAGTCCACTAGAACTTAGAACTACTTAAACCTAACTAACATAAGGACACCACACAACACCCAGCCATCACGAGGCAAAGAAAATCCCTGACCCCGCCGGGAATCGAACCCGGGAACCCGGGCGCGGGAAGCGAGAACGCTACCGCACGACCGCGAGTTGCGGAACTGTACCAGTTCATCGACAATGAAAACATGACGATATAGCTCCCTACTCTGCTCCTCTGAGCCTCTTCCTAACTGAAATGCCAGGGGAAAATCAAAGCACAATTACCTGGCGGTATTCCCACATGATATTCAGCAGGATTTGGAGTTCTCAGCCTATAAACGTATGTCACTACGTACCTCCTGCGTGTGTGTGTCTGAACACTACTGCATCTCTAAGTACGGCTGTAATATCCAAATCTGGTTCTTGTGCACTGTTCTCATGTTCTGTCTAGATGGTACGTAGTGCCTTCACAAATATTCAGTTCCCTATCCGCAGCTTTTGAAGAATGCGTACAGGGCATACAAAAGAGCATTTTATTACTAATTTGGATACTTGTTCATTAATAGTGATTGAACTGGGAATATCCCAATCGTGCGAGGTCATCAACATTGGTACTAAAAGAAATCCGATAGGTTTTGGGTATATGATAAATCGCACAAATCTAAGGGCTGTCAATTCGACTAAATACCTAGGAATTACAATTACGAGCAATTCAAACTGGCAAGACCACATAGATAATATTGTGGGGAAGGCGAAACAAAGATTGCGCTTTGATGGCAGAACACTTGGGAGATACGATAAATCCGCTAAAGAGACCGCCTACATTACACTTGTGCGTCCTCTGCTGGAATATTTCTGCGCGGTATGGGATCCTTACCAGGTAGGATTGACGGAGGACATCGAAAAAATGCAAACAAGGGGAGCTCGTTTCGTGTTATCGAGCAATAGGGGTGAGAGTGTGACTGATATGATACGCGGGTTGGGGTGGCAGTCACTGAAACAAAGGCGGTTTTCTTTGCGGCGAGATCTACTTACGAAATTTCAATCACCAACTTTCTCTTACGAACGCGAAAATATTTTGTTGGCACCTACTTAAGTAGAGAGCAATGATCATCATAATAAAATAAAAGAAATCAGAGATCGAACGGAAAGATTTAGATGTTCCTTTTTCCCACACGCCATTCGAGAGTGGACTGGTAGAGAAGGAGTATGAAAATGGTTTGATGAATCCTCTGGCAGGCACTTGAGTGTGAATTGCAGAGTAACACTGTAGATGTAGATGTAGATGTATGGCAACAGCGATTCATCATTTCTTATTACGTTACCAGTAGGAGTTTTATAGCACACTGCCTCGTTCCAGTATACTGTGGTTGTAAAAACTGTTTTACGACTGAATCTGCATTTTATTAAGCGACCTAAACTCCGTACCAGGGCATAACTTAAATTGAAGTATACTCTTAATTGCCAAAACGAACTGTAGCATAACATTTCCAGTGTTGTGGTGACATATGTGAAGTACGTGTAGCGACAAACAAACGATTACAATTTCAGAAAAACTGGATGATTTATACAAAGGGAAGTACGTCGCAAATGGAGCAAGCCAATAACGGGTTGATTAACATCTGCCCCTTATGCAAGCGACTGTTCGGCTTGACATAAGTTGACAAAGTTGTTGGAAGTGCTCCTGAGGGACATCGTGCGAAATTCTGATCAAAATATCGAGATGGTAATAGGATCCTGCTTATAGTGCTCCGAACGCTGTCAATTGGTGAGAGATCGAGCGACCCTGCTGGCATGTAGGTTTTGACAAGGACGAAGAAAAGCAGTAGAAACCCTCGTGTCCTCTCGCCGCGTGCGGGTGGACATTATCTTGCTGAAATGTAAGCTCAGGGTAGCTTGATATGAAGTGCAACAAAACGTGTCGTACAATGTAGTCGACATACCGTTGCGCTATAAGGAAGCAGCGGATGACAACCAGAGAGGTCTTGCTGTGGAAAGAAATCGCACCCTAGGCCATCATTCTCGGTTGTCGGGCGACACTCAGACTGGTAACCTTCCGCTGTCCACGGCTTCTCCAGACATGGCCATGGGGACTCAGATCGAAGCGGGGCTCATCACTGTAGACAGTTCTGCTCCAGTCACTGAGATTCCAGTCCGAAGACGTGTCTGGGGATGCCCCGGACAGTTTGAGGTTCGATGCAAGATGTAGTTTACAATGAAGTATATGGGTGTAGAGGTGTTGATAGGAAATTAAACATATTCTATACGAAATTTATGGCAACTTGTGAAATTACTCCCTAAAAAAATTGTTAGCGAAGCAAGTGAAAACCACAGTTAACTGGAGGATTCATAATATTTTTCATGCATAAAAGAGAAGAAGAAGTCGTCAGTCTGGTTTGATGCTCTTCTGCGCTAATGTCTTCATCCCATCCTAGGTCTCCGGCCGCGGTGGTCTAGCGGTTCTAGGCGCTCAGTCCGGAACCGCGCGGCTGCTACGGTCGCAGGTTCGAATCCTGCCTCGGGCATGGATGTGTGTGATGTCCTTAGGTTAGTTCGGTTTAAGTAGTTCTAAGTTCTAGGGGACTGATGACCACAGATGTTAAGTCCCATAGTGCTCAGAGCCATTTGAACCATTTGAACCATCCTAGGTCTATAAAGTTAGACAACATTTTCTATGATGTGCGACGATCTAGTGCTATATTTAGGTTAAAATTAACAGTCGAGACGGCAGTAATATTTGTTTATTTATCGGCTTCGTCTTATGTTAAAGCCATCTTCACAATATTTGCCCCGTATGGCTGGTTCTGGCGGCTCCTCGGTTTTCTAGTGATACCACTGTCGTTAATTATTTGTTGGATGTATTATAGTCTCTGTCTACTCTTACAGCTTTACTACCTACACTTCCCTCCAGTACCAATGACGTTATTCCCTGATATCTTAACACACGTCATATCATCCTGTCCCTTTTTGTCAGTATTTTCCAAATGTTCCTTTCTTCGCCGGTTCGTCGGAGAACCTCATTACTCCTGTTTTTATCAGTCCACCTTATTTTCAGTGTTCGTCTGTAGCACCACGTCTCAAATGCTTCCATTCACATCTGTTCCAGTTGTGCCACTATGCCTGATTCACTACCATAGAATGCTGCGCTCCAAACGTGCGCTGTTTGATATAAAATCCGGCTGGCGGCTGGCCGCGACAGAGTCTAACTCCGCGCCCATCGTGACATGCGACAAATAACATGGCCATGCAGAAAATACTGTAAGTCTGGCTATCTGCACAAACTGATAACACGGGCTCTGCCCGTTAGACATCAAAATACGTGAACAAGCGGCATGGTATTGGGCTAAAAAAGGGAATGGGGAAAAAATAACAGATATCATGGGTGTGAGAGTAGAGGATAAGAGGGAAATAAGAAACAGAGGGGAGGAATTGTGGCAGAGGATTTGGGAGGAAGATGAAACGGGGAGAAGAACATTCCAGTTTCTAACTGATGTTAAAGAACGCGGGACCATGAAACATTTTGAACGCACACGAGGACTCATCCACTTTCTCACTGGTCATGGACATATTTATGTCGGTTTGGGAAAGGGGCAACCCCCGAGTGTGACTGTGGCGCGGCGGAGGGAACTCCTGATCATGTGGTTTTCGAGTGCCCTCTCTTCAACGACGTGGCGATGACACTCAGAGACAGACTTCCAAACAACGAGTCTTAATAGAATACCTGAGGGATCAAGAATAGACACCGAATTCTTTAAGCAACCGATTACGACCTGATCCCAATCCCATACCGTCTGTGCGTGGAATGGCCGACTCCCATTTGTTGGAAACCGCCACGTATGGGATTAGGGGGGTGGGATCAATCACACCGATCACGACAAGCACCAACTATGACGTAGGTTAAGCTAGTAGTAGTAGGACGTAGTTTAGAATACTAACACAGGAAACTGCAGCGATTAGTAACCTTGGCCGGCCCGGTGGCAGGGGCATGCTCCCCGGGGTTAGCTCGAGGAGCCTGGCCACTCCAAGTAGGTTTGTATTTACTGGCACACCTGTGACGCTGCAGTTAGTAGTCATTTCTAGGTTAGAAGTAGGTAAAAACTAAACCACCCATTGTTGTTGTAGGAATCTAACACTACCTTAGGAATTTAAATAGTAGCTCACTAACAAAAAAATTGTAATCTAAGCTGCAAAAAAACTTAGTCTTATGTAACAATTAATGGTCCACTAATCATGTTAGGAGGTGGCCCACATATGTATAATTATTATTGTATTATTGTTATGTCAATAAAGAATTTTTTTTTTAAACTGGTAACACTGTAGGCTGAGACTGTTCTTGCAGGGAATCTTCTGTTCGAGCTGTTACGGTAAGTCATCGAACAAGGTCTAGCAGTAAACCGCGCGTCGTCTGAATGTTACGTCTCGATGATGAAACGGCTTGTTGCCAAAATATTTACGGCGCCTTTCGTCTGACAGCTGACGTCCTGAGTGAAATGGCAGCACAGGTAGAGTGTTTTTCACTTTCTGACACACCAGTAATAACAGTGCCGCCCAATAATCTTTTCGCGAAAGATATGTTGGCAGATTGTGTGTCTCTCAACGCCACACACGCCAGGGCTCTCTAGGGCCCGTTTGCTGGCACCTGCTAGCGACCGCAGGGGCGATGCTGTGCTCTCAGGCCCTTTGTCGAAAGTGTAAGATACCGCTAATCTCTCTTGATAGTATAAGATGCTTTGCTGTTGTTGGGTGATGCTCCACAAAAAAATGTCTAATAGTATAACAAGCAGTTGGGTTGAATTATACTCAACATAAGGAATGTGAAATGTGGTAGTTCAAAAATGGATTTAAAACAGTCTCGAACGCAAGAAAAAACTTTATTTACAATGGTTGCCGATTTCGGTCCCAATGTGAGTATCTTCATGTCATTTATAGCATGGTGGTCGGTGGCAGCGGTGAACGGAGCAGGAGTGACGACTCCACGAACGTGAGCAGTTTGCGTTCGTGCTTTCATAACACCTTCTCCGTTCACTGCCACCACCTGCCATCACTGTGTAAATGGTCTGAAGTTTGTCACATTCTGACCGAAACCGGTAACCGTTGTATATAAATGTCTCATTGCTCTCGAAAATATTTTTAATACATTTTTAACTTTTAACTTCCAAAAATTATTAAAATACGGTGCTCGATAGATCAAACCATGCTGCAAGTAGAAATCAAACCAAGTCATCTTCCCGAGATATCTTGCATATTTTCACTTACGAATATCTTCCAACATATTTCTTTGGTAATTCATCACTTGAACGCGCAAAAGCGACCGCTTAGAATAATGTGTGATGGTTGTCTACAGTCGTCCTGTCTGCGCCCCTTCAATCTTCTTTTCTTTGTACCTTTGTCCCGCTGCGGCGCAGGGTCGGTAGTGCTATGAAGTGAGTAGTCTTGGTTAGTTTAAGAGGTGACCGTGTGCCCTTCCTGTTGCCACCCTGTTTCAACCCCCTCCTCTCCCCCCCCCCCCCCAACTGCCCTGCCCACCACGCTGGGATGGAATATGTGTACCAAAATTATCTCTGTGTGGTGTTATGAATGTGAAAGTGAGCGACAGTTTTCTAAATATTTGAGAATCGTGTAACTGAGGTGGAATGTGAATACCAACCAGGTTTTCACCTAGTGGAATGTGGGAAACAGTCTAAAAACCACATACAGATTGGTTGGTATAACGACCCTCGTTGTTAATCCGGCGGGCGTATTGGATCCGGGGCTGGCGCACTTTCCCGTCCCAGAAGAGGCATTTCATCACGCGCGGCTATCCAGGCAAAAATGACTTCAGCATTATTTTGTTTAGTCCTTCAAAATTTATGCTTTGACAAGTGAACTAAGTCACTAATAATTGGTCACTTTGGTAAGAGCAATAAAGTAACACTAAAAGAAAAAAAAAGTGTTATCATAGCTGTCAGTGATTCAGAAAAGTGTTCAATGCACATCCAAAAAAATATTTGATCTCTCAAAAAATGGCTCTGAGCACTATGGGACTCAACTGCTGAGGTCATTAGTCCCCTAGAACTTAGAACTAGTTAAACCTAACTAACCTAAGGACATCACAAACATCCATGCCCGAGGCAGGATTCGAACCTGCGACCGTAGCGGTCTTGCGGTTCCAGACTGCAGCGCCTTTAACCGCACGGCCACTTCGGCCGGCATTTGATCTCTGCCCAATAACACAAACAAAGCAAATTTTTATTATTAACTGTAACTGTGTCTATTCTATAGACGACTTTTATTCAAAACTAGTGCATGTGTTATGCAGGAGACAAAGTTGTTTGTTTTAGGTGGGTAGTTTCAGTATATTTCACCAGCAACTGGAGTCTTGTTAAAGACTGAAGACATTAAGCCCAACAAGTCGCTGCTATTTATTAGTCGCTGAATGACCAGTACGTGGGTATATACATGAAAAAATCTTGCCCATGCAGTTTGTAGCCAAACACACTCTTCATTACCAATTCGACAATTTATTGATGTCTCAGCACGTGTCCTATCAAACGATCTCTTCTTATAGTCAAATCGTGTCATAAATTTCTTTCCTCCCCTTTCGATTCAGTACCTCCTCAGCTGCCTTTAGAACTACCCGTAATCTTTAGACTACCCCTTTTGCACAAGATTTCTGAAGCTCCAATTATTTTCTTGTCTAAACTGTTCATCATCCAAGTTTCATTTCCGTGCGCAGCTACACTCCAGACAAATAGACATGGAAAATATTTTCTAGCATTTAAGTATCTGTTCGGTGTTAACAGGCCTTTTCAAAAATGCTTTTTCTTCCTATTGCCAATCAAAATTTATACTATCTCTATTTTGGCCTCCATGCTGTGAATTACGCGTGTTACACTGCAGTATAACAATACAACTATACTACACACAATACGTCAGGAAATTCTAAAGTTATTCGAATCAAAAATGAGATCTACACTATGTGATCAAAAGTATCCGGACACCTGGCTGAAAATAACTTACAAGTTTGTGGCACCCTCCATTGGTAATACTGTAATTCAATATGGTGTTGGCCCACCCTTAGCCTTGATGACAGCTTCCACTCTCGGAGGCATAAGTTCAATCAGGTGCTGGAAGGTTTCTTAGGGAATGGCAGCTTTCACGGAGTGCTGCACTGAGGAGAGGTATCGATGTTGGTCGGTGAGGCCTGGCACAAAGTCGGTGTTCCAAAACATCTCAGAGGTGTTCTATAAGATTCAGGTCAGGACTCTGCACGCCAGACCATTTCAGGGATGTTATTGTCGTGTAACCACTCCGCACATTACGAACAGGTGCTCGATCGTGTTCAAAGATGCAGTCACCATCCGCGGATTTCTCTTGAACAGAGGAAAGCAAGAAGGTGTTTATAACATCAATGTAGGCCTGTGCTGTGATAGCTCTACGCAAAACAACAAGGGGTGCAAGGTCCCTCCATGAAAAATACGACCACACCATAATACCACCGCCTCCGAATTTTGGCGTTACACACGCTAGTAGATGACGTCCGCCGGGCATTCGCCATACCCACACCCTGCCATCGGATGGCCACATTGTGTACCGTGATTCGTCACTCCACGCAACGGTTTTTCACTGTTCAATCGTCCAATGTTTACGCTGCTTACACCAAGCGAGGCGTCGTTTCGCATGATGTGTGGCTTATGACCAGCCCCTCGACCATGAAATCCCAGTTTTCTCACCTCCCACCGAACTGTCATAGTACTTGCAGTGGATCCAGATGCAGTTTTGAATTCCTGTGAGACGGTCTGGATAGATGTCTGCCTATTACTCATAACGACCCACTTCAACTGTCGGCGGTCTCGGTCAAGAGACGAGGTCGGACTGTACGCTTTCGTCTGTACGTGTACCTTCACGTTTCCACTTAGTTATCACATAAGAAACAGTGGACCTAGAGATGTTTAGGAGTGTGGAAATCTCGCTAACATACGTGTGATACAAGTGTCACCCAATCACCTGACCGCGTTCAAAGTCCGGAAGTTCTGCGGAACGCCCCATTCTGCTCTCTCACAATGTCTCATGACTGCTGAGATCGCTGATATGGAGAACCTGGCAGTAGATGGCAAAACGATGCACCTAGTATAAAAAACGGATGCTTTTGATCACATAGTGTAAATTCACCCTGTGGAGACGACTAGTTTCGACCGATCATAGCTGCCAATGGATAAATGCAATTAACGTGTGAGTTTTACGGTGATGCTTCGTGAACTCAAATGGAAATCCCTGGAGAGAAGGCGACGTTCTCATCACGAAACCCTGTTGAGAAAATTTCCAGTAGCGGTATTCGAAGATGACTGCAAAATGATTCTACTTCCACCATTGCAAATTTCGTGGAAGGACCACGATGAAAGAGAAGTTAGGGCTCATATGGAGGCGTACAGACGGTCGTTTTCCCTCGATCTGTTTGCGAGTGAAACAGGGAAGGATAAGGCTAGTAGAGGTTGAAGGTTCCCTCTGCCAAGCGCCTTACGGTGGCCTGCGCTACACGTATGTAGATGTAGGTGTAAATGAATGTTTTCTGGGAAGGGACTATCACTTGTCGATTGAATTGTCCGCCGTTGGTGACGGGTCTGCGAATTGGCAATATACGGCGATTTGAAAGCCAGTTCGTATCTTGACCACACTGTGGCGTTTATATTCTCTTTGCCCAGCTGCGCGCTACATCACTGACAATGGCACTAAATACGGCTACCACTGGTGCTCCAGAGTGGCCCCCGGAGACTGGCTGCGGTTTCCGGCGTCCTCGCTGTTGGCTACTGTTCTGGGAGGATGCGGGGTTACAATCTGATATATTGCATCAATTAATGGCGACGGCGCGCCATTGGCCAGCCGAATTGATTGCCTCCAGTATCAGCTAATAAACACGCGGGCTAATTATTGAGCGAGTCCGTGCGCGACGTAATGTCTCATTTAGCAAATACACAGCATGACTCTAGGGCCAATCAGCTATCTGCGATGTACCATTGAGCAGTGTCCGGCTGACTGTCTTTTCCTTTCCGACCTAGGCCAACGTCACAGTTTCTCAACACTTGTTCATACATTGTTTGCTCCGCAAGAGAATGGACATTTACAAATTTCTGAGATATGTTACGATGTACAGGTAATAATTTTTCCAGCGTTTCTTCTAAACTTATTCTAACATTAGTCGTGAAATCTGTTAAGTTAACAATAAGGAAGCTCTAACGTAAGAACTTGAGTGTATACCACTATCTGCTCTGGTAAGTGGAAATGAAATCTACAGTAAAGGTGAAGGACAGCCTTGAAATGAAGTAGCACAGTTTAAACCACATATATCAATAACCTCTTACAATATCGTGATACCACAAAAACAACAGACTGCGTACAGTATACAGCCTGTCAAAAATTGATGTACTAAAGTTGTACATTTGTCTTCATGCCTCACGTCAGATTCATTTCTTCTACAATTGCATGGGTTAACTTTATTTTGAACGATGTCACTGTGCCAAAATTTTCTTTCTATGCAGATCTACAACCTTTCAGACGGTAAATATCATAAAAATGGATGTTTATGCACGTGTTGTTCCACATTATCTCCTGAACTAATCGATCGAGTTCAGCCAAACTTCGTACACACATCCCTTACTACCAGGCAACATTGTTGGGATAGGGCCCACCTACTTTTCATAGATGAGGAGATATGCGTGAAAAACTGCCGCATCACGCATGACTCTTAAATTTATGACTTCTTTGCTACTAATTCCACCCGCAACATATTTTGCAGACAGTATCGACATATGCTGCCGGATATGCCTACAAAATTACGTCATTGTATGGCATACAGATTAGGAGATGTGATATCATAACCACTGAAATGCGTGAAAAACTGCCACATCATGCATGAAGTTTTAATAGATTTCTTCTTTATTACTAAGTCATCCTACAGTCGAGTCACCTTAGGGAAATCCCTAGTACTTGGCAGCGTTTTTGACAGCTTTCAACTTCGAAGCGCAAACCGCTGTGGCCGAAAACAATAGCCGTCTGTAAAGCTATGAAGAAGAGGTCCCTTAGAGATGTTTACAAGAAATGTGGGTATTCTACTTGTACATTTGTATGTTATGCAGATTTTTCCATACAACTGTTTAACAATTTCAGAAGCGTTTCCACGAATAGATGGCAATGAAATTTTCTCGATGTTACGTTACAAGCACAGTTCGTCTTTCTCGTTTACAATAGAAAATTGGCAAAATGATTCCCCAGGCAGTGTTGGGTTTGGCAGATAGTACTTTTAAAAGAAAACAGAGACCGTTGTAGACAAAACATAAGTTCCGGTTTTAACTAGAGCATCGCATGTTGTGCATTCATAAGCAGAACCTGCGTTAGGCATTAAGATTAATACTACACATCAACGATTAAACCCGGGAACATTTATGATAATCCGACCCGGACTATTCTTTGGTCAGTATTCAGAAATTTGTTGAACTAGTTACAGATTTGTACCACTTCTAATTGAAAGAACTTCAGAAAATCTATTTAGCAAGTGATTGTCTAAAATAATATATCGAATTACTTAAAACGTAACATTAGAATATGAATATAAAATAACTAAAAGTTTAGTACACCTTCAATATCAGATGACTGAGAGTAAGTAATGGTCAATTAAACCTGAAAATAGTACATGTTCAACTGTCCCCTATCCTTCAGTACCTGATGCCTGTTTCGTCTTCTTTTATCTGTGGTTCTTCCTTCGCGTTTCCACTTCACAGTTACCTCAGCAACTGTCGACGTTGGCAGCTGTAGAATGGTTTAAATGTCCCTGATGAATTTACTACTCAGATGAAATGCAATGAGTAGTAAGTACTCTTTCAAGTTATAAAGCTCTCCTAGCCGATCTGTTATCCTGTCATACAACCCTACCGCGTATTATTGATTACCAAATTTGATTTAAACTTGCAGTAAATGTTACCCTGTGTGAGGATTTTTTTAAATTTGACCGTGTGTTACCCACCAGACAAAGGGAAACTAACGTGAATTTCGTAATGGTAGCAGTTAGTGGATACCACAAACACTAAAATTTTACAAGACGTTACAGTAACAAAGTTCTTGTAAATGAAAAATAAAACGGTCGCCAGCCTAATTAGGCATAATAATGTGGAAACATTATTTTTAATGAATCTATTTGTACCTTTGCAAAAGTAACTTTCATAAATACTTTCTTTGTAAAGTGGAATGAACACCTGTTACAACTAGACGAACTGCACAGTGAATAGCAGTAGTTACCAACAGCATATGTAACTATTCATAGAAACAAATAAAAAAAATTATATGGACTTTATCCCTATTGACCATAATCTTCACTTTTACCATTCACTACCTTAGCGCAGGAATTGTTCGCAAAAAGGCTTACTCAAGATTAAGTGACATCTGATAAGAATTAAAGTTTGGACAACACACATATACACATCATAAATGCAATAAAATAACACTGAACACATACCCTTTATGTATATATTCTTTTAAATGATTACTTCAGGTTCCTTTAGCTAGAAAACAACTATTCAGTTTGGGTTCTTCCTGATATAGTAGAATAAAAGGGGGGGGGGGCGGAAGGGGCACAAACTATACTTTCTTTATATATGCAAACTATTCATACCATTCAGTATCATTTTGCATTATGATAAATGCTGAATTACTGCCCCACTTAAGATCATTTATCTTGAAAAGTTTTAACATTATTTGAACTGACAATACTCTCTACAACTACAGAAATGACTTCAAGTAAAAGTTCAACTTCAATTAAACTTCAAGACCAAATGCTTTATAACTCCACTTGTGAAACAAGTGATTTTTACTGACAATTTTTATACTGCTGAACATTAAAATACTGATATTTGTAAAATGGAAGCAAACCGAAACACATTGGAGATTTTCGTGGATGCAATAATGTCTCCCTTTATATCACTGAAATTAATAATCTAACTACGCACTTCTATATGTTTTTGCATTCAGAACTAAGCATTGTTAAATAACACAGATGATTATCATTTTTTTTCACACACAGGGTACTCTGATATTGGCCATTATGAGTAGAGGACACTGATAGGTACCATGAAAGGAAACAATTCATGGTTCGAACACAAAGTGGCAGCTACCTGGTCTCTCCTTTAGCAGTAACATGGTCTATTTAGTTCTTCTTGGCGACGTGAATATCATGTTATAGCCATTTCCAATGCGAGAGCACCATTTTACAGCCACAGTTACACCTGAGGCCATTCCATCTCGGATTAGGTACTGGATGCCTCGCTCAGCACCTGCGCTGTTGACTCGTCGGCTGCTGGCTACCGACTCCTGACTGTGCTCTCTCGTTTGCCACCCAGATTGAGCACCAATTCCACCTTTCGGCGCGCGCCAGCGCACTTCCGTTGCGGAGGGAAAGTACTGCGTCTTTTTCATTATACAATGCAAGTTCCTAAGTATGAACCAGTTTTTTAAATTATTATTTCCTTTACATAAAGCACTCCGTCTTCAGGCCACGAGTGGCCTAATGGGACCATCCGACCGCCGTATCATCCTCAGTGGAGTATGTGGATAGAAGGGGCGTGGGGTCAGCACACCGCTCTCCCGGTCATTATGATGGTATTCTTGACCGAAGCCGCTACTATTCGGTCGAGTAGCTCCTCAACTAGCATCACGAGGCGGAGTGCACCCCGAAAAAATGGCAACAGCGCATGGCGGCCTGGATGGTCACCCATCAATTGCCGACCACGCCCGACAGCGCTTAACTTCGGTTATCTCACGGGAACAGGTGTATCCACTGCGGCAAGGCCGTTGCCTATGTCCTTTATATAAACAAACCTATTTTAGAAAGTCTCATTATTCAAATAGACAGTTATAATTCTACAAAACATATTTCGTAAAACTCTATTTCCTTACAGAAAATGAATGACATTAAGCATTAAAGAGAAAGCACTTTACAATTCACATCATTAATTGCACTGAACAACTACGCCGTATCGATCATGGTGTTACAGTCACTCCTGTCCAGTAACAACACAATTCACCCGTCCTCCTTTTTTTGTGCTGCTAAGTCCGCATCTCGTGACATCTAATGGTCAGTTCGCCATTACACGAGGGTGTCCGGATACTTTTAATCGGATGATGTAAACGCCAAGCTAGGCACAGTGCTGTTGACTGGTGACTGGCCTATGTTTTCAGATTATAAGTTACTAGTTCTAGTATAGAACTAAATCTACCGAAAATATACTGATTGAAAAAAATCTCAACACCACGAAGTAGTTGTTCGAGATAAACGAAAGTTGGTAGGCGTTTTTCTGGATCTGAAAGATGACGACTTTTCGTATTTCGTGCCTGCCGCATAAGAATGAGGCTATCAAGACGGATATCGGGTTTAAATACAGTGCCTTTGAGATTGAACGTAGTGAGCTGATGCTAGTCTAGAATGCCTTTCCAAGAAGACGAAGTCGTCATTATCAACAGCTCATGAGCTTGAGCGGCGTCGTGTAATAGGGCTACGAGAAGCTGGACGTTCCTTCCGCGATATTCCAGAGATACTTACCGTGAGTGCACCCACCGTACATGACTGCTGGAAGCGGTGGTCACAAGATGGTACTGCTGGAAGATCGGTCTCCGGACAGCCACGTGGCACTACCGGGAGGGAAGACCATCGTGTTCGGCGTGTGGCCGTGGCGCATCGTACCGCATTTGCAGAAGCAATCTGAGCAGCAGTTGGAACTACAGTGACATTTATTATTATTTATTCACTTGCTTGTTAACATTACAGAGTGACCCAACACCTTGGTAACTGTATTGGGTCGCTTGCTAGTAAATAATTTTCCGGATTTTAGTAATTTTCTTGTTTTCTGTATAATTAAAATGTTAATTAAAGAACAAAAAAACACACGAAACATGAATTACAAGCGGGAAAAAATTACTGAATTCATAATAAAAAAATAATACACGAAAGGAAAGATTTAGATAGCGAAAGAGATCCCTTTACCCACCTATTTCAAGTGGGAGGGTTCCGGTAAACATTTCGAGCCTTTCTCACCTGAATTAGCATAAGCTATTCTACTAAAGCTACTACTATACTTATGTATGTTGTGATATTAATTCTACGTGATCTGTGTGTAAGGTATGACAGTACTATTTGTTGCTACCATTCCTCCACTTAAGAGCGTCGTAGCCGGGAGAGGAACCTCGGGAGGTGACCTAGAGCCTCGCCTCCCCGAGGGGTGCTTCTTGTCTATGAATGTTGTGTACTTATGTATGTGTATTTACGTCTTACTCTACTGCATACTTGCGTTAATGCACAATTTCATAAAGTTGACGTGCTTTGCAGTTTGCATCTTACACATTTCACAAATTACACGTTTACCTGTTTGAAAAGCATGAGCCAAAGAACTAAATAATTACTTGTTTTACTTTCACAGTGGCACAACGAACTCATACAAATCGGTTACTCCAAGGACGGATCCAAGACAGATTCCCTGTAGCATGCATTCCGCTCACCCCAAGCCACCCCCATTTGCGATCTCAGTTTTGTCAAATGAGAGCTTTCTGGAGGGCAGGGTGGAAATCTCTTGTTTTCTGCCTTGGTGGCAGTGATGGCTATGTATTGGTTACAAGAAGACCAGTCGAGGGTCTGCAACCAACGTGTCTGCGGCCTAGACACACTGGACCTACACCTGAAGCTATGGTCTGGAGTGCGATTTCGTGCGCGGTAGGAGCGCCTTCGTGGTTATCCAAAGCACCCTGACTCCATGTATGGACATCAATCTGGTGATTCGGCTTGTTGTGCTGCCATTTATGAACACCATTCCAGGGATCGATTTCCAGCAGGATAACGCTCGGCCACATGCCGCTGTTGTAACCCAGCATGATCCACACAATGTCAACATGTTGCATTGACCTGCACGATCACCCATCCACAACCAGCATTAAGGGGAGATTGTACCTTTGCAGGGGGCAAAATAAAAAAAAAATTGCTTATAAACATACCTTGGAGTGTATTTAACTAGAGAAATATGTTTCCTAAGGGCATTTTAGTAATTAAAGACTTGAAATATTCATTTAGTTTAAGGACAGCACCTGTTGCCACTACCCCCTTTTGCCTTCCGTCAACTTCTTGAAATTCAGAGAACTAATTTGGTGATTTGTGAAAATATTTCGTGCTCACATTTGTCTACCCTGTTCGCGCGCTACATTCATTTTTCCTTGTCCTTCCCGAACCAAATTAATCATTTGAGTGTCACATGGTCCAGAATTCCTAAAACAGTATTTGTAGGTAAAGATAAATTGGATTTGGGTGTTTATGATAAAGTTCTTTCATTTAATGATGGCAATATGAGGAGACTTTGGTTGCTTCAAATGTTAGGGATACAACATGAAGAAAATATGGTGATGACATGTTCCAAATTGGATGCTATCCGTGTGAAGAAAGCAGATTATAAAGTGACAATGTTAGCTAGGAAGGCAAGAATGCACTCAAGGAATGCTAAGACAGCCAGCGAAGATGAAGAAAATGAAGATGACCAAGCATATGGTACAGGGATGTTCTAAGATCAGTAACAAACCATGTTCATCTTTAAAGCCGGTTTCCTGAGATTTAATTTGTTTAATGATTAGGTACATTACTTTAGGAATTTGCAATCATAGAACAGTGAAACTTATACAACTTACAGAAACTGGGCTGAACAACGATGACGCATTTTCAAAAGAAGATCAGTTTAATATTGTAGAAATTATGACTTAATAAAGCTTAAATATGTAAAAAAAATTTACAGCTTACAAAAAATTTTCTAAAAAATAAATTATGCAAGCTACTTATCTACAAAAATAGGTCAATGGAGAGCTACTCTTCCTCCCCCAGCCATTAAAAGTTTATAACTTTATCATGAACCGTTCACGAGGTAAATGTACCTAAAATTGACTAATTTAACATTTTAAGTATACAATGTACAATCTCCCCTTAACCGTCCCTGTACTAACAGGCCAGATGCAACATGCATGGAACCCCATCCCACAAACTAATGACACAATGCTTGCACGTTTGCATGCTTGCATTCAACATGCTGGCGGTTACACCGTTTAATAATGTACCAGCATGCCAGATTTGCTACGGCTTTTCTCGTGGTTACAATAACCTATGATCTTGTAACGTTAATCACTTAAATATCTTGCCTAATATTCCCGAAATTTCCTTACTCTACATTATTAACCTACACTCCTGGAAATTGAAATAAGAACACCGTGAATTCATTGTCCCAGGAAGGGGAAACTTTATTGACACATTCCTGGGGTCAGATACATCACATGATCACACTGACAGAACCACAGGCACATAGACACAGGGAACAGAGCATGCACAATGTCGGCACTAGTACAGTGTATATCCACCTTTCGCAGCAATGCAGGCTGCTATTCTCCCATGGAGACGATCGTAGAGATGCTGGATGTAGTCCTGTGGAATGGCTTGCCATGCCATTTCCACCTGGCGCCTCAGTTGGACCAGCGTTTGTGCTGGACGTGCAGACCGCGTGAGACGACGCTTCATCCAGTCCCAAACATGCTCAATGGGGGACAGATCCGGAGATCTTGCTGGCCAGGGTAGTTGACTTACATCTTCTAGAGCACGTTGGGTGGCACGGGATACATGCGGACGTGCATTGTCCTGTTGGAACAGCAAGTTCCCTTGGCGGTCTAGGAATGGTAGAACGATGGGTTCGATGACGGTTTGGATGTACCGTGCACTATTCAGTGTCCCCTCGACGATCACCAGTGGTGTACGGCCAGTGTAGGAGATCGCTCCCCACACCATGATGCCGAGTGTTGGCCCTGTGTGCCTCGGTCGTATGCAGTCCTGATTGTGGCGCTCACCTGCACGGCGCCAAACACGCATACGACCATCATTGGCACCGAGGCAGAAGCGACTCTCATCGCTGAAGACGACACGTCTCCATTCGTCCCTCCATCCACGCCTGTCGCGACACCACTGGAGGCGGGCTGCACGATGTTGGGGCGTGAGCGGAAGACGGCCTAACGGTGTGCGGGACCGTAGCCCAGCTTCATGGAGACGGTTGCGAATGGTCCTCGCCGATACCCCAGGAGCAACAGTGTCCCTAATTTGCTGGGAAGTGGCGGTGCGGTCCCCTACGGCACTGCGTAGGATCCTACGGTCTTGGCGTGCATCCGTGCATTGCTGCGGTCCGGTCCCAGGTCGACGGGCACGTGCACCTTCCGCCGACCACTGGCGACAACATCGATGTACTGTGGAGACCTCACGCCCCACGTGTTGAGCAATTCGGCGGTACGTCCACCCGGCCTCCCGCATGCCCACTATACGCCCTCGCTCAAAGTCCGTCAACTGCACATACGGTTCACGTCCATGCTGTCACGGCATGCTACCAGTGTTAAAGACTGCGATGGAGCTCCGTATGCCACGGCAAACTGGCTGACACTGACGGCGGCGGTGCACAAATGCTGCGCAGCTAGCGCCATTCGACGGCCAACACCGCGGTTCCTGGTGTGTCCGCTGTGCCGTGCGTGTGATCATTGCTTGTACAGCCCTCTCGCAGTGACCGGAGCAAGTATGGTGGGTCTGACACACCGGTGTCAATGTGTTCTTTTTTCCATTTCCAGGAGTGTATGATCTTGTAACGTCAATCACTTAAATATCTTACCTAATATTCCTGACATTTCATTACTCTACATTAGAATTTTCTCGTCAGTGTACAACCGCCTATCCGTCTCACAGCGATCCCTCTCTTCCTGAAGCTCTGTGCCCGGGTCTACCTGTCTACAGGGTGTTACAAAAAGGTACGACCAAACTTTCAGGAAACATTCCTCACACACAAATAAAGAAAAGATGTTATATGGACATGTGTCCGGAAACGCTTTATTTCCATGTTAGAGCTCATTTTAGTTTCGTCAGTGTGTACTCCAACGTGATCAAATTGTAAATTTTCACAATCAACATGTGTGGGCTGACGAGAATCCGCATGTAATTGTGCAATCACGTCATCAACACAGATTTTCTGTGAACGTTTGGGCAGTCAGTGTTGGTGATGCTTGACTGGGTCCCATGTTCTTCCACCTACGCTCAATGGGGCACGTTATCATGATTTCATACGGGATACTCTACCTGTGCTACTAGAACATGTGCCTTTATAAGTACGACACAACATGTGGTTCATGCACGATGGAGCTCCTGCACATTTCAGTCGAAGTGGCTGATGGATTGGGAGAGGCGGACCAATTCCATGGCCTCCACGCTCTCCTGACCTCAACCCTCTTGACTTTCATTTATGGGGGCATTTGGAAGCTCTTGTCCACGCAACCCCGGTACCAAATGTAGAGACTCTTCGTGCTCGTATTGTGGACGGCTGTGATACAATACGCCATTCTCCAGGGCTGCATCAGCGCATCAGGAATTCCATGCGACGGAGGGTGGATACATGTATCCTCGCTAACGGAGGACATTTTGAACATTTCCTGTAACAAAGTGTTTGAAGTCACGCTGGTGCGTTCTGTTGCTACGTGTTTCCATTCCATGATTAATGTGATTTGAAGAGAAGTAATGAAATGAGCACTAACATGGAAAGTAAGCGTTTCCGGCCACATGTCCACATAATATATTTTCTTTCTTTGTGTGTGTGGAATGTTTCCTGAAAGTTTGGCCGTACCTTTTTGCAACACCCATTATGTGTAAGACCAGTCCTGAAAATAACAAAAATGAATGTATTCTGAGATACTACACTGCTGGCCATTAAAATTGCTACACCACGAAGATGACGTGCTACAGACGCGACATTTAACCGACAGGAAGACGATGCTGTGATATGCAAATGATGACCTTTTCAGAGCATTCACACAAGGTTGGCGCTGGTGGCGACACCTACAACGTGCTGACATGAGGAACGTTTCCAACCGATTTCTCATACACAAACAGTAGTTAACCGGCGTTGCCTGGTGAAACGTTGTTATGATGCCTCGTGTAAGGAGGAGAAATGCGTACCATCACGTTTCCGACTGTGATAGAGGTCGAATTGTAGCCTATCGCGATTGCGGTTTATCGTATCGCAACATTGCTGCTCGCGTTGGTCGAGATCCAATGACTGTTAGCAGAATATGGAATCGGTGGGTTCAGGAGGGTAAAACGGAACGCCGTGCTGGATCCCAACGGCCTCGTATCACTAGCAGTCGAGATGACAGGCATCTTATCCACATGGCTGTAACGTATCGTGCAGCCACGACTCGATACCTGAGTCAACAGATGGGGACGTTTGCAAGACAATAACCACCTGCACGAACAGTTCGACGACGTTTGCAGCAGCATGGGCTATCAGCTTGGAGTCCATGGCTTCGGTTACCCTTGACGCTGCATCACAGACTGGAGCGCCTGCGATGGTGTACTCAACGACGAACCTGGGTGCACGAATGGTAAAACGTCATTTTTTCGGATGAATCCAGGTTCTGTTTACACCATCATGATGGTCGCATCCTTGTTTGGCGACATCGCGGTGAACGCACTTTGGAACCGTGTATTCGTCATCACCATACTGGCGTATCACCCGGCGTGATGGTATGGGGTGCCGTTGGTTACACGTCTCGGTCACCTCTTGTTCGCACTGACGGCACTTTGAACAGGGGACGTTACATTTCAGATGTGTTAAGACCCGTGGCTCTACCCTTCATTCGATCCCTGCGAAACCCCACATTTCAGCAGGATGATGCACGACCGCATGTTGCAGGTCTTGATGGGCCTTTCTGGATACAGAAAATGTTCGACTGCTGCCCTGGACAGCATATTCTCCAGGTCTCTCACCAATTGAAAACATCTGGTCAATGGCGGCCGAGCAACTGGCTCGTCACAATACGCCAGTCACTACTCTTAATGAACTGTGGTATCGTGTTGAAGCTGCATGGGCAGCTGTACTTGTACATGCCATCCAAGCTCTGTTTGACTCAATGCCCAGGCGTATCAATGCCGTTATTACGGCCAGAGTTGTTTGTTCTGAGTACTGATTTCTCAGGATCTATGCACCCAAATGGCGTGAAAATGTAATGACATGTCAGTTCTAGTATAATATATATTTGTCCAATGAATACCCGTTTATCATCTGCATTTCTTCTTGGTGTAGTAATTTTAATGGCCAGTAGTGTAATATGATATTCCCGAGGAAAGTAATTGCTGCAAGTCGTTCGAGAGGCAAGTGTAGGAAGACTTGGAGAAGTTCTTTAGTAAATAAAGAGTGAAAGTTGGCCTCGACAGGATCTGCGACAACCGTCGGTTTCACTCGGCGCCTTGTTCGGTACGGAGAAGTTCACTATCGCTGGTGTAAGATATCCGAAATTCCTGCAGCTAAGAAATATGTCGGAGCAGCGCAGGAGCGCTAAACGGCAGCAGGTAGAGAGGCCCGGCCTGCAGCTGCAGCTGCAACCGCCGCGGATTTGCCGGATCGCCTGCGGATTACGCAAATCAGTGCTCGCAGCCGCGCCCGGCCCGGCCCGGCCCGGCCCGGCACGCCTTTACATACGATTTGCTCGGCTCGGCGGCCCGCGGGCTCCAGCGGACGGCGACTTTGAATTACAGATGGTGCCTCCGAGTCAACCCGCCGGCGTACACAATCCGCCGTATTCGGAGTGCCGCCGGAGCGGTCCTTTTTTATTCAACGACAAGCCTGAATTATTGTCGGGATGGGAATCGGACAGTGCGCAGCATCCTAGAGCACCAACAAATTGGCTGCTCTGCCGTCTCGCCGGCTTCACGTTTTTGGCATTGCTTATCTCTCACTCTTTCACCATGCACTGACAACCACGAGGAGGACCTCGCAAGTAGCCGACAGTTCCCGCAGGTAGAATTTTTGACTGGGATATGACGAGTTTGAGACTTATCAGTTAAACTACTTAGTTTCTCCTTTGAAAGTTGCAAATGTTAGTAAGTGCGAGAGCTATTCGGAAGTAAGGAATGATGGGTCGCTAAATGGAAACCACAATGAAAATCAAAACTTACATGGATATGGTGTCTGTTCTTTCGGACTTTTCCGAGAGAACAGACGCCAATGACGATCTGCAGCAGTCTAGAACGAAGTTAAAACTATATTAATACCATCAGCTGCTAACGGGATTTGATATATATCAACGGGGATAGGTGAAAATGTGTGCCCCGACCGGGACTCGAACCCGGGATCTCCTGCTTTCATGGAAGACGCTCTATCAATCTGAGCCACCGAGGCTGATTGACTGTAGCTCGTTGTCTTGTCGAAATATCTTCACAATCTGCGGTTCGTTTGAGAAGGGATGAAGATCAGAGGGAACCAACTTCACATCGACAATGCTGCAGGAACGTCCTCACTGTCGCTGCAGTGTGCAGCAGTGAACTATCATGAAGAAGCAAAATGGTTCAAATGGCTCTGAGCACTATGGGCCTTAATATATGAGGTCATCAGTCCCCTAGAACTTAGAACTACTTAAACCTAACTAACCTAAGGACATCACACACATCCATGCTCGAGGCAGGTTTCGAACCTGCAAACGTAGTGGTCGCGTGGTTCCAGACTGAAACGCTTAGAACCGCTCGGCCACACCGGCCGGCAAGAAGCAAATGCATGTCAGTTACGTCATGTGGCTTGTCGTGATATCAGACCCAATCTTACGGCAGATACCCGTAATTGGCGGGAGACACTATTTTATTAGCATCTTTAAGCACCCATTGTGGTCTCACATCTCAGAATAGCAACCTGACTATGTACTGGTATACTAGGACCAATGCCTCACACACCTGTACAAAGCTTCACGAATTTTCACTGTTGTTCCCATTTCCCGGTCCTTACTTTCCGAATAGCTCTAATACATTTCACCGCTGAATAGGATCTGAGGGGTGAAAACGAAGCATACAGTTAAAATTAAAATGATTTCGAGGTAATTATAGATGACGTTTAACGCTTATAGAGAAGGAAACTCGTGAGGAACAAGGAGGGGGAGGCCCAGTAGACAGGGATGGACTCACAGACTAATGGACAGAAACTCAAAAATTCTTTCAGCCATCAAGATTTATGTTTCCAGCGACGTCCCTAAGTCGCTTAAGGTCAGTGCTACGATAGATCCTTTGAAATGGAGCGGCCAATTTCTTTTCGCACCCTTCCCTAATTCCATCCACTGTGTCTCTTCTCTAATGACTGCGCCGTGTATTGATAGTTCAATCCAAATCGTCCGTCCGCCGTACTTGACCATTGTTTAGTAAGGAAATACAGACTCGTCGCAAACCGTTGACTTGGAGCTACCGTGTCTCACTATACCCTTGACCACTCGGTGAAAGAAGTAGTCAGATTCGGTGGTGCTCCAACGCTGGCAATCAAACATATCTACATGGAATGTTCCACAGCGGACAAAAAGCATTCTAACCGATAGGGAGATGACGAGTGTCATGCCTTGTCAGTCACAGTCGATTTCAAGTACGACAGGAACTGATAGCGTCAGTGAATGCAGGCCCATCTTAATAAGTTTCCGTGTGAACACTGCGAAGGTATGAAAAGGACCTATAGGTGAGTTCCTCGCAAAAGGCCATTACTCAATCCGTTACATAAAACTGCTGGTCTTCACTGTTAAATGTCATTCCAGCGTAAGAAGTGGTAGTTTTGTGCGATATTAACTACAGATAACACGTTACCATATTCTAAAGAGTATGTTGTTGTCAAGTAGTCCTTCTGCATGAGTGAGATACACTTGTTTGTCGAACATGGTTGAAAGCTGACTTGTGTGCTGGCGTGGAGGCCTAAATTCAGAATGCTGTTGTTGTAACCTGTATTATGTTAAAGAAACTAGTTTTCCGTTTGAGCTAGCTTTGCAGAAAGTTAGATGTCACATGTAGGGAACACTAGCATTTTCCCTGCGGCTTCACCAGCGAATGCAGTAGACACATGTTTAAATACCTTCACTACTGGACATACCTCCTCCTCCCTCTCTTTGTGTCCACCTTCTCCTCCCTCCCAACCTCATCTTCCCAAATCTATCTGTTCCTTCCTCTGCACTCTGTCTCTTCATCTGCCCCCCCCCCAACCTGCGGCTCTCTTTGTCAATTTCCTCCAACCCCTCTCTCTAGCCATACCTTCCCACCCTTCCCTCTCACCGTATCCTCCTCTGAAACTTTCTTTCTGTTTACAACTTCCAACTGCCTCTTGCACATCTCACTCCTTCCCTCTCATTGTCCATTTACTAATTCGCCCACTCTCTTTAAATCTCCTCTTCTATTCGTCTCATCTTGTCTCCAGCCACATTCATCAGCACATGTAGCCCCTACAATGCAGTTCAAAAATCAGACTGATACTACATTCACAACACACCAATCATGCAGGACAGGATGCACATCAGGGGTTTGGAAATCATTTATTTGACCCTGACATACAGGCCGCTATAGAAAGCAGGTCTATAAATCAAGGCATCACTACTCTAATACAATACACCTTCCATGTAGGGGAGCCTACATTTTGGCAACAGCAAAACCAATTTCTTACCCCTGATATGTAAGCTGCCCTGCAAAGCAGGTTGGTTTGGCAGGCTGATACTGTTCTCACAAGACATGCCTGTTGTGTATGGCAGCCTATTTACTGGGGGCTAGAAAAAACACTTTTTTGCCCATATCTCTGCTCCTATTGGAGCTAGAAGGTTATAAACCCCACAGTGCTGATACTAGCGTTACTGTGCCAAATTTGGGTGAAATTGATTAAAGAATTAATCTTCATTAAAGTGTTGCCTAAAAAATTAACTTTGTAAATTTTATGATTATTTCCAAACTCTAAATAGATGTTAATGACAATTTCCAATGATGCAAGTATGTTTGTTCACGTTTCCTTATTTGATTTATGAATACAAAAGTAAAGTTCAGCCACTTTTCAAATTATTCGACATTAAGCCTTCAAATACCACTTGCTATTCAAAAGTTTTAAAAGAAAAGCATTTTGACTGTTTTGCAGACTCTACTGTTATTTGTGTACAATGTTGGCATGTCACATTCCCTCACCACATGGCCTGATTTATTTACATAATTTTAGTTCAGCTTGCAGCAGTGGAATGCACCTACATCATAGCTTAGATATCTGTTGCTGCACAGATAAGTCAAATGATTATGAAGGTCAGAGATGAAAATCTTTTATGCTTGTAGGGGACACAGAATGTCCATTAAGATTACTTTCTGACGTTATTTAGTTCAGTGGCTGAGCTTGTGAGACACAAATATTCAGATTCCATACAGAGTTTGTACAGCAACAAAGTTACTCACATGTGATAAACCAGATGCGTATTTTTCACATGGATTGCTCGTAATGTGGGATATGTATTTATGTACATAGGTACTTTAAACACAGTAGCTGCAGTGCATGTAATGGTTACACGCAGACACTAGTGAATATGAAGTTACATCAGATGGACAGTCAGATTGAAGTACAAAGCTTTCACTGAAGTGCTAAAATTAAACGCTCCCTTCTGAAACTTTACACTTATGACATTCACATACATGGGATCTTAGAAAGTAGAAAAGTTACAGAGGAAGTTATTCATGTGGATAGCAATGAACATTATAAGTGAGGCCAAAAGACAAAAAGCATAGAAATGAAACTGAAAAGTTACACGTACGTACGGACATAGCACCTTGCACTTGGAATGAAAAGGGCTAAAGAGCGATGTGTTTCTTTCCTGAGTTCATGAAATTATGAGATACTGAAAAACAGTACCAAATTAATTCTTACAAAGAAGAAGACAGCAACCAACCACTATTAATACTGCTATTTATTTAGGTAAATAGCGCCGTTACCGGTTTCGAACTGGCAAGTTCATCATCAGACGGCTGTTCACATGATTTTCAAAATATATTTTACATTATCATCCGTTTTAGATTTTTATTCCTCCACTGTGGCGAAGTATTTTTGGTGTGTTATTGCCCTACGGTAAAAAACAGTGTTAGAAGCACCCTATGTGAAAATAACTAACCTCCAAACGATGAAAAACAGAGTAAATAAATATGTGAGGTTAAGTGGTTATGGTACTTACATAAAAAATTCCACATGATTTTGTTGCGAAGTTGCAGGATTGTATTTTTCGAATATTCCAAAATATATCCAGCAATTATGTAATTTGACATCACCATATTGTCTAAAGCACCACACACACACACACACACACACACACACACACACAGACACACAACAAAAAGAAGTATAGTGGCTGGTTGCTGTCTTCTTTTTTGTAAGAATTAACCTACATTAATTGTACACAGCCACGGGCTCACCATGTCAGTTTTAGACAAAGTAGCAGTACCAAATTATCACAGAATATGAATTACGAAAATTTACAAAGCAAGACGGAAAGAGTTCCCTAAATGTGGCATCCCACATTCTGCAAAGCTAGGGCACCTTAAAAATTACCTTCCGTTAACATTTTCTATGTTACAGCAACAGTATTTCGTACCAGGACACAAGTCTGCTATCTCCCACGCTAGAAAACCAAGTCTCCCTCATGGAATGACTATTTGACTACAATATAAACTTTCGACTCGAGAGAATTTCCTTTTACACTTGTACTACGAAAAAGCGGCCAACGTCGCATACAAAACTGCCACTTATCATACTGTAATAAGATTTCATCTGGACCAAACAACACATTAATTCAATAATGGCTGACTAGAGGCGTGTAATGTGATGCGACGAGTCTCGTTTTTACCTCTTTACAAACTGACGAAGAGACTGACGGTTCAATGAGACACGCCTTAAGTATGTGAAGTTTGTTATCCTGGGTGGAGATGTTTCTGTGTAGTTTTAGAGGTGTTTCTTCTACCAGGACTTGGGACGACTCATTTGTGTTACCATGAATAGGCACCAGGTGACGAACTGTTGCCCTTTGTCCAACCTCTTCGTGATTATGTAAATTGAAGGCGGAGGGGGGGGGGGTGGAGAAAGGAAAGGAAAGGGGAAGAACTAGTGAACTAATGACATCAGCTTCATTGAGACTTTATGTGGAATCAGCGGTGATGAATGAAAATATGTGCCAGACCGGGACTCGAGTCCGGCATCTCCTGGTTATAAGGCGCTTCCATTAACCACTAAGCCACCTGTGTTTATCGCAAATTCTCGTGCTACCTTGCCACGCTCCCCAGCTTATACACACTCCTGCCTATGGCCACCTGTATGCAGTCCCCGTCCTGTCCAGCATGCTTGCTAATTTTAGACAGCCGCTGGAGGTCTTATGTACGAGGTGCGACAATAAAGTAATGAGACTGATTTTCTTTGCAAGATGTGGAAACCCTGCAGGCTTGCGTAGGCACAATATCTTTGACCTTGATCTATAAGCTGCTTCTAGTCCAAGCGGCACATCGATGCAACTGCTCAGTCGTGAGTTGTGCTGTAATAAGTTAATATGTGTTTGTGTCTCTCGTCACGGAAAAGGAATGGCATAATATTGCACAACAGTATGCCATTTCTTTTTGCATTAAATTGGGTGAAAACGCGACGACAACTTATGGTAAACTTCAGAAGGCTTTTGGAAAGGAGGTTATGTCAAGAGCTCAAGTTTTTCGTTGGCATAAAGTGTTTAGTGAAGGCAGAACGAATGTTGAAGATGAAGACCGCAGTGGACGACCATCAACCTCACGGACGGATGTCAATTTGGCCAAGGTGCATGAACTCGTAGGATCTGATCGAAGATTATCCGTGAAAATCATTGCAGAAGAACTGAACATCAATCGAGAAACGGTTCGTCTAATAATAGCTGAAGACAAAATTTTATTGATTGGCGACTCCATTTTGTCTTGTGCACTACGACCAGATAACAGGTATACTTGAAAAAAGAGACAGCATTGGTCGTATATTTTTTACTATTGCAAAATCGATTTTCGGTCACTGAGTGACCATCTTCAGTGCTAGAAGTTAAAAATTTTTTCACATTACGATCAGAGAGTACAACATAGAAAATCACAATTACATCTGCATATGAACATAACACTTGTTAGAAACAAACCTATAGTGTATAACTTAAATTGGGATGCACTGTTGTCACTAAGCTTACTGCAATCACATAGACTGAGGTCGCTGTTTACCTGCACTTGTTCAGCAGACCTCGGTGTGACGGGGCTTGACACGCCCTCTATGTGACATGTGTCACGTGAAGACATATTATTGGTTTTGCGAATTATTAACACAAAATAACTCTTGTACGTTTGTGAATGGTGTAGTAATTCAAATTGAAAATGTACGTACAACACATAGCAGACGCAGGAGAATATCTAAAATACATTGGCATATTATTTTTTATAAACTATAAAACATAAAATAGATCGATGATAAGTTGTTAGAGTGCAGAATATATAAAAAGCAAAAGATAATGCCAAAGATTAATAAATGAACAACATAAAAAGTGGCGCAACACAGGTCTTTCTTAAAAAAACGTAACACCCACCATCTGGCGTGGGAAGTCAAAAGTACAACGTTCATAATTTATGTAACAAACGTTAATACCAAGGAGTCAATATATAAAAAATAATAACGTTAATACCAAGGAGTCAAATATATAAAAAATAATCACGGTACGAAACTGCCGTTACTTAATAATTAAAATGCCGTGCAAATGTAAGGTGCGAACAAGTAGTATACATCAATCATCGAGAAACCATCATGAAGAAGGACAAGTAATAGTGTCACTTATACCAAAATGTACATCGTACTTTAGAGAAATTAAACATAGACTATACATGATATCCAGCACTTATTCAAACAGCAAAAGAATTGTTAACATACATTAAAAATAATTACGTAAAGTGATAACCGGTTTGTATTACTTTGTGTCAACGCCTACGAGATGTCGACTGTCGTAAAATTATGTTCAGTAGGCGTCCATAAGTTCTGTAAATTACAGAACAAAAGAGAAAGAAGCATCTTTTAAAAAACCGAAATTAGTAATGTTATTAAAACAAGCTGAAAACATGTGTGTCAATGTGTTGAGATAGTTGAAATAACGGCCATTATACGTGTTCTCGTAGCGACTATGACTGAGGCGCTGTATGTAAGGGATAACAAGCAGCTGACTATGATCCTGTATGATCTCATCCCCTTCCCCCACCTCCTCCTTTTCCTTGAAAGGATTCGTATCCTGTACACCTCACGTAAACTTGATCCTCCTCACCCGCTCGTTTCCCCACTCCTCTCCCACCCCCGCCCGCTGCCGCGCCTGTATTCGCACGTCCCACCCGGTCTCCATCTCTCCACCCTCCATGCCCTCTCCCAAGGTGGCTTCCGCCGGCTCCCTCTCCCTGATGATGTCCTCGTCCCCTCCATCTACCCCTCCTATCAACTTTGACCCTGCCCCACCCCCCACTTCCCGTGTCCTTTCCTTTCGGCACCCTCCCTCCCTTCTCTTCTCTTCCCTTCTTTTCCCATCTCCCTGTCCCCTCCCTTCCCCCTCTTCCCCCGGGCTTCCTCTCCCCCTTCCTCCCTCCCCCTATCTCCCCTGCCCGTGGCATCTCTGCTCTCCCCTCTCGCTCTCCCACTCCCCTCCCTCCTCCTCCTCTCTTGGCAGGTCCCCGGACTCGCACACGTATAGTGAACATTCGCGCGCCGGAGATCGTCGCCTTTTGTGCTTCGTGTGTGTGACGTCATATAGTGTTTTTGGTGTCCGCCGTCCCACTCCTACGTTCACTTGTGCCGTCGGACTCACCAGTGTTTTGTGCGCCGTGCCAACGTGTTTTCAGTGTTGTTATCGTCACCTGTGAACGACTCCGTGTTTTTTATGTCTCTGTGACCTCTCTCTTTTGCCCGTCACTTTGTTCATTGTCATTCACCATGTTTCATACTCTTGTAAAACGCTATGGCTGAAGAGCGGCGTAGTGTGCCGCTGCCAGCCTACCTGAATTGTACAGGTTTTAAAATAACAATAAAGTAAAAAAAAAAAAAAAAAAGCTGACTATGAATCCCCCCCCCCCCCACAGCTGAGGACATCATCAGGTTCCTCACAATCATCCTTCAAAATGTTCATCCCTTTCAGTGCCCCCACACCCTCCAGCAGATCTCCCTCGCCGCCCGTTCCATATTCCAACTCAAGATGTACGCCACCTACTCCAACAACCAGGCCCATTTCACCTTCTCCCGCCTTGACACCCTCGTCTAAATCCCCGTCATGGCGCGACAGCAACGTATCCTTTTCAACAACATCCGCTCCCTTACCGTAAACAAGAACCTCTTCCTGCACACCCTTGCCACCCACCGCGTGGATGCCTTCCTCGTTAATGAAACATTCCTCCAACCCCACCACACCATCCACACTTCGCCCTATCTCCTCCACCGCTCCGATAATCCCCTCCCAATTGCGCGTGGCGGAGTTGCTATTGGTCACCGCCGCCAGATCCCCGTTCGGCTCCAACCTCTCCTTCCCGACCCCACCGAACACCTAATCCTTAGTCTCTTCTTCCCCAGCCTTACTGTTACCTGCGCCACCATCTATGTCCGCCCCAACGCTCCTCTTCCCTTCGACTTCCTCCCCCACGTCGACCGTACCTTCTCCTCCTACGTGATCGCCACCGACCTCAACATCCATAGTCGTTCCGCTGCCCAGTTACGGCGGTCGCATTGGTTCCTCTCCACCCTTCAAGGTGATCTCATCCCCATCCCCCAGCACACCCGTCCTGAATCCAACTCCACTCCCGATGTTATTCTCTCCTCCCCCAACCTCTTTGGTCGCATAACGGTGGATGTCCTGGAGCCTATTGGTAGTGACCATCTCCCTGTCCTCATCACCGTTTCAGACGGACGTCGCCCCCGACCCGACCCTCATACTGACCCTCCCCCTAAGTATGTCCATGACTATTCCTCTGCCGACTGGAACGCCTACCGGGATACCCTCTCCACCCAGGTCGATAGCCACCCCTTCACCTACCACCACCCTGACGATGTCACCCATGCCGCCTCCTTTCTCCAGCAGACCTTGTCTGAGGCCGTGGAGGCCCATGTCCCTACTGTCGCCATCCACCCCCACCGTCCTACCTTAGCCCCACAGGCCGTTCTCCTCCTCCGTGAATCCCGTCGTCTCTACCGTGCCTTCCTCCACATGTGTGACCCGGACACACTATGACGCCACCGGCAACTCCAGCGACACATTCGTAATTTGCTCGCGGCTAAGAAACGCCGGGACTGGCGACAGGCATGCACCCGTTTAAATGCTACCCTACCAATTAACTCGTCCAAGTTCTGGTCAGCCTTCCGTCGCCTTACCGGAACTAAACCCTCCCCCTATTATCCTCTTCTCCATGATGATCACCCTTTCCCTGACACCCTTAGCAAGGCCAATCACTTTGCCTCCTACCTCTCCAATGTATTTTCCATCCCCGATGATCCCCAGTTCGATTACTCCCTCTTCCCGGATATCCGCGGTCGAACTGACACCTCCGTCCCTCCCCTCGCTCCTGGTTTCCAGTACTTGGGCAACATTGCACACACGGAACTCAATGCCCCTATCACTACACAGGATCTCATTGCTACACTCCGCACCAAATGCAACACCACTCCTGGTCACGATCGTGTCACCTACCGTCACCTTCGTGAAGCTCCTGTCTCTTTCCTCTCCACCCTGGCCGGGCTCTACAATGTAGTCCTGTCCACCGGTTACTACCCCAACCTGTGGAAAACCTACCGTATCCTCATGTTCCTTAAACCTGGCAAACCGCCGTCCGCCGTCTCCTCCTACCGTCCCATCAGCCTTACCTCGGTCTTCAGCAAGGTCCTCGAATCTCTCCTCACCTGCCGCATCCACCAGCATCTCCGCCAGCACCGCCTCCTTCCCGTTACCCAGTGTGGCTTTCAGCCGTCCTTCTCTTCCGACGACCTTCTCCTTCACCTCACTCATCTCCTTTCCGAACAGCTTAATTCCCGTCGCTCCGCAATCTTCCTCTCCCTGGACCTCGAACGTGCATATGACCGCGTATGGCATTCCGATCTCCTCTTCAAGCTCCAAACCTTCGCCCTTCCCATTAACTACGTCCGTCTGATCGGCTCCTTTCTCTCCCGCCGTCCTTCCTATGTCACCATCCATAACACAGATTCCTACACCTTTTTCCCCTCTGCCGGTGTGCCCCAAGGCTCCGTCCTCTCCCCCCTTCTGTACCTTTTGTACACGGCGGACATGCCGCCGCCGTCACCCCCCGTCCACCTTCTCCAGTTTGCCGATGACACCGCCTTCCTTGGCCTTGCCCCCACCCTACAGCGCTCCCAACACCTTCTCCAATCCCATCTTGACCGGTTCACTGCTTGGTGCAACCAGTGGTTGCTCAAGGTCAATCCCTCCAAAACCCAGGCAATCATTGTAGGCAAGACCACCCCTTCCTTCCGCCTCCTTGATTTCTATCTCACCATCTATGGCCGTCCTATCGCCCTCACTCCCACCCTTAAGTACCTTGGTGTCACCCTCGACCGTCGCCTCTCCTGGACTCCCCACCTCCGGACAATCCAAGCCAAGGCACGCTCTCGACTCAGTCTCCTCAGGCTCCTCTCAGGCCGTACGTGGGGTCTGGACCCCTCCACCATCCTCCACACCTATAAATCCCTCATCCGCCCTATCCTTTGTTATGCCCATCTGGCTTGGATCTCCGCCCCCCCTACCTTTTATCAATCCCTGCAAATCATTGAACGTCATGCTCTCCGCCTCGCCTATCGCATCCGTCTCCCCTCCCCCACGTGGATCCTCTACGATCTCATCCCCTTCCCCCACCTCCTCCTTTTCCTTGAAAGGATACGGATCCTGTACACCTCCCGCAAACTCGATCCTCCTCACCCGCTCGTCTCCCCGATCCTCTCCCACCCCCCCCCGGTGCCGCGCCTGTATTGGCACGTCCCACCCGGTCTCCATCTCTCCACCCTCCTTACCCTCTCCCAAGGTGGCTTCCGCCAGCTCCCTCTCCCTGATGATGCCCTCCTCCACTCCATCTACCCCTCCTACCAACTTTGATCCTCCCGCCCTCCTCCTGTACTTACTCCTCTGGGCACCCTCCCTCCCTTCTCTCCCTTTTCCCTCCCTCCTCCTTTTCTCCCCCCTCCTCCCCCGGGCCTCCCCTCCCCTGTCCCTTTCCTCCTGCCTTCGTCTCCCAAGCCATTGGCATCCTTTTTTCCTCCCCTCTCCCCCACCTCACCCCTGTTCCCCTCTTGGCAGTTCCCCGGACTCGCACACGCTCAGTGGGTATTTGCGCGCCGGAGATCACCGCCATCAGTGTATCGTGTGTGCCGTCATGTTTAGTGTTCAGTTTCGCCGTCACACTCCATTGTTCACCAGTGCCATCGTCTTCTTCAGTGATTGTGCGTCGTGTCAACAGTTCGTAGTGTGGATTGTCATCGAGTGTGAACGGCTTCTTGTGTTTTTATGTTCATGTGTCTACTGTTTTTTCCCGCCGTTTTTCTAAGTGATTTCTCTTCTCTGTTTATTTCCTTGTACTCTCTTCGGCTGAAGAGCGGCGTATTGTGCTGCTGCCAGCCTACCTGCTTTTTCAGGTGTCAAAATAACAATAAAGTAAAAAAAAAAAAAAAACAAAAAAAACCAATCACAAAAGTACAAGAGTTATTTTGTGTTAATAATTCGCAAAACCAATAATATGTCTTCACGTGACACATGTCACATAGAGGGCGTGTCAAGCCCCGTCACACCGAGGTCTGCTGAACAAGTGGAGGTAAACAGCGACCTCAGTCTATGTGATTGCCGTAAGCTTAGTGACAACAGTGCATCCCAATTTAAGTTATACAATATAGGTTTGTTTCTAACAAGTGTTATGTTCATATGCAGATGTAATTGTGATTTTCTATGTTGTACTCTCTGATCGTAATGTGAAAAAATTTTTAACTTCTAGCACTGAAGATGGTCACTCAGTGACCGAAAATCGATTTTGCAATAGTAAAAAATATACGACCAATGCTGTCTCTTTTTTCAAATAGCTGAAGATCTTGGTATGAGAAAGATTTGTGCAGAAATGGACCCCAAAAATCTCGCACCACAACCGCGAGAAACACGGAAAAATGTGGCAGCCGATCTGTTTGAGCAAACGGAAATCAATCAAGAATTGTTGAGCCGTGTTATCTCTGGTGATGAAAGTTGTTTTTTTCAGTAAGATTCAGAGACAAAACGCCAAAATTCGCAATGGTGCTCAAAGTGATCACCCAGACCAAAGAAGGCTCACATGTGAAAGTCAAAAGTGAAGTGCATGCTTGTGTGCTTTCCAAGGAAATTGTTCATAAAGAGTGGGTGCCTCCTGGACAAACAGCTAACCATTATTACTACAAACAAATTTTAGAAAGACTTCGTAAAAGAATTCTTCGGGCTCATGACAACATTGCTGATAATTGGATTCTGCATCACGATAATGCGCTATCCCATACTGCTCTGTCAGTACAGCAATTTTCAGTACTACCACAGCCACCTTATTCACCAGATATCGATCCGTGCGACTTTTTTCTATTTGCAAGAGTCAAAATGGCGGTCAAGGGCACCATTTTCAAACAACACAAGATGTCCAAAAAGCTGTGACGAGGGTCTTGGAGGATATTACAGAAGACAAGTTCCACAAATGTTACCATCAATGGCAGAAGCGCTGGAAAAGTGTGTGCAATCAGAGGGGAACTACTTTGAAGGAGACAACACTAAACTTGACTAAAATGGTAAGCAACACTACTTTTCACTTCAGTTTCATTGCTTTATTGTCGCACCTCGTAAATGTGTATCCATACAGAAGGTTGCGGATTCATTGCCCATCGAGGGGAAACAGTTATATGAAAGCGTTGTGTCTGTTCTTTCGGACATGAGCGAAAGACACCACGCATTCATATCATCTTTATGATTGCTATGGACTCTCCCAAGACAGCAGCGGCAATGTTTCCACGGCTACATGCATATGTTCCTGGTTTGATGAACGTTCAGGGACTCTGTCGCATTTCGACGGCCCTTAGAAATCACCCGATCTTAATTCCATAGACAGCGTTTGCTACTATTTGGAACAGCAGGTGAGATGTAGCAATCAACATGGCTGCAGTCGGTTACCCTATGGAATCTAATCGTCATCGAGTGGCTTCAGATAGATATGGCATACACTGTCTGGTCGAAAGTATCAGGACACCCGTATGTACATCTACATCTACATTTATACTCCGCAAGCCACCAAACGGTGTGTGGCGGAGGGCACTTTACGTGCCACTGTCATTACCTTCCTTTCCTGTTCCAGTCTCGTATCGTTCGCGGGCATTACGAGTGCCGGAAAGCCTCCGTGCGCGCTCGAATCTCTCTAATTTTACATTCGTGATCTCCTCGGGAGGTGTAAGTAGGGGGAAGCAATATATTCGATACCTCATCCAGAAACGCACCCTCTCGAAACCAGGACAGCAAGCTACACCGCGATGCAGAGTGCCTCTCCTGCAGAGTCTGCCACTTGAGTTTGCTAAACATATCCGTAACGCAATCACGCTTACCAAATAACCCTGTGACGAAACGTGCCGCTCTTCTTTGGATCTTCTCTATCTCTTCTGTCAACCTGACCTGGTACGGATCCCACACTGATGAGGAATACTCAAGTATAGGTCGAACGAGTGTTTTGTAAGCTACCTCCTTTGTTGATGGACTACATTTTCTAAGGACTTTCCCAATGAATCTCAACCTGGCACCCGCCTTACCAACAATTAATTTTATATGGTCATTCCACTTCAAATCGTTCCGTACGCATACTCTCAGATATTTTACAGAAGTAACTGCTGCCAGTGTTTGTTCTGCTATCATATAATCATACAATAAAGGATCCTTCTTTCTATGTATTATCAGTACATTACATTCGTCTATGTTAAGGGTCAGTTGCCACTCCCTGCACCAAGTGCCTATCCGCTGCAGATCTTCCTGCATTTCGCTGCAATTTTCTAATGGTGCAACTTCTCTGTATACTACAGCATCATCCGCGAAAAGCCGCATGGAACTTCCGACACTATCTACTAGGTCGTTTGTATATATTGTGAAAAGCAATGGTCCCATAACACTCCCCTGTGGCACGCCAGAGGTTACTAACGTCTGTAGACTTCTCTCCATTGAGAACAACATGCTGTGTTCTGTTTGCTAAAAACTCTTCAATCCAGCCACACAGTTGGTCTGATATTCCGTAGGCTCTTACTTTGTTTATCAGGCGACAGTGCGGAACTGTATCGAACGTCTTCCGGAAGTCAAGGAAAATGACATCTACCTAGGAGCCTGTATCTAATGTTTTCTGGGCCTCATGAACAAACAAAGCGAGTTGGGTCTCACACAATCGCTGTTTCCGGAATCCATGTTGATCCCTACAGAGTAGATGCTGGGTTTCCAGAAATGACATGATACGCGAGCAAAAACCATGTTCTAAAATTCTACAACAGATCGATGTCAGAGATATAGGCCTATAGTTTTGCGCATCTGCTCGACGACCCTTCTTGAAATCTGGAACTACTTGTGCTCTTTTCCAATCATTTGGAACCTTCCGTTCCTCTAGAGACTTGCGGTACACGGCTGTCAGAAATCGAATTGGTATCCCGTCAGGTCGAGTGGACTTTCCTCTGTTGAGTGATTTCAGTTGCTTTTCTATTCCTTGGACACTTATTTCGATGTCAGCCACTTTTTCGTGCACTTGAGGAAGAACGGGCTGCAATTGCTCTACATACCTACAGACAATAGTCTGAAAGTGTCGGCAGTAGAGTTCACGGTTTCATAAAGGCGAAGGGCGGAGACAGCCCATATCAGTATCGATCAACCTGTGTCCAGACACTTTTGATCAAATAGTATGCCTGAAGGTACTTTTAGATACTACTTGTCGCCTGACTGAGGGCATTAGCGAGACTAGAGGCAGTGTTATAAGGCATAAGGGTGATGTCTTCTGCAGATGACTAATATTTTTGTCCGTTGTGCATACCGTATTTGGTAAATCTCGACATCCATGAAGACGCCGTGCTTTGAGGTAGCACGTTCGTTTCCTTTCCCGGCTTCCACTAAATGTCACCAAACCGTATTCAAGAACTCAGAAAACAATATGTATTGCACATTCATAGTGTTTGTGAATGAATCTCGCTGTTTTTTACAAAATTCCTTCACAGTATTGCAACCAGAATAGAAACCCTCCTTTCCCTCTCACATCCAACACTAAAGACGCTTTTACGGAAGGTCTGTTGACAACCAGGCAAGTATTTGCAACATTACTTGCGAATCCATTATATATGACTTTGTGCAGTTATTTGTGTTGTCAAAATGGATAACATGTAGCAACTGAGAGTGAAATTCGACACTAAATTTCCTATTAAGAGTAATACTGTAAAACATTTGGAGTCAGTGACTGTACGACACCGAGTGGCAAAGTGAATAGTTGTTAGTAATCCATCACTTCAAATAACTTCGTAATAACGCACTTACTGTTAAATTGCGGATTTAGCCTATGCAAACGTAATCTGAGCTTCCAATTACGGAGTAATTGCCTAAATCAGTCCTGATTTTGATCATGAAAAGTGGCACATCGTTCAAAAGGCGCTTATTTTGTTTGGGACACTTGTTGCTACAAAAACTGAAAGGTTTGTTGAAGACAGAATATTATTTATCAGTTTCTAATTCATCCCATGGCATTGCTTTGCACTCCAACGAAATGAATAAGTGAAGCATAACCTAAAATAAATCATAATTAAATTGATGTTCACGCAGACAATATCTGACTCACATTCATGTTTTCAACCGAAGAAACAGGACCGTCAGAACGCTTTGCATTACTTCTGAAACAGTTCGTTTTGTTCCTGTCCATGAATGTGGAACATGCAAGTAATCTGTTCAAGTGGACGCACCGCCGGATAACATTTTCTTTTGAGATCTAATCATACCTCGTTTCTTACTTAATTACAACATGGTGGCCACCAAAAACGTTCAGTTAGAGGTCAATGAATCCACTGTTCGTTCCATTATCTCCTTCCATGTATTTTCGTGTCATACGATCCACACAAACTACATAACAAGAGGGGAACCTTTCTTCCTCCTCAAGGCCTCAATTTAGTAACAACAGACTACGAAGTGTATGCAAGCCCCGGATTGTCGCATCAGAGTCAGCAACTAGTTTTCGATATGCCTTGCTCACTGATGGGTAATTTCAGTAATGAAACTAATTAATTGTGAGTTCTAATCTGTCACAATAATTCCCGAAGATATTACTTCTTCGAAGATGAGAAACACAAAGACAGTAAACTAGCTCTTAAAAGATTAAACAGAAAGATTTTAGCGTTAAGAGGATCATAGTTTAGCATTTGAAATCCCAACACAAGCAACAGAAAGAGGACTAGATTATAACCAAGCAATAACTGCGATACATGGAAAAGTAGTAATGTACACGGCTAGTTACATGTACCATTTTATGCTCTGTGTTGTTGATAATCTACCTCGTACATAGGTTGTCTCTTACGGCTACAGTAGATACAACTCTCAACTGATGTGATTATTTCGTTGTGGTCAGTTGGAATGAAAAATGTGGATTTATTGACACACATACTGTTTCCCCCAGACGTCCTTAGTGTAAGTTAAAGTGTAAGTATTTAATAATCAATTCCCCATATTTTTAGTTATTCTTGTGCAGTTATGAAACTGTTATTTGGAAATCATACATTTTTAAATTTAAATAAGAAATGTATTTTATGTCTTCAATATGGAGGGCGAATCAATGACTCTGTTGGAGCATAAATTTTAAATAAGTGATTATTTATGGTTATAGCTCCCATAACCAGCCAATAGTGAGTCCATATTATTCTTAGAAACCAAATATTTTAAATATGTTGATATATTTTAACTGTATTTCAAACTTGATGAATCTTTAATAGAAAAACCAATGTGTGAAGTATTTATTTTTTGAATTTCTTTCCGCTTAAAAGCTGCAAGCCATATCAGATTAACGAGTTTCAATTGAAATTGAAGGAAAGGTTCAACAAATTCGCGGCTCTCTCGCGTATTGTCAACAAATTCGCATCAGAAATACTATGCAAAACGCCACCTTCAAAGAAAAACTAATAATCCTCTTTGCTTATTCATAGCCATTGCACCTAAGAAATAAGTATGATATTCTGCGCTTAAAAGGGAAATCCAGTAGGCGCAGATGAGCTGGCTGATACAGAAGAGATTCATAAAACATGAGCAACTCTGTTTGTCATTCATGGGGCGCAACCACGTATAATGCAACAAAATTGACTCTGATGTCGTCTGACGCAGGCAGAGGTCTTCCTCTGAGAAAATTGAGTTTGGCCCTAGCTCTGGTAAATACGAGATCTCGTTTAAACATATTCCGGGTAAACACTGAGACGCTTCCTACTGTTTATTTCCAAGAGCACTCAGTAAATGTCTTCCTTTCAGTCTCAAATGTTTTCTGAGAAACGTACCGCTCTTCATTAATTTTTATCATACGTGGTATATCGCATACGCTGACCATCGCTGCAGGTTATGTAAGCACGTAAAATTCAGTAGCTTGGATTGCAGGCGGAGAGTTATAAATTTTCTACAGCTCAGAACCATATCATCAGCTTTGAGTCAACCTCACTACGTTCAGAATGAGATGAATACTTCACAAAATACCAAAATGAATTCCACTAAAGCAGTACACCAAGAGACGAACTTTCACTTTTAACAAAGAAATTCTACAAACAGCAATGCAATTAAGAAGTTACTTTATTTTATTTTCACTCCCAGTTTCCGCAATTCATTATGGCATCCTGAGGTCCCATTTGCATCTCTCAGAAGAAATCGATGTTGGCATACTGGGGTCGTATGTTTATGGATCTCGTGAAGTCTCAGACGGGCGCTGTGGCCGAGCGGTTCTTAGGCGCTTCAGTCCCGAACCGCGCTGCCGCTACGTTCGCAGGTTCGAATCCTGCCTCGGGCATGGATGTGTGTGATGTCCTTAGGTTAGTTAGGTTGAAGTAGTTCTAACTCTAGGGGAATTATGACCTCAGATGTTAAGTCCCATAGTGCTTAGAGCCATTTGAACCATTCCTGCAGAGTGAAGTCACTAGATCCAGAAACATATGGCCTCAGTATTCCAACATCGATTATTTTTGGGAGATGCATATGTGGCGTGAAGATGGCATAATAAATTGCCGAAACTGGTAGCGAAAATAAAATAAAATAACTTCTCAAATGCAGGGCTGTTTGGGGAATTTGTTTGTTAAAAATTTACCAGCCGCTTTTCCGGGTCCATAACGGATCGACAGAAACTTTCATATTTGTTTATGTTGCCGTTTGGTACGACATAAAGATGTAAGTATTTTGTCTTTATTGAAACAACTCATGGCAACAGTATAACTCGGTAAAGCAAAAGGTGTACCAGGCAGTAGTATGGACCCACCTGTTCACGTGACTTACAAGAGAACCGCGACTACTCGTCTTCAACGATTTCATTCAGACGTAAGCTGTACACTAGCGCTTCGTCATAAATGAAAGAGACAGAAGTGGGTGCTCTAGATTCAAGCGTTTAGAGAGAACAATATTTCCAGCCATGCCCGGGCGAGACATGACCCATTCATAGTAGCGTAGTTTCTAGGGAAATTTCGGCACAGTGCAAGGAGTACACAACAGCAACGGAGGGTCGTGATGTTGAGTACATATGAGGCAAATTTTTCATTTTCAATTTTTGAGTTACTTACACTGCAAATAAACTGAAATAATGCTCCGTATATTGTATTTATTAATATTTTTACAAGCTGAAGCGCCAAAGAAACTGGTATAGACATACGCATTCAAATACAGAGGTATGTAAACAGGCAGAATACGGCGCTGATGTCGGCAACAAGTATCTGGAGCGGTTGTTAGATCGGTTACTGCTGCTACAATGCAGGTTATCAAGATTTAAATGAGTGTGAACGTGGTGTTATAATCGGCGCACGAGTGATGGGCCACAACATCTCCGACTTAGCCATGATGTGCGGATTTTCCCGTGCGACCACTTCACGAGTGTACCGTGAATATCAGGAATCCTGTAAAACATTAAATTTCCGATATCGAGAAAGATCCTGCAAGAACAGGACCAACGACGACTCAAGAGAATCGTTCAACGTGATAGAAATGCAACTCTTCCGCATATTGCTGCAGATTTCAATGCTGGACCATAGCAACTGTCAGCGTGTGAACCATTCAGGAAAACATCATCGATATGGGCTTTCGGAGCCGAAGGCCCACTTGTGTACTCTTGATGACTGCACGACACAAAGATTTACGCCTCCCATTGGCCCGTCAACACTGATAATGGGCTGTTGATGACTGGAAACATGATGTTTGTTCAGACGAGTCTCGTTTTACATTATATCAAGCGGATGGACTTGTACCAGTGTGGAGACAACCTAATTAGTCATGGACACTACATGTCTGCAGGGGACTGTTGAAGCTGGTAGAGGCTCTGTAATGGTGTGGGATGTGTGCAGATGGAGTGATGTGGGACCTCTGAAACGTCTACATACGTCTCTGATAGGTGACACGTACGTAAGCATTCCGTCTGATCACCTGCCTCCATTCATGTCCATTGTTCATTCCGACGGACTTGGGCAGTCCCAGTGGAACAATGCGACACCCCACACGTCCAGAACTGCTACAGAGTGGCTCTAGGAACACTCTTCTGACTTTAAAACATTTCGGATGTCCACCAAAGTCCTCAGACATGAACCTCATTGAGCATATCTGGGACGCCTTGCAATGTCCTGTTCAGAAGAGATCTTACCGATTTATGGACAGCCGTGCAGGATTCATGGTGTCAGTTCCCTCCAGCACTACTTCAGATATTAGTCGAGTCCATGTCGCGTCGTGTTGCGGCACTTCTGCGTGATCGCGAGGGCCCTACACTATATTAGGGAGGTGTACCAGCTTCTTTGGCTATCCAGTGTAAAAGGCATGAAAAGGATGGGCAATAGATAATTTGGTTGAAAATAACTTTCATGAAGGGACTGTAAGGTGTACACGAGAACTTCATAAGTAAAATTACATGCGTTCATTATTTTACAGTTGATGATATGTACTGATTAGCCAGACCTTTATGACCACCTTCACAGTAGCCAGTATATCCACCTTTGGCACAGATAACAGCGACGACGGATCGTGGCATGGAAGCAACGAGGCCTTGGTAGATCGCTGGAGGGAGTGGGCACAACCTCTGTACACACAAGTCACCTAATTCGCATAAACCCCAGGGAGGGGGGAGATGAGCTCTGACGTCACGTTCAGTCACATCCCAGATCTGTTGGATCGGTTTCAGATGTGGCGAGTTGGGGGCCAGCACATCAACTGGAAGTCGCCACTGTGTTTCTCGGCCCACTCCATAGCACTCCTGGACTTCTGACGTGGCGCATTATCTTGTTGAAAAATAACACTGCTGTTGGGTGTGACATGGCGCATTATCTTATTGAAAAATACCACTGCTGTTGGGAAACTTGATCGTCATGAAGGGGTGTACGTGGTCTGCAACCAATGTACGATACTCCTTGGCCGTCATAGCGCTTTGCACGAGCTGCACTGGATCTACACTGTCCTATAATTATGTAAAATAAATGAGTCCAGTATGAGGCTGGTGGTTGAATAGAGCGGTTTTCCATTTCGTCTTTTACATTCCGACCTCAAGAATTTGACCTCTACACATAGCGTTTCGGATAAACTCAGCGTTGCGTTCTACTCAAATGACAGACGTATAATATGCAGTAGACAGCAAAATTGGTCGCGAAACTTCTAGCTGTTGCCCCATTAACTGCTGCTAACGGTGTTTGCTTTCAAGGTTCGCAAGGATCCATACTGCCAGCAACAGATTTCGTAGTCGGAATAGCCAGTTACAAAGTCTTTGATGTCCCCCAAACAAGCCTTATCATTCCCACGTCACGCGAAATGGCAGTAATGGAGCAATCTCATTTATTTGCATTCTAACTGACGCTTCCTGTTGAGGTACTGAGAGCCAATTTAGATGTATGAATCTCCTAATGCATAGACACGTGGCAGTGCTCGGTGAATTGCTCTAGTTTACAGCCTGTTTCGGTCTTTGCCGGCCGAAGTGGCCGAGCGGTTAAAGGCGCTACAGTCTGGAACCGCACGACCGCTACGGTCGCAGGTTCGAATCCTGCCTCGGGCATGGATGTGTGTGATGTCCTTAGGTTAGTTAGCTTTAAGTAGTTCTAAGTTCTAGGGGACTTATGACCACAGCAGTTGAGTCCCATAGTGCTCAGAGCCATTTGAACCATTTTTTTTGTTTCGGTCTTTCAGGCCACCTCAAAGTGTCAGAACATTAACTCATACGAAATAGTCACATTTTACCGACATGGAAGGAATTATAAGGAAAAACGGAGGATAATACGCATTAGTTATACTTGCTACCTCTTACAAATCATCACCACAGTGGACACATGTTCACAATGTGATTAATAAGGATATTTATGAAATCAGTCTGCGTCAAAACTACCTTAAAATCCAGTTTTAAACACATTTCTTTGTAGACAAAATTAACAGGCGATGTGAACTGCTCAAATATACTTCAAAACACATACGTACATAGCCACATCACGAACACAAGCGTGGAACTAACGTGGTTCATAAACATATCATACACTCTGTTGTTATATGATAATTATTTTCTGTCACTCTACATGAACTTTTGTCTTTTAGTTAAAACCAGTAAACGTCCACACCCGATTCTTTCAGGAATCGAACTCCCGTTTATAGAACGTCATACACTATGTGATCAAAAGTATCCGGACACCTGGCTGAAAGTGACTTACAAGTTCGTAGCACCCTCCATCGGCAATGCTGGAATTCAATATGGTGTTGGCCCACACTTAGCCTCGATGACAGCTTCCACTCTCGCAGGCATACGTTCAGTCAAGTGCTGGAAGGTTTCTTGGGGAATAGCAGCCCATTTTTCACGGGGTGCTGAACTGAGGAGAGGTATCGATGTCGGTCGGGGAGCCGTGGCACGAAGTTAGGGTTCCAAATCATCCCAAAGGTTTTCCATAGGATTCAGATCAGGACTCTGTGCAGGCCAGTCCATTACGGGGGTGTTATTGTCGTGTAACCACTACGCCATAGGTCGTACGTTATGAACAGGTGCTCGATCGTTTTGAAAGATGCAATCGCCATCCCCGAACTGCTCTTCAACAGTGGGAAGCAAGAAAGTGCTGTGATAGTGCCACGCAAAACAACGAGGAGTGCCAGCCTCCTCCATGAAAAACACGACCACACCATAACACCGCCGCCTCCGAATTTTCTGTTGGCACTACACACCCTGGCAGATGACGTTCACCATGCATTCGCCATATCCACACCCTGCCATCGGATCGCCACATTGTGTACCGTCGTTGGGCACTCCACACAAAGTTTTTCCACTGTTCAATCATCCAATGTTTACGCTCCTTACACCAAGCGAGGCGTCGTTTGGCATTTACCGGCGTGATTTGTGGCTTATGAGCAGCCGTTCGTCCATGAAATCCAAGTTTTCTCACTTTCCGCCTAACTGTCATAGTGCTTGCAGTGGACCCTGATGCAGTTTGGAATTCCTGTGTGATGGTCTGCTTAGATGTCTGCCTATTACACATTACGACCCTCTTCAACTGTCGGCCGTCTCTGTCAGCCAACAGACGAGGTCGGCCTATACGCTTTTGTGCTGTACATGTCCCTTCATGTTTCCACTTCACTATCACATCGGAAAAAGTGGACATAGAGATGTTTAGGAGTATGGAAATCTCGCTTGCAGGCGTATGACACAAGTGACACCCAATCATCTGACCACGTTCGAAGTCCGTGGGTCCCCATTCTGCTCTCTCACGATATCTGATAACTACTGAGGTCGCTGATATGGAGTACCTGGCAGTAGGTGGCAGCACAATGCACCTAATATGAGAAACGTACGTTTTTGGGGTGTCCGGATACTTTTGATCACATAGCGTATATTTCGTACCACGCATCATACAACCAAATATTTTACAGTTACGTTCAGTGATGTACGTGGAGACTGTGTGCAAAACGTTATGCGAATGGAGGATGTAATAAATTAGAACGCTATGCGTGATGCTGCAGGTTTACTACTGCATGAACAGCGGAAATGTAGCAAACAATAAACTTCTTTCCTTTTTTTGTTTTGTGGGATGTGTCACCGAGAAAAAGATCCGTGAAGGTCTGAAATTGTATGTAAAGTTTGTTGGAAGTTAGTAAATGCTGTCATTCGTAAATAACGAATGGACATAGTGTGGATGATCTGCACACCGTGAATTAAGTCGCTTCAAAACACATACACAGTTTCGATCTGTAATACCTGATTTACTGTGCTACAGCTTTAATATAAGCTTATACACTGAAGAGCCAAAGAAACAGGTACACCTGCCTAATACTGTGTAGGGCCCCCGCGAGCGCGCAGAAGTGCTGCATCATGACGTGAGATGGACTCGACTATTGCCTGAAGTAGTGCTGGAGGGAACTGACACCACGAATCCTGCAGAGCTGTCCATAGCTCCGTAAGAGTGAGAGGGGGTGGAGATCTCATCTGAACAGCACGTTGCAAGGCATCCAAAATATGCTCAATAATGTTTATATCTCAGGAATTTGGTGGCCAGCGGAAATGTTTAAACTCAGAAAAGTTTTCCTGTAGCAATCTTGGTCGTGTTAGGTGTCTCATTGTCCTGCTGTAATTTCCCAAGTCCGTCGGAATGCGCAATGGACATAAATGGATGCAGGTGATCAGACAGGATGCCTATGGACGCGTCGCCTGTCAGAGTCGTATCTTGACGTATCGGGGGAAATCCCCACTTTATCGCTATCTCGGAGATGCTGCGTCTCATCGATCGCGCACCGACTATAACACCACATTCAAAGTCACTTGTACCTTGATAACCTCCCATTGTAACAGCAGCAACCGAAATAACAACTGTGCCAGACACTTGTTGTCTTATATAGGCGCTGCCGACCGCAGCGTAGTATTCTGCCTGGTTACGTATCTCTGTAGTAATAATGAGCGTATGGCATTGGTGGCCGGGAGACCCCTCGCGGGGCGGTTCGGCCGCCACTCCACCAGTTCTTTAACGCCCCTACGGCGACTTGCGTGTGAACGAGGATGAAATGATGAACCCAGTCATCTCGAAGCAGAGAAAATCACTGACCCCGCCGGGAATCGAACCCGGGACTCCGTGCGTGGGAAGCGAGAACGCTACCGCAAGACCACGAGACGCGGACACGTATCTCTGTTTTGAATATACATGCCTACACCAGTTTCCTTGGCGCTTCAGTGTAGCTTATAACTAGTAGATTATGATTATAATTGTTTGAATTATTAAAAAAAAAACTAATCAGTAACAGCTTGCACTGTACGTGCTTGAACATTGTCCTGCAAAATGATGGTCAGCTCCTGCAGAAAGTATCATCACTTCTGTCGCTATGCTGTTCACTTTTGGAACACAACCCACGACCAGCTTAGAGACAGAAGTGATGATACTTTCTGCAGGACCTGACCATCATTTTGCAGGACAATGCTCAAGCAGGTACAGTGCAAGCTGTTACTGATTTGTTTGACTCATGGAGCTACTAAGTGCTATACCATATACTGCACTCCCCTACTCAAGGTCTCGTGAGTTCAACTCGATTTCTAAATTGAAGAACACACTTCACGGCATTCGCTTCAGAACTGCTACAAATTCGTCGGGCAATAGATCGCGCCGCTCGAACTGTCAACACAACTGGCACTGCTAAGAGTATCCTACGACTTCCACTTCGCTGGCAACGGGCTATACACAATGCTGGTGACTACTTCGAAGGTTAGTAAAACTTAGAAACACGTATCTATTTTGTACGTGCTGTAAATAAATAGTTGCTACTATTCAAGTTCCAGCCCTCATATGCACCTATCTATGATACAAACTATTTGTGCTACCTGGTATAAAACGGAGAATCTTTGTAGTATAAGTTCTAGAAATTCTAGGAGATGATCAGCATCTGCAAACCGTAATGCCACAGAAATTTCCTTGCAGAGCAAAAGTTAGTGTTGCACTGGAAGTCGAAGCTGGAACCTTGTTTCTGATGGACAGTGCTCTTACCGATTGAGGAGGCAGGCACGACTCAAGACACGGCCTCACTGCTGCATCTCTCTCCTCAGTTCACAGAAATTCTCCTGCATTCGTAACGGAATTGACACTTCCTGAAGGAAGGATACTATGGAGAAATGTCTTAGGTACGTCGTAATAAACCGTTTCCAAGATGAAATAGTAACCCTGCGCTATTCTGAAACCTCCTGAAAGAGAGCAGCGCGCGAAAGGCAAGGTTACGAGTTCGATTCCCGGTTTGGCACACATTTTAATCTGTCACGAAATTTCAATACGGCGCTAACTCCGATGCTGGATGAAAGTTTCAATCCGGATATGTTCTCATACATTGCAATTAATTCCTCTGGCAAAGTGTCACAAATCGCGTATGTTTACCTAAATAAAACTGGTATTGAATGTATTCCGTAGATCTAAAAAGCAGAAAATTTTGAATGGAATTTGAACATACATTGGAAGTATGTGCTCGTAAGGTTTAACAAGCTTACCTATAAAATTTATTTGTGTGAGACTTCGGGCTATGTCAGCAAAATTATTTATTTTCATTGATTTATTGCTTATTCAGCCCGATAAGATTAGGGCTTTAAAATAATTTGTTACAAATGACCAGAAACAGCACATATAAGAAAATATTACAAAATACTCACAATACTAATAATTAGCATTATTAATAAAAATAATAGCTTTCAATCATAATAATAGTAACAGTAATAATGATGATAAAATAATAGAGGCATTAATAAGGATATTAACTAGTTATTACAAAACAATGAAAATACTTATTAATTGCATTGTTAATAAAATTAAGATTTGGAAATGATAATGACAATAATAATGATAGAGGCTCTAATAATTATGATAATCTAATTGAGGTATTAAGAACGATTTTTTTAGTTTTAGCCCAGTTGAAGCCTTTTTTATTATATTATGAGGTGGAACGTGCAATGAAAGAGATTGACTTGATAGTGACACTATCCGTTAGGAAAGATGATAATTTCAATAGATAGAAGGGAGAAGGAAAACTGGGGGAGAGGGAGAGTTGACGAGAGTGAGCTGCAGAGAAGTACTTGAAGAGATAGCTCTTGTGACAGAAGGTGAGACGTTAGCTGTCTTTTGAAGTTGGAAAGGGCTTCAGTTTCTGCACTGTTTTGAAGAAGAACGTTCCTAAGTCGAGTTCCTGTTTCAGGAAATGATAGAGACATGGGAGCGTTGTGTCATGGTACGAAGAGGAGTTTACTTTGTGGAGAATGAGTATTTCTGGCAATGATTTAGATCACGATAGAGCAAATACAACGTATGATAGTCTCTATGCTTACCGGCACACAGCCTAGTAACTGTTCATAGGCCGGAGTGATGTGGAAAAAACATTTATCACAAATTGAACCATGTTGGATAGTTCGAGATTTCCGCTGGGATCGGATGACTGGTTTGTCTTCAAAGAATGTCTTTTGTGGTATGGATGAGGCGTACGAGGCCAGAGTGAGAGAGAGAGAGTGCGCGCAAGCAAGGATGGGAAGTGGCTTTGCGGGTGCAGGACGTTTTCGCGAGCGTAACGTCTAGAGAGTGGACGAATTTGGTGAGGCTGCTGGAAGCAGAGGAGCGTGCTTGTGTGAAGCAAGGCACATGCACAGACTTTGGCTAGTTCGGAGGAAGAAGACTGCACATCATGGTAGCCATCTTGTGTAGCATGGTGATGCCACTTTTGGAACTTTTGAAACTTTGGTCATTCAAAACGAGGGGATTGGTTTCGGCTTCAGCCGATGAAGGGATCTTGTTCTAGAACCCTGTAGAACTGTGTTGTGAAGTTGACCTAAGACGGAGAGATATATGGACAGCGGCGGTAACGAATAAATTGATTTGGTTCGGTGGAAATAGTGCACGAACTGTAACCTACCGTTGTTCTGGTAGTCATCCCTGAGACGTGTGGTACGAGTAGTACAAAGACACAAACGGTCCAAGGGGTTAGTAGATTTTAAGTAATTTTAACCAAGATTAGTCTCTACATGGTACTGTGATAAAAGGTTGTCTTTTCTTTTATTGTAACATCTGACTATGTGCAGTTATATAGTACGCTGGAATTTTTCTTGTTTGAGCACCGTGTGTATTGGCACAGTGTAGTAATTACTGGAAATAGGAAGGATCTCTCAGATTAATATGGTTGTAACTGTTCTTGGTAAACTGAATTCCATTTCCTTTGGTTACTTAACTGTAAATAATCGAGTGAGAACTTGAGCTGATCATTTTCTGCGCGATCTTCAGTTAAATTAATCGTTATCAGGTGCTTTTATAAATGCTTCTGGTAGACTTAACCTCTGAAAATTTATGGCATGTGTCCTCTGGAATTGTTAGTTAATAGATTATTGTAAAAGAAGTGTCTTCTGGTATCATCCGAGTTTTTACAATTTCAATTTGAGGTATTGAAATTCAACTTTATTCAATGGATGTTGGTTTAGAAAATTGTTTTAAATTTGTTGTTTAAATTTTTTGGGTATTGCCTTTGCATAAGTCTTGTAGGTGAATGTTGAAAAACAAAACAAAAGGATTTCAATGTAAGATGCAACTGATTAACTAATGACTGTTGGATCTTAAATAAAGGAAGCGACTAACACTTTCCTTTAGGAAAATAAATGAAATGGTAATGCATGATGTTGGCTGTTCTGCTAATGTATAAAAAGGTTGTTGGGCTACTGAAAATTAATGAACTTCTATAATAGGGAGTGTTCGACTTTCAGTGTACAACCAGTTCCCTCCACTTTCTCACTTCATCCGTGTCTCAGCCTTTCACAAATGTGTAGCACACAGATATTCATCGATAGTTCCAGCCAGCGCCAGCTCCCATACGAAAGTCCTTGAATGACAGGATCATTTTAGTCAAGGATGGGAGTTATTAGTGACTCTACGAGTTTCTTTTTAAGCCCGAAAAAAAGTACTTTTTATATCTCTGTAGTAAATAAAGCGATGCTGAGACTTGCTACAGACTGAAGTTGTGTGTTCAATCCAGTCTAAGTGTTGGTCCAGAATTATCGCCAAATTCTTTACAGAAGAAGAAAAGCTTATTTGTGTGCTGTTCATGATTAAGGGGGAAGCGATTCTCTGAAATGAGGGGTGATAAATCTTTTGTGAGAGATTAAGGTTGCTTGCGGCTTAGATTGGTTAAGTCACTACGTTTTGCACCCACTGTGGTAACGGAAGTAAGTTGGCATTTATAATGTGGATTGCTGTGCATACGTTTGTTGGGCTTGCACTGATCTATAACTGAAGGTCGTCTGCTTGTAAATTCGTATAATGGGAGATAATAGTCAACACATCATTAACAAATGATTAGGAAAGCAATGGGTCAAAAACTGATCCTTGTGGCACCCCAGATACTCCATTTCTCCATTGTGACCTCTTTGTTCCGATAATTACGCATTGTTGGTTGTACGTAAGGTCAAGTGGAATGACTACAGCTCTTGAAGGATAGTTCCGACTTTTCAGTTTAGCAAGTAGACTATCAAAGTCGGCAGTGTCGAAAGCTGTGCTGATATACAAAAAACACATAACAGTACCTCTTCTTTGTCATTAGGTTGTTTTTTTTTTCAATTCTTCAGTCACTGTTATATAAGAGCAGTCGTCGTGCTAAGATTTTTCAAAAAACCAGACTGGGTTTCATCCAGAAGTTATATGTAAGTTGTTCCTGAAGTATTTGTTCTGAAGCCTTAGATAAAGCTGATAGGACGCAAATGGCCCTGTAATCAGAGGGTTCCTGGGGGGAATTGGTTTCTGGATAGAGGTTTTATCTCTATCCGGGCTATGCGGAAGATGATGCAGGTTGGAGAATGGTTACATATGTCGTTGTTATGGATAGCAGTCGATCGACGAGAAAACTGATCATTTGCATTACTTCTGTGTACTGCAGCTGCCGAACGATTTCGCGCAAATGAATTCCTGACCATGTTAAGGCTATCGAATGGAGAGAAATTTTTCGTTTGTACCAACCACTGATACTTTAAAGAGAATCGATGCTTTGCATTCTTGTGCGTTGGAGTAGAGATGTAGGCGTGGCGAAATATCCTCAATAGGAACTAGGGGCCGAGCAGCAGATTTGTGTATCCCTATTCCTACACCTCTTAGATTTTTCTACAAGACGGAGGGCCTGTGAAAGTCCACAGTTTTGGATTTCTTACAGACTAACTCGGTTGCGTAGTCGCTTATAGGCGAGATGATTCTCAGAGGTCGAGTGCCGTTTATATTTCATTTGTGCTGCGTTTGTGATACTCATATTGTATGATCGGTAAGCCAAGGCGCATGTTTATCGAGTTTCTCAGAGAAACAACATACTTCATAATTTATGTCAAAGTTATTTCCTGCCATTGCCTATCAAGAAGTATCGTAAGCGTCAGCTGTAAGCTCAGACATATTCAGGCTCTTAAAATCTAAAAGTCACCACTTGCGGTTTGTTCTTTCGACATTACAACGAGTAAGTCATGAACAATACATCATGAGCAGACAAGCCATGCACAGAGATATGATCAGCGCGGATTGCACTATTTGGAGACGGTTGCTTGGTTCTTTGGTGTCTGCTGTGCAAAAATTGATCCATTGGAAGCAGTGTAAGCTTGGAGCTGGTAGGTACATTAAACACGTGGATTTTATTTTCGGATATGCTCCTGTTTAGAAAACTGATGTTAGCATCTCCAATTACAATTAAGTGTTCAGGCAAATATGCAAGACCTCAGGGAGTGGATTCAAAGCTATAGAATTGTCCAGCTATTTGTCGAGAAGTTTAATTTGAAAGAACATTTATTTGGGCTTTATTTGGACGTGACAATGTACGTTTGCACATATATGTACTACCACACCGCAACCTCGTCTGTTATATGTGTCATGTCTCAGAAGGGCCTCTGGTTGCCGGACCAAATGGCGGGCGATAGTCAGGTCCGTATCACGCCACTGTCCAGAGCGTCTCGTGACAAGTCTTCGGCCTGGAATCCCATTTAATGGAGTAGAATTGCCTTCAGTGACGAGTCCAGCTTCAAAGTGAGCCATGATGACCAGCGAAGATGTGTCTGGCGACGCCTCGGACGACAGTAGGAAACCATCCTGACTGCTGTCCGCCGGACGGAGTAACACTCACAAGGGAACCTCCGAATCGCACCCCCCTCAGATTTAGCTGTAAGTTGGCGCAGTGGATAGGCCTTGAAAAACTGAACATAGATCAATCGAGAAAACATGGAAGAAGTTGTATGGAAATAAGCAAAATATACAAACTGAGTATTCCATGTGCAAGATAGGCAATATCAAGGACAATGTGAACTCCGGAGCGCCGTGGTCCCGTGCTTAGCGTGAGCAGCTGCGGAACGAGAGGTCCTTGGTTCAAGTCTTCCCTCGAGTGAAAAGTTTAAATTTTTATTTTCAGACAATTATCAAAGATTCAGGCGCTTACACATAATCAACTCCACTCTCCAAAATTCCAGGACATGGTCAAATATGCTTGGACATATGCAGGATTTGACGGTCTACACACGGAAAAATTTGAAAACGTTAAAAACATATGTTTTGACAGAGCACAGGGAAAACTCTGCGACTGTGAAACTGTTGCATTCATTTGTTGCAGTTTATGTGACAAACTCGTGTTTTCATCACTTTTTTGTAGTGATTATCACATCCACAAGAAAACCTAAATCGGGCAAGATAGAAGAATCTTTTTACCCATTCGTCAAGTGTACAAGTGAGGTGCGTCGACAACATATTCCTGTCATGTGACGCACATGCCGTCACCAGTGTCGTATAGAATATATCAGACGTGTTTTCCTGTGGAGGAATCGGTTGACCTATGACCTTGCGATCAAATGTTTTCGTTTCCCATTGGAGAGGCTCGTCCTTTCGTCTACTAATCGCACGGTTTTGCAGTGCAGTCGCAAAACACAGACACTAAACTTATTACAGTGGTCAGAGACGTCAATGAACGAAGGGACAGATCATAACTTTGCGAAAATAAAGAACGTAAACTTTTCACTCGAGGGATGTCTTGAACCAAGGACCTCTCCTTCCGCAGCTACCCTCGCTAACCACGGGACCACGGCGCTCCTGAGCTCACATTGTCCTCGATATTGCCTATCTTGCGCATAGAATACTCAGTTTGTATATTTTGCTTATTTTTTTCGTAGTTCCATACAACTTCTTCCTGTTTTCTCGATTGATCTGTGTTCAGTTTTTCAAGACCTATCCACTGTGCTAACTTATAACTAAATCTGAGGGGAGTGAGATTGGGAGGTTCCCTTGTCAGGAATGATGTCTTGGAGTGCCAGTTATTTTCATAGCAGGTCCCCTTCGGTCGTCATCCGCGGCGCTCTTACAGAACAGTGGCACGTCAACGATATTCGACAGCCCATTTTGTTGCCCTTCATGGCGAGCCACTCTGGGCTTACATTTCAGCAAGATAATTGCTTGTTTCCCGGAACCGTCGCCAATCAAGAACGTATGGAGTATTATTGGGAGCGTCCTCCCATCTCGGCATTTGACGATCTAACGCCCCAGTTGGGCAGACCTTGACAGTATGTCCCTCAGACGGACTTCCTACAACTCTGTCAATCAACACCAAGCCGAATAACTGGTTGCATAAGAGCTAGGGGTGGACCATTGCGCTAGTGCAGGGGTCTCCAATCGTTTTAGTCTTCGGGCCACATTGATTCCTCCACGAAGTCGTAAGTGCCAAGATCTACCAAGTGGGATTAAAGAGCACTAGCACTCCATGATCACCGTAATGTAAGGCTAAAGGAAAGATGAAATCGCATAAATCTAAGGTTGTGGGAATAGCTAGCACTGAAACGAACTACGATTTTTATTTAGTTACATAATTTTGATTGGTGGACATACCTGACCGAATTTCTGGCATATTTTATTCTGGCGAATTTCACCGACAAAAATGTATGTCACTGCACATTCTTCACGAAAGCGTCCTGTCACCGAAGTGGCGTCCATTTGAAAGACTTGCACCAGACTCGTGAGTTGAATAAAATCCAAAGAATTTTTTTGCTTAAAATGTTTTCGGCAAACTAGTCTGCTATCGAACGGAGAATGGTCTGTCTGTTTATTGTGGATAGTCACAAGTTTAACCATGACCTTCTGCTTTGTAAAGATAGAGCTCCGACAATGTCGCGGTGTATTGGTCACGATAGGCCTCGAAACTCAATGGTTGGCAGTACAGGCACCACCGCAAATATTTGGCGGTCCGGATACCAGGGATGTCCAGCCAGCTAACGCGGGCCGGTTAGCCGGACCTCGCGGTCCGGTTTCGGCTCGCGGGCCGTAGTTTGGAGACCCCTGCCCTAGTGACATGTTCAATTTGTGAAGCTCTTTCTCTTGAATAAATCATCCAATTTTTCTGCAGTTGTAATCATTTGTTTGTCTGTTCATGTACATCACATCCGTCGGTTTCCGTCCCAATCGGATTATTCGTTTGTTGTGCGACCTTTTTTTTTTGTCGCAGATACTAATTACAGTGCTGCTATTATATACAAAGTAGAGACAATTCTCCCGTTGTACACTATACCTCTTTATCCGGAAAACGCAGGTGCCATAATGGGGCAGCGATAAGGAAGTGGTGGGATGACGAAAGGAGGGGGGGGGGGGGGGAGGAGGTGCGGGTCGCAGTGAAGACAGCAGGAGTGATGGGAAGGCCCGCAGGTACGTTGCCCGCCTCCCGCGGGGTAACTAATAACCTAATTGACCAGGGCACCGCCGATAACAACGTCACACGTTGCTCCATTGTCGGCCGTCGTTGTCGCATCAGTTAGCTGACGGCCGGATCAGCCCTGCCGTCAATTACGTGGGTCACACCACCCCTCCTTCTCGGCCGCTAGCGTATCGTACCGGCGATCCATTAGTAGGTCACGCAGCACTTTCATTACACTGCACGACGTCATACGTCTAGAAAATAAACGTAATTTCAAATGGAAACTGTATGTATTTTAGCGGTTAGGAAGAGACAGAGAACTGAAAGAATCATATTAGCAGAGAGTTGTGGGTTTTGTTTTGGAACTGGTAACTTCCTAATGCTAATTCACTACCACAATGTTTTTTGTCATAGAGATTTGATACAGTGCTCTGTTTTCTACGTGGTTTACTTTTAAGCACTGACATGTGTGTAGTTATTGTCATTGGGGGACATGTTAAACAAAAGAATTTCTGGTATTAACTAAACGAAACGATTTCTAGCCTTGTTTCAGAAACTTTATTATTTCTCTGTGACCTAGGTTTGGAATTATAAGACCATTTTCTAATAAATAAGTCATCCCAAATATGAGAACCAAACAAATATAAACATGTCAATTTTTTTAAAAATATCGATTGTTGACTTACACTGTAAAAGTTATCTTTGTTGACAGTTTTGACCAAATTATATACGGATGTACAAAATCCATTATAACACCACTTACAACAACTATGACGAAACGTATTTACAGAAGGCATTAAGGGGCTCCGGAACGCCCTATACTTGCAGTGTTAAAATAACGCTTATAAATTACATCTTTCCTCACGAAGTATTTGAGGTAGGAAGTTGAACTTTTTACAGATTATTTATTGGAATATGGGCTACAACTTAACAAAGGGATTTTACAAAATTTTAGTTCAGTTATTAAAGAAGATTTTTTTTCAATTGTAATGAAAATTCACAACATTTTTTTGCAATTTTTTATTTATATATTCAAAAATATACAGTTTTTTGGAAAAAGGCTGTGTTAAATTATGCAGAAGGTACTGTGTAACATTTACTGAAAGTTTGAAACAAATATGTTTGTAAGATCCTTAGAAAACATGTAATTAGTATGAGAAAATAAAAGTTTTGGGAATCGAGCGACAAAGATTGGATTAACTTTTTAGTGCATTCCAGGTCCATAGGATGGATTATCTTCATCCTCTGCAAACTCCTACTCCAGCTTCCTCTTGTTCCTCCTCCTGTTTACTCTTGCTTGTATTTCTAGACTCTTTACAGCCCTGTCTGCAGCCCGAAGGCGTTCCTTGTCTAAAGCAAGCATCGCTCGTTGTTGTGTTCGTAGATTTTGCTACCATTTTCTTCAGTTGCAGTTACTGTAACACTGTTCCAAAAGGTGGTCATGTATGAACACTTATCACATTTCAGTTGTATTTCACTAGCAAGTACTACGTGCTTTATTATGGAGAGTTCCAGACCAACTTCACTACAATGAATACATCTTACACAGTTTGAAAAAAGTCCTTTGAGAACCGACATATCAAATATTTCATTCACATCCGATTCGCCCATAAAACATTCATAGTTTTCACTCATTGAACCAAGCTGCTTCTGTGAAGTATTTTCCTTCCCACTTTGACTGCTATAGGCAGGTGTACTTGAGAGGTTAGGTTCACTCACTTGGTTATCGTCTTTATTGTTTACAGTAATCACACATACCTTTGGGTTTCCAACATTTCTCCTTTTCTTAAAAGCCTTCAGAGGATTTCTAATAACTTTACTTTTACTCATTATTATACTTCAACAAAACAGAGACTCAAGAAACAGAATTAATTACGAATATTTTCGAGATAACGACAGAGTAAATAAACATGAAACAATCGACAATCACACCAGAGATATATATTGAACCATCACAGGTTAGCCACAACACATACTTTATCTCACATCACTAAAATGTACCCGATGAACACGGACGTTAATAATAACACCATTTGACAGCAGTTTAACAGCGCCACAGTGGGTCACGCCCATGTAGAACACATTTCAAAAAAAATTTAAAAATACACTCCTGGAAATGGAAAAAAGAACACATTGACACCGGTGTGTCAGACCCACCATACTTGCTCCGGACACTGCGAGAGGGCTGTACAAGCAATGATCACACGCACGGCACAGCGGACACACCAGGAACCGCGGTGTTGGCCGTCGAATGGCGCTAGCTGCGCAGCATTTGTGCACCGCCGCCGTCAGTGTCAGCCAGTTTGCCGTGGCATACGGAGCTCCATCGCAGTCTTTAACACTGGTAGCATGCCGCGACAGCGTGGACGTGAACCGTATGTGCAGTTGACGGACTTTGAGCGAGGGCGTATAGCGGGCATGCGGGAGGCCGGGTGGACGTACCGCCGAATTGCTCAACACGTGGGGCGTGAGGTCTCCACAGTACATCGATGTTGTCGCCAGTGGTCGGCGGAAGGTGCACGTGCCCGTCGACCTGGGACCGGACCGCAGCGACGCACGGATGCACGCCAAGACCGTAGGATCCTACGCAGTGCCGTAGGGGACCGCACCGCCACTTCCCAGCAAATTAGGGACACTGTTGCTCCTGGGGTATCGGCGAGGACCATTCGCAACCGTCTGCATGAAGCTGGGCTATGGTCCCGCACACCGTTAGGCCGTCTTCCGCTCACGCCCCAACATAGTGCAGCCCGCCTCCAGTGGTGTCGCGACAGGCGTGAATGGAGGGACGAATGGAGACGTGTCGTCTTCAGCGATGAGAGTCGCTTCTGCCTTGGTGCCAATGATGGTCGTATGCGTGTTTGGCGCCGTGCAGGTGAGCGCCACAGCCAGGACTGCATACGACCGAGGCACACAGGGCCAACACCCGGCATCATGGTGTGGGGAGCGATCTCCTACACTGGCCGTACACCACTGGTGATCGTCGAGGGGACACTGAATAGTGCACGGTACATCCAAACCGTCATCGAACCCATCGTTCTACCATTTCTAGACCGGCAAGGGAACTTGCTGTTCCAACAGGACAATGCACGTCCTCATGTATCCCGTGCCACCCAACGTGCTCTAGAAGGTGTAAGTCAACTACCCTGGCCAGCAAGATCTCCGGATCTGCCCCCATTGAGCATGTTTGGGACTGGATGAAGCGTCGTCTCACGCGGTCTGCACGTCCAGCACGAACGCTGGTCCAACTGAGGCGCCAGGTGGAAATGGCATGGCAAGCCGTTCCACAGGACTACATCCAGCTTCTCTACGATCGTCTCCATGGGAGAATAGCAGCCTGCATTGCTGCGAAAGGTGGATATACACTGTACTAGTGCCGACATTGTGCTTGCTCTGTTGCCTGTGTCTATGTGCCTGTGGTTCTGTCAGTGTGATCATGTGATGTATCTGACCCCAGGAATGTGTCAATAAAGTTTCCCCTTCCTGGGACAATGAATTCACGGTGTTCTTATTTCAATTTCCAGGAGTGTATAACAGACTTACTAAGGAGACTGCCTACACTACGCTTGTCCGTCCTCTTTTAGAAATCTGCTGCGCGGCGTATGATCCTTACCAGATAGGACTGACGGAGTACATCGAAAAAGTTCATAGAAAGACAGCACGTTTTTTACTATCGCGAAATATGGGAGAGAGTGTCACAGAGATGATACAGGATTTGGGCTGGACATCATTAAAAGAAAGGCGTTTTTCTTTGCGACGGAATCTTCTCACGAAACTCCAATCCCCTACTTTCCCCTCCGAATGCGAAAATATTTTGTTGACACCGATATACATAGGGAGGAACTATCACGAAGATAAAATAAGGAAATCAGAGCTCGTACGGAAAGATATAGGTGCTCATTCTTTCCGCGCGCTATACGAGATTGGAATAATAGAGAATTGTGAAGGTGGTTCGATGAACCCTCTGCCAGGCGTTTAAATGTGGTTTGCAGAGTATCCATGTAGATGTAGATGTAGATGCAGACATGGACCACTTGAAGAAACTGAAGGCACCAATAGTAAAATTTCTGAAGTAGCACCCGTTATTGCATTTTCAATTGCAGCAGTTTTCCGGGGAAATGAACGACGAATATGGAGACTTCACTATTGTGAAGTACATTGGTTAAGGTATGGAACGGGTTTTGGATTTAAATCTCGCTATTGTTGAAGTTATGAAGGAAAAGGAAGAGCAGGTACGGAAATTAGAACACGCAGAAAGGAAAGCAAATCTCGCATTGTAGTTGACTTGGCTGCACACTGCTCACAGCAAGACATTGCAAGATAACTTTTTTCTGATTTGATGGAGATGCATTTAAAAACAAAATCGCGTTGTAGAAGAGACACATTCTGAAAAAGATAATTCATTTCCATAAGCTCACTAGCGTTAAACAAAACGCGATGTTTGAAGAATTCATTGTGGCCTTGCAAGAATTACAACGATAGTTTTATAAAGATTTTTAGCACATTGTCAGTCACACATCTGTTTTCGAGTTGTTTATGAGACCGTTTGCCGTTTCCATTAAAAGTGCCCCGATGCTCGTGCAGATGTGACTGACCTGCAAGGTAATTCCAGTTTTAATTACAAATCGTTTTATGTTAAAACTGTCCAGGGCGTCTACAGCGCTTTTCTCAGATATATTTACCAAATCTCCATAATGAGGTTGCAAAAGTGCTACAATATTTCGATCGACATATTTGTGCGAAAAAACCTTTTTTCGATCATGAAAGTAAAAAAGTCACGCCTGCGTGGCAACTTGACTGCGAAACTGTGAAATTTTCTGCGTGCGTTTGTATGTCTGCGGTTTATACCAGATAAAAATTATATTATGTCTTTAATGCGCCAAAAAAAGTTAAGTAATACTGGGAACTTGTTTTGTTTGCGATCTATGCTGTCGAGAAACGTGAAATATAAAACCAAGTCATTTGCAGTACGAGTGCCTTTTAAATGCGGCACGTTCGTTGTTCTCCTCTCTTCCCCACCTTTCGTACGCATACAGCTCCGTGATGTGGTGCGGGATATGTGAAGCGAGGCTCTACGCATTGGCACTTGGCTCTGGGCATGGCCCGCGAACCGAAATCTTGGTCACCTCTTCCGTAGATAATTAGTTGAAATGACAGTCTTTAGATTTCTATCATTTATCGTGTAACCTAAACTTACAGGAAAAACATTTTTTAGTCCTAGTGTGGAGGACATCACACTTTTTATTGTTCAGGGTCACTCGTGGATTTTCGCACCGTGTATATATCGTATATACACAATTCTGAATTTCGTTAAGAAATTCTGTTTACTCGACGGTAAATTGATTACGTATGTGTCCTTTAAAACGTGATGTTTGATTGAAAGATTAACTTATGAAGGTTGCCACCGTTTTATTGCTGTTAAGTAATTATTGCGCTGGTGACACTGAGATTTTATAACAGGTTGTGGAATAATTTTGGGATCTATTGATGTATCGTTCCCACCATTTAAGGTTTAGTACGCTAGATGCGCTAAAGCTACGCGAATGTTACAGTGTATGTGAAGCTAACTGATATGTTACGTATGCTTTTAGCGTTGTCTGTTAAAGAGTGGTTTTAAAAGAAATTAAGAATTAACGTGCAAATGTCTTCAGTGTTTCGCAAGGAGAAATATTTTTTTCCTTATCGGCAAAGGTGACGAAATGCAGACGGCTGTTATACTGTGTTACGGTCGACGATTGTGAGGTTGCTCTTACAAGGAACTGCAGTATCGCGATTGTCTGTTTAGCCGTAAATAATGATTTGAAATGTGTCCAGTGAATCCACCTGGACGGTCCTTACCCCACGCCCACACTTTATAGCATCACTAAATTTATGACTCCCTCTGTTCTGTCAAAATTGTCCCCATCTTTGTATATATCGATGATTTTTCTATATAGTCTTGCATTATAGTCATTATAGGCAAAACATTGATTTCATGGTCCTTGGCTGAAGATCGCGTTCTGCTACAGTTAATTTTTCTATTCTCATATTCGACAAAAAACTCAAAGGTCTCTTCCGACTACGGAAGTTAAGAAATTCTGCTGCAACAGATCAACTCTTCAGCCAGCAAACTATGAAGTTTTCCTAAATCTAAATGTTAACTACAATAACTAACTATCGTCCATGGATATACACTGAGATTACAAAGACATGGGATAGCGATACGCACATCTGCAGATGACAACAATATCGCGTACACAAGTTGATTCAGGTGAAAATGTTTTCGACGTCATTATGGTCGCATGAAGGGAATTAACAGCGAAATGGCAGTTGAAGTTACACGCACAGGACTTTCCACTTCGGAAATCGTTAGGGATTTCAATATTCCGAAATCCAAAGTGTCAGGAGTGTGCCCTGAATATCAAATTTCAGGATTACTTCTCACCACAGACAACGCAGGGGCCGACGGCATTCATTTAACCACCGATAGTAGCAACGTATGGCTAGAGTCGTCAGTAGCAACAAACAAACAACAATGCGTGAAATAACCATAGAAATCAGTGTGGGAATGTACGACGAACGTTCCTTTTAGGAGTATACGATGAATTTTGGGATTAATGGGATGTAGCAGCAGACGATCGACGTGAGTACCTTTGCACGCCATCGCCTTCAGCGCCTATCCTTGGTTCGTGACCGTACCATATCGGTTGTACCCTAGACGACTGAAAAACGGTGGCCTGGTTAATTGAGTCACGATTTCAGTTGGTAAGAGATGATGATGGGGTTCTAGAGTTGTGAAGATACCAAGAAGCTATGAACCCAAGTTGTCAACAAAGCACTGTGCAAGTCGGTGGTGACACCATAATGGTGTGGACTGTGTTTATATGGAATGGACTGGGGTCCTCTGGTCCAACTAAATCGATCGTTGACTGAAAAGGGTTATGTTCGGCTACTTGGAGACCATTTGCAGCCATTCATGGGCTTCATTGTCCGAAACAAGGGTGACATTTTTATGGATAACAGTGCGCCTTGTCACTGCGCCACAGTTCTTCGCGAATGGTTTGAAGAACATCCCGGACGATTCGAGAGAGTGATGTAGCAAGTCAGATCGCCCGACTCGAATTCCATCCAACTTGTTGAGTCTGTACCGTGTCGAGCTACTACACTATGCAGTGCGAAAGGAGGTCCGGCACGATATTGGAAGGTATCCCACGACTTTAGTCACCTCTGTGTACAGAAAAACTACTGAAATATTAAAAAAAAAATTACGACAAGTTTACAGAATAAGCCGTGAAATATGGTTACACATGGACGGTAACTCCACAGAAATGCTAGATAAGTTTTATCTTTGACAGATGACAGTTGGAGAGTGAAGTCTACATTCGATGAGGATTATCTCTGCCGGTCACGTGTAAATTTCTACCACGCCACTTTTTCACGGTACTTATGTCGCTCTCTTACGTCCGACCCATCAAGGCTCAGCGGAACCGCCAGAACCTCTGAAGACGTGAAACGCAGCACTGGACGAATTGTCAGGACTACTACCTTGCAGGCCGGAAGACTCACCAGCAACTGTGACAACACATTGCTAAAGCACTCATTATTTAAACTGTCGCGCTTTATCGAGCTTAAGAAAACTCGATTCCTTTAATCTCTTGCATATTCCACTAAATCAACGAAATGTATTAGGTTGATGCATACGTTGGTACCATTTTCGTTTTGCATGTTTGTATCTCGACTGTTATGGATTTATTTATTATCACTTTATATATGTAGTTCATCGTTGCTGTTTGAATTTACATATTGTCATTTTCGTCATTTGGAGGTAGTGAGTGGAGATTTGGACGTTACAAAATGGAGTCCCACGTGGAGGAATCAGAACTTTTCCGACAGCTTCCTATGTTTGAGTTCGGTAGAGGGGTGACAGCAGTGGACATCGCCAGAAACATTTGCGCCGTGTGTGGGGATAATTCCATTGGACACAGCACGACGAAACAATTCGTTTTCTTGTTTTAAGAAGGATTATTTTGACAATAGTGACTCTCCATGTCTTCCGTAACGTAATGAGTCACTAATGTCAGGAAGATATTCAGGGTTTGATGAAGATAGTTCAAACGCATTAATCCACAATAATTCACATCAGTGTACTTGAGAACTGGCTAACGCGATAAACTGTGATCAGTCCACCATCTTGCGACATTTGAATGCAATGGGGAAGGTTAAAAAATCGAGTGTATGGGTACTACATGCTCCAAGCCAAAGTCCAAAAATCAGGGGGTTGCCACAAGTGCACCTCTGCTTGCTCGTCATCAGTTGGTTAGTGAACGACACCGACCACTCCTATCCCGTATCGTTATTGGTGAAGATACGGTTGAGCCCAAGCAAAGCATCAACTGCCCGTACAAAGACGCTTCCACAAAAGATAATGAATATGCATCTGATGGAACACCAATGGTGTTGTAGAAATTGCTTCCACGAGGCCATTAAATGTCAACAACTGAGACATCATACACACGCAGTCCGAAAACAAGGACCAGGAAGCGTTGGACCCTACTCACAACGAGAAAACCACTTTCTTGCCGAGCTCTGTCCAATGACATTATCCCCAAACACAACGTAAACTTCAAGGAACTTTCTTTCCGGATGAAAACGCCCTCTGATTGTGGCCTGACAAGTTCTTCCCGTCAAAACGACGTGATTTCTACAATCGCGGAATTCGAATGTTATCGAAGCGTTGGCAGAACGTTGTAAATAGCGAAGGACAATATCTCATTGACGACTTCCGTCTCTGATATGTGTATCTGTTGTGATTATTAAACTTACGGATAAACGTTCAATAAAATTTTTCTGGATTTGTGACCCCATTGTCAATATACAAAACTATCGACGTTTCGGTCCCTATTGCAAGTGACCTTCTTCAGGGTTTTTTGTTCACTGTAAACAAAAACGCCCTGAAGAGGTCACTCGCAACAGGGACCGAAACGTCGGTAGTTTGTATACCGATAATGCTGTCACAAACCCAAAAAAATTTATTGAATGTGACAATGGCCGCGGAAGTCTACGTTTATAATTACGGAAAAATATTTTAAACTTATGCACCACCCTAATAACAGATATTACGTTATGTAACGTAACGTCTTATCTCTATCTACACGCTTGTTGACTTTTCTCAGAGACAGCCACATGCGCTGTTGTAGCTGGTAGGACGTTGCTTCTAGCAGCGAGCCGGTGCGCCGCAGGACGGAGCATCTGCGCTGACGCTCGTGTGCTGCGGGCCGCCTCCGCCCCACCGCCCCCACCGGCACCGCAGCTCCCGTGCAGCCGAGACTGCCTCGGCGAATCAGCTGGGGGCGGTGATTAATCGGCGCCGACTGCTCGGGGGCGGGACGGCGGGTTGTTCCTCTGAGGAAGCCTGGTCCGCCCCCACACAGAGGCCGGCTGCCGGCCGGCCCCTGCGGGGGATTCCATCCCTGCTCACGGGACTACGGCAGCCCCCGTCCTTCGGAGGCGCTGGCGAGTGCCTAGGCAGTACTTCGGAAAGGGAAACTAGGGTTCATTGTAACAGCTTTGCTGTATTCATACAAAACAAATTAATGTGCGCAGAGAGACAAAAGTCATGGGACAGTGATATGCACATATACAGATGTATAAAAGGGCAGTGCATTGGCGGAGCTGTCATTTGTGCTCAGGTGATTCGTGTGACAAAGCATCCACGCGATTTTGGCCGTACGAAGCGAGTTAGAATGGTAGTTGGAGCTAGATGTAAGGGTTTGTTTAGCGATTGCCTTTTTTTACTTGTAGTTCACTGTTGCTATTTATGTTTACCTATTGTAATTTTGACATATTTGATGGAAGACTCACTTTCAAATTCTGAAGGTGGCAGGGGTAAAATACAGCGAGCGAAGGGCTATATATAATTTATACAGAAACCTGATAGCAGTTATACGTGTCGAAGGGCACGAAAGGGATGCAGTGGTTAGGAAGGGAGTGAGACAGGTTTGTAGACTATCCCCGATGTTGTTCAATCTGTATATTGAGCAAGCAATAAAAAAAGAGAAAAAGAAAAAAATGTTCAGGGATAAGTAACAAAAAACTTGAGGTTTGCCGATGGCATAGTAATTCTGTCAGACAGCAAAGGACTTGGAAGAGCAGTTGGACGGAATGGACAGTGTCTTGAAAGGAGTGTATAGGGTGAAAATCAATAAAAGCAAAACGAGGATAATGGAATGCAGTCGAATTAAATCAGGTCATGCCGAGGTTCGGAAATGAGTCACTTAAAGTAGTAGATGAGTTTTGCTATTTGGGGAGCAAAATAACTGATGATGGTCGAAGTAGAGAGGATATAAAATGTAGACTGGCAATGGCAAGGAAAGCGTTTCTGAAGAAGAGAAATTTGTTAACACTGAGTATAGACTTAAGTGTCAGGAAGTCGTTTCTGAAAGTATTTATAAGGAGTGTAGCCGTGTATGAAAGTGAAATATGGACGATAAACAGTCTAGAAAAGAGGAGAATATAAGATTTTGAAATTTGGTGCTACAGAAGAATGCTGAAGATTAAGTGGGTAGATCACGTAACTAATATGGAGGTACTGAATGGAGTTGGGAGAGAGGAATTTTTGACACAACTCGACTAGAAGAAAGGATCGGTTGGTAGGACACGTTCTGAGGCATCAAGGGATCACCAATTTAGTATTGGTGGGAAACGTGAAGGGTAAAAATCGTAGAGGGAGACCAAGAGAGGAATCCACTAAGCAGATTCAGAAGGATGTAGGTTGCAATAGTTACTCGGAGATGAAGAAGCTTGCACAGGACAGAGTAGCATGGAGAGCTGCATGAAACCAACCTTTGGACTGAATAACGCAACAGTATAATTTTGTCATTTGGAGATGGTGAGTAGAGATTTGGATGCCTTAAAATGGAGTGCGAATTGGAGAAATACGAACTATTTCTACATAGTCGTCTGCTTGAGTTCAGTAGAGAGGTGACACAGCGAAGGCTAGGCAGAAATATTCGCGCTTTGTTTGGGGATAGTGCGATTGGACAAACCACGACAAGAATACGGTTTCCTCGTTTTGACATTAGTGAGTCTCTACGCTTCCATTTCGGAAGTCATTAGGGAATTCAATGTTCTGGGATACACAACGTCAGGAGTGCGCCCAGAGTGCGAAATTTCTGGAACCACCTCTCACCACAGACAACGCAGTGCCGAGGGTCCTCACTATACGTCCGAGAACAGCGGCGTCACTAAAGAGTTGTCAGTGCTAACAGACAAGCAACACTGCTTGAAATAATCGCCGAAATCAATGTGCGACGTACGAAGAACGTATTCATTGGGTCTGTGAGGCGAAATTTGGCGTTAATATGGGCTACGGCATCAGACGATGGGGGGGGATTGCCTTTGCTAGCAAACACTCTGCAGCGCCTCTCCTGAGTTCTTCGGTTGGACCCTGGGCGACTGGAAACGGTAGCCTGGTCGGATGAGCCACGATTTATTTTGGTGATAACAGATGGCAGGGTTCGAGTGTGGCGCAGATCCTCCAAAACTATGGACAAAGTTGCCGAAAAGGCAGTGAGCAAGTTGGTGGTGGCTCCATAATTGTGTGAACTATGTTTACATGGAATGGACTGGGTCCTCTGGTCCAACTGAAGCGAACATTGGCTGGAAACGCTTAGCTTCGGCTATATGGAGACCATCTGCAGCTATTTATTGACATTACGTTCGCAAACAACGAGGTAACTTTTATGGATGGCAAATGTACCATGTCAGCGGGCCACAATTGTTCGCAATTGGTTTGAAGAACATTCTCGACAATTCGAGTGAGTGAAATGGCCACCCGCATCGCCTGACATGAATCCCATCGAACATTTATAGACGTAATCGAGAGCTCAGTTCTTGCACAAAATTCTGCACCCGCAACACTTTCGCAATTGTGGGCGGCTATAGAGGCAACATGGCTCAACATTTGTGCAGGGAAGTTCCAATGACTTGTTGAGTCCACACAACGTCCATTTGCTGCACTAGGCCGGGAAACATTACGTCCAGCACGATGTTAGGAGGTATCCCATGACCTTTGTCACCTCGGTGTACCACGAATAAATTGGAGGAAAGACCCATTACTGGCAGATTACCCGATTGCAGAACAACCAACGGAATCATTCACATCCGTTAAATATCTGGCAGTGTGAGTACGGGGGTGATTCAAAGTGGAAAGACGGCTCAAACCAATCGCAAGTAAAGCAGATCCCAGACTGACAAGAGAACTGTCCAAGAGAACCGCCCTGACATTTTTTGTAAGGAAATAATACGTCGAAAGAATATTAGCTGTTAAGTCACACAGTAGGTGTTTAAAAATGTTAAAACTCCATGAAGGCCCAACGGTACTGACCAGCCGCCGTGTCATCCTCAGCTCATAGGCGTCACTAGATGCGGATATGGAGGGGTATGTGGTCAGCACACCGCTCTCCCGGCCGTATGTCAGCTCCCGAGACCGGAGCCGCTACCTCTCAATCAAGTAACTCCTCAGTTTGCCTCACAGGTGCTGAGTGCACCCCGCTTGCCAACAGCGCTCGGCAGACCGGATGGTCGCCCATCCAAGTGCTAGCCCAGCCCGACAACGCTTAACTTCGGTGATCTGACGGGAACCGGAGTTACCACTGCGGCAAGGCCGTTGGCTGTTTAAAAATGTTAAAATTTGCGAAATTTGTAGCTGGCAGGTAGCTGGAGAAATGTATAACCCTGCCGTAGTTGTAGCAGACAGCGCATGCGCAACATGGCGGTCGTGCTTTCTTGATTGATGGCACATCGGTAACAGGCAACAGGGCACAACAATATAGTAATTTGTTAAAAGAATTTCATTTTCAGTTGATAGTCTCTCTGACTTCCTATTCGCCAGAAATTAGATCCCATTTAATATCCATAATAATTAGAAGTTGCCTTTGCGGTTGTTTTAATAAAAGTCCAGAACAATAAATAGGACCTTCCATGCCCAAAGAAAAATTTACAGTAATAGCTTTCAGTGAGGAAGAAAAAGATATGAATTTGTAGTTAAATGAAAGAGGCAGAAAACTCATAGATTAGCAGCTTGTAGGGCCGATTTCATTTCTTAAAATCTGAGCATGAACTGTGTAAATGGAGGAAAGATTTAGACAAAGTACAAAATACGCTCCAAAATAAAACTCAGAAAACAGTGAAAGGAAACCTGTTCGAAAGATTTAGAGCTGTTCGTTTGTCAACGCACCATTACCGAATGAGATATGTGAGACTGGACGCCCTGGCGTGCCAGTAAGACGGTCATTACTCATTTCAAGGAATCAGGCCAAGGAAATTATACGGAGAATGAAGTTTACTTCAAGTAAACATGTGGAGGAGATGTCAAATGGTTCAAATGGCTCTGAGCACTATGGACCTAACATCTCAGGTCATCAGTCCCCTAGAACTTAGAACTACTTAAACCTAACTAACCTAAGGACATCACACACATCCATGCCCGAGGCAGGATTCGAACCTGCGACCGTAGCGGTCACGCTGTTCCAGACTGAAGCGCCTAGAACCGCTCGGCCACACGGGCCGGTGGAGGAGATGTCATTAATAGGTAATACTACAGAGAAATTCGTAGCCGACGTAAAGACGAAATTTCTTGTTATCCCCTAAAGTGATGCTTGTAAAGGCAATCAGGTTTCGTACAAACCTCGCTTTATCATTTCGAGCGAAACAAAGGATCAAGCCGCTTTTGCAGCTGATGAATGCTGTGACATTATCGAATACAACAACGCCAGTTATATCAGTGGATTACTGTTTCTGCAGCTTTATATCTGTCTTTCAGTACATCACGGACCAAAAATTTTTTAAAAAATGAACTGTTTACTTGCAAAAATCTTGTAATCGGAATCACAAAATCTGGAAAAATGGGGCAGAATATCTTTCAATATTATGTCCAAACCGGCTGCTTACCATTTGCTGAAAATCAGTCATTGCTTCTGTTGAACTCATAGCCTCGACACAACGATACCTCCTCGTTAGGAAGATGATGAAAAGTCGTAATATTATTCGAATTCAACCCGGAACTAATAGTGTAATAAAGCCTCGCGACAAAAAGTTTTTCAACAGTCTAAAACATTTTTCAGAAAATTGTCAGGCAATATAATTTCCATTAGCTCTTTGTCATTCCAGGTTTATGAGCTGAACAGTATGGTTGAATTTCAGGCACTTGTGCGTTGTCAGATTGTGTCACCACATTTTACGAATTTAATGCCCCCGTACACAGCACAATACGCTGTAAACACAAAAAGCGGGTTTGTATTGCTGCATCTTTATCGAAAGTTGACTTTTTTTGGAAAAGATTCCAAACTTAAGTGATCTGGCCCATAGAGCTGAAGGCACCCTATGTTTTCACTCGGTGAAACATCAAAGTTTTAAATCAGTGGACTGCACAGGAAGACTGCAGAAAGTGTTATTCAAACAGTCAAATATAGCTAAACAAATGTAACGTGCTCTCACTAAAATAGAAGCAATTATTAAATCTGTATTGTAACCTCATTCTGTTAATGTGTCTATTGGCGATTTAGGGGGTTCTGTGAAACCATGGTTCTGTGAAACTATTACCTATTCTAACTCAGTATTATACCCCCTAAACCACAGAATGAAATTCCAAATTCTGATTAAAATGTTTTTACAAGATGAGCTTCGTGAAGCACAGTTATAGTTTGTCCATTCTCTTATGCTATTAATTCAACATAATGTTTTAGACCTAGAAAAAGAGGAAAATCGCTTATAGAAATGGCATATATTCTTGACAGTGTGTTGAATATTCTTCAAGAGAGACAAACCTGTAATTACAAAAATTTGAAAATAAAAGAAGTTTTTAGGAAAAAGAGTGATGAAAGTCATGTTTCTAAACGTGATATATTAGAAGGAGAAAGAGCATGTGTGTATGACGCAACATTTATCTTAAGAATTGTCTGGTTCAGTACCAAGTATTTGAAGTGTTTGCGTGCTTGGGTTTAAAGAACTTTTCAAACTTGGAAGGTGAGGAACATATAACTCTGTATCTTAATGATAAGCTTAATATTAAAATAGATGATATGAAGTGCTCTGGTTAGTTGTGTAATTTTCAGAATTTTTTGACGAACCAGGCCAATGTTAATGGATGAGATTTGTTGTTGTAAAATTATAATTGGTGTAAGGATTTCCAAGATACCAAGAATCTTATTTGTTATTCAGAGCAGTTCTTTGCTATACCTAGACACAATAATAGTGTAGAAAGGGACCTAAGATAGAAATACACTCAATGCTGGGTCTGTTGAGCGACTTATAAGAATGCAATATAATTATAAGGCATTCTCTTGTGTGCTGTTTTATGATTATTTGTTGCAAAACAAGAAATTACTTTCAGAAATTGGATCATCAAATAAATATCTGAGTACCTCAGAGAATGATGATGCAGATGAATTTGAGTAGTTTACTAATAATGATTTTTTTAATATTTTGTGTTAATATGTGCCACACATTATGGTTACTTTGTATGATTAAATGAACTGATATTAAATAGTATCTATTATACAGAGTGTTCGGAAATTCACGTTACAAACTTCTAGGACTTGTATAAAGGAGTGAGTACATGATACTTTGAACGGGATCCCACGTTCAGAACCGTCATCCAGTCATGGTACAGATCGTCAAAGCCATAGCCTCCATGTTACAAACTTTCCAGGATGATAGAGACAGATAAATGTATCAATTTGAGGTGAGGGTCCTTGATTTTGAAACGAGCTGGTCGAAAGTTAAATTATTCTGATTCCTCTGACAATGGAAATGCATGTACTGGCACTGTTGATGCTGAGAATGCTTTATGTGAAACTTTCAAAATCGTTCTATGGACAAAAACAAAACAAATCTTGTAACCATGGGCTCTAAACTGCGTACATTAGGAGCTCTGAGCGCTTGGTCATCTTCGCTAGTGTGGAACACATTTCAGCTATTGAGCAAGTGATATTAACTCTTAAGGTACGCGTTTTAGAGCCCATGTTTACTATAAAATTTTTCTTCATTTGGTCCTTACTACTACGAAGTTGCCTGTCCTACAATCTTAGCAAAAACAGTATCGGCACATTTATTTCCACTGACAGGCATATCAGAAGGGTTTTCGCTGATAACTGTCGACTCGCTCGTTTCCGGTAGAGCGAGCCTTACTTCAAATTGATACTTCATTCTTCTCTATAATCCTTGAAAGTTTGTAGCACCATCAAGGAATCACACTGTATATACAAACATTTACAGGCACCAGAGCCTATAATTTTGACGTTTTGGATGTGGGGTTCCTACACAAAATATTATGTACTCACTCCCCTCTACAAGTCCTAGAAGTTCGTAACGGGAATTACCAAATACTCAGTGTAGGTTTCAGATGAAAATCATATAGTGGAATATACACAGAATAAATAGTTTCATGATATAAAAATGTAGTTGTGAAAATTACAATTTCTCTTGATGTCATGTGGGTAAATGTGAGTATCCTATAACACTTTCGCAGATTTTCTACATTTTTTTTTTTTTGCGAATGTTGTCAGGTAACCTTAAATATATGCGATATTGGGGACATGAGCGTAGATATCTACACTGGTGACTCAGGACAGTGTTCTGAACAACATTACATCATATTTACTTCATTTGTAGACAAATAGTTATAGGAATTAATAGTATGTTTTTAGATTGGTTAGTACGTCCAAGTACGCAAACAGAAGTAAGCCATTAATGTTTATTTACATCTAGGTAGCAGATCAGGTGTTGAAGTGTGGACGCTAACGGTTATTCTATTCTGACAGGCGTAATGCACTCAGTTGTGAAGTTATGACCGTGCAGAATATGTGATGTGTTGGATGAGGAAAAACAATTAACACATACACAAATTTCTGCACTTATACCCCTTACACCATGTACAGTGTGATCAAGTGTATAATGTTGTAGCCTCCTTGAACCTACTCGTGGGCGATACTGTTGTTTATAGGGAGGCTGTAACACCAGACAGTAGCGAAGTGCAAGAGGCTGCACACATGGATGATTTCTGCTGGGACTGACAGCTGAAACTGATCGTTAGTGAATGAATTGCGCATAAATAAGCGACAAAGTCCACTACAGTTCGATTACACGACTAACTACAAATTTTTGGAAATTTGTGGTGAGCTCCTTTGGGATCAAACTGCTGACGTCATCGGTCCCTAGGCTTACACACTACGTAATCAAACTAACTTACGCTAAGGACAACACACACACCCATGCCCGAGGGAGGACTCGAACTTCCGACGGGGGCAGCCGCTCGAACCATGGCAAGGTGCCAAAGACCGTGCGACTGACTACAAATCAGTGGAAACAGGAGCAACTGTAAGATACCTAGGAATAGCCATCCTGAATGACATAAAGTGGAATGACCCCAAAAACAACATTGAACGAAAGGCTAATGTCAGGCTAAGATTAATTAGGCGGATCTTACGGAAATGTAATTCATCTGCGAAAGATCTGCCTCACAGAATGTTTGTAAGACCGAGTCCATCATATTGCTCATCAGAGATTCGTACAAGGTTGGATTAACACAAGAAATAGAGAAAACCGAACGAAGAGAGATAGTTTAGTATGCGAATACCGTTCAGAGCCGATTAAGAAATTACAGCAGTAGTAGCAACCTTTTTTTATCTCTACTAATAGAAAAATGTATAAAATACAGTTACAGTATTAGTAATTATTACATACCAAATACTTTATATCAACATTTTATAAAAACCGAATGAAAATGTTTTTAAAACCCTTGCCGTCCATCACGAAAGCTGGGTCATCCATTAGTGAGTGGTAGGGACCAGACTGACAACCACTGAACGACAGTCAGGCACTACAAGATAAGTACACCAACATCTACATTTATACTCCGCAAGCCACTCAACGGTATGTGGCAGAGGGCACTTAACGTGTCAATGTCATTACCTCCCTTTCCTGTTCCAGTCGCGTATGATTCGCGGGAAGAACGACTGCCGGAAAGCCTCCGTGCGCACTCGAATCTCTCCAATTTTACATTCGTGATCTCCTCGGGAGGTATAAGTAGGAGGAAGCAATATATTCGATACCTCATCTAGAAACGCACCCTCTCGAAACCTGGACAGCAAGCTACACCGCGATGCAGAGCGCCTCTCTTGCAGAGGCTGCCACTTGAGTTTGCTAAACTTCTCCGTAACGCTATCACGCTTACCAAATAACCCTGTCACGAAACGCGCTGCTCTTCTTTGGATGTTCTCTATCTCCTCCGTCAACCCGACCTGGTACGGATCCCACACTGATGAGCAATACTCAAGTATAGGTCGAACGAGAGTTTTGTAAGCCACCTCCTTTGTTGATGGACTACATTTTCTAAGGACTGTCCCAATGAATCTCAACCTAGCACCCGCCTTACCAACAATTAATTTTATATGATCATTCCATTTCAAATCGTTCCGTACGCATACACCCAGAGATTTTACAGAAGTAACTGGTACCAGTGTTCGTTCCGCTATCATATAATCATACAATAAAGGATCCTTCTTTCTATGTAGTCTCAATACATTACATTTGTCTATGTTAAGGGTCAGTTGCCACTCCCTCCACCAAGTGCCTATCCGCTGCAGATCTTCCTGCATTTCGCTGCAGTTTTCTAATGCTGCAACTTCTCTGTATACTACAGCATCATCCGCGAAAAGCCGCATGGAACTTCCGACCCTATCTCCTAGGTCATTTATATATATTGTGAAAAATAATGGTCCCATAACACTGCCCTGTGGCACGCCTGAGGTTACTTTAATGTCTGTAGACGTCTCTCCATTGAGAACAACATGCTGTGTTTGCTAAAAACTCTTTAATCCAGCCACACAGCTGGTCTGATATTCCGTAGTCTCTTACTTTGTTTATCGTACACACACGAAGAAATTTAATGATAACATTCCGATATTTTGCGTAAAAAAGACGTGTCGGACAACATTACACACAGTTTAACATGACCTTAATTTGAATTTCGAAGAATCGGTGGAAGACAGATGACTTCGGACGAGTGGGGCTTGTTCACACCTGTTTCCAAACTTAGGTACTTACGGTAGCTGTAGAGTACTCCGTGGCACTGCAGTAGGTGCTGTGGATGTAATGTTGATTCAAGTGTGGTGTCTGCCCGCGAGAAACAGGCACGACTCCCCTGAATCGCCGCTGCCCTTCGCAGCAGGCCAGGCGAAGATTGCGTGATGTGGAGTCGGCGGCTCCTTAGAGTTGACACGACTCGGCGGTGATGGTTGTCCCCGTCGGTATGACGTACAACGGCGTCCGTCTCTCACGACAACTCCACCATGTAACTAGTAAGAAAACACAAACTCCTCGCGTGGTTTGATTACATTTCAGATAACGTCTTTCGTGATCAGTGTCAATATTTCGACAGAGCAGCGCGTCAGAATGTGCAAACCTCTCTTGCTTCTTCATTGATAAACGCGGAAATTTCACCACTCGATGACGCGATGACTCCCTTGACCTGAAATGATGACCACTAATTTTCTTTTGTTGTGAGTCCGCGACAGACTTTTCAGCTTGCGCGAACTGGCTAACTGTAGTTCTTCTTTATGTTATGCCCGGTTAGATAATGGATGTTCAATATTAATAATATAAAGACTTGAATCTTCAGTCCATCACCCAGGTCGTGGCCACATTATGGAATTGCGAGGATGTTAAGTTAATAAATTGTTATTCCGTCGTCAAGAAGCCGCTACGTCGTGTGTTCAATAACTACACGACGTAATTGGCTCTGAGCACTATGGGACTTAACTTCTGAGGTCATCAGTCCCCTAGAACTTAAAACTACTTAAACCTAACTAACCTAAGGACATCACACACATCCATGCCCGAGGCAGGATCCGAACCTGCGACCGTAGCGGACGCGCGTTTCCAGACTGTAGCGCCTAGAACCACTTGGCCACCGCGGCCGGCACGCGACGTAATTCCAGAGATAAAATATACTTAAGCAATGTTCCGAACGCATCGTAATCTTGGGAGAAATCGATGACTGTTGACTGTTAAATAACCCTCAATTCACTTTTAACTTCATAATATTCTAATAGTCAATTTTCACTAATACACATGATAATGTCTATTCAGTTATGTAGGCGACACGAAGAATTAAATTTTATTGTTCCTCGTAATTAATTGTCCCTACGCTGAGGACGCACATCGATCTCTCACTGAGGGAATTGCTTCTCTTTGCATCAGTAATCCTGTCGTTGACGACTTCTTCTGACAACTCGACGCAATTGTACGTTCTTCGTGTTTGCGCTTGTCTGTTACCTACTCGAGACTAATAAGTGTTTTTCTGTCGGCTATCTTTCTTTTCAATATTCTTGAATGTTCGTGCTTATTCAGTATCACGAAGGCTAAGTCCCATCCCAGATCTCACACGATTTAATTTCGTCACGAAGCTCCGTGTCCAGTTATCTTTCTAACGGTAAAGGTGACAATGCTTTAGTATGACTTCAGAATAATACTTCAGACTATATCGCAAAACTTTCAAACTTCCGATTAGCTGAAAACAATATAGTAGCACTTACATGCATGCTACGATCGCAATAGTACTAGAGAGCGACTAGATAGTAACTGAAGCTAACAATTCCATTTCCGAGTTACATTGTAGTCACATCGAACTACCTTTTCGATGCGGCTACAACTCTTTTCTATGGTAAATGTTATCTTTGGCCAATTTACCCTATGGGGTTTAATCTTCGTTATTAATTATTTTGCCATTCTTTCTTTGATGTTTTTGTTGAGTATCCTATCATATTCTTTCATTCAGTCTCTATTTAATGACAAATATTATTATTCACATGACATTGCTGTTGATCAAATTATCACAAGTATAAATTTTGTCGTCAGTAGCTGCCGTCACTATCAGGATGACCAATTTTCCTATTTATTTTACGACAAAGGGTTGTTTATTAGGTTTTCTGTAATTGGAGTGTTATAGTGATCTAGCTACCAACATCCTCTGCACAAGAAACTAATTATATTTTTGCTAATAATACATTTCGAAAAATGACAATATCAAGAAAATCACAGAAATTGGTCATATGGAAGTTTACCTAGATATCCGCAGTTTTTTAACCAGTTCTTACAGGACGTACAAAAGAACATTTTATTCCTAATTTAGACACACAGTGATTAATATGGACTGAATTGAGAATATGCCAAATGTGGCAACGGCGATGTATCGTTTCTCATTGTGCTGCCGGTAGGACTTTTACAGCGTACTACTGCTGTGTACCCTGTGTTACATCTACTTTTTGTTTGCTTTTTTCAGTGTACTTTGGATGTACAAAATCGTTTTATGCCTGAATCTTTCCTTTGTTCTAGGCGCTTCAGTCTGGAACCGCGCGACCGCTACGGTCGCAGGTTCGAATCCTGTCTCGGGCATGGATGTGTGTGATGTTCTTAGGTTAGTTGGGTTGAAGTAGTTCTAAGTTCTAGGGGACTGATGACCTCAGATGTTATGTCCCATAGTGCTCAGAGCCATTTGAACCATTTCTTTGTCCTTTTATTAAGCCTATGTAACTTGGTATCACGAGGGAGAGAGGGGGGCTGAAAAAGAAAGGAAAAACGTACTTTGAGGACAGTTTCCTTACACCAAAACAAGAAATAAATGACTAACTGACATTGGGCCTAAAATGCAGACCTTAAGATCTTGTACATCTTCGCTAGTGTGAAACACATCTCTTCTACTTAATAACTGGCCATGGTTCATAGTGTAGTCTATGTATTTTAGACCCTATGTTTACTGGACATTGTTTTCCTGTTTTGGTTCACACTGCCTCCTCCAAGAATATGGAAAGCCAAGTCCTTGCGATAGAACAGATCTGTTTCGTAGTATCGAAGATGAAAGGGTGCTCGTAGTTCTTAAGGTAAGCACTTTAAGGCCTATGTCTACTAGACAGTTTTTCTTCTTTTGCTGCAGGGAACCTGTCCCTAAACCTGATTGGTGTGTTTTTTTTCGGAATTATTTCTATATATAGGCTGCACTTGTCATTCGAGAACGTAACACGCAAGTGAGGGATCAAATAGTAGTACCAATATTATCCTCTCACACGCACCATAATGTGGCTTTCATAACATTCACGTATATGTTCATTCTAAGACACACGACATGAAGGAGATTTTGAAATTCGAGTAAAAAGTAATGTAGTTAACAATGACTACCTTTGCAAAAATTATGGCTAATGTCGTTTGAATTGCATTGCTATAATGGGATACGACCACAGACGCCAGCGTTTCGTGATCAGTGCTCACACGTATTATATACTAAGCGTAGAGTAACGCTGTAGTTAAATTCAAAAGCTGTCACAGGACGTATACCGAGAGTACTTCTCCAATTCTGTCACCTGTTGTTCTCCTCCTTACTTTCGTGTTATTTATTAAGGTGTAAATCAGGAAGAATTATAGTGACAGTAGAGGCGTAATGAAGTACGAAGCGGTGGAGCACTGGATACTTGCAGAGTCCAGACGGCGACAGTGGCGGGGTGCGAGTGGGGAGGCGTCTCCGTGGCCCTCGCCAGTGATCTGCAGAATTAGGCGCTCGAGAGCCCGGGGGTCGTTAGACGCCTGGAGGGGGCGGGGTAGGGGGTGTGTCCGCGGGTGGACGGGCGACGTGCCGACGGCGCAACAATTACCGCCGGGACGGAGTGGCTGCGCGGACAATGCGCGCCGCGACAATGGGAAACAGCCGAGCTGCAGCAATTAGTCAGTGTCAACACTCGCAGGCAGGCGCGCACAATACGGCCGACTCGAGCTGCAGTTAGCGCCGCCCCTGGGGGAGTGTAGCGTCTCGCGGCGCTTGTTTGTCAAGGGACGCGACGGGATAAGCGCGCCGGCGCCACCCACCGGCCAGACACTTGTTCTGCGCTCCGCTGAACACTCGTTTACTGCGTCCGGTCTTATTATCTCGGCCCACATTGCACGATATTCATCCAGTACGATGCAGCCTTAACATATTTGTTATTTCCTGAGACGTGATCCTTAGTACTATACACACAGTATAACTGCGCACTTTTGCAAGGAATGCTGCATGTAAGCTGCTGCAAGAGATGAGGAGGTGTAGCAAGCGCTTATCCACCTTCTTCTCACAGAGCAGACAACACACAGGAATTAACACTGAATTCATAAGCCCACTAAAGTGCTACACAGGGTGCAGAAAACAGCCCGCGAATAGAGCAATTTATGGGACGTTGAACGCAAAAAGGAAGTCCTAATAACCAAAGGTCGGACATGCACCGTCGTGGAGCTATGACCATTAAGCGACATCCAACCAGCGACCAGCGAGAGGAAGTTCGTCTGTTGCGCAGGTGCGGACGCAAAGAATGTCAGTTGCCTGCCTAGCGGAAGCCAGGACGCAGCATTACGGTATATTGATAATTTTTACTTATGGGCCGTCTGACAGCAATTGAATAAAACACAGTTTTACTGCCATACGCGTTTCGCCTTTATTTTCTACAAGGCATCATCAATGGCCTGGAATATGTACATATGTTTGTTATTTCATTTACATTTTTGTCACTGCACCTATAGGTTATAAACAGTTCTGGTTGTTGGTATTTCCTATTAAGTAGTAATGTTTTGAACTGTACTTACAGGTTGTGTGGACAGTTTCTTACATATTACGCTCCTGTTTCATTTTTGGTGTTGTTCTTCTTCTTATGAATGCCAATTTGCGGTTTTTTTCCACATTCCACAGCACTATGAACTGAACGTTTGTTTCAACGCAATATTTTGGTTTCTGTTGCCGACTGTCAAATGTTTTTGCCAAAGATCGAATGTTATTGCCAAATTTTCAAGTGTAATTATTGAAGTATCTGAGATCTGTTCGTTTATGCACTTGTGTGTGTGTGTGTGTGTGTGTGTGTGTGTGTGTGTGTGTGTGTTTTTGCACTAAAAAAATGGTTCAAATGGCTCCGAGCACTATGGGACTTAACATCTGTGGTCATCAGTCACCTAGAACTCAGAACTACTTAAACCTAAATAACCTAAGGACATCACACACATCCATGCCCGAGGCAGGATTCGAACCTGCGGCCGTAGCAGTCGCGCGGTTCCGGACTGCGCGCCTAGAACCGCTAGACCACCGCGTTTTGTACTAAAATTGTGTTTTATTCAGTTGCTGTCAGACGGTCCATAAGTAAAAATTATCAATATACCGTAATATAACACGCAACTGAGGAAGACAGGACTACAAAAGTTGAAGATGTCAGGACGTAGCAGTTTGTGCCTTCGATAAGTGCCCCCCCCCCCCCCCCCTGTTATCTAATGGGGCAGCAGACGAAGAAACCAGGACGTGGCGACAACTGCTTCGGACAAGCGCCTGTCTGCGAAGCAGGAATCTACGAGACATCGTCTCCATTGTCTTACAGCTGAGGCGTCACTTGTCAACAACGCACTGTGCTGACAAAATCGAGACATGCGCAGTGCAATATTTTTCAAATGAGTGCACACTAACTATTTTGGAAAAAATCAGATCTTTTTGTGATTTGTAGCTTCATATGTTAGCTCCTTCATGATGTTGATAATGGTCATAGTTTTGTAGTATTTCACATTTAAGTAACACATTGTGTGAGGATGAAGAACTTTGAAATCTAAAGTAGGGACCGCTATGAATTTGTGTTTGGTACATATTAGATCATACACTGCTGTGTATGAAATTTAGCTAATATACTGGACATTTTTTTTAAACTTGAGATTTATAAGACCTCTAACATCGAGAAAATGAATTTAATGTTGAAGGGTCACTTGGACCGGCACATGTCAGTAATACAGTGCAAATTAAATGTTCATAACTCCTAAATGGTTCGAGATACCGAAATGATATTTTAGCAGATTTTAGCATGGAAGCATTTTGCAATTTATGTAATAAACGAAACTATCTTATGTATGGCAATAAACCAGTATCTACAGTTTTACTTTTTCAAGTAATTTTGTAGGAGTCATTGACAGTTAGTGAAAACAGCTAGTACGAAAAAAATATTACTTTTTTCTATTGAAGGGTCGCTGACACAATGAGATTTTCCATAAGCTGTTGACCTCCCTGCTTGCCAGTTACTTGTTTAGGAAGTCACTCTCTTTTACAATATCACCACAATAGCTACTGATAATTCGTTACTAAGGTCAGTTGCCGCAAATTATACTGTTTGTTGACAATAGAAGCAAAATTAAACTTGTCAGCAACAGAATAGTGATGTTATTCATAACTGATTAGGCTCCCAGAAAAAAAGGTTAGGAATTCAAACAAAACTGAATTGCGGATTCTGTTACAATTTTGGTGGAGTCCCATAGCCAGTCATATTTTTAATAGTGAATAACTGGACTGGAAACCTTCTCTTCCTGAACCTCAGCAATGGGAGATATACGAAAATAGTTCACGGCAAATAGTGTACCATCTTTCCGTTCTTTCCCTATTCAGTGAGAAGTGATGAACTTATTTGCCTCAAATATCTTATGTTGTATTAAATATATAATCAGTTTTCACCTTAATGAGTAGTTGCAAGAGGCTCATAAAGAGAAATTAACCATGTTATAATGAATGGATAACTCTGACAACTTCCAAAATCTTGCTGACTATTGACCAAGGCGAAATAGGTTATCAATATCTCTGACGAATTAAAAGCTATTTGAGGTGAATAAGTGTAGTCCTTCACTCATAGGATCAAAACGATGATGTACTATTCGATGTAAATTATTCCACATTTCTCAGATTATTTGGTGGCTTTCAGTACCAGTTTCTCCTAATTAAAAACGCATTGGGTTACAAGATTCCTCCAAAATTGCAAAAATGGAAGTGTTTTAATTGTACCATACTTCTTACCTTTTTTCTTCTTCATATAGGCATTATCAGTGACGAATTTTGGCTAAGAATATACATTTTCTTGTTTCCATCAAAATTTTATCATTTTAACAAAAGACAACGGTGTTTACAGAATGTCACCTTACTAATATACTAGTGATGTTGCAATTGTGACAGAAACTTAAAACAATGGTTTATTAAGTAAGAAACTGAGGACAAGTCAGGTCTATATCTTATGAAAAAGGACATCCTGGGGATAAAAATGAACAGTAATTTCTTCAATTACGTTGTTGCAATGCTATATTATTGCTCATTTCACCAGTTATCTGTGATCGTTAAAAAAATAATTTATTCTATTGAAAAAGACTGTAGTTACTCATACATCATGGTACAAAATGTTCTGCATGTTAACTATCTTCCCTTTGCATACTATTATTTACCAAGAACTCGTCTCGATATCTCTATGACTTTAGCATGTGTGAGGTCAAGAGAACCCATTAAATAAAATCAATTTTCTGAAGATTGTTGATACACATACGAGGGTCGATCCGAAAATAATGCCTCCTATTTTTTTGTGGTGACTTTGGATTTCCGCGCCAGATGCCGTTGGTGTAGTGCTAATGCTTGATTCCCCCTCTTTCATTTGTAGATGGTTTCGTTGTTCTGCGGTAGGTGACGCGAGCAGAGGAGTGTTCCAAAATGAAGTCTGACATGGACGCTCGTATAAAACAGCGATGTGTGATTGAATTCCTCACTGCTGAAGAGACTGCGCCGACTGAAATCCATCGACGCTTGCTATAGGTGTATGGAGACGATACAATAGACGAGAGCAATGTGAGGCGTTGGGTACGTCATTTTCAAGATGGTGTAAAGGGTGTGAATCACAAGCCACGGCGCAGTAGACCATGCACAGCTGTCACCCCTCGCAATAAAAAGCGTCTTGATCAGCTCATCCATGCTGACCGGCGGATAACGACCAGAGAATAGTGTGTAAAGCTGAATGTAGACCGTAATGCCTTGGAAACAATGTTGGAACATCATGTTTATTGCCAAGTCTGTGCCAGATGGGTCCCGCAGATGCTTACAGAAGAACAAAAAACTTATCGAAATGGAATCTGTCGTGACCTGTTGGACCAGTGGGAAGCTGGAGGTGACAATTTTCTGAACAATATCGTCACCGATGATTAGAAGTAGTGTCACCTTTATAGTCGGAATCCGAAAGACAGTCCATGGAATGGCGACTTACGAGTTCTACGTCAAAGAAGAAATTCAAGACACAATCGTCTGCAGGCAAAGTGATGTGCAATCTTCTGGGACAATCACGGTGTATTTCTTTTGGATGTCCTGGACCCTGGAGAAACGGTCAACTGAGCACGCTACAAGACGACACTGACTAAGCTTGAAGCCTGAATTTCCAGGATAAGGCCAGAGAACCAACTTTCACCCGCAACGTGATAATGCCAGGCCCCACACCAGATTTGCGACCACGCAACTCATTGCAAAATTCAGGTAAATTGTGTTATCACATCCACTGTACAGTCACGATTCAGCGCCTTCAGACTTCCATCTCTTTGGGCCACTGAAAGAAGGACTACGTGGCGAACATTTTCAAGACTCGGATGCTGTTGTCAAAACTGTAAGGAAGCGGTTAGCCTCAGCTGATTCCTATTTTTACAACCGCGGCATGCAGACTCTGGTTCATCGTTGGCAAAAGTGCATAACGAATTGTGGTGACTGTGTGGAAAAATGACAATCTGTAGCTGAAATACTGCTCTATTCAGCTGTGCTGTTGTGGTTTATGTATCTCCTGTAGTTTCCTTGAATGAGAATGAGAGGCATTTCTTTCGGAACAGCTCTCGTATACCTCTTACACAGTTTAAAAAAAAGAAGAAAAAAACTTTTAAAATTTTTTAAAAATTCAGTATGATGGGTAAGCTGCATATGCTGAAATGTTTGATATAATACGCATCAAAGGCAGAATCAAAGCTGCCACTATTTTCGATTACATTTGAATTTCGGACAGTGTGTTACTTAAAGTATGACCATCATCAAAATGTCCGCAGCTCGTTGTCTCGCGGTAGCGTTCTCGCTTCGCGAGCGCGGGGTCCTGGGTTCGATTCCCGACGGGATCAGGGATTTTCACCTGCCTCGAGATGACCGGGTGTTGTTGTGTCGTCTTCAAAATGGTTCAAATGGCTCTGAGAACTATGGGGATTTAACATCTGTGGTCATCAGTCCCCTAGAACTCGGAACGACTTAAACCTAACTAACCTAAGGACATCACACACATCCATGCCCGAGGCATGATTCGAACCTGCCACCGTAGCGGTCGCGCGGTTCCAGACTGAAGCGCCTAGAACCGCTCGACCACCAGCGGCCGGCTGCATGGACTCAAGGTCTTTGGAAGGCCCATGCAGCAATACTGGTCCATACTGCCTCTACAACCGTCCATAATTACGAAAGTCTTGACGATGCAGGATTTTGTAAAGGATCTGACCTCCCGCTTATACTTCATAAACATTCGATGGGATTCATTTCGGGGAATCTGGGTGACCGAATCATTCGCTCGAATTGTCCATAATGTTGTTCAAACCAATCGCGAACAATATCGCGAACAATTGTGGCCCAGTGACATTGCGCATATTCATCCATAAATATTCCGTCGTTGTTTTGGAACATGAAGATCATGAATAGCTGAAAATGGTGACGAAGTAGCCAAACATGACTACTTGCGGTCAATGATCGGTTCAGGTCGACCACGGGACCCAGTCCATTCCATGTAAGCACAGCCCACACCATATCTGAGTCACCACAAGCTTGCGCAGTGTCTTGTTGACAACTTGGGTCTGGGCCTCTCTCGAACATTACCATCAGCTGTTACCAACTGAAATCGGGACTCTGCTGACCAGGTCACGGTTTTCCAGTCGTCTAGGGTCCAACTGGTGTGGTCACGAGCCCGGGAGAGGCGCTGCACGCGATCGTGCCGTTAGGAAAGACACTTGATTCGGTCGTCTTCTGCTGTAGCCCATTAACGCCAAATTTAATCGCACTGACCTAACGGATATGTTCGCTGTACGTCCCACATCGATTTCTGTGATTATTTTATTCATTGTTGCTTGTCTGTTAGCAATGACAACTCTACGCATACACCGCTGCTCTCGGTCGTTAAGTGAAGACCGACGGCAACTGCGTTATCCGTCGTGACAGGTAATGTCTGAAATCTGGTATTCTCGGCACACTTGACATTGTGGGTATCGGAATATTGAAGTCTCTAATGACTGCGGAAATGGAATCTCCCATGTCTCTAGCTCCAACTACCATTTCACGTTCAAAATCTGTTAATTTACGTCGTGCGGCCATAGTTAAGGCGGAAACCTTTTCACATGAATCACCTGAGTATTAATAATAGCTCCGCCAATGCACTGTCCTTTTATACCTGTACGTGATACTATCGCCACCTGTAAATGTGCATATCGTTATTTCATGACTTTTGTCACCGCAGTGTACGACCATTAGCGAAATGATGGGCACTCTGACATGAAAGTGACATATAAAGCTACATGATACGAAAGGATAAAATTCTTTGCAACAGGGAGACAATTATTGAACTGTCTGAGAAAAATAAAGTAAACTAGTTACAAACTACAGAGTGCGCACACTTTATTCAACATGTAAAAGTCACTACAGGTAGTCAGATTTAAGTTATGACATGTTCGATATGCCTGCCATTCTTGTCGATATTGTGGCACAGACGAATAGCGAAATTCTGCATGACCCGCCGAAGTTTTGGAACATCGATGCTCTCCTCAGCACTGGTTTTGGGATTATTGCTGTATACCTTGTCTTTATTTATTTATTTTTTGGGTCATCTGTCTTCTGACTGGTCTGATGCGGCCCCCCCACGAGATCTCCTCCTGTGCCAACCTCTTCATCTCCGAGTAGCACTTGAAACCTACGTCCTCAACTATTTGCTGGATATATTCCAACCTCTGCCTTTCTATACAGTTTTTCTCCTCTGCAGCTCTCTACAGTGCCATGGAAGTCATTCCCTCATGTCTTACCAGATGTCCTATCATCCTGTCTCTTCTGCTTGTCAGTGTTTTCCACATAACCCTTTCCTCTTCAATACTGCGCTGAACTCCTCATTCCTTACCTTATCAGTCCACCTAATTTGCAACATTCGTCTGTAGCATCACATCGCAAATCCTTCGACTCTCTTCTACTCCAGTTTTACCATCATCCACGTTTCATTACCGTACAATGCTGTGCCCAAACGTACAGTCTCAGAAATTTTTTCGTTAAATTAAGACCTATGTTCGAATCTGGTAGACTTCTCTGAGCCAGGAATGCCCTTTTTGCCCGAATCTGGTAGACTTCTCTGAGCCAGGAATGCTCTTTTTGCCAGTGCGAGTCTATTTTTGATGTTCTTGCTCCGTCCGTTATTGGTTATTTTGCTGCCTAGGCAGTAGAATTCTTTAACTTCACCTAATTTGTGACCATCAATCCTGATGTAAAGTTTCTCGCTGTTCTATTTCTGCTACTTCTCGTTACTTTCGTCATTCTTCGATTTATTCTCATTTCATGTTCTGTACTCACTGGACCATTCCATTCACTAGATCATGTAATTCTTCTTCACTTTCACCCAGGATAGTTATTTCATCAGCGAATCATATCATTGGTATCCTTCCACATTGAATTATAATTCCTCTCCTAAACCCTTCTTTTATTTCATCCTTGTTTTTTCGACGTACAGATTGAACACTCGGGACGAAAGACTACATCCCTGTCTTACACTATTTTCAATCCGAGCACCTCGTTTTTGGATGTCCACTCTTGTTATTCCCTCTTGTACATATTGTATAATATCCGTCTCTCCCTGTTCTTTACTAATATTTCTCTAAGAATTTTGAACATCTTGCTCCATTTTACATAGCCGAAAGTTTTTTTCAGGTCGAAAAATCCTATGAACCTGTCTTGATTTTACTTTAGTCTTGCTTCCATAAAAAACCGCAACGCTAATAATTGCCTCTTGGTGCCTTTACATTTCCTAAAGCCAAACTGATTGTCTTCTAACTCATCTTCAGTTTTCATTTCCATTCTTCTGTATATTATTCTCGTCAGCAACTTGGGTGCATGAGCTGTTAAGCTGACTGAGCGATAATTCTCGCGCTCCTGCAGTTTTCGGAATGGTGTGGACGATATTTTTCCGAATATCAGATGGTATGTCGTCAGACTCATATATTCTACACACCAACGTGAACAGTCGGTTTGTTGGCCCTCTCACAAATCATTTTAGAAATTCTGATGGAATGTTATATATCCCTTGTGTTTTATTTGATCTTAAGTCCTCCAAAGCTCTCTTAAATTGTGACTCTAATAATCTATTCCTTATCTCTTCTAAAGCGAATCCTGTTTCTTCTTCTATCACATGAGACAAATTTCCCCCTCAGAGGACTTCAGTGTACTCCTTCCAACTATCTGCTCTCTCCTCTGCATTTAACAGCGGAATTCTCGATGCAATCTTAATGTTACAACCCTTGCTTTTAATTTCATCGAAGGTTGTTTTGACTTTCCTATATGCTGATTCAGTCCTTCCGACAATCATTTCTTTTTCGATTTCTTCACATTTTTCGTGGAGCCGGGGAGGCCGAGCGGTTCTAGGCGCTACAGTCTGGAACCGCGCGACCGCTACGGTCGCAGGTTCGAATCCTGGCTCGGGCATGGATGTGTGTGATGTCCTGAGGTTAGTTAGGTTTAAGTAGTTCTAAGTTCTAGGGGACTGATGACCTCAGAAGTTAAGTCCCATAGTGCTCAGAGCCATTTCGTCTCAGCTGCTCTGTACTTCCAATTTATTTCATTCCTCAGTGACCTGTATTTCTTTGTTCCTGAATTTCCCAGGACATTTTTTGCTTCCTTCTTTCATCGATCAATCGAAGTATTTCTTCTGTTACCCATGGTTTCTTCGTAGTTACCTTCTTTGTACCTATGTTTTTCTTCCCAACTTCTGTGATTGCCGTTTTGGAGGTGTCCATTCCTCTTCAACTCTACCGCCTACTGAGCTATTCATTATTGCTGTCTCTATAGTCTGGGAGTGTTTCTCGCCATTCCTTAGTACCTCTGTGTCCCACTTCTTTGCATATTGATTCTTAGTGCCTAATCTCTTAAACTTCAGCCTACTCCTCATCACTACTGAATTGTGATCTGAGTCTTTAATATAGCCCCACAAAAAGGAGTCGTATATATTCAGATCCGGAGAATATGGCGGCCAATTTAGGGCCATGCCACTGACCTCTGGGTACCCCAGAGACAGAATACAGTCCCCAGAGTACTTCTGCAGGATGTCAAACACTCTTTTGCTTCGATGCGGTCGAGCTCCGTCTTTCGTGAACCACATCTTGTCGAAATCAGGATCACTTTGTATAATGGGGATGAAATTATCTTCTAAAACCTTCACTTACCGTTCGATAGTGACCGTGCCATGAAGGAATATCGCACCGATTATTCCGCGATTGGACACTGATCACCACACTGTCACCCGTTGAGGATGAAGAGACTTCTCGATCTCGAAAAGCGGATACTCAGTCACCCAAATGCGCCAGTTTTGCTTATTGATGAAACCATACAAATGAAAGTGGACTTCGTCGCTAAACCTAATCATACAGCGCATTCTGATTCCCATCATGCCCTGTGGCCAACAGTGTATTTTGATTGTTGAGCGTTATGAAACCTGTCAGGTCGTTTCGATCTCCGTATGGGGACCAGTGTTACAAAAATCAACTGCACCCCTTCAGCTTTACAACGTGAGGACTACAGGACATCTGTGGCATCTATGTGACAACGTTCTGGGCCAATGCACGCATAAATAACTCCAACACATCCGCCAAAGGAATGTGAATCGTCGACCACTGTTGTTGAACAGGCAATTGCTGTGGTATCCGGAGATATATCGTTACTCAGTCACTGGATGCTGCTGCAGGTACCCGTCTCTACCATAGGGCCACGTAGGGCACTAACCCAGCCTGTTGGGGCCCCGAAATTCCGAAACTGAGTTCCTTTCTCCTGAGTTGTTGTATGTTGAGTGAATTTTTGGAATTGGAAAACAAATAATTTAACTTTATTAAAAAGATTACAAGAATTTCTCACGCTTAAAATAGCGTAGCCTTCAGCTACATTTGCTACGACCTAGCAAGGCGCCGTATTCAATTGATATTTATTATATGAAGCATGTATCATCAAGAGCGATGTTCTACAATTATGGATTAAAGTTAAGTATTCCAGAAGCTACGTACTTTTCTTTATAGCATTCATTACGTATCCTGTTTCAGACCTCACGCCAGCCTGCGTGAGTTTAAGCGCGTGCCTTTCGGCTTCCTCTCATTGTGTCTAGGCTGCCTTGTCTAGACACAACATAAAAAACTTAATTTCAAAATTTAAACGGTAAAAGAGCCCGTGGCACTCACTGGAAGACTTGCTAGTTTTTAGAATTTCATCTCTTGTGTGAACCTTATTTGGGGTGACCTTGTCCATCGAAAAATATATCTGTACTTACTTATCAGTGATTATATCGCAATTTCCTGATTATTTTAGTGTATTATGAGAACGCACTTGTTTTCTGTAAGTTCAACCGTAGCACCTGGCTTAACGGACGTAATTGATTCCTGACTCCTCCTCCCAACATTATCATTCGTTTAGTGAAAAAAAATTTTCCATAGGAATCCATGTAATGAGGGACGATGCACTACATCCAGAAAATAATGTCGAAACAAAGTTGTAATAGGCTACACCACCTAGAATGTAATTTTTATTTTGTAATACAGTATATCCCTTTACATACAAGGAAGTTGTCTACAGATATTTATTTACGCTTATACTTGAAGAAAAGCGACTTGACATTATCGCACACTAAATTTGTAGCCTTATAGGCACCCTCACTGAATTTCGTGTTAGCTAACGACCACAAATTATAATCGGAATACGCGAAGTTAGTTGAAGAAAGGGTTCGCAAATCGCCGTTAAAGTTGGAAGGCTGGTACTAGAGACTACAATAGCGGTGTGAGGCGCATTGCTACCAGTCCGGCTAAATTCGGCACTTGAGTTCTTACTTTACAAAACGTTAGTTCGTTGTCGGAGGTGCTTGTTGAGAGACGTTTGATCGTACTTGATTCGCTTCGTTTTACTTGGCTGTTTATTAGAAAGTGACTTAAAGCGTGCGTATCTGCGTAGTTTTGTAGTCTAGTTTAATAATGTCAAAAACAACATACTTGAGTTGTTCAGTAAAAATGAAAAAGAACTTGCAATTCAGAAAGAAAATATCAGCAAACCGCATAAACTAACTTAATTTTCTACAGCTGAAGAAATTAATTAGCAGAGTTAGTCACCATCATCTCAAGATATCTCGTAAGTCTCAAACTTTAGAAAAAGGGCCATGTTTGACATAGAGGATAACATTTGTGTTTCAAGTTCACAGTTCCAGATATGAAGACAGTTGCACTTTCATCACAGCATGGATCTTCCACCTCAAACCACTTCGACTCAGCAGAGGTATTTTAGAAAAGCTCACGAGCCCGGTAAGAAATGTGAAATTTTAACTGAAGAAGTACGCGATAGTTGGATTCACAAAGTTTTTGCAAAATAAAAATTGTGACTTGTCCGCAACGTCGACAAACACCAGAAACTTAATTATGACTGGTTTTACTCGCAAATTGACAAATGTGTATGTGGAAAGAAAGTGACATCGAAGAAATCCGAGTATTACTATTTTTGCCGTCTATTTTATAGTAATCTGGGCAATAATTTGAGTTTTTGCAGTGGATACAAAGATTAGATGCATTTAAATAGCTTATTAATGGAACATGAGACTGGTTTACAGCACACGGAATCAATAATAAATTACGTTGCAAGAAGCAAAATTTCTAGATGAGTAGATAGTAAATTGTTTTCTTAGTATAATGCTGAGGCCAACCAGAATAGTACCATCACAATAAACGATGCAACAGAACTTATTGTATCTCTTGCCGTTTTTATCAGCAGTATACACAGTAGTTTCGATCAGTACGAATCTTCAAACAAAGAGAAAAATCCAAGTGCAGACTACGAAGATAATTCCAAAGGAAAAGAAGCTTCAGCATGCGAGTCATCTTTTTCGAATACTCATCTGAGACTGTGCAGTTAAATGGGAAAGAAAAATTTCGTGCAGGTACTGTAGGGAAGCAGCCTACTCACGCTGTAGTAAATTCACATCAGTTTCCATTGTGTGCCAGCCAGTCTGCTGTAACTAGCTATGACGTCATAAATGTTGCGCAATACCTTAAAAATCAAGCAAATGACCTAAAACTTTTCTAGCATGTCAGGAATAATACTAAATTAATGTGTGTTAAATATCAGTTCGATAACTTAAGTCATTTTCGAAATTTGGACGTTTTTCTAAAAAAATCATTGGCGCAACAGAAAAGAGCTAGAGATTTCAAAATTTATATTTAGATTCATCTTTCATAATGATTAAATAAAAACAGTACTTTGGATTTCACAAATTAAGATTTTAGTGGAAGTTCATGATTTTGTAGTTTTCGTCTCAAAACTGAAGGAAGCAAGATAGATTAAGTAGGCTAATAAATAAGGCTAGGATGTTTAGATTTAAATAGGTTGGAGGTCCGCTATGATTATGAAGATGTGTAAAGTTTCTTTTTAATACCTATAAAATTATAGCGATAGCGGATCTCAAAAGGGCCAGTTCAGAGCTCATCTACTGCGTGCAGTGTAATTTAATTAATTCTCTCGCCCAAAATATTTAACTTAGCCACGTCAAAATTTTATTATCAATACTTACCTGCGTGCTGAATGCACGTTTAAATTAAGAGCTTCATCGGCCATCAGCCAAAGAAGCTATAAATTATTATGTAACTTCAAGTGGTGCGTTACTAGCCCAGCGGCTAGGCGAGAGAACCGATTTGATCAGGCGTTCCCTTAGCCGTCCGCACCGCGGGTTTATATATAAGGACGCTGCGCGAGGAAGGAAGGCCCCAGTTCTCTCCAGACGCTGAATGACACGCCATCTGTGTCGGGAGCCGCGTCGCATCAGTGTCACTGCTACAAACAGCCTCGGGTGCCGTATTAGGTTACTAGAGATACGCGGAACCATGAAAACATTTTATGTGAAGTGTTAATTCTGGAATGATTTTCGTTATCTAGCTTCAGTTTGCGTATTGTCGTATTTTCACGCGCCGTCGCGGGACAGACATTCTACCAAATATTTAGCGTGGCGTTTGATGAAATATTTTCATCAAATTATGGCGAGCATTCTTTTTAACATTTAATTCGGACATTTATAGTTGCATCAGCGCATTAGACTCTGCACTGCTCTGTTAGTTAGGTTGTAGGGATACTTGTGGTTTTTATCAGTGAATTTCAGAATATACTCAACTATTTTGGAAAACCGTTTTTGATTAGAAATCCCGGACAATCTCCTAATTCCTCAGAGCTATAAGCTGCAGCTATAATAACATTCTCAGATAAAGTGGGCACTAGGATCTCTAATTACTGGTTCCATGTTTTATTAAATCACTTTCTGGGTGCCAAAAAGTAAATAGAGAGCCAGTGTTGACAACGGCGAAAGACAACATTAACAACATTCTAAAAGCCAGAAACTGATTCAACATGCAAGTGTTTATGCAGCAAATTATTTTTACAAAAAATATCCGCCGCCCCACATATGGTGCATCGGCCGGGAAATGTTACAACATTCAAACAAGGATACAACAGTAGATTTATTTCAAACTTATCCGCCGCCCCACAGTACTTTTCTTCATATAATCGGCACAATGGATGCTCATTTAAAGCAACGTTCGGAATCATACGAGGAAGCTAACAAATATATTAGTTTTCATTAAAAAGAATGTTTTCTGATTAGTTGAGAAATAGCCGCAAATAATTTTCAGAATTTTATCACGAAGATATTAACACTAATGACCTCATATAAGAGTGTTTTCACATTAAGTCATTCAAGGAAACAGTTGAAAAACATTCCAAATGGATATCCAGAATTTAGTATTTCTGCCATACATTCTGTTGCGGCCACATGTAGTAAGCATTGCTTCACGCAGTGGAGAATGCCAAAACAGTGGCATGCTGGTGACCGAGGCGTTGCGAAGTAGACAGGCACAAATAGCCTTGCTGACAGCGGCAGTCTACCCACAGACTGATGCAAGGACGCACACAGACTGAGCGCCGAGCGAAGCCTGGAGAGTGCTGAGTAAGGGGAAGTGAGGCCAGCACGCTAAGTTACGCTGCAATATACTGCGGGAGTAATAACAAAAAGCTACCACCGAGGGTAAAAACGTCCTCCTGCCGGATATAAATAGTGGAGTGCAGGCAGCAACAGACAGACGCCATTAGGAAGCAGTTTGGATCTGAGGACAGACGTGTTCCGTGTCAGAATGTTCAATCTTCGTAGGTGACGATTCCGGAAGTCTGTTCCAGCTCACATTAGTCATCCGTTCGCCGCCAGATGTCAACTTCAGCTCTGGAGGTCGGTCCGAGTTCGGTCGGCACCATGGCTGACTAACTACAGTGAGAATTTCCAGCAGGACCGGCCGCAGCGCGGTCTTGGTCACAGGCGCCGCTGGGAACTGACGCCCGGACTTCACGGCAACCCGGCCCCACGGCGCGTGGTCCGTCCATGACGGGACCTCGCGGACATCGCGACTGACGGCTTCCCAGCCGTCGGTGCAGCAGGCGTCGGCAGCTGACCTCACGGCGACGCGGCGGGGCGCCGAGCGGCGACGAGTTCATCTCAACCACAGGGCATCCTGGCTTCAGCGGAGCACTGGTGGCCTGAGGCTCCCGAGTGTGATCAGCGGCGCGCGTTGCTCGCTTTGTCGAAGAATCTACACAGCAGCACCCAGGTGGAGGGATCAGCAGGGCTGGGCAGCGACGACGTGGGAGAAATTGTAAAGAAAGTTCAATAAATAATTGTAAAACTCCACGCCGTCTCAGTCTTTGGCGCAGCCACTGTGTCTGCTGCTAACAAGTGGTGCAGAAACCGTAACAATCCTCTAATAAAGGTTGACAAAATAGAATAAATTTTCTGAAAGTGAAGGTAACAGGATATTTTTTTGTCTAACAGTAAACTATTGCAGTGGAGAAAGTTCATTTTCACAACTAACGAGAATATGTTAAAGGAACGACTTACTAATTAGTCAGTCATGTGCATAGAATGTGACATTCTTCAACATTTTGCTCATCAGAAATCTCGAAAGAAACCATTCACATCAATATATGACCAGTTTGACTTGTATAATGGTAACTATAATAATCAAAAAAGTCATCAAATAATGCACATGCTGATGTGTCCATTCAAAGTGAACTTATTTTTTGACGTAGGGCGTCATACTCTGTGTGTCAGCCATGTGCATGGAAAATAACATATTTCAAAACTTGGACGCTGAGGACATAATTGAAGATTTTGCATTTTAGAAATCTCTAAGGAATATAAGTCGAATTTGCAGAATTGTATTTCATTTGTATAATGCTAGGCAATGAAGACACAAAACAAATGAACATTATTCTGCTGTTTTCTTCAATATTTTGTTTTAAATGGTCCCATGCGCCGTGTGCCCAGGGGCCCAATACTTTATGTGTGCAGGGACCGATACATGGCTCAAGATGGCCCTGAGCACAGCCATCCAATCTAGTAGGCATGCTTCAATGGGACAGTTGGCACACAGTCCTGCGTACAGCACCAATGGACCCTGAGGGTCGTATTGGGACCCTAATAACTATCCCTCCATAGCTACTTCGGTTACCAGATGCCTACAGTCCAGACATTAGGGGACTGGAGCTCATTCCCTGGATGACATCGCCTTCAATACAAGCTGCTACTGGGCTGGCCAGCAACATCACTATCAGCCGCTGTGAGGCATGGCTGCGTCGTTTGCGCTGACTCAGCGTCAGCTGCTATCGGGCGACTGCAGCTCATGAATAGTCCGCTCCAAACCATGCTGCGCTGTTTACAGCTGTGTATGAGATCCTGACAGTACACTGCCACCAAAGACTGTTGGTTCGACGCCAATCCCTCCCAGTGGACGTGGATCTGCACCATCCCTTGAAAGGCAACAGGCCGTTCTGACCCCTCTACTATCGCTGGAAGGCAGATCAGGGCTTTTCTGATTTTTTGAAATTTCCTTTAGTACTTCGACATGAAAATAGATCATACTTTACATGTTGTCTTATTTCCGTGAAGGAATACGAGTCACGAAACGGTGATTGAGCTCACAGTAGCTGCAAGTTTGAGGGACTTCGTTGGTGAGGGAATGGATTCCTTTTCTTAGTACTACTTTTCGCAAGCTGTAGGCGGCGTTTGCATTCGGCCGAGACTGGGTAGCCAGGGGTCGCGTGAATGTATCGAGTCGCGGATCTTCCTGGAAGGAAGCGAGGATGATTCGTGAAAGCAGCGAAAGGCCTTACAGTCACAGTCTAAGTTGCCGCTCTCTATGTTGCTTAAGCCGAGTTCTCTGGTAATATGGCAGAGCGGTGGGTTGCAGTGCCCACTCTCCTTAGTATGTTAGAATTCGCAGAAATCGCCTTTTGGCTCTGCGTGATGCCCATCGGAGAATCTTCGTACATAGACCAGCAATTTACATATTCAGTCACTGCACCTCACGCCTGAATTGTCTCATACGCGAATTTTGCAGGGCCTGTGACTATTGGGCGGACTGTGACATCTGCCCACCTTCAAAGCTGCATTCCGGCTTTGGCGAGACGCCTTGTGATCGGTGCTGGGCATTTTTCTTTTTGTAGTGAGAGCGGAGACCATCTGCTTCGGGGTCATGATTGGTGTCAGTTTTGTTGCTACGCCACGACCGGCTATTTTCGAGAAAAACAGGATGGGAGCCTGTGTTGTGGTGCGAAGGATAGAAAATCGGGACTCTCTTCTGGACGGCCTTAGAGTAAGGTCGCTTTATCTCTTCCGTATTCGTGAAGAGCTTCACGTAGAGCTGTGCTCGATGGGATACATGGTCGAAAACTGCCGCAAATTAATCGTGAGCCACTCCGGAGTACGGCAGACGAGACACTGTGCTGCTGACGGCTCTCGCAGTTTCGACGTCGTCACCATACATCCGTCGGTTTCACGTCATTCGGCTGTGGTTTAGGTAAAGCGCAATTCTGAGCTACATTACCGTCACTTGCTACCTCATACCCATCTGTAGCAATGGCAGTCATCGCCTGTCTATTTGCATGCAAAACTACGTCATTTCTGTGTGCGGTCAGTCACCACATCGAGTTACCCAAATTCTGCGTTACTATTAACGGCACTCCAACCACAGTAGAGTCAACAGCACGTTTGCTGTTATCAAACTAGTAACACAGGAGTGTATCGTTAGGAGACCACCAGCAATTCTTGCTCACGTGCGAGGTTTTTGTACAGCCTGCCACTCTAATATCGTGTGTCAGGGTCCTAGTTTTAATTTTGTCCTCAAGCAAATAAATCTATTCGTTACAGCTTAGCACATTATCATCTTGGTTGGTGATCATAGCTTCACTTCCTTTCCCACCACATATTTTGGAGAGGTCATCACATAATACCGGTAGCAATTGTAGTTATGAGAAATTATCCATCTCGTTAGTATCTGTACGTGGACCAAAATAAATTAGCGTTCGGCAATCTTTACGCCACAGAATCAGCGTGCATCCTCTTGAGGGTGACACGTATCAAAATCTTCCCTTTATTGGTACCGACGAATGTAAATCAGTCAGTCGTAAATAGGATCCTTGCCATAGGATGGTACTCCCCTCGTTGTATCTTCCGATAGCTGTTAGATTTACCAAGTATGTCTTTTATTTTCACGGCAGTACTTTAGAGCAGGTGGGTGTCTTAAACTTTCTCTCTATCTAATCTCATCTTTCATCCTATTCTAGTACATTGTTTATTTGTGTTTATGTCTTGGTTTTGTGGGTTCTGAACCACAACAATGAATATGCATAACTGCGTTGTAACTGTATTGGCAACATTTGTTTTGGACGAGAGTAATCGTGTTAATGGCCAGTACTTGTCTTTTTTTTAATTTTTAATTTTTAATTTTATTTGTTATGGAAATGCCAGTAATGCATGAATTCCAACAAAAAAGTACAACAAGGTTCTGCGAAAACTAGGCCAGGTAGATTCTTGCAGTGACATGGAACAAATAAGTGATACAGACGAGGAAGTTTCCGAGGGTGAATCGGAATGATTTCTCACGGGCCAGTCTGTGACATGTTATAACCGTTGCCTTTCAATATCAATCGATGACAAGCGGTTACCGGCACGCGACAGTAGAGAGGAGACAGACTTTCCTGGAATAATTTCTTGCTTCGACCATTTCAAATTCTAGAATTATAACTTTTTTGTGTTTTCTAATATGTCTTTATTTTGGTATGTCGTAGTAGTTAGGGTATTTGTTTTCCTGTTATGTTGTCATCATGGTTGCTTTTTCCCCCTGCTATATCGTGAGGCGATGAGTAATATTGTGTTGGCGCAACGTCGCAAGGCCAGAATCCAACTGACTAGCGTATAAAATTCCCGACTTTCAGATTGTCATGGGGATGAGGCCGTACTTCCTCCCCTGGGTATAGCCGTTTCCGTTGTGCGCGTGAGCTAGACTGGGCTTGTATATTCGCAGGAGCTGTGGGGTGCCTGCCGTAGTGGCAGAGGAGTGTTACAGGAAATGGACACGCGTCTGTTGCGTAATACCAGCCTCCTGCTTTGTTTCGGGTGCAAATGGGCGTGCCCTTAAGCGTTGAGCCACTCACCTTCTGGAATTTCGTGTACGTGTAGTGCGTGCACTGGATCCTAAGTGGCCTTCGTGCTCGCCCTCGCCGCTGGGTTTTGGTTCATCCACTTGTGTTCATCGCACATGTGTGTGTGTGTGTGTGTGTGTGTGTGTGTGTGTGTACGTCCTCAGGATGGAATAGAAATTCCGAGAAGCAGTAAGCAGCACCTCCACAGCAAAACGACTGTGAGGGTCCGGATTACATCGACGTGGCACAATCATTTTGTACTTCTTTACTGCCATAATTCTGCGCACTGACTTCCAGTTGGCTTTAAAAATTTCAGCAATGGGTTTTGTTATCTTTTGTACGTGCAAACACTGAGCACAATAAAGGATTTACGTAGGCAAGTTTCAGAATCACGAACGTGTTTGGTCAACGGACTTGCAGGAGTGTCTCACCTCAGTGCACCATGAGAATCAGCATACAACAGGAGCATATTACAACTCCTCGCCAAGGAGCGTGGAGAGGCTATTCCAAGATCAGCAGGAGCGCCGATGCTTACGGGAGTATTAAGTGTCACACTTTCGTTGTATATGTAGCAAATTTGTTTTTATTTGTTTGCTCAGTGCATAAAACTCAGGCTTGATATATCCTTGGTATTTCTGTATATGTTGTCAAGTTCATTTCTAGGGGTACCAGACGATGGGACCGAGATGGGCAGTTCAGTGTGTAGTAGAATGGAAAGGGGAGGGGGGATTTTAGACTCTAAGTAGATTAGGTAATTAGGCATACGACATATGTATTCTTTTCTTTACTATATTCATTTCGGATATTAGAGTTCTTCTCGTTTTCTTTGTTTAGAGTAGTAAACTGCATGTAAGACTGAATCATATTTTCTTTAATAACGTTAGTTCTCTGTATGCTAGGACAGCAGAATAACTATAAGGAATGGTCTGTGGATGAGCACGTATAGTCTAGGGACACGACAGTAGATATGTTACTTGTTTACTGGTATCTGGAATTCGAGCGTTGAGACTTCCTATATACAACACCAACCAAAAAAATTTTATCCTAATCTTCCTCCAGTCGTATATATATATGCCCGAAACGAAATTCACACTAGACGACTTTTTCCTGTTGAGAACCTCACGCTGTGTTCCTCCTACTAGGAAGCTCTCGTCCCAAAGACGAGCTGGTCTGATAATCCGTACGTTAGTATTCAATAGGCGACAGCGTGCAACTATGCCTTCCGGAAGTCAAGGAACGTAGCATCAAATTGAACATCTTTAAGACGCCTGTCTGCTGAATCTCAATGAGGAAGAAAGACAACTGACTTTCACAACATTCCTGTCTGTGGCGACCGTATCAGGACATGACCCTCAGATCATTTCTTTATATCTCCTCCCCTCCCATTTCATCCTGGGGAAGTAAGTAATACATTGCAGTGGTATAAGTTCTGCGATCAGTTTTACACCTGGGTCACATGCGGTGTGTTTCAATTATTCATACGATTCTTCACTATACAATTTGCAACAGGTTATACACTGTTATTGGTTTCCAGTACAATTTATTAGTTTAAATCGTACTTGGGAGCGAGCGCAATTTTCGCGGCTACACAACTGAGATAACATGTCACGATCGAAATTACGTTCTGTGACGCGACACTGTGTCGTATAAATTCTTGAGACTGGCTTAATCGTTGTAAGCAAATTATAACACGTCAAAATATCACGAATTAGCTTACGGCGGTGGTACCTAATCTGAATTGCATCCTCACGGGAATGTGGGGGTATAACAGTAGCAAGGACCGAAATGAAGCCGCGTCAACGCCTGATCGCCGAACTGTTCCGCTTTGCGCTAAACTGATGTTCAGGAGACGATGCGCAGTGTGTGCCGAAGGCCGTGTACCGCCGGCGTCAAAGCGGCTATTTGGGGAGCGCACTATGCGCGGCTCGCGCCTGTCACGTCGAAGGCACACACACACACACACACACACACACACCACGAGGCGACAGGCGCTAATTAGGGACGCTCATTAGACACTTTGCTAATTGTCAAACAACGGACTACTGGGCGACCAGAACACTAGCCGAACGGGGCGAGCTACCCATCGAAAAGCCCGCTGTCTCGGTAATTATTCCAATTACGGGTGTAAGGACGTGACGTGGCGGTATTTCTGACAAAAATGCGTCCCTTCCTGTCATGCCGCTCATTAGTCACATATACGTGTTCTAAAGAGGCGGAAATGTATATTATCCTTTCACAAGTGCATCTGCGACAGATGTACGATCTACTTTTCTCAGTGGTTCCTAAGAAACTGTGAGATTTCCGCGAAAGCTCAGCAGAGAAAATATTAGTCTCTCTCTTAAAACAGCTCACTGGTCTTTCTGGAACGCCGTTGTCAAAGTGCGTAACGCGGCCGCAAGCTGTCCGAATCAAGTACTCGTGCGGCCTCTCGGTTTTCAGTCGAATTTTCTAATAAAATGCATCTAACAACTTGCCCCTACGGGCGGAAGATGAGCAGTGTTAACGGCATGGGGATCCAGGAGGCAATTGGTACCACTGCATTAAAGAACATAGATTGTATCCACAGAACATGTGGCCTGTAATTGAAAAAGTTTCATGGTGATCTCTCCATTGCCAAAAGATTCCGGAATAGTCCCCCTTTCGGATCTCCGGAAGAGGTAAGCCAAGAGGGAGGCGACTATAAGAAAAAGATTGAATATCGAATGAAAGGATAATGTTCTACGAGTCGGGGCGTGGAAAGTCAGGAGCTTGAACGGGACAGGGAAGCGAGAAAATATGAAAACAGAAATTTAAAGGCTCAATCTAGATATAGTAGAGGTCAGTGACGTGAAATGGAAGAAAGACAAGGACTTTTATGTCAGATGAGTATAGAGTAACACCAACAGCAGCAAAAAATTGTATAACGGGAGAATGATTCGTTACGAATTGGAACGTAATGGAGGAAGTGTGTTACTGTGAGCAGTTCAGAGATAGGGTATTTATCAGAATCGACAGCAAACCAGTACTGACAACGATAGTTCAGATATACAGTGCGACATCGAAATCTGAAGATGAAGAGATACATATAGTATATGAGGATACTGAAAGGGTAATACAGTACGTAAAAGGAGATGAAAATGTAATCGTCATGGAGGATTGAAGCCGGCCGGTGTGGCCGAGCGGTTCTAGGCGCTTCATTCTGGAACCGCGCGACCGCTACGGTCGCAGGTTCGAATCCAACCTCGAGCATGGATGTGTGTGGTGTCTTTTAGTTAGGTTTAAATAGTTCTAAGTTCTAGGGGGACTGATGACCTCAGATGTTAAGTCCCATAGTGCTTAGAGCCATTTCAACCACTTTTGGAGGATTGAAATGCAGTTTTAAGGAAGGAGTAGAAGAAAAGGTTACGGGAGAATATCGGCTTGAGACAAGGAATGAGAAAGGAGACAGACGAATAGCGTTCTGTAACAAATTTCAGCTAGTAACAGCGAATACTCCGTTCAAGAATCACAAGAGGAGCAGGTATACTTGGGAAGGACCTGGTGATACGGGAAGATTTCATTTACATTACATCATGCTCAGACAGAGGAACTAGACTGTAAGGCGTACTCAGGAGCAGATATAGACTCAGATCACAGTGTGGTTGTGATGGTAGCACGTGGTAGCCGTGCGGTCTGAGGCGTTTTGTCACGGTTCGCGCGGCTGTCCCCTGTCAAGGGTTCGAGTACTCCCTCGGGCATGGGTGTGTGTATTGTCCTTAGCGTAAGTTACTTTAAGTTAGATTAAGTAGTGCGTAAGCCTAAGGACCGATGACCTCAGCAGTTTGATCACATAGTCCTTACCACAAATTTCCAAATTTTGCAATTGTGATGAAGAGTTGGTTGAAGTTTAAGTGATTAGTCAGAAGGAATCAATACACCAAGAAGTGGGATACGTTCGTACAAAGGAATGACGAGACACCCTTTAAGTTCTTTAAGGTTATAGATACAGCAATAAGTACTAGCTCAGTAGGCAGTACAGTTGCAGAGAAATTGACATCTCTAAGAAGCGCAAACGCAGAAGATGGAAAGAAAAACGTAGAAGAATCCGTAGGTAACAGAAGAGATACTTCAGTTGATCGATGAAAGAAGGTAGGACAAAAATGTTCAGGGATATACAGAAAAACAAGTCAGTGAGGAATGAAATGAATAGCAAATGCAAGGAAGCTAAGGCGAAATGGCTGCATGAAAAATGTGAAGAAATCGGAAAAGAAATGATTGTCAGAAGGAGTCAGGAAAGTCAAAACGAACTTCGGTGACATAAGTAATGGTTGTAACGTTAAGAGTGCAACTGAAATAACACTGTTAAATGCGCAGGAGAGAGCGGATGGGTGGGAAGAGTAGACTGAAAGCCGGAGACGATTTGTCTGATATGGTAGACGGAGAAACAGGAGTCGCTTTAGAAGAGATAAGAGATCAAGTACTAAAGTCAGAAAAGAGCATGGAGGAATTAAGATGAAATAAGGCAGGAGGGATAGATAACATTCGATTCGAATTTCTAAAATCATTGGGGGAAGTGGCAACAAAATGACTATCAACGTTATTGCGTAGTTGTATGAGTATGGCGACATACATCTGAATTTCGCAAAAATGTTATCCACACAATCCCGAAGACTGCAAGAGGTAACAAGTGCGAGAATTATCGTACAATCAGCTTAACAACTCAAGTTACCACCAAAGAATAACACACAGGAAAATGGAAAAAAATAGGGGATGAGTTAGATGATGATCAGTTTGCTTTTAGGAAAGGCAAAGGCGCCAAAGAGGCAATTCTGACGTTGCTGTTGATAATGGAGATAGGACATGTTCATAGGATTTGTCGACCTGGAAAAAGCGTTCGACTAGGTAAAATGGTGCAAGATTTAGAAATTCTGATAATAGTAGGGGTAAGATATAGGAAGAGACGGGTAATATTCAATATGTATGAGCCGTGTGCTACTTGTGTTCATGCCGTTATTGCTTGACATCTTGTCTTCACAGTACTGACGTCCCGTTTCTTATTAGATCTATTGGTGTCACTAAGTTGCTAGCTTGCCTCCCCATGAGTGTCAGCAGCAGCGCTTATCGATAAGAGCACTGTCGCACTATCTTTGGATCGAACGCTAGAATTTCCGGGTAGTCGTGTGTCGGGAATTCAGTGGGGACGGAGTAGCAGCGAGGTCCGGACAGCCATGACTCGCCCGACCGTTGCCGGCACACATGACTTCAGTGGGGACGACCTGGGTCGGTCGTTCGGTCGGTCGTCTCATTGGACGACGTGTATTTGGTCGCCACCCGCTTCTGGGTTCTCTGTGTGTGTCGACTTGTGATTTGTCCTTGTTGTTCCACAGTGACTATTGTAATGTTGTTCGAGTTGTTTGTGGAAGTGTTTTCTCGCAAGCGTGTGTAGCTTGTGTGGTTTTGCCTGAGCAGTTATTTTAATGCTGTCTGCATGCTGGATTGAGTCAGTCAGTTGGAACAGAGCAGCGAGGAAGTCTCTACGGCGTGAGGTCAGGCCGGGATCCCTGGCGACGTGCACGCGAGGTCAGATTGTGAGGCGCTAGCTGCGAGAGCTACGAAGTTCGTAGCCCACCGAACCTGGACACTCAAGTTGAGTGATCAGTTAACCTGTTATGAAACCTCAAATGCTGTGACGTCTCTTCGTTCATTGCTGGTTGTTCCTTCCTGGGCTGTTCCAGCTAGCGGCAACGCATGCTGTGTTGGAGGTCGCGAAATTTTGCAGCCGTCTTCCTGTATGGTCTTCAACTACAAAATTGGTTGTTACTTATCACTGAAGTGCACCAGCGGTATTTTCTGCCTTGTGGCCATTAAAGCACCAGTTACCTGCCCTGGTCGTTAGCGTAGTTTTCCGGCAGTGTGTTTTTCCTCACTGTGTTGATGCTGGCCGGCACGGCATGCAGTTCGACAGACTTTTTGTTGATTGTTCACATTTTTTCTTAAGAGTGGTTACTGTGCCTTGGCTGTTCTTAGACGCTAGTTTGGAAGACGTAGTGCTGCTGATATCTTCGTCCTCAACTCATATTTTCCGTTGTCTTACAGTTGGTCGGGCCGAAGGGAATTGATTAGGTTCTTGGTCGGTCCTTCAGCTGTCCCTGGGTCAGGTTGCCATCCGATTATTTAACCTTACACTTGGTTGCCTGTCTCACCCCCCTTACGTTAGAGCCACATCCTCAGGCCGACCCTTGGAACACTTCTGAACACCACTGTTCTGTTGATTTTAGATTGTGATCTTCATTTTAGTCTGATGTACTATGCGAGGCCTGCAGCCGCCTATTAATTTAGTTTGTTTTAAATTTAAGTAAAGCCTTGAGCTGACTTAAATTAAAAGTTTGAAGACTGATTTGTTTAATAACTAAAATTTTTAAAGTTTGTTCTATCTGAAATTCTTGTTGTCCAGCCTCTAAGTCCTGAGTTGTTCAATGTATAGCTTCAGCTGAGCTTTTAAGTGAAATGTTTTGAAGATAAGGCCTTCAACCGTCATAAAATTAAAAATTTGAAAATTGATTTGTTTAAAACTATTTTTTTTTTAATTTGTGCTATCTGAAGTTCTTGTTATCCAGGCCCTAAGACCTGAGTTGCTCAATGTCTTGTGTGTGGCCTTCAGCCAGGTATTTACGTGAAATATTTTTTTTAATATAAGGCCTTCAGCCGCGTGAATTCTTTAAAACAATTTTTTATAACTGGTGTTCAGGCCTTCGGGCATTCTTGTTTTTGGTGTGGTTTTGGGCCTTCAGCCCAGGAAGTATCGCAAGTGTTCTTAACTAGGCCTTCAGCCGTATTGTTTTAATTTGATCCTTTTAAGGCAATGTGTAGTTAAGTGGTTCTTACGAAAATAAAAGCTTGTCTGTTTTGTGCAACTAACAGTAACTGATTACGGCCCCCTCCACAACCATAACCTGATCCACTCCATCATGCGAAACCAGATTTCAATGTACAAGAGCCTAGAAGGAATAATAAGAATGGACGAGCAAGAACGAAGTGCTGTGATTAAAAGGGTGTAAGACAGAAATGTAGTGTTTCGCGCCTACTGTTCAATCTGTACATCTAAAAAGTAATGATGTAAATAAAAGGAAGTTTCAGGAGGAGTGGCGTTAAAATTCAATGTACAAGGATACCAATGATATGATTCGCTGATGACATTACTATCCTGGGTGGAAGTGAAAAAGAATTACATGATCTAGTGAAAGGAGTGATCAGTCTAGTGAGTACAAAATATGAATTGAGAGTAAATCGAAGAAAGACGAAAGTAACGAAAAGTAGCAGGAATGCGAACAGCGAGAAACTTACCATCAGGATTGATTGTCACGAAAGAGATAAATTTGAGGAATTCTACTACCGAGGTAGCAAAATAATCAATGACGGACGGAGCAAGGAGGACATCAAAAGAAGTATAGCAATGGCAAAAAGGGAATTCCTGGTCCAGAGAAGTATACTAATATTAAACATAGGCCTTAATTTGAGGACGAAATTTCTAAGAAGGTACGTTAAGACAGCATTGTATGGTAGTGAAACATGTGCTGTGGGGAAACCGGAACAGAAGAGAATCGAAGCATCTGAGCTATGTTGGTACAGACGAATGTTGAAGATTAGGTGGACCGATAATGTAGGGAATGCAGAGGTTCGGCGCAGAATCGAACAGGAAAGGATTACGTGGAAAACACTGACAAGGCGAAGAGACAGGACGCAAGGACATCTGTTAGGATATCAGGCAATGACTTCTATGGTACTAGAGGGAGCCGTAGAGGGCCAAAGCTGGAGAGGAAGGTAGAGAATGGAATACATCCAGCAAATAACTGAAGACGTAGGTTGCAAGTGCTACTGTGAGATGAAGGGGTTGACACAGGAGAGGAATTCGTGGAGGGCCGCATCAAACCGGCCAGAAGACTGACGACTCAAGAGACTACTGACAGTTGAATCCAGGAACGTCTACTAACGTTAAGAACTCCTTAATAAGGTAGTTTTCCTGGTCGGTAAAAAACAAGAATATTTACAGAGACAGGCACCCTTAAAGATGTTCTTAATTTTAAATGACGTTTTTTAGAGTTCCAGAAGGCTTTCGACGCCGTTGCTCACAAGCGTCTTCTAACCAAACTGGGTGCCTACGGAGTATCCCCTCAGTTGTGCGACTCGATTCGTGATTTCCTGTCAGAATGGTCACAGTTCGTATTAACAGACGGAAAGTCATCGAGCAAAACAGAAGTAATATCCGACGTTCCCCAAGGAAGTGTTATAGGCCCTCTGTTGTTCCTGATCTATATTAATGATACAGGAGACAATCTGAGTAGCCGTCTTAGATTGTTTGCAGATGATGCTGTCATTTACCGTCTTGTAAAGTCATCAGATGATCAAAACGACATGCAGAATGATTTAGATAAGATGTCTGTAAGGTGTGAAAAGTGGCAATTGACCCTGAATAAGGAAAAGTGTGAAGTTATTCACATGAGTACTATAAGAAATCAGCTTAATTTCGATTACGCGATAAGTCACTTGAATCTGAAGGCTGTAAATTCAACAAAATACTTAGGGATTACAGTTAAAAATAACCTAAATTGGAACGCTCACATAGATAATGTTGTGGGTAGAGCCAACCAAAGACTGCAGTTCATTGGCAGAACACTTAGGTGCAACAGGTCTATTAAAGAGACTGCTTACACCACGCTTGTCCGCCCTATTCTGGAGTAGTGCTGTGCGGTGTGGGATCCGTATCAGGTGGGAGTGATGGATAACATCGAAAAAGTACAAAGAAGGGCATCTCGTTTTGTTGATCGCGAAATAGGGGGGATAATGTCACAGACATGGTACGTGAATTAGAGTGGCAATCGTTAAAACAAAGGCGTTTTTCGTTGCGACGGGATCTTCTCATGAAATTTCAATCACCAGTTTTCTCCTCCGATTGCGAAAACATTCTCTTGGCCCCCCTCCTACATATGGATAAATGATCATCACGATAAAATAAGAAAAATCAGGGCCCACACAGAAAAATTTAATTGCTCGCTTTTACCCCGCGCGCCGTTCGATAGTGAAACGGTAGAGAGACAGCTTGAAGGTGGTTCATTGAACCCTCTGCCAGGCACTTTACTGTGAAAAGCAAAGTAATCACGTATATGTAGGTTTAGATCTAGACGTTGGTGAATTCGGCCGCGAGCTAAGTAAAGCTGGTATATTCGTCAGGGTCAGAGGGGTCAGTAACGCGACCACTGTAGGGTTAAAGCATATGAGAGAGGGAACGTTTTATTGCTTATCTTCCAGAACTGAGAGCTCAAGGGAGTGCGCGACTCGAACTGATCGGCTGCTACGGTATAAATTTCATAGGGGAAAATTATACATTCAAAAAATGTTGAAATGTGAGTGAATTCCTAAGGGAACAAACTGCTGAGGTCATTGGTCCCTAGACTTACACACTACTTTAAGTAACTTATGCTAAGAACAACACACACACACACACACTCATGCCCGAGGGCGGACTCGAACCTGCTACGGGAGGGGCCGCACTATCCGTGACATGGAGCCTCATACCGCCCGGCCACTCCGCCCGACATACATTCATCAATCCCAGTTATAGAGATGGTTATCTTCCAACGTGGTACATATTTGTAGCAAGCAAATATGAAATTAATGCAGTAAGTACAAGAAAAATGATACACAAAACATTTAGTAAACATTTTTGATAGATCTCATATTGGATAAAGCATTTAAATTTAAGTAAAATTACTGTTGTTAGTCAATTAATCATCGACTCACACATACAACACAATAACAGTTCGTCAGGCATACACACTGTCACAACTTTCGGGTCACTGAGGATGGCAAGAGATCTGAGGCAGAGAACAGTCGTCACAAAGTGTTCACAATGGTGCCGACGTTTGACGATAAGAATCGTACTTGGGGGCGAGCGGCAAATTTTTTGCACCCTTACTATTGTTAGTCTGCTATGGCTCACTACATCTTAACTTCCGCAGATAACCGATAAATAATAATCTTCGTGTGGGAAAAGGTGAAAAACAACTAAAGCAGTTGCACGGTTTATTGAAAACCCCTTGCTCTAGATTTCGAAATCTTTAAAAACGCGTTCTTCGACGGAGCAATGATTAACACTTTTTACATGAGGTTGTAAAGCTACGTTAAGTAGGTAGCCGTAAGACATAAGTGCAGATCGAATTCACAACCATAATAATAAAACCAAAAAAATATCGTACTGATATTTTGTTGTTTTATTATTATGGTGGTGAATCTGATCTGTATTTCTCCCTTACGGCTAGATACTTAACATACCACCACAACATCATGTAAGTAGTGAAGATCATTGATCCTTCTGAAGACTTTTTTAAAGACGTCAAAGTCTAGGCTAGCGGTCGGCAAACAGCGGCTTGCGAGCTACACGCGGCTCTTGGCCCCTGAGAGTGACTCTTCCAGAAAATACCACGTGTGAGCGCAGAGTCGCTTTTCGGCCCGGGTGAGTCTAGTTTGAAAAAGTGGCGTTAGACGGGATGTAGGCGAAACCGCCATTCTCTCTCGGGAGTCATACGACGGGCATTCGCTACCAGACGCACCGCTTTTACTGCTGGTGACAATGTTTTCTTAAGGGGCAGGTGTTTAATGCCTCGAAAGTCAGTTACGTGGCATAATTTTTAACGTGCTGAAGCTTATGAAAAATGAAGCAGTGGAAGGAATATGTATTCTGTTGAAGATTATGGAACAGCTTCTCGCGAAATGTGGAAAAAGAAAACACGCGATCGAGTGAAAGAAGACATAATTATGTTAATAATTAATAATGATCATTTCGAAAGCGACTTAACTGAACCTCTGGGTCGGGAATAAGTGGAACAGACGATTGTAGTGAGCAAGGAACGCAACCTTGTGTATAACTAATACATATACGTATGACTGGTTTTCTTATTTTTATTTTTACATACTTCGATGGTGTTTAGATGAGTGTCATGAAGCGAGTATATGTTGATTTTTAACACCTGGAATAGCATTCCTGGCTCATAATCAGCTGAAAAAACTAGGGTCTGATGTTCTTTCCTTACTTGGATCTATATATTCATACGAACAATAATTTTCAGCATGAACCTTATCAAGAGTAAATTGAGAAATCTTGTTGATGAGAACCTAGAATCGTGGCTAAAATTAAAAACTGGAACATAAAAACCTGACTTCTCCAAACTTTCCAAATAGATCCAGGTCATTGTTCACATTAGTTTTTTTTCAGTCACTGTCATGATTTAATTTTATGGACGCCTTGCAATTTAGTTTCATCAATAAATAATATCTTTATTAAATACAACATCAACTTTTATTCAACGTATCTAAAGTATAACTAAGACTTAAAGTTTTACTTAAATTTAATTAAGTCAGTTTTAGGGAGTATTGTGGAGTGAAATAAGATGTAATATGTGGTACTGAGCAAGATATATTGAAATGATTTGGACATATAGAGAGGATGAACGAACGGAGATAGACGAAACAAATCTACAGGGTCGTGAATGGGAGGGTTGGAAGGGGTCAGGGGTCAGTCGACCTCAGCGAAAAAATCCGTGAGACTGAGTTTTTTTTTTTTTTTTTAGCAGATACCTGCTTAGGAATAATCTAATGAAGTTAATAACAATAGAGTTTAAAAATTATTTTGCTCTCGTAAGATATTTCAGACGTATTATAGATATTTGGCCCTTTTGACTGATGAATTTGACGATCACGGGCCTAGGCCAAGGGATTTTCAATAAACCCTATACTATTTCAATTGATTTGGCTGTTTTTCCAAGTTTTCCTACACGAAGAGTACATTACAGCTGCTGTCTTCAGCTGTGTTCAAGATTTTAAAATTAATAATGAGACCGGTTCATACGAAGCCACATCTGTCACACCCAAAGTCGATACTGGCTCTCGACAAAAACTGCTTGACGACTCAGAATATGTTGAACTGGCACCAGACGATCACGTGACCCATCCGTAAGGCGGTGTGTACGCGCCAGAGGGTTCTATGGAGTCAGCGCAGAGAAGATTGGTCGACGAGCAGACGTAAAGGAATGACAGAAATGAGCTGCGATGTTATTGTAAAATGTAAACTTTCACGGCCGGAAATGTCGCAATTAATAAAGTGTTCCGGGCTATTATGCCGTGGCCGAATGGATTTCATCATAAAAATTGACGTTCCCTAGCGAGCCAGCGAATTAATAGGACTTTCAGAAAAACTGCTACGATCCCGCTTGAAAATGTCCTCCGCAGATGAGGACGAAGCGTCGGGTTTTGAGGTGAAATCCATTCGACGACGGCATAACAGCCCGGAACATTTTATTAATTGAGAGCCATGATGTTTGGACGTACACATGACCACACTGCGAATGAAGTTTATTGGTGTATCAGAGCAAACGTCCATCGTGTCTGCAACTAACTGTGTACCATTTGTCGCCGTATAACGTGGTGTACGAACAGTGGTGTTAAAAGTATCATAACCGCCAGGGTCCGCCGACGAGCATCATGTCCTGTCGAAGACATTCAGTTTCAAAGCCGGCAGGAGGTGCTGACTTGCAGGTTGTAATAAAAGTGGTAATGGTGAGATAGTATGCACTAACCGATCCTCAATAATATGAAATATCTGATTCCCAAGTTAAAGACTCAGAACGCAGAAATCTACTTCCAAATAGCTATACAAAATTGTAATAACATCAACATAAATAAACACTTTATACAATTAATAGCCGGCCGGAGTGGCCGAGCGGTTCTAGGCGCTGCAGTCTGGAACCGCGCGACCGCTACGGTCGCACCTGCCTCGGGCATGGATGTGTGTGTTGTCCTTAGGTTAGTTAGGTTTAAGTAGTTCTAAGTTCTAGGGGACTAATGACCTCAGAGTTTAAGTCCCATAGCGCTCAGAGCCATTTGAACCATTTTTGTAATTATTGTGATTATTATGCGACTTCTTAAAAAGAAAGCTACTGATAAACAGTTATTTGTGCTTTGTTTTTGTTATGTATGTTCCAAAGGTGATTTGGCATGAATGGATCGATACATGATAGTATTTTCTTTGCTACACGTTGTTATAGGTAAATATTGGTTCTTGTTCGGTACGAGTTATGTACTTGTTAACACTGAGGTTGAACTTAATTGTATTGCGAAGTGGAATAACTACAAATATATTTGTTCGACAGAAACTCAACCAGTGTTCATATCATTTAAGAAAATGAAGCCAAGCAGCCCCTTGACCAGTATTTGAAGTTGCATTTCAGAATGTAAATGGACATGGATTACGAGCCTACAACTTTTGACGACAAAGAAGAACAATAACAGCTGGGTACTATGAAAACTGTTTATTTAAATTCTACCATTGCTACCTCTCTCTGCAATGTTGCTCTAAGCACTATGGCACTTAACATCTGAGGTCATCAGTCCCATAGACTTAGAACTACTTAAACTTAACTAACCTAAGGACACCACACGCATCCATGCCCGAGGCAGGATTAGAACCTGCGACCGTAGCAGCAGCGTAGTTCCGGACTGAAGTTCCTAGAACCGCTCGGCCACAGCTGCTGGCCTCTGCAGTGTGTCACCACCTCAGCGTGCCAAGTACTGTGAAATTATGACAGCCGTTCACATTTAAATTTACTTCAGAATGAAAGAATCGACGTTGCGTTACAACAGGGTGGTAACGGTTCTGTCCATCTCAAGATGTTTTAAAGCGACCACTGCGGAGGAGCTGCATGCAGTAGTTATTAGGAGCTGGAGCGTCGTAAAAGGCTGTTTCTCACAGAGACCCAAACAGCACAGAAATTCGATAAGAGCTGACTGCAGGCGTGTGTGCTGCGGTCCAACTAGACGAGATTTTACCCCCCTTCCAAATAGTGCAATACGCTGAGCGCACCCAAATCCCGTGTGAGGCCTACAACGCTCCGTGCGTGGAGGATGTAGTTCTGGCAGGGTGTAATTCAGAGATGTCTTAGTGGTGTTTCTTGTACCGTTGCTTGGATTGCCATGGCTTAGACTACTGTGACCATGAAGCAGAATATTTGATTCAACAAAAGTCAAGAGTCGGTAATATGATTTATCGACCTACAAAACGCGATTTCGAACGTAAAATGGTGCAAAGAGATTCAGATTCTGACAAATGGCTATACGATTTAGGGAAAGACTGTAATATGTAACAGGAACAAAAGGCAAAACCGAAAGATAAGAATTTAAGCCCAAGAGAAAAGTGTTCGGAATAAAAAAGTTGTAAGGTAATGGAGCTAACTTTCAACCCTCCTGGGTAACGTGTGCATCGAAAATCAATAAATAAAGAAAATTGCAGGACGGAAGTGATTAAATTCGCTGACAACATTACTATGCTCAGTAACAGTGAGGAACAATTATAGGTCTTCTCGAATGGGATGAACTGCCCGCTGAGCACAGAACGTGGATTGAGAGTAAACTAAAGAAAGACCAAAGTATTAAGGAGCAGCAGAAATGAGTTTAGTGAAAACTTAGCATGAGAATTGATAGCTATGTTGGAGAGAAATAAAGGCATTCTGCTATTTTGAAGACGAAGATCACATGATGAAAGAAGCAGAGAGAGTAACATGAGCAGGCTAACACAAGCAAAGAGAGTATTCTTCGTTAATGGAATGGCTATAGTGCCAAACATTGGCCTTAACTTGAGAACGAAGAACAGCGTTGCGTGGAAGAGCAGAGTGGATTTTGCGGAAAATAAGGGTCTAGAAGCGTTTAAAATGATTTATCACAGAACAATCTTGTCTGTGACTTTCAGAATATAGTGAACATTTTAGAGAGAATGGTTTTTTTGGATTATGAATCCCAGACAATCTCCTAATTCCTCAGAGCTATAAGCTGTAGCTATAAATGTATTTCTCAGATGAAGTGGGCACTAGGAATTCTAACTACAGGCTTCACGTTTTGCTAATCACTTTCTGGTTGCCAGTATTGTAGTTAGAGAGCCAGTGTTGAGAACGGCAAACAACAGCATTAAATGAATAATAGGAACATTCGCTACGGTCGCAGGTTCGAATCCTGCCTCGGGCATGGATGTTTGTGATGTCCTTAGGTTAGTTATGTTTAACTAGTTCTAAGTTCTAGGGGACTAATGACCTCAGCAATTGAGTCCCATAGTGCTCAGAGCCATTTGAACCATTTTTTGAATAGGAACATTAACAATCATTCCACCCGCCGCCCGACAATATGAGTGTGTTCCTTACAAAATACAAGTATTTTTGTCAAAAGCCACCAAGTCTGTTTCATCGTAGCCATCAATGCAGCGTCAAAAGTAAGTGACCAATAACTGACGACCACATATTACATGCTGTGAAATGGGACTGTATGAAGATTTGAGGACAGGGTAAATTATAGTTTTACAGTGTATGTCCATCAGCCAGTCGCATTATTGCGTCGTTAGCAATAATGTCGAACGGTGTTTTCTTAGTGGAAATCTCGCAAATCTAAGATCCGGTGCAATTGGAAGTACTCTTTGCTACACACTTAACAGTCGTTTGAAAGGTACGTTTAAGATGTAGAAACGGAAAGGACAATCAATGTAGAGATGTATGTGTTAATTTTGTATGAAAAGAATTAAAAGTGATACATGTGCTATTATTTTAGTCCTAGATCAGCGCCGTACTGGAGGTGAGGCGAGAGGCCAATTTCATGAACGCAGGCACAGAGGAGAAGCGAAAACTGATCGAAAAAAGCAAAACTACATGTGGGTTAAGAATTAAGCGAGAAAGATGCGTGAGTACTCCTAAGCCTCCTGTTTCTATCTTCTGACTGGTAAATCAAGTCTTTCCCTTGAACTACGGCTGTAAACACGCTCTGTTTTCACTGTCATTTGGCCCAGATACTAGCATACAGAAACGACGACTACCCAAAGTACGTCTATCGTTAACATGGTTCATGTGGTTGCAGTCCGCAAGGTTCACACAGCTGCGAACTACAAAACTCGCTCACATACGACGATGGAGTTCTTTCTACCTGTATTGTAGGATCTCAAAGATCAGCGGTGAGTGCCGAAGCAAATATGCTATTTGACCAAAGACATCCGATGTTTACCGATTTATGCCGGCTGGGGACTGACGCTAGACGTGACGGTGAAGGCAACAAGAAGATGGGGGGGAGGATTTGTAATTTACCTTTGCTGCTTCCAGGTGTCAGTTGGTGGAATCTGCTGCCTAAATGAAAAAGAATTCTGGTGTGGCGATTGCACACTAAGCTTGTATACCAGTAACACAACCAGTTTGTAGTTGCAACACTTCTTTATTGATTACACAGACGCATGAATTCATCAGCAGTAATAATTAATAACTTTTGCATATCAAGGCCCTATCCACAATTAGTATTTACAATATTAACCGTCACACTTGTGACAACGGCCCCTTTACGTGCCGGTAACAACAACCAAAATAATAGATGAAATAGATAATCAAATGTTTACAATGTCGGCTATCGCCTTTCTTACTCAGTTTTACACATACTGAAAAGGTAAAATTAATTTGATGCTATCTGACCCGAAGGGTACTATTAAATGTTCTGTTTACACTTAGTACTCTACTACACTCAACGTACAGAAGATAGTAGACTTTATGCAAGCTTAAGGCAAAACATCAATTTGGTGAACATGTGATGGACACGAGCAAACGTTAATCTATTACGATTTCACAAACACACAATCCAAAGGGTGAACTTATACTCAACTTTTGGGCGTAGAAAATCTTCTGCCTAAAACAAGCCTCTCGTTGAATGGAATAGAGAAATCGCGCATTGACGGGTCCGGACGGCCCGAGTTCAAATCCTGAGATTTCCGTCACACTGCAAGCTCGCGGGGCGAGGTTTGCTCGCGTCGACCACTGTACACGTTTCTGAAAACAGGAAAACATAAGCGGCGGACACACTGTAGTATATACAAGTTACACAAATATAGAAAAGCAATACCTTAATATAAACATATTACAAGTTAACCAGTGAACACAATTACAGACCGTAGTTTCCTTCGATTCCAAAAGAAATAAAATCTAGATACTACGTGAAAAGATGTGTCAGTCCACACCCAATGACTTAAGGTCCACCTTACAAGATAATCTCTCTTTGCTGAATTGCTGACATCACATAAATCAAAGGTGCAGTACCTAACGTGACAATCAACCTACAGATAGGTATTTGAAATTGCAATAGAAAACTAATGTCACTTCAATAGGTCGCTAATGCAATAAGCACGGCTCCTACGGCCACAGACGAAAATACACGCGGCCTCTATCCGACCATAAAACATAATGTGACCTACATTTATCATGGGCACTTGCCTTCCATGCACACAAGAAATTATTAAGAAACAACAACTACCACTAAGTCGTAAACCCAGAAAATTCTAAGTCTATAACTAAATTGAGAAATGACGTTCAAGTGAACCAGCCATCTTCAGGGTGCCACTAAGCACCAAATCCAAACTTACAAATGCAAGGCGCTGTTTTTAGCCACTTTAGTAAGATAATTTCATGGCCGTTCCAGAACATATCTCGCCTCGCCACCACTGCAGTGAATGTTTTGCTGGCCACTAGCACGAGCAACTGCAACAGTCAACAGTCCTTTAAGTACACAATAATATTCACTATATATAGAAGGAGGAACCCACCACGAAAGGTTGGCGATTAATTTTCTCTTATTCATGCGAAATTCACACGCCATCCATCCACATAGCTCTCGAGGTATTAGCAAATCCTGGACGCCACTGGCCTGCCGTGTCAATACAACTTTAATACTTTCCGGCAGCAGCCCCTGTTTCTTCGTTGCTCCAACTCAACTGGTCCTCACAGCATACGGCCGTGCCACGTGAAATGGTGTCGCCAACTCCCCACAACGACAACATCGAAAGCACTTCACGTCGCAGACTGACTCGGCTCATGCGCGGACCCACTCTCCTCGACGCGCCACCAGAAATAGCCTGCCTCAAAGACGCAAAGAGAATAAGGCACAGGGACAACGATCGAAGATGGAAGTAAGTATCGATATCGCCTGGCGCCAGAAACCCACCGGCTCAAATTCGAGAATAGCCTTTCTGTAGTTGATTAATTGCGGGTGTTGGTAGTCGTTGTTCTTCTCCTCAGCTACAATTTGTTAATCTAAGATGAACACTCTAGTAAACAAACATATGGTCTGCCATAAAGTAGATATAGATTTTGTTTTATTTAAATTTCTTGGAAATTCCGAATTTATTTATTGCAATGATTCATTTAATTTGTTTTTATCCACCTCCGTAGTCGAGGTCGGTAACGACGGCTGTGTGGTGTCGCTTGACATGGGGGCACGCCTATTCGAATCCTGATGGTGGATGAAATGTTCACTTCCAGTATTTGGCCAGCGATGGGGGTCTAATTGGTGAGGCAAAGTTTTATCACCAGCCTTTGTGCCAATGTCTTACTTTTGAGGGCTTCTCCACTCGTCAGAAGTTGCCCTATATTCCCGTTCACCAGCTTTCCCGATAATGGCAGTTTTCCTCTTTCAGATCCTCCTCATCATTGTAATTACTGCCGCTCTCCCAGTTATTCTCGGCCGTCCACGCTTCCTCCTTCCTGGTGGCGACCATTCCAGGGTTGCTTTTTGCCATCGTCTTTGCTGCATTCGCCGTACATGGCCATAGTATTGTAGAGCTCTATTCTAATTTCTTTGCCGTACTGGTTGTTCCGTTTACATTATCTCCCTAGTTTATTCATTTCTTCTCCGTTTTGTTACTGTTATCGTGGCTGCCTTCCTTATTCCATCCATCTATATTGCATATACGCTGCTTATCTGCCGTTACCCAGAGCCCATCCGTCTTCAGTAAGTATTAGTATACTTTCCACTACTGTTTGCAGAATCCTCTTCTTTGTTTCTTTTGATATTGCCCAGCTCCACAGGAACTCCATTTAGCATTTTAGTTGCTTCACTTACCTTCTGGATCCTGCGTCCAACGTGTGTTTCGCAGCTTCCCGAGGAATGGGTAATCGATTTTAAGTATTTTAATTGTCGTCCGCCTGCTTAACTGAGCGGTTACTTGCTTGCCTCCCATGCAGCGTGCCCGGGTTCGACTCTGGGCTGTGTTGGAGATTTTCTCCGTCCGTGGACTGGGTGTTGTGTTGTCATCATGATCATTTCATCCTCATCACAGGCACACAAGTCGCCCAATGTGGCGTCGGCTGAAATAAGACTTGCTCTTGGTGCCCGAACTTCCCCGGATGGGGCCACACGGCCAACAATGCCACACTGTCACTTCCATTTTAACTGATTTACAGCCTTAACAGTTCCTTGCGACGCTAATGTATCCCTTCCATCTCTTCCTGCTACTAGATATTCTGTTTTGCTCGAATTTATTCTAAGTCTGACTCATTAAAATGCTTCCATTAACTTCTTTATCACAGATTTGTCGCCCTCTCTGTGCGCCAATCTTCTGGACTAAATTCCAAGCATCGCCCCAGCTTCTGATGAAGTGATCAGATGAGTCACTTTTAACGGTGACCCCTCCGTTGATTGGGAATTTTAAGCTCGGTGGCCCACTTGGTGCTCTTCGAGAGACACTATGTTTGACTGTCTCGCTTTTTTTCATCACCATCAAACAAATTGAAACTTCTTAATTAATTTTTTTACTTTGAATGCAAGTGAACCTGCTTAAACAGCTGAGTGAAACTGAATGTACTGTCTCTTTGCTTGACTTTATCGTTTCAACACTGACCCACAGAATTTGCCCTGACGAACAGAACTCAAACTTTTCCTATTCATTAATTACTCACAATATTCAAGGCTGGTTTAAAAATGATAATCTGACTTCAAATAATTAATACAAAAGAATGGCCTGAATTAGAGGAAATCCTAACAACAACCTATACATTTCAAAAGTCACTTACCTCACAAAATCTTCATTACACGACCTACTGCCATATAGCAAGTGCCAATACAGCCAGCTAAATAAAAGATTCTAACTACTGAAGGCTCTAACTACTAATAGGCATGTGGTAGCAAAGGAAAGATTTTGATAGAGAACAAACAATGTATTTACCTTAAGAGTTCTACAACCAGTTCAAAAATTATATAATAAATCTCAATGACGGACGTACAGCAGTTTTTGGCGCTTCAGTTCAGAGGCAAGTGGCTGCTACGATCGTAGGTTCGAATCCTGCCTCGGGCATGGATGTGTGTGATGTCCTTAGAGTAGTTAGGTTTACATAGTTCTAAGTGGCTCAAATGGCTCTGAGCACTGTGGGACTTAACATCCATGGTCATCAGTCCCCTAGAACTTAGAACTACGTAAACCTAACTAACCTAAGGACAGCACACAACACCCAGCCATCACGAGGCAGAGAAAATCCCTGACCCCGCCGGGAATCGAACCCGGGAACCCGGGCGTGGGAAGCGAGAACGCTACCGCACGACCACGAGATGCGGGCTTAGTTCTAAGTCTAATGGATTGATTGCCTCAGCTGTTAAGTCCCATAGTGCTTGGAGCCTTCTTTTTATTTATTTATTTATTTATCTGTTCTTTTGAGAAAATGGGTCTTATGTAAAGCGCTTCGTCCCGAATTCGCGTGGCAGCAAACACGCCAGAATGGAATATTCACAAAATTCCTCTTAATTCGTAAGCAGTTTCAGATATCGAAACAAGATTTTGGCAAAAGGTAGTACACAAAGAGAGCAGTATTTTACCTTATGATTAACTTCGAAACTCCCATATCTAGCGCGATATTCAAGCGACTACTAATCTTGAAACACCCCCTTAGAAAAATTAATGAATTACTGTGCAGATAAACCTCTTACGTTATTTGATTTTCAAACAGCTGAGCAGAACTGAACGTACGCAGACATTTCTCTCTTTACCTATTCTGATCAACACTAAACTGACACACAATATTTTTAGCGCAAACGCAGTCTGACTTTAGATAATCCCTACAAAAGAATGGCCCTGACTGACAATAACCTATACCTTTCATGAATCACTTACGTCACAAAAATCTTCATTACTCGAACTACTGCAATACAGCGAGTGCCAATACTGCCAGCTAAATAAAAGATTCTACCTACTGAAGGCTCTAACTACTAACAGGAATGTGGTAGCAAACGAAAATTTTGTTGCAGAGCAGACAATGTATTAACCGTAAGAGTGCTACAATCAGTTCAAAAATTATATAATAAATCTCAATGACGGATATACATTCAGACCGTCCGATCGCGCTAATACCGCAAACCTCCAAGACTGCTAATTATTAACCTCTAACCTTCATCACTGCTGACTACTCGCTCCCAACTTACACCACTGCTGGCTGTTCACCTCCAACTTCCGTCACTGCTGGCGATTAACATCCTGCTGCTAGTGCGACCAGCCACAGAGTCTCTTTCAGATTGCGCACAGCGCTGCCAGAGTTATTAATGCAGTCTATCGCGTTGCCAACATACAGACACATAAACAGGCTATTTACAAAATGTAGCACTGCACGATACACATCCATTATATTCGCCTACACTCTACAGATACACATATGTCAACTATAAGACATCGACGAGGAAAGGGACCAAGAGGATGAACAGCACTCTTTCGGACAGCCGGCTCAACCTGCTCTGTGGGACTTCCAAGGCAATAATGCCATACAACAATAAGTTTTTTTATTTTTACAATATTTCTCATAAACATAGTTGACTTAAGCAACATTTTTCAACAATGCTTTATTTTTATTAACACCACTTACAAGATTATACCAACACATTATTATAAAAATAGTTGGATGTTGGTAAGCATGCATGTGTGTGTGTGTGTGTGTGTGTGTCAGTGTGTACGTTAAGCGTCTCCTCCTAAACCGCTGGACCGATTTCAACCAAACGTAGTATACACGTACCTTACTGTCAAGCGACAACGGCTGAGGATGGAGGGAGGTGGGGGGGGGGGGGTGGGAGGGGTAAGAACCACCAGCCTATCAAAGGGATGTGAGTGGAAAAAAGAGTAGCCCGCAGTGTGTGAATTCCAAGACTTTATTTATCCAATATTTGAGATTGAGAATGTGGTATAGTCGATGCCCACACCGTGGCGCCTGCAGCTGCGTGGCCGTGTTGGGCCACCTACTTGCTACGTCGACCTCGCAGCCAGGAACGACGCTACACTGTGTTACGACTGTTTACCACACCCGACTTGGACTCTGCAGCCGAGTCACTGCTCTTGATCGAGCACCAAGTTGGGTTAGTGTTGTGGAGCCGTTGGCAATAAACAGAATTCGGAACTCACGCCAATCGTTATTTGTCTTTTCTCCAATTACGGATTCAACAAAAAAAAATGGCTTTGAGCACTATGGGACTCAACTGCTGTGGTCATAAGTCCCCTAGAACTTAGAACTACTTAAACCTAACTAACCTAAGGACAGCACACAATTCCCAGCCATCACGAGGCAGAGAAAATCCCTGACCCCGCCGGGAATCGAACCCGGGAACCCGGGCGTGCGGATTCAACAAATTAGCACTTAGCGACATGCAGCAAACCTTACACTCAATTTCAAATCCTAACGAAATTTTTTCTCGCTGACAACCCCTACAAAATTATGAAACGAAAAATATTTAATGCTTGTTATTTTCCCAGTGCTCGTCTAGTAAAAGTACCTCATGACGCACCGAGCGAGGTGGTGCATCGGTTAACACACTGGATGTTCATTCGGGAGGGCGACGGTCCAAACCGACGTCCAGCATGCTGATTTAGGCTTTCCGTGATTTAACCTAAATCTCTTCAGGCAAATGCCAGGATGGTTCCTTTGAGAGGGCAAAGACGACTTCCTTCCCAGTCCTTTTCTAATCCGATGGGACCGATGACCTCACTGTCTGGTCCCATCCAATCAGCCGCATGAGGCATGCCACTACAATTTATTACTTCATCACCACTTACTATATCCGTGACACATTTTACAGACAGTGTGCTCATTTGCCACTGCATGTGAGTGCAAAATTGTATCGTTGTGTGACACATAGTTCAGTAGATACGGCATCATAAACACTGAAATGCATGAGAAACTGCCGTGTCATCTATTACCTTTAAATTCAGATAACTCACGGGTTTGCTGCCGGGTGACGTCGACCACCGCCGATATTTAGACAGGAGTACACATTGCCATTCTCTAGGCACAACTGCCAGCAGGAAGCAATGTGCAAGGGAATTTAATACTTCGGTTCACAGAGGAGAAACAAGGAAGATACCACACACAGAACAAGTAACCACAGAGTCAACACACAACCAAAGATAACCATCAGACAGATCGATAGTGACTATTAATCAGCAGGTGAGGTAGCACTAATTCTGTCCCTCTGTTTTTAATGAGAGACAGAGCCGGATTCCAAGCAGTATTTTAATAAAATCCACCAGCTCTGTTTACAAGGTTGCATGATAGTTTGATTTCAACAGCTTCCCTAATAACACTATCCCAAAAGCTGGACGTGCAAGCCAGAATCTCCGTGTTGTTGTATTCCATAGGATGACCGGTGTCATGGCAATTTTCTGCAATAGCGGATTTGCTCGGCTGTTGTATGCGTGTGTGACGCTTATGTTCAATACACCGGTTTCCACAGTCCTGATTGTCTGACCAACATATGACATGACACAACTGCAACTAATACGATAGACACCAGCCCTACGCAAACTAAGATCATCTTTTACGGATACCAACAGAAGTTTAATCTTAGAAGGCGGTCGAAAAACACACTTCGCATCATATTTCCGCAAAAGACGGCCAATCCTGTTGGAAATGCTTCCTGCGTTAAGGCAAAAAGGCCATAGACCTTCGTTGCTATCGTCTCTCACCCGTTGCACAGAAGGCTGATAGCGCAACGCACGTTTGATCCGCCTCTCACTATAACCATTCTGACGAAAGGTGAATTCGAGATGTGATAGCTCAGCTGCCAAACCTTCAGGGTCTGAGATAAACTGGGCCCTGTGAACCACCGTACGAAGTACTCCTTCACGTTGAGCTGTATGGTGACAACTATCAGCTCGCAGATGCAAGTCAGTGTGAGTAGGCTTCCTATAAACAAAATGTCCCAACGCACCATCAGCCTTCCTTCTGAGCAACACATTAAGCAGGGGAAGGAATCCATTCTTTTCCACCTCAATAGTGAACTGAATATTCTGGTGGACTGAATTCAGGTGTTCCAAAAACCGGTTTAAATTCTCACTACCATGAGGCCAAACAACAAAAGTGTCGTCTACAAATCTGAAAAAACACGAAGGTTTCAAGGTCGCTGACTCCAATGCACGTTCCTCAAAGTCGTCCGTAAACAAATTGGCCACAATAGGTGACAACGGGCTTCCCATTGCAAATCCATCAGTCTGTTTGTAGTACTGACCATTGAGTGAAAAGTAAGCAGCAAATCCGTAAGTTATTTGAACATTTATTTCGCCGGGAAAAGTTAAGATTTCAACCTTTAAATTTATTACTTAGTTTCTGTTAACTCAGTTCGCAACACATTTTGCAAACAGTATCCGCTGAATGTGGGTACAAAATTATATCATTGTACGACACACAGTTCTGGAGATGTGACGTCATAAACATTAAGGACAAGGCCAGACGGTGCTTGGTACGGGTGCGGACTTATAGCTATAAATAAATACCTGGGCAACGCCGTGTTTCTGTGATAGTATTAGATAAATCTACGTAGATACTATTGCTGGAAGATTGTTTTATGCAAGAGAATGGGAGAGCGCAGCTTTGACAGTGCTGCCACGGATGCAGGTTAACCTAGGTACGTCTTGTCACAGGTATGGCAAAAGCAGGTGGTAGAACAGAAACACAGTTTTCAAAGAAGTTCTTGTGTAGAAAGTATAGGCTGAGGTAACTCCACTACTGGCCATTAAAATTGCTACACCAAGAAGAAATGCAGATGATACATGGGTATTCATTGGACAAATATATTATTCTAGAACTGACATGTGATTATATTTTCACGCAGTTTGGGTGCATGGATCCTGAGAAATCAGTACCCAGAACAACCACTTCTGGACATAATAACGGCCTTGATACGCCTGGGGTTTGAGTCAGAGCTTGGATGGCGTGTACAGGTGCAGCTGTCCATGCAGCTTAAATACGATACCACAGTTCATCAAGAGTAGTGACGGGTGTATTGTGACGAGCTAGTTGCTCGGCCACCATTGGCCAGACGTTTTCAATTGGTGCGAGATCTGGAGAATGTGCTGGCCAGGGCAGCAGTCGAACATTTTCTGTATCTAGAAAGGCCCGTACAGGATCTGCAACATGCCGTCGTGCATTATCCTGCTGAAATGTAGGGTTTCGCAGGGATGGAATGAAGCGTAGAGCCACGGGTCGTAATATATCTGAAATGTAGCGTCCGCTGTTCAGAGTGCCGTCAAAGCGAACAAGAGGTGACCGAGACGTGTAACCAATGGCACCCCATATCATCACGCCGAGTGATACGCCAGTATGGCGATTACGAATACACGCTTCCAATGCGCGTTCACCGCGATGTCGCCAAACACGGATGCGACCATCATGATGCCGTAAACAGAACCTGGATTCATCCGAAAAAATGACATTTTGCCATTCGTGCACCGAGGTTCGTCGTTGAGTACACCATCGCAGGCGCTCCTGTCTGTGATGCAGCGTCAAGGGCAGCGTCTACGAGCTGATAGTCCCTGCTGCTGCAAACGTCGTTGAACTGTTCGTGCAGATGGTTGTTGTCTTGCAAACGTCCCCATCTGTTGACTCCGGTATCGAGACGTGGCTGCACAGTCCGTTACAGCCATGCGGATAAGACGCCTGTCATCTCGACTGCTGGTGATACGAGGCCGTTGGGATCCAGTACGGCTTTCCGTATTACCCTCCCGAACCCACGATTGCATATTCTGCTAACAGTCATTGGATCTCGACCAACGCGAGCAGCAACGTCGCGATACGATAAACCGCAATCGCGTTAGGCTACAATCCGACCTTTATGAAAGTCGGAAACTTGATGGTACGCATCTCCTCCTTACACAAGGCATCACAACAACGTTTCAACAGGCACCGCTGGTCAACTGCTGTTTGTGTATTAGAAATCGGTTGGAAACTTTCCTCATGTCCGCACGTTGTAGGTGTCACCACCGGCGCTAACCTTGTGTGAATGCTCTGAAAAACTAATGATTTGTATACACAGCATCTTCTTCCTGTCGGTTAAATTTCGCATCTGTAGCACGTCAATACCTTCGCTGCGCAGTGCCGATGGTACTGTTACCGACGACTGTGCCGCTAAAGTGGAGTTATTGAACGCAGTTTTCCGAAATTCCTTCACCAGGGAACGAATGGAATATTTCAGAGTTTGAAACACGAACAGCTGCTAGCATGAGTTTCTTAGAAGTAGATACCTTAGGGGTTGCGAAACAACTCAAATCGCTTGATACGGGCAAGTCTTCAGGTCCAGATTGTATACCGATTAGGTTCCTTTCAGATTACGCTGATACAATAGCTCCCTACTTAGCTATCATATACAACCGCTCGCTCACCGATAGATCTGTACCTACAGATTGGAAAATTGCGCAGGTCGCACCAGTGTTTACGAAGGGTAGTAGGAGTAATCCATCGAACTACAGACCTATATCATTGACGTCGGTTTGCAGTAGGGTTTTGGAACATATACTGTGTTCAAACATTATGAATCACCTAGAAGGGAACGATCTATTGATACGTAAACAGCACGGTTTCAGAAAACATCGTTCTTGTGCAACGCAGCGAGCTCTTTATTCGTACGAAGTAATGGCCGCCATCGATAGGGGATCTCAGGTTGGCTCCGTATTTCTGGATTTCCGGAAACCTTTTGACACCGTTCCTCACAAGCGACTTCTAATCAAGCTGCCGGCCTAAGGGGTATCGTCTCAGTTGTGCGACGATTCGTGATTTCCTGTCAGGAAGGTTGCAGTTCGTAGTAATAGACGGCAAATCATCGAGTAAAACTGAAGTGATATCAGGTGTTCCCTAGGGAAGCGTACTGGGACCTCTGCTGTTCCTGATCTATGTAAATGACCTGGGTGACAATCTGAGCAGTTCTCTTAGGTTGTTCGCAGATGATGCTGTAATTTACCGTCTAGTAAGGTCATCCGAAGACCAGTATCAGTTGCAAAGCGATTTAGAAAAGATTGATGTGTGGTGTGGCAGGTGGCAGTTGACGCTAAATAACGAAAAGTGTGAGGTGATCCCCACGAGTTCCAAAAGAAATCCGTTGGAATTCGATTACTCGATAAATAGCACAATTCTCAAGGCTGTCAATTCAACTAAGTACCTGGGTGCCAAAATTACGAACAACTTCAGTTGGAAAGACCACATAGATAATATTGTGGGGAAGGCGAGCCAAAGGTTGCGTTTCATTGGCAGGACACTTAGAAGATGCAACAAGTCCACTAAAGAGACAGCTTACACTACACTCGTCCGTCCTCTGTTAGAATATTGCTGCGCGGTGTGGGATCCTTACCAGGTGGGATTGACGGAGGACATCGAAAGGGTGCAAAAAAGGGCAGCTTGTTTTGTATTATCACGTAATAGGGGAGAGAGTGTGGCAGATATGATACGCGAATTGGGATGGAAGTCATTACAGCAAAGACGTTTTTCGTCGCGGCGAGATCTATTTACGAAATTTTAGTCACCAACTTTCTCTTCCGACTGCGAAAATATTTTGTTGAGCCCAACCTACATAGGTAGGAATGACCATCAAAATAAAATAAGAGAAATCAGAGCTCGAACAGAAACGTTTAGGTGTTTGTTTTTCCCGCGCGCTGTTCGGGAGTGGAATGGTAGAGAGATAGTATGATTGTGGTTCGATGAACCCTCTGCCAATCACTTAAATGTGAATTGCAAAGTAGTCATGTAGATGTAGATCTTCGTGGTGTAGCAATTTTAATGGCCAGTAGTGTAGCTTAGGTTACAGGGGCACTAGCATGTTGGCAGAGACACTGGGAAGCTACGATGACATTTTTCGGACGAGGGAAGAAAGTCGGCGCTTCTGTTATTGCCAGACAACGCCGGGGGCGGGCGATGGCATCGGCACCTCGGCGCCTCCGCCCCTGCCGCCGCCGCTAAATAATGCACGCTGTCCGTGTAGGGGCACCTGGCCTGCCGCCTGCCGCCTTGCCGCCAGCAAATCGCTTTAGCATCGACTGGCCGGTGTGGGGGCGGCTGCAATCAGTGCGGCCCGCGCCGTCGCTGAGTCAATTTGCCGCCCCCGCTGGCCGCTAACCGCGTTACGCCCCGCCAGGGCCCACTCCGATAATTGCAGATAAAAATACTTCCGGCGCTGCCCGCCTCCCGTCTGCCTCCTTGTAGGCGCTTCCGCCCTGTGTACTTCGATGGTCGTCGGGTTCCCGTCGGCTGTCATTCACAGTAAAGCCTGTCTCAAACACAGAGTAAAGTCTGCTATAAGTTTTCTGGGGAAGGGAGTGAGACAGGGTTGTAGCCTCTCCCCGACGTTATTCAGTCTGTATATTGAGCAAGCAGTAAAGTAAACAAAAGAAAAATTGGGAGTTGGAATTAAAATCCATGGAGAAGAAATAAAAACTTTGAGGTGCGCCGATGAAATTGTAATTCTGTCAGAGAGAGCGAAGGACCTGGAGGAGCAGCTGAACGGAATGGAATGTGTCTTGAAAGGAGGATATAAGATGAACATCAACAAAAGCGAAACGAGGATAATGGAATATAGTCGAATTAAATCGGGTGATTCTGCGGGAATTAGATTAGGAAATAAGACACTTAAATTAGTAAACGAGTTTCGCTATTTGGGGAGCAAAATAACTGATGATGGTCGACATAGAGAGGATATAAAAAGTAGGCTGGCAATGGCAAGGAAAGCGTTTCTGAAGAAGAGAAATTTGTTAACATCGAGTATAGATTTAAGTGTCAGAAAATCGTTTCTGAAAGTATTTGTATGTAGTGTAGCCATATATGGAAGTGAAACGTGGACGATAAGTAGTTTAGACAAGAAGAGAACAGAAGCTCTCGAAATGTGGTGCTACTGAAGAATGCTGAAGAGTAGATGGGTCGATCACATAACTAATGAGGAGGTCATCATCATCATCATCATCATCATTTAAGACTGATTATGCCTTTCAGCGTTCAGTCTGGAGCATAGTCCCCCTTATAAAATTCCTCCATGATCCCCTATTCAGTGCTAACATTGGTGCCTCTTCTGATGTTAAGCCTATTACTTCAAAATAATTCTTAACCGAATCCAGGTAACTTCTCCTTGGTCTGCCCCGACTCCTCCTACCCTCTACTGCTGAACCCATGAGTCTCTTGGGTAACCTTGCTTCTCCCATGCGTGTAACATGACCCCACCATGTAAGCCTGTTCGCCCTGACTGCTACATCTATAGAGTTCATTCCCAGTTTCTCTTTGATTTCCTCATTGTGCACGCCCTCCTGCCATTGTTCCCATCTACTAGTACCTGCAATCATCCTAGCTACTTTCATATCCGCAACCTCAATCTTGTTGATAAGGTAACCTGAATCCACTCAGCTTTCGCTCCCATACAACAAAGTTGGTCGAAAGATTGAACGGTTCACAAATAACTTTGTCTTGGTACTGACTTCCTTCTTGCAGAAGAGAGTAGATCGTAGCTGAGCGCTCACTGCATTAGCTTTGCTACACCTCGCTTCCAGTTCTTTCACTATGTTGCCATCCTGTGAGAATATGCATCCTAAGTACTTGAAACCGTCCACCTGTTCTAATTTTGTTCCTCCTATTTAGCACTCAATCCGTTTATATCCCTTTCCCACTGACATTACTTTCGTTTTGGAGATGCTAATCTCCATACCATAGTCCCTACATTTCTGATCTAGCTCTGAAATATTAATTTGCAAACTTTCAATCGAATCTGCCATCACAACTAAGTCATCCGCATATGTAAGATTGCTTATTTTGTGTTCACATATCTTAATCTCACCCAGCCAGTCTATTGTTTTCAACATATGATCCATAAATAATATGAACAACAGTGGAGACAGGTTGCAGCCTTGTCTTACCCCTGAAACTACTCTGAACCATGAACTCAATTTACCGTCAACTCTAACTGCTGCCTGACTATCCATGCAAAGACCTTTAATTGCTTGCAAAGTTTGTCTCCTATTCCATAATCTTGTAGAACAGACAATAACTTCCTCCTAGGAACCCGGTCATATGCCTTTTCTAGATCTATAAAGCATAGATACAATTCCCTGTTCCACTCATAACACTTCTCCATTATTTGCCGTAAGCTAAATATCTGGTCCTGACAACCTCTAAGAGGTCTAAACCCACACTGATTTTCATCCAATTCGTCCTCAACTAATACTCGCACTTTTCTTTCAACAATACCTGAGAAGATTTTACCCACAACGCTGATTAAAGAGATACCTCTGTAATTGTTACAATCTTTTCTGTTTACATGTTTAAAGATTGGTGTGATTACTGCTTTTGTCCAGTCTGATGGAACCTGTCCCGACTCCCATGCCATTTCAATTATCCTGTGTAGCCATTTAAGACCTGACATTCCACTGTATTTGATAAGTTCCGACTTAATTTCATCCACCCCAGCTGCTTTATTGCACTGCAATCTACTGACCATTTTCTCCACTTCCTCAAATGTGATCCTATTTCCATCATCATTCCTATCCCATTGTAGCTCGAAATCTAAAACATTACTGATCGTATTTTCACCTACATTGAGCAACTCTTCAAAATATTCCCTCCATCTGCCCAAGGAATCCACAGGATTCACCAGCAGTTTTCCTGACCTGTCCAAAATACTTGTCATTTCCTTCTTACCTCCCTTTCGAAGACTGGTAATTACACTCCTGAATGGTTTTCCAGCAGCTTGACCCAAAGTCTCCAACCTGTTTCCAAAGTCTTCCCAAGATTTCTTCTTGTATGCTGCAATTATCTGTTTGGCTTTGTTTCTTTCTTCAACATAACTTTCTCTGTCTACCTGAGTTGTAGTATGTAGCCATTTTTGATACGCCTTCTTTTTGCTTTTACAGGCTGCCTTGACTGTGTCATTCCACCAAGCTGTTTGCTTCATCCTATCTTTACACACTACTGTTCCAAGACATTCTTTAGCCACTTCTAGTACTGTGTCCCTGTACCTTGTCCATTCCTTTTCCAATGACTGTAATTGGCTACATTCAACTAACTGGTACCTTTCTGAGATCATTTTTATGTACTTGTGCCTGATTTCCTTATCCTGAAGTTTCTCCACTCTTATCCTCCTACATATGGACCTGACTTCCTGCACTCTCGGCCTCACAATCCCAGTTTCACTGCAGATTAAATAGTGATCAGTGTCATCAAAGAATCCCCTGAATACACGTGTGTCCCTCACAGCCTTCCTGAATTCCTGGTCTGTTATTATATAGTCAATGACAGATCTGGTTCCCCTGCCTTCCCAAATATACTGGTGAATGTTCTTATGTTTAAAAAAGGAGTTTGTGATTACTAAGCCCATACTGGCACAGAAATCCAAGAGCTGTTTCCCGTTCCTGTTGGCCTCCATATCCTCTCCAGATTTACCCATAACCTTTTCATACCCTTCTGTTCGATTTCCAGTCCTGGCATTAAAATCACCCATGAGCAGAACACTTCCTTTAACAACTACATTACTTGAGTGCCTCATAAAAACTATCCATCTTATCTTGATCTGTCCTTCACAATGCGAATATACTGACAAAATCCTTATTTTCTTGCTGGACACTGTCAAATCTATCCACATCAATCACTGATATTAATAGCTCACCATCTCATTACCATTTGTTTGCCACGTCGTATCTTAGGAGTCCCTGGTTTGTCAGTTAGAGGTGGGACTCCGTCACCTCCAGAGGTCCGAGGCATTTTGCTCTGATTGTTGCCAGCATCATATTTAAAGTACCAGGGAAGCAGGTTGCTAGCCTTACTTGCCCCGAGTCCCATTGAGTTTTACCCCTAACGGTTGAGGGACAAACCGATGGATTTGGTAGTCTTTGCCGTATGAGCACAAAGGTAACCACGACTCAGAATATGTCCGAGATGCCCAGCCTTATTCCAAAGTATCTGGTATCCCGACTGTCGGGACCACTTACTTGGCAACTCATACGTTGCCCGTGGTTCATGAACTAGGACATGACAACAGGAACCCACACCAAGGTACTGAATATAATTGGAGGGAAGAGAAATTTGTGGCACAACTTGGCTAGAAGAAGGGATCGGTTTGTGGGGCATATTCTGAGGCATCAAGGGATCACCAATTTAGTATTGGAGGGCAGGATGGAGGGTAAAAATCGTAGAGGGAGACCAAGAGATGAATACACTAAACAGATTCAGAAGGATGTAGGTTGCAGTAGGTACGGGGAGATTAAGCACCTTGCACAGGATAGAGTAGCATGGAGAGCTGCATCAAACCAGTCTCTGGACTGAAGACCACAACAACAACAACAATAAAACGGTCAAGTGAAAAATTTGATTCTTTCACGTCTTACAACCTGATATCTTCGTTCGACAAAGGACTGAATTTCTTTTCGTTATTCGTCACAATTACTGTGATGCATCAAATTAAATACGTCAAGGCACGAAATTTTAAGAACTTACAGAGTTTAAAACGCATTTTGTAGACTTCGAGTACGGTTTATTTTAAGTGCTACAGTGCTGCGTATCAAATGTAGCTAAAATATCTAAGTGGTATTTAAAGCTGAGAATAAGACGACATCTACCACTGTTCTCGAGATATTGGTTTTTATATCTATACGAAGGTCTTGCACAACCTACCCAGACCTCTCCGCGCACAGCGTGAATCATGTGGTTGTAACTCTCTTCGTATTTCATGAACAGTTCAAGACATGAAAACGTGGTTTTCGAAAATGGTAGCATACAAGGATGTGCGCGTTTCTGCCGTGTGATTGATACTATAAACTTTTTTATCCATCGAGATATGGAACGAACTACAGCTTTTCTTGAGGAAACGATAAACCTTTTTAACAGCATTTAATAACTAGTGAAATAAGAATACTGTTGTATTGCGCACTTCAATTTCTTACGTTGTTCTAAATGGGCTATTTACGTTATATCAAAAACTGTTTGTTGTTTCGTCACATGTAACCATTTCCATCGAGATCTTTTACAACCTTTAGAATGCTTTGCAGCTGCGTGTAATAATATATGGGGGCCAACTAGTCCCTCCAGCAACGCTAACGAAATGGCCTGTATACACGGGAACCTGGTGTTCCACATCAGTTTCATTTTTCTTGTGACGGCCAACCGGAGTGGCCGAGCGGTTCTAGGCGCTTCAGTCTGGAACCACGTGACCTCTACGGTCGCAGGTCCGAATCCTGCCTCGGGCATGGATGTGTGTGATGTCCTTAGGTTAGTTAGGTTTAAGTCGTTCTAAGTTCTAGGGGATTGATGACCTCCGCTGTTAAGTCCCATAGTGCTCTGAGCCATTTGAACCATTTTTCTTGTGATGCCTTGTCAGGTATAATTGCCCACAACCACTTGCAGAATTCGCATGTCCTGTAGCACAATTGAAACATACAATATGAGCGCCTCCAATGATCAAATACCGATCAGTGGTAATGCAGGGCCATAATTAGCTGGTCCCGGCGGAGGTTCGAGTCCTCCCACGGGCATCTGTGTGTGTGTTTGTCCTTAGGATAATTTAGGTTAAGTAGTGTGAAAGCTTAGGGACTGATGACGTTAGCAGTTAAGTCCCATGAGATTTCGCACACATTTGAACATAATTAGCTTTAACGTCTCCAACTGCAAAAATAAGTCATTTGACTGCCAAATTACGGAATGTATTTGAGATGTAACGTTGTGCACAAGACAGGTAATGATTAAAAACAGTTTCATATGTAATTAGTATCCAGTTTGTTCGGCCTGCATATCGTTTCATGGTATTTGGGGCCAGCAGCAGAAGGCGGCCGGTGTGGCCGAGCGCTTCTAGGCGCTTCAGTCTGGAATCGCGCTACCGCTACGGTCGCAGGTTCAAATCCTGACTCGGCCATGGATGTCTGTGACGTCCTTAGGTTAGTTAGGTTTAAGTAGTTCTAAGTCTAGGGGACTGATGGCCTCAGATGTTAAGTCCCATAGTGCTCAGAGCCATTTGAACCATTTTTGAGCCAGCAGCAGAAGCTCCCCTGAACGAAACACTTAAGCGGAATGGGAAACAACCGTAATAACTGGCACACAGTGGTGACCTGTGGCGGCTCATTTCATCTTCCCACTATCGATAACTTCAAATGGTTTAAATGGCTCTAAGCACTATGGAACGTAACATCTGAGGTCATCAGTCCCCTAGACTTAGAACTACTTAAACCTAACTAACTATCGATAACTTTTAGCTGTCGTCTAACCAGGGCGAGAGGCTTACACCTTTGTGGGGCTACCGCCGTCTCGCCTAGTCCTCAAAAGCGGCTCCTAGAGTCTCTCCGAAAGAGCGCGGCTCAGGAAACTCACCACGGGTAGTTTTCACAGTATGGAGCTGGGGCAGCAGCTGTGTTTCGAGCAACGACACGCGGGGCGGGTCGGCACGACGTCTTTCCTGCCAGGACAGTGCAGAAGTCCGCAATAGGGTTTCAGAACACATAATATATTCGAACATTATGAAGTACCTCGAAGAAAACGATTTAATGACATGTAGTCAGCACGGATTCAGAAAATATCGTTCTTGTGAAACACAACTAGTTCTTTATACTCATGAAGTAATAAGTGCTATCGACAGGGGATGTGAAATTGATTACATATTTTTAGATTTCCAGACGGCTTTCGACACCGTTCCTCACAAGCGTCTTCTAATCAAACTGCGTGCCTGCGGAGTATCGCCTCAGTTGTGCGACTGGATTCGTGATTTTTTGTCGGAAAGGTCACAGTTCATATTAACAGACGGAAAGTCATCGAGTAAAACAGAAGTAATATCCGGCGTTCCCCAAGGAAGTGTTATAGGCCCTCTATTGTTCGTGATCTATATTAACGACATTGGAGACAATCTGAGTAGCCGTCATAGATTGGTTGCAGATGATGCTGTCATTTACCGTCTTGTAAAGTCATCATATGATCAAAACGACTAGCAAAATGATTTAGATAAGATATCTGCATGCTGCGAAAAGTTTCAGTTGACCCTGAAAAAGGAAAAGTGTGAAGTTATTCACATGAGTACTAAAAGAAATCAGCTAACTTTTAATTATGCGATAGGTCACACAAATATGAAGGCTGTAAATTCAACTAAATACTTGGGGATTACAATTACAAATAGGCTAAATTGGAACGACCACATAGATAATATTATGGGTAGAGCAAACCAAAGACTGCGATTCATTGGCAGAACACTTAGAAGGTGCAACAGGTCTACGAAAGAGACTACCAAAGAGACTACCCTTGTCCGCACTATTCTGGAGTACTGCTGTGCGGTGTGCGATCCGCATCAGGTGGTACTGACGAAATAGTACAAAGAAGGGCAGCTCGTTTTGTACTATCGCGAAATACGGGACATAGTGACCAAGATATGGTACGTGAATTGGAGTAGCAATCATTAAAAGAAATTCGTTTTTCGTTGCGACGGGATCTTCTCATGAAATTTCAATCCCCAGTTTTCTCCTCCGATTGCGAACACATTCTGTTGGCACCCACCTACATAGGGAGAAATGATCATCACGATAAAATAAGAGAAATCAGGGCTCGCGCGGAAAAATTTAAGTGCTCGTTTTCCCCCGTGCCGTTCGAGAATGGAACGGTTCAGAGACAGCTTGAAGGTGGTTCATTGAACCCTCTGCCAGGTACTTTATTGTGAATAGCAGAGTAATCACGTAGATGTAGATGTTTCGCTTATGTCGTGCACAACTAGTTGTTCAGGTCTGTGCATCGATTTCCCTCTCCGCAAGCTGTCTGAGCAGACGTTCGTATTTATGTTCATTCAGTCGCCATGCACAATGGACTAGGACTAGAGTATAGCCCTGGCTGGTCCGTGCGATTTTGAACTAACTTCTGTTAGTCTCCTGGCAAGAAATTTGCCATGGTTAATGTTGTTATGGTTACGTAAAGTGCTCTGCCGTCAGGCATAGCTATATCAAGGTCCTACGCCTATTGCAGATCTGACGACAACATGGTATAGTGGTGGAGCAGGCAATATTACTTCGGAACAAACTGTTCAACACATATTGTTGAACATGGGACTCCGGAGCCGATTGCGCTGCACACATTATCGCTTATACTGCAATTTTTTTTTCAAGTTGCAGTATTACTACTAGGGCGTGCCATCTTATTACTTTATGCAGGCCATAGTGCTCCAAACAGACCTCTTAGCAATCATGGCCACCAACAAGCAGATAAGTTATGCTCTGCGGTTCAGGCCATGGTTACTGTTGCCCCCGCAGCACCACGAGGAGATGGTTCTGCTTGGAGTTGTTAAGGCTACTCTTCAGTATGATCTTTTATTCACTTACAACAATTGCAGTTATTTTCCAAAAATAATACATGAATTTGGAAGTAGGAAATTGTCAATTTATGGCATAATTTAAGAAGAGAATAAATAGAAGACAGAAAAGATTAGACGCAGATGTCCCTGCATCAGTTACCGTCCGAGGAAGGAGACTTGTTATTGAATTTCAAGTCCACTGTCCCCGTGTGGTGCTACTACTATCCGCATGAACATCGCAACTGGAGAAAATTCAATTTGTTCAGTCCATTTGGATTTAACCTAATATAAACGGAGGTGATAAAAGTCAAAGGATAGCGACATGCACATATGCCGATGGCGAGAGTATCGCTTGCACAGATGTGTATGGGCAGTGCATTGGTAGAGCTGTCATTTGTACTCACTCGTTCAATTGATTCATCTGAAAAGGTTTCTTATGAAACGTTTCCGATGTGATTACGGCCGCACGATGGGAATTAACTGACTCTGAACGCGGAATGGTAGTCGGAGCTAGACGCATGCGACACTCCATTTCGGAAATCGTTAGGGAATTCTGTATTCCACGATCCACAGTGTTAAGACTATGCCGAGAATAACACATTTAGGCATTACATCTCGCCATGTAGTGGGCGACGGCTTTCCCTTAACGGCTAAAATGGTTCAAATGGCTCTGAGCACTATGGGACTTAATATCTGAGGTCATCAGTCCCCTATAACTTAGAACTACTAAAACCTAACTAACCTAAGGACATCACACACATCCATGCCCGAGGCAGGATTCGAACCTGCGACCGTAGTGGCCGCGCGGTTCCAGACTGAAGCGTGTAGAACCGCTCGGCCACTCCGGCCGGTTTTAACGACTCAGAGCAGCTGCGTATGCGTAGAGCTGTAGTGGTAACAGGAAGAAACACAGCATGAAATATCGGAAAAAATTAATGTGGGAGGTAATGCGAAAGTATCTATTACGACAGCGGGACGAAATTTGGCGTTAATGGGCGGTGACAGCAGACGACCGACTCGAGTGCCTTTGCTGACAGCACGACATCGCCTGCAGCGCCTCTCCTGAGGTCGTGACCATATCGGTTGCACCCTAGACGACTGGAAAACTGTGACCCGAGCAGAAGAGTACCGATTTCATCTGCATCTACATCTAAGTGATTACTATGCTATTCATAATAACGTGCCTGGCAAAGGGTTCAATGAACCACCTTCAAGCTGTCTCTCTACCGTTCCACTCTCGAACGACGCGCGGGAAAAACGAGCACTTAAATTTTTCTGTGCGAGGCCTGATTTCTCTTATTTTATCGTGATGTTCATTTCTCCTCATGTAGGTGGGTGATAACTGTTATATCCTAGCCAGTAATTCCACCCGAGCCCGCTGCCAAAAGGTTGGCAGCATCAAAGTCCGGACGCCGTCCGCATAAGCAGCGCCAGCGAGACAGCAAATCGCCGCAAGTCTGCGCGCGCCACCGCTGGCTTCTGGGTTCTTAAGCGCTGGAGTCGCGAGCGCTAGGACAGTTCTGTATTCGCCGCTCAGTTGTATACTCGCCACCGAATTGTGTACTTGCTAGTCAGTTGTGTGTTCATCGCAGCAGAGTTGTTGTTTGTCGTCAGCCGACGCTGACCTAGCCGCTCCGACTCGAACTAGACAGATTTCTGTAGACACGGAGTTCACTACTGTATTTCTGTATCTTCGTAATAAAGATAAGTACCGACTTTTATTTAATCAGAGTATTTGGGTTTTCATCTTTCTGTTTACTGTTCCAGCGGACCGGTCGGCCCGCTATTAAAAGTGTGGCGGTGACTTCGTAAGCCGTTTCTACCGCGAATTGTTTGTCGCTACGAATACCGCCACAAAACTGGCGACGAGGACTTCCGAACTCGTGTTCAGGGCTGGTTCAACTTGTTTCTGGTTATACTAATTATAGCGATAAAATTTTGGGGGCTGGTTTAAGTTGTGTTCACTATGTCTGCCGAATTACAACAGTTGATCTTGTTACAGAGTCAGCAAATACAAAGTCTGGTGGAAGCAATCGCCAAACAAGCGGCTAATCCTCCAACACAAAAGGAACAAGCACAGGCAGCACCACCTTTCCGTGCTTTTGATGCATCAAGAGAAGAATGGCGAGAATATTTCGCGCAGTTGCAGGCGCACATGACAGTCTACAAAATCACGGGTACTGAGCGGCAGCTTTATTTAATTTCCACTGCAGGCGTGGAAGTCTGTCGACTACTTTGTAAGTTGTTCCCGGAATCCCAGCCAGAAGCTTTAGACTATGACGTTGTTGTTAACAAGCTTGCTGAGTATTTCGAGTCGCGAGTTCATGTGGCAGCAGCCAGATTGAAGTTCTTCAGATTAAAGAAACTGCCACATCAATCTAATAAACAGTGGTTAACAGATTTACGGGGCCTCACCCGTCAGTGCCGATTTAATTGTGTGTGTGGAGCTTCCTACAGTGATGTCGTGTTACGAGACGCTATTACTCAAAACATTGCAGATTCTCGTATTCGTGCTGCTATCTTAAAGTTGCCTGACCCGTCATTAGAGACTGTGATGAACACCATTGAAGCCCAAGATACTTTTGACTATGCTGAGTGTGAGTTAGATCAGCCATGTATTTCTCAAATTGCCTGTGCTAAGCAAGTTCTGTCACGCCCGCGGCCCCACCGGCAGAGTCAGACTGTAAACACTAGCCGGCCGCGTCATGTTAAACACATTCGTCAGACGCGTGTGTAAAATGATAGAGTTAAGTCTTGCCCTAAGTGTGTTCTTGCTCATCCTCGTGAACGTTGCCCGTTAAGAAATGCGGTTTGTCACTTTTGTCAAAGGAAAGGACACATCCAGACTGTTTGTTTGCGTAAACGCAAGAACAATTCTAGTGCTGTCCAACCCATGGATATTCATGTTCTTCAAAGCCAGCCCGCCCAGAAGGTCGCGTTTAAAGACTCTTCCACGGTTCGTGTGGGTAATAAACTTGTTCGCAATAAGCCACCCACCCAGCCCTCTGCTATGCGACCCAAGCGTAATTCAAACGCTGTAAAAAGTAATGTACAGACTGCAAGTGAAGCGGGAGTTGTTGTTCCACCCGCCCAACCCACCAGTTGTCGTAAGCAGCGAACACGCGCTAAACGCGCTGATTTTGTGTCTTCCGCCTCCACTGCACCGATCCAGAGACAGTGTAATAAACTATTTGTGAAGCTACGCATCCAGGATAAGACCTTCAATTTTCAATTAGACACTGGTGCGTCTGTGACTCTCATAAATAGTGCTACGTATGCGGCTATCGGCCACCCTAAACTTTCAGCGGCAAAACATTCTTTGGCTACTTATAGTGGAGAACAAATTCCTGTGTTAGGTGTATGTAGCGTGCCAGCCACATTCCGTGGCAATACAAAAACAGTTTCATTCACAGTGCTCCGCGCTACAGACAGTGTAAACATTTTCGGATTAGACTGTTTTGACTTGTTTGGCCTGTCTATCCAAGACAATGTGTTGCAAATTAATTCTGTTGTTGTTCCTCAAGGCAGCGTAACCGATTTGTGTAAACGATACAGTGACATATTTAAAGACGAACTAGGTTGTGCTGCGAACTTTGCCGCTCATATTACGTTAAAAGATAATGCTCAGCCTCGATTTTGTCGTGCTCGTCCAGTGCCTCACGCCCTCCGGGCACCTGTAGAAGATGAACTTCGTCGTTGGCAAAACAACGGTGTTATTCAACCCGTTTCAGCGAGCCAGTGGGCTTCTCTCTTAGTTATTGTAAAGAAACCGTCTGGTAAGTTACGTTTGTGTGCTGATTTTAAGTCGACAGTTAATCCTCAGACTGTCATTGATTCTTTTCCTGTGCCTAGACCGGACGAGCTGATGGATAAGTTAGGGGAAGCTCGTTTCTTTTCCAAAATTGATCTCCGTGAAGCATATTTGCAATTGCCCCTCGACGAGCAATCACAACAGTATTTTGTCATAAACACGTCGTTGGGGTTGTTCCGTTTTCTGCGTTTGCCTTTTGGTTGTGCGTCAGCTCCAGCTGTTTTTCAGCGTTTTTTGTCACAACTTCTGGCTAATGTGCCATCGTGTTGCAACTATTTAGACGATATTGTTGTGTCCGGTCGGACGCCTGCTGAACATTTCCGTAATTTGGAGTGTTTGTTTAAAGTGTTGTCTCAGGCAGGCCTACGTTGCAACATCGATAAATGTTCATTTTTCCTTACGGAGATGGAGTATCTGGGACATGTTATTAATGCTCAAGGCATTCATCCCTCCCAGTCACATTTAGCAGCTATTCGTGATTTGCCCGCCCCTCGCAATCTGCATGAATTGCAAGCAGTTCTTGGCAAATTGACGTATTATATTAGGTTTATACCTAATGCATCACAGATTGCTGCACCGTTGCATCGTCTCCGCCGTAAGAATGTTCCGTTTGTGTGGTCAGCTGATTGCCAATCAGCCTTTCAGCAGCTTAAAGAGGCTTTATTGAATGATCGTTGTCTGGTCCATTACGACCCTAACAAGCCTCTGGTGTTAGCTTGTGATGTCTCTTCTTTCGGCCTCGGTGCTGTGTTGTCTCACCGAGTCGGTAACACCGAACGTCCTATTGCGTTCGCATCTAAATTGCTAAACAAAGCTCAGTGTAATTATAGCCAATTGGACAAGGAAGCGTTGGCTATTGTGTTCGGTGTCACAAAATTCCATCACTACCTCTATGGTAGACCATTCTACTTAGTAACAGATCACAAGCCCCTGACGTCACTGTTTCATCCGTATAAACCAGTTCCTCAGCGGACAGCTCAGAGACTACAACGTTGGGCTCTTTTGTTATCACAATACCAGTATGAGATACTGTATCGCCCTACAGCTCAGCATGCAAACGCTTACGCGCTTTCTAGATTGCCGATTGGTGCGGATGATGTCTTCGATTCCTCTGAAGACTCTTGCCATCAGATTGACGCCGATGAGCATCAATCCCTCCGGGATTTTCCGATTGATTATCGTCAGGTGGCACGTGCGACAGCTACGGATCCTCATCTGAGTTTACTATTACGTTTTGTTCACCGTGGTTGGCCGTCCAAGGCAAAGGACATATCGGATCATGTGGTTCGTCGCTATTATCCGCAACGTCATCTGTTGTCTGTTCCGCACGGAGTTTTGCTGTTACGCACCGAGAATGACCAGCTTCGTGTAGTGGTTCCCCAAGTGCTCCAATTCAAGGTCCTCGACTTGTTGCATCAAGGTCATTGGGGAGTGGTCCGCACCAAGCAGCTTGCCCGCCGCCATTGTACATGGATCGGCATTGATAAGCAGATTACGCAGATGTCTACAGATTGTTCGACGTGTGCCGAACACCAAGCTGCTCCGCCTCAACGCTATTTTGAGTGGGCACGCCCTACCGGTCCCTGGCAGCGAGTACATATTGATTTCGCTGGTCCATATTGGAATTCTCGTTGGCTCATCGTGATAGATGCATTTAGTAATTTTCCGTTTGTTGTGCCCATGCAGTCTACAACGTCTGCACAAACTATACAGCCGTTGACTTCAGTTTTTTGTATTGAGGGTCTTCCAGAAGTTTTAGTGTCTGACAATGGTCCACAATTTACCTCTGCTGAATTTGAAAGTTTTTGTTCTGCCAATGGCATTCGCCATGTTCTTACTCCGCCGTTCCACCCTCAATAGAATGGTGCAGCGGAACGTTTTGTACGCACATTCAAGGATCATATGGACCGCCTTCGTGCTACGCACTGTCGTCAGCAGGCCCTCATCACGTTCCTGTCGTCGTACCGGACCACGCCACGCGACGGCCCTTCGCCTGCGGAGCTTCTCCACGGCCGTCGTCATCGCACCCTACTACGGTTGTTGCACCCCCCGGATCGACCCGCCGCTTCTGAGCATCGCACGCGTTTTCAGCGCAACGACGCCGTTTTTTTCAGAGTTTATCACGGTCGCCGTCGTTGGGAACGTGGTACCGTGATAAGTGTCCAGGGTCGCGGTTTTTATACTGTTCAAGGTGCTACTGGGGTGCACAGGAGGCATCAGAACCAGTTGCGCCGCGCTGGCCGCCTGGATTCTGCCGCTCGTTCTTTGTCCACAGATTTGGTCCACGGCGGGTTCCAGCCGCGCCTTCCGACTTCGCTGCCGCCCCCAGGGCAGCGGCAGCAGCCGTCGCCGCTACCACGCCGACAGCCCGTCCCGTTGATGCCTCCCGCGCAGCTTCATCCGGGAGCGCCCCAGGTAGTCGCTCCGGCGCCTGCGGTCCCTCTTCAGTCGCCACCGCCTTCGGAGCTGATGGACGTCGACCCCTCAGCCGGGCCGCCTTCCCAAGCGGTGGCTGTGCAGCCTGTCCTGCAGCCGCTTTCCTTGTTCACCCCCAAGGACTCTGACACCGCAAAGCCTTGTCCGGCGCCCACTCAGCAGCCGTCGACGCAGTGTCAGGAGACGCTGCCTCTCTTCGTGGGTCCTGACGCCCCGTCGCGTCCCGTACCAGAAGCTGCGCCCGTGGTCACAGGCGTGCACCCTGACCTCGGTTTTCAGTCGGTGTTTCCCGAGGCCCCGCGCAGCCAATGCTGGGGTGCGGACCGGGGACTGCCACCGACAACAGTCTCCGCCTCGGTCTCTTCTGCTACGCCTGCGGCCAGACCCCTCCCCCGCCGTCGACGCTCGCCACGTCATTACTCAACGACGGTGCGGCGATTTGGGGGGGAGGAGTGTTATATCCTAGCCAGTAATGCCACCCGAGCCCGCTGCCAAAAGGTTGGCAGCATCAAAGTCCGGACGCCGTCCGCATAAGCAGCGCCAGCGAGACAGCAAATCGCCGCAAGTCTGCGCGCGCCACCGCTGGCTTCTGGGTTCTTAAGCGCTGGAGTCGCGAGCGCTAGGACAGTTCTGTATTCGCCGCTCGGTTGTATACTCGCCACCGAATTGTGTACTTGCTAGTCAGTTGTGTGTTCATCGCAGCAGAGTTGTTGTTTGTCGTCAGCCGACGCTGACCTAGCCGCTCCGACTCGAACTAGACAGATTTCTGTAGACACGGAGTTCACTACTGTATTTCTGTATCTTCATAATAAAGATAAGTACCGACTTTTATTTAATCAGAGTGTTTGGGTTTTCATCTTTCTGTTTACTGTTCCAGCGGACCGGTCGGCCCGCTATTAAAAGTGTGGCGGTGACTTCGTAAGCCGTTTCTACCGCGAATTGTTTGTCGCAACGAATACCGCCACAAAAGTAACAGAATGTTTTCACAATCGAAGGAGAAAACTGCTGACTGAAATTTCATGAGAAGATCCCTTTGCAACGAAAAACGCCTTTGTTTTAATGACTGCCAATTCAGTTCACGTATCATGTCTGTGGCACTATCTCCCCTACTTCGCTATAGTAAAAAAACGAGCTGCCCTTCTTCGTATTTTCTCGATGTCGTCCGTCGGTCCCACCTGATGCGGATCCCACACCGCACAGCAATACTCCCGAATAGGGCGGACAAGCGTGGTGCAAGCAGTCTCCTTAGTAGACCTGTTGCACCTTCTAAGTGTTCTGCCAATAAATCACAGTCTTCGGTTCGCGCCACCCACAACATTATCTATGTGATCGTTCCAATTTAGGATGTTTGTAATAGTAATCGCTAAGTATTTAGTTGAATTTACAGCCTTCAGATTTGTGTGACTTATCACGTAATCGAAATTTAACGGATTTCTTTTACTTCACACTTTTCCTTATTCAGGGTTGATTGCCACTTTTTCCACCATACAGACACCTTATCTAAATCATTCGCAAATCGTTTTGGTCATCTGATGACTTTACAAGACGGTAAATGACAGCATCATCTGCAAACAATCTAACAGGGCTACTCAGATTGTCTCCTATGTTGTTAATATAGATCAGGAACAATAGAGGGCCTATGACGCTTCCTTTGGGAACGTCGGATATTATTTCTTTTTTACTCGACGACTATCCGTCTATTACTACGAACTGTGCCCTTTCTGACAGGAAATTACAAATCCAGACGGACAACTGAGGCGATATTCCATAGGCACATAGTTTGGTTCGAAGACACTTGTGAGGAACTGTGTCGAAAGCCTTCCGTAAATCTAAAAATATGGAATCAATTTGACATCCCCTGTCGATAGCATTCGTTACTTCATGAGTATAAAGAGCTAGCTGTGTTTCGCAAGAACGATATTTTCTGAATCAGTACTGACTACGTGTCAATAAATCGTTTTCTTCCAGGTACTTCATAATGTTCGAATACAGTATATGTTCCAAAACCCTACTGCAAATCGACGTTAGTGATATGGGCCTGCAATTCAACGGATTACTCCTACTTTCCTTTTTGGGTACTGTTGATACTCGAGCAATTTTTCAGTCTTCAGGTACGGATCTTTCTGTGAGTGAGCCGTTGTATGTAGTTGCTAAAGTTGGTAAGAGTTGGTGGCAAGGTTCGAATGTGGCTCAGGCCCCACTATGCCATGGACCGAAGTTGTGAACGAGATAATGTGCAAGCCAATGGTGGATCCATAAAGGGGTGGGCTGTATTTACATGGAGTGGACTGGACGTTCGGCTACTTGTGAGAGTATTGACACCCATTCATGGCCGCCATGTTCCCAAACTATGGTGTAATTTTGGTGGGTAACAATGCGTCATGTCACTGGGCCACAATTATTTGAGAAACATTCTGAACACTTCGAGCTAGTGATTTGGCCACCCATATGGCCTGACATGAGTCCCATCGGCCGGCTGGAGTGACCGAGCGGGTCTAGGCGACACAGTCTGGAATTGCGCGACCGCTATGGTCGCAGGCTCGAATCCTGCCTCAGGCATGGATGTGTGTGATGTCCTTGGATTACTTAGGATCAAGTAGTTATAAGTTCTAGGGGACTGATAACCTCAGAAGTTAAGTCCCATAGTGCTCAGAGCCATTTGAACCATTTTTGAGTCCCATCGATCATTTACAGGACATAATCAAGAGGTCAATTGGTTCACAAAATCCTGCACCGGCAACACTTTCACAATTACGTTCGGCTAGGGAGACAGCATGGCTCAGTATTTCTGCAGGGAAATTCCAACGAATTGTTCAGTCCATGTCACGCTGAGTTGCTACACTGCGTCGGGCAAAAGAAGGTTTGATACAGTATTAGGACACACTGCTGAGTGTATTGGTGTTGTCTGTTATCTTCCTGTGTGACTTAATGTTTGTCCGGTTGGATAATAATTATTACTAGGTTGGTTATTGAGATATTGCAAGGCACTCTCACTTATGATTCTGTGTATGGAATACGATCTACTGCGATTTGACTTCATACATTGTAATGAAATGGTTGGCAGTAGTTTGTGGTCTTGTTTGTGTGCTCTAGGGAAGGAAATACGGTAAGCTTTACCTGCGTTCAAAGGAACAGGGTGTGGTCTTAAATGACTGCAGTAAAAGCATGGTGTTAGTGGGCTGACAATGCGCGTTTTTCTGGGGAACGGTGAGAAGCATTTCCAGATAGCCGCATGCCACAGTCGCATTGTGCAAAACACATTATGTTGGTGCTGGACAGGAGGCTGGCGTCTAGGTATACGTGCCAGCGCCGAAAAGTCGCCGACAGCGCATTGTAAGCCAGGAATAAAGCAGAGGATGGGCCCTCATTAGGGAGCAAGCTGCCAAAATGTAAAAAATTCTGCAAATTTGCATGGGACAGGGAAATTAGCATCCAGACATCCAGACTCTGTTTCGAAACATGTTTGTCAAAGCATGACTCTTTGGTGAGTTTATTGCCATTCTTTGTAAACTTTGAAATGGATGCAACAGGGGAGATAACAAGCTGTTTATGGAGCGCTGTGCTTCCACCGAGTATTGTGTTAGTAAAAGACACGGCAAACGTGTGGGACAGCGGCCGCAAAGCTTAATTTTTTTTGGTTTTCTGCCAATTAACTTTAAAGTCTCTGATAGGTCAAATCGGTTTGCAGTGCAATGACCATTCTCCGAGCTTAGAACGCTGGGCTCCAGCTAGTGATTGGCTTGAGCGAAAGTGGGGAAAGTCAAAAGAGAGAAATGTGCTTTTTGAGGAGGAAACAAAGAGAAAGGAAGAAGGTTGTCTCTTGTACAAGTCGCTTGTACTGGCCCTTCGCTAGTAAATAACTGCAGGTTACCTAAACGGTGAGACTTGTGTCCTTTGCTAGGGTGCGAATTAGAGCCTGTGCCACTCACCTTCTGAATCGTCAGAGGTACTGCTTATATCGCCACAGTCACAACGAGTGATGTGTGTGTGTACTTATTTGTCTTCAGTCGGCCATCTAAACATTTGACGTATTCTGACACGCACAGTCGTGGCACGGAGTCAAATTGGTTTGGTAGACCATCAAACGCTTCCACCTGCACACTGGAATGCATCGGGGTTTCAGAGGCGTTCTGAATTAACCAAATGTTGGACCGAGTACTTGCATTTTTCGGGAACGCGCGTTTAATAATAGATTGCCGCCGTCCATGACTTCAGTCGCCGAACGCATCGTGGTGTGCCGCCTTGACCAACAGGATGGTAAATATTCACTGCTGCGACGTAGGGCTACAGTATATATTTTTCAGCACCCTGTTCTTTCGAACTATATTTTTCTTTTTTTTTTGTATGGTAGAATATAGATGCTTAGTGGTGGCGTAGTTTGATGCCATATCCTGGATTCACGTGTACGAAGTGAGATAGAGTGAGTAGTGTTCTGGTTAGTGTCGTGTGTCGATCCCCAGCAGATCACTTTGTCCACCATAGCTCCCTTGTTAGTAAGGCGTTTGTTAAGTAAAAATGTTTGTGTGATATTTCTTTAATAATTTTGTTGTCTTGTCATGTTTAAGCTCAATAAATCGATTGTCATTTAGACTACAACTTCTCCCTGATTTCTAATTAACAGTTCCTTCCCATTTTATTATGGCAGTCTAGATCTGAAACATAAGGAGTAGCGTTTTCACTTGGTGACCACTGCGTGGATCTTTTACTTCATTAACGATAATGTTCTTTCTTTATCAAGCAAATTTTGTGAAGCTTTGGGGCAATTTACTGCCTCGATGTAATCTAAATACGTCATATACAAATATTAAAGCACTTTAGAAACAAATAACAAATCACAACTAATCTCAAGGCAGAGAAGCTAAGCCACTCTTGTCCATTGCTGATTTAAACGACGCAATACGCAGCGAAAATACGAAACGCACGCGCTGAGATTATGCGTCGGGCTTGGCCTCCACACAGCATCATTTCCTCGGCTGAGCGGTAGCTGTACGGTCTATTAGAGAGGACCCTGAATTACTAATGTTACCAGCAGACAAAGGCAACGCTACCGTGTTAATCACCCAAGGCCGATTATGTGAATAAGATGTATGATTCACTTGAGGATTCATCGTATAGTAAATGACGAAAGTATCCGACGGGCCGCATAAAACGGACGACGACTTCACTTCTGAAGAAGAGCTCATTTATTTGAGGACACTACTAAAACACTTCGTCCTCTTGCGGCCGTTCTACCTAGATAATACGGATTGTCAAAGGTCCATGAAGATGGGGTCCCCTTACGCCCGACTGTTAGTAATTTGGGTGTGCCGGCTTACAACTTGGCAAAATATTTAGGGTCAATCCTCAGTAAATGCGAACACCGTATTTCCAATTCCATAGATTTTATTCAACTTTTAAAGTCGCTCCCTCTTGGTCCCTCTGATTTACTTGTAAGTTTCGATGTGGTGCCTCTTTTTACTCGGGTCCCTCTTCAGAAGTTACTAATATTAATTAATGAAACACTAGATAGGGAAATTACGAAGCTTTGCCGTAAGTTACTGACGTCTACCTATTTGTTATTCAATGACAAATATTTTGAACATACTGACGTGGTGGCTATGGGTTGGGGGTAGTGTCTTTGATTAGCAGTTAGAACGTCGTCGATCGCATTCGAAACCCGACACCGCATAAATTTTGATTAATAATCAGCATTGGCGGTCAGTATTGCTGGCCGAAGACTTACAGCATAAGAAGGCAACCTCATTCTGCCAAACGACCTTGTCAAAGACGGTGGAGGAGCGGACAGAGGTTCAGGCCACTCTCTTGTCCTTGGGGTGGGAAACAGCCCGTAAAGGCGGAAGAATCAGCAATCATCAACAGCATGAGGATGTAGAAGGCAACGGAAACCATTGCACTGAAGACACATAACATGTATCCACAGGACTTGTGGCCTGTAACTGAAAAAGTGTCGTAACGATCTCTCCATTGGCACCGATTCTGGAATAGTCCCCCATTCGGATCTCCGGGAGGGGGTAGCCAAGAGGGAAGTGACCATGAGAAAAAGATTGAATAACCAACCACAGGATAGCGTTCTACGAGTCGGGCCGTGGAATGTCAATAACTTGAAGATGGTAGGGTAGCTAGAAAAACTGAAAAGGGAAATGCAAAGGCTCAATCTAGATATAGTAGAGATTAGAGAAGTGAAATGGATTTCTGGTCAGATGAGTATAGCGTAACATCAACACAGCAGAAAATTGTAGGATTCGTTATGAATCGATAGGTGGTCCAGAGAAAGTGTTACTGTGAACAGTTCAGTCATAGGGTTGTTCTTATCTGAACGACAGCAAACCAAAACCGACAACGATAGCTCAGGTATACATACCGACGTCGAAAGCTGAAATCAAGAGATAGAGAAAGTATACGAGGATATGGAATGGTAATACAGAATGTAAAAGGATATGAAAGTCTAATAGTCATGGGAGACTGGAATACAGTTGTAGGGGAAGGAGTAGAAGAAAAGATTACAGGAGCATATGGGCTTGGGAATAAGGAAGAATAAAGAGGAATTGAATTCTGTGATAAATTTCAGATAGTAATAGCGAATACTCTATTCAAGAATCGCAAGAGGAGGAGGTATATTTGGAAAAGGCATGATGATACAGGACGATTTCAGTTATATTATGTCATGGTCCGAAATCAAATACTGGATTGTAATACGTACTCGGGAGCTTATATAGACTCGGATCACAATTTAGTAGTCATGAAGAGTAGGCTTAAGTTTAAGAGACTAGTCAGAAAGAATCGATAAGCAAAGATGATGACGATGGTGATGATGTTTGGTTTGTGGGGCGCTCATCTGCGCGGTTATCAGCGCACGTACAAATTCCCAACCTTTGCTAAGCCCGATCTCGCCACTTTCGTGAATGATGATGAAATGATGAGGACAACACAAAAACCCAGTCATCTCGAAGCAGGCGAGAATCCATGACCCCACCGGGAATCGAACCCGGGACCCCGTGCTCGGGAAAAGAGAACGCGACCGTGAGACCACGAGTTGTGAACGATACGCAAACAAGTGGGACACAGAAGTACTAAAAGATGACTAGATACGTTGGAAGTTCTCTCAGGCTATAGATGCAGCAATAAGGAACAGTTAAGTAGGCAGTAGAGTTGAAGAGGAATTGACGTCTCTAAAAAGGGCAATCACAGATGTTGGAAACAAAAACGTAGCTACAAAGAAGATAACTGCGAAGAAAACATGGGTAACGAAAGAAATACTTCAGCTGATCTATGACAGAAGGATGTAAAAAATGTTCGGGGAAATTGAGAATACAGAAAGACAAGTCGCTGAGGAATGAAATAAATAGGAAGTGCAGGGAAGCTATGACGGAATGGCTGCATGTAAAATATGAAGAAATTGAAAAAGAGATTATTGAAGGAAGGACAGACTCAGTATACAGGAAAGTCAAAATAACCTTCGGTGAAATTAAAAGCAAGGGTGATAACATTAAGAGTGCAACGGGAATTCCACAGTTAAATGCAGAAGAGAGAGCGGATAGGTGCAAAGAGTACACTGGAGGTCTCTGTGAGGGGGAAGATTTGTCTGAAACGATAGAAGAAGAAACAGCGGTAGATTAGAAGAGATAAGGGATACAACATTAGAATCAGAATTTAAAAAAAGTTTGGAGGACTTAAGATCAAATAAGACAGAAGGGATAGATAACATTATATCACAATTTCTAAATTCATTGGATGAATTTGGAACAAAACGACTATTCACGTTTGTGTAGAATGTATGAGTTTGGCGACACACCATCTTACTTCCGGAAAAATATCGTCCACATAGTTCCGAAGACGGCATGAGCTGACAAGTACGAGAATTATCGCACTATCAACTTAACAGCTCAAGCATCGAAATTGCTGACAAGAATAATATACAGAAGAATGGAAAATGAAATTGAGGATGTGTTAGATGATGATCAATTTGGCTTTAGGAAAGGTAAAGCGACCAGAGAGACAATTCTGATGTTGCGGTTAATTATGGAAGCAAAGCTAAAGGAAAATCAAGACAAGTTCATAGGATCTGTCGACCTCGAAAAAGGAAACAACATAAAATGTTACAGGATGTTAGAAATTCTGAGAAGAACAGGTGTAAGCTATAGGGAGAGACGGGTCACGTAGAGCATGCAAAAGAGCCACAAGGGAATAATAAGAATGGACGACCAAGAAAGAGATGCTCGGTTTAAAATGGGTGTAAGAATGTGATGTAGTGTTTCGTCCCTACAATTCAATCTGTGCATCGAAGAAGCAATGATAAAAATAAAAGAAAATTTCTGGAGTGGAATTAAAATTCAAGGTGGAAAGGATATCAATGAAAAGGTTTGCTGATGAAATTTCTATCCTGAGTGAAAGTGAAGAAGAATTACATGATCTGCTGAATGGAATAAACACTCAGAACAGAATGTGGATTGATAGTAAATCGAAGAAATACGAAAGTAATGAGAAGTAGGAGGTATGAGAACAGCGAGAAAACATCAGGCTTGATGGTCACGAAGTGGATGTATTTAAGGGATTCTACTATCTAGGCATCAAAATAACCATTGACGGAGTAAGGAGGACCAGCACTAGCAAAAAGGGCATTTCTGGCCAATAAAAGTCTATGTATCAAACATGGGCCTTAATTTGAGGAAGAAATTTCTGAGAGTGGATGTCTTGAACAGAGGATTGTATGGTAGAGAAACATGGAGAGTGGGAAAACCGGAACAGAAGAGAACCGAAGAATTTCAGATGTTGTGCTACAGACGAATGTTTGAAAATCAGGTCGACTGATGAGGTAAGGACTGAGGAGATTCTGTGCAGAATCGGAAAGGAAAGGGAAGATGGGACAGGATGATACGACATCTCTTAAGACATGATGGAACGACTTCCTTGGTACTAGAGGGAGCTGTAGAGAGCAAAAACTGTAGAGGAAGACAGAGACTGGAATACATCCAGCATATACTTTGGGACGTAGGGTGGAAGAACTACTCTGAGATGAAGATGTTGGCACAGGAAAGGAATTCGTGGTTGGCCGCATCAGACCAGTCAGAAGACTTGACTCAAAAAGAAAAATAAATAAATAAATAAAAAGAAAGAAAGCGGAGCTCTCTCTTTCACCGGCACCTACTGTAGGACGTTGTAATGGGATAATGCCTCCGTTAAACTATGACGCATCGCGCTTCATTACCAGTCTTATTAAGTGATAAACAATAGAACTTCTAGTTAGCATAGTGGGACACAAACAGTCCAGTCACATTAACGCTACGATAGCGTATGTTCGGCATTAAGTGCAATATCAACTCACAGATGGCAGGTGGCAACACTGGCAGTGGAGGGTATATGAAGCGTGTGCCACGCGGAAAGCACTGCAGGCGATGTGATAGTATGAAAACGGAGCGATTTATCTAATGTTCAGAAGTGCATGATCATTGGCTTTCGGGCCAAGAGTGGAATAATTTCTGAAATGGCAACGTTTGTAAACTGTTGGGTTGCCCTCATTAGTAAGTACACCGTGCATGGCCAGATAGATCTATCCAAAATCGGCGCCGAGTCAACTATGGTGCACCACGGGCCACAGATGACAGGGGTGAACTACAGCTGTGGAAATGTGTGAGGGCGAACTGACGTGCAACTGTTGAGCAACTAACAGTCGAATTGAACCAAGGGACTACCAACAAATGTTCAGCGAATATGGCTGCATATGGGGCACCGCAGCAGGTGCCTGGTTCACGCACCCATGCTAACTGCTGCTCATCTGGGACGAAGGCTGGAATTTTCACGCCAATACAGCAACTAGACGTTCACCGAATGGCGACAGGTAGCCTTTCCTGATTGATTTAGCTTTATGCTCCATGAGGCAGACGACCGTTGGCATGTACGGCGTAAACGTCTGAAATCAAACACCCTACAACAGTTACGGGCTGTGTAATGTTTTCGTGGCTTTCTGCAGGTGATCTCGTCACTTTGGAAGACACAGTGCATCAACGTGTGTATCTATCCTTGGAAACGATGTCCAACCCTACATGCAGTTTGTTTTTCCTTGGCGATGGCGTCTAACAGAATTACAGTGCAACGTATCACATAGTTTGGAGTACAGGGCAATGCTGTTGCCACCCAGAATAACTCCGAAAGTATGATAGGAGCTGTAAAGTTCATGGGACAAATGTTGCATGGGACAACGGGGGCCATAATATGACGTTCGTTTTTTGTTGCTAGGTGGGGTCACGCCAGAGATATGAAGATCCACTTCGTCTTTTTTTTTTTTTTTTTTTTTAATTTGATGCTGTAGTTGGGTACTTATTTCCTGTTAGCAGAGACAAATCCAAAGATGTGTAACACTAAGGTCTTTGAAGGTCAGCGAGCATCACAAAGGTGGCATGAACATCCAATTACAGAAGGTGTTCGAAGTGATGACCATTGGTATCAATGCACTGCTGCAATCTTCTTATCATGGACTGAGTGATATTCCTTATCACTTCTGCACTTATCGGAGCACATGCTCTGACAATTCTCTCTCGTATATCGTGCAAATAATAAATATTCGCCGAAATCGGCGTATCTATCTAATGTTACATTGACATATACTAATAACCATTCGACGGTTTCGCAGTACAACGCTAATAGGAACGTTAAGACTAGTATCGTCGAATCAAGCGAATGTGAATGATGTATTCCTTCGAAGAACAAGACGATATCCAGAATGAGATTTTCACTCTGCAGCGGAGTGTGCGCTGATATGAAACTTCCTGGCAGATTAAAACTGCGTGCCCGACCGAGACTCGAACTCGGGACTTTTGACTTTCGCGGGCAAGTGCTCTGCCACCTGAGCTACCGAAGCACGACTCACGCCCGGTCTCACAGCTTTACTTCTGCCAGTATCCCGTCTGCTACCTTCCAAACTTTACAGAAGCTCTCCTGCTAGTTCTGCAAGGTTTCGCAGGAGAGCTTCTGTAACGTTTGGAAGGTAGGAGGCGAGATACTGGCAGAAGTAAAGCTGTGAGACCGGGCGTGAGTCGTGCTTTGGTAGCTCAGATGGTAGGGCACTTGCCCGCGAAAGGCAAAGGTCCCGAGTTCGAGTCTCGGTCGGGCACACAGTTTTAATCTGCCAGGAAATTTTAACAAGACGGTATGATTATTATTTAGGGAGGATGCCAAAGAAATTCAGTGAGAGCTATAGCCTTAGAAGCTGAAACGTATCCTCAACCTACTCACCCTACAGGTCGTACATTTAAATATGTGAATGATAAATTGAGAGCAACTGGATCTTTAACGCACCGGAAACGTATCCGGCAATGGAAAGTTACTACCGAGGAAACCGAAGTTGGTTCTCTTGTCACTTTGATTCGAGATCGTTGTGTTAATTCGTGTCAAATCGCAAGAGAATCTGGCATGGTCCAGAGTAGTGTTGTTCGTGTTCTGCATCGCCATCAGTATCATTCATACCATATCAGTCTCCATCAAGAATTAAATGGTACGGGTTGTGTGCGTCGCATTGAATTCTGCCGATGGGCTCAACTTCAGATTCAGAGGGATGACACATTTATTAATTTGATTTTATTTACTGACGAGGCTACATTCACGAACCACGGAAATGTTAACTTGCATAACATGCATTATTGGGCAAATGGAAATCTATGTTGGTTGTGTCAAGTTGCACACCAAAATCCTGGGTCAGTGAATGTATGGTGTGGGATTCTGGAGGACAGAATTATAGGCCCCTATTTCATCGAAGGAAATCTTAATGGTAGCAAGTACACCTCATTCCTGCAAGAAATGTTAGGTGTGTTACCGGAAAAAATACCTTTATGAATAAGGAACAGAATGTGGTATCAAGACGATGGGTGTCCGGCACATTTTTCGTTGCTAATTGTTGGATTGGACGCGGAGGAGATGTGTCGTGGCCGGCTCGTTCGCCGGACTTGACGCCTCTGGATTTTTTCTTGCGGGAATTCGTAAGAGACATTGTTTATGAAGACGTTCCAACTACACCTGAAGATATGCGAGGGAGAATTGTCAGAGCATGTGCCTCGATAAGTGCCGAAGTGATAAGGAACACAATCCATGATAAGAAGTTAGCAGCACTGCATTGATACCTATGGCCATTACTTCTAACACCTTCTGTAAAAGGACGTTCATGCCACCTTTATGACCTTCGTTGACTTTCAAAGACCTTACTGTTACACATCACTGGATTCGTCTCGGTAGCCGCTATCAGAAAACAAGTACCAAGCTGTAGCATCCCATTTGAAAAAGCAAATTTGAACTTAATTTCTCCGACGCGCCACACCTAGCAACAAAAAATCGACGTCATATTATGGCCCCCGTTGTCCCACGCAACATTTGTCCCACAAACTTTTCAGCTCCTATCATACTTTCGGAGTTATTCTTGGTGGCAATAGGTAGTGACTCACACTGTATAGTTGCGTGGCTCGAAGAGCACCAGGATGAGTGTACCGTAGCTCCCAGGCTACCAAACTGTTCGCATCTAAACCCGATCGCGAATCTGTGGGATAACTACGATCGAGCTGCTCGCACTATGGATCCTTAACCGAGAAACCTAACGCACGGCACTGGTGTGAGCATGGCTCCACGACCCTGTCGGTACCTTCCAGAAGATGTAAATTGAATGCTGGAGGGGAAGAAGTGAAAGGAAGGGGAGGGGATCACTGCTACCATTTGCATCGGGACGTCGGACCAGGAGTCGAACCCAGAATTCCTGCTTACTAGGTAGGTGCGGTAACCACTGCGACATTGTGGCCATAGCGTTATCGAAACTGAAAGGACTATCTCGGCACGCCTCAAAGCCGATTCGCATTCTCATCGAGCGACACCTATCCGCAGTCGCTGTCCATTTCCTCCATGTTCGCTGTCTGAGATTCCCACAAGAGGTCGGACGCATCTGTGCACCCACACCAAGGAAGGTGTCTCCATTGCCAAACTAGGCATTCATTTAGTCTGATTGGCCTAGCTGGGCAATGGATCCACCTTCTTCAGCTGTCCGACCCATTATGAACAGTAGATGAGGTAGATTAAGAATAGTTACTCTGAGTTGAAAAAAGGGGTTAATTGCTAGAGGAAAGATAATGACATGACAAAAGAGAACTGCCGTGTCAGAGTTACAAATATGAGGCGAAACAGGTGCCGTATTATTGTTAAGAGGTACACGGGCGAGCGGGTGTGCCGGGCCTTACCGCATTTCATTGCTACCAGCGCCACGTCGTCGTAACGCGCTTGTACTTAGCGTCCAAAGGTTTGCACCACAATCGAAGAGTGAAATTAAAAATTAAAATAACTTTTCCTAACTTTGTCAGTATGTGGTTCAGTATATTAACGTTAACACTGAGAATTCTCAGAATGATCAAATCAATGTGTTTCGCTAAATATATTATTTTAAGAAAAAAATAAGTGGTGCTAAATAATGGAGCTAGATAGCTAAAAACTATCCAGACTGTGCAAATGTATATCACAATCAAAAGTTACACGTCTCAACCTGATGAGAGAAACAATTTGGTCAAAGTCGACATTTTTACGAAAATTTGAAGCCGCTAAATATTGGACTCAGAAAGATGAAAGCTCGTATGTAGTCCCAGTTTCAAATAAAAACCTTAATAGCGACGACACTATTAAGCTACCTCTATTAGTTTCCAAGTTATTTACTAAAACCAAAATTTGGAAAGAAATCGTCCCTGCTCATAATAGTTTAAGTATCGTTTATATTTACTGTAGAAAGTTTTAACTACAGCACTCTAGTACACTGATAAATAATACAGCTGTATCGAGTTTCAAGACTTTATTACAAATAACAATCATTACAGGAAATCTTAAATATTGGTTCCGTTCTAAAAATTCTAGCCGGCAAAGATTAAATGCAATCCTGCTAAAACTTCTTCAGAAACTAAAGCAAAGTTTAATCATACAAACATACGTTGAAGAGCCAAAGAAACTGGTACAACTGCCTAATATCATGTAGGGCCTCCACGACGACGTGGGATGGACTTGACCAATGTCTGAAGCAGTGTTGGAGGGAATTGACACCATGAGTCCTGCATAGCTGCCCATAAATCCGCAAGAGTACGAGGCGGTGGAGATCTCTTCTAAACAACACGTTGCAAGGCGTTCCAGATATTCTCAATAATGGTCATATTGGGGAGCTTGGTGGCCTGAAGAAGTGTTTAAACACAGAAGAGTGTTCCTGGAGCCACTCTGCAAAAATTATGAACTTGTGGGGTGCCGAATTGTTCTTCTGGAATTGTCCAAGTCCTTCGGAATGCACAATGGACATGAATGGATGCAGGTGATCACCTTCGTGTCACCTGGAAGAAGACGTTTCAGGGGTCCCATATCACTCCAACTGGACACGCTCCACGCCAGTACAGAGCCTCCACCAGCTTGAACAGTCCCCTGCTGACATGCAGGGTTCATGGACTCATGAGGTTGTCTCCATTCCGAATGGCTCGCACGCTGACTCTTGTTGGTGGCCCAGCATTCAAGTGTGAAGGAATTTGTGAGGGGTTGCACTTTGTCACGTTCAACGATTTTCTTCATTCATCGTTGGTCTCGTTTTTGCAGGATCTTTTTCCGGTCGCAGCAATGTCGGAGATCTGATGTTTTACCGGATTGCTAATAGCCAGGGAATACCCGTGGAATGGTCGTACGGGGAAAATCCCCACTTCATCGCTACCTCGGAGATGCTGTGTCCCATCGCTCGTGCGCCGACTGTAGCACCACGTTCAGACTCACTTAAATCTTGATAACCTGCCATTGTAGTAGCAGTAGCCTATCTAACAACTGCGCCAAACACTTGTCTTTTATAGACGCTGCCGACTGCAACGACATATTCTGCCTGTTTACATATGAAGGGCTTATTCCAGTAGTGGTACAAGTCCATTACCTCCGCTTTTCTGCCTATAATGCTTCTGAAATTAATGATCCAAACAAACAGAAAGAAAGCTTCATCTCTATCAGGAAGCCATGTGCTTGAATATTTCTGGTATCTCCACTGCAGATTTTTCAGGGCTTATTTAACTTTAGGACGCTGTATCTCAAGATGAACAAATATGGACTTGTACCACTATTGAAATAAGCCCTTCATATACCTGTATTTGATTACGCATACCTATACCAGTTTCTTTGGCGTTTCGGTGTATAACAAAATTATTAATTGTTAAGCGACAGAGATATTAATTAATACGTGTCCGAGAGATACTTAGGGCGTTTGAGAGCAGATGTTCTGTTTGGCGGTCCGCTGCGCTCATACATAAATAAGGCCAGAGAGGCAGCTGGAAGAGGCACTTCGCACCGAGATATCAATCTGTCCGCGTCAGCCAAACGCCAGCGTGCGCTGTGCCTCGGACGACATCACAGCCAGGCAGCTATCAAAAGCGTTTTCGGTAAAAGTAGGAAGTGAACTCCCGAGAACTGTACACCGTCCTGGATCGCTTGGATTTTATGGAAATAACTGTTTGCGTTCCACCCGTAATGTTGACAAAACCTCCTGGAAAGTGGACAGATTATTTGCCACTTTTATGGGGAGCAATTAACTTCTGGTGATTAGAAGCCACGGTGATAGACCATTTTGTCTGTAACTTTCCGTAGAGGTCGCCTCTGAGCTGTTAGTAGTGCTGGTTCCGATAAAGAGATTATTATCATTATCAGGAATATTATGATATTCTTGCGCGTATAAACTTTTGCTGAATACATCGATTAGTTAAAAAGCAAAACTTGTGTTGATAATCATTGTTCCAGATCACGATGAATAAATAGCGAGTAGGAACATTAAGTAATATGGACTTGCAGACTGGAAACTGTGGTCAGTATGTTCTCCATCGCTTTCTGGCTGACCGCAAGAAAATTTTTCAGGCTCTTGTAATCGGTGAAGGTAGTTATAAAGCACGCAAAACAGTGTAAGTGCTTTGTCACATTAACGACATAACAAAAAAGTAAAGACCAGCTAGTTTAATTCTTAGTGAAGAGAAACATGGTGCATTGAGGTAACGTGTGTGTAAAATGATATCTGGTGCCATAACTCAAATGAAAGAAGAAAGATAATACTGAAAATAGTGATCTTAGATATTTATTACATTTTTCAACCGAGTCATGCGACATATAGTACCAAAGTATCCAGAAACACCATCCCAAGTTAACCAAAGTAATTACTTTACAGGATTAATTCTATACTTATCTCTACGAAGGACAACGCCTTATGGTAATCTGGATATAGATAATTTGTTTATATGGTGCGGATATGATAATTATCTTTCATGTGTAGTTAAATTCAATTGAGGAGAGTAATCTTGGCCCCTTGCGCCGCTTGACACAAATTTCGCGACGTGCCGCTTAGCGAATTTAATTGGAAACGTTTACGGACGGATGGCGATTAGTTGTATGCCCTGCTACACGATGAAATTAATAATAAAAAATAAATTCGCCAGCCTCGCTTCGAACCATGAGTCACGGTTAAACTTTACACTTCTCCCTGCAGGAGTCCAGCTACTTTCAGGAAGACTCCGTGATCCGACTACATCGCTTGCAATTCCTGCACCTCCTCCAGCCGGCTCCTAGTATTTTTCGCCGATAATCTCCACATTCCATCGTTAGCAATGGGAGAAGTCGTGCTCCCTGCCGCCGTTGGATAAGCAGCTGAGCAGCAAGTCGTATACTCCTAGCTCACTCATTTGTTACATAGTTTAATTCTTAATTTCTTTGCATGTTTTTGGTACTTGCATTGTTTAATTCATAAATTTCTGGCGTATTATAGTATTTGAGAGTTGTAGCATCGCGTTTTAGTACCTGAATAGTGTAAAATCGCGTAGTCTCCTTCCGCCGCCGAGCAGTGTCAGCAGTGCGCAAGTAGCAGCATTACTGCATTTACTAGGCTATCTTGTATTTTAATAACCGTTTAAATTTTGTCGATTTGTTTGCGCTCTCTGTAGATTAGTTCAGACGTTCTTTGCAAAACAGTTTTTAGCATGGATAGGGACTGCAACTGCTGTGTTCGGATGCAGGCTGAGTTGGCATCCCTTCACTCCCAGCTTCAGGCAGTGTTGGCTTCGGTCACACAGCTTGAGGCTGTTGCCAATGGGCATCACTGTGGGGGTCCGGATGGGGGTTTGTCGGGGACGGCCAGCTCGTTCCACGCATCCCCCGATCGGACTACGACTGTGGTTGCCCGGGATATTGCCCGCATTGAGGCTGATCCCTCACCTGTGGTAGAGTGGGAGGTCGTCTCAAGGTGTGGCAGGGGGCGAAAGACAATCCGGAGGGCTGAACGGAAGGCCTCTCCAGTTTGTCTGACGAACCGGTTTTGGCTCTGTCTCAGGCTGATACTGATCTTCGGCCTGACATGGCTGCTTGTCCTGTTCCAGAGGTTGCCCCTCAGTCTGCAAGATCCGGGCGGTCGCAGAGGGTGGGCTTACTGGTAGTTGGGAGCTCGAACGTCAGGCGCGTAATGGGGCCCCTTAGGGAAATGGCACCAAGAGAGGGGAAGAAAACCAATGTGCACTCCGTGTGCATACCGGGGGAGTCATTCCAGATGTGGAAAGGGTCCTTCCGGATGCCATGAAGGGTACAGGGTGCACCCATCTCCAGGTGGTCGCTCATGTCGGCACCAATGATGTGTGTCGCTATGGATCGGAGGAAATCCTCTCTGGCTTCCGGCGGCTATCTGATTTGGTGAAGACTGCCAGTCTCGCTAGCGGGATGAAAGCAGAGCTCACCATCTGCAGCATCGTCGACAGGACGGACTACGGACCTTTGGTACAGAGCCGAGTGGAGGGTCTGAATCAGAGGCTGAGACGGTTCTGCGACCGTGTGGGCTGCAGATTCCTCGACTTGCGCCATACGGTGGAGGGGTTTCGGGTTCCGCTGGATAGGTCAGGAGTCCACTACACGCAACAAGCGGCTACACGGGTAGCGGGGGTTGTGTGGCGTGGGCTGGGCGGTTTTTTAGGTTAGATGGCCTTGGGCAAGCACAGAAAGGGCAACAGCCTCAACGGGTGCGGGGCGAAGTCAGGACATGCGGGGACCAAGCAGCAATCGTTATTGTAATTGTCAACTGTCGAAGCTGCGTTGGTAAAGTACCAGAACTTCAAGCGCTGATAGAGAGCACCGAAGCTGAAATCGTTATAGGTACAGAAAGCTGGCTTAAGCCAGAGATAAATTCTGCCGAAATTTTTACAAAGGTACAGACGGTGTTTAGAAAGGATAGATTGCATGCAACCGGTGGTGGAGTGTTCGTCGCTGTTAGTAGTAGTTTATCCTGTAGTGAAGTAGAAGTGGATAGTTCCTGTGAATTATTATGGGTGGAGGTTACACTCAACAACCGAGCTAGGTTAATAATTGGCTCCTTTTACCGACCTCCCGACTCAGCAGCATTAGTGGCAGAACAACTGAGAGAAAATTTGGAATACATTTCACATAAATTTTCTCAGCATGTTATAGTCTTAGGTGGAGATTTCAATTTACCAGATATAGACTGGGACACTCAGGGTGGTAGGGACAGAGCATCGAGTGACATTATACTGAGTGCAATATCCGAAAATTACCTCGAGCAATTAAACAGAGAACCGACTCGTGGAGATAACATCTTGGACCTACTGATAACAAACAGACCCGAACTTTTCGACTCTTTAAGTGCAGAACAGGGAATCAGTGATTATAAGGCCGTTGCAGCATCCCTGAATATGGAAGTTAATAGGAATATAAAAAAAGGGAGGAAGGTTTATCTGTTTAGCAAGAGTAATAGAAGGCAGATTTCAGACTACCTAACAGATCAAAACGAAAATTTCTGTTCCGACACTGACAATGTTGAGTGTTTATGGAAAAAGTTCAAGGCAATCGTAAAATGCGTTTTAGACAGGTACGTGCCGAGTAAAACTGTGAGGGACGGGAAAAACCCACCTTGGTTCAACAACAAAGTTAGGAAACTACTGCGAAAGCAAAGAGAGCTTCACTCCAAGTTTAAGCGCAGCCAAAACCTCTCAGACAAACAGAAGCTAAACGATGTCAAAGTTAGCGTAAGGAGGGCTATGCGTGAAGCGTTCAGTGAATTCGAAAGTAAAATTCTATGTACCGACTTGACAGAAAATCCTAGGAAGTTCTGGTCTTACGTTAAATCAGTAAGTGGCTCGAAACAGCATATCCAGACACTCCGGGATGATGATGGCATTGAAACAGAGGATGACACGCGTAAAGCTGAAATACTAAATACTTTTTTCCAAAGCTGTTTCACAGAGGAAGACCGCACTGCAGTTCCTTCTCTAAATCCTGACACAAACGAAACAATGGCTGACATCGAAATACGTGTCCAAGGAATAGAAAAGCAACTGGAATCACTCAATAGAGGCAAGTCCACTGGACCTGACTGGATACCAATTTGATTCTACACAGAGTACGCGAAGGAACTTGCCCCCCTTCTAACAGCCGTGTACCGCAAGTCTCTAGAGGAACGGAGGGTTCCAAGTGATTGGAAAAGAGCACAGGTAGTCCCAGTCTTCAAGAAGGGTCGTCGAGCAGATGCGCAAAACTATAGACCTATATCTCTGACGTCGATCTGTTGTAGAATTTTAGAACATGTTTTTTGCTCGAGTATCATGTCGTTTTTGGAAACCCAGAATCTACTATGTAGGAATCAACATGGATTCCGGAAACAGCGATCGTGTGAGACCCAACTCGCTTTATTTGTTCATGAGACCCAGAAAATACTAGATACAGGCTCCCAGGTAGATGCTATTTTTCTTGACTTCCGGAAGGCGTTCGATACAGTCCCGCTCTGTCGCCTGATAAACAAAGTAAGAGCCTACGGAATATCAGACCAGCTGTGTGGCTGGATTGAAGAGTTTTTAGCAAACAGAACACAGAATGTTGTTATCAATGGAGAGACGTCTACAGACGTTAAAGTAACCTCTGGCGTGCCACAGGGGAGTGTTATGGGACCATTGCTTTTCACAATATATATAAATGACCTAGTAGATAGTGTCGGACGTTCCATGCGGCTTTTCGCGGATGATGCTGTGGTATACAGAGAAGTTGCAGCATTAGAAAATTGTAGCGAAATGCAGGAAGATTTGCAGCGGATAGGCACTTGGTGCAGGGAGTGGCAACTGTCCCTTAACATAGACAAATGTAATGTTTTGAGAATACATAGAAAGAAGGATCCTTTATTGTATGATCATATGATAGCGGAACAAACACTGGTAGCTGTTACTTCTGTAAAATATCTGGGAGTATGCGTGCGGAACGATTTGAAGTGGAATGATCATATAAAATTAATTGTTGGTAAGGCGGGTACCAGGTTGAGATTCATTGGGAGAGTGCTTAGAAAATGTAGTCCATCAACAAAGGAGGTGGCTTACAAAACACTCGTTCGACCTATACTTGAGTATTGCTCATCAGTGTGGGATCCCTACCAGATCGGTTTGACGGAGGAGATAGAGAAGATCCAAAGAAGAGCGGCGCGGTTCGTCACAGGGTTATTTGGTAACCGTGATAGCGCTACGGAGATGTTTAGCAAACTCAAGTGGCAGACTCTGCAAGAGAGGCGCTCTGCATCGCGGTGTAGCTTGCTCGCCAGGTTTCGAGAGGGTGCGTTTCTGGATGAGGTATCGAATATATTGCTTCCCCCTACTTATACCTCCCGAGGAGATCACGAATGTAAAATTAGAGAGATTAGAGCGCGCACGGAGGCTTTCAGACAGTCGTTCTTCCCGCGAACCATACGCGACTGGAACAGGAAAGGGAGGTAATGACAGTGGCACGTAAAGTGCCCTCCGCCACACACCGTTGGGTGGCTTGCGGAGTATAAATGTAGATGTAGATAGAACAATATGACTCTCAAATTTCACTGAAATGAATATAATCTATTGGTTTCTATTAAAACTTGCCTAGTCAGCCTCCTTCGCTAAAACACCAGCATGCAGCTAGTTACTGCCTCTGCGACTTGATGTGAGGACTCTTCCCACCGAACACAGGCATGCTCACCCAGATGCAAAACTCGTCTAGAAAACCGGAAAGTACCTAATGTGGCGTTAAATTTGTGTCGGCTCGATGCTGATGGTTGTCCCAGTCAGGTCGACATGGAACAGTGTCCGTCGATCGCGACCACTCCGATCTGTAACTGTTAAAAACAAACTCCTCGCTTGGTTGATTAGTTTCAGACACTGACCCCTTAGACTGATATCAGCGTATCGATGTATCAGCACGCCGGAATATGTAAGCAGCCCTTGTTTAAAATTGAAGCACTGGTGTTCGAAGTCTGTCGGTCTTCTTTACTTCGAACCCACAGCGACGGCACCACAACAACTCCCTTGATCTGAAACAATTAACCAAATATGCTTCGTGTGTTCGCAGCAGGCTGATAAGCTTACGCGAACTTAATAACTTTAGTTCTTATGCCCGGTTTGCAAATGAGTGTTCAAACGCAGCTAATAGGATATTTTGAATTATAAAGTCCATCACTCAAGCCTATGAAACATCATAGTTTTAGCGAAGATGTTGGTTTATTAATTAATACAGTGTCGTCAAGGCGTTGCTACGGTGTTAACTCAACAACTAATACGACGTAATTCCAGAGATAAAGTACTCTTCTGACAACAACAGAAAGGGTCGTATTTCGGTGTAAAGTTGCTGTTCACTGTTAATAAGATCACTAAATCACCGTTAATTTCTGCGTTCTCTCAAGAAATAGTTAATTTTATAATTACACAGTAAATTGTGGTGTCACCGCCAGACACCACACTTGCTAGGTGGTAGTTTTAAATCGGCCGCGGTCCATTAGTACATGTCGGACCCGCGTGTCGCCACTGTGTGATCGCAGACCGAGCGCCACCACAAGGCAGGTCTCGAGAGACGGACTAGCACTCGCCCCAGTTGTACGGACGACTTTGCTAGCGACTACACTGACGAAGCCTCGCTCCTTTGCCGAGCAGATAGTTAGAATAGCCTTCAGTTAAGTCCATGGCTACGACCTAGCAAGGCGCCATTAGCCTTACATAGCAATTGATACTTATCGTATAAAGCCTGTCTCATCAAGAACGATGTATACAACAAGGATGGAGTAAAGTTAAGTATTCCAAAAGCTACGTACTTTTCTTTATAGCATTCATTACGTATCCTGTTTCAGACCTCACGCCATCCTTCGCGTGTTTATAGCGTTCATTGCGGTCCCCTCAAATCACACTGTGTCGGCACTTCTGTCGACACATCATAAATCTACATTAAATGAATAACCGACACGAAGCATTAAGGTTATATTGGAGTTTATTTGTTTAAAACTACACTGAAAACACACCGATCTGTCATTCAGGGTCTTGAATCTATTTGTATCAGCGATTATGACATTGACTACAGTTTCCGACAACACGCCGTAACTGTAAGTTCTTGGTGATCGCGTGTAGCTGTTTCCTACTCAAGAAGGTTGGTATATTGCTGTGTCCTTTGATGTTCGTGACAATCACAGATCACGAAGGCTAAGTCCCAGCGTTAATCAGGTATCACACCATTTACTTTTCTTTCACATATAGTAACTGCCCCGTTGTCTGGCTAAACCGTAAATGTTACTTTACTTCAGTTCGAAATTCTGATTAGTACGTCAAGTTCATACTAGAAAACTTTTAAAACGTCAGATTGGTTTGAAACAATGTAGTAGCGTCCAATAGGCGTACTACTACTACTACTGCGACGTCTACAAAAGAGACTGATTTAACATCTCCATTGCAGTGTTACATTTTAGTCGCATCGAACTTACAGTTCGATGCGACTAGAACTCTCTACTTGGATAAATTTTATCTCTGGTCTATTTATGGTCTGGGATTGAACCTTTGTAAAGAATATGTTTTGAATAATTTACTTAATGTTTCAGGCTTCGTATTTTCTGATAATCTTTCACTTAGTCCTTTCTTTATAATAAAAGTTACTAATTACATAGAATTCCCGTTAGTCAAACTTGCAATAGTGTTAATTTTGTTGTCAGTAGCTCCCGTCAATGTCAGGATAACTAATTTTCTATTTGTTTAATACCAAAGGGCTTTCATTAGGAGTTCCATATTTGGGGTGTTACACTAAGGAGAATACCACGTTGGCTGCTGGGAACACACTTGGCATTACTGTACACTTTCCGTAACGGAGAAGGTAGTTATTTGCAGTGGGTGTTGGTAAACACCGGCTTTCATGGTTAAAATCGACCTCTAGCCGACCTCATACTCCATGACGATTACCCATTTACGATGAAAGCCTGAAAGAAACACGGCTAACCTCTCTATACGAGCCCAACACTACGAAAAGAAATTTATCATGCTCAGTTAACACCTTATCATGTGTTCTAAATTCCCTAAAGACGACCACACCTCGTCTGTCCCGACCAGCTGAACTGTGCAGCTGCAGCTCTGAATCTACAGTGAGTCTCAATAATAGCAGAGATTTTCGATGGTAAGGACTGGATAATCTTCTGATCGTAGGAGACGTCAGTATTCGATTAATACACTCCTGGAAATTGAAATAAGAACACCGTGAATTCATTGTCCCAGGAAGGGGCAACTTTATTGACACATTCCTGGGGTCAGATACATCACATGATCACACTGACAGACCCACAGGCACATAGACACAGGCAACAGAGCATGCACAATGTCGGCACTAGTACAGTGTATATCCACCTTTCGCAGCAATGCAGGCTGCTATTCTCCCATGGAGACGATCGTAGAGATGCTGGATGTAGTCCTGTGGAACGGCTTGCCATGCCATTTCCACCTGGCGCCTCAGTTGGACCAGCGTTCGTGCTGGACGTGCAGACCGCGTGAGACGTCGCTTTATCCAGTCCCAAACATGCTCAATGGGGGACAGATCCGGAGATCTTGCTGGCCAGGGTAGTTGACTTACACCTTCTAGAGCACGTTGGGTGGCACGGGATACATGCCGACGTGCATTGTCCTGTTGGAACAGCAATTTCCCTTGCCGGTCTAGGAATGGTAGAACGATGGGTTCGATGACGGTTTGGATGTACCGTGCACTATTCAGTGTCCCCTCGACGATCACCAGTGGTGTACGGCCAGTGTAGGAGCTCGCTCCCCACACCATGATGCCGGGTGTTGGCCCTGTGTGCCTCGGTCGTATGCAGTCGTGATTGTGGCGCTCACCTGCACGGCGCCAAACACGCATACGACCATCATTGGCACCAAGGCAGAAGCGACTCTCATCGCTGAAGACGACACGTCTCCATTCGTCCCTCCATTCACGCCTGTCGCGACACCACTGGAGGCGGGCTGCACGATGTTGGGGCGTGAGCGGAAGACGGCCTAACGGTGTGCGGGACCGTAGCCCAGCTTCATGGAGACGGTTGCGAATGGTCCTCGCCGATACCCCAGGAGCAACAGTGTCCCTAATTTGCTGGGAAGTGGCGGTGCGGTCACCTACGGCACTGCGTAGGATCCTACGGTCCTGGCGTGCATCCGTGCGTCGCTGCGGTCCGGTCCCAGGTCGACGGGCACGTGCACCTTCCGCCGACCACTGGCGACAACATCGATGTGCCGGCCGGAGTGGCCGAGCGGTTAAAGGCGCTACCGTCTGGAACCGCACGACCGCTACGGTCGCAGGTTCGAATCCTGCCTCGGGCATGGATGTGTGTGATGTCCTTAGGTTAGTTAGGTTTAAGTAGTTCTAAGTTCTAGGGGACTTATGACCACAGCAGTTGAGTCCCATAGTGCTCAGAGCCATTTGAACAATTTGAACAACATCGATGTACTGTTGAGACCTCACGCCCCACGTGTTGAGCAATTCGGTGGTACGTCCACCCGGCCTCCCGCATGCCCACTATATGCCCTCGCTCAACGTCCGTCAACTGCACATACGGTTCACGTCCACGCTGTCGCGGCATGCTACCAGTGTTAAAGACTGCGATGGAGCTCCGTATGCCACGGCAAACTGGCTGACACTGACGGCGGCGGTGCACAAATGCTGCGCAGCTAGCGCCATTCGACGGCCAACACCGCGGTTCCTGGTGTGTCCGCTGTGCCGTGCGTGTGATCATTGCTTGTACAGCCCTCTCGCAGTGTCCGGAGCAAGTATGGTGGGTCTGACACACCGGTGTCAATGTGTTCTTTTTTCCATTTCCAGGAGTGTACTTTCAAAATATCTGAGGGAGCGTTTCAATGACTTGATACCATCCACAGCTCCCCACTGCCTTCTAATGAACCGAATACACTACCTGGTCAAAATTATCCGGACACCTGTCAGTGGATAGCACCCTTTGCCCTTATGACAGTTTGAAATATGCTGGGGATGTGCCGGATGTCTGTCGAGGAATGACAGCACATTCCTCCTCAGCAGCGGAAACTAGAATGATGTTAGATGCTGGGGTCTGAGCAAAGTCGACGTTCTGACTCATACCAAAGATATCCTATAGAATTCAGCTCGAGGCCTCGGACTGGATACTCCATTACACGAATGGTATTGCCCAGAAACTATTGCCTCACGGATGCCGCTTTATAACTATACATTTTCACGCTGATACAGTCATCGACTCCGAAATGTTTCTCTGCTGTACACAATACTCTGTGCTGTAAAATGTATTCATATCCTTTCGATTATAACGTTTCCATAACCACCGAAAACACCAAAATACTGCAATATCACCTCATCCATATTTCATGTTGGTTCTAGGCAGGACGGCAGGTAACGTTCTTCAGACACTCGACAAACTCAAACCCTTCCGTCTAATTGCCCCAAGGTATAGCGTGACTGATTACTCCGAATCAGACAATCCTGTTGGAAGAACATCCGCAACTGAGCATTATAACAGAGGTTGAAAATACTGCTTCAGTTGTAAATTACTTTATTTTGACACGACCAGTCCCGGACTGTTATGAGTCCATACTCAGGTATCGTAGATGTGCTGCAGTTCCCGAGCGCCGCGTGTACCAAGCGCGGTGTACTGCCTATGGCTAGTTATCTGAAGCTGACTGCCGAATGATTCTATTCCTCTACCTCCAACATATATTGCCCCTAAGGACCACGATGATAAGATGCGAGAAATTAGGGTTCGTACGAAGGCATATAGACAGTTGTATTTTCCTCTATCTATTTGCGAGTGGACCACGAAAGGAAATGACTAGTAGTGGTACAGCGTACCCTTGCGGAGTGTCTGTGTAGTTGTAGATTACTATTCTTTTATGATCACATCCTTGATTTATGTCATCCTGAACCAAAATATTCATATCCCATGGTTTTCAATGAAAAGCGTTCCGCAGACCACCAGATTCCCCAGACAAAAACATTATTGAGCTTATATGGGATGCCTTCCAACGTGCTGTTCAGAAGAGATCTCCACCCCTTGTACTCTTACGGATTTATGGACAGCCCTGCAGGATTCATAGTGTCAGTTCCCTCCAGCACTACTGCAGACGTTAAGCGAGTCCATGCCACGTCGTGTTGCTGCGCTTTTGCATGCTCGTGGGGCCCTACACGATTTTACGAAGGTGTACCGGTTTCTTTGGTTCTTCAGGGTATAACGTATGAGGTCATTTAAGCATTCATTTCTGAATAAATGTTTTTTCTGATTCTGAATATTAAGAACAAAGTTATTATGTACTACTTTGTTGCATTGCACTTGATATGTCTGCGTAAGCAGAAGAAACTAACGAACAAAGTACGAAAACAATTTATTGGACTGTTCAATTAACCAAAACAAATTCTCCAAGTATAACACCAACACAAAACAGTGATCCGTCTTCGAATCACAACTGCATACAAGAATAATATAGAAAACAACTGAAATAATTTCCTACTAGTCTCCACCAGAGACTTTTCCGATATTCCAAGCCTAATCCAGAAATCAGCGAGAATATCCAAGCCGGGCTGCCGGGGCGGCAGCTATCCACGTCTGCTGGCAGTCGGTGAACTGCCGATGTGCGTTTTTTTTTTCCTTTATTGTAATTTTAATCACCTATACAGGCAGGCTGGCAGCAGCATATTACACTGCTCTTCAGCCTTAAGTGGAACAATAATATGACATAGAGGTGATACAGACAATGCAAAAAAACGGCGGGCAAAAAATGGAGATACAAAAAACCCTAAACATGAAGCCGTTCACGTTGGACGATAAAAACACTAACACTTGTTGACACGCCGCACAAAACACGGAGAACGGCGACGGCACATATGAACAGTAGAGTTGTAACTGCGAAAGAACACGAAACACAAAACGAAGCACACACACGAGACACTGACGGTGATGATCTCCGGCGAGCGAATGTTCACTATGCGTGTGCGAGTCCGGGGACCTGCCAAGAGAGGAGGAGGAGGAAGGGGAGTGGGAGAGCGAAAGGGGAGAGCAGAGATGCCACGGGCAGGGGAGAAAGGGGGAGGGAGGAAGGGGGAGGGGAAGCCCGGGGGAAGAGGGGTGGAGGGAAGGGACGTGGAAAAGGAAAGAGAAGGGAAGGGAAGAGAAGGGAGGGTGGGTGCCTAAAGGAAGGGATACCGGAAGTGGGGGGTGGGGCAGGGTCAAAGTTGATAGGAGGGGTAGATGGAGGGGAGGAGGACATCATCAGGGAGGGGGAGCTGGCGGAAGCCACCTTGGGAGAGGGTAAGGAGGGTGGAGAGATGGAGACCAGTTGGGACGTGGGAATACAGGCGCGGCAGCGGGCAGGGGTGGGAGAGGATTTGGGAGACAAGCGGGTGAGGAGGTTCGAGTTTATGGGAGGTGTACAGGATCCGTATCCTTTCAAGGAAAAGGAGGAGGTGGGGGAAGGGGATGAGGTCGTACAGGATCCGCGTAGGGGAGGGGAGACGGATGTGATAGGCGAGGCGGAGAATATGGCGTTCAAGGATTTGGAGGGATTTATAAAAGGTAGGGGGGGCGGAGATCCAAGCCGGATGGGCATAACAAAGGATAGGGCGGATGAGGGATTTACAGGTGTGGAGGATGGTGGAGGGGTCCAGACCCCACGTACGGCCGGAGAGGAGCTTGAGGAGACTGAGTCGGGAGTGTGCCTTGGCTTGGATTGTCTGGAGGTGGGGAGTCCAGGAGAGGCGACGGTCGAGGGTGACGCCAAGGTGCTTAAGGGTGGGAGTGAGGGCGATAGGACGGCCATAGACGGTGATGTAGAAATCAAGGAGGCAGAAGGAAGGGGCGGTTTTGCCTACAATGATCGCCTGGGTTTTGGAGGGATTGACCTTGAGCAACCACTGGTTGCACCAAGCGGTGAACCGGTCAAGATGGGATTGGAGCAGGTGTTGGGAGCAAGGGCAGGGTGGGGGCAAGGGCAAGGAAGGCGGTGTCATCGGCAAACTGGAGAAGGTGGACGGGGGGTGACGGCGGCGGCATGTCTGCCGTGTACAAAAGGTACAGAAGGGTGAGAGGACGGAGCCTTGGCGCACACCAGCAGAGGGGAAAAAGGTGTAGGAATTTGTGTTATGGATGGTGACATAGGAAGGACGGCGGGAGAGAAAGGAGCCGATCAGACGGACGTAGTTAATGGGAAAGGCGAAGGTTTGGAGCTTGAAGAGGAGACCGGAATGCCATACACGGTCATAGGCACGTTCGAGGTCCAGGGAGAGGAAGATGGCAGAGCGATGGGAATTAAGCTGTTCGGAAAGGAGATGAGTGAGGTGAAGGAGAAGGTCGTCGGAAGAGAAGGACGGCAGAAAGCCACACTGGGTAACGGGAAGGAGGCGGTGCCGGCGGAGATGCTGGTGGATGCGTCGGGTGAGGATAGATTCCAGGACCTTGCTGAAGACCGAGGTAAGGCTGATGAGATGGTAGGAGGAGACGGCGGACGGCGGATTGCCGGGTTTAAGGAACATGAGGAGACGGGAGGTTTTCCACAGGTCGGGGTAGTAACCGGTGGACAGGACTACATTGTAGAGCCTGGCCAGGGTGGAGAGGAAAGAGACAGCAGCTTCACGAAGGTGACGGTAGGTGACACGATCGTGACCAGGAGCGGTGTTGCGTTTTGTGCGGAGTGTAGCAATGAGATCCTGTGTAGTGATAGGGGCATTGAGTTCTGTGTGTGCAATGTTGTTCAAGTACTGGAAACCAGGAGCGAGGGGAGGGACAGAGGTGTCAGTTCGATCGCGGATATCCGGGAAGAGGGAGTAATCAAACAGGGGATGATCGGGGCTGGAAAACACATCGGACAGGTAGGAGGCAAAGTGATTGGCCTTACTAAGGGCGTCAGGGAAGGGGTGATCATCATGGAGAAGAGGATAGTAGGGGGAGGGCTTAGTTCCGGTAAGGTGATGGAAGGCTGACCAGAACTTGGACGAGTTGATAGGTAGGGTAGCATTTAAACGGGTGCATGTCTGTCGCCAGTCCCGGCGTTTCTTAGCCGCGAGCAAATTACGAATGTGTCGCTGGAGTTGCCGGTGGTGCCGTAGGGTGTCCGGGTCACGCGTGCGGAGGAAGACACGTTAGAGATGACGGGATTTACGGAGGAGGAGGACGGCCTGTGGGGGTAAGGTAGGATGGTGGGGGTGGATGGCGACAGTAGGAACGTGGGCCTCCATGGCCTCAGACAAGGTGTGCTGGCGAAAGGAGGCGGCAAGGGTGACATCATCTGGTTGGTGGTAGGTGAGAGGGTGGCTATCGACCTGGGTGGAGAGGGTATCCCGGTAGGCATTCCAGTTGCCACGGGAATGGTCATGGACGTACTTAGGGGGAGGGTCATTACGAGGGTCGGGGTGGGGGCGACGACCGTCTGAAACAGTGAGGAGGATAGGGAGATGGCCGCTACCAATAGGCTCCAGGACATCCACCGTTATGCGGCCAAGGAGATTGGAGGAGGAGAGGATAACATCGGGAGTGGAGTTGGATTTGGGACGGGTGTGCTGGGGGATGGGGATGAGGTCGCCTTGAAGGGAGGAGAGGAACCGATGCCACCGCCATAACTGGGCAGCGGAACGACTATGGATGTTGAGGTCGGCGGCGATCACGTAGGAGGAGAAGGTACGGTCGATGTGGGAGACGAAGTCGAAGGGAATAGGGGCGTTGGGGCGTACATAGAAGGTAGCACAGGTAAGGCCAGGGAAGAAGAGACTAAGGATCAGGTGTTCGGTGGGGTCGGGAAGGAGAGGTTGGAGCCGAACGGGGATCTGGCGATGGTGCCCAATAGCAACTCCGCCACGCGCAATTGGGAGGGGATTATCGGAGCGGTGGAGGAGGTAGGGCGAAGTGTGGACGGTGTGGTGGGGTTGGAGGAAGGTTTCATTAAGGAGGAAGGTGTCCACTCGGTGGGTGCCAAGGGTGTGTAGGAAGAGGTTCTTATTGGCGGGAAGGGAGTGGACATTGTTGAAAAGGATACGGTGCTGCCGTGCCATGACAGGGATTTAAACGAGGGTGTCAAGACAGGAGAAGGTGAAATGGGCCTGGTTGTTCGAGTAGGTGGCGTACATTTTGAGGTGGAAAACGGAACGGGCGGCGAGGGAGATCTGTTGGAGGGTGTGTGGGCACTGAAAAGGATGAACATTCTGCAGGACAATGGTGAGGAATCTGATGATGTCCTCAACGGTAGGGGGTCCGCGAAGAGAGTTGCCGGGAGGGGTGGGGGCGTCCAGAGGGTGGACAGGGATGGTGAGTTCAGGAGTGGTAGGAGGGGTTCGGGCCTTACACTTCTGGGAGTAGGTGGGATGAGGGAGGTTACAGGTATTACAGGAGAGGGGGACTGGAGATTGGGGCACTGCCGTAAAAAGTGGGCTTGCCTACAATGTGGGCAGGTGGGGGCCTCGCGGCACTCAGATGTTGGGTGCGCATTATACCGCAAGCACCTTTGGCAGTGGAGGGATTGAGGAGAGGAACCGGAGGGGTCAACTTTATAACGCTGGTTAAAAAGGAGGGCACCCTCCTTCAGGAGACGGTCAATGGAGGGGGCGTGCTCAGAAAAAACCCGCATAAGGCAGGTGGGGCGGGCAGCGTTATGGATGCGGCGAACCGCACGCACCTCCAGATGGGGATGGGCCTGAAGCTCCGCCAACACCTCCTCCTCCGTGATCACTGGACTGAGCCGAGTGATCACGGCGGTGAGGGTCGGTGGGCGACGCGGAGGTTGGGGTTGGTGGGAGGGAGGTGGCAAAGGAGCAGGGGTGAGAGAGGCATGAGGGCCAAAGCGGATTACAGGGATGCGGGAAAGGAGGTCTGTGTGGAGGGTAGGGCTGGCGGAGGAGATGAGTACCGAATCACGGCGAGGAGTGAGGAGGGAGATGGGGGCACCAGGACAATTCTGGCGAAGGAAGAGGGTGAGGTTCTGGGCTTCAAGGAGGGAGGGATCCAGACGGGAGAGGAGGTAGTGGCAGGAGGAGGGGGTAGAGGAGGAGGAGGAGGAGGAGGAGGGGGCAGGGACGGGCAGGGAGACATCCATGGCATCAGGGGTGGGCAAAGGGGGACGTGGCGGAGTCTTTTTGGGAGCGAAGGAGGCAGGGGTGCTTGACGGCGGTGGAGGAGGTGTGGGGGACGGGAACAACTGGAATGTGTCGGAGAGTGGCAGATCCCGGGGCTGGAGTTGGCGCCGGAGATGGTGAGGGTGATGGCGATGGTGAAGCCGATGATGAAGACGATGAAGGTGAAGGGGAGAGTGGAGCGTGGGCAGTAGCCCACCAGGCGACCACCCTGGCGGGGGCCGCAGAAACGGAAGGAGCAGAGGCAGGGAGTGGAGGGAAGGGATCAGAGGAGGCGCGGGAGGAAGGAGCCGGGGACGGGGCGACAAATAGGGAGGGAGATGAGAGAGTGAAGAGTGGGGGGATGGACTGAGGGGGGAGTGAAGCGGCACACCACGTGATAGTGGTGGCAGCAGCGGAGGGGGAGGTGTAGATAATGGCAGTGGTGGTGGCGGTAGAAGAAGTGGTGGGGTTGGACATGATGATAAGGGGAAAAAAACGCAGTACTAGACAAAGGAGCAAACGAGAGACACAGAGGAGAGAGGGACGGAGAATGAAGAACGAGATGGGGGCCGAAGCCCCACTGCTGCCGCTGGGGGGGGGGGGGGGCCACCCGGCCGGCTGGCTGGTGGGGACGCCTCGGCTGCTGCTGCTGCTGCTGCTGCTGGAGGCAGCTAGGACCACCGCTGGCCGCTGGCTGCAACCGCTGGTGGCGGGACCGCTGCTGGCTGCTGGATGCTGGATGCTGGGTGGTGGCCGCGGGCTGGTGGCCGCTGGCTGCTGGCTGGGGCCAGCGTAGGCGAGGACCACTGCGTGCTGCTGGTGGGGATGCTGCTGGCTGCTGGCGTATACCGCCGCTGGCTTCCGGTGGGGACCACTGCTGGCAAGGACCGCTGCTGGCGAGGACCGCTGCTGGCAGGGACTGCTGCTGGCAGGGACCGCTGCTGGCTGCTGGCTGCTGGCTGCTGCACGTCGAGAGGCTGGCTGGCTGGCTGGCACCTGCAACACCTAACACTTCGATCGGTACCAGAAGAGCACAGATCGAAGGGCGGTATTCGACTGAATTACCGATGTGCAGCCGAGCGCCGGCCTTTATAGCGCTTAGGCGGATGAGTACCTCGGAACTATTTTCCATCACGTGGTTTGACATGTGAAAATAGTTCCGGGATCTGCAGCGACCTTTTCCTTATGTTTATGTGGACCGGTAGTGACCCCTGGTGGCCGCTGGTGTCTTTGCTGTGTTGTTGTTGTTGTTGTGCCCATTCATCAATATTTCCTGTCGATTGTGTAGTGCTTCGGTGTGCCTGCGAAGCGGGCAACCCGCGGCTGCAGGCTGTCAGTTTGGTTGCTGATACTCTAGGCGCCGCGATGTCTGGTGGAGAAGGCCACAGCATCACTATTTCTACTGTACAAAATGTATGACTACTTATATTTACTTGTACTGGACTTGAAAAAATATTAGGAGCTTTTTAGAGTTTTTTATTCTTGTATAAAAACATAGCGAATGTTCCCATTAATCTTAAAAATTGTAGAGATATGGTAATAAATGAAAGATGTATCAATGAACCAAGATATCCAGCAAAAACCAAGAATCGTGCAAAATCGACCAAAAGCGGTGACGAACGGATGAATATGGAGGGACAGGCACGGATCGATTCAGTTTAGAAAAAGAGAGAAACAATTTACGATTGTAACACACTGGTGCCTCGGTTCCGTTACTGTTTTGAACGAACGTGAACAGACGCGTAACCCTTGGGCCGGCGAACTTTCTCTTCTTCAAAATGTCGTGCGAGATACTAAACTGCGATCTGTAAATAGTTTTCACCTTTACCACTGTCGTCTCGACTGCGAGTCGATGGTCTGAGTATCAAGGTATTTGCAATTACCTGTTTTCACGGAGAGATGGTCTCTTCGTTCGTCTTTATTCTGCTTTACTGACCGCGCTGGAGATGTCTGTGCCATCCACTACTCAAAACGATATTATTGCACATCGCCGTTATCGGAAACGCGCGATGACGTTACAGTAAACAAGTAGAGTGGCGCTAAGGTAAACGCATCGCACTGCCAATGCTTTCAGCTCAGTTATGCATATACTGTCAACCCCGATTACGCTGTGACTCACAATAATCCGACCAAAGCGTCCTCACTCGCAGGTCAGTAATACTGTGATCGACTAATACTCACTTTGTCATATTGGGCTACCATACCGAAACTGACTGCCACAGTTTTCGCATCCCAGACGGGAATGTAAAGCACTTGCCCCATTTTGTGAGCGAGATAAATTGATCGTCCATTGGGATCGCATTATTCCATCCAGTATCAGACAGTGGGAAGGCGCAGACTACTTGCACGGAGCCACTGATTTCAATTGATACTGGGATGGAAGAAATCGCAACAGAATGAAAGATTTAGAAATTAGCAGGAAAAGATATAGTCTGAAACTAGCACAGAACAACGTGCTCTCAATCGAGGGCAGCCTCCACTGACAGACACCATCGCAGAATGACATATAGAAATAGCATTCACCTATAGCTACACATATTTAGCTGAGAATACGTCAGAGAGAAAATACAGCTGAGAATACGTCAGAGAGAAAATACTGAACCAGGAGAGCTAGGTTTGAGCAACAAAAAATGGCGCGCGGGGGGCGGGGGGGGGGGGAGGGATGGGGTGGGGGGAGGCGGCAGAATTCGGTGAGTCACGTCATGGCCGGATGGCCGGTGCTGCTGCTCTCCTGTAGAATAGTGAAATACTGGCGATCTCCAAGCGACCGAAACAGCGATCGAATCCGATCATCGTTATTAGCCTGCGCCTGAAGTCACGAAACGTTACACTTTACCGTTGAATGGCGGAGCGTACTTACAGACAATAGGCGGTCGCGGGCGAGATGGCAGCTGGCGGACAAAAAAGACGTTCCAGAATGAGATGGAGCGGTCATGCTCAGGACTTTTGTTAGCTTGTCAGCACACCACACTAGTGTCTCTACAGTTGAAAAACTTAATGCCGGTGACAGCTTACTGGGTGGTCAAGCCGCTAGATGTCGCCTGCTGGGCCTTGGACCTGACAGAATTCCTTTCTGCCCCAGAAGTTTCCTAACCCGATGCCGCCTCTGCCGTTGGGACGGTAGGAAGTTTTACGTTCGTGCGTGCCTGAAGACGAAGAATACGCTCCATTTAAACTTGAATCTTGTTAATGGCTGCCTCCATTCTGAACAGTTTATTAATTCCTCTCAAAGGGACGGCAGCCGAGATCTGTTTACACATCCCAGTCCTTCTGTTTGTAGGAAATTTTTATTTCGAGGGTGAGTCAAATGAAAACCTTAAATATTTTTTTAAATTTTATTTATTGTGCAGAAGTGGTACAAAGCTGTATCAGTTTTCAACATAATCTCCCCCGCGCTCAATGCAAGTCCTCCAGCGCTTACGAAGTGCATAAATTCCTTTAGAAAAAAATTCTTTTGGTAGTCCGCGCAACCACTGATGCACCGTATGGGATACCTCTTCATCAGAACGGAACTTCTTTCATTGCGTCTTTGAGTGGTCTAAACATATAGAAATCACTTGGGGCAAGGTCTGGTGAGTATGGTAGATGAGGAAGACACTCAAAATGCAGGTCTGTGATTGTTGCAACTGTTGTACGGGCAGTGTGGGGTCTTGCATTGTCATGTTGCAAAAGGACACCTGTTGACAGCAATCCACGTCGCTTTGATTTGATTGAAGGGCGCAGATGATTTTTTAGGAGATCTGTGTATGATGCACTGGTGACAGTGGTCCCTCTAGGCATGTAATGCTCCAAAATGACGCCTTTTTCGTCCCAAAAGAGAGTCAGCATAACCTTATCTGGTGATGGTTATGTTCGAAACTTCATTAGTTTTGGTGATAAGGAATGGCGCCATTCCTTGCTCGCTCACTTCGTTTCCGGTTGGTCGAAGTGAACCCAGGTTTCGTCTCCAGTAACGATTCTTGCAAGGAAGAAATCACCTTCTCGTTCAAAACGCCGAAGAAGTTCTTCACAACCAACAACACGTCGTTCTCTCATTTCAGGAGTCACCTGCCGTGGCACACATCTTGCAGACACTTTGTGAAACTGGACCACATCATGCACAGTGTAGCGTGCTGACCCATGACTAATCTGTAAACATGCTGCAATGTCATTCAGTGTCACTCGGCGGTTTTCCTTCACTATTCCTTCAACCGCTGCAATGTTCTGTGGAGTCACAACTCGTTGTGCCTGACCTGGACGAGGAGCATCTTCCACTGAAGTCACACCATTTGCGAACTTCCTACTCCATTCGTAGACTTGCTTCTGTGACAAACATGCATCACCGTCCTGAACCTTCATTCGTCGATGAATTTCAATAGGTTTCACACCTTCACTACGCAGAAACCGAATAACAGAACGCTGTTCTTCCCTGGTGCAAATCGCAAGTGGGGCGGCCATCTTTATACTGATACAGCGACGGTATGTGTGCATGTGCAGTATGCTGCCACGTACAGGCCATTCTGCACGCTGTTTGTAGCACGCTTACCAACTTACAGGATAACAGCGTGAAATTTCGATTTTTTATTACAAATTTAAGGTTTTCATTTGACTCACCCTCGTATTTCAAGGTTTTCTTCGCTTCTGTAACTATTCAGATGCTTCAATACGCAGCTGAATCTTTAGATATTTCGAAATAAAATTGATACGCAAATATGGGTAGAGCAGCTGTTTGTTCCTCCTTAAAAGGTCACGATTGTGTGACTCGATTTTCTATTCATTACCTTCCGACTCATCCTTTGTTTCCGGTCTTGCGCGGCCACCCAAGCGTATGCCTCTGCACGTGGCGTTGTCGGCACGGTTCGTAACACTGTATGTTACAATGTGATGCTGCGCTGCTGCAGTGCACTTACACGCGCTCAGCACTGATTGTTCCCCTTCAAATGCAGAAAACGAACAACCGCAGAATGCTTAACTTTATCAATGGGCTGTGCCATTTTGTTTTGCTTCCTCTAGCGGCGTGCTATGCCATTACAGAGCGGGTATTTCAGTGTGCACCACGAAGCTAGACACGTACCACGTAACTTAAATCACTTAATAACAGCAAGTATTCTGTTCCCGACTGTATACCAACTAGGTTCCTTTCGGAGTATGCTGATGCATTAGCATCATATGCAACCGTTCGCTCGACGAAAGATCCGCACCCAAAGACTGGAAAGTTGCTCCGGTCACACCAGCATTCAAGAAAGGTAGTTCGAGTAATCCACTAAATTAAAGGGCCATATCGTTAACGTAGATATGCAGCAGGATTTTGGAACATATATTGTGTTGGAACATTATGAATTACGTCGAAGATTATGGTCAACATGGGTTTAGGAAACATCGTTCCTGTGAAACACAACTAGCTCTTCATTCACATGAAGTGTTGAGTGCTATTGACAAAGGATTTCAGATCGATTCCGTATATCTGGATTTCCGGAAGGCTTTTGACACGGTACCACACAAACGGCTCGTAGTAAAATTGCGTGCTTATGGAATATCGTCTCAGTTATGTGACTGGATTTGTGAATTCTAGTCAGAGAGGCCACAGATCGTAGTAATTGACGGAAAGTCATTGAGTAAAACAGAAGTGATTTATGGCGTTCTCCAAGGTAGTGTTACAGGCCTTTTGCTGTTCCTTATCCATATAAACGGTTTGGGAGACAATCTGAGCAGCCGTTTTGGGTTGTTTGCAGATGACGCTGTCGTTTATCGACTAATAAAGTCAACAAAAGATCAAAACAAACTGCAAAACGATGGCTGGCCGGAGTGGCCGTGCGGTTCTAGCGTTACAGTCTGGAACCGCGCTACCGCTACGGTCGTATGTTCGAATCCTGCCTCGGGCATGGATGTATGTGATGTCCTTAGGTTAGTTAGGTTTAAGTAGTTCTAACTTCTAGGGGACTGATGACCTCAGAAGTTAAGTCCCATAGTGCTCAGAGCCATTTTTTTGCAAAACTATGTAGAAAAGATATCTGAATGGTGCGAAAAGTGGCAGTTGACCCTAAATAACGAAAAGTGTGAGGTCATCCACATGAGTGCTAAAAGGAACTCGTTAAACTTTGGTTACACGATAAATGAGTCTAATCTAAAAGCCGTAAATTCAGCTAAATACCTTGGTATTACAATTACGAACAACTTAAATTGGAAGGAACACATAGAAAATGTTGTGGGGAAGGCTAACCAAAGACTGCGTTTTACTGGCAGGACACTTAGGAAATGTAAGAGACCTAATAAGGGGACTGCTGCGCGGTGTGGGATCCTTACCAGATAGGACTGACGGAGTACATCGAAAAAGTTCAAACAAAGGCAGCACGTTTTGTAGTATCGTGAAATATGGGGGAGAGTGTCACAAAAATGATACATGATTTGGGCTGGAAATCATTAAAAGAAAGGCGTTTTTCGTTCCGAAGGAATCTTCTCACGAAATTCCGATCACCAACTTTCTCCTCCGAATGCGAAAATATTTTGTTGACACCGACCTACATAGGGAGGCACGATCACCACGACAAAGTAAGGGAAATCAGAGCTCGTGCGAAAAGATATAGGTGTTCATTCTTTCCGCTATACGAGATTGGAATAAAAGAGAATTGTGAAGGTGGTTCGATGAACCCTCTGCCGGGCACTTAAATGTGATTTGCAGAGTATCCATGTAGATGTAGATGTACAGTCGTGGACAAAACGAGCGAGACCCCTCGCCTTTTCGTTATGCTGATCCGCACAGCTTTAAAGTCTGCTACACAGCATACAAGGCAAGGCGACGAAGTGCTACCGACATACTATGCATAGGCGTGAAACTGAAAAACTGTGCGAACTTTGTCATACTGTTTTCAATCACGTGTAAGACTATATCAATGCTGATCAGTGTGTTAAACAACGCGTAAATATAAGATGAAAATGAAGGAAGAAATGCTAATTAGCATGAACTGTACTAATAAAAATGAAATTTTTATACCACCAAGAGACCGTACACCGCTGGAAGTGCGATACATTTCCGATTATCAGGTCTACTTGTACTCGAGGTAAGAGTTAGGTAGACAGATAGACGGTCAAGAAAGTCAGACTAGTAGGGTTCCATTTTTACCGATTTAGGTGACGAAATCCTAACAACGAAAATAGCTACTACACTTACTGGAGATGAGAGCCGCATAGATAATTCCCCCTACTCCTTATTCGAAATGTTCTAGTTGCAGTCGATACATCAGTATATTAATCGTTGCTACACTTTCGATCCAAATCACGCTTACAGTAATGCAAATAAAACCCATTTGCCTATACAGGAGGCAATTCAGTTCCCAGTATTAATGCCACCACGTTTTAGAAGTGCGAATATTCCCACTGCTAGCTAGCTTAAGAAACACTTCGGTTAATGAACGTTTTCTGGCTGTGGCGAGTCTAATGGAGAATTCGAAACATTGTAGAATACGTTTGGCAGCTATGTCGCCGTTTATTTCCTGTGGTGGTGCAGAAGTAGCCTACTAAATTTACTCGCTAATAACAGTATTTTGTTATTTCGAGAAACATCCCGAATGATTGCCACATAAGCTGTGACATGAAGGAAGAAAATTCATGTTTCTGAATCCAGAAAGCTCTATGCAACAGAAACTGCAGATCTATTTTGCCAATTTCATTGCGAAATTGCCGGCTTATTCATGTGTGGGGAAATAATAGAAGGCTGTTTGCCTGGGTTGTCTGCTACCGTAGTGAAAGGTGTTTGCTACTGCGAGGGAGGTCTGGTTTGTTTTCGGTTCTAATCTCGATGGAGGCAGATAGACTATCAGTAAAGCATTTGTAAGAAATTCTCACGCCCCCAATACGTTTTACTGCTACCTTTATTGTGTACCAGCGCCCTGTGGATGTAAATATGAAAATCTTGTAGAATTTCATACTTATTACTGCCTACCTTTTCCACTTCTGTGAATGAATTAATTGACTTAAGTGTGGCACTGAACGATTTTTAACTGAATTTCGTTATGAATCTTCACGCATTGCTAAATTTGCTGACTTTCATGGTATTTCAGCATCGGTAATCCAGTATGGCTAGTCTGAACGTTGACACAGACCGTTTTGCGGTGGAATGCGCATAATATTTTGCTAATTCGTAACCATCTGGGGTACTTTGTCTTACTAAAACAGTTATGTCATCTCGATAGGCTGAAATTCATTTTTATTAGTACAGTTCATACTAATTAGCGTTTGCTCTTTCATTTATATCTTACATTTACGTGTTGTGTTCAACACACCAATCAGCATTAATATAGTCTTACACATGATTGCTAACAGTCTGACAAAGTTCGGATAGTTTTTCAATTTCACGCCTGTGCATAGTATGTTGGTAGCACTTCATCGCCTTGCGTCTTATGCTGTGTAGCAGACTTTAATGCTCCATTAATTAAAACTCCCGGGCTGAATTGCTGTGGTCCATATATAAAACTTCTTCTCCTTCCTGATGTTTCGTTACCTACTGCGGGTAACATCATCTGAGGTAAGTTGGCAACTGGCTGCTAGGCGCTGGTGGTCCCGCTTATATAGAGCGCTTAGATGGCGCCACCACTCGTTACGTGCTTTCGACTTTAAAACTATCTCTGGCTAGTGCCATCTCTCTCGATTACAGGTAATCGATTGTCACTTCGTTGGTACAAAGTCGACCGCCATATCTTGTCTAGTTTTAATCCTTCTTCTTTTCTATTAAAATTATTACCGTGCTTGTAGATCTCTATAGCTTCTCTATACATGCGAGTATAATAATGTGAGGTCCTAGCTATCACGTTTGTCTCACTAAATTTTATTTCGTGATCACCGTCTTTGAAAACGTGTTTCGCTACAGCTGATTTGTCAATCTGTCCCAATGTTCCTTTTGTGTTCCGTTAGGCGGGTATTAACACTCCTTTTAGTTGTTCCAATATAAACCATGCCACAGCTACACGGAATTTTATGCAAACCTGGGGTAGCTACGGGGTGTCGTGCGTCTTTCACCGATCTTGAACTTTCACTAATTTTCTTGGAAGGTCGAAAGATTGTCTCCACTCGAAACTTGGCCAAAACTTTACCAATACGGTCCGTTATGTTATGAATAAATGGAAGAAAATCTTTTCCAGCCGACGGTTGTTGTTGTCGTGTATTTTCGGACACTTTTCTTCTAGGGCGGAGTGCTCGATCTATTTCCTTGTCAGTGCACCCATTTCTCTTGAAAGCTGTTCGCAAATGGCTTAATTCATCTTGCAAGTAAATTGGCTGACAGATGTTATTAGCTCTGTCCACTAAAGTTTTTATGACTCCTCTCTTGTGCCTAGGTTAATGATTCGAATTCGTATGTAGGTAGCGATCGGTGTGTGTGTCTTTCCTATATACCTTGTGCCCTAAAGTCCCATCTGCCCGTTTGATAACCAATACATCCAAAAAATTTAGTTGTCCATTACTCTCTTTCTCGATGGTGAATTGTATCTTTGGATTGAAACTGTTTATGTGCACCAAAAAAAATTACTCAGTTCGTCTTCAGCATGATTACATATCAAAAAGGTGCCATCCACGTATCGATACCATTTCAAAGGGCTGTTTTTGGCCGACTGAACGTCAGGAAGGACAAGAAGTTTTATATATGGACTTCAGCCCGGAAGTTTTAATTAATGAAGACGCCGGCCGTGAAAGCATACATGTTGTGAGACTTTAAAGCTTCGCACGAAGTAATGGCCGCTATCGACAGGGGATCTCAAGTTGATTCCGTATTTCTAGATTTCCGGAAAGCTTTTGACACCGCTCCTCACAAGCGACTTCTAATCAAGCTGCGGGCTTACGGGGTATCGTCTCAGTTGTGCGACTGGATTTGTGATTTCCTGGTTCAAATGGCTCTGAGCACTATGGGACTCAACATCTTAGGTCATAAGACCCCTAGAACTTAGAACTACTTAAACGTAACTAACCTAAGGACATCACACACATTCATGCCCGAGCAGGATTCGAACCTGCGATCGTAGCAGTCCCGCGGTTCCGGACTGAAGCGCCTAGAACCGCAGGGCCACCGAGGCCGGCTTGTGATTTCCTGTCAGGACGGTCGCAGTTCGTAGTAATAGACGGCAAATCATCGAGTAAAACTGAAGTGATATCAGGTGTTCCCCAGGGAAGCGTCCTGGGACCTCTGCTGTTCCTGATCTATATAAATGACCTGGGTTACAATCTGAGCAGTTCTCTTAGGTTGTTCGCAGATGATGCTGTAATTTACTGTCTAGTAAGGCCATCCGAAGACCAGTATCAGTTGCAAAGCGATTTAGAAAAGATTCCTGTATGGTGTGGCAGGTGGCAGTTGACGCTAAATAACGAAAAGTGTGAGGTGATCCACATGAGTTCCAAAAGAAATCCGTTGGAATTCGATTACTCGATAAGTAGTACAATTCTCGAGGCTATCAATTCAACTAAGTACCTGGGTGTTAAAATTACGAACAACTTCAGTTGGAAAGAGCACATAGATAATATTGTGGGGAAGGCGAGCCAAAGGTTGCGGTTCATTGGCAGGACACTTAGAAGGTGCAACAAGTCCACCAAAGAGACAGCTTACACTACACTCGTTCGTCCTCTGTTAGAATATTGCTGCGCGGTGTGGGATCCTTAGAAGGTGGGATTGACGGAGAACATCGAAAAAAAAAAATGGTCCAAATGGCTCTGAGCACTAAGGTACTTAACATCTGAGGTCATAAGTCCCCTAGAACTTAGAACTACTTAAACCTAACTAACCTAAGGACATCACACACATCCATGCCCGAGGCAGGATTCGAACCTGCGACCGTAGCGGTCGCACGGTTCCAGACTGAAGCGCCTAGAACCGCTCGGCCACAGTGGCCGGTGGACATCGAAAGGGTGCAAAAAAGGGCAGCTCGTTTTGTATTATCACGTTATAGGGGAGAGAGTGTGGCAGATATGAGACGGGAGTTGGGATGGAAGTCATTAAAGCAAAGACGTTTTTCGTCGCGGCGAGATCTATTTACGAAATTTCAGTCACCAACTTTCTCTTCTGAATGCGAAAATATTTTGTTGAGCCCAACCTACATAGGTAGGAATAGTCATCGAAATAAAATAAGAGAAATCAGAGTTCGAACAGAAAGGTTTAGGTGTTCGTTTCTCCCGCGCGCTGTTCGGGAGTGGAATGGTAGAGAGATAGTATGATTGTGGTTCGATGAACCCTCTGCCAAGCAGTCATGTAGATGTAGATGTAGAAGTTGTGCGGATCAGCATAAGGAAAAGGAGAGGGGTCTCGCTCGTTTTGTCCGCGACTGTACCTGCAAACAAAAACGAATTACATAATTTTAGTTGCCAGTGGTTACAATGAAAACGTTTTTCACTACTGCTTGTCTTTTCCGTGTACGTGCGGTGGGCCAGTGCTGGCACGCCTCCCCGACTCGGAGGGCAGCGCGCGCGCCTGCCCTGCGGTCGAGGCCGGCAGTACACAAAGCGGCGGCTGCGTCCAACTTGCGCAGAAATTGAATCGGATGGACACGGCCAAGTTGGCGGCGAGTTGCAGCCGGTCGGTCCCGAAGAACGCCGGCGCCCCCCGGCCGCGCTGTTAGCCCCACACAACTCCTGCAGACTCGATGAATAAGTAATGGGCGCGCGGTAAACAGGCGGCGCGCGCGGCCCCGCCAGCGCTGCTACAAAATATTGCCGCCCCGAGTCACGCGACGGCGCCCACCCCACTATCTCCGCGAGCGCGGGGGGTGAATCTTTAACGGTGAGCGGCGAATCGCGACACGGAGCTACTAATACCGTCCGAAGGATTTGTAAATAACTGCCGTACAATACGTCATCACCTGTACGGTGCGGCTTATTACCTGTTACGTCAGACAGTAATCGCGTTTATTATAGCTGGGCCTATTTTGGTGTCTTTGAGACTGCAGAGAAACACGGATCAAAGTCACTGAAAAATTTAGCGGCGCTTTCGGGGAATGCTCTTATTGAACGCAGCAAGGGTTGCCGTGATTTCATTCGAATGCGACTCTTTGAAAGGTTCAACTATTACACTCTTGGATTGATATATGTCCTTTGTTGAGTCTCTCCACTGGCGCTAGAGAATAATATTGCATATGAAACCTACAGCAAAGCGCTACGGTCGCAGGTTCGAATCCTGCCTCCGCCATGGATGTGTGTGATGTCCTTAGATTCAATAGGTTTACGTAGTTCTAAGTTCTTGGGGGCTGATGACCACAGATGTTAAGTCCCATAATGCTCAGAGCCATTTGAAGCCTACAGCAAAGGCATTAATTGTTGTTGTTGTCTTCAGTCCGAGGACTGGTTTGATGCACCTCTCCATGCTACTGCCGGCTGGAGTGGTCATGTGGTTCTAGGCGCTACAGTCTGGAACCGAACGACCGCTACGGTCGCAGGTTCGAATCCTGCCTCGGGCACGGATGTGTGTGGTTTCCTTAGGTTAGTTACGTTTAATTGGTTCTAAGTTCTAGGCGACTGATGACCTCAGAAGTTAAGTCGCATAGTGCTCAGAGCCATTTGAACCATTTTTTCCATGCTACTCTATCCTGTGCAAGCTTCTTCATCTCCCAGTACCTACTCCAACCTACATCCTTCTGAATCTATTGTTCATCTCTTGGTCTCCCTCTTCGACTTTTACCCTCCAATAATAAATTGCTGATCCCTTGATGCCTCAGAATATGTGATACCAACCGATCTCTTCTTCTAGTCAAGTTGTGTCACAAATTTCTTTTCTCCCCAATTGTCTTCAATACGTCCTCATTAGTTACGTGATCTACCCATCTAATCTTCAGCATTCTTCTGTAGCACCACATTTCGAAAGCTTCTATTCTCTTCTTGTCTAAACTATTTATTGCCCACGTTTCACTTCGATACATAGCTACACTCCATACAAATACTTTCAGAAAAGACTTCCTAACACTCAAATCTATACTCGATGTTAACAAATTTCTCTTCTTCAGAAACGCTTTCCTTGCCATTGCCAGTCAACGTTTTATATCGTCTCTACTTCGACCATCGTCAGTTATTTTGCTCCCCATATAGCAAAACTCCTTTACTACTTTAAGCGTCTCATTTCCTAATCTAATACCTTCAGCATCACCCGATTTAATACGACTACATGCCATTATCCTCGTTTTACTTTTGTTAGCGTTCATCTTATATCCTCCTTTGAAGACACTATCCATTCCCTTCACCTGCACTTCCAGGTCCTTTGCTGTCTCTGACAGAATTACAATGTCATCGGCGAACCTCAACGTTTTTGTTTCTTCTCCATGGATTTTAATTCCTACTCCGAATTTTTCTTTTGTCTCCTTTATTGCTTGCACAATATACAGGTTGAATAACGTCGGGGATAGGCTACAACCCTGTCTCACTCCCTTCACAACCACTGCTTCCTTTCATGTCCCACGATTCTTATAGCTGCCATCTGGTTTCTGGATAAAGGCATTAATTAGCGACTCTATTTGCCTTCGGGTAGAAACACGTAAAGTACTAAAGAGCCAACGCGTGTCACAAAGTGCAATGTCTAACGTATCAAAATATGTAACATCCAGTCAGAATTGCTATGTGGAACTAACTTACTCCACATAGAAAAAAAACTACGTGCAGTTGTATTTATTCTGATCGGATGCTACGTATTTTGATACGTTTGACGTTGCACTTTGTGACACGCATTGGCTGTTTGGTACATTACGTAACAAATTGTAATTTTAGCCTATTATTTTACAGAATGATTTGACAATGGGCTATGAATAAAAACCCAAAACTAGTCATCATCAAGTAATAAACAGAGCTATTTGCGACTTTTGGCTGTTTGTCATATTGAAATAGCATCACGAGCTGTGACATTGTCGCGAATAGAACAGTGATCTGTATATACAATAACTTTCCTTTAATTTACGTCTATGGTCACATACTTTCTGTTAATAGATTACCGGTTTCGGTCTTTAATGACCAAAATAAGGTCTGTTTTATAAAAGCAAAGTCCTAGTGCACTGCCATTGTGGCTGCAGTACATTAGGACTTTGTTTTTATAAAACAGATCTGATGATGGTCATTATAGACCGAAACCGGTAATCTGTTAACAAAAAGTTTGTGACCATAGACGTAAATTAAAGGAAACTTATTGAAATAGTATCACACGTTCCTAGCCCTTCAACATTCTAGCATGCCGAAAAATCCGTTGATATTTTTGTCTACGACGAAATGGCTCAAACACAAATTAGAAGTAGCTCAAATCTGCGAGGTATGACTTAGGTTTTTCGCAAGATTTCCTTGGTTGGAAGGGAAATTTTGGAACTTTAAATCTACCTCACATCGTTCCAAATTCGGATTCCCTGTGCTCCCCCACCAGATCGCCTGGTACTTTGCCGAGAAGGGCTATGCTTTTGACTGAGTCGGATTTGAAGCAGCACTCGCTACCCGTCAGATTCGTTTGGGGCAGGCACACTTCTGACTGTTGTAATGCGGTCCTCGGCAAAATATTCTTCTGTAGCAAACTCCTCATCTCAGTGTAGCATTTGCCGGAAAACTTGGCAGAAATGTGACGATTGTACATGATTGCTGGCAGCGGTGGTCACGAGACCGTACCGTCGCAGAAAGACCAGGCTCCAGACGGCAACGTGGCACTACCGACAGGGTGTCATCGTGTTTGGCGTATGGCTCTGTCGCATCGTACTTCGGCTGCGTCAGCAACCTGATCAGCTGTTGGCACCACAGTGACACGACGGACTGTTACAAATCGATTACTTCAAGGACAGCTCAGAGACAGACGACCTTTAGCGTACACCCCACTAATCAAGAACCACCGCCATAAGCGACTTCAATGGTTTCAAGCGAGAGTTCATTGGAGGGCACCGTGGAGGTCTGTTGTGTTTTCTGATGAAGACCGGTTCTGCCTCTGTGCCAGTGATGGCCGTGTGTTGGTTAGAAGGAGGTCAGTTGAAGCCCTGTAACCAACGTGTCTGCGTGCTAGACACACACTGGGCCCATACCAGGAGTTATGTTCCAGGATGCGATTTCATATGACAGCAGGAGTACTCTCTTGGTCACCCCATGTATCCTGACTGCAAATTTGTACGCCAGACTGGTGATTCGACTTCTTGTACTGCCATTCATGAGTAGCATTCCATGGGGTGTTTTCCAACAGGAAAACTCTTGACCACATACCGCTGTTGCAACCCAGCATGCTCTACAGAATGTCGAAATGTCGTCTTGGACTGCTTGACCATCAGATCTGCCTCCAATTGAGCACATGCGGACATCATCGGGCGACGCCACCAGCGTCGTCCACAAGCAGCATTGACTGCCACTGTGTTGGCAGACTGAAAGTAAGACTTTTCATCTAGTTAGTGCAACCGTCATTGTCTGGTGGGGCCCAACTCTTGGTGTTGTGGGAGCTGTTAATAACTGAGTGGCAACGTTTCTCTGCTTTGAGTTTGTCATCGGAAATTGCCTTGCATGTGTGTTACTCCTCTTTGCATGATCGTGCATTTGGACGCCATGCTGACTCAAGGCGCGCGTCGTTAAAAAATAAAAAAAAAAGCGTAGGAAAATAACGTGGTACTGTCTGGTTGAGAGATAGAGCCAATTAATTTTATGGATGTCTGAAATGAGAGATTATGTTAATGTTCGCCAATATCTGTTGTGTTCTAGTACGTAGGCATATTTAACTTGCTATTGTGTATATATTCTTGTGTTAAGGAGTTTAGTCCCCGTGGCGTTTAAGTGCTCTATTTAATTATATTTAAGGTAGTGCTAGAGTTTCTGTTTGGTAATCCGCCTAGCCATGACTGATGTCGGTTGCTCGGTCTGTCAAAAATGTTGGGCCTGTTGGGTAGAGACCGTTGTTGACTTGCTCTCTTCAGCTCCGAAGTCCCGTGTTGATACTACGGCGGTAGTTCTGGCGGAATCTCGTGAGCAGAAGTTATCAATTCTTGTGAGCACAAATAAAGCTGCCTTTGCCTCTCTAATTTTCGTCCGCTGGCCAGCAAGCTTTGGTTAATGATTACAAATCGCCAACTGGTCTTCGCCCAATCTAGTGGCTCGTGTTGGACAAGTTCCCTTTCCATTTCGGGCACATATTTCCTCCTCCTGGTGGAGCCATCCTCTTTCCCGAGTCACGCTGGGGTAAGAGAATGTCTATTGCCGCGAAAGAAAGGCGAATTAGAGTGGTTCTGGATAACCTAAGTGTTGTACACTATTAATATAGTTCTAGGTTTGGAGAAATTGCTGTCTGGTAAAATTTAGCCTTCTGTGTCGGTAATCTGGCGTATTCCACGATCCAACAGTGTTGTAGAACTGGAAGGTTTCTTTTTGATGCATTTGCTGAGACGTGACTTAATTATTTGCTATTGACGTTAATTGATTTAAATGAATCTTCTTTTATTTGTGTTTATAATTCTTGTGAGTGATCGTCCTTGATGGTTTAACATTTAATGTACATCTGATTGTCCCCTATGTCACCTAGCCGGCCGAAGTGGCCGTGCGGTTAAAGGCGCTGCAGTCTGGAACCGCAAGACCGCTACGGTCGCAGGTTCGAATCCTGCCTCGGGCATGGATGTTTGTGATGTCCTTAGGTTAGTTAGGTTTAACTAGTTCTAAGTTCTAGGTGACTAATGACCTCAGCAGTTGAGTCCCATAGTGCTCAGAGCCATTTGAACCTATGTCACCTACTGATGTCATTCAGAGACTGAAAAGGTGATCCTTGCTCAAGTTTATGGGACTTTATTAACCGTTGATCTTTATTGTTTATGATCTTAAAATATGTTGGTTAAAAAGGAATAATTTTAGAGTCCTATTGTTTATTAAGTAGTTCTTACGTGATATAGCAAATATTACGAGTGCAAATATTCTGTCTTTCTACATCTACATCCATACTCCGCAAGCCACCTGATGGTGTGTGGCGGAGGGTACATTGAGTACCTCCATCGGTTCTCCCTTCTATTCCAGTCTCATGTTGTTCGTGGAAAGAAGGACTGTTGGTATGGCTCTGCGTGGGCTCTAATCTCTCTGATTTTATCCTCATGGTCTCTTCGCGAGATATACGTAGGAGGGAGCAATATACTGCTTGACTCCTCAGTGAAGGTGTCTTCTCGAAACTTCAACAAAAGCCCGTACCGAGCTACTGAGCGTCTCTCCTGCAGAGTCTTCCACTGGAGTTTATCTATCATCTCCATAACACTTTCGCGATTACTAAATGATCCTGTAACGAAGCGCGCTGCTCTCCGTTGTATCTTCTGTATCTCTTCTATTAACCCTATCTGGTACGGATCCAACACTGCTGAGCAGTATTCAGGCAGTGGGCGAACAAGTGTACTGTAACCTACTTTCTTAGTTTTCGGATTGCATTTCCTTAGGATTCTTCCAATCTGCTTTACCGACGATCAACTTTATATGATAATTCCATTTTAAGTCACTTCTAATGCCTACTCCTAGGTAATTTATGAAATTAACTGCTTCCATTTGCTGACCTGCTATATTGCAGCTAATTGATAAGGGATCTTTCTTTCTATATATTCGCAGCACATTACACTTGTATACATTGAGATTCAATTGCCATTCCCTCCACTATGCGTCAATTCGCTGCACACTGTTACACTTGCTTGTTCTGTGGTTTACACTGAAGTGTGTGACAATAAATGCCAAATCTAAAGTGAAGCGTTGGGGCGAATTAATCCTTTCCCTTGTCATTACCGTTAAAGATAACTGACTGACGCTTGTCATTGAAATTGGTTGGGAGAAAAGATTAATTGACCACGTAGAAAGAGTGTATCAGATGGTAGCAGAGCATGGTAGAGTTTCTATTTGGTAATCCGCCTAGCCATGACTGATGTCGATTGCTCGGTCTGTCTGAAATGTTGGGCCTATTGGGTAGAGTCGGTTGCTGACTTGCTCTCCTCAGCACACACGAGTGCACAGACCAAGTGCCACAGGTATGGAACTGCATCCCGCAAACTGACACCCGGCGCATGTACAACACAATGCACGCACGTTTGGATGCTTGCATTCGATGTTCTGGAGGTTACACCGGTTATTAAAGTACCAGCATTTCGCATTTGCAATGGATTACCTCGCACTTACATAAACCTGTAATCTTGAGATCTTAATTACTCAAACACGTTGCCTACACAAATGTAATCCCAAAATTCCATTACTGTACGTCAATTATTTTTTGGTGTTGCGATTTTTTCAGTCAGTGTATGTGAACACCAGAACTCCTTTTCATTTCTTTTTCTGCAATAAGTAATATTAAATTGAATTATTATCTGTGGCTTCACATTTAACACTAACAAAACCAGAATAAGTATATTTAATTTGGAAAGCCTATTAAATGTATGAAGGTTTTGAAATTTCAACTAGATATTTGTACACACGAGTTATAGCTTCCAAAAACATCACGTATTTCAGGCGCTCCAAAGGTAATGTCAGCTACGTCGAAGACCAGCACCGCAAGTGTTAGAACCCGTTTTTGATAGTCTCTGTGCACATTTCTAACCATGAAGGTCATTTCGTTCTCAGCGTTTACAAAGATGACTTGATCATCAGTAAAATGCAAAGTGAAGAGCTTACCATCATTTTAGGCACCCCACAACTCCGACAGGAGCGCTTCCTTAACCTTAATGCGGGACTGAGTACGAATGTAAGGTGGTGGCCACTCTAACTAAATTAAATTTTCAGCCGTGATTGTTGACAGACGCTTGTCATTTACATATTTTAGATCTACATATTACAGGGTACCATACTGACTACCTACAAGTCAAAAACGACGTATAAGGAATGGGTCCTATATACATTTTTCTGAAGCTGTACACTGAAGTGGCCACTTTTCGCAACCTAGCATGGTGAAGTGGCAATTGCATATTCCGAAAAAGTACACCAACTCTCTTTCCGCTGAATTACCGCCAATTTGGCGTCTTTCTTTAAGTGCACCCACGTACCTGTTATTAAACTGAAGTGGCAACTGTTTCATCCACATTATAAAGATGATGAACGCTGTTTTAACGATATCAAAAATCCTGTCTAAGGTTGACCTTTTTCAAAGTTCGTCCTCTAGCTCTGAGGTAGGCTCCCTAAGACTAATATTTCAGTGTTGCCTTTTCTGCCCTCTAAGACTATTTGTTAATAAGATGTAGCATTGTATTCCACTCTGACATGTGGAGGCCATTGCTCCTTAGATCCTTCACCGTAAATCCATAAAATCCCTTTTCCATTTCAAAAACATAATCAATAATTATTGTTCTTATTCATTACAGAGGAAGTACCATAATTTTCCCATAATCCTTTTTACCACACTCTGCATCTCTCTTTTTTCCTTGAATTCTTCTTTTCAGCGTATTACACACAATCTGAAATTGCTTTACTGCTGTGAGGAAGGAATCTTTCACTCGTTACCAACTCAATTGCATATTTAATTGCAGCATTGTCCCACATTTCTGATTTCTGTTCATATATTCTAGGCATCTTGACTGCGTAATGTCTGAAGGAATACCAAGCAGTTGTAGAAAACTGTTTTCAGTCGGGTTTTTGTTTTAGGCCAAAGTACAGATAATTTTAAATAACATTAGTTAGTTAATTCACAATCCTCGGAAAGGGATAGACTAAAGAGTGATAGATTTGTAGGTAAAATGATTTGGAAGTCTGTCTGTAGTATTATGTGTGATATATAGAACTACTGACTTCTATTGTGGTAATAAGATTAAAAATGAACTGTTGGGACAAGTATCCATCTTGGCCAGGTTTCACAATGAGTATAGTGGCCATTTTTCCCGACTGAACGCCATATCGCAGTTAGCGATTCACAGACGAATTTATGCCACCGAGAAAAAGACAAGGAACTACATTTGTAAGCGCAAAGATCTTTAAATTTTGATTTTGTGAGTATTATGTGTGATATATAGAACTACTGACTTCTATTGTGGTAATAAGATTAAAAATGAACTGTTGGGACAAGTATCCATCTTGGCCAGGTTTCACAATGAGTACAGTGGCCATTTTTCCCGACTGAACGCCATATCGCCATTAGCGATTCACAGATGAATTTATGCCACCGAAAAAAATACAAGGAACTACATTTGTAAGCGCAAAGATCTTTAAATTTTGATTTTGTGAGTATTGAATACTGTACTCGTACGTAAGGTAACAAGAACAATATAAATAACTTACCTCACACCAGACGACTGAAAATCATAAATGTTTTCCTTAAAAATTAACGGGACAAGCTCCTCTATCTCACCGACAGCAAAAATTATGTTCATTAGTACTAGACTGACTACGTTTCGGTAGGTGGCAGCACTTTTTAGGTCAAAAAATATGCATCTTTCTCCTTTTCGGCCCTAGTCACTTTGCTCCACCTTGTCCCATATTTTAAATGATGTGGGTCGTATTGAGCGTCCTTGTCTTAACCTTTGACCATTGAAACCTTCAAGTTCCAACAACTTGAAGCTATACTCACACCGTTGGCTAACACTAAAGTCCATAAATTACAGAGGATAATGTTGTCAATCTTTCTTAAGATTAGTGAAGGCCATGTGATTCTCTAAATTTCTAGCTTGTCTATTTTTGTACGTTTTTTGAGAAAACATATTATCAGTACATGGTCTCTCATCTCGAAACTAATTCTGTTCTTCTTCGTCCACAATCTGTGGCACGATTCTCACGTTTATAATTTTTCAAAATTGTCTAGTAAATGAATCTGGTACACTTACTCAATAGTTTGATTTCTGTCACTTTTTTATGTATGTAGCATATTTGTGATGTTTTCCATTCCTCTGGTAAGTGTTACCCACTTGGGAAGCAACTAAACATATAAGTCATTGAAGTCAGAAGTTTATGTGGCCTAGTTGTAAATAATTCGATAATCTGTTCGTTTGGACGTTAATCTCGTGTATTCTCCACTGTCATATGCACATTTTTGACTTGCACAGAGACAATTACTTATCTCTCCTGACAAAATTCATCCGAGATAAGCATCTCAATGTCATTTTAGACAAAGATTTCTGGGTGGTTATCAGTGAACTGGTTTCTGTTACACATCCACTTTTTCTTCTAGTGGTTTCAAAGCAATTTGAATCCTTTCTGTTCAGTTACATAGCAGAGATTTAAGAAATCACCACGATTCATTGCTTCACCCACCTAGAATATATTGGCCAAATCTGCCAATTAATTATATGCATTCTTGATTGCTTCCAATAACTCTGCTATATATTTTACACAGCCATTCCTATTTTCCTTGTTCCTTGTTTACTCCTGTTTATTTGTTTCCCCTTTTTCTGTAATACAGACATATCCCCTGTCACTTTTTAATCACAAAGTAATTCTTTGATTAACACAGCTCTTAAAATTAGATAAATATCCTCATCAGTTACAAGAGACAATAAATGTATGACAAAATTTCACAGAACATATTTGAAACAAGACGTAACTGAGTAGAACCATAACCACAACCACCTTTTAAAGTGGTTGCTTCATACTGTGTCAATCTATGACCAAAGACCTTAACACATCAAAGACAATTTAAAGTAATTTACATTCCTTTATACTGTTACATTAATTTTGTACATTAGAAAAGTAGAAATTTGTGCATTGTTTCACAATAAACGTATTAACGTGAATGACTACTTTTATTCGGTTCTGTTTACGGATGTTTAGCTTTCTCTAGTATACATTTCTTTTGTATAAAATGCATACTGAATATTTTATGAACTATCGAATAGGACAAGGATATAGAAATAAAGGTTAAATCTAAAAAAAACACAGGCTCCCCAGCAAAAGTCGGGAACTGCACAAATATTGAGCAAAAGTGATACTGGATGATTCAGTAACAGTGAGACTGGTGTCGATAGAATCATTCTGGAAAAGAGAACATCATGCTTCGGTTGTTACAATTACCCTCCTCACTCAACGTCATTATTACCATGTATATGACATTTTTTGAGCTGAGGAGACCTACTACTTCCAAAAATATGGTCGTCCCATGTAGCAGAAAAATATTTTTTGTGTAATTTCGAGTTCATAGGTTTTCCAAAAATGTATGTGTCATAAAAATAATCATATTACTTAACTATGTTATTACAAAAATGAAGCATTACTTATTCTGAAACTGTTTCTTAAGTGACTATGTTATACAGAGCAAGTAAGGCGCAAAACATTCTATTAACAAGAGTCTTGAATTTTTCACAGTATGACATGCATGGTGTTTCATATTTTAAGTAATTGACAAGTAAGTTTAATACATAAAAGAATTCCAGAAGTTATTCTGCAATGAGTATGTAATACACTAGTAATGAAAAGGGAATTTATATATAACTTATAAACTGAAATTATTAAATTTTGTCAAACCTTGTGCTATACTTAAATGGGGCACAAAATATTTTGCTAATAAACATTTGTGGTTGTGAACACAGGACACTTGATACCAATCACTGGCTCAAGGAAGTATGTCTTTTCCGATATATATTGATCCTTGTACTTTTAATCTCTATGCATAAAAGACAATATCCTGACTGACTGACTGACCCTTCTTTGCCCAGCCCAAACTGCTAAGAATATAAACTTCAAACTTGTAGAAATTGTCGATACTGTAGGTATCGCTTAAGAAGGCATTTTCCGATATTCCAGCCCTAAGGGGGTGAAAATGGGAATGAATATTTTTTTGAAAAATGTCACTATTAAGATAATTTTGAAGTTAGACCCACAAAAACTGGTATTTGCTTTCTCAGTCAGAACTAAAGAAATATGTGTTTCAGCATTTTTGGAAATAAACCTTGGGTGAAAACTTTTTTGAAATATACAATTGTTAAAGAACTACTAAATTATATTTAAAGCTACATCTGTGAACATTGACTTCTCGGTTACAAACAAAAAAGGAAAACATTTCCATCAATGTTTCGGAAATTGAACTCCTAAGGGTGTGAAACAACGGATGAGATTATTTGTGAAAACATTTCATTACCAAAGCATTTTACATGCTAAAGCTGTGAAAATTTAAATTTGTTTTCTTAGTTAAAAATTAAAAATTACGGTTTCACTCTTTTTAGAAATTCAATGCCTATGGTGGTGAATGAGGGATGAAAGTTTTCATGGAAATATTTTATTGCATAAGCATTTTTGAATCTAATGCTATGAAAATTTATACATGGTTTCTCTATTACAAATAAAACATAAGGGTCAGACTGATTCATTTACTCATCATCACCCAGCCCAAACTCCTAAGGATAGAAACTTGAAGTTTGGAGAGGATGTGGATCTTATACAGTAGGCATCATTTAAGATGGGATTGTCAAAAATTCCATTTCTAAGGGGTGAAGTAATGGATGAAAGGCTTTTTGAAAGTATGTCGCTATGAAAAGAATTTTGAAGCTAGATCTGTGAAAATTAGTATTTGGTTTCTGAGACAGAAAATAAGAAATACATGTTTCAGCATTTTAGGAAATTCAACGACTTAGGTGCGTAAAATAGTATGTGAAAAATTTTTGAAAATAAAAAATTACTAAACAACGACTAATGTATTTTTAAGGATAGATCTATGACAATTGGTGTCTGACGACTCTTTTAGGAACAAAAAACAAAACAAAAATCCATGTGTCGGTGTGCTGGAAATTCAGCTTCTCTTGGGAGTGCAACACATGATGAGAGTTTTTAAGAAAATATTTCATTACATTAAAAAATTCAATGTAAAATTATGGAAACTGGTATTTCACTTCTCGAATAAACATAAATAAATATTGGTTAGGGGATGAAAGTTGCTATGGAAATACCTAAGGCATGATTAACAAAAGCTTCGGATTCCAGCTACTAGCATCGCTTTTTGGCGAGAACAACATTTGGAAAGGGCCATGCTTATATGTCCTTACATATCGTGGGAAGCTTAGAATGCGTTGAAATTTGTAAACAACATAATAATACGATTAAATAGAAACGAAAAAATCTCTGCACACCATATGGTTTATGCAAGCAAAGCAGCAGGCACTAACCTAGTCTTTTATAAATTCACTAGAACAGAATTTTTTTAATTTCATAGCCAATAAAGGAAACATTATAAATTCATTTGACTGTATTCTTACAAGTATGTGCAAAATGAGGGTTGTAGACCTCCCAAAGACATATGTAATGCATTTTGTATGCATAAGGCACATCTACTGTAGTTCGTGCACAGAAAAATTCTTTGCAGTTATTGAGGCAGGAATATGTATGTGATCCACATCCCACAACAAACAGTTTAGTGTGTCGCAACTAGACATGGTGTGAAACACAAAAGGGAGAATGATATACCAGTATATAGATTCATCATTATACTGCATAGTGGAAAAATTTATTCAGAAAATTATTTTATTACAGAAAATGGTTAATCGAGTTGATTTCACTACCATTCACAAATTTCATATTATAGATCACTGAAAAGACATTGTGAACATTTATATAGAAGTAATCTTAAATGAAATAACTACAAAATTCTGCACTGTGATTACTGATTTACAAAAGTTTATTAAAGTTAATTTTCCAAATTTCCACTGTACACAGAGGAATTCTCTCGCATACCAAATTAGGTCCTAATTTTGAATTTATTTTTTAATTTTTCAACATAAAATTTTTAATTTCGTTTGCAGTTTAAAGCTTTGAATATGTTCCATCAATTCTCAAATATCTGACCTTGGATACCTCTTACATGCCGATTTTTTATTTCCTCTGTCACTTTCTTTATATTCCATCAATTCTCAAATATCTGACTGTGGATACCTGATACATACCCACTTTTTATTTTCTCCATCACTTTCCTGCCACTACTTTCTTCTTAAAAATAGAAACACTGTTTATGCCTGTGTCCATTGAACATTTCTGTTCCCATCCTCCAGTTTCGACTTTAATGTTTGAGAAACCTGACTCAGTACATCTTCCTTCCTTTCACAGTCTTCATATAGTCTCCTTAAAACGCATTCCTTCTATAACCTCTATCTCTTACAGTAATTTCCCTTCAGTTTTCAACAAGTTGAATGCTACCCTAGTATCTTCACTACATGTGCTTCTCCCTGACGTAGTCTGGTTACGACAAGCTCCATTTGCTCGTAGACTCTTTACTCTCAGTACAGTTTTAACATTCTTCCACCAAATTTGAGACACATTTTCACCAATCTTCCCAAATTTCTTCCAAAATGCTTCTGAATTATTGTTATTCTCATGGTAATCCAAAAGTAATCTTATGAATCTTTCTCCTTTCCTTCTGTGCTGATAAACAACTTCATTTGATCTAAATTATCATAACTTTTATTTCCCAATTCCCTAATGTTCAGTGATTTAATTGCAACAATAGACAGCAACTGTTTATCAGTTACAAATTCATCAGCAACTATCATATGAAACTTCATCTTCATTATTCAGATTCATTACATCTTCCTCATTTATTTAAATATGAATTTCACTTTCATCTTCAGGAACTCTAGTATCAGTACCTGTTTCACGTTCCTCATTTTCACTAACCTTAGTGACATTGCCTTTAACAGTTTCACCTCTCTCCCCCATCTCTGAATATCAGTATTATGCTCCATAGTGTCAGCATTCGCTGAGTCAATCCTTCCTCATTGATGTACCCCCAGTTCAGATTCAGCATTATACATGTACTTTCCAGTTAATTACTTTGCAAGTTACTTTCAGCCGAACTGTAAATTTTGGCTCTACATCAGTGTCCAAATACAAGTTTTCAACATATTTTAGTGTATTATTTTTTATAAAATCGTTCTTTCTCATAAGATATTAAAACTTACTTTTTTTAAGGTCATTAGTCTTCTGACTGGTTTGACGCCGCTCGCCACGAATTCCTCTCCCCTGCCAATCTCTTCATCTCAGAGGAGCACTTGCACCCTATGTCCTCAGTTATATGCTGGATGCGTTCCAATCTCTGTCTTTGTCTCCAGTTTTTGCCCTCTACAGCACCCTCTGGTACCAAGGAAATCACTCCCTCATGTCTTAACAGATATCCTATCATTCTGTCCCTTCTCCTTATCAGTGTTTTTCACATATTCTTTTCCTCTCCAATTCTGCACAGGAAATCCACATTCCTTACCTTATAAGTCCACTTAATATTCAAAATTCCTCTATAGCAACACATCTCAAATTCTTCGAATCTACTATCAGATTCAAATGTATTTACCCAGTGTACTGCTCCAGTGTTATATTCTTCTCTTTCTGGGTGTGATCATCTTTTGAAACTACGACAGAATTCTGTGGCTAAACTTTTATTTGATTCCCTCGCCTCAGAAATACGGACCCCTATGGAAACTATCCTGTGTTTCCTCTCTGACAACCTCTGGTATTTGGTATTTCAGGTATTTGCGTTCAGTCCTTGTGATCTCCTATTAATATATCAAAGCCATTTTAACTATACTATTCCCATTGCAATTTCTGAGGCCTCCGTTATAACGTTTATTTGCAAGGTGCTCAAATTCTCTTCCCTTGATACCCCACCCCCTCCACTGATCTTTGGTTCTAACCACAGTATTGATGATTTTCCTGACTGAAATTTTGTCTGTTTCTCATCTTTAAAGTCCTGTCCAGTCTGTAAACATACTTTAAAAATTGAAGAAATCGAAAAAGAAATGATTGTCTGAAGAACTGAATCAGCGTATAGGAAAGTCAAAACAACCTTCAGTGAAATTAAAAGCAAGGGTGGTAACATTAAGAGTGCATCGGGAATTCCACTGTTAAATGCAGGGGAGAGAGCGGATAGCAGGAAGGAATACACTGAAGACCTCAATGAGGGGGAATTTGTCTGATGTGATAGAAGAAGAAGAGATAAGGAATACAGTATTAGAATCAGAATTTAAGAGAGCTTTGGAGGACTTAAGATCAAACAAAGCAAAAGGGATATTTAGCATTCCATCAGAATTTCCAAAATCATTGGGGTGAAGCGGTAACAAAACTTCTATTTATGTTGGTGTGTTGAATGAATGAGTCTGGAGACATACCATCTAACTTTCGGCGAAATATCATCCACACAATTCTGAAGACTGCAAGAGCTGACAAGTGCGAGAATTATTGTACATTCGGCTTAACAGCTCATACTTCAAAGTTACTTAGAAGAATAATATACAGAAGCATGGGAAAAAAATTGAGGATGAGTTAGATGACGATCAGTTTGGCTTTCGGCAAGACAAAGGAACCAGAGAGGCAGTTCTGACGTGGCGATTGATGATGGAAGCAAGACTAAACAAAAATCAAAACACGTTTATAGGACCTGTCAACCTGGAAAAAGCATTCGACAGTGTAAATTGGTGAAAGATGTATGAAATTCTGAGAAAAATAGGTGAAAGCTATAGGGAGAAACGCGTAGTTCACAATATATACAAGAGGCGAGAAGGAATAACAAGAGTGAACGACCAAGAAGGAGAGCACGGATTAAAAAGGGTATAAGACAAGGATGTAGTCTTTCGCTCCCACTGTGCAATCTATATATCAAAGAAGGAATGATGGAAGTAAAAGAATGGTTCAGGCATGGAATTAAAATTCAAGGTGAAAAGATACCAATGATACGATTCGCTGACGACATTGCTAGCCTGAGTGAAAGTGAAGAGAAATTACAGGATCACCTGAACAGAGTGAACTGTATAATGAGAACAGAATAGGGACAGAATAAATCGAAGAAAGACTAAAGTAGTAAGAAGTAGCTGAAATGACAACAGCGAGTAGCTTACCATCAGGACTGGTGATCAAGAAATTTGGTGAAGTTAAGGAATTCTACTACCTAGGCAGCAAGAAAAAGAAGGGCATACCTGGCCAAGAGAAGTCCACTCAAACATAGGGCTTAATCTGAGGAAGAAATTTCTGATAACGTTGGTCTGGAGCACAGTATTGTATATTGGTGAAACGTGGACTGGAATAACCATAACAGAAGAGAATCGAACCATCTGAGATGTGGTGGTACAAACGAATGTTGAAAATTAGGTGGTGCAATAAGGTAAGGAATGAGGAGGTTCTGTGCAGAATTGTAGAGGAAAGGAATATGTGGGAAACACTGATAAGGAGAAGGGACAGGGTGATAACACATCTGCTAAGACATGAGGGAATGACTTCCATTGTACTAGAAGTAGCTGTAGACGGCAAAAACCGTAGAGGAAAAAGAGATTGAAATACATCCAGAAAATAATTGAGGTTGTAGGTTGCAAGTGCCACTCTGAGATGAATAGATTGGCATGGGAGAGGAATTCACTGCATGCCACGTCAAGCCACTCAGAAAAGAAGATGTCAGGTGCATGAACTAAATCTCGTTGTGGCTTATTCACTCCAAACAAATTAATTTATAAAACCCTTGTAGCAGAAGTTATTCACTGATGAGAGTCTTGGTTCACCCAACATAACACTTCCCCAATATGTTCGTTTATTTTAACTTCGATTTTTAAGTTATCTGTAATGCCAGTCACAAAACTGTCTATATAGTGTTGAAGAAAACCTACAGGGTGCGCAATTTACCACCGTGAAAACACTTACTGGTTGGTCAGCTAACATAAAACCTCTGTTAGCACGCAAATTTGTAGACATTATATATATTTCTACTAACACCTTGATAACATTACACCACTCATATACTGTAATATCATATACTGTAATATCATTAGTTAAATTCTTTTTAACAACATGAAATACCACATCTAATTTCTTAATTAACTAAATAAACTACTCATTTCATTTTCTGTGGTTTTCTTTTACGTTCTACGTTAGTACTTTTATTTTATCATCTTCTATCTAGAAATAATCTCCTTGAACTTCTCTTCACTATTACCACATTCTTTGACAACCTCGATTTTTTAGTTACCAACAGTATCTTATCTGGGAACCATGCCCTTTAAACCAATCTCAACAAATGTTTTAAGATCCTCTACTTGAGAGGTATTTATTGTAATTGTACCTTCAGATTTGCTCAGTCTTTCACTGTTCTCCTACCTGAACATCTTAAATTATTCACCGAAATTAATATTAAGTCACTGATATTCTTTTCAAGAATTAGTGTTGTTCTTGTTAAGTTTTGTGTCCAATTGTGTGACTCGCAATACAGGTACTTTCAACAATACTGTTTGATCTAATTACCCTGCCTAAGCTATATTGTCTATAGATTCTTCCAGCAATTCTCCATCCACCTCACTAACATTGAAGTGTATATAGTCCTCCGTTTCTGTAATTTAGAGAAAGTTAACTTTTATTTTACACTCACATAAAACACATTATTGTTTATAATGACATAAAACTGCATTATCTCTACCAGTTACAGCCCAGATGTTGATTTGTTTCTACAATATGGTGCAATGTCCCTCCTCTGACCATCCAGAAACTTACAAACTTGAATTGCAATGTTCTTTTACAGTCATCGTACAAACTTTTGTGTATTACGAAATTCATATATAAAATTCGCAGAGAAACGTAATCACATGTATTTGGTTGAAAATTTGATTTCTGTATAATGGGCTGGATCTCAAAGAGTAGCGAATGGAAAGCAACGAAAAATGAAGGAGTCAGTTTCAGCAAAAATTTGCTTCCACGGTACTGACGTAATCCAGATAGGGCTCCTCTCTTTCTTGTTGTCATGACAGATCTGAAGGCTACTGCTAAACGAAATTAATTATCTCTACTTTTACAAAACAGTAATGAAAGACATACTGTGAACAATGAATGTATATAAAACACTTCGAGTATTTCCAAGATTGCTGTTCACTGTTACCGAAAGTGTCGCAATTACTGGAAGTAGCATACCGTTTGTCAGCGTACCTGTAACATCGAAGTGGATTTGTCTGAAGCAAGTGTAATTTCGCTCTCAGAAAATATTTATAGTGCTTCTGAAAAAAATCATGCATTAATTTCAGGACATACCCAAATATCAGGGGATTTTTCGAGCCGATAGTGAAGACATTTGTAACGGTAATGTCTTAATTAATAGTACCTAGACGCCATTCTAGGAGGCAGCTCTTTGAAGATGAGTGTATTTGTAGAATAGGAGGGAGAATCGACGGTAATGAGGCGATAGGGATTCAGATTCTAAGGGCAGTGTTGTTTCACTTAAAATCGGTTTGTCAAACATTTTTTGGAAGACGCTATGGATTTGAGTATAGAGGAAGTCGATCACTTACTTTCACAGAGAACTGTGGGAACGTTAGTATCTGGTGATGGCTTTTTAATTATTTTTTGGCGGTTGTGATTTTCAAAGGTGTATGTTATGATTCAGCCAAAGGGTGCGATACTTTTTGGTGGCGTTCATACGTTAAGTTGTAGGCCTAATAGCAATTTGTGTGTTGTATGATTAGCTTCGACTGAATGCCACGGTATTCAGAGTTGGAATTTGAGTACGTGTGCAGTGACAGCTATTTAGATAGCACGTTTTAGGGTATGAAGATGACCTAATGCAATCGGAACCGGTCGGAAACACTTCATTTCCAACTTTCAAACGTAACCAACAGTACAGAAACGCCACTAGAAACAGACATGATAGTCTATGATTTTCGTAAACAAAAGATGGTCAGTTTCACGTATTTTATTTGCTGTTTGAGGAATCATATCGCTTACTGTCAAACAGAAACTTTCTTTGTTATGATACACGAAAGTTACAGCATGGTTACAAAGAGGGATGGACAGTCTTATGTAGAGGAAATGGTGCCGGTACTATCATTTCAAGGAAAAACTCCTTTCTTGAATAGGTACTCATTACAGGTGCAATCCTAGTGGTTTTGGTTTGATTCTTTGAGAACAGTAACATAATGTACACATCTCAAATCATGTGAAGAATTCTTAAAATATAGTGAAAAACAACATTCTCGTCGAATTTTCAACTGTGAACGCTGAGAAACAAGGACGACGGTACTGCCTTAGTACTGCTCAGCAACTGATGTCTGACCTCGCAGCATCCACTGGACGTGTTGTATGGAGGCAAACGGTGTACAGAAGGCTTCTGCAGAGTGGCCTTTATTGCGGAAGACCTGCAGTTTGTTTCACAAAAGGGAACGTCTACAGTGGAATCGTCACCATGCCACCTGGACGGTCGAACTGGGGTCAGTGTGTCTTTGCCGAATGCATTTTACAAGACAGTGCTCACCAGGTCTACAACCCTTACGCGCAAACGACCATCACTTGCGTGCAGGCAGAATTTCTTTTCATTGCTGAAGACCACAGCGTTGCATTCCACCTTCCAAGTGGTCCTCTGACGACAACAGTCGAGCCGTGCATATCGGTGAACTGACGTGGGTGGAAGACGGGCCATAGGTTTGTGTGACAGTAGTCTCACTGCTAATCACCGATTCTCAACAGCTTCGTGTTGCGACATCTGGGCTCAAAAGCCCCGTATCTGTGATGTGGTAGCTGTACGATCTGCCACTGCTGCCCTTACAATACGACGATCCTGGCAGGTGTCTATGCATCGTTGAGATCCAGAATTTTGTCTGCAGGTTGCGGGCTTTCAAATAATAATGATAATGAAATGATGCAGTGATGGGAACCTCAACTGCGTACCCACTGACTCAAAGTTACAAATTAAAAGTTTTGGTGGGTTTCATTGTCTAGGGGCTGGGATAAGTAGTTGCTGCATTACAGGCCAAATACTGGTGAGTCTACAGTATACGATAAGAATACACACATGAATCGAATGCTCGAGGGTTTCTATCACTCAGCAACTGCGAATTATGAATGTAAAATATAAATTTATCAATGAAAGATTGCAATTAAATAAAATCTGCAGGCACTATCTTAACGACTTTAAATAATGAGTACGACAGTAGAAGTACTTTTGAGAATGCGGTATACTTCTGCAAAACACTTATTGGTGTCGATGGCCCACCAATTTAATGAAATATAAGTTGAATAACAGGGAAACAATAGATTCCTACTTCACTTAATTAGTTATGAACAACAACATAGCTCACGAGATATTCACTTCTGAACGCATACTACGTCTTCAGTGCAGAAGCCACGGAAATCACACAAGAGCACAGGTCGGCCCTCCGAAATACTTCTATCCTCCACGACCATGCGCTAACTGGTCCACTGTCCAAGTCTTTCCGCCGACTGTGCGTCCATCGCGCCTTGCCGTCCCTGACCCTCTGTGTCCTGTGCCATACTGTTGTCCCACTTTCATCGAGTCTCCCCATTCACGTTCACAGTGATTGGCTAGAGCGCTCCTGCCATGTCTTCCGGCCAATGCACTGTCACAAACATAAAACACTTTAGAAATACTGTATTTACATTTAAATAACTTGAAATTAAATAAATATTCCTACAGATGGACCATAAACACGCTATAACACACATTTTTTAATACTGTAAAGGACAAGGGGTTATTTATAGGAAATATGGTGCGAATTTGTGACTTAGTGTGTTTTAGTGTGCGATGCGCCAGCCTCACGGCAGACGGCGGACAAAGGCTGGCCGGCGTGTTATGCAGGTGACACAGTTTTGCAACGAGGGTCGGTATGTGTGTACGTGCTCGGCAGCCATCAACAGCCAGAACGCAGCATTAGCAGAATTAAGTAGAGGCGGGCGCGTGTGGCGCGGTTGCGTTAACCAACTCATCGAAAACGTTCTAACAAACACGGCGCAGCGTAACCGGCGGATTCAGCAGCGGTCTGAACTATTTAAGGGCATCAGAGGTGGGCGTCTGCAATCGGTTCGACGGATTGGGCGTTCGGTCGCTGTTACGTCGTCGTCATCAGTGACGCTGTCTCCGAGGACCAGCCGGTGGAGGGCGTTGCCCGCTGCTGCACCGGGGACTCCCGGCGTCGTCACGAGTCGCCACGTCTGCAGGGGGCGAGCCTGGCCGTGCCTAGTGCTGCTAACCTCCTACCACCTGCGCAGCCGCTGACCGAGCACGGCGTCGCGTTCCCCGGGTTGCGTGCATCAGCACATCTCCACCATGACACAAGCGGTGGGGCTGAGCTACCAGAAAATGTATTGGAATAACCAACAATAAAGAGGAAGATTGCTAAAAACAGCCACCTTCTTCTACCCAACCACGCCCTACAACCCCGATCACGTCACCCGCTCCAGTCATACTATTACAATACGTAAATAAATTAAATAGACATGTGTGTTGTGGTCTTCAGTCCTGAGACTGGTTTGATGCAGCTCTCCATGCTACCCTATCCTGTGCAAGCTTCTTCATCTCCCAGTACCTACTGCAACCTACATCCTTCTGAATCTGTTTAGTGTATTCATCTCTTGGTCTCCCTCTACGATTTTTACCCTCCAATGCTAAATTGGTGATCCCTTGACGCCTCAGAATATGTCCTACCAATCGATCCCTTCTTCTACTCAAGTTGTGCCACAAACTTCTCTTCTCCCCAATCTCATTCAATACCTCCTCATTAGTTATGTGATCTACCTATCTAATCTTCAGCATTCTTCTGTACCACCACATTTCGAAAGCTTCTATTCTCTTCTTGTCCAAATTAGTTATCGTCCATGTTTCACTTCCATACATGGCTACGCTCCATACAAATACCTTCAGAAACGACTTCCTGACACTTAAATCATTACTCGATGTTAACAAATTTCTCTTCTTCAGAAACACTTTCCTTGCCATTGCCAGTCTACATTTTATATCTAGCAAAACTCGCCCTTGTGTAGGCTCTCTATATATTCCCTCCACCTTTCTGCTTTCCCTTCTTTGCTTAGAACTGCGTTTCCATCTGAGCTCTTGATATTCATACAAGTGGTTCTCTTTTTTCCAAAGTAAATAGACATATATGAAACAAATAGCAAGCATAAGTAGGCGAGTAATCTAATGTCGCTGTGCTTTCTATAACACAGTTAATAATTGACCAATTTCTTCATAAATACCATATATCGGATATAAACAAAGATATATATGAATAAATACATTTATAAGCATGCTGCTACCGTTTTTACATGTAACTGTGGAGCACTTATTGCCTGACGTGATTGATAGTAATTGGCCACTTTGACCTCCAATAACTCATGTGCTATTCAATTTACATGCCTGTAATTTATACCAATTTAGGTTTACACTAATAGCTTTCTAAAGATATGTCGATCGACGAAATCGGATGAACCATTTTGGAAATTCGTTGCTGGGTGAAACTTGTATAATGTACAGTCAGATACTAAACCTTAAACTAATAAAGATATTGAAAATCTGATTACACCACCAGAATCGTCGTGCAAATAATGGTAATGTACATATAATTTTTGAGGTATCATGATTCATCTGGCTACTATTAATTTCTATACGAACTGTGAAATGTCTGTCATTAAGGTTTCACAAAGTCCGCCATGTTTGGCTCTCCCGGCGTACAAGTCTCTTTCATTGACACAGCATCACCAAGGAATTCCCAGCCATATGCTTATTGGACCATGCGCTGGGGCTACCCCTGTAGCTCAGCTAATGTTCGGCACCACGTGGCCGCTGCCGGACCCCGGCTTGCCGAGCAGCCCGTGCGGCCTCGCCAACTCTGAACTTAGATTATTTCCAGGGTGTCACAACTCGCCCGTTACCTCACAAGGTGTTAGAATGTTCAAGGGATCACTGAGACCAGCATCGTTACACAACTGGTGCAGCACGTCCAACTTATGCATCATTTTTCCGGAAGGACCATCTCGCCACCTGGAAGGTCACAATTTGACCCCTTTCAAACTCGCTCATTTCGCTGTACGAAGCACGAGTGCATCTCCAGGGCATGGTTGCCTGCTTGCTTCACACGTTTGCACCACACTGGGCCTTGTGGCTACGAGCATTCCCTATTAAAAGGTAGACGCAGATGGCGCTCTGGCAGCTACGACACTTCGCTATCTGTTTGTCGGGCGACATTGAAATCATTATCAGCCCATATATTATCCTCCAGCTGGCATCGACGACAGACGATATTTAATTTACTGAACTTAGATTATATGTATCGATTTTTTAAGACAAGATAAAGCAAAACAAAGGAATTAACACAACTCTCTTGTCGCAGCCAGTAGGTATGAACACTGTTTGCAGAAAAGAGGCGCAGAATTAATAAGTCGCTCTCATTTGTGAATTATCTGCAATTATTTACCTAGAATTTTACGTAAGTGTCATTCATATCGTAATATATATGTTGAAATGAATACATGTTTTATTTAATCATATGCTTTTCTCTGTTTTAGTAGTTTCAGTCACCCCATTGTCATGATTGAAGCTGAGGTCAGATATCAGACTTTGTCTACAAAAAATATATAATGGTCCCTGGCTACGTTCCGTACATCTTCGGACGTGCGAAGCCTGATAAATTCACGGCGTAAATTGCATTTACTTTATTGTGTGACCTCAATGAACAATGCTACGTAAGATTTTATGAAACATTAAGAAATTCAATTCCAATCTTGAAGGCGAAACAAAGTCTAATCTCTCAATTACTTACCCAAACAAATATTATTATTATTACAATTTAGTATTATTATATTGTTATTATTTTATTTTATTTTTATTTGTTAAAAGGTACTAATTTTTCCGACTTTTTTTAAAATTCTTAACTACATAACTGACATAAATTGTTTATTGCAATACACGTATACCATCATTTTATGACACCTCTGACCCCATTTTTGTAAATGTAAAAGTAACACTTTTCTGTTACATTGTTTACACCTGTGACAGATAGACGGAAAGCAAGTTGTTGGGAAATAGTATTGATAGACACAGTTACGTATGTCTTCGTTAACAGTAGAATCAGTTATGGTATTATAAATTAATTGTGTTAGTTGTAATAGTGTATTTTGAATGATTAGTTGTTGATGTTCAGAATAAATTAAAATTCATTGTAAATACTGGATACCGGTAGTAGTAAGAAGAAGAAGGAGAAGAAGAGGAAGAAGAATGAATACGGCCTGTGTTTAAATTATACGTAACGGGCTAGAGCATAGTACATAAATAAAATAGTAAGTGATGAAAGTCACGTATGATGGTGGTTTCAAAGCTCAGCACGGCGGTGACAGGGGAATGCACGGTCAGTATGTACGAATAAGCGTGGTCAAAGGCAGGACTACTCCGTTCTAGCAAGACTGCTTTAAACTCTCTGACTTATTTTGCTCGCTGTTTCACTACGTGTCCGTACAGCCCCTACCCGTCTGCCTCTCATATTTGCTTTCAGTCTTGCAGCGCCGGCATAACATCCGATTCAGCAGACCACCTCGCCGCCGAATAGTTGAGGCTGCGGGCGGAAGTTGAGATAACGTCGCGCGCTGGTCCGCCCCGTTATTAGCGTCGATGTTTAACCAGGGGAGACGTACGGTCGTAGGTGGCTCTGCCGCGCCCTACCCGTCCGCGCCTCTGCCTAGCGCCTCGCGTGTTTGAACAGGTGCGGCCTGCGCCGGCATTTGTTGCCGCAGCCAGAGATTACTGTTAATGCGCAAAGTTAACTCAGTCCCCGGCGGCTCCAAGATGAAGTTCTGTTGGCGCAAGCCATTACAATCTGCATAAACAAGTGGCGCCAGCGCCGCCGCGGAGCAGATGCAATCGCCGGAGCAGTTACCAGCCGCGCCGCTCACCCTAATCTGCTTATTCTTCACGGCGAGGCGAGTGATACTTCCTTTGCCTCCTCTTTTAGAGAGATAATAGGTGGAAGAAACGCGCAACCTAAAATCTGCGCACAGAGAAATGTATCTAGATATGCAAAGACAAAGAAAACAGACAAAAAACTGCCAATAGAAACAACTTCGTTGATTTCTCCGCACAAGTTGTTCAGCCTCGAACTTAACCTACGAGGGTAATCCCACAAGTTATAGATCTGTTTATTTCTACAATGGTTTACATCAGTTTAGGCCGGAGTGGCCGTGCGGTTCTAGGGGCTGCAGTCTGGAGCCGAGCGACCGCTCCGGTCGCAGATTCGAATCCTGCCTCGGACGTTTTACAGCTTGAACATTGCCCGCATCTCGTGGTCGTGCGGTAGCGTTCTCGCTTCCCACGCCCGGGTTCCCGGGTTCGATTCCCGGCGGGGTCAGGGATTTTCTCTGCCTCGTGATGGCTGGGTGTTGTGTGCTGTCCTTAGGTTAGTTAGGTTTAAGTAGTTCTAAGTTCTAGGGGACTGATGACCATAGATGTTAAGTCCCATAGTGCTCAGAGCCATTTGAACCATTTTTGAACCAGCTTGAACATTTAGCTATTTTTCGACATAATCACCATTTCTGTCGATGCATTTTTGTAGACGCTGTGGCAGTTGTTGTATGCTCATGTCATACCAACTAGCCACCATGCTGTTCAGAAAGTTATGAACCTCTTCTTTCACCTCGTCGTCGGAGCTGAATCGCTGGGACCACAATGAACGATGACAGGTACTGTGAGACTCTGAAAAAACTCAAACGGGGAATTCAGAACCAGAGAAGAGGAATGTTAAGCAAGGGCGTACACATTCTCCATGACAATGCCCGCCCACACATACCTCGGCAAACCGTTGCTCTCCTGCAACAGTTTCAGTGGAACATAATCACCCACCCACCCTATTGTCCTGACTTAGCGCCCAGTTCCCTAGGTTAAAAGAACATTTGGCCGGAAAGCGATTCAGTTCAAACGACGAGATGAAAGAAGAGGTTCATAACTTTCTGAACAGCATGGCGGCGAGCTGATATTACAAGGGCATACAAAAACTGCCACAGCGTCTGCAAAAATGCATCGACAGAAATGGTGATTATGTCGAAAAATAGCTAAATGTTCAACATGTAAACTGATGTAAACCACTGTAGAAATAAACAGGTCTATGTAATAAAAAATAGGAGACTTTACTTTTGGGATTACCCTCATAACTCCATGAGATACTTTATTTCGTGATAGCAGACACTTTCTCTGTCCTTAAGCAAGGTAGGCCTTCTATAGACAGTTCCAAGCGTCCTCAAAGATGACAGGAACGTCTGCAGACGGGAAAGATATTCTGAGCAGGAACATGTACTCTTCTATTTGTTGTGTGGAGGGAAACCCATCGTTTGCTGCGCTGCTCCTGTAATACAAGTTCATTAAGGAAATTGTTCAAGTAATTAGTCAGACACTTACATGCAGTTGTATTACCAATGGAATATACTCATAATCCGAGTCATCACAGGTGGATCTAAATGGCTGATTACTCCATTATTCGCTTAGGAAAATGACAACTCTTACATTTGGCGTCCGTTTAAGAAGAATTGTCTTCATTTATGAGCAAATGCGCGAAGAAGGGCAAGCTAAAAATGTTATGTGAACAAGAGAAGACAATCCTATTCAACTTATGAGTGTCGTGAAGCACTTCAGAAGGTTTTGGAAGAAAAGTGGTCCATATATAAAGCTGCTAAACTTTCTCCGTTCCATGGAATACTTCAAAACACTATGTAGACGGAAATTATGGTGCCAAAGACAATGTGATCATTAGCAAAAGGGGTAGACCGTTTGCCCTAACGAGTGAAATGGAAGTTGTTGTTGTTGTTCTGATTTTCAGTCCAGAGACTGCTTTGATCCAGCTCTCCATGCTACTCTATCCTGTGCAAGCTTCTTCATCTCCCAGTATCTACTGCAACCTACATCCTTCTGAATCTGCTTAGTGTATTCATCTCTTGGTCTCCTTCTGCGATGTTTACCCTCCAAGCTGCCCTACAATACTAAACTGGTGATCCCTTGATGCCTCAGAACATGTCCTACCAACCGATCCCTTCTTCTAGTCAAGTTGTGCCACAATTTTCTCTTCTCACCAAGTCTATTCAGTACCTCCTCATTAGTTATGTAATCTACCCATCCAATCTTCAGCATTCTTCTGAAGCGCCACATTTCGAAAGCTTCTATTCTCTTCTTGTCTAAACTATTTATCGTCCATGTTTCAATTCCATATATGGGTGCACTCCATACCAATACTTTCAGAATCGACCTCCTGACACTTAAATCTGTACTCGATGTTAACAAATTTCTCTTCTTCAGAAACGCTTTCCTTGCCAGTGCCAGTCTACATTTTCCATCCTCTCTACTTCGACCACTATCAGTTATTTTGCTCCCCAAATAGCAAAACTCCTTTACTACTTTAAGTGTCTCATTTCCTAATCTAATTCCCTCAGCATCACCCGACTTAATTCGACTGCATTCCATTACCCTCGTTTTGCTTTTGTTGATGTTCATCTCATATCCTCTTTTCAAGACACTGGTCATTCCGTTCAACTGTTCTTCCTGGTCCTTTGCTGTCTCTGACAGAATTACAGTGTCATCGGTGAACCTCAAAGTTTTTATTTCTTCTTCATGAAATGGAAGTTAAGTTAGTTAATTTCGTAATAGAATGCAGGGAATGAGGTTCTGCTGAACGTTAAGCGAATAATCCGCTAACCATTGTAGCACAGTGAAATCAGTATCTAAGGGAAAACAGAATTCGAAGAACAAAAGAAATTATGACATCTATGCCATACGTAATGAATGGAAAGAATAAAAGCGCTTGGATTCACTATTGTTTCTGTCAGCGAAAGTCCCGTTAAAATTGTCAGTCCATCTGATGTTACGGTATTTATGAGCACTTTTTATGCAAACGTTAGTGACAGTGACACCGATGCTGAAAATGAATGAAACGTACTTTAAGTGAACCTTAATAATGCAAAAGAAAATTGAGCGCATTATCACAAAATTAAGTGTATAGTGTCTCAGAATTATTTAGGCTATTAAGAAATTAGGTAGCATATCCACTTTGCTTACAGCATTTTATAATTTCACCAGTTTTTCATTTCTTATATGTTCTTTATAATGAGTTAGTAGAGAAATGTACTGGTCACTTTCAAGTAAACTATACAATTTGTAAAGGTTAGGTACGTTTGCCTCCCTTATTGTCTCTCCATCTTCGACGAAGTTCAAAGACCATTGCCTTCGCTTCTCACTTGGTCTAAGCAATGCGTTGCATACGCGATTTTTCTACTTGAATAAGTGCAGATGTAATGCATGTGAGCCCGCCCGGTTAGCCGTGCGGTCTAACGCTCCGCATTCCAGGAGGGAAGGCGTGGCGGTCCCCGGCACGGATCCGCCCGGCGAATTAGTATCGAGGTCCGGTGTGCCGGCTAGTCTGTGGATGGTTTTTAAGGCAGGTTTCCATTGCCTCGGCGAATGCGGGCTGGTTCCCCTTATTCCGTCTCAGTTACATATGTCGGCGATTGCTGCGCAAACACTGTCTCCATGTACGCGTACACCATAATTACTCTACCCCACAAACATTTGGGGCTACACTCGCGCGGTGTGGGGCTTTTCCGGGGGGGGGGGGGGCGATGGGGGGTCCACTGGGGCGGGGGGGGGGGGGGGGGGGCGAAACGCGCCATAACCCTGGGTTCGGTGAACCACTGAGGGCTACGGCGGGGACGAAGCCTCTCCGTCGTTTCTAGGTCCCCAGTTCCATACAATACAATACAATTCATGTGAGACCAAAATATGACTTCAGTAAAAATATCGTTTTAATATCTCCCGTATATACTCTGTTTATTGTGGAAATTTCGTGCATGTAGTCAACTGGTAACGATTTTAAATGAGATTTGCTTTTTATGATGATTTGTCGCTGGAGTACAGCATGCATGTACGAGGGTTTCCCGGAAAGAAATGCACCGCATTTTTTTTTCTCTGTCGAAAACAACACAACGAAGGTGAAACGTCACGTATGCATTATTTGAAGTCTCCTGAGTGAGCGCGCCGGGTTTCCGTCACTTTCGACAGACAGCATAGCTGCAGGATAGTTTCAAAATGGCGTCCTTGATTTTCTCACTGCAGAGAAAGAGACTGTGGTGTCACCGCAAGGCACCACACTTGCTAAGTTGTAGGTTTCAGATCGGCTGCGGTCCGTCAGTACACATCGGACCCGCGAGTAGCCATTGTCGACGCTAGCAGACTGAGCGCCGCCACTCGGCTGGTCTTACGAGACAAACTAGCGCACTGGCCAGTTCTCCAGCCGACATTAATCGGAGTGGTTCACTCGTTATAGCTTCAGAGATCTCATTTGCAGAGACGATAGTTAGTACAGCCTTCAGCTAAATCAGTAACTAAGACCTAGCCAGGCGCCACATACAGTTTATGCATTGCCAATTGATCTGTATGTGTGAAGCAATCAGAACTGTAAAGCAGTATTCGCAGTTCAGTCTATAACTGCACTTGTAAATATTATTGTACAAAGTAAAGATCGTTCATCGCTGATGCTGAATTAAAGCTAAGTATTTAGCTGTATTCCTGTCTACTAACTTCTGATCACCTAAGATGTTCCAGACACATCCTTACGTCAGCCTACGTGATCAGCACGTGCAATAATGGCCACCCCTCGTGATCAGACTAAGAGTCGAATTGCGTGACTCTTTTTCCATGAGGCTCATAGTTCCGCCTCATACATAACATAAACTGTGCGGAATATTCACAAACGCTTGTGCAAAGTCTGTGGAGTATCTGTTGTGACAGAAGCACAGTCAGTCGCTGGGCACCAGGGATGAGATCATCAGAAGGCGGGTCGGTGGAGCTCCACGATTCGCAGCGGTCGGGGAGACCATCCACGGCTGTCTTAACTGTGCCATACAGCACCGTCTAAGACTGTGTGCATAGTGATTGTGAATTTGGATTATCCGGTAAACACTACCCCGTTTGATACGTGTCGTGGCGTCATGGTTGGTGTGGTTGTCCGTTGAGCCAAAGCCATCTTCCGCGCAGAACGCGGTCGTACGGACATCTGTTGACCGTTTCTATTATTATGTCGAGAATTACACGATGGATAGAGAAATAGTGGTTTGTTGCTTTAATTTTGGACACCAGTGCAGCGATGTTTTCCACTAAACAGCCTGAAAAAAATATGGTAGCCTGATTCGTGTTCAGACAGGTACGAACGTGGTTAGAATTTGTAAGAGAATAAATTTAACTGCCAAACACTATTAAGAGAATCAATTTTAATTTTAATAGTTAACAGAATCAGTTGCACCGTTTAATACTTACACAGTTGCTGACAGAGCCGCGAAACGTTGGAGATAATTAAGAGAATAAATTTTATCGGCTTTATTTACGAATTCGAAGCTAGACGCTGCGAAAGACAGCCAAGATTGTAGCAAGCACACGGAGTTTAGCGGACGCGCTCAGCCACTCGCAATAAAAGACGACAAGAGTGCAGAGTTATTTTAACTACAACTAACTGAAGTAGATTATAAACAGTAGCACCTGTTTATTTCTGTTACATTCCACAAATCACTTGCACGCTCTCCTGTTCGTAGGCATACCCAGGAAGTTCTCTTTACGTTGTCTGCCGCAAGGGACGAGTCACTATTGACGGTGTAGGGGGCAGATGGCGGCCAACATCACCCCTCTTCCATTTCCTTGGGTGAAGAGGGACGACCTGCGTCTGTGATTTCACTTCGTTGATGTAACAGTCGACATGAATGCACCATTGGCCGTGCGTCTGCCGCACCTGTTGACGCCAGCTGCTTCCCTGCGCTACTTCTAGCCTTCTCTCTTAACTCGCACCTATAAAAATTACACAGTCGGGTCGCGCGCCGTGCATTTTGCTCACACTCAACTACCAGACTGAACAGTATCTAATATGTGTAAATTACTACTTTTTGTTTTTTTATAGTGATTCATTCATATTTTACTATTAAAATATTTATTTAGGGCAGCCCGGAGTTGCCGTGCGGTTCTAGGCGCTACAGTCTGGAACCGACCGACCGCTACGGTCGCAGGTTCGAATCCTGCCTCGGGCATGGATGTGTGTGATGTCCTTAGGTTAGTTACGTTTAATTAATTCTAAGTTCTAGGCGGTTGATGACCTCAGAAGTTAAGTTGAATAGTGCTCGAGCCATTTCAACCATTTATTTACACTACTGTCCATTAAAATTGGTACACCACGAAGTTGACGTGCTCAGACCCAAAATTTAACCGAAAGGAAGAAGATGCTGTGATATGCAAATGATTAGATTTTCAGAGCATTCACACAAGGTTGGCGCCGGTGGCGACACCTACAACGTGCTGACACGAGGAAAGTTTCCAACAGATTTCTCATACACAAACAGCAGTTGACCGGCGTTGCCTGGTGAAACGCTGTTGTGATGCCTCGTGTAAGGAGGAGAAATGCGTACCATCACATTTCCGACTTTGAAAAGGTTGGATTGTAGCCTATCACGATTGCAGTTTATCGTATCGCGACGTTGCTGCTCGCGTTGGTCGAGATCCAATGATTGTTAGCAGAATATGGAATTGGTGGGTTCAGGAGGGTAATACGGAACGACGTTCTGGATCCCAACGGCCTCGTATCACTAGCAGTCGTGATGACAGGCGTCTTATCCGCATGGCTGTATCGGATCGTTCAGCCACTTCTAGATCCCTGAGTCAACAGATGGGGATGTTTGCAAGACAACAACCATCTGCTCGAACAGTTCGTAGTTCGACGACGTTTGCAGCAACATGGACTATCGGCTCGGAGACCATGGCTGGGGTTACCCTTGACGCTGCATCACAGACACTAGCCCCTGCGGTGGTGTACTCAACGACGAACCTGGGTGCACGAATGGCTAAACGTCATTTTTTCGGATGAATCCAGGTTCTGTTTACAGCATCACGATGGTCACATCCCTGTTTGGCGACATTGCGTTGAACACACCTTGGAAGCGTGTCTTCGTCATCCCCATACTAGCGTATCACCCACCGTGATGGTATAGGGTGCCATTGGTTACACGTCTCGGTCACCTCTTGATCGCTTTGACGGCACTTTGAACAGTGGACGTTACATTTCTGATGTGTTACGACCTGTGGCTCCACCCTTCATTCGATCCATGCGAAACCCTATATTTCAGCAGGATAATGTACGACCGCATGTTGTAGGTCCTGTACGGGCCTTTCTGGATGCAGAAAATGTTCGACTGCTGCTATGGCCAACACATTCTCCAGATCTCTCACCCACTGAGAATGTCTGGTCAATGGTGGCCAAGAACTGGCTTGTCACAACACTCCAGTCACTACACTTGATGAACTGTGGTATCGTGTTGAAGCTGCATCGGCAGCTGTACCTGTACACGCCATCCAAGCTCTGTTTGACTCAATGCCCAGGCGTATCAAGGCCGTTATTACGGCCAGAGGTGGTTGTTCTGGGTACTGATTTCTCAGGATCTATGCACCCAAGTTCCGTGAAAATGTAATCACATGTCAGTTCTAGTATATTTGTCCAATGAATGCCCGTTTATCATCTGCATTTCTTCTTAGTGTAGCAATTTTAATAGCCAGTGGTGTAGGATAGCAAACAATCAGAGTATCTATATTGCTGATAATAATCTCAGGACCATTAAAATTGCCAGTATTGCAAGGTACTAAAAATCATCATCATAAACTAAAGGCTATGCCTTGGTGATTTAGCCACGTCACTCTCTCCATTGTCATCCTCTTCAACTCTTGATACGGTTTTATCCCCATATCTTCCTTGATGCTATTAAAATACGTTGCTCTTGGTCTGCCTCTTGGCTTTTTCACTACAACTTTTCCTTCAAATACATTCTTTAGGAACTAAGGAACTGATTGTGTCTCATTATGTGCCCTGTTATTTTTGATTTTCTTCTTCCTATATAATTTAGCAGCGTTCTATTCTCATTCACTTTTCTGAAGACCTGTTCATTGCGTTTTATATCTACCAAGTTTGTTTTCGTCATTCTTATCCATATCCATATTACCATTGCTTCCAGTCTCTTTTTCTCTTCCTTTCGCAGAGTCCACGCTTCACAACCGTATGTTAAGACACTTCAGACAAAAGTTGTGGCTAAATTTTTCCTACTTTCTAGGCTTATTTGATTGTCTGTTAGTAAATTCCATTTATTTTGGAAAGCTTGCTTTGCCAAGGCTATTCTTTTCTTTACATCTGTGATACATTTATTGTCGTCAGCGATTGTGCTCCCTGAATAACAGAAGTTCTCAACCTGCTCAAGAACATCTAATAAAAAATTGAAAGAAATCAAGTATTTCTTGTTATTTAGTTTTTGTGACTTAATTTCCGTCATATCTCTCAGCTTAGCACATATCACATAATGTTACATCATGTTCATTACACAAAAATATTTGATGATGTATTCGTACATTTCTTGTCTGGCGATTTTTGCATATTGGACGGAGGTGACATGTACCGGTTTTCCAGCGTCTGAAAATTCAGTTTCATTGGTAAATAGTTCAATAAATTGCTGTACAGGATAAGAAAAATGGTCAGTGTCGTAAACTTCACCAACAGACGTACAGTGTACGGTGGTTAGTAAAGTTTATTGACATTGAAAAGGGCGTGCCAGCCATTGTCCCCTGGCCTTGGTGGCCCAACAGAGAAAGAAAAGTTTTTGGATTGTGTTCCTATGCCCATCGTCTTCCAGCCACTAAACATTCTTTCTTCTTGGGTGCCCATCTAAAGAAATACTAAGCCATCATACATAATAAAAAAAACTAATACATCAAGAGTAACACACGTAAAATGACGTTTAAAAATATGAATAGTGTATTATATACTTACGTCGACACTCGCTTGATGAGCTAAACGGCTCATGGTGATGACCGGCCCAACAGAGTGACCTCTGCGGGTGACACCCGCTAACTGGCACAACGCCAACAGTGTGCCTGGGTCGGGGGACGTATAAAACCCAGCTACTGAGGCACTGCTGACAAAACGCAGAGTGTTTTAAAATTTCTCATAACGCGAGTTCACGCGCTTTAACTTCAGTCTACTCATCATCATCACCTGAGTCTATATATGCTCCTAAGTATGTCCCACATTCCAGTATCTGAATTCGGAATCTCTATTTGACCATGATGTAATTCAGCTGGTATCGTTTAATGTCCCCGAGCCTTTTCCAAGTATATCTCCTCTCTTCGAGAATTCTGAACACTGTATTCACTGCCACTGCCCGAAATTTACTCCCGAACTTACTCTCCTCTCTCTTTCCTGTTATGAAGCCTATATTCTCCCTTCTTCTGTTGATTCTCTCATTATCACGTTCTAGTCCTCTATGATGGTTAGATTATCTCTCTTCATATACCGAATTACCAATTCAAGTCTTCATATCTTTTCTGCATGTGTTCGCTTCCTGTTTCCAACGTCAGCATGTATACATGAATTATTGTAGCCGCTGTTGGTCTGTTGCCCATTCTTATTAGTTATTGACATATAAGTTTGAAAGGCTCTAAAACTGTACATATAAAGTCATCTTTGGGAATATAGTGTATACCATGGGAAAAGCATGTCATGATTAAACGGAAGCATTTAAAATATTATGTGTTGCGGCCACATGTAGTAATCCTTGCTGCACGCAGTGGAGAATGGCAAAACAGAGGCACACCGGTGACTGAGGCGTTGCGAAGTAGGCAGGCACAGATAGCCTTGCTGATAGCAGCAGTCTACCAACAGACTGATTCAAGGACGCACACAGACCGAGTGCCGAGTGAAGCCTGGAGAGTGCTGAGTAAGGGGAAGTGAGGCCAGCACGCTAAGTTACGCTGCAATATACTGTGAGAGTAATAACAGAAAGCTTCCACCGAGGGTTAGAAACGTCCTCCTGCCAGATATAAATAGTGGTGCGCAGGCAGCAACGGACAGTAGCCATTAGGAAGCAATTTGGATCTGAGGACGGACGTGGTCCGTGTCCGAATGTTCAGTCTCCGTAGGTGACGATTCCAGAAGTCTGTTCCAGCTCACAGGAGTCATCCGTTCACCGCCAGATGTCAACTTCAGCTCTGGAGGTCGGTCCGAGTTCGGTCGGCACCATGGCTGACTGACTACAGCGAGAACTTCCTGCGGGACTGGCCACGCCGCAGTCTTGGTCACAGGCGCCGCCGGGGACTGACACCCGGACTTCACGGCAAACCGGCCCCACGGCGCGTGGTCCGTCCATGACGGGATCTCGTGCACATCGCGACTGATGGCTTCCCAGCCGCCGGTGCAGCAGGCGTCGGCAGCTGACCTCACGGCGACGCGGCTCCGTGGGTGTGCCCGTACTGGGGCGCCGAGCGGCGACGAGTTCATCTCAGCCACAGGGCATCCTGGCTTCAGCGGAGCACTGGTGGCCTGAGGCTATCAAGTGCGATCATCTGTGCGCGTTGCGCGCATTATCGAAGAATCTACACAGGAGCAGCGGAGGGATCCGCAGGGCTGGGCAGTGATGACGAGGGAGAAATTGTAAAGAAAGTTTAATAAATAATTGTAAAACTCCGCGCCGTCTCAGTCTTCGGCGCAGCCACTGTGTCTGCTGCTAATAAGTGGTACCAGAATGCGGAACAGGTGGTGTCAGGAAAACCCACACCGGGACTTTGACTAACACCGTGCGGGGCAACTGAGAAACACTGAATAGGGTGAGTCCAGTAACTGCCTTCTCTCTATGTTTTCTGAGTAGCTAGACATGTCGAGGGTAACGTTAAGGGATGTGAGAGTGTCATTTAAAAGGCCTAGCAGCTCTGTAGACTTATCGAAGTTTCGTGGGAATAATAGTCACGTTAACTTAGTACCATCTAAATGTGTAGTGAGTGGATTAACAGGTCTCGTCACTCCTTGCAATAAATTTGTACCAAGCACTTGTGATGTGTGTGGCTTCTATGGACATGTAACGGGACAATGTGGAAAGTCTAGTTGGCTTGCCATTAAATGTGCTAGGAATTAACTTGCTTCTGGATAATACAATTTCATTTTTTGTGAGGTGAGGTATACTACACGGAAAATGCCAGAGACACGTGCAACCGGGACAAGTGACGCCGTAATAGCATTGAAAGAGCAAGTTAAGAAACTGATTGAAGAAAATAAGTTGCAAAAGCAGCCCATGCAGAGGATGGAGCAACAATTATTGCAAAATACTCAATCAGGCTCGGGATGCGATAGTGTAAAATGCAAGGGTAATGTCTTTTCCGGTGTGGCAGATTGTTCAGCGGCTAATTTGATACCTTCCTTCTCGGGTAAAACATCAGAGGATGTGAATGATTTCATTGGTGACGTACGTAGTATGGCTAGACTGTGGGGCTAGTCGGATGAAATGTGTTTGCAAATGGCTAGGTTACGGTTATTAGGTGACGCAAAGACTTATGCGGCATACCGCGAAGGGTTAAGGGATGCTACTACGTTCACAGAGTTGGCTGAGGGATTATTGCAAACGTTTAGGAAACAAAACAGTGCCAGACTTTTTAGAGAAAAATTGGGGAGGATGATGCAAAAAACGGGTGAAACGGTAGAAAAATTTTCAGACAGAATTAGGAGAACGAATGCGCACACGTATGAGTTAACGCAAGATGCGGGTGCAAATGAAGTTTTATTGAAAGAAGCAGAGAATAGAGCTTTAGACGTATTTTTGCGAGGGGTCTCCCCGAATTTTTCACGCCGGATACGGATGGAAAATCGAAGTGACTTAGCAGCAGCATTGCATGCAGCTACACGTTTGCAGGAAGTGGATAGTGCCACTAGAAGACGCAATGTCAAGAAACGTTTCTCGTCTTCCAAGGAGTGTTGCCATTGTGGGAAGCAAGGTCATTTTAAGGGACAATGTCGGGAACCGCAGTGTTTCAATGGTCAGAAAATAGGGCGTAAGGTACGGCAGTGTAAAGCCAAGAAACAGGTTAATGATACAGCAGGCAAAAAGCTGTTAAACGAAAAAGGGAGTGTTCCTGCCGTTGGGAGGCATTCCCAGGAAAAAGAGGTACTCAGAGAGTGCACGAAGTGGCGGATTGTAGTTTGATGGTTTGGGTAAAAGGTATGTGGCGAAGAGGTTTAGCGGATACTGGAGCGCATGTATCAGTTGTCAGTGTGGACCTCGTGGGCAAGAAAGGATTGGAAGTTCTGAGATACAGATTGTGCGCAGTAGGTGATAAAAATTAGATGCACTAGGGACAGCACAACTCAAGTTTAAGATAGGGAACGTATGGTTCCGGGAGCAAATGGAGGTGTTGTCAACAGTGGGACAGGGATTTTCTGCGATACTTGGGTTGGACTTTCTGATTAAAGTTCATGGCAAAATTGACCTTTCGCAACATACGCTGGAACTCCATGGGAACTTGTTCTCAATGGGTACAGCCACTGCAAACGTTTCAGTGTCGCAAGGTGCACCGATAGCTAAGGTGATTCCAACAAAACTCCGTACAGGTAGAGGGAAGTTGATCTGGGTACCGGTGGATGTCGATGTGCCACAGTGGGGATTATTCTTGGCAGAGCCACTACCGAGTAATGAGATTTTAGACGAAAAGCATTGCTTTATTCGTAGGGGTGTATCACGGGTAATGGACATAAAAGGGCAGTTTATGGATCTGGTGAGTTTAGATAACTTCAGGTGTGATGATGTCGATCTGCCGAAGGGATCAGTAATAGCCACAGTAGAGTTAATGGATGAAGAAGGCATCGATAGTTCGAGGCTAGACTATAATATAAAGCAAACTGTCAGCATGTCTGCACTTCGTGCCAAGGTAATTCATTTGAGAGGAAATGAACCATGGACCTTGCCGTTGGTGGGGAGGCTTGCGTGCTGCAACGACAGAGATAGCCGTACCGTAGGTGCAACCACAACGGAGGGGTATCTGTTGAGAGGGCAGACAAACGTGTGGTTCCTGAAGAGGGGCAGCAGCTTTTTCAGTAGTTACAGGGGCAACAGTATGGATGATTGACTGATCTGGCCCTGTAATACTAACCAAAACGGCCTTGCTGTCCTGGTACTGCGAACGGCTGAAAGCCAGGGGAAACTACAGCCGTCATTTTTCCCGAGGGCATGCAGCTTTACTGTATGATTAAATGATGATGGCGTCCTCTTGGGTAAAATATTCCGGAGGTAAAATAGTCCCCCATTCGGATCTCCGGGTGGGGACTACTCAGGAGGACGTCGTCATCAGGAGAAAGAAAACTGGCGTTCTACGGATCGTAGCATGGAATGTCAGATCCCTTAATCGGGCAGGTAGGTCAGAAAATTTAAAAAGGGAAATGGATAGGATAAAGTTAGATATAGTGGGAATTAGTGACGTTCAGTGGCAGGAGGAACAAGACTTTTGGTCAGGTGAATACAGGGTTATAAATACAAAATCAAATAGGGGTAATGCAGGAGTATGTTTAATAATGAATAAAAAATAGGCGTGCGGGTAAGCTACTACAAACAGCATAGTGAACGCATTATTGTGGCCAAGATAGACACAAAGCGCACACCTACTACAGTAGTACAAGTTTATATGCCAACTAGCTCGGCAAATGATGAAGAAATTGATGAAATGTATGAGGAGATAAAAGAAATTATTGAGATAGTGAAGGGAAACGAAAATTTAGTAGTCAAGGGTGATTGGCATTCGACAGTAGGAAAAGGAAGAGAAGGAAACGTAGTAGGAGAATATGGATTGGGGCTAAGAAATGAAAGAGGAAGCCGCCTGGTAGAATTTTGCACAGAGCATAACTTAATCATAGATAACACTTGGTTCAAGAATCATGAAAGAAGGCTGTATACGTGGAAGAACCCTGGATACTAGAAGGTTTCAGATAGATTATATAATTGATGAAAGGAGAAAATACAATAAGTAGCTGTAGTAATGTTATGGGAAAGTGACTTCACACGGCCTGCACATCCTAAGCAGATGCGGATTGCCATTAATTCTTAGTGGAAGACTTCTTAAGGCTGGACAAGAGCTGAGTCTCTCAGAAAAATGGAAACTGTCTACATGAGAAAACTACAATGTGTTTTGAGTGTGTCTACCATGGCTAGCCGATTAAAAGTGTTAAGAGGGAATCGCTGAAGGACTGAGTGCAAACTACGCAGTCCGTTACTTTTAATAAAGTTCCTAGTTTAACATCATGTAGTTTTTAAAAGTCCTTCAAGAACTGTATTACTCTGACAAGGAGGGATAGAGTCGGATGCAGTACTCTGTGGGATATTCATTTCGGTTTTGGTAAACCAGTAAATCGTTGTTTGGGATGGTTGAATGGAGAGTTTGAAGTTACTTCAGCGTGGACTCGGTTGGTAACTGTTCATACTTCTTTTTCTCACAAATGTAAAAGGCAGACGGTTTGCCTCACTTTAATGTTAATCTTCTTTGCAGTCGCACAATGCCGGTTGTTAAACACACTCTAAGGCAAAGGAAAATGATGCACAACGAAAGAATTATTACAAAAGGAACGGTAATTAGTGAATGTCACAAACAAACGATTACAATTTAGGAAAAAAATGAATGATTTAATCAGGAGAAAGGGCTTCACAAATTGAGCAAGCCAGTAACGCGTTGGTGCACCTTTGGCTTGGCTCTGTGCTCTGTGCTTGTCAAAAGCAGCAACGTCGTCTGATCTCACCCCAACTGAAAGCAGGCATTAGGCTTGGCATTAATTTACAGAGTTGACAGATGTCCTGTTGAGGGATATAGTGCCAAATTCTGTACAACTGGAGCATTAGATTGGCCATCGTCAAAATGCTGTGCTGGTTGCAGGACCTTAGCGAAAATGCTTCGCATCTTCTCAGTTGAGGAGATCCGGCGACCTTGCTGGCAAAGATGGGACTTGGGAAGCACGAAGACGGGCAGTAGAAGTTCTCGCCGTGTGTCGGTGGGTGTTACTTTGCTGAAATGTGTGCCCAAGTGCGCTTGCCACGAAGGCCATGAAAACTGGGGATTGCACGTCATCGATGTACCGTTGTGCTGTGAAGGGTCCTTGAATGAGAACCAAAGGGATCCTGCTACGAAAAGAAATGACACCCCAGACTATCACTCATGGTTGTCTAGCCATATGGCGGGCGGCAATCAGGATGGTATCCCACCCCTGTCCAGGGCGTCTCCAAACACGTTTTCGACCTGGAATTTCGTTTTCAGTGATGTTTCCCGCTTCTATCTGAGCGCCAGTGACCAGCGGTTGCATTTCAGTAAGATAATGCACGGGGAGAGTTTCTGCTGCTTGTTTTTCTGCTTGTCAAAACCAGCAGTGACGTCGGATCTCACTCCAATTGAAAACGTTTGGAGCATTACGGGCAGGGCCCCCCAACCAACTAGGGATTTTGACAGTCCAGTGCGCCAGTTGGACATAATTTAGCACGATACCTCTGAGGAGGACATCAATCAACCCTAACAACTTATGCAAACCAAATAAGCTTGCGTGAGGGATGGAAGTGGATCAACGTGTTATTGACTGGCTCAATTTGTGAAGTCCTTTCTCTTGAATAAATCATCCATTTTTCCCGAAACTGTAAATTTTTTTTTTTTTTTGCTACTTTATGTATCATTGGCAGTCGGCATCCCAGGCTAGTCTTAAAGTTGGGTAATTCACTTCCTGTACTGCGCAGTACTATGGAAAAGCAAACTAGACCATAGTTTCCGCATGTAGCTACAAATACGCCAACAAACAAAGCTCGCAAGGCGTTCAGTCGTAGCAAGAATATGACGTCGTTGAAAGTGTCAAAGCATTCACTGAAAAGCACATAAGCACTTTACCTGCAAAAAAATCACTAGAGGAGGTACGTCAACAGTGCTGCGGTCTGGAGAAAATTGAAACAAAAAGCAGTGACATTTCCGGTTCTGGTTCGTAGGCGCCTGAGTTGGATAGGTTAAATGTGAAATACAGGCCGCGTATTTGCTGTCGTGAACAAAGGTCAGACAACGTACGCGAACTGTGGATTTTAAAAACCTCGCGGAAGAAACGAATGTCAGAGGCAAACAGTCGATTCACATTGCGTACACCTGTTGTGCACATGGCTCTTGCGAACAGCTTTCAACTGACGTATACGTGTATTCCTCTACTCACATTTTACTTGAAACAATGAATCACTCGAGTCATACATGAAAACACCCGTCAGTCAGCTTTTAATTGTATTCCCTTGTAATAGCAACATATCTTGTCAATTGTACACAAATACTCTTATGACAATTTTAGCTGTGTTTTATATAAATAAAATTGTTTAAGTACAATGTAAATTCAATTTCTGAATGAATACTAGAGGGTATGTGAATACATTGGTCGGAGAGAAGTCACCGAGCAGTGACATAATTAGAGAGGCAAACTTCGTGCAACCAGAACTATATGAATACCACGGATGGACGTCATTATTGTGTCAAATGCGTAAGTAGACGTAATAAGCTCCATAGTTCGTTGCGTGCAATAGTTTCGGGGTGAAGAGAGGAAAACAGTCTCCAAAAAGTACTGTACGTGAGCCATAAACGGAAAGAAGCAGCAAAGACTGCCTTGACGACAATACCTGACTCAGCATCTCACCTAAACCCCTCCAGTAGCTGTAATATCCAGCTTAATGCGACGCTCCATATTTAAGACAACAGACAATATATATATATTACTTCGAATAGGTTTATAAACACTGATGAACCTATTTTATATTGCGTGGGTCAGATGTTGTCTCCATATTCTAAATTTTCATCTTAATAACATCTCAACCCCTCTGCTTTGTGAATGCAACGATCAGTATTTGAGATAACAGACAATATGCTATATCTGTTACTTTTATAAACACTGATGAACCTATTACATATTGCGTGGGTCAGGTCCCTTCTCCATATTAAAAATTTTCTTCTTAAAATCATAACACGGACTCAAGTATAAAAAACTGAGCTGAAAAATATCAGAGCACTAAATAAAATTTTGTGAAAATTTTCGAACCACATCTAAGCAGATTACAGAACTATAATTATTTTATTTTCCCAAACTTAATACTTTCAAGTTAATAGGAGACCGTCTGAAACTGTCTTTCATTGCTATATGTGTGCCTTTAATTGATGTGCTGTTCGTGTGTAAATTCATCTGCATGGGTACTGTGCTGTTGCTGTTTTACATTCGGAGTAATGATGGGTCAAGGTACGGTAATGCAGGTTATTATGAGGATATGTTTTCGTTAATGGACTTCCTTACCTTGTGAAACTTATTTCAGATTTTAATCAGTGAAGTAAGGCATTATTCCTTTAGGGTTATTTCCATTCACTGACATTTAAATAAAAGTGTTAGACTAACAGAGAAAGTTTTGAAACGTCCCCTTAGAAAAATTGTGAATGACTGCGCTGGTAAATTTCTACGTTATTTGATTTTCTAACCGCTGAGCATAACTCAACGTACTCAAGCAGTTTTCTCTTTACTTATTCTGATACAGAGTCCTGTATAATATTTCAAAGGGGACGTTTCAAAATTTATTCGACTGTGACAAGTGACTGAATTATGTTCGTACCCCTGTATTTCAATCTCTATTAAATTAAGTCGAATATGTTATCCAAAATTTAGGTAACACTTCTACAGTCATAATCAATACCCCTGTGAATCGACAAATATCGTATGTCTCTCATATCCACCACAACTGGATGTTTTAACAGCGATGTTTCAGCCAGCAGTGGTATAACCTTAGATGGCGTTTGTGAAGAGGCCGAAGGCGAAACTAGCGGAGAGTCGTAGAGAGAATATCTGAATGAAGTGGTAGGAACAGTTACCGGTCGAAATATGACCCAAACCAACAGTTAAGTCCACCATTGTTTGGGAAGCACCATTAATGAACTATTTTGTCACATTCATAATAGAATTACCCACCGAAGAATTTCTCAAAATAACAGTTTCGTTGTTAGTGCTGTGAATAACGCAGAAACGTCTGCTCAGATGCTAATTAGGATTTGAAATTTTGAAACTGATAAAAACTGATAGTAGATATGATACACTACGTAATTATTACAGAACGTATACATAGCCACATCGGTTGCACAGTTTATTTCAATTGACCATGGTTTCTATTGCACTAGCGCAGTCATCATCAGACTACGAAAAAGTCACATGGAATACGTGCAATCACACATGTATTCCATTATTCCATGTAACTTTTTTATTCTGATGAAGACTGCCTTAGTGCAACCGAAACCATGGCCAAAAAAAAAAAAAAAAAAAAAAAAAAAAATTGTACAACTGAAGTGACTGTATATACATTCTGTAATTAAATAGCGTAAGGTTACTCGATCACAACCAATAAAATGTTTAAGACTTCACTATATAATACAATTGTTGCTATAAAAGCTACATTCACTTCTTAAGGGCTGATAAGAAGCGACTGCCACAAAGAGTCATTCCAGTGATCGTTCTAAAAGGCCACTTTCAGCTTTTCTGGCCTGTTAGTTTATAAGCCTAAAAACTTCAATGAAACGCAGACGTCTCTTCAAGTGTGAGCCAATGTTTCATCCTCAGGAGTGCGTAGAAATTTTCCACGGATAGCGTTGTGGAATGAGTTAACCTGGCCTTTGATGGTAATTCATGTCAATCAATCAGAGACAAGTTCGGGTCACAGCTTTTGTTATAGCGCTCATACACCGTTGAGTAACAGTATCATGCGCATAAAGTGCGTAAATCAGGCAACCGATTGTGATGTATTTGGTGCATATTCGCATGCAGTTTGCCATTCTGAAACGGAGTTGTACACTTGTATGGTGTCTAGAGAAAATGTTGAATTAAAATGAATATGCAAAAGCCTTACTTGTGGCAGTGGACGTTAAAGTTCCACTTTAAATTGCCCTGATTAATTAAAGATGCCACTTTTATAGAGTGACTTAAGCTCCAAATAATATAATTTTATTACGTGATCTTGTTGCCCTCAGGTGTGATTCGCACGAGAGATATTCTTGAGCACCTGAAATGATCTGCAATAGATCACCAATTACTTTTCGTTACCGAACCTAAGTTTGAATTCCATACACAGGATCTAAAGTTTACTTAATCTGCTGGGTACATTCCAAAGTCCAGAAGTCATTAATTAATCTATAACACCTGTTTGTGGCGAGCTAGTAATGTAGTAACGATCTGACAGTACCTACAAGCGGTAATCAAGAAGTTTCAGTTCGAAGGCCGTAAAGTCCAGATCCGGCATGCCAATCAGGCAGAATCACCCTGACCACTGTGGCAATCGTCTTACCGACGACCTAGCTTTAAGGTACTCGTTTGCTGCTGCTGTGTGCTGCTGCATGAAGAAATCCGCAAGTGTCTGCTGCTCATAATCGTTCGACATGAATCTTCGACCCTACAAGGCCTTTTTAACGGACCGAAGGCGTGATAATCGCATAGGGAGAGGTCAGAACTACAGGGCGGGTGTTCGAGTAACCCCCACTTCGAACTGGCGTAAATTCTGTCTCGCCATGTTTATGATGTGAAGACATGTGTTATCATGAAGCAACAGTACCCCCCCCCCCCCCCTGTCTCTGTTATCTCGAACGTGGTTTTTAGTAGACTTGCTGCCCTATAGACTTTAGACTTTATTCATTCTCCGATAGACGTATACTGGTGTTTGTCCTTTGGCAGCCACGAACAGAATAACACATCTGTCGTTGTTGTTGTTGTGGTCTTCAGTCCTGAGACTGGTTTGATGCGGCTCTCCATGCTACTCTATCCTGTGCAAGCTTCTTCATCTCCCAGTACCTACTGCAATCAACATCCTTCTGAATCTGCTTAGTGTATTCATCTCTTGGTCTCCCTCTACGATTTTTACCCTCCACGCTGCCCTCCAATACTAAATTGGTGATCCCTTGATGCCTCAGAACATGTCCTACCAACCGATCCCATCTTCTGGTCAAGTTGTGCCACAAACTTCTCTTCTCCCCAATCCTGTTCAATACTTCCTCATTAGTTATGTGATCTACCCATCTAATCTTCAGCATTCTTCTGTAGCACCACATTTCGAATGCTTCTATTCTCTTCTTGTCCAAACTATTTATCGTCCATGTTTCACTTCCATACATGGCTACACTCCATACAAATACTTTCAGAAATGACTTCCTGACACTTAAATCTATACTCGATGTTAAACAAATTTCTCTTCTTCAGAAAAGCTTTCGTTGCCATTGCCAGTCTACATTTTATATCCTCTCTACTTCGATCATCATCAGTTATTTTGCTCCCCAAATAGCAAAACTCCTTTACTACTTTAAGTGTCTCATTTCCTGTCGTGAGTGGACGAATTTGCTGATAACATCCCCGTAGCACACTTTTTTTTTTTTTTGCATTTACCGCACGCACTTCGGAACGACAAAATGTTACGTAATCCCTTTTTCACGTGTGGGTGCTTACATACTCGCATCGGAGCCGAGCTACATTGCATAACGCTGCAGCAACGCCCTGAAATGGAGATTTTTTCGCCCATTATACACACATCAAAAGAGAGTTACGTGGCATAAAGGAAAGTTGGTAGGCTCATTTCTACATCTGAAAGATGATTTCTGTTTAAATTACGCTCCAGCTCCATCAGGATGGCGTTATTAGTCCACTGTGAGGACGCAATTCAGGCTTGCTTTAAATACGCGCTGTAACCGTCGTGAGCGGTAGTTGCCTTTGGGATTGGACATGATTTCAGGCAGCGGTGGCCAGGAGAATATATAGTCGCAAGAGGACCGGGTTCCGAAAAGCCAGTTGGGACTGCCGAGAAAGAAGACCATCGTGTTCAGCGTAAGACTCTGGCGCATCGTACTGCCTCTACTGCTTCTGAAGCAGCAGTTGGCACCACAGTTACACAACGAGTTGTTACAAATCGGTTACTTCAAGGACAGCTCCGAGCCAGGCAGCCTGTAACTTGCATTCCCAAGGCCCCAAATTACCGCCATTTGCGACTTCAGTGGTGTCAAGCGAGAGCGTATTGGAGGGGAGGGTGGAGATCTCTTGTGTTTTCTGATGAACACTGGTTCTGCCTCGGTACAGTGACGGCCGTGTGTTGGTTAGGAGGAGCCCGGTTGAGGGCCTGCAAACTAGAGTGCTGCAACGCTCAATGTTTGACCGGTCACGGCTCGCCTGTTGACGGGGGGGACCGAGGCGCTCGTGTCGGGCCCCACACGACTCGGCTCGGTCACGTACTCGCTCTATGTCTGTTGTCCGGATTCCGGACACGCGGATAACCGAGCATGACCGGTCACAGCTGACGTCTCACCTCGCCTCGCCCCGGCTCGCTGCACTCTACTTTACTGTACAAATCTGACGTCTCTATCTCTCTTTTAATACAAAAGTAACATTTCCAAGAACGGGTACGTGACACAGCTAAATTCATAAATTACCTGGAAAGTAAAATCATATTTCAATACAATCGCAGATAGAAGACGAGTCTCATTTCCAAACAAAAGAGATATTTTTCCTTTCATTTATAGGAAACATTAAATAAGTGCTTTCCCTGTAATCTAGAAGACAACCATCTGCATAAAGAAAGCATACAAAGAACATTAAACATTTACAGACGTAACTTGTCTTACGTTTCAATTGTTTGCAACATAAACAAAATTATAGTTATTGTTGATCAGCAGTAAATCACTAACGCGTTCCGGATTTAATTGGCTGCGGCAATTTGTTAGTAACATGCCGGCTTTACTAAAGCACCTTTCACTAGGTGTGCTTGTTGCTGGGATACATAAAATACGTCTTGCAACTGCAGCCAAACCTGGCAGATCTGTTTCATGTCTGCTCCACCACTTTAAGATGTCATCATCATCTCCGGGGTGCATTAAAATGTACAGATCTACTTCATCTGCTGCGGATGATCTGTTGTTCCTCCATTCCTTGAAACGAGCTCTCTTTCTGGGTGGTGATGACACAGTACTTGAAGGATCTATGATAATAAACAAAAGAGACAAGTAATACAGAACTGATATGGAAATCATCGAAACATTCCCGTAAGAGACCGATGACCTCGCTGTTTGGTCTCTCCCCGCAAACAACCCGACCCCCGTTCCCATAAAAACGAGATGTTTTACGTTAATGAAACATTATACGAGTCACAACATTCCCGTTTCTCTATAATACAATTTCCACTAACTATGCAAAACCGATTATGTTAATGATTGAATGTTGTACCTGCGTACGTAGCACACATTTGTCGCACATTGTTAAGAACTTCCTGCTTTTCACTTATTTCAAGCATATTAAGATAACGGAAGGACGGCCAAAGAAACGATCTTTGAAAGGTTTCTTGCAACTGTGTTTCTTTAAATGAGTGGTTCCCGACTGGAAAAACAATAAAGTGGAGCAGTTTATGCACGATACGTACCCAGTAGACGCAATGTTTTCATCTACAACCAACAGAAATGTACTCCATACTTGGCTTTTAGACCTTCCCGTTTCTTTAATGTGTAAACATTGGTTTCAGTCTTACGTCTTACTACACTGGCTTCCTCGCGCTGCATGATTACAGAGAGAGACACACCACAAATAAGAAGCCCGTACTGGCTGCAGTGTCACACGGATAGTAACACGTGTAATGTGTTTGAAGTTACGTGCTACGTATTCGGTCACGGCTTCTATGCTCGGTCACAAGAACTAGTGCGGGTAGCCTATCCAGTTAGGGTGTGCTCGCCCCACCTCATATTTTGTGCTCGCTTACTCGGTCATGCAGGACTCTACAGTGCAAACAGCCTCTTCAGCATGCTACACGCAGTGGACCCACACTCGGAGTTATACTCATGGGTGCGATTTCGGATGACAGCAGGAGCAGTGTCGTGGTTATCCCAAGCATCCTGAATGCAAATTTGTACGTCAATCGGGTGATTCGTTCTGTTGTACTGCCATTCATGAACAGCATTTCAGGGGATGATTTCCAACAGGATAACGCTCTCCCACATATCGCTGTTCTAAACCAACATGCTGTACACAATTTCGGTGTATTATCTTGGTCAGCTCTATCACCAGAGCTATCACCCATAGAGCACATATGGGACTCGATCGGACGGCAACTCCAACGTCATCCTATACTGACCGACCAAATGCAACAGGGATGAAATTCCTCAAACTCACATCCAGCACCTGCATAACACAACGCATGCACATTTAAATGCTTGCATTCAATATTCTGGTGGTTACACCGCTTATTATTGTACCTGCATTTCAGATTTGAAATGGCTTATCTTGCATTTATGTTGTTGTTGTTGTGGTCTTCAGTCCTGAGACTGGTTTGATGCAGCTCTCCATGCTGCTGTATCCTGTGCAAGCTTTTTCATCTCCCAGTACCTACTGCAACCTACATCCTTCTGAATCTGCTTAGTGTATTCATCTCTTGGTCTCCCTCTACGATTTTTACCCTTCACGCTGCCCTCCAATACTAAATTGGTGATCCCTTGATGCCTCAGAACATGTCCTACCAACCGATCCCTTCTTCTGGTCAAGTTGTGCCACAAACTTCTCTTCCCCCCAATCCTATTCAATATTTCCTCATTAGTTATGTGATCTACCCATCTAATCTTCAGCATTCTTCTGAAGCACCACATTTCGAAAGCTTCTATTCTCTTCTTGTCCGAACTATTTATCGTCCATGTTTCACTTCCATACATGGCTACACTCCATACAAATACTTTCAGAAATGACTTCCTGACACTTCAATCTATACTCGATGTTAACAAATTTCTCTTCTTCAGAAATGCTTTCCTTGCCATTGCCAGTCTACATTTTATATCCTCTCTACTTCGACCATCATCAGTTATTTTGCTCCCCAAATAGCAAAACTCCTTTACTACTTTAAGTGTCTCATTTCCTAAACTAATTCCCTCAGCATCACCCGACTTAATTCGACTACATTGCATTATCCTCGTTTCGCTTTTGTTGATGTTCATCTTATATCCTCCTTTCAAGACACTGTCCATTCCATTCAACTGCTCTTCCAAGTCCTTTGCTGTCTCTTACAGAATTACAATGTCATCGGCGAACTTCAAAGTTTTTATTTCTTCTCCATGAATTTTAATACCTACTCCAAATTTTTCTTTTGTTTCCTTTACTGCTTGCTCAATATACAGATTGAACATCATCGGGGAGAGGCTACAACCCTGTCTTACTCCTTTCCCAACCACTGCTTCCCTTTCATGTCCCTCGACTCTTATAACTGCCATCTGGTTTCTGTACAAATTGTAAATAGCCTTTCGCTCCCTGTATTTTACCCCTGCCACCTTTAGAATTTGAAAGAGAGTATTCCAGTCAACATTGTCAAAAGCTTTCTCTAGGTCTACAAATGCTAGAAAAGTAGGTTTGCCTTTCCTTAATCGTTCTTCTAAGATTAGTCGTAAGGTGAGTATTGCCTCACGTGTTCCAGTGTTTCTACGGAATCCAAACTGATCTTCCCCGAGGCTGGCTTCTACTAGTTTTTCCATTCGTCTGTAAAGAAATCGTGTTAGTATTTTGCAGCTGTGACTTATTAAACTGATAGTTCGGCATTTATGTTAACCTGAGATATTGAAATGTTAATCACTTAAATATGTTACCTAGACAATTATAACCTTAAAATTTCCTTACTATACATTAATTATTTTTTAGCGTTACGATTTTTTCCGTCAGTTGATAGGTATTATTTTTTTATGTTGTGATTTTTTCCGTCGGTTGAAAGGCATGTGCTAAGGTATGATCAGGGTAGATCCAGAAAATAATGTCCGTAGTTGCCAACCGCAAGGTGGAATGAGTATAATATCTTTGAGTAGGAGGATCTTTGATGGTTACGAGAGCTGTGCGCGTGCAGTAAAAAGCTCGTGAGTCGCAGCTAGATGCCCGGAGGAAGCAGACGTGTGGTGACGGCTTTGAGGTAGGACTCGCACTCGCTGCGCAGTTACACTGAGCAAACTTAAGCACGAAAATGAGAGAAGATATATAATGATTTGAAAAATGGTTTTTGTTAGATAATGTTCAGAGTTAGGATTTGTATGTCCAAGGTTTGACACAGTAAGCGTTTTGTAAAAGTTTTTGTAAGGGTGATTCGTGCTACAAAAATGTTGAAAATGGTAGGTTTTGTGTATGACGTAAAATTTTAACAATATATATATCGAGATCAACATTGTGTTTAAATCTAACAACCTGAATCATAATCTACATCCTTGGCTTGTACTGAATATGAAAATGAGTAGTAACGTAAAGTTACCCACTAATGAAAGAACGTAAAGAAAACGAGGTCTCTATGCAATATATATGTACAGTTCATGGTTTGAAACCGATTTATGTGTAATTAAAGTTATCAGAGCAAAGTTATTTCAAATAACTAATTTTATGCCATTGCACAACTGGCATTATTCAAGTCAAGATATAATTTCATTTAGTAAACATCAGGGCCAAAAGTTAATTTTTCGATACCATCTTAATGCCATTACACAAGCGGCATTGTTCTCTTAATCTTGATTATTGAGTCAAATATATGTTGTATTTCTGGCAAAATGGAGGAGTGCAAGAAACAAGTTGACAGACGCAGACAGATACAGGTTTGTTGAATAAGTAATTTGAAACAATTTTTATCATTGATACTTTCACTAATTAAAAAGGAAACAATTTTGGTTAGATACTTTCACAGTGTATGTTGTGCCATTGCAGTCACATGTTGCTATGAGATGTTAAATCGCTTTATTTGCTAATTTTTTGGCTATGTGTGAGGAAAGTACAAAGTTGGCTATGTCTGGGCAAAGGCTTCAGTTTGTCTTGGTGGCAGGTAAGCGGGACGAGTGGTCACAAACCGGTCCTCGATTGACCACATGATATCCGTCACAAACGCCTTGATGGAAAGAAGTAGGTTTCGCGATCACTGGTTTTCGCATAAGCGTTTGCAGTAAGCCCCTGACCCTCTGTTTCGCCTGCAAATGCGGTTTTCCTCCTTTGAGAGGAGCTATTGACTATCCATCAGAGAATAACTGTGCTGGTCTAATTCACCTTCCCGTACATGGTTTGCTATAAAGGCTGGCACCGTCGCTGCTAACTCACCATGGGCCTTCGTTCCAAAATGTTGCTATATAATCATATAAATCCTGTCCGTCGCCATTCTTTGGCAAGAATGGTTCGACCAATGAGTGAAACTTGACTAGGAGCTGATACCAACTCTCTGCATTTTAAAAAGCATTCAGTGACCCAAGAATGAGGAATATGTCCAGGGTTCTCCCGTATTCCAGAAAAGTATGAGAAATTCCCGCTGATCACTGTGGTCCTCCCTTTTCGAGAAATAGAGATTTAGGTTGATAGGAAAATTATTTTGCTTCGGGAATTACCTTTGGAAGCTGTCTGGGACTCACCTGATCGAGAAGTTGACGGCGGCAGTCTTTGTCTGCCGCCACCTCCGTCGTTTTCTTTCAGTGCTGGTTTTTGCGTTGTGCCGCACGATCGCTGAATTCTAAGTATGTTTCGCATTCCTCAGCCCTGTCTGAACAGCTCACAATTTGCAGGGTTTACTACGCTACTTCTATCGCTGTAGTGTTAAAGCGTGAGTCGTTCACTTGTTTACTTTGCATTTGCGAGCTGTGCAGATTACGATGGCTTGTAGCAATTCCCAAGCAGTCTTCTAGATAGATTTGAGACACTTTCCAATGTGTTAGCGGTATATCCAGATACAATTAAGGTTCTAGTGAGCCACTGTTTGCTGTTAATGTTCCGAAAACAGATGTTCACATGATAGTAACCGCTTTTGCAGACATTTTCATTGATTTTTTAGAACTTTGATTAAAATAGATCGACACTGATCAGTGAAAATTGCTTTGTAATCGTAGCCCCGATCATCCTACTACTAACCGTGACTACACAATGCTCAAACAATAAATATAGTCAGCTATTTGCATATCTAAATTCTTGTCTCCCTCTGACGAAGTTTCCTTCGCAAAAACAGGTGCTCAGGCTTTACTGTTAATTTGTTTATTTGCTTTAAAACGAGCACTGCACTCGCTCGCATAGCATTTTGATGTTGAAGTCGTAAGTGTAGTAGGCAGAATACACAATTCACGAGAGCAAGTACGATTTCGACTTAACGTCTCATTGAGAGACTGATCCCATGGACGACAACGAAACTACAGATTTCAGTATCTCATTTAAGTAAGCTGATGAGTAATGAAACGTAAATAAAGGTATAAGATAATCTTTAAAATCTCTATTTTTATTGAGTACCAAAAGTACAAAGGTTTCATCAGTACAATAAGATTAATGTCACACGCACATGTAATGCCTTCGATACAGTCATACAAAGACCTGCTGCTTGGTGTATGTTTGAAAAACATATAAGAGGCAGAAACATTTTGGTGGTTGGAATACTGGTTTGCTAATTGTGATCACGAATCAAATACAGTACGAAAACACGGCGGAATCTGCCCAACATTAATCGTAATTGCAAACAAGACACTGCTTCTCATTGGAAATCAGAACTTAAGAAAACTTAGTATCTCGATTCGGTTTGGCAAAAATGCAGTTGTATGAAAACATTGGATTTTGTCCCATGTAGACGAGAGCTTCTGTATATAATTCTGATTATAACTTTACCAATGCAAATCCATAGCTGCTTTCACAGATCACTCTCTCTACCTCAGCACAACTCAATGCAACCCTCTTCATTAGGACACCATCCCACCAACAGAAAAAAAAATCATCTTCACTCATGAACATCTAACACCATAATTTATACTGTAATTACTTTGTACTGATTAATTCAGTTCAATGTTAAATATCTAATTTTCACTATGTAATGTCTTTAACCCATTGTAATGAAGTGGAAAGATGAGTAAAATGTTTTCTCTTTACTATTCAAATTCTTTGTATTAATTGGAGGAAAATGGTATATAAATATGTGGCTTTAGTGCTGACATGTTAATGTATTTAAATATTATGGTTTTTTTAAAAAAAGATGTTTGTTTACAACTATCTACTAGCTGGTTCATACCTTGGGACTTGCATTGTATAAAATGAAAAGCAACAGTACTTCCCATTTGCAACGGAAGTGAATGGCGCGCGCCAAAATGTGGATGTGGTGCTCAGTCTGGGCACCAAGTGAGAGAGCACAGTCAGTCGGCAGCTAGCTACTGAAAGTTTTGGTCTGAGCAGCAAGTGAGTGGACAGCGCAAATGCCGATGGTGGCATCCAGTACCTGGATTAATATGGAAAGGCCTCGGATGTGTGTACGGCTCTAAAATGGTGCTCTATTAATGAGAAAGGCTCTAATGTTGGAAGTATCGTCGCCAAGAAGAAGATAACAGAGCAAATTACATTCAGAGGAAAGACCAGGTAGCCACTATGTACTCACCACCCATATTGCGCCATCTCTTTAGCAAATATAAGAGGCCAGAATTTTGTCAAAGTATGAGCCAGTACATTTAAGTGTTATTTAATTTGCAATAATCAGGCAAATTATGTGAGACTTGTGTCCGAGCCATGATTTGGTTCTTATCATGATATCTCTTAATATCCACTCCACATAAATACGATTAAAAATGAGTGATTGTTGGTGTTGCTTAATTCTGAATGCAACAAGATACATAGAAATAATGTGGGTTTAATTGAAATCCAGGGAGGTAGTTAGTATTGCATTTATGAAAACCTCCACAATGTTTGATTTGTTTTAATTCGAAGTATTTGTGCTTCAAAGATTAACTGCATTTAATTCTGTCAGTGAAAATTACTGGTTGTGATAATGACAAAAGGAAGCACGTTAATTTGAGGTTAGTTAGAGTAAAACGCATTTAATGTCATATTTAAGAACCTGTATAAACGATCAACTGCATTAACTGTTTTAAAAGTCCTGCAAGGTGACTGAAATTTGTGAAAGAGTAATACCTAAATTTGCATCATACAAATCGTCACAGACAAGTGTGTTTAGTTTGCTTTAGGGTAATGGTCAGTTTGAGAATCCCCACTTTAGTGTTGCTTAATATGAAGAAACATTCTTGAACAATGAATTTACTAATTGCATTATGAAGTAATGCTAGAGTTTTGTGTGCTTTGTGCAATAAAAACTGAAAAGACAGTTTGGGCACCCCACCTAAGTCTTTGCTTACGAAAGTTAAAGTTACTGTAATTGCTTTTATTCATAAAAATAGAAACAAGATTGCTTCATAGAGAGTGTAAAAATCCTTTTGCAAGTGACTTGTAACTATCTTTGTACTATATGAAAAGTAACTATTGAAACAGGACTAGGTCCAGGTCTAATTTTGGTTTAGTAGTGTCTTTCACAACATTTGATGATAACTTATATATGACAAAGTATTACTTTTGAGAAGAAATGAACCGTTAACGGCGAGAACTTGCAAATACTATTTATAACTGCTAGTATTCACTGTATTACTTATCTGATTATAACAGAGTTTCACTGCACTTCTCTGGGAAAGAGGTAATGGTAGCTTTCCTTTACCAAAATTCAATACAGATTCTTTAAAAGTAATGTTCATATTACTATACCTAATTAGGCTGGCGACCGTATTTCATTTCATTTAAGTAAACTTGGTTATTTAAGATATTTTCCAAATTTCAATCTTTAGCTTTCTGGTTTCTACTGTTATACTAAATTCAGGTTCGATAATCTAAACCTATTAGGCAACTCACGGTCAATTTACTTAAATCCACCCAGAGGGTAACATTTACTGCAACGTAATAGCATATTTCGTAATACACGTTGTGCCAGTATGGCGAAGTATAGTGTTTTACTTGGCTTTTACCGGTACAGTACTATCTATTGTGCAGTTAATGTTATATTTGGCTCCTTTGTGACAGGACTAAAATCTTATCGTCACTAGATAAACTGCATAATAATATAACAGACGTTGTAGTAGTGTTATAAACAGTCTTGAACACAGTACAGAGCTTGTAACTGCTTTGGTTATAAAATAAATGTCCGGTTTGAACTGATTGTCGTAACATTATCTTGCTACAGTTTACAGTAACTACATTGTGTGACCTCACTACAGTGTTTCAAAATTCGCATTTTTCTGTTTTCTATTTACAGCACATTTTGGAGACGAGTGTTTGACGTTGAGCCTGATTACCTAATAAAACATGTTACACAATCATGGTTCAAATTTAGTAAAAGAATAAAACTACAGTTATAGAGTTATGAAGTGATATTATAACCTGGGTTTGATTGTTTAACTTACAGAATTATCTTCAGCTAATTAAATCAGGTATTGCGGCTTCCACATAACAGTTAATAGCTAGGGTAAGTTAGGGTAAATTTACATTATCGCACATTGTATGTTCAATATGTGCTTATATGGAAAATTTTAATAACTTCGGCTTCGCTTTGACCCAGTAATCACTTGTTTCATTTTCTACCCCAGATGTAGTGTTAGTATTACTACCGTAGCTAGAATAGGTGGCTAGACTATCTAGTATCGAATCTGAGTAAGACAACGTGCACGAAGCGCAGTTGATTGCGGGTGGCGGTCTCTGGAACAAAGGTGCCCAAATCTGTTGGATGCCGGAGAAAATAGGGTGGCGCCGAACAAAAGGCGGAGAAGACCATTGTCTTGAGCGCGCGGTATCAGCCCGGCGCCAGCTAATGGCCTGCCTCCGTTCCCGGCGATAACGCGCGACCCGAGATCCCCTCTCCCTCCGGGGAAAGTATTCCGCACGCAGTGAAATGGACCAAGATCAGAGGCGTCCGAAGAATTTCTCTTTCAAGCGCTTTCATTGCCTTTACGCATGTGAGGAAGTGTTCTCAGCGTGACGGTTGAAGTATGTGATTACTAGTATACAAATTGTTTCAAATAGGGTATCTTTCTCTGTAACCTACTACACTACTGGTCATTAAAATTGCTACAGCAAGAAGAAATGCAGATGATAAGCGGGTATGCATTGGACAATTGTATTATACTAGAACTGACATGTGATTAAATTTTCACGCAATTTGGGTGCATAGATCCTGAGAAATCAGTACCTAGAACAACCACCTCTGGCCGTAATAATGGCCTTGATACGCCTCGGCATTGAGTTAAACAGAGCTTGGATGGCGTGTACAGGTACAGCTGCCCGTGCAGCGTCAACACGATACCACAGTTCATCAAGAGTAGTAACTGGCGTATTGTGACGAGCCAGTTGCTCGGCCACCATTGACCAGACGTTTTCATTTGGTGAGAGATCTGGATAATGTGCTAGCCAGGGCAGCAGGCGAACATTTTACGTATCCAGAAAGACCCGTACAGGACCTGCAACATGCGGTCGTGCATTATTCTGCTGAAATGTAGGGTTTCGCGGGGATCGAATGAAGGGTAGAGCCACGGGTCGTAACACATCTGAAATGTAGCGTCCACTGTTCAATGTGCCGTTAATGCGAACAAGAGGTGACTGAGACGTGTAACCAATGGCACCCCATACCATCACACCGGGTGGTACGCCAGTATGGCGATGACGAATACACGCTTCCAATGTATGTTCACCGCGATTTCGCCAAACACGGATGCGATCATCATGATGCTGTAAACAGAACCTGGACTCATCCGAAAACATGACTTTTGCCATTCGTGGACCCGGGTTCATCGTTGAGTACACCATCGCAGGCGCTCCTGTCTGTGATGCAGCGTCAAGGGTAACCGCAGCCATGGTCTCCGAGCTGATAGTCCATGCTGCTGCAAACGTCGTCGAACTGTTCGTGTAGATGGTTGTTGCCTTGCAAACGTTCCCATCTGTTGACTCAGGGATCGAGACGTGGGTGCACCATCCGTTACAGACATGCGGATAAGATGCCTGTCATCACGACTGCTAGTGATACGAAGCCGTTGGGATCCAGCACGTCGTTCTGTATTACCCTCCTGAACCCACCGATTTCATATTCTGCTAACAGTCATTGGATCTTGACCGACGCGAGCAGCAATGTAGCTATACGATAAAACGCAATCTCGATAGGCTACAATCCGACCTTTATCAAAGTCGGAAACGTGATGGTACGCATTTCTCTTCCTTACACGAGGCATCACAACAACGTTTCACCAGGCAACGCCGGTCAACTGCTGTTTGTGTATGAGAAATCGGTTGGAAACGTTCCTCATGTCAGCACGTTGTAGGTGTCGCCACTGGTGCCAACCTTGTGTGAATGCTCTGAAAAGCTTATCATTTGCATATCACAGCATCTTCTTCCTGACGGTTAAATATCGCGTCTGCAGCACGTCATGTTCGTGGTGTAGCAATGTTAATGGCCAGTAGTGTACATAACGAGTTAATGAAACATTTATTTAAATAAGTAAATGTAAGAAACGTTACTCTTTCGGAGGAACTATGAACGTATCTTGTTTATTAATTTGCCAGAGAGTTACAGCAACGAGACGCAATTTTTTTTAAACAGGACATAATTGTTCTACCATGTAGTAGATGTATAATGAGGTGACAAAAGTCATGGGACACTCCTAACAACATATTGGACCTCGTTTTTCACGGCGTAGCGCAGCAGCTCGGCGTGGCATGGATTCAACAAGTCGTTGCAACCCCCTGCAGAAATGTTGAGCCATGCTGTCTCTACAGCCGTACATAATTGCGAAAATTTTCCGGTGCAGGATTTTGCGCACAAAGTTACCTCTCGACTACCTCTCATAAGTATTCGGCGGATTCATCTTGGGTGAACTGAGTGACTAAACCATTCGCTCAAATTGTCCAGAATGTTCTTCAAACAAATAGCGATCAATTGTAGCTCTGTGACATGGTGTATTGTCATCCATTAAAATTCAATCGATGTTTGGCTGCAAATGGTCTTGACGTAACTGAAGTAGCTGAAGTAGCTAGTCAATAATCGGTTCAGTTCGAACAGAGGACCATATAGACACACACCGCGCCATTGTAGAGCCACTGCCAGCTTGTACAGTGCCTTGCTGACAACTTGGATCTATGGCTTCGTGGGCTCTGCGCTACACTCGAAGCCTACCGTCAACTCTTACCAACTGATCTCTCAACTCATCTGACCAGGTCAAAGTTTTCCAGTCGTCTAGGGTCCAATCAATGCGGTCAAGAGCCCAGAAGATGCGCTGCTGGCGGTGTCGTGATGTTAGCACACGTCGGTCGTCTGCTGCCGTAGTCCATTAACGCCAAATTTCGCCCTGCTGTCCTAACGGATACGTTCGTTGTACGTCTTACATTGATTTCTGCTGTTATTTCGAGCAGTGTTGCTTGTCGGTCAGCACTGACAACTCTACACAAACGGCACTGCTGTCGGTCGTTAAGTAAAGGCTTTCGTCCACTACGATGTCCATGGTGAGAGGTAATGCCTGAAATTTGGTATTCTCGGTACACTCTTGACACTGTGATACACGGAATATTGAATGCCTTAATGATTTATGAAGTGGAATATACCATGTTTCCAGCTCCAACTACAATTCCGAGTTCAAAGTCTGTTAATTCCCGTTGTTGTGGGGCCAAAATCACGCCGACACCTCTTTCCAGGAATCACCTGAGTAGAAACGACAGCTCTGCCAATGCACTGTCCTTTTATACGTCATGCACGCTATACAACCGCCATCTATTTATGTACATATGGCTATTCCATGAGTTTTTCACCTCACTGTACATTTTAAACTGTATGAAAATCACTTTCAGTGAAAATTCGTTTCCACTTTAGTCACCTGGAAATTTCAGAGGTTTAAGGGTGGATGAAGAATCTGTTTTCAGTTGAGTGTTCTGACGGTGGATTGTTCATTTAAGTGAGGTGCTGAAATGAGTCCATTTTCCTGGATGAACAACTCAACGCTCTCGAAAATGACCAGTGGCCAGACGCGAACTCACAGAAAGACACGCTTCTTGGCTGCACTGTTCGAAGTCATCCTGGATTGTGAGCTCCTTGACTTAAACAAACCTTTATTTTTGTTTTTTAACAGTGTGTGGTGGAGGGTAATTTCTCCAATAGTCTCTTTTACCTTCATTCCTGTTCCAGTCACGAATTGTTTGTAGGAATAACGAAACTTGGCGAGACTCCACATGAGCCCAACTCTTCCTCATGTTCCGATCTTTACCTTTTCAACGCGATATACGTAAGAGCAAGCAGTATACACCATATAATCAAATTAAACCCGTCGGAACAGGCCTCGGAAGGCCCAGCGGTACCGACCGACTTCCGTGTCATCCTCAATCGACAGGCATCACTGTATGTGAGTATGTAGGAGCATATGGCCAGCATTCCACTCTCCTGACCGTTGTCATTTTTCGGGACCGCAGCCGCTACTTCTCAGTCAAGTAGCTACTCAATTGGCCTCATAACGGCTGAGTGCAACCCGATTGGCAACAGCTCTCGGGACCCTGGATGGTCTTCCATGCAAGTGTTAGCCAAGGCTGACACCTATTAACTTCGGTGATCTGACGTGAACCAGTGTTACCATTGCAGCACGACCATTCGCTACACCTTATTAGAAGGATATGTAAAAGTGACTGTAGATGCAGTGAAAGTAGTTTACAGTGCTGGTCAGTTTATTGCACTTCCTGCGATTCTGCAGTGGTATAACCCACTCTTCACAACACACAGTGTTTCCTAACGAGACTTTCTGCTTTCCTGTAATTCTTGTCAGGTCGATGGACTACCTCAAAATCGGATTCACTAAACTTCATTGCCCAACACATTAATATACTTTAAGAAGTACCTTTAAAACCCAGTAGCCGTTTTTTGCTGAACGATGCATTACCACTTTATATTTCTTAACATACATATAACATAATAAGCATGTCGTTTTACATACGTGACCGAACATCTCTTGCTCTGGGGTAGAATAATATCTTTCCACTTTGAAACTTCCTGGCAGATTAAAACTGTGTGCCGGGCCGCGACTCGAACTCGGGACCTTTGCCTTTCGCGGGCAAGTGCTCTACCAACGAGCTACCCAAGCGCGACTCACGCCCCGTCCTCACAGCTTTACTTCTGCCAGTACCTCGTCTCCTACCTTCCAAACTTTACAGAAGCTCTCCTGCGAACCTTGCAGAACTAGCACTCCTGAAAGAAACAGCCTGAGGGATGTTGGTAGAGCACTTGCCCGCATAAGGCAAAGGTCCCGAGTTCGAGTCTCGGTCCGGCACACAGTTTTAATCCACCAGGAAGTTTCATATCAGCGCACACTCCACTGTAGAGTGATAATCTCATTCTGGAATCATCACCCAGGCTGTGGCTAAGCCATGTCTCCTCAATATCCTTTTTTCAGGAGTGCTAGTTCTGCAAAGTTCGCAGGAGAGCTTCTGTAAAGTTTGGAAGGTAGGAGACGAGGTACTGGCAGAAGTAAAGCTGTGAGGACCGGGCGTGAGTCGCACTTGGGTAGCTCGTTGGTAGAGCACTTGCCCGCGGAAGGCAAAGGTCCCGAGTTCGAGTCTCGGTCCGGCACACAGTTTTAATCTGCCAGGAAGTTTCATATCAGCGCACTCTCCACTGAAGAGTGAAAATCTCATTCTGGCTCTTTCCACTTTATTTAACTAACATGAGCATACGCAACCAGATGCTCCACCCCGTGTACTTGTTGGCTTCGGACACACTCAAGCATATAGTTACTAGCATCATAAGGCAGTATGAACTTCTTCTCATGATTTTGGAATGTCAACGTCAGACCAGTTGTCAATAGTTCTGTTAGTTTTCTGAATCCTTCTTCACACTCCGCTGTCCACTGGAATTTCACTCCTTTCATCAACAAGTGAGTGAGAGACCATGTTATCTATGCAAATTTTGGGGTAAACTTCCATTCCAGATACACTAAGAAACACTGCAACCCATTATCCGTATGAGGCACTGGAAAACCCGGCATGGCCTCTACCAATGTGTGATATTCTGAACCACATCACTGAGACCAGAACATCGGATGGGATTAATTTAACGAAAACACGTGGAAGGTTTTTTTTTATTTAATAACTGTTTTCGGAATAATTATATTACTTCTAATAATATGACAAAGAATAGTTACAAGACGAGCAATTACATTCAGACCAGATCAACTGAATGACAACAAAATAGCCCCCCTGCGCAACACAATAACAGAGAAGTAACTAATTTCCAGATTCTAATGTGGCAAACTAACATTTACCAAGATTCTTGCCAAATTGACACAAATATTTAAGGTTTTTAAATTAATGTCACAATGCATAGGGACATTTTCATTATACATAAAAGTACAAATGGTACTCGAAGACCATGCAACTGTGCAATACAATGATGGCCCTATTACAATCAGTTAATTGATTAAATAAACCTGCGGCGGCACTCTGCCCATTCGACTAGTATCAGAACAGTGGGCTAATACCACAACGGGGCTTGAACACAAGTTCAACAGGTGTTAAATAAAAGACATCAAGAAGGACACACAGATATGGCCAAGCTGGCCAAACGCTACCCACGTGTAAAACCAGAAGCAAACACTTCACCGATTGGCCACAAGGCTGTTACACATAACACTATTAAAATGATCTTGACAATTAAACCCTTACCTTTTTAAAAAAGAAATCGAGAAAATCAGTGCTCAATTTGCCCAAAGGCTTTCATCACACGCCCACAATTACAATACAATAACAGGAAGACTGAGTAAATTACTTCCCAAAAAACAACAAAGTCCTAATCCGGCGACATTCTCGCCGCGGCACGATACCTGAAAAATGACAATAACTTACTCAACATGGAATGGGAGGTCCTGAGAAGCGCGTGAGACCCGCCAGTACCTGGGCCTCGTGCGATGACGGGAAAACCGCCGAAGTAGAAGGAAAACGCGACCATGCTCCTGACCAGCAGAACAGCAACGCGTCAACCGCTGTCGATACAAATCTACCAACATATACTAAGCGACAAACAGCAAACTAGTTTGATAGAAATAAACATACACAGCTGCACATAAAAGGCCAATTAAAGGTTTTTTCAAGGAAGCCAACAAATAAAACTTCGGTATAGGAACGGCCTGCTTATAAACATCGGAAGTTAATCTTCCTAGCAGTAATAAGAAAGAATGGAGAAAGCCATTTAAAAGTATAATTACATAATAATTCAAACACGGTCCAATAAGTCAACGTATACTTCTACTGGGGCCTCTTAGGGACTAATAGACACTGTAATTTGAATAGGTACCAAATGGCAGATGGCCGGTTAAAATGTACATCTGTAACCCGAAGGGCTCCTCAGCTCTGAGTAAGAGTGTGTGCAAATCCAAACACGCACGCACATATGACCCACACATGCCTATCTTTAGGCTGAGCGCACACGACTTTAGTTACAGGCCGAAACCACTCGCGCCAGGAAGGCCATAAGCTCTACTACAAACATAAATTACAAATTGTAGTATAAAATACTCAATGATAAAAAAAGTGTTCAAATGGCTCTGAGCACTATGGGACTTAACATCTGAGGTCATCAGTCCCCCAGAACTTAGAACTACTAACTAACCTAAGGACATCACACACATCAATGCCCGAGGCAGGATTCGAACCTGCGACCGTAGCGGTCGAGCGGTTCCAGACTGTAGCGCCTAGAAGCGCTCGGCCACAACGACTAGCCTCAATGATAACAAACAGTGACTTGAAGTACAAGATGAACATTATAAAATACTAGCTTGGCGCTTACAGAAACCTCAAGATTGAGACGCACAGCCCCGAAAGCGGTCACTGAAAAGCGTAAAGGAACCGGACTCCTGGTCAGCACACACCGTGGCGAAATTAACAATCTTTAAGTACAGTAGATGTACATCTACATCTACATCTACATGGACACTCCGCAAATCACGTTTAAGTGCCTGGCAGAGGGTTCATCGAACCACCTTCACATTTCTCTATTATTCCAATCTCGTATAGAACGCGGAAAGAATGAACACCTACATCTTTCCGTATGAGCTCTGATTTCCCTTATTTTATCGTAGTGATCGTTCCGCCCTATGTAGGTCGGTGTCAACAAAATATTTTCTCATTCGGAGGAGAAAGTTGGTGATTGGAATTTAGTGAGAAAATTCCGTCGCAACGAAAAACGCCTTCCTTCCAATGATTTCCAGCACATATCCTGTATCATTTCTGTGACACTCTCTCCCATATTTCGCGATAATACAAAACGTGCTGCCTTTCCTTGCACTTTTTCGATGCACTCCGTCCGTCCTATGTGGTAAGAATCACACACCGCGCAGCAGTGTTCTAAAAGAGGACGGACAAGCGTAGTGTCTGTTACATTAGCAGGTCTGTTACATTTTCTAAGTGTTCTGCCAATAAAACGCAGCCTCTGTTTAGCCTTCCCCACAACATTTTCTATGTGTTATTTCCAATTTAAGTTGTTTGTATTTTCATACCTAGGTATTTAGTTGAACTTACGGCTTTTAGATTAGAATGATTTATCGTGTAACCGAAGTTTAATGAGTTCCTTTTAGAACTCATGTGGATGACCTCACACTTTTCGTTATTTAGGGTCAATTGCCACATTTCGCACCATTCAGATAGTTTTTCTGAATTGTTTTTCAGTTTGCTTTGATCTTCTGATGACTATTTGTCGATAAACGACAGCGCCATCTGCAAACAACCTAAGACGGCTGCTCAGATTGTCTCCCAAATCGTTTATAAGGAACAGCAAAGGGTCTAGACCACTACCTTGGGGAACACCTGAAATCGCTTCTGTTTTACTCGATGACTTTCCGTCAATTACTACGAACTGTGACCTCTCTGACAGGAAATCGCAAATCCAGTCACATAACTGAGACGATATTCCATAAGCACGAAATTTTACTACGAGCCGCTTGTGTGGTAGAGTGTCAAAAGCCTTCCGGAATTCCAGGAATACGGAATCGATCTGAAATCCCTTGTCAATAGCACTCAGCACTTCATGTGAATAACGAGCTAATTGTGTTTCACAGGAACGATGTTTTCTAAACCCATGTTGACTGTGTGCCAATAGACTGTTTCCTTCGAGGTAATTCATAGCGTTCGAACACAATATGTGTTCTAAAATCCTGCAGCATATGGGCCTGTAATTTAGTGGATTACTCCTACTACCTTTCTTCAATGTTGGTGTGACCTCTGCAACTTTCCAGTCTTTGTGTACGGATCTTTCGTCGAACGAACGGTTGTATATGATTGTTAAGTATGGGGCTAATGCATCAGCATACTCCGAAAGGAACCTAATTGGTAATCGGCCTGGACCAGAAGACTTGCTTTTATTAAGTGATTTAATTTGCTTCACTACTCCAAGGATATTTACTTCTACGTTACTCATGTTGGCAGTTGTTCTCGATTCGAATTCTGGAACATTTACTTCGTCTTCTTTTGTGAAGGCATTTCGGAAGGCTGTGTTTAGTAAATCTGCTTTGGCAGCACTGTCTTCGGTAGAATCTCCATTGTTATCGCTAACATACTTTACATATGAGCAGAATCTCTTTGGATTTACTGCCAGGTTTCGAGACAACGTTTCATTGTGGAAACTGTTATAGGCGTCTCTCATTGAATTCCGCCCTACGTTTCAAGCTTTAGTAAAGGATCGCCAATCTTGGGGATTTTGCGTCTGTTTAAGTTTGGCATGTTTGTTTCGTTGTTTCTGCAACAGTTTTCTAACCTGTTTTGTGTACCAAGGAGGATCAGCACCGTCGTTTGTTAGTTTATATGGTATAAACCTCTCAATTGCTGCTGATACTATTTCTTTGAATTTAAGCCACATCTGGTCTACACATATATTATTAATTTGGAATGAGTCGAAATTGTCTCTCAGGAAGGCGTCAAGTGAATTTTTATCTGTTTCTTGAATAGGTATATTTCTCGCTTACTTTTCGAGGATTTGGGGATTACAATATTCAGTATCGCTACGACAACCCTGTGTTCACTAATCCCTATATCAGTTTTGATGCTGGTTATTAACTCAGGATTATTTGTTGCTAAGAGGTCAAGCGTGTTTTCACAACCGTTCACTATTCGCGTTGGTTCATGAACTAACTGCTCGAAATAATTTTCAGTGAATGCGTTTAGCACAATTACGGATGATACCTTATGCGTACCTCCGGAATTAAACATGTATTTTCGCCAACATATCGAGGGTAAATTAAAGTCACCACCAACTATTATCGTATGAGTCGGTACAAGTTTTCTTTGAACCTTTCCGCAACAGTATCATCTGAACTGGGAGGTCGGTAAAATGATCCAATTATTATTTTATTCCGGTTTCCAACAATGACCTCTGCCCATACTAACTCACAAGAAGTATCTACTTCAATTTCGCGACAAGTTAAACTACTTCTAACAGCAATAAACATGCCACCGCCAACCGTGTTTAGCCTATCTTTTCGGAACACCGTTAGCTTCTTCGCAAAAATTTCGGCTGAGCTTATGTCTGGCTTTAGCTAGCTTTCAGTGCCTATAACGATTTGAGCATCAGTGCTTTCTATTAGCGCTTGGAGTTCTGGTACTTTCCCAACACAGCTACGACAATTTACAACTTATACCAATGTTTCCTGTATCTATGTTCTTCCTGTGTTCAGCCTGCACGCTTTGAATGTGAAGCCCATTTCGTGTTTTCCCGAGACCCTCTAACCTAAAAAACCGCTCATTTCACGCCACACAGCCAGTCCTACGAATGTAGCCGCCTCCTGCGTATAGTATACACCTGAACTATTCAGCGGAACCCGAAACCCATCACCCTTTGACGCAAGTCGAGGAATATGCAGCCTACACGATCGCAGAACAGTCTGAGCCTGTGATTCAGACCCTCCACTCGGCTCTGTACCAGAGGTCCGCAATCGGTCCTGTCGACTATGCTGCAAATGGTCAGCTCTGCTTTCATCTTGGAAGCAAGACTGGCAGCCTTTACCACTTCTGTTAGCCTCTCGAAACCAGAGAGAATCTTTTGTGATCCAAAGCGACGCACATCATTGGTACCGACGTTAGCAACCACCTGCAGTTGGCTGCATCCTGTGCTCCTCATGGCATCCGGGAGGACCCTTTCCGTATCTGGAATGACTCCACCTGATATGCACACGGAGTGCACATTGGTTTTCTTACCCTCCTTGTCAGCCAAGTCCCTAAGGTTCCCCATAACGCCCCTAACGTTGGGGCTCCCAACTACCAATAGTCCCACCCTCTGTGATTGCCCGGATCTTGCAGGCTGAGTGGTTTCCTCTGAAACAGGACAGTCGACAGCATCCGGCTCAGTGGCAGTGTCAGCCACAGACAGCACCTTGAACCTGTTTGTCAGACAAACCGGGGAGGCCTTACGTGCGGCCACCTGGGAAGTCTTTCGCCGCCTGTTTCGCCCTGGGGTCACCATCCCACAAGTTCATCAAGTCACTGTTAGTCCAGATTGCCCCACACGGCGATCCCTCAGAGTGGTTGGTGGGTCACGTCGTCCTTAAACAGCCCCTTTCATTCTGTCCCAGGCATGTTAGATAGAGCTCATGTCTGGAGAACATGCTGACCACTCTAGTCGAGTGGTGTCATTATCCTGAAGAAAGTCATTTACAAGATGTGCACGATGGAGGCGCGAATTGTCATCCATGAAGACGAAATCCTCGCAAGTGTGCTGCCGATGTGGCTGCACCATCGGTCGGAGGATGGCATTCACATATTGTACAGCCGTTCAAAATGGTTCAAATGGCTCTGAGCACTATGGGACTCAACTGCTGTGGTCATTAGTCCCCTAGAACTTAGAACTAGTTAAACCTAACTAACCTAAGGACATCACAAACATCCATGCCCGAGGCAGGATTCGAACCTGCGACCGTAGCGGTCTTGCGGTTCCAGACTGCAGCGCCTTTAACCGCACGGCCACTTCGGCCGGCTGTACAGCCGTTATAGCGCCTTCTATGACCACCAGCAGCGTACGTCGGCTCCACATAATTTCGCCTCAAAACATCAGGGAACCTCCACCTTGATGCACTCACTGGACAGTGTGTCTAAGGCGTTCAGCCTGACCGGGTTGCCTCCAAACACGTCGACAACGATTGTCTGGTTGAAGGCATGTGCGACACTCATCGGTGAAGAGAACGTGATGCCAATCCTGAGCGGTCCGTTCGCCATGTTGTTGGGCCCATCTGTACCGCACTGCATGGTGTCGTGGTTGCAAAGATGGACGTCGTCGTGTATGTCTGGAGTGAAGTTGCGCATCATGCAGCCTATTATGTACAGTTTGTCGTAACACGACGTCCTGTGGCTGCACGAAAAGCATTATTCAACATGGTGGCGTTACTATCAGGGTTCCTCCGAGCCACTGCAATAGTAGCCCTTGGGCGGCCTGAGCGAGGCATATCATGGACAGTTCCTGTCTCTCTGTATCTCCTCCATGTCCGAACAACATCGGTTTGGTTCATTCCGAGACGCCTGGACACTTCCCTTGTTGAGAGCCCTTCCTGGCACAAAGTAAAAATGCCGATGCGATCCAACCCCGTTATTGACCGTCTAGGCATGGATGAACTACAGACAGCGCGAGACGTGTACCTCCATCCTGGAGGAATGACTGGAACTGATTGGTTGTCGGAACCCCTCCGTCTAATAGGCGCTGCTCATTCATGGTTGTTTACATCTTTGGGTGGGTTTAGTGACATCTCTGAACAGTCAAAGGGATTGCGTCTTTGATACAATATCCACAGTGAACATCTATCTTCAGGAGTTCAGGAAACGGGGGCCGGACAGTGTGGCCGAGCGGTTCTAGGCGCTTCAGTCTGGAACCGCGCGACCGCTACGGTCGCCAGTTCGAATCCTGCCTCGGGCATGGATGTGTGTGATGCCCGTAGGTTGGTTAGGTTTAAGTAGTTCTAAATTCTAGGGGACTGATGACCTCAGATGTTAAGTCCCGTAGTGCTCAGAACCATTTGAACCATTTGGGAACCGGGTGATACGATTCTTTTTTTTATGGATGTATTACATGTACTTTAGTGCATTTTAATATGGGTAGCTGTCTCGTTCAAAAGTGACCTATGCCTGTATTGTCATTTACCTCAAAAATATTTTGTTTTCATGTTTACCCTTGATCCCGGAGACCGAAAACACAATTTTTCCTACGTGCATCGTCAGTATTCAAGAAGTTTAAAGAACATGTACACGTATGTAGATGTATTTAAACCAAGGGAAGGTAATTTCATGCCCAACTCGGCGACTGATGGCAATGAGCATTAAATTCAGTTTATACTATAAATACATACTTGAGATTTAAGACATGCCAACCAAAAATAAACTTTCTTTTCACAGGAGAGATTACTCTTCACAATATCGTTTGGCATGTATGAGAAATAATCAACAATATATTGTGCAGTTGAGATATATTACAAACGAAAATTCTTATTCGAGTTCAAAAACGATGACATGTAAGTCAAATATAAATAATAGAATATAACTAATACGTTGTTATATATTAGTTGCAATGTACTGGTAGTGCTTCAGGAAAGATTTCTGTGCTTGGTGTATTTGTCCTTCCAATAATTACCATGATAACAGTGAATAATGGAGCCTTCTGTATACATTGGAGACACTGAGAAACGCATGCACTTGTTTTCTGTTTAAGAAATATTCAGACCACGCCGGAAAGATATTTAATATGCAACCAACCCATTCTTCTTCATCCCCTTTTCGTGATTATCGGCACACAGCTTCCGTTTCGTGATGACTGCTTCACGTTCTGCGATACTAAAATGAATTTTAAAAGTTCTCTAAAGGCCAGTAAACTATAGGTTGTCTCTTACATAAAAAGATTACACAGATATTTTGTACACAGCCACGGGCTCAAAATGTCAGTTTTTGACAAGATAGCTAGTGAACTATCTGAATGCAGTGTTCTGTAGTAGCTTCTGCGGGCTCCTGATTACCAGCCAACAGTTTGCGATGGATATCCGTCGATGATGTACAGGCTGAACAAAGTAAATCATTGGGAAATGGAAAATACTCTGAAGCAATGTTCCTCAATGAATGAAGTTTCATTCACATATGATGCGGGAAGTACGCTGCATACGGTTATTTTATGCATACACTGTCTTTAATAACTATTGTATGTTTCATGCAGCCCCATTTACAACAGAGTTCTGCAAATTGTGTATACAGACTTCATAAAGATGTCAGATGGTGTCTTAGGAGCTAGTATTTCTGGCTATTTTTATATGTTCCAGGTATGATGTTGGTGACGCAGTTCAGCCTGTAATTTGTAACGCTATAAATGACCTAAGAGTATTTAGCGGGGATCGCAAACTATATATCAAATTGTTATGAGACTATGTAAAGAACTTACTAGGAAACATGGGACAATATTAAATATTAAAGGAGAACTACAGCTGCTGAGTCTTGGCCCAATGACTGCGACAGAATATAATAGCTTTTCAGGAATTTTCCGCGTGTTGAATATCATCTTGTTGCTGCTGTTATAGAAAAGAAATGTGGTCTAGCTCTTTAAATATCTTCCCGGCTTTTACTTGGCTGTGATGTCCAATCGCAGCATATAAATCGTTTAGCTATTCGTTTTCGCTGTCTAAAATAAAGATAGACGATGGCAGTGGCTGTACACGTGACATAATCTGCTTATTAATGATTCACGGAAACATTACTCTTAATGATCTGCTATAAGCTAAGGTAAGTATAACTCGTATAATCTGGCTGCCAGTAAGAGGAACCGGAGTCTGAAGAAGTTTTTTCATCAGAGTCGTCAACGAGCTGCTAGGTCTCGAAAACTTGGTTCTTCAGGCGAAGTTACCTCCCTGACGACTTTACGGTTCTAATCACCTGGGAGGGACTTCATCAGATTATTTCGCTGATAAAGACTATGGTCCAATGCGTCGAATGGATTTCTTTTAAAATGAGCTCTACTACTGAAAATAAAAACAGCAAAGAGCAGTATATTTTTTATAAAATACTTATAAAAGCGCAGAAAAAAGTTACGATACAAGTCGAGCAGCCGAGCTTGTGAAATTTACGTATTTATTCTGAAACTCTTTTACCTACTTCTTCCTCAAGTGATTATACGAATTTTTTGATACACTATTGTAATCTCCTACTTAGAGAGAGAAGTGAGGTACAAAATTCCGCTGTGACATTCACCACTCACAAATATGAATTAACGTTTTTTTTTCATTAATCACGCACAACGAATTACCCTTGTATCTGATGGAATAACTCGTACCTATCAGATATTTAGGAGTAACCATACTATGCTCTTTAACGGTGGAACGTTGACATAAATCTTCTACTTAGAAGTGGAATGTGTTTCATACGTGTCAGAAGAAATATAAATTTAAATTTAATCCTCAAAGGAAGTCGCAAACAAATGTGGCGTGTGGCGGATTTTTGTTTAATGCTCCTCAGTGTGGAACATTACAAATTTGCACTTGCGGAAAAGGAGTACTGCGTAAGTTGGAAGCGAGAAAGTGACCTCAAAGTGCTGCATACAGGCCTACGCACCATGCGTAATGACAATAACGGCAATATTAGAAAAATGATATTTACGTCGAAGAGTACAACAATTTCTTTGTATCATACGCGAATGAAATTGGAAGCAGTCCCTTAAGCCGGCACCAATGTACTGAAATAGTATAAAGCCGTACGCACTGGCTCAGTGTTCAAATGGAAGTGTATGAAAGAGCACAATGTTGTTTCAACCATCGTTTCCTAGGCGAGAGTAATGGACAACCGAATTTTAATTAAAACAAAGAGAAATGCAAGAGGTTAATGACGTGGATGTCAAGTTACCTTACAGTTATGTAAGGTGGCTCAGAAGTTGAGGTGTTTGAAGAATACGTGTTGAAAATAAGAGCCGCTTTAATATAAAATTTCACAATTATTTAGAGAGAAGTTATACGGTCACTCGTAAGTAGGCCTGAGCATAAGACGTAGGCTATGCAGCTTTAGGTCGACAATACGTGTGTCATTATATGCGGCGGTGCCTATGCATTGTATAGCAGTAATGGAAACTTTGACGGTTCAGAATGAATATAATGGAGTCACTACCTTACGTACGTGTCTCGTGGGGATAGAGCACCACCGTTTTTTTTTAAAAGTTTGTTTTTAATTTACAATGCGTTAAACGCGATTCGGTATATGGTTTATGCAGGGAGATTCATTAGGAGCAGTAAGCAGTCTCTATGTAGCAATAGCTGGTCTGTCACACTAGGCGCCTGCCTTGTATTGCTATATTAGAATACCTATAGGAATAGGAATTAATGTTGACCTACCGCGCCCGCCGGAGTGGCCGCATGGTTCTAGGCGCTACAGTCTGGATCCGCGCTGCTGCTACGGTCGCAGGTTCGAATCCTGCCTCGGGCGTGGATGTGTGTGATGTCCTTAGGTTAGTTACTTTTAAGTAGTTCTAAGTTCTAGAGGACTGATGACCTCAGAAGTTAAGTTCCATAGTGCCATTTGAACCATTTTTTTTTGACCTACCTCCAATATGTATAATAATGCCGCTTATAGGCTTGCATAAAAGCAAAAGGAAATTAACTGTATACACATGAAGATCGCTTATCGTCTTTCAAATGAAACGTGAACCACTAGAATCTCTGATTCGGTTATAATAAATTGCATATATTTTGGTTCATATTCCAACCTTACCCGTTCAGTATCGTACACTATACCGTATTTCAATCTGAGGGTAATCTTTTTCCCGTTTAAAACTGAAATTTGCGAAATATTGATACTGCAAGACCGTCGCTAAATATTGGGCGTTGCTGAATTCAGGGAGCATGAATGCAGCCGTATCTGAGGCAACTGGGCAGCAACATAGCCGCTGATATATAGTTTTGCAAGCGAGCCTGTTTGCACAAGGCAAGGTAGCCGGGTTGACTGTAAGACGTGTATATTTATATTGTCTATTGTCAAACCACAATTTATGAAAGAGGTTTATATTTTATTAATAGGATTAAGTAGGAATAATTAATATTTGTCATGTTGGAAATAACTGTGGTAGCAGGGAATGTCTGCACCAAAGTATTGCTGGCAAGAGAGACCGCAATATCATATAATTTTAAAAAGGGCGGGAGAGACCGCGTATGGATACATTTTAAGAAAAGAGCGGGAAAGACCGTGCATTGATGCATTTTGTAATGGTAGCAGGCATTGTCTGCACCAGAAAGCATTGTTGGCAGGAGAGACCGCACTTTAGCGTTCGTAGGAAGTCAGTAGTAAGCGAGATGTGAAGCGAGTCGGTAGCAGGTCTGAAGCGAGAGGTTGAGAGGAGCAGCGTGCCTGCCAGCCACCAGCTATGATTTACAAGAGATTATAAACGGATGTACAGACACATCAGCTAACTATTTTCATAGGAGGAACTAATATTATTGAATTAGTTTCTTTGCAAAACTGAAGACTACTGAAGGTATGTTTGCGCAATGCTAGTTGTAAGATTATTGTAAAAAGTAAGTCCCATTTGAACGTTTGTAAAATCATTTCATTACCAGCAGTAAATATTTAAAGACACGTTTTCAGAATATAATTAATTTTTGCCAGCAGTGTTGAATATACTGATTATAATCCATCCCAAAAACCATCAACGAAAAACTTTACAAAAATTTTATTGCTGTCAAGAAAAAGTTTAACTATGAATTACGTAACTTCAGTCAAATTAATTAAAGAATAACGTCAGCTTTGCTATTAAAGAGTAACGTCAGCTTTGGTAGTAAATAGAGCCACTTATTATGACAGCCCACCAGCAGTTAATAGAGTATAGTAAACCAGAGTAAGTATATTCATGTCGCAGTTCGATGTAGCAGTCAGATGGCGATCCAGTAACAGTAAAAAAGGTAAGGAACAGTTTTGGGTTATTGCAGGTAACGACTGAGGGCCACGACGAAGACACATTCTATGGTTCATCGTAATAATCAGAAAAACACTTTTAATAAGCAGCAATTAAATTTGTATGCGAAGATTGAGAAAGAGAATTAATTTCAAAGGGAAGATTTCATTTGTTATTATTAAGCAAGAGGTAGAAATCCAAAGGGAAGGTTTCATAGCTTATTGTAGAAGGGAAGGTTGCGTAAAAAAAAAAAAAAAAGATATAGAGGATACGGAAAGGTTTCAAGACGTGCAAGTCAACGCAGTGCCACGACGGGCCGGTCTGCACAATATTTCCAGCATAAACGACTGTCACTTGCCCTTGGCTTGGGATTTGGGTCCTCCCTCTCCGCCCCTCCCTCCCCCTTTCCCCACCCGACTGTGCACCCACCGGAGCTCCGGCAGTCAGTACGGCAGGAATCACGGTTAGACGTCGGCCCACGCCAGATGCGGCCGCGCCTCCCAGACAGAAATTAAAACCGAGCCGCACTGCGCCGCGCCGCGTGCCTTCCCGCCCCGCTACGGTCTCGCTCCCGCCGTGCCCGCGCGGCTGCGGCTGCAGAGCCCGGGTTAATTGCCCGCAGACGGACCGGCGCAGCCGCCAGACAGCGACGGCATAGCAGACCGCGCGCGCGCGCGCGCGCGCTTGATTAAAGCAGTAAAACACGCGGCCGCCGACTAATTGCGTTAGAGTCGCCTCGGCGCGCCTTGCCGCCAGAACGACCCGCAATTATCAATTACAACAACACTTGCCGCGCTCCTTTAAGGCCGGCCGCTAAAGGGCTCCCTCGGGTGCAGCCCTCTGACGGAGGATCCGAGTCGAGAACGACGTACGTCTGGTAACTGACGGTAGAAGTAAAATGAGACCTCGCTCGGGAAAGGCGTTAAGGTCCTCTATGGGACTCTCCGAACAGCCAACTGCGTGTTACTGCCACACACGCAGGCATTCCACATCTACACTACTGGCCATTAAAATTGCAACACCAAGAAAAAATGCAGATGATAAACTGGTATTCGTTGGGTAAATATATTATACTAGAACTAACATGTGATTACTTTTTCACGCAATTTGGGTGCATAGATCCTGAGAAATCAGTACCCAGAACAACCACCTCTGGCCGTAATAACTGCCTTGATACGCCTGGGCGCTGAGTCAAACAGAGCTTGGATGGCGTGTACAGGTACAGCTGCCCATGCAGCTTCAACACAATACCACAGTTCATCAAGAGTAGTGACTGGTGTATTTTGACGAGCCAGTTGCTCGGCCACCATTGACCAGACGTTTTCAATTGGTGTGAGATCTGGAGAATGGGCTGGTCACGGCAGCTGTCGAACATTTTCTGTATCCAGAAAGGCCCGTACAGGACCTGCAACATGGGGTCGTGCATTATTCTGCTGAAATTTAGGGTTTCCAAGGGGTTGAATCAAGGGTAGAGCCACGGGTCGTAGCACATATGAAATGTAGCGCCCACTGTTCAAAGTGCCACCAATGCGAACAAGTGGTGACCGAGACGTGTAACCAATGGCGTCGTATACCATCACGCCGGGTGATACGCCAGTATGGCGATGGCGGATACACGCTTCCAATGTGCGTTCACCGCGATGCCGCCAAACGCGGATGCGACCGCCATGATGCTATAAACAGAACCTGGATTCAACCGAAAAATGACGTTTTGCCATTCGTGCACCCAGGTTCATCGTTGAGTACACCATCGCAGGCGCTCCTGTCTGTGATGCAGCGTCAAGGGTAACCGCAGCCATGGTCTCCGAGCTGGTAGTCCATGCTGCTGCAAACGTGGTCGAACTGTTCGTGCAGATGGTTGTCGTCTTGGACACGTCCCCATCTGTTGACTCAGGGATCGAGACGCGGCTGCACGATCCGTTACAGCCATGCGGATAAGATGCCTGGCCTGCGGATAAGAGGCCGTTGGGACCCAGCACGGCGTTCCATATTAGCCTTCTGAACCCACCGATTCCATATTCTGCTAGCAGTCATTGGATCTCGACTAACGCGAGCAGCAATGTCGCGATACGATAAACAGCAATCGCGATAGGCTACAATCCGACCTTTACCAAACTCGGAAACGTGATGGTACGCATTTCTCCTCCTTACACGAGGCATCACGACACCGTTTCACCAGGCAACGCCGGTCAACTGCTGTTTGTGTATGAAGAATCGGTTGGAGACTTTCCTCATGTCAGCACGTTGTAGGTGTCGCCACCGGCACCAACCTTGTGTGAATGCTCTGAAAAGATAATCTTTTGCATATCACAGCATCTTCTTCCTGACGGTTAAATTTCGAGTCTGTTGCACTTCTTCGTGGTGTAGCAATTTCAATGGCCAGTAGTGTACATCTACATATACGAGGTGCGTTCAATAACTAATGCAACATATTTTTTTCATTGTCGGCCAGTTTCTGTTAAAAAATTGCGGGTTTTTTGTGGGGCATTGTGGGACATCGAGAAATACAGGGTGATTCAAAAAGAATACCACAAATTTAAAAATGTGTATTTAATGAAAGAAACATAATATAACCTTCTGTTATACATCATTACAAAGAGTATTTAAAAAGATTTTTTTTTCACTCAAAAACAAGTTCAGAGATGTTCAATATGGCCCCCTCCAGACACACGAGCAATATCAACCCGATACTCCAACTCGTTCCACACTCTCTGTAGCATATCAGGCGTAACAGTTTGGATAGCTGCTGTTATTTCTCGTTTCAAATCATCAATGGTGGCTGGGAGAGGTGGCCGAAACACCATATCCTTAACATACCCCCATAAGAAAAAATCGCAGGGGGTAAGATCAGGGCTTCTTGGAGGCCAGTGATGAAGTGCTCTGTCACGGGCTGCCTGGCGGCTTGAACCAATTTCAGACGATAATGTTTCATAACTAACCTTTTTCGTAGGACTCTCCATACAGTTGATTGTGGAATTTGCAGCTCTCTGCTAGCTCTGCGAGTCGATTTTCCTGGGCTGCGAACAAGTGCTTGCTGGATGCGTGCTACATTTTCATCACTCGTTCTCGGCTGTACAGAACTTTTCCCTTTGCACAAACATCCATTCTCTGTAAACTGTTTATACCAACGTTTAATACACCACCTATCAGGAGGTTTAACACCATAATTCGTTCGAAATGCACGCTGAACAACTGTCGTCGATTCACTTCTGCCGTACTCAATAACACAAAAAGCTTTCTGTTGAGCGGTCGCCATCTTAGCATCAACTGACGCTGACGCCTAGTCAACAGCGCCTCAAGCGAACAAATGTACAACTAAATGAAACTTTATAGCTCCCTTAATTCGCCGACAGATAGTGCTTAGCTCTGCCTTTTGTCGTTGCAGAGTTTTAAATTCCTAAAGTTGTGGTATTCTTTTTGAATCACCCTGTACTCCCACCTCACCCTCCATATTTTTATGTTCCGATAGGTGGCTGCACTATACGTTGCCATCTAAATGGTGTCTGTAACGGATGTGCGTCCCAAGCAGAGAGCTGTCATTGAGTTTCTTTTGGCGGAAAACTAGAGTATTGTAGATATGCACAGGAGCTTGCAGAATGTCTGAAGAGACCTGGCAGTGGAAAAAAGCACGGCGAGTCATTGTGCGGGGCGTCTGTCGTCATCGCAACATGGCCGCGCAAACCTGTTACCGGCCGGCCCCACACATAGCTGCGACTACAGCAATGTTGGAAAGCTTGGACACTCTCACTGCAGGTGATCGTCGGATCACAGTCAACCTCGTTGCACAAATGGACGTCACTGTAAATAGCGCTGACACACTAGTCCACCTGTTGGAATACTCAAACGTGTGCGCCTGCTGCGTTCCACACTGCCTAGCACAAGACCATAACAGCTACAAAGGACCACCTGTGCGGAATTGGTTGCGCGTTGCGAGACTGATGGTGCAATTTTTTGGCGAACATTGTTACAAGCGAGAGGATAGCTCCGAGGTCGGACATTGTAGTGGTACAACGCTATCATGTAGGTCCTACCAGTAATTTGGCGTAAGATCGTCGCATTGAACGAAGGTTGCGTTAAAAAAAAAACGTTTCTGTAGAGCCAAAGTTTTCAGAAATAATACGGTATATTTGAATCTTGAATAATAGCAACCTGCTTAAAAAAATAAAAAAATATATATATATATATATATATATAAACCTGTTGTTTATCACCATTGCCATTCAATTGTGCTCTTGAATATGTAATGAGAGAATGGTACAAGGAAAATCCTATGAATATAAAAATTGGAACTAAGAAAGATAAAATAAACCTAAATTGCTTGGGATTTGCTGATGACCTAGCATTACTAGCTCATAATATTCAGGAAGCCACGAAACAAATAACAAGCTTACAAAATGTAGCACAAAAATTAGGACTCCAGATATCATTTGAAAAGACTGAAATAATGGTAACGGATCCACTTGTAATAGATCACATCACAGTGAACAATAGGGAAATTAAAATAGTGAAACAATTTAAATACCTGGGTGAAATTATAACACATAAATTGGACGAGAAACCTGCATGGCGAGCAAGAACTAATAAAATGATAAAAGCTCAAAAACTAACATGGTATACGACCAATTATAAATGTCTATCAATTAAAACAAAATTAAAACATTACAAGACGGTGGTTCAACCAGAGGTTACATACGGAAGTGAAACTCTTTTTAAAGTCACCCAGAAAAACAGAATTGACAAAATTTTAAAAGTAGAGAGAAGAATTGCTAGAACATGCATAAATAAGAAATATCAAAAAGCTGGGCAATGGCGGATAGTTCCAAATGAAGTGGTATACAGAGAACTGGAGCCCATCACTGATACTATACGAAAGAAAAGGATCTCTTTTTGTGGTCACATTCTGAGGACACCAGAAACCAGATTATCAAGGAAAATTATTGAGAAACTCTGGAATTTGAAACAACAAGGAGGTTGGCTTAAGGAAATAAGAGAGGATATGGAAGAACTGGAAATAACTCTGGATGATTTGCAGAACAAAACGCCAAATTTAAAGAAGTTGAGGGACACAGAAATAAGATTTAAACCAAAAATTGACAAACGACACACAATGAAAAGGGTATTTACAGATAAGGAACGACGAAAAGCATCGGAACGAATGAAGAGATACTGGGCCACTCGAAAGGGGAAAATACCAAAGAAGAGGACCAGAAATGATTGGCTGAAGTGGTCCAATGAGGCCGTAAAAGCAGAAGAAGAAGAAGAAGAAGAAGAAGAAACCTGTTGTATTACTTATGTAATGCCCCTAACACATGCACAGACCGGAAGCTAATTCATGATGTGTGGCGGAGTGTTCTCTGTTCCAGTCGTGAATAGTGTGCACGAAGAACGATTGTTGTTAATCCTCCACAAGAGCTGAAATCTCTGATTTTACTTTCAGGGTCTTTTCGTGATATACGAGGTGCGACAATAACGTAATGAGACTGATTTTCTTTGCAAGAAGTGGCAACCCTGCAGGCTTGCCTAGGCACAATACCTTTGACCTTGGTATATAAGCTGCTTCTAGTCTTAGCGGCACATCGATGCAACTGATCAGTCGTGAGTTGCGCAGTAATAAATTAACACGTGTTTGTGTCTCTCGTCACGGGAATGGAACCGCATAATATTGCGCAACGGTATGCCATTTCTTTTTGCGTTAAATTGGGTGAAAACGCGACGACAACTCACGGTAAGCTTCAGAAGGCTTTTGGAGAGGAGGTAATGTCTAGAGCTCAAGTTTCTCGTTGGCATAAAATGTTTAGTGGAGGTAGAACGAATGTTGAAGATGAAGACCACAGTGGACGACCATGCATGCTTGAGTGCTTCTTTGATTCCAAGGGGATTGTTCATAAAGAGTGGCTGCCTGCTAGACAAACAGTTAACCAATAATGCTCCAAAGAAATTTTAGAAAGACTACGTAAAAGAGTTCTTTCTGTCCGTGCCAACATTGCTGATAATTGGATTCTGCATCACGATAATGCGCCATCCCATACTGCTCTGTCAGTACAGCAATTTTTAACCTCAAAACAAATTTCAGAACTACCACAGCTACATTATTCACAAGATATCACTCTGTGTGACTTTTTTCTATCTCCAAGAGTGAAAACGGCGGTCAAGGGGCACAATTTTCAAACAATGCAAGATGTCCATAAAGCTGTGACGAGGGTCTTGGAGGATATTAAAGAAGATGTGTTCCAGAAATGTTACCATGTCAGAAGCTCTGGAAAAAGTGTGTGCAATCAGAAGGGAACTACTTTGAAGGAGACAACACTAAGCTTGACTAAAACGGTAAGCAAATTTTTTTTTCACATCAGTCTCATTACTTTACTGTCGCACCTCGTATGTGTGTATGAAGATGCAATACACTGATTGAATCTTTGCGACGTTACAAGCACTATCTGATGTACATAAAATGGGCATTATGTGGTAAACTATGGAAGGCTTACCTGGGTAACATGTTCCTGGGGCGTTGCAGCATGATGGCGAGGTCAGAGTGGCAAGCACAAGCAATTGCACAATCAGGGGAGCCACACAAGAGCAAAGCGGGAGGTTAGATAAATATCTGATACTCCAGTAGGTCGATTTACCTCCGATTTGCCCACGCGGGAGGAAATAAGCCACAGTGTGGCTATGGATGGTAGAAGAAAGCTTAAAATTGAAGTTTATCAGGGACAGTCCAATGAAAACGAGTCAGATGGCGAAAAAGTAGGTAAACTGATTATGATCTCAAAAGTAATCGTCGTATCTGTTAATACATTGAGCTCACTGCTAGACTAGACGATCAATGCCTTTATGGAAAAATGTTCTCGGTTATCTATCGAACCATGAGTGTCCCAAGCCCTGCATCTGTTTGTCCGAATCCTGCCGACATGCTGCCAAAGTTGTTTCGAGTATGCTGCAGAAGTTTCGCTGGGAAGCCCTAGACATCCTCCATACAGTCCCCATTCGTCCCCATGCGATTTCAATATTTTTGGAGCCGTTATTTGGTTCAATCGAAGAGGAGCACACCTGGAGTAACACGTCAGGATATAGCAACCTTAACATTACATTCTAATTATGTAGATTTGTTGAGTCAGTAACAGGCAGATTTTTTCCTCGATACTGTAACATGTATGTAACGTAGGGTTTAATTCTCAAGGGACACTAGCGATGGCTGCTGAGATTACCCATTCCTAATTTTAATACATTTTGTTCTACTGGATCTCTGTGTATTAATGGGGCAGAACAGCAGGCGAATGGCTGGGGTATGCCGTTAGAATAGGGCTGGAGGTCATCTCAGCTTCCGGGAACCCGTCGATCTCAAACCATTGCTTAGGCGAGGACCAAGGGCTGTTCCGCCACGATCCTTTAGGTGGTCTGACGGTTTCTCTGTTTCAAAAGTTTGACGTTTCCTGAAAATGTAGGCGCACGGACTGCCGTGGTCTGTCACCTGCCCCTCGCAATTCCTGCGAGGCCGCTTAATTTTCTACAGAACTTCTCCAATCTGCTACTGACCACCCGTGTAGTGGGCGGGTCGTCCAGTCTACAGGCGGTAAAGCGTGGGACTCTGGGCGCCTTGGCAAGATAAGATCGCATTGTCATGTCAGAAGAGCAAAACTCCATCGTTAGTTCCACTCTGCAGCTCGCCGATGCTTCGCAGGGACCACTATTAGAAACACAGTCCACATGGAGTATAGGTAGCAAAGTACAGCTGACTTTCGATTGGTCGGCGTTCGCACACTGTGGGAACGGTGGCTTATCTTTAGTCGGCACTCGCCACTTCACAAAAAAGATCAGACTCCACTGCCTAATGAGAGTGCCATTTTTTGTCAGAGCCTGAAACATTCGAATAGATTGGCTTACCAGCAGTTTTTGGTGCATCGCAGGCACAGAGGCGGGGAAAGCCAGCTGTTGAACACTCAGGTGTGAGTCTTCTTGACAGACAGGAGGTAGCCTTCCTCAGACACGCTTGAGGAGGGGACAGCGGAGGGCATAAGCTGATGAGCCGCATACTTGGCAGACCATCACCCGCTGCACTTCTCTTCACCTTCGTTGCTTTTAACTTGTGTAAATTTATACATCAGTGTGGCAAGCAAGTAACATTCGTGGGCAAATAGGGGTATTTTGACCACATGATATAGTTCATGCAGTCGTTGATCTCTCGGCCATTACTTTGTTGTCGGTTTTCTTTTCTTCAAGTGCTTCTCCATCTGACTTATCAAATTGATTCAGTCATGAAGATCATAATCATACCACATCTAAATTCAATTAGATTCAGCGTGAAGCTTTGTTACCAGAGTAATTTCAGCTGACCGTTCATCCCAACAGTTCATGTGACTATTTCATCAACTCAGGTTCGGCACTCATTTCATCCCAGAGAGGGAATTTGCTTACTTATTTTTGTCCAGTGATAATTTACATGCGACTAAATTGTCCTTAAATCGTAATGTTTCTGTATTTCTGTTACACTCCAGCAGTCCTCTGTCCTCATTACTAGTCTCGTGTTTATTAATTTCATGCAATACCCGTAGCTACGGTTCGTATGTCAGAGCCATCCTTCCGTTTCATTTCACTTACATCATTTTCATACTTTGGAATTGTAGGGCGCTGATTTGCATATCAAGAGGGATACTCACTCTATATGAACGGTTCATCAACTAAAGTATAGCCGTAACACCAGGGGCATCTCGCACTGGGTATTGTCAAGGATACGTAGACGACCACAAACTTTTTTCCACGAAGGCATTAATTGTCTTGTACTCTAGTGGCATAATGGTTTACTTACTCTTTTCCATCTTCCTCGTTTTCATTTGATCGTGCCATACATATTCACCAAATGTACTACAACAAATTTAAAGACGCAGAATTATTGGCATGTTTGTATTGTGGTTATCAACAAAGTTATCAGCACATTTATGTGAAATTTCTTATAACAGCAGCAACAAAAACTACAGACACGCTACAAACACAAACTATACATATCTGCTAGCGTTCGAAATCATCTAAAATGATCGTATTAGATACACTGATAAACAGTCCGTTTATTATAAATTAGAAAGTTACACGAAGAGATGAGGCAGTCCATAAATTTTTCATACTAATGTTTTTATTATTTACTTTCGTTTAATAAGAAAGGAAGCTATCTAAACGACGTACTGCGAAACTCGCAAGAGGAAATAAACATGGTCAGTTGACTAGCAATAGCTGTTCCAGTTTGTAATTTTACATTAGAACATAACAATACATAACTAGAAAGAAATGATAGTGAGTTATTACCGTTCCAACACATATGTGGTAAAACCTTTATAGTCCTGTATTTGGAGTTGTGGTCAGGCATGAGGAAGTCAGTCACCTGAGATAGTTAAGGAGGCAGCAGTCTGTATCGTGGTGTTTATTTGTTGTTCTTTGTTAGGTAAAATGGTTAGAACTTGAGCGACCTATGAGCCGCATGTGTGTTAATGTGTTAGTGTGAAGTGAAGCTAATATCGGATTAACAGTCATTTCAGTGCACCACTTTGAAACTTGATAACATGCATTCATTATGAGTTAATGCAGAGTTATAATACTGAACGCTGTTGGCGACGAACTTTTATTTAGATAGACTTAAGCGAACTGTTTAACGTGGGGAATTCGTTCTGATTAACGTTCTGGTGCACAGCACTGCATATTAAACGTTGCCCGTTTACGCTTTGCTTGCTTTGAATGCGTTGCTATTCAAAACGCATTTGTTTAACTACGTATGATATTAGCCTCTGTAAGGGCACCACTCAGTATAAATTATTTTACTGAGCTAAATAAAACTGAGATTGAATATTATACTGTTGGCAGGGTGTGTCCTTGTCCTAACGGACTGTTCCCATACCATCGTATTTACTATTTTCCATCTGCTTGTGTTTTGCAGTTTATTCATTGTTCCTTAGATTGGGCTTTGTGGTTCAAAAGTTTCCATTAAGGAACAATGCAACAGTGCATAACCAGACCCCTCGACAACTCATCGAACCATTACATTAGTTTATTGTTATGTGCTCGCCAATCCAGCTCTTGAAAATTAGTAAATTAGTTCATTTGATGGTTAACTTTACTTCATAATTGTGTATCCATAAACTGCACCGATATGTTTCATCTTCGAGGAACTCACGCCCTCTTAATCTGAAGAGTCAACCACACTGACATAGATAACTTCTCTCTAGCAGCATCTGACACTATCGTCGGAAGAGAATTTCTGTGACGCTTTCAGGCTTGCTGTTTTATTTATTTATTCACCCAGGTATAATCTCATAATGATGTACGATTTGTCTTAATAATCAAAATAAATAGCTCTAAGATACACGCACCCAAAGTATGTAAGTACGTTTTCTGAGGATACGTCGGGTGGTTTACCATGACCTTGCTGATGGAAACATCCCAACATTTGATTAGGATGATTTAATAAAACCACGAGAAATATGTGCCTAGCAAAAATATATGGGAGGGAAAGAACCCACCTAGGTTCAAACAAACCTATTAGGAAGTTGCTGAGAAAGCAGAGAATTTTGCACAGTCGTTTTAAACGTAGTCACTGCCCCGCTGACAAACAGAAATTATGCGAAATGAAAGCAGCTGTCAAAAGGTCAATGAGAGATTCTTTTAACGAATTTGAAAGCAATATTTTATCTGCAGATTCTAAAAGTAACCCCAAAAAATTTTGATCGTTCATAAAATCTATGAACGCTACAAAAAATTCAATACCTTCTCTTGCTGACAGTACGGATATTGTAATGGATGATGATAAACAGAAGGCCGAAATTCTGAACCTAGCTTTCAAAAACTCGTTTACGGTAGAGGACTGCAGCACCATTCCTCCTTTCAATTATCGAACAAACGCAAGGATAGCTGACATAGTGTTTAGTGTATCTGGGATTGTAAAATAATTAAGATCCTTAGACGCCAGGAATGCATCTGGTCCAGACGGTATCCCTGTAATAATTTATGTTGACTATGCTGCAAATTCTTATCCATCATCTATCAGAGATCATTGGAACAGCGGAAATTTCCATTTATAAAAAGGGTAGAAAATCGGATGCACATAATTACCAGCCAGTTTAACTGACGTCGATTTGTTGTAGAAACATGTCACATATTTTGTGTTCATACATAATGACATTTCTAGACTCTGAGAAGCTCATCTGCAGATGCCAGCACGGTTTTAAGAAAGAGTGGTCAGGCCAGACACAGTTGGCCCTCTTTGTGCAAGACATACAACAGGCTCTAGATACCAGCTCCCAGGTTGATGCCATATTCCTCGGCTTTCGAAAGGCGTTCGACTCAGTTCCGCACTGTCGCTTACTGCAAAAAGTGCACGCTTGCGGTCTATCCGATGACATATGCAGTTGTATAGGAAGTTTTCTAACACACAGAGAGCCGTATGTCGTCCTGAATAGGGAGACCAACAGAAACAAGCGTAACATTAGGTATGTCACAGGGCAGCGTAATAGGTCCGCTGCTTTTTACGATTTACATAAATGATCTGGCTGATGGTATTGACAGCGGCATTAAACTGTTTGCCGACGATGCTGTAGTCTACAGGAAAGAAGTATCACACGAAAGTTGTGAACAGATCAGTGAGAATTTGGAGAAAATAAATGCGTGATGTAATGACTGGCAGTTATCTCTCAATATTAGTAAGTGTAACCTACTGCGTATAACAAGGCGAAAATCCGCATTACTGTATGGGTGTAAGATAAATGCCCAGCCTTTAAGCGGTACCATCCGGTCAAGTGTCTGGGTGTGAATATTCGAAATGATCTCAAATGGAACGATCAGATTACACAAGTAACAGGTAAGGCGACCTCTAGATTACGGTTTATTGGTAGAATCCTAAAGCGATGCAGTCCTTCGACAAAGGAAACTGCTTACAATACTTTGGTTCTTCCTGTCTTATTGTTCGTCTGTATGGGACCCTTACCAGTTGGGTCCGATTCAAGAGATTAGCAAGGTCCAAAGAAGAGCGGCAAGATTCGTGACTGGTACATTTAGCGATCGCGAAAGCGTTACAAATCTCATAGAAAGTTTGAAGTGAGACACACTTGCAGATAGGCGACACGCTAAACGGAAGGGGCTGCTCACAAAATTCCAAAATCCGATATTCGCCGAGGATGTAGAGCATATATTATTACTACCAACTTCCAAATCGAGCAGTGATCACCATTCAAAGATAAGGGAAATTTGAGCTCGTACTGAGGCGTTCAGACAGTCGTTTTTCCATCGCGCGACCCGCGAGTGGAACAGAGGAGGGAAAATATGACTATGGCGTGAATAGTGCCCTCCGCCACACACTGCTTGGTGGCGAGCGGAGTATATATGTAGATATAGATGCATAAGTACAAATCAGAATGGACAGACAGAGGACTTTCCACATTAATTATTATGAGGACAGTGACTTAGCAACTGCACTTCCTCCTTCGGTTGGTCCGTTGTACAATATTGCTTTGATCATACACAGTTTGCACCAGACAACTTATAGTATAAAACGTAAGTTTGACTGCACCATTCCATAGACAATGAACATTTTCAGATGACTCCAGGACCTGGTACAAGCACGTCTTCATAATTTCCCTGCAGACTGTCTAGAAAACTGAGACAGAACCTCACTGATGAGTCGAATGTTCAACTCAGAAAAATGACATTACTATCATGACCATTTCCTTGTAAAAGCTTAACATTGTGATTTTGTATTGTAATGTGATACATTATTATCCTTGACGTCTTTCGTCATCAACCCCGACTCTGAGTCTTTTGAGTAATCTTTGTGTAGTAAGCATTAAGTATGAAATGTGTTCAAATGCCTTTCTAAATTGAAGTACTTTAGTAATTTTTTAAATTACTTGGGAAAATTGCTATATAATTTAATTTCTTGATAGAAAACCTATGACAAACATGCTGTTCATCTTTGGATCCTCTCTATTTCTTCTGTGATTCCTGTGTGGTAAGCGTCCCACAATGAGGAGTAATATTCAAGTATTAGTCGAATGAGGGTTTGCTAGACATGTCGTTCGTGGCTGGGTGGAATGGATCGTAGTTTGCATAAGGATTTGCTACGATACGTTATGTGCTATCGTTGGTCTTTCGACCTGTTTGTGCACAGTACATTACATTGGTTTATTGTTGTTGTTGTTGTTGTGGTCTTCAGTCCTGAGACTGGTTTGATGCAGCTCTCCATGTTACTCTATACTGTGCAACCTTCTTCATCTCCCAGTGCTTAGTGTATTCATCTCTTGGTCTCCCTCTACGATTTTTACCCATACACGCTGCCCTCCAATACTAAATTGGTGAGCCGGCCGAAGTGGCCGTGCGGTTAAAGGCGCCGCAGTGTGGAACCGCAAGACCGCTACGGTCGCAGGTTCGAATCCTGCCTCGGGCATGGATGTTTGTGATGTCCTTAGGTTAGTTAGGTTTAACTAGTTTTAAGTTCTAGGGGACTAATGACCTCAGCAGTTGAGTCCCATAGTGCTCAGAGCCATTTGAACTAAATTGGTGATCCCTTGATGCCTCAGAATATGTCCTACCAACCGATCCCTTCTTCTAGTCAAGTGTTGCCACAAACTCCTCTTCTCCCCAATCCTATTCATTATCTCCTCATTAGTTATGTGATCTACCCATCTAATCTTCAGCATTCTTCAGTAGCATCACATTTCGAAAGCTGCTATTCTCTTCTTGTCCAAACTATTTATCGTCCACCTTTCACTTCCATACAAGGCCACACTCCAAACAAATACTTTCAGAAACGACTTCCTGATACTTAAATATAAACTCGATGTTAACAAATTTCTCTTCTTCAGAAACGCTTTCCTTGCCAATGCCAGTCTGCATTTTATATCATCTCTACTTCGACCATCATCAGTTATTTCGCTCCCCAAATAGCAATACTCCATTACTACTTTGTCTCATTTCCTAATCTAATTCCCTCAGCATCACCCGATTTAATTCGACTACATTCCATTATCCTCGTTTTGCTTTTGTTGATGTTCATCTTATACCCTCCTTTCAAGACACTGTCCATTCCGTTCAACTGCTCTTCCAAGTCCTTTGCTGTCTCTGAGAGAATTACAATGTCATCGGCGAACCTTAAAGGTTTTATTTCTTCTGCATGGATTTTAATACCTACTCTGAATTTTTCTTTTGTTTCCTTTACTGCTTGCTCAATATACAGATTGAACAACATCGGGGATAAGCTACAACCCTCTATCACTCCCTTCCCAACCACTGCTTCGCTTTCATGTCCCTCGACCCTTATAACTGCCATCTGGTTTCTGTACAAATTGTAAATAGCCTTTCGCTCCCTGTATTTTACCCCTGCCACGTTCAGAATTTGAAAGAGAGTATTCCGTCAACATTGTCAAAAGCTTTCTCTAAGTCTACAAATGCTAGAAACGTAGGTTTTCCTTTTCTTAATCTAGCTTCTAACATAAGTCGTATGGTCAGTATTGCCTCACGAGTTCCCATATTTCCACGGAATCCAAACTGATCTTCCCCGAGGTCAGCTTCTACCAGTTTTTCCATTCGACTGCAAAGAATTCGCGTTAGTATTTTGCAGCCGTGACTTATTAAATTGATAGTTCGGTAATTTTCACATCTGTCAACACGTGATTTCTTTGGGATTGGAATTATTATATTCTTCTTGAAGTCTGAGGGTGTTTCGCCTGTTTCATACATCTTGGTCACCAGATGGTAGAGTTTTGTCAGGACTGCCTCCCCCAAGGCCGTCAGTATCTCTAATGGAATGTTGTCTACTCCCGGGGCCATGTTTCGACTTAAGTCTTTCAGTGCTCTATCAATAGCTCCCATTTCATCTTCATCTACATCCTCTTCCATATCTGTAACATTGCCCTCAAGTACATCGCCCTTGTGTAGACCCTCTATATACTCCTTCCACCTTTCTGCTTTCCCTTCTTTGCTTAGAACTGGGTTTCCATCTGAGCTCTTGATATTCATATAAGTGGCTCTCTTTTCTCCAAAGGTCTCTATAATTTTCCTGTAGGCAGTATCTATCTTACACGTAGTGAGATAAGCCTCTACATCCTTACATTTGTCCTCTAGCCATGCCGGCTTAGCCATTTTGCACTTCCTGTCGATCTCATTTTTGAGACGTTTGTATTCCTTTTTGCCTGCTTCATTTGCTGCATTTTTATATTTTCTCCTTTCATCAATTAAATTCGATATTTTGTATTTCAGTGTGTGATTTTTACGTCTTCAATAATGTTAAATTGGTTTATTATTGGGAGTCATATGCCAACCTCTGCGCCATGAGTCGTCCTCAGCTGCGCTTCCTGCATTTTGGGCAAATTTCCAAGTTCCCGACTCGTTTATTCTTAATCATATGGAACATCCAATGATATCCGATGGCCACAGTGGATCGTTTCTCTTGTTCAGTAACTCGGGAAATAGTTTTATCAACTAGTAACTAAAAGAATCGCTCGGTAAGCAGTGAATAAAGCACAGTTCCTTTAGAGGTAGAAGACCTGTTTCTCTAGTTAGAGCAGGACAAGCGAAAAACCTTAATTTATGTCATTTTATCCTGCTACTCAAAATTTAAATGCTGGTTGTATTCATTCTTACACAGATTATTAATATTAACAATGATTAAAGTCCTTATTAATGTGTTGCACACTTCTTTCGTCACAGTGAGTTTTCACTATGAATATACCTCTGTTCACTCTTCAATTCTCATTCCTCGACTTTATCTACCTTTAATTTTAACATTTTCACAAACAACCCTTTTACATAAGAAAATTCACTCGTAAATAAATTATATCTGCGTGAACAGTAGTGAGTTGATCAACAAAAAAATGAATTCATACTCAAAAACAAATTTGTCATAGCGTATCACCTACTCAGAACTTATGATTACGTGTTACTAAAATTTCCATCCCAATCTCCGCACATCAGCTGTCTCTGTACGTACGTGGGCGAGTATGGAAAGTTTTACACCGTGAAGTATCAAACCAATGTTTATCACATTTGATGCAGATGTCCATCACATACCACTTATAAATGATTTAACTTTCGTTCCATTCGGAACTGGAGTCCATTGTGAACATCATTATGAGGTGCAACCTCAGATGAGCACAGCTACACTCTTTATCATCGTAGCGTAGAATTAACAGACTCCGAATGATATCCTGAGAAATTTGTTGACATGTATCAAATATATGCTGTGTCTCTTACCGAAACAGCTGACAAGAGTCTAGCAACGAACTTGTGCCTTCCCGTCGCTCCCAAACATTCTGTTGGGATGATGGATAAGGGGGCAGGAACCCAGTCAAGGATGTGTACATATAAAGTAAATTACTGAATTTGTGAAAATCACACACTGAACTACGTTTCTTCCACAACTGACGTAGTGCACGTGTTCATTGCAACACGTTACATAGTTCATTTTAATCACCTTCCACATTTTTGTCCCTAAGATACCAAAGAGTGGCGGAAGCCCTGTCCGCTCTTGGCTCCGCATATTCATCGCAGATTTGAATTCTGTATGATTTACGCTTCTTACCAGATAATGCATGAAACATTCTTCCTAATTGAAACTTACTGGCAGATCAAAACTGTGTGCCGGTGCGAGACTCGAACTGCGGACCTTTGCCTTTTGTGGGCAAGTGCTCTACTACCGAACTACCCAAGCACGACTCACGACTCATCCTCACAGATTCAATTATGCCAGTACCTCGTCTCCTGCCTTCCAAACTTCATAGAAGCTCGTCTGCGAACCTGCGAGGACGGACGGGTCGTGAGTCGTGATTGGGTAGCTCAGTGGTAGAGCACTTGCCCGTGAAATTCAAAGGTTCCGAGTTCTAGTCTCGGTCCGGCACACAGTAGTGATCTGCCAGGAACTTTCATATCAGCGCACACTCCCCTGCAGAGTGAAAATCTCATTCTTCCTACGTCATGAATTTTTCCCCACTTGTATTAAGCCATGGATTACAAGTGAAAGTCACTATGTAACTAATCATTTGTGCTTAACGAATTGCCTTCCCTCGACAGGTAAAACTGGAACTGTGACAAATTATTTCTCTATTGCAGTCCAGTTTTACCAGTTTCATTAAGTAGTTACCGTACTACTTCATGATCATGGCACTTACTGTAATTTTTGTAAGAGATACAGCTTGATAAATATTGACAATGTTTCTGTTACTTTCACAGTATAGGGCGTACTTCATCTCAGATCTGCTAGCGGACCACTCAAATCAAATGAGAGTATTGATGTGATCTATAGAGAACGATGTGACACATTTCACCTTTGTTCTTTGTAGCAGATACTTCTTTCTCCACACACTTATCATATTAAAAGTTCAAGAGCTTTTTGCTCTGTTTCACCAGATTTTTGTCATGTTATTGTACAAGGTTTCTCCAATTTATCTGAGCTTTACCTTGGGCTCAAATTGTTGTAGCTTAGATGTATGCAATAAATGAACTTATGTATAGCATGCTGGCAAAAATTAGTCATTTGCCTGAACAGAGGCTCATGCTTTAATATAAAAGACTGATATCTTAAATTTCTCTTCAATCATCTTCGGTATGCAGTCAGCATCCTGTTCAGTAACAGTGTTCCTTAGTGAAGGGGGATAATATATTTCTCCATTTACTCCCAATGTACAAGTTGATTTCTTTTACTGTTGGCCGTAATGATTCATCAACTTATGGATAATCCAGTTAAATATATTGGTCATCTACACTACCGATGTTTCCTTTTAAAAGCAATTATATCTCCAAATTACATTTCTGAAACTGAAGATTTCACCTGTATAATCCGTTATGCATCAATCTACAATTCATTAAGAAAATCAAAATATTGTGCTGTCTCCAGCAAATTGTCGCTTTATCAGAGATAAAACCAGAATTTCGTTACACACAGTACATTGACCAACAGTTCTTTGTCAATGGGTATTTGCATTCCCAATACCTTAATAAGTGGCTCACAGAAATGACGGTATAACAATCGTGTGGCCACGAACTTCTATTTCCTAGCATAATTCACATCCAAAACTATACCCATAACTGTCCATGATCATGTACAATAGCTTCTTCAAATGTGGGTACAGTAAAATCAGAGAAACACTTAATTTCAGTTGAATTCAATGAAAAGATTATTTTGTACATGATTTTACATTAGTTGTAGTAATACATAATTTATTACTTTTAAAATTGTCCAGATTCAAAATAATATACAACCTTGATAATTCGTAATTAGTTTCAGTTTTTCATACCACGATTTTCAGATCAATCACAGTAAAGTTTTATGTCAGTGTTTACAATAACAGATGGAATGTATCACCTGTCGAACTCATACACACTTATGTAGGATACAACTTCAGTACAATATGAGCATGTACGAGTTATATGAATGATCCAGTCCCTATTCTGTATGCTAAAATAATACACTACGTGATCAAAAGTATTCGGATACCTGGCTGAAAATGACTCGCAAGTTCGTAGTGCCCTAAATCGGTAATGTTGGAATTCAATATGGTGTTGGCCCACCCATAGCCTTGATGACAGCTTCCACTCTCGCAAGCATACGTTCAATCAGGTGCTGGAAGTTTTCTTGGAGAAAGGCAACTCATTCTTCACGGAGTGCTGCACTGAGGAGAGGTCTTGCACAAATTCGACGTTCCAAACCATCCCAAAGGTGTTTTATAGGATTCAGGTCAGTACTCTGTGGAGGCCAGTCCTTTACAGGGATGTTATTATCATGTAACCACTCCACCACAGACCGTGATTATGGACAGGTGCTCGATCTTGTTGAAAGATGCAATTGCCATCTCCGAATTGCTCTTCAACAGTGGGAAGCAAGAAGGTGCTTAAAACACCGGTGTAGGCCTGTGCTCTGATAGCGCCAAGCAAAACAACAAGGGGCGCAAACCCCTTATATGAAAATACGACGACACCATAACGCAATCGCCTCCAAATTTTACTGCTGGCACTACACACGCTCTGCAGATGACGTTCACCGCGCATTCACCATACCCACACCCTGCCATCGGATCTCCGCATTGTGTACCGTCATTCGTCACTCCACACAACGTTTTTCCACTGTTCAATAGTCCAATGTTTACGCTCCTTACACCAAGCGAAGCGTCGTATCGCATTTACCGGCGTGAAATGTGGCTTATGAGCAGCCTATCGACGATGAAATCCAAGTTTTCTCACCTCCCGCCTAACAGTCATAGCACTTGCAGTGGGTAATGATGCAGTTTGGAATTCCTGTGTGATGGTCTGGATAAATGCCTGCCTATTACACACTCCGACCCTCTTCAACTGTCGGCGGTCTCTGTCAGTTAACAGACGAGGTCGGCCTGTACGCTTTTGTGCTGCACGTGCCCCTTCGCATTTCCGCTTCGCTATAACATCGGAAACAGTAACCTAGGGATATTTAGGAGTGTGGAAATCTCGCGTACAGACGTATGACACAAGTGACACCCAATCACCTGGCCACATTCGAAGTCCGTGAGTTCCGCGGAGCGCCCCATTCTGCTCTCTCACGATGTCAAATGACTACTGCGGTCGCTGATATGGAATACCTGGCAGTATGTGGCAGCACAATGCATCTAGTATGAAAAACGTATCCATTCCTGATAAGGCTGGATGTTACTAATCTATTAATGGTTGTTTTCTTCGCCTGTGTGATGGAAAATTTAGAACAATTGTAATTGTCTCTGGATTTAATTGAGTACCACTAATTTATTTACTGACATTAAAATTTATTCCGACTATCGATAAATTATGACTTAAGAAGGCTACGAGGCAATCCTTCTTTTGCACAAAAGTTCAGCTTAGATGTTCATCCCAAAATGAAGTCTTATTATGTCATCTATGTATCTATTAACCTTTTCAACAAAGTTTTGCCTAATATTTATTCTGGCACTTACATTTAAGCTGCCACTGACACTGATAATCTAAACGGGATAATTTTGCACTGATACATATAATGTACTGATACACATAATGTTGTCCACAGAACCATGTCACAGCCTCAGACAAATGTCGTCATTTGGATGTGGTATGGTGGGGTATTGGATCAGCTGTTTTAGCTGTTTTCAAGTTTCTTGGCCGTGGAGCTATTAAATCGACCTTATGGTCAATAGAACGCACCAAAGCCAGGCCTGTCTCATGATTGTTAGATACACTGATAATTCAGTTATGTATATTTTCGAATTCCAAGGTCTAATTCCAGTTGCTAGTGCTTATCATTTGAACAAATTTAGCCAAATATTTCAATCTTGTGCATAATTTTAATAATTCTTCTAATCTCCAAGATCGAGGTATTGAGGTGAGAGTACACGATTTACAGCTCTGGTGGCGATGACTACACATCCACTCTGCTTAGGAACGACTTGCAGCAGATAACACAAACTGTTGGGTGGATCTTTCGATAACATATTGAGCTAACGCATTGTATTTCTACTACCACTGCGGGACTTCCGGCTAACAGTATGCGACAGGGCTTGGTTTTTGGAAGATACACGCTCATGCACCACAAATTAATATAACAAACCGCAAACCTCTAGTTTCTTGAGAAAGATGACAGATTACATCATAACGTCTCTGTAGGCAGTTGTTTTTGCTCTTCCTGTAATTCTTGATCTTCCGCGATATTTTGTTAGATGTTCTCTTGGGTGTGATCATCGCATCTCACATTAAAAAAATTAGTATTGTTCAATATATAAAAAGGCGCAGCAAGTGACTGCATGCATACAGATCAAACAAAAAGTGGATGTAAGTTACACTGTTGAAATAGTTCTCACTATAATCACTATCGTTAGCTAAGAATTTGAAACGTTCAGATGTACACTTCAATGAGACATCTCGTAACAGTGTATTAGCTCCCTGAAGTTCACAACATCATCACAACTGCAATATCAATTAAATTTTATCATAATATATCGATTAATGATTCAAATCTAGGTATGAACAGTAACAGACATTAAGTTTCTCTAGGTAACAGAAACATCGTATGAAATATTAATGCTCCAAATCAACGTACAAGTGTATCATGTGTAGCGCTATCGGTTATATATATATATATACATATATATATATATATATATATATATATATATATATATATATATATATGTGTGTGTGTGTGTGTGTGTGTGTGTGTGTGTGTGTGTGAGAGAGAGAGAGAGAGAGAGAGAGAGAGAGAGAGAGAGAGAGAGTGAGAGTGAAAGAGATTTACAAACATCGACAAATCCTGATATTTTCCTGTGCGTGAAACAATATGAATGGGAACCGACAGTTTCTGTGTAGAAGGTTTTTTTTCTGCTAGGTACACATTAAAGCAAAATTATGTATCACTGTCTTCGCAATCATCTGAGTCCATGTTGTTCAGTCTTTCACAGGCACACAGTGCTGGTGTTGGGAAAGTGAAGATCACAAGTACTGACGGTCCAAAGCAATGACTGCTGATATATTTTGCAGTCTATCTAGCATTCGCACACTAGAATTTGGTACTGATGCATCTCGCGATCAGTTTTGGATGACACTCTTCCTTCCCCATCGTCGATAGTTTTCTGTGGGGATTGCTCTTCTAATGACGCCAAATGCATCTCGCGATCAGTTTTGGATGACACTCTTCCTTCCCCATCGTCGATAGTTTTCTGTGGGGATTGCTCTTCTAATGACGCCCAAATGCCTCAAGTTCTGTAACATGCAAGGAAAATAATTATTGTTTACTTATACTGCATATGGGCTTAGTAATCACAAACTCCTTTTTTAAACATAAGAACATTCACCGGTATACTTGGGAAGGCAGGGGAACCAGACCTGTATAATAACAGATCAGGAATTCAGGAAGGCTGTGAGGGATACACGTGTATTCAGGGGATTCTTTGATGACACTGATCACTATTTAATCTGCAGTGAAATTGGTACTGTGAGGCCGAAAGTGCAGGAGGTCAGGTCCGTATGTAGGAGGATAAGAGTGGAGAAACTTCAGGATAAGGAAATCAGGCACAAGTACATAACAGTGATCTCAGAAAGGTACCAGTTAGTTGAATGTAGTCAATTACAGTCATTGGAAAAGGAATGGGTAAGGTATAGGGACACAGTACTAGAAGTGGCTAAGGAATGTCTTGGAACAGTAGTGTGTAAAGGTAGGATGAAGCAAACAGCTTGGTGGAATGACACAGTCAAGGCAGCCTGTAAACGGAAAAAGAAGGCGTATCAAAAATGGCTACATACTAGAACTCAGGTAGACAGAGAAAGTTATGTTGAAGAAAGAAACAATGCCAAACAGATAATTGCAGCATCCAAGAAGAAATCTTGGGAAGACTTTGGAAACATGTTGGAGACTTTGGGTCAAGCTGCTGGAAAACCATTCTGGAGTGTAATTAGCAGTCTTCGAAAGGGAGGTAAGAAGGAAATGGCAAGTATTTTGGACAGGTCAGGAAAACTGCTGGTGAATGCTGTTGATGCCTTGGGCAGATGGAGGGAATATTTTGAAGAGTTGCTCAATGTAGGTGAAAATACGATCACTAATATTTCAGATTTCGATGTACAATGGGATAGGAATGATGATGGAAACAGGATCACATTTGAGGAAGTGGAGAAAATGGTCAATAGATTGCAGTGCAATAAAGCGGCTGGGGTGGATGAAATTAAGTCGGAACTCATAAAATACAGTGGAATGGCTACACATTATAATTGAAATGGCGTGGGAGTCGGGACAGGTTCCATCAGACTGGACGAAAGCAGTAATCACGCCGATCTTTAAACATGGAAACGGAAAAGATTGTTACAACTACAGAGGTATCTCTATAATCAGGATTGTGGGTAAAATCTTCTCAGGTACCGTTGAAAGGAAAGTGCGAGTATTAGTTGAGGACAAATTGGATGAAAATCAGTGTGGGTTTAGACCTCTTAGAGGTTGTCAGGACCAGATCTTTAGCTTACAGCAAATAATGGAGAAGTGTTACGAGTGGAACAGGGAATTGTATCTATGCTATATAGATCTAGGAAAGGTATATGACCGGGTTCCTAGGAGGAAGTTATTGTCTGTTCTACGAGATTATAGAATAGGAGGCAAACTTTTGCAAGCAATTAAAGATCTTTATATGGATAGTCAGGCAGCAGTTAGAGTTGACGGTAAATTGAGTTCATGGTTCAGAGTAGTTTCAGGGGTAAGACAAGGCTGCAACCTGTCTCCACTGTCGGTCATATTATTTATGGATCATATGTTGAAAACAATAGACTGGCTGGCTGAGATTAAGATACGCGAACACAAAATAAGCAGTCTCGCGTATTCCGATGACTTAGTTGTGATGGCAGATTCGATTGAAAGTTTGCAAAGTAATATTTCAGAGCTAGATCAGAAATGTAAGGACTAAGGTATGAAGATTAGCAACTCCAAAACTAAAGTAATGTCTTTGGGAAAGAGATATAAACGGATTGAGTGCTAAATAGGAGGAACAAAATTAGAACGGGTGGACGGTTTCAAGTACTTAGGATGCATATTCTCACAGGATGGCAACATAGGGAAAGAACCGGAAGCGAGATGTAGCAAAGCAAATACCGTGAGCGCTCAGCTACGATCTACTCTCTTCTGCAAGAAGGAAGTCAGTACCAAGACTAAGTTGTCTGTCCACCGTTCAATCTTTCGACTAACTTTGTTGTATGGGAGCGAAAGCTGGGTGGATTCAGGTTACCTTATCAATAAGGCTGAGGCTACGGATATGAAAGTAGCTAGGATGATTGCAGGTACTAGTAGATGGGAACAATGGCAGGAGGGTGTCCACAATGAGGAAATCAAAGAAAAACTGGGAATGAAGTCTATAGATGAAGCAGTCAGGGCTAACAGGCTTAGATGGTGGGGTCATGTTGCACGCGTGGGAGAAGCAAGGTTACCCAAAAGACTCATGGGCTCAGCAGTAGAGGGTAGGAGGAGTCGGAGTAGACCAAGGAGAAGGTACCTGGATTCGGTTAAGAATGATTGTGAAGTAATAAGCTTAACATCAGAAGAGGCACCAATGTTAGCACTGCATAGGGGATCATGGAGGAATTTTATAAGGGGGACTATGCTCCAGACTGAACGCTGAAAGGCATAATCAGTCTTAAATGATGATGAAGATGATGATGATGAGATTATTACTTATACTGCAACAAGTAACTGACGAGCAAATTATGTATATTATACTAAAAGTGTGAAGTTTTTGTCACACCTGCGTTTTACGAGCGAATGAAGAAAACATTTTACGATAACGAAGACAACGATGATGGCAACTTCTCTTATCGTACAGAAACAGTGACAAGCTACTCACGATGAGTCTCCAGCTTTTATTTCCACACTACCATGCTCAGTCAACCACTTCTGACAGGCAAAAATTGTGATTTGTCAACATTAGTTAGTAAGTCCTACCCTGCTGATACAGCATCACATTTCGACATTCACATGGAATATGATTTCAGAGGAAGCTTCAAGATATGCTTGATTACGGAAACTGAATCAAGAATCTGTGTTTTGTATCTCTACATTTCGAAACGAAACAGATATGCATATTCAAGAAGCTCAAAAGTCTCTGAGCGTTCTTGTGCTACGGTTGACTAAAATTTTACGTAAAATTATATTATTAAATCTACCACTGCTGGGAATGCTTGTGATAACTGAATCAGGCACGTACCATAAGAATTGTCTGTGGTCGCCAGCTTTCTTAGCAATAAGATATATGTCCAGATGGTGCTACCTCAGACACTGCATCCTGCTATACATCTGGGTGGAAGACATGAAACTGGTGCTAGAATTTGGCCTACATCTTCAATTCTCCTGTGAAACTGAACACAGTCTCTCGCCATTTGTTTCCAAGATCCAGTGTATGTTGACTGATATGCGACTTCCCACACAATAATTAAGTGAACTCTTTTCCAATCCCAGAAAAACGCTTTTTGTGAGCGTCTTTTAACTGATTGAATGTTCTCCTACAACTTACCATTTAGCAGTTGAGTCTTTCACTTATTATGGTGTTAATTACTGTCTGTCGCTTTCGACTGGTTCATGCTACAACGAAACTGTAACATTGGACGTTAATACAGGGTGTGTCCACCCTTCGCCTTTATGACTACTCAAACTCTTCTGTAGATGTTTACAAACCACATTTTTTTTAACGTGAGGTTAATTACGTGAGTGTATTGATACCCTTTATTTGCATTTATTTGTCCATAACAGAGAAGCAATGCAACAGCTCACATAAGGAGACCAATGAGTCAACGTACCTCTAATCATCTCGTTTATGCAACCTCGACACAAGTGTTGCAGCAGCTGCAACATTACTTCGCAGGAAACACTAAACACCTCCATCTGCCTTTCGATTGAGACCGAGAATCACAAAAATTTGGCCAGTTGCTGCTGTCTATCAACAGTCAGATTAACCATGCCCCCAACCGTAGCCAAAAGAGGGTTTGCCAACTACGAGAAATAACCTGCGGTGCCAGCACCCAAACACTGGCGCCACACAGTCAGTTACATCCTCTGCTAAGGATATTCTTGCTCCACCTCACCAGTTTATTTACCCCATTCTAACATACTGAATTTCATTTGCAACTGCATGTTCTCACTCACTCACTCCGTTTTCTTCTTTTGGAGATGACGATTCTGCGCCGCTCTCACTACCTGACTCCAGTTCTTCCTGACTTGTGCCACTTCCTCCCATTCTGTGATGCTCAGCACTCTTCAGTCTGAGCTCAGCTTGTCTTCCCATCCGCTTCACGATCTTCCAGGCGTCATGAGCATTCCATCTTCTTGTCGTGTATCTGACGGACTATTCTCCCATGGTGCACTATGAATACATGGCCTGCCCATTGCAGATATCTCACTTTAGCGATGTTCACTACCAATGACTGGTCGGCTAGTTTAATTAGATCTTCAGTGGGTCTGCAAACCTGTCTTTGTGTTCCTTGGGCAAACATCTCACTTTAGCAACGTTCACTATCAAGGATTGATCGACTAGCTTAACTATCTCTCCGCTGGGTCTCTAAACCTGTCTTTGTGATGCTTTATCAAATGATGACCCAAAATTTTTTCCATATAGCGGTACTTTATTTTCGAAGACTGAGAAATGGTGCTCTTTTTTTATGGTCGTGCTCCATGCTTTCGCTTTGTATAGCAGTACTGACCTGATGACTGTGTTTACAGTCTCAGCTTGGTTTTCTTGGTCACAAGTTTGGAGGACAGAAGTTTTTGGAGGGAAAAGTAAAGTCTGTTTGCGTCCTGTAGTCTAGTTACGTATACGACTTGCCTTCTATTGCAATCATTCACATTTACACCTAGATATTTGAAGTTGTCCTGTAGTCATATCTTCTCTTCGTAAGGCAATGTACTCTGTTTTTTTCTTCATTCTTTAAACCTATTTTCATGGCGGTTTCATTTAGTATCTTGAGCAGCATTTTAGTTTTAACACTGTTTTTATTTCCTATTAAAGCTATGTCATCCTCATAGGCTAGTATATTTTGTTGTTTATATGTGATGTTTCCATTTGTTGCCCGATTGCCTCGTTTTCCATGGCAAGGCCGAAGGTAAATTGGAATAAAGCCTCATCTTGCTTCAGCCCAATTTTGTCCTTAAAACAGTCATATACAGAGCCAGAGTATGTTATCCTACTTAGTGCCTGCTCCAAACGTATTTTGACCAAGCTGGTGATTTTCTGGAGATTCAGAATTATGTCATGATTTTCTTTACCGTTTCTCTGTGCTCCGAATCGTAGGCCTTCCTGAGCTCTGTGAACATGTAAAGGATGTTCTTATTGTGTTCCGAATTTTTTTCTATGCGGAATATATTATTGTTGACGTATTTTTCCGAAGAGTATTTTGGTAGTCCCGTATTATGTCCTCGGTTTGAGAGGTGAGTCTTTGCAACATTATATGTAACAATACTTTGTATGCTGTGACTAATAGGGACATTCCTCCGTAATTCCAGCAGTTTCGTTTATCTCCTTTCGTGTGCGAGGGGACAATAATTCATTCCCTCGAGATATCATATTGCCAAATTTAGATAATAAAATATAACAATTCCTCGTGAAGTTTAAGACCGCGGTATTTTAGTAATTCTCCTAACGTTCCATCAGTTTCCGCCCCTTTTACGTTTTTCAGTTTTTTTCAGACTGTTGGTTACCTCTTCGTATCTCGGGTTATTTACAAGAGGTTGAACTGTTACGGGGCAAGCTTTCTCCAGCTTCTTTCCGGCCCCAGGCTGTTCAACAAGCAGTCAAAATATTCTTTCCAAGTTCAAATGGTTCAAATGGCTCTGAGCACCATGGGACTTAACATCTGAGGTCATCAGTCCCCTAGAACTTAGAATTACTTAAACCTAACTAACCTAAGGACATCACACACATCCATGCCCGAGGCAGGATTCGAACCTTCGACCGTAGCGATCGCGCGGTTCCAGACTGAAGCGCCTAGAAACGCTCCGCCACACCGGCCGGCTCTTTCCAAGTCTTTAACATATCATCCAAGTCATTAACGTATCATCTGATCCAACGATAATGTAAAGGAGCTTTTGTTCGCTTTTGATATCCCTTTCTGATGTTATTTGCTGTGCCATATTCTTTACGAATGTTGTTTTCTTTGTGGTGTTTCTCAATACTCTCTATGGTGTGTTTCAGGTATAGCCTTTCTTTTCGTTGGTTCTTTTTTGGTTCCTTTCGTGACTCCCTGTAAACTTGCTCTAAGTCTTCGTTTTTTCTGTCCTGTATGCATGCCTACCTGGCTGTCATGCTAGCTTCTACAGCTGCTCTCTGTATATCGTTGAACCACTTATTCTTCTTTCTTTCTACTTTTGGTAACGTGCTTTCGGCTAACACTTGAATCACCTTCTCCAAATCGAACCAGACTACTTTCATGTCTTTGGTTTCGCTTTCATTCATCTCCTCTGTTAATTTGTCAAGTACTTCAAATCTGTGGCTCACTTCAACTTGATACTGATCAGTTTCAGAATTCTTCCTCAATGGTTGGACGTCATATTTCACTAGCATTCTTTGTGCTTCCTGCGATTTGTAGCGCCTTTGGTGAGAGGACTCAAACCAGGATATCGTCGAGTAATCTGGATGTGGCACAGTACGCACTGACACAGTAATACAAACACAGGACACTTTTAAAACATATTTACAGGTATTTTAAATAATAAGTCTCAACAAATTAAGTTAAAAAGAAAACAGAAACAGGTCGACTTGGCTAATTAATAATCACCTCAGACAGAAGCTAAATTCCTTTAGAAATGATAGGATCCAAACAATTTAAGTGCAAGGAAAACTGCATTATGAATAATGAGATGTGAGCAGTTAAGGCACAAGTTAATTACAAAATTATGAGATTTCAACAACGTAAAGCGAAGTAAGTAACGTGAAACACCCCAGTTATGTCCCTTATTGGGTTTTGTGTGATTTACCGAAGCCGACAAACAGTTGATTATTATGAATATATGACCGTATGCTTAATGGATGAAAGGCCATCGGTTTTTCTGCAGTGGTTTTGGGGGTATTTCAATAGAGTGCGGCTGTTCTGAGACGGAATAGTTGATGACTGAAAGTTTTTCTATAATCAAAGACCACAAAGGTTGCCATATATAAACTGATATGTATTTTCTATTAACACACAAATTCTGTGGCAGTTGCTCCCTTCGCCTTACACGTTTAATTACGGTTATATCTTTTGTTAGTTGCTGATTTTAAGTACTTTTACACACTCAATGACGATGGCTAACATTCACAACGATCCTCACTGCAATCCATGGTTGTTGCTGGCCGACGCGGTTGACGTGAAACACCTAATTCGGCACTTGTCACTTTCGGTTTTACATCACTCGCTAATTGGTATTGATGAAGGTCAACCCCGCGACGATAAACGGACGCGCTCATTTGTCACAGTCCGGTGAATTTACCACTTACTCCTCAATCGGCACATCCGCTATTGACACCGTACTTATCTCGAAAGCCATTTTTCTTTATCTCTGCGAGTCTTCACAGGACTGCTTGCACTCGACGCTTATCTCGCTGCCTCCTGCAGCGCTCGACCATCGACTCCTGTCTGCTATCGACCTGGGTGTCTACGTTCGTGGGATCACGGGTCCCTTACAAACGGGAAATGAGATTAGAAGAATGTTCTGCAGACTCTGAGGTCTGTAAAGTCACTGCTTTAGAATAACATAGAATAGGATCTAAAAGAGATGACAACCACAGCAGAATTTATGCACGGCCACAACCGAACATCAAACCAGTGACCACTGCTACGTAGGTAAAACCACTTAGTGTAGGAATTATTGCACATTAACAAAACCAAACAGCACTTAGCACAGCAGTCCGCCTACCGGCCTACTTGCAATGAATGACACAGATAAATAACTTCCAAAAAAAGTAATTACGTAGAGAACTTTAAAAAAGTTCAGTGATTAAGGCCGGAGCAGCGCACAGATATATGGGGTGGCGGGATGGGAGGAAGACTGATGGATGAGACAGAACGCACGACAAGAAGCGAGGCATGATTAATTCTATGTGACAGTACACAGGCACTCACAGTCACAATTTTTTCAATTTGAAATATGGTCACCCGAAATAATATTTTCGGACGGAAGTCTGCTGGAGGTAGCTGACTTGCGCGTCTGCTGCAGGTACTGTCCCTTAGCACACAGCTTCTACGGCCTACGATAGACACTAGTCCAGACGGAAGCATTTGACATGATCATCTAATAATTAATACAGTAAATAGTTGTTTAAATATAGGTGTTAAAACTATTAAATTATAAAACTGAATTTGTTGTGGCGTAACAAGACAGCTACGCCACACTGAAGTAGCCGAAAGGCACGCGTTAATCTCACGTAGTCTAGTGAGAGGTCTGAAACAAGATACGTAATGAATGGTAGCAAGAAAAGTACGTAGCTGCTATAATACTTAACTTTTAATCCTTCATTTGAATACAGCATTCCTTGATGATACAAGTGAGACTCTATCTTAAAATGGTTAATGGCGCCTTGCTAGGTCGTAGCCATGAACTTAGCTGAAGGCTATTCTAACTGTCTCTCGGCAAATGAGAGAAAGGCTTCGTCAGTGTAGTCGCTAGCAATGTCGCCCGTACAACTGGGACGAGTGCTAGTCCGTATCTCGAGACCTGCCTTGTGGTGGCGCTCGGTCTGCGATCACACAGTGGCGACACGCGGGTCCGACATGTACTAAATGGACCGCGGCCGATTTAAAGCTACCACCTAGCAAGTGTGGTGGCTGGCGGTGACACCACATTCCTCCCCCGCAAATCGGCGAGCGGTCGTGTGATAAGGCTTCCGCCCGCCGTGGGGAGGACCCCATGTCGACGTATGCGATGAGGTGGGGAGCCTAACAACAGGCGAGGCTGTGCCACCCGCACCCGGCCATTCGGTCCGAGGGGAGCTAGGAAACGCTTGAAAACCTAGTCCAGGGTGCACGTCAACATGCGGTGTATGCGCCCGTAAAGAGACAGGAGGGGCCGAAGGGTCGACCTCCATTGCGTCGGGATATCCGACGCGCGAAGACGCCATGTGGTCCGGAGCGGGCAAGAGTTCCATGGCGGAGGACAGCTGGTCACGGGAAGCGATCGGCGGCGCGTGACCCAGGGAGGCGCTTGGCGGCTGCAGCGAAGCGTCGAATGCGGGCGGCGCCGGCGGGAGAACAGGCGGCGGAGGCGGCGGCTGCGGCGGCGCGTCGCCATGGGGCAAAATGGAAGGTATCGTCGGTAACACCCGGGGATGAGACGAGCCAGTAGATGGGTCCCCAGGGCGCTGACCGGACGGCACCGTCGCTGAAAGCAGACGGGGAGCGGCAGAACCCGTGCGACGTCAGAGGCGCAGCTGATTGAGATGCCGACGCACCTCACCAGAGGCCCCCAAAACCAAATACATCGCGCGGCCGAGGCAGCGAAGAATGCGCCCTGCGAGCCAATGCCGTGAACCTCGATAGTTGCGATAAAATACAACGTCGCCAGTAGCAAAAGCAGAAGTCTGCCGCTGCACAGGAACTTGATGCGGCGGGTGCAGCAAAGACATCAAGGTTCGATGAAGACGACCGTGGAGCAACTCAGCCGGCGAGCGACCATCTCGGGGCTGAGAGCGATACGATGACAAAAAGAGCAACAACGCATCCTCCCGAGAATGCGACTCTTTCAACTTCAACATCTGTGACTTGAAAGTCCGGACCAATCGTTCAGCGGCACCGTTTGACTGAGGCGAAAACGGCGCGGATGTCAGACGTTGAATACCATTGGCCTGGCAGAATGACTGAAATTCTGCGGACATGAATTGTGGGCCATTGTCGGAAACAATAGTCTGTGGAAGACCTTCAATGCAAAAGATAGCAGACAACGCTTGGATGGTGGCAGAGGACGTCGTGGAAGACATCCGGACAACAAAAGGAAAATTACTGAAGGCATCTACCACAACCAACCATCTAGCATTCCAGAATGGACCAGCAAAATCGATGTACAAGCGTTGCCAAGGGGAAGTGGCTTTTGGCCATGCAAAGGCTTTCCGCGGCGGCGCGGATTGTTGTTCGGCACACGCCATGCAAGAAGAACACATATTCGTAATCGCAGCATCGATTCCGAACCAAGTACAGTGCTGACGAGCAAGTTGTTTCGTTCGCACGATACCCCGATGTCCTTGGTGAAGAAGCCGTAAGACAGAGGACTGTAACGAACGTGGGACCACGACTCTGGACTGATCATTATCAGAACGTAACAACAAAACTCCACGTCAAACAAAAAGTCTCTCCTTGTGAGCAAAAAACCGGCGAACCAACGGATCCTCGATCCGAGACTTTGACAAAGGCCATTGCGTAGCAACAAAACGCAAAACGGTAGCAAGGACAGGGTCAGCAGCTGTGGCTGTAGCTACACGACGAAAATCAATCGGAAACGATTCGACCACTTCATCGGTTTCCGAACCAATGAACAACAAGCAAGTTCGGAAGAATCGAATGGTTTATCCTCAGCAACAGGCAAACGGGACAACGCATCGGCGTTTCCGTGCTTAGCAGTGGACCGATACAAGATATCGTAGCGGTACTGCGAGAGGAAAATAGACCAGCGAATGAATTTCTGCGCTGTACGCGGACGTGCAGGCTTGTTCGGATGAAAAAGCGACGTCAAAGGTTTGTGGTCTGTGATGATGGTAAAGTGACGACCATACAAGAAATCATGGAACTTAGTAACACCAAAGACGAGAGCCAAAGCTTCTTTCTCTATCTGTGAATAATTTCTTTGTGCAGACGAGAGCAATTTTGATGCAAAGGCAATAGGGCGATCATGCGACCCATCTTTGTGCGCAAGCACAGCACCGATCCCCAAATCCGATGCATCTACCATCAACAAAAGGGGTTTCTGGGGATCGAATGGCGTAAGGGAAGTATTAGAAAGCAACGCGGATTTCAACTGGAGAAAGGCGCGTTCGCATCCCGTCGTCCAGACGAACGGAACTCCCTTACGGCGTAAGCGATGAAGCGGAGCTGAAAGGGAAGAGGCATTGCGCACATTCACTCACACCTTGTGATTCTAAATCGTTTAATGTTCTTGCGACCTCATCATGCAATGCGTGAGGAACATTGCGCGCTCTGAAAAATTTCGGTTGCGCGTTGACTTTCAGTTCCAAATGTGCTTCATAATTCTTAGCGCAACCAAGGCCCGGTGCAAAAATTTCTGCAAATTCTTCACATAGCCGAGAAACACTGTCTGAAGGCACAGTCTGATTCACTGTTAGGACCTGATTTACAATAGACAAGTTAAACAACTGAAATAAATCTAAGCCAAACAAGTTCACTGCAGTAGAAGAACGAAGAACGTAAAATGACACAAGTTTTGTTTGTCCCTTGTATGTTGCAAGAAGAGTGCACTGTCCTAGCACAGGGATCTGCTGTCCTGAATATGTAGTGAGCTTAACAGTTGCGGCACGCAATGGAGGTTTGCCCAGTTGTTTGTACGTGTCATGATTGAGTAATGAAACTGCAGCTCCGGTATCGAGCTGGAATGGTATGACCTTGCCATTAAAGTCCAAATCTACAAAAAGTTTATTGTCCTGCCGACGACAAGAGCGACTGTCTCGTGCAATTTGAACTGGTACAGGTACTGCATCACTTGCTAACTGACGTGATTTCCGGCGACGTCGACGCACAGTATTTGTGGGACGAACACTGTCACTGTTAGAAAGAGTGGCACAGGGCGGAGTGGAATTAACTACATGAATGTCCATGGGCGCAGGTCCACGAGCCTGAGTGTCCTTGGTTCGATTCCGGCGCGAAGCAAAAGGCCTGGAATGGTTGTGATTGTCTGATCGGAGCTTTTTCTGGCAAACACTTTGAACATGTCATTTCTTATTACAGAAAAAGCAAATAGCTTGGTGTGACTGGAAAGTTTCACACGAATGTCTAGTAGCACACCGCGGGCATGATTTCACTGCATTTGTATGCTGGCGCGGCACACCTGGTTTAGAGCATGGCGGCAGCTGCGCGGACGTGTGCGAGGGCAGTTTACCGGGCCGTGCAGCGCGCCCGGCGGGCCGGTTAATGTTACACACGGCTGGCGAAGTTGCAAATGATTCCTGAGCAAAGTCAAGCGTGTCTTGCCTATCCAATATGTCTATCACTTGTTGAAGGGAGGGATTGACGAGTTTCAAAATTTGCTCCCGTATGCGAACATCAGAAACGTTCTGTGCAATTGCATCACGTACCATTGTATCTGAATAAGGGAGTCCACATTCACACTCAAAAGCACAATCCCTTGTAAGGCCTTGCAATGTTGCAACCCACTCCCGATTAGTTTGACCGGCCGTACGTTTTGTACGAAAGAAAGTATACCGTTTGGCAACGACATTGACTGTTTCTTTGAAATAGGCGTCCAATGCCGACAAAATTTCTTCGTAGGACAGAGTTGCGACGTCGCGTCGGGGAAACAATTTCACTATCACACGGTACGTTTGCACCCCTACACACGCCAATAAATGAGGCTGGCGCTCGTTACCTTGAATTCTGTAGGCGGCGAGATGAAATCCAAACTGGCGTGACCATTCCATCCAGGATTCTACGTCTGCTTGAAAATTACGGAATGGCGGTGCAACTGCATGTTGTGGCTGCGGTAGCAGTGATGAGGTGGCTGCCGCATCGGTTTGAATGGCACGTTGGCCCTGGACGAGCTGTCCAAGGGCATCCAATAACGCCTGCGTCTGCTGATTCTGCAAGCGATAAAATTCGGACAGTACATCTGGCGAAGCCATGACACAAGTAAATGTAAGCAATTAGAAAGAACAAGACCCTTTCCGTTGACTCGTCGCCAGCTGTTGTGGCGTAACAAGACAGCTACGCCACACTGAAGTAGCCGAAAGGCACGCGTTAATCTCACATAGTCTAGTGAGAGGTCTGAAACAAGATACGTAATGAATGGTAGCAAGAAAAGTACGTAGCTGCTATAATACTTAACTTTTAATCCTTCATTTGAATACAGCATTCCTTGATGATACAAGTGAGTCTCTATCTTAAAATGGTTAATGGCGCCTTGCTAGGTCGTAGTCATGAACTTAGCTGAAGGCTATTCTAACTGTCTCTCGGCAAATGAGAGAAAGGCTTCGTCAGTGTAGTCGCTAGCAATGTCGTCCGTACAAGTGGGGCGAGTGCTAGTCCGTATCTCGAGACCTGCCTTGTGGTGGCGCTCGGTCTGCGATCACACAGTGGCGACACGCGGGTCCGACATGTACTAAATGGACCGCGGCCGATTTAAAGCTACCACCTAGCAAGTGTGGTGTCTGGCGGTGACACCACAGAATTAATAGTCTTTAATCCACTGGGTTGGTTGAGACCCACACAACTGGTTTGGCAATTTTAAGTTGCATGTTCTGATGTATATAAATGCTGTATCATATGGTATAGGGAGTACTTATAGAATGCAGCAGAGCAGCAGTTGGAGTGGCTAGACAAACTGTTACTCTACGGCATTCCCTACACCATATGACATGGCATTTATATACACTAGAAGACACAACTTAAAAGTTGCGAAACCGGTTGGGTGGCTCTCTAGTCGATTTAAATAAATACAATTACAGCCGGATATTTGACTACTCATTCAGTTTTATTTTTTAATAGTTTTAGCATCCATATTTAAACAACTGTTAACTGACTGAACTGTCAATAAATCATATATAACTAGTTTAGCTGTAACGAAATTAGAATTACATACTAATACCTTCAGCTGCTGACGGGCGTTGATATATATATCGACGGGGACAGGTGAATCCATATAATCTGGCAATACCGGCCATGACCTTCTTCTTCTGTGGAAATATACACATACTACCCGAACTCTTACGGGACTTGGTAAGAATGTCTTGCACGAGTAATGACTGTGTTTGGTAGGGACACTATGAATGTGGTGTGTGGACATATAAGGTGAGAATGTGGGTCTCGCGGGAGGCGTGCGCCAGATAGTCTCTGCAGTCGCACTACCCTCTATGCCCTAGGTGGCTCAGATGCGTAGAACGTCTGCCCTGTATGCAGGAGATCCTGGGTTCGGATCCCGGTCAAGGCATACATATTCAGCTGTCCCCGTTGACACATATCAACCCCCATCAGCAGCTGGAGGTGTTAATATATAATTCTAATTTCGTTATAGATGGCTGCAGGTCACCAATGGTGTCTGTTCTTTCGGACATGTCCATAGAAGTATATAGTTTAGCTGTGGTTGCCCCAGTTTTAAAATTATCTTTAGAGGTTGTTGAACTGATGCCTTCTTGATCGCAACATGCTGGCCACGCTATACAGCGAACTTCGGCTGTGTGTCCACGGACCAGATGACGACTTTACTCATCACCTGCTCGGGAAAATGGTTGAATGTGTTCAGTCGGCCCCATGTTTCCCAGCTCAGTCACGTCCTCTCGTTGTATTTTACCAGCGTGCTCGCCGTGCTCGCCACTTGTCGACGGCGAACTTTTGACTTCGGAGCAGCCGCACAATGCGAGATACTCACAGCCACTCGCTTTCTCCAATCGGTACTATCAGCAGCTCCACTCCTGTGCCACGTGGTCAGCCGCATGCACGCCTGCTGACGGTGGAAGCTCGCCGACGTGACATCTGTGGAAGCAAAGATCACATCGTGAGCTATCGATTTTAGCGGGAGTGCTCAAATATCATCTTTGACAAACTTATTATGCGACGCTCTACGCCTGGGTGGGATACCCTATTCGTAGAAGACAGCCGTTACAGAAGTAGTTAAGAACTACCTAATAAAGACAGAGAGCCCACATCAATACCGATTCAGAGCAGATAAATAAATCGACGACACAATGAAGAAAGTCTTCCAAACTACGGTGAACACTAAACGTAAATAAGCAAAGCCGGTTTCAATTGAGGCTGCAGGTGCCTTCAGAATCTCTGATGGCCTGCATTCCTTGAGTGACTCCTTAAACCTCAGGTACTCATATTACTATACAATAATTTCCTTGACTATTGTAAAAAAAATCGTGGCAGATTAGCAGGCAGACACCCACAGAGCAGTCAAATGGATTTCAAAGGAATGCCTCCCCAACACAGATCGATTTGTGGACCCATATTTCGACATACTTGCGAATTCTCCAATGTCTTGCTCATGGGGACGAGCATACCGACGGTGTCGCAGTCAATGCCTACGACCTGTTGGTAGCGGTATCAGCAGACACAAGATGGTATCGTGAACACATAAAATTTTGGTTTAATTGTTGTTGTGGTCTTCAGTCCTGAGACTGGTTTGATGCAGCTCTCCATGCTACTCTATCCTGTGCAAGCTACATCTTTCTGAATCTGCTTAGTGTACTCATCCCTTGGTCTCCCTCTAGGATTTCTACACTCCACGGTGCCCTCCAGTACAAAATTGGTGATCCCTTGATGCCTCAGAACATGTCCTACCAACCGATCCCTTCTTCTAGTCAAGTTGTGCCACAAACTCCTCTTCTCCCCAATCCTATTCAATACCTCCTCATTAGTTACGTGATCTAGCCATCTAAACTTCAGCATTCTTCTGTAGCACCACATTTCGAAAGCTTCTATTCTCTTCTTGTCCAAACTATTTATCGTCCATGTTTCACTTCCATACATGGCTACACTCCTTACAAATACTTCCAGAAACGACTTCCTGACGCTTAAATCAATACTGGATGTTAACAAATTTCTCTTCTTCAGAAACGCTTTCCTTGCCATTGCCAGTCTACATTTTATATTCTCTTTGCTTCGACCATCATCAGTTACTTTGCTCCCCAATTAGCAAAACTCCTTTACTACTTTAAGTGTCTCATTTCGTAGTCTAATTCCCTCAGTATCACCCGACTTAAATCGACTACATTCCATTATCCTCGTTTTGCTTTTGTTGATGTTCATCTTATATCCTCATTTCAAGACACTATCGATACAAATTAAAAATTGCGGCATACAGATGCCGCGATTTTTAATTTGTATTAACTTATGCTAATGAAAGGTACGTTACACAGACACCCAGAGATAAAAGTAAATAACACAATTATCAAATGAGAGACAATCACGTGATGCTTAGGGAGTACATGTTAGTGACAAACAGAACTTTAATCAACAAATAAGACCGAAAAAAGTTTTACACTGAAGAGGCAAAGAAAGTGTTACACCTGCCCAATACCGTGTAGGGTCCCCGCGAGCTTGCAGAAGTGCCGCAAAATGACGTGGAAAGGACTTGACTAATGTCTAAAGGAGCGCTGGAGGGAACTGACACCTTGAATCCTGCAGGGCTGTCCATAAATCCGTAACGGTACGAGGGGGGTGGAGGTCTCTTCTGAACAGCACGTTGCAAGGCATCCCAGATATGCTCAATAATGGTCAGCGTTAGTGTTGAAACTTAGAAGAGTGTTTCTGGGGCCCCATATCACTCCAAATGCACACGCCCCACACCATTACAGATCCTCCACTAACTTCAACAGGCGCCTGCTGACATGCAGGATCCATAGAATCATGAAGTTGTCCCCATACCCTTACACGTCCATCCGCTCGATACAATTTGAAACGAGACTCTTCCGACCAGGCAACTTGTTTCCAGTCATCAACAGTCCATGGTCGGTGTTGACGGGCCTAGGCGAGGCGTAAATCTTTGTGTCGTGCAGTCATCAAGGGTACGCGAGTGGGCCTTCGAAAGCCCTTATCGACGATGTTTCTTTGAATGGTCCGCACGCTGACACTTGTTGATGGCCCAGCATTGAAATATGCAGCAATTTACACTTCTGTCACGTTGAATGATTCTTTTCAGTCGTCGTCGGTCCCGTTCTTGCAGGATCTTTTTGCGGCTGCAGCAATGTCGGATATTTGATGTTTTACCCGGTTCCTGATATTAAAGGTACAGTAGTGAAATGACCGTACTGGAAAATACCCACTTCATCGCTACCTCGGACATGATGTGCCCCTTCGCTCGTGCGGTGACTATAACACCACGTTCAACCTCACTTAAATCTTGATAACCTGCCATTGTAGCAGCAGTAACTCCTGACAAGATGACATCTGCCAGCGAGACTGGAACCTAAGTGATGAAGTTCGTGTGCTTCCCAACATGGGGGAACGGTTATGAATGAAACATGCCAAAACGAGCTGTTGCTTGGTTCCCTTTCTAAATGGGCATGGCACTCATCCAGCGCATCTGCAATGCATTTAGCTTGATTATATCTGTCACTGCTATAGTGAGACATATGGGTTTCCGGAACATTTAACTCTGTGCTGTGAGTGATACAGCCACTGACATAGATGCATACCAGGAATTACAACAGAGACACTACAAGAAGCAATCAGGAACGCAGACAAATGGAAACTATTAAACAAACACGTTGATGAAGTCTCCAAAATTGGATACAATATCTATAAAGACATGAGACCAAATCGACATCAAGTTAAAAGACAGCTAGACGGATGAAGACTCCACCACAATGTATTCCTCTGACATTAGTACCAACGACGAGACAGATGGACAACAACAGTACATGACAATGCACGACAGTAAATGACGAAATAATAATACACGGACGAATTATAATAGAAACCTGTTATTCTATTAAGTAGTGTAGTTCGTGGCCGGGTATTGTACCAGGTGTCACATGACATAAACTATGTAGCTAATTAACACACATATAACGGCGAGAGAGAAATAACACTCACCATACACAACAAACGACAATAAATGCGACAATAAATGTAGAAATTGTAACACACAGATAAAACAGAATAGAAACCTGTCGATAAATTGAGTAAGGTAGATCGTGGCCGGTTATAGTACCTGGAGATACGTTAAACCTTAATTAGACTGAATGAACATGGAAAAAATGCGACATAAGGAATCTGGCTAATCAAGATCCATACAGTACAAAAACACCAAAAAAATTATTTTTTAGAACACTTATGTGAGGGTTGAATCGATTTGTGAGAAAGAAATAGCAGACCGTTTCCAATTCACCCAAGATTTATTGTTGCAACACGGTGGATATGGAGTGCAAGAAATGATTCCATTTGCAGATCAATACCACAATCGGTTCTTAGGTACCGTGTATCGATCCGCGCTGAAAAACCTCCATCAGTAGGTGGTGACGTGATGTAGCCTTCACGTACGGCAATGTAACGCTGACTCTGGCATCAGGGCACTCTTGCAGATGGTGAATGCTGTCCTGTGATTCGATGCCTCACGTCTGCTCGGCCTCCTCATGAGGTTCTCTATTAGTTGTTGTTGACGAGTCGAACGAGTGACTTCTCGTCTCATCATATTCCACACGTGCTCCGTTGGAATCAAGTCCAGAGATCGTGCTGGCCAGGGAAGCTGATGCACGTCGTGCAGAGCACGTTGAGTTTCACGGGCAGTGTACGGGAGAGCATTACACTATCAGAACAACATATCACCTTCCTGTTGCAAGTACGGCTAAAGAACTGATTTAACAACATTCTGTGCATACCGAGCGCTGGTTAGCGTCTCCTACATCTACATATAAATCTACATTTATACTCCGCAAGCCACCCAACGGTGTGTGGCGGAGGGCATTTTACGTGCCACTGTCATTACCTCCCTTTCCTGTCCCAGTCGCGTATGGTTCGCGGGAAGAACGACTGCCGGAAAGCCTCCGTGCGCGCTCGAATCTCTCTGATTTTACATTCGTGATATCCTCGGGAGGTATAAGAGAGGGGGAAGCAATATATCGATACCTCATCCAGAAAAGCACCCTCTCGAAACCTGGACAGGAAGTTACACCGCGAGGCAGAGCGCCTTTCTTGCAGAGTCTGCCACTTGAGTTTGCTAAACATCTCCGTAACGCTATCACGCTTACCAAATAACCCTGTGACGAAGCGCGCCGCTCTTCTTTGGATCTTGTCTATCTCCTCCGTCAATCCGATCTGATACGGCTCCCACACTGATGAACAATACTCAAGTATAGGTCGAACGAGTGTTTTGTAAGCCACCTCCTTTGTTCATGGACTACATTTTCTAAGGACTCTCCCAATGAATCTCAACCTGGTACCCGCCTTACCAACAATTATTTTTATGTGATCATTCCACTTCAAATCGTTCCGCACGCATACTCCCAGATATTTTACAGAAGTAACTGCTACCAGTGTTTGTTCCGCTATCATATAATCATACAATAAAGGATCCTTCTTTCAATGTATTCGCAATACATTGTCAGGGTCAGTTGCCACTCCCTGCACCAAGTGCCTATCCGCTGCAGATCTTCCTGCATTTCGCTACAATTTTCTAATGCTGCAACGTCTCTGTATACTACGGCATCATCCGCGAAAAGCCGCATGGAACTTCCGACACTGTGTACTAGGTCATTTACATATATTGTGAAAAGCAATGGTCCCATAACACTCCCTTGTGGCACGCCAGAGGTTACTTTAACGTCTGTAGACGTCTCTCCATTGAAAACAACATGCTGTGTTCTGTTTGCTAAAAACTCTTCTATCCAGCCACACAGCTGGTCTGATATTCCGTAGGCTCTTACTTTGTTTATCGGACGACAGTGCGGAACTGTATCGAACGCCTTCCGGAAGTCAAGGAAAATAGCATCTACCTGGGAGCCTGTACCTAATATTTTCTGGGTCTCATGAACAAATAAAGCGAGTTGGGTCTCACACGATAGCTGTTTCCGGAATCCATGTTGATTTCTACAGAGTAGATTCTGGGTTTCCAGAAACGACACGATACGCGAGCAAAAAACATGTCCTAAAATTCTACAACAGATAGACGTCAGAGATACAGGTCTATAGTTTTGCGCATCTGCTCGACGACCCTTCTTGAAGGCTGGGACTACCTGTGCTCTTTTCCAATCTTTTGGAACCATCCGTTCATCTAGAGACTTGCGGTACACGGCTGTTTGAAGGGGGCAAGTTCTTTCGCGTACTCTGTGTAGAATCGAATTGGTATCCCGTCAGGTCCAGTGGACTTCCCTCTGTTGAGTGATTCCAGTTGCTTTTCTATTCCTTGTACACTTATTTCGATGTCAGTCATTTTTTCCTTTGTGCTAGGATTAAGAGAAGGAACTGCAGTGTGGTCTTCCTCTGTGAAACAGCTTTGGAAAAAGGTGTTTAGTATTTCCCTCTAGGAACAACAAAAGTAAACGAGAGTTGTGACTTATTGCACCACAGACCATAATGCCTGGGATGGGGCAAGTGTGTCTTTGACGAATGTACTCTGCTATACAGCGCTCCCAGGCCTGCGTTGTACGTGCAAACGACCATCACTTGTCTTCAGGTAGACCTTGCTTCCTTCGCTGAAGACCACGGCGCGCCATTCCATCTTCCAAGTTACTCTCTGACGGCGCCAGTCGAGCCGTCACATCGATGCTGCGGCGTGAGTGAAAGACGGGGTAGAGGAGTGCGCGTCCACAGACCCACTGCTAATAACCGGTTGGCAGCAGTCTGTGGTGACACGTATGGCCTCATAAGCCCTCTTATCTGTACGGTCTGCCTCTGCTGCCCTTACAATATGACGATCCTGGTGGGTCTCTGTGCTGTGTGTACATCCAGAGCCTCGTCTAGGGTGTGAGAATGATCACATGAGCACTGATACCAACACTACTTCACAACTGACTCAACACATCCAACTTGTGTGACAATCCTGCGAAAGGACCGTCCTTCCACTCGAAAGGCTAACATTTGACCACTTTGAAACTCGCTCAGTTGGCTGCAGGAAGAACGAGTGTGTCTGCGTGGCATGCTTGCCCGCTTGCTTCCCATGCTTATACCCCACTGAGCCACTGGCTGTAAGCAGTCCCTATTGAAGGACAGACACAAATGGCTCTCTGGGAGCTATGGCACTACTGTAGCCGGTCGGTGTGGCCAAGCGGTTCTAGGCGCTACAGTTTGGAACCGCACGACCGCTACGGTCGCAGGTTCGAATCCTGCCTCGGGCATGGATGTGTGTGATGTCCTTAGGTTAGTTAGGTTTAAGTAGTTCTTAGTTCTAGGGGACTGATGGCCTCAGGTGTTGAGTCCCATAGTGCTCAGAGCCATTTGAACCATTTTGATCCACTACTGTATCTGTTGCGGACGACGATGAAACCTCTATCAGTACATCTACCAACACCCAGGTGCTACATGCCGTCATCAGATCAAAATCGGGTCAACTTTCTAGGTGCACTGATTTTTTTTGCTAGCAGTGTAAGTTAACAATCGGACGGTCTGACCAGGCACATCGAGACCACCTCTCAGCCCAGTGCTGTTCTTATTTTTCTTCTTAAAAATTAATAATTTACATATTTTCCTTTTTGTAATTTCTTGTATTATAATCTGAAGAAGAAATCACAGCTGACTCTCAAACAAAAATCTCCCATTAATAATCTGGGGTTTCAAGCCGCGTCAAGTGGTTTACTGCCCACGAGCTTTCGGCAGAGATCTCCTCTCGCCGCGTAGAACATGAAAAGTGTTACCGTCTGCGCTATCGCGAAAAGTCAGCTGTAGCAGAACATGCTCAGGAAAACGGACACCGTATTGCATTCGATGAGACGTCTATTATTAAAAAAACGGACAAATGGCTTCTGGGATAGCGTGATAAACGAGGCCATAGAAATTAGAATTTCTGACAACACATTCAATAGAGACGGTGGATTGCAGCTGAGTACAGCGTGGGATATGGTGTTGAGGGAGTTGATGCAGGCCCGGCGGTCGCGAGACCAAAACATTACCATATATGGTGCGGGACCGAGCACCAGTGACGTCACGAGCGACGGCGCGGGTATATAAGCACGGCAGTGACAACCACACGACAGTCATCCACTTGACAACGGCAGAGGAGATCTCTGCCGAAAGCTCGTAGGCAGTAAACCACTTGACGTGGCTTGAAACACGAGAATGTTTTACTAACGGATATTGCCGCGAAAGCATGAATTCGTACAAAAATCTTCGAAATTCCTTTATGTAGAATAATTTCACCTTTGGATCCTTCATGTGTTTTAATTCTCGTTTTATCAGCTGTATATATATTTTCTAAACTTTTCACTGAACCGATTGGTAATCTCTTGTCGATTAAGGTTTGAATTACATCCTTTTTTCTAATCCTATCAAATCAAATGATTCAAATGGATGTGAGCACTATGGGACTCAACATCTGAGGTCATCAGCCCCATAGAGCTACTTAAACCTCACTAACCTAAGGAGATCACATACATCCGCGCCCGAGGCAGGATTCCAACCTGCGACTGTATCGGTCGCACGGTTCCAGACTGAAGCGCCTAGAACCGCTAGGCCACAGCGGCCGGCTCTAATCCTATCAAAGGCAAAACAAGTCAACGAAGCATAGGTAGGCTTGCTTAATAAAATCTTTGGATTTCTTCACAGTCTGTATTTAAAGAGAAAATAGCGTCTATTGTGCTCCTGCTTTCCCTGGATCCTTGCTGTTTTTCTGGAATTTCTACGTAATTCAGCATTATATCTCTATTTACTGATGTTAACAGGTTTAGGGTAGTTCCCTAGTAATTATCTAACACTTTCTTAGCTCCTTTTTTATATACTGGAATTGTATTAATTTGTTTCCATTCTGCTGGTATCCTTCCTTCCTTCATGACACTATTAAACAAAGTATGAAGCTGATGATATAATGCCTGCCTTCCATATTTTATTAATTCATTATATATGCCATCTTGCCCCGGTAATTTTTTATTTTTAAGTCTTTTATTGCAGTACATATTTCCTCCAATGAGAAGTCTATTTGGTTGTCATTTTCTGCGTAATGGTGACTAGTGTCAAGTTTCACCTTTGCTACGTCCTAATACACTAATTTAAAATAATTTTTCCAATGAATTTTGCTTACGTTGTGAGTCTGAATGTTCTCACTAATACCTTTCTTTTACTTTTTGAGCATCCACCATAGTTTCTTACACGATCCATAAATGTCTTATTTCATACCTTTTGTACATCGTTCCCAATAATCCTCTTTTACTTCCCATTTGTTAAATTGTTTATCGCCAGCGTCATGTGATGCCCTGTTTGGGCACGTCTTCCCGTTGGTCCTCGTGCCGCAGTACCTCTCAGGTACACAGTGCAGCAGAGTTGAGTGCTCGAGTGGGACAATCCGGTCTCGTGTTCATCGCGCCCGCTGCGGCAGCCCTCTGGCGGACTGGCGCGTGTTTAAATGTCGGCGTCAAGTGAGCGAGGCGGTGTTTGCCCGGCCCCGCGTCCGGCTCCGGCCGTCGCGGCGCTGACCCGCGGCCGAGCGGCGTCTGTTGTGGTCGTCCGCCGGTTTGACGGTCCGCAGAGAGAGGGCGCCCGGCGCGTCGGCAAATGTTTGTGGTACGCTGCAGCTGCGGCGCCAGGTGAGCGCAAACAGGCGGCGCACTGCCGGCAAATATTTGGCGGCGACGGCAGCGCCACTGGCGAGCTAGTGACGAGTGTGCGCCGCAGCCGAACCCCTCCTGCCCGCTTCTGTCCGCGTGTGCTGCCGGCAGCCTACCCACAAAGGCGCACAGTGGCTGCGGCAGCGAGATCGTAGTTCCACCCGAGCTGAGATCTCTTGCTCCTCTATGTACTCACAAGATTAATTCATTATTTACAGTTTCATCATATACCGTCTATCCACTTCGTATACGAGACGTGTACCAAGCGTACATCATGGCACCATGACACTTTCTACCCGTGCTATCAAAACAGGAGACTGTACAGCTTGTGTGGATGTGCTTTTAGTTAGTTAATAAGTAGGTGAGTGATTTATCAGAGGTAAAGATAAGCACACTTTTATTTCTTCCCTTCAGTTTTCTGACTGGTTCGATGAGCCCAACCACAAATTTCCTTGGTTTGGAACACGTAACATCCCCAGATGACGGAGAAAAGCGATCTGTTCTCCACTGTCGGAAAAAACATATTAGTATCCTTGGAAAGACGACGTCGATTTTGATTAGATTTAGTGATAATGGTGTCAACGCCGACTGCCAACAGTGGCTTAGCTACCAGAGTGCCATCTGCGTCTACACTTCAAAGGTACCTACACACTGAAAACAAACTCCAAAAAACTCGGCTAACAGCTTCTTAATCTCGAAGTTTGACTTAGTTTTCAAGAAATGCTTGGAATCGTGAGTTTGAACAACTAGTTGAGGGAAGTATTGTTTCGGGTTTGTTGTTTACGGTCAGTGAACAAAAACAGGGCCGAGTTGTGTAACTTGAGCATTCTCATTTGCTGTGTCGTCTGCTATGTTTCTTTCTTCGTCTACTGTGGTTCTTTCGACAAATAATTCAGTTTTTGCTCGAACAGTCGACGGGTATACTGCCGGTTCATAGTGCCCAACGGGCACAATATTTCGGTGATCAGACATGTCGCCATCGTCAGGTGCGCAGTTCGTCAGCGCACCTGACGATGGCGATATGTCTGATCGCCGAAATATTGTGCCCGTTAGACACTATGAACCGGCAGTATACCCGTGGACTGTTCGAGCAACAAATACGCCGGGAGAAACTGAAGAATTACAATTCAGTTTTTGTTAGAAATTGAAATGAAGAATCCTCTGTGGGATCCTTCTCATTTTGCGTATGAAGACAGATGTAAAAGGAAAGATGTGTTGAAAGAAGTTTCGGACAAAATTGGTGAACAGTTTGTGGAGTATGAAAGGAAATGGACAAACATGAAAACACAGTACAATCGTGAGCGTTGTAAAATGGTCAAAACTAAAATTTGGTCTGGAACGACAGAGATCTACGTTCAGAAATCGATATTTTACGAACATTTGAAATTTTTGGAAGGCGTGAACAAACCAGGGAGAAAAATATTTACAATTGTAAATAAAATATCATACACTGGCGTAACGGAAGCTGTGAGATTTTTGGTCGGAAATTTTGTAATTACATCTGTATTTCCGCTTGGAATTTATTAATTTCTCTTGTAACACCTTATCAACATCTGATATAAAGTAAGTTGCAAATTAATGGCTTATATTGTTAATAATTTAAGCTGTAAGGGTTTAGTTAAGAACGTTTTAATTATATTTGTCTTTTCACTCGAAATTTATTTATGTACATTTCTCTTGTCATTTCACTTTACCAACATCCGATGCAAAGTAGATTGCCCCAGGGAACCGTAATAGATCCGCTGATTTTTACTATTTACATAAACGATCTGGTTGATGGTATTTAAAAATGGTTCAAATGGCTCTGAGCACTATGGAACTTAACATATGAGGTCACCAGTCCCCTAGAACTTAGAACTACTTAAACCTAACTAACCTAAGGACACCACAAACATCCATGCCCGGGGCAGGATTCAAACCTGCAACCGTAACGGTCGCGCAGTTTCAGACTGAAGCACCTAGAACCGATCGGCCACCCCAGCCGGCTGGTCGATGGTATTGACAGTGGCATTAGACTGTTTGCAGATGATGCTGTAGTCTACAGGAAAGTAGTATCACACGAAAGTTGTGAACAAATCAATGAGCATTTGCAGAAAATAAATGCGTGGTGTAATGACTGGCAGTTATCTCTCAATATTGGTAAGTGTAACCTACTGCGTATAACAAGGCGAAAATCCCCATTAATGTTCGAGTACAAAATAAATGTCCAGTCCTTGGAATCGGTAACGTCCGTCAAGTATCCGGGTGCGACTATTCGAAATGATCTCAAATGGAATGATCACATTACACAAGTAACGGGTAAGGCAAACTCTAGATTGCGGTTTATTGGTAGAATCCTGAAACGATGCAGTCCTTCAACAAACGAAATAGCTTACAATAAATTAGTTCGCCCAGTCTTAGAGTATTGTTCGTTTGTATGGGACCCTTACCAGTTGGGTCTGAGTCAAGAGATTGAGAAGGTCCAAAGAAGAGGGGCAAGATTCGTGACTGATACATTTAGCAAACGCGAGAGCGTTACAAATCTCGTAGAAAGTTTGAAGTGAGACACGCTTGCAGATAGATAGCACGCTAAACGGAAGGGGCTGCTCACTAAATTCCGAAATTCGATCTTCACCGGGGATGTCGCACAATGATCACCTTTCAAAGATAAGGGAAATTAGAGCTCGTACTGAGGCGTTCAGACAGTCGTTTTTACCTCACGCGATTCGTAAGTGGATCAGAGACGGTGGGGGTGGGGGGGGGGGGAAATGTGGCTTTGAAGCGAATTGTGCCCTCCGCCACACACAGCTCGGTGGCTAGCGGAGTATATATGTAGATGTAGATCTCTTATATTCTTTGTGTTTCTTCCTCCACTCTTCTCTGAAGATATTTATTTTGGGTAGACATCCTCCAGCTGCCATGTTTCACCCTGCCTGCTTCTGGATCTTCCACATCAAAACTCTCCGGTGGTGGGTAAATTGTGGCACTTCTTTTAAACTGTGCAAAGACATGGCTGCAGAAGTCAATAATTATGCTTTTTCAGGACTTAAGTGCATAGTTGTTCTAAGTCACCGAAAAACTGCTGACAGTATCCCGAAAAATTCTCCACAATTCTTCTAGCGTGAGATATTCGTAATTAAACATTCTTTCCTGTCTGCCTTTCTCTTGCCACCCTGCATGTGGTTTCATCATGTACTCTGAAAGAACAGAAGCATCATCTCCCACCATAACAAATGACACATCCTCGTTTCTTCCAGGAAGTGCTCTTGGTGTGGATAAAGCAATCTTTCCCTTAGAAAACCGCTCACCCATCTTGGAGCTGTTGAAGACACCACCATTTGAAATACTTCCTTGCATACCCACTTCGTAACTAACGATGTTGTAATTTGCGTTTACCAGCACAGCACTAAATACTCCAGTGTAACTATAATATAATGATCCAGTTCCCACAGGTTGCATTATTTTAAAATGTCAGCCATCTATTGCACCAATACAATGAGGGAATTCCGTATTGTTTCAAATACATTTGAAACTTCTTCCCATCATTCCTTTGTAGACGTTTCCTATAAAAACAAGAAAAAATATTGTTAAAATTTAATCGATATCTCAATAAGCAGCTTTAGTGGGGGGGGGGGGGGGGGGGGAGAGGGGGTCAGTGGTTTAAAGGTCACATTTTGTGTATTTCAGAATTCATCAGAAATATTTAATGTGCACCACCTAGCCACCACTGAAGAGGATAATGATGATAATAGTGATGGGTCAGATGAAGTATTTAATCAACGCCACAGAACTCCAAGCTACAAATTTTAATGAAGAAGTCCCAGCTATTACAACAAACACCTTTGCATCTGCTATGCCATCACCATCAGCGTGTTCACAATCAACTGCATGCTCCCCATCGCGTTCGGTATCTTCAGAGATCCAAATTTTGCAAAGAAGAGGAAGAGGACGACCTCTGCTACGCAGCAAGCTGTAACGAGCATGAAGCCAGTTGCTTCACCATTACAAATTAAAATAGAGTCACACACAACAGACAAATACTCTGCATTTGCAGATGGGGTTGCATCTGAACTGAGAGAAATAAGTGATGAAAAAGTGCGTATTAAAGTAAAACGAAAAATTTCTCATGTAATATATGATGAAAAAGAAATGCTTACTAAGCAAGCTGAAACCCTAAGCTGCTGCTACAGGAGCAACAGTGACGTTATTTTATGTAGCTGAAAATGAGGCTGCAGGTGCTGATAGCACACAAATACCGACAACGCTTAGTGAAGAAACAGCGTGATATCTTTTCTTTTTTAAAAAAAAAAAATATGGATCCAAAATCAGTCAATATTTTTATAACTAAATTATTTAGATTTACCAATTTTTTTAAGTGTAAGGCAACAACATCTATTACGGTCTGTTTTGGGTCTTAAAACATATTTTCATTGGTTCCTTTCAGAGTGATATGCTGGCAAGATATACTGTATTTGAGTGTTTGTGCATATGTTCCAAATGTTTCCAGCAAATTGTATTATTTTCCTTAAAGGGTGAGGTATCTGGCAACTACTAAGGCAATCAGAGACCGTAACAATAGCTTTCAGTTCCTTGTCTTCAGATAGTGGGTTAATGGGAAGGAACTGAATATGAAGTAAGTGCATGTATAAATGTGTTAAGAACGTATAGTACGTAAAATAACAGTACTTACTCTTACAAAATCCTTGAGTACATTCACGGTAACACAACACATTGTAGGTCCAGTTTCACTAATCTTGGCCAGTGATATTCAATGAGAGAGTAGATTAAACTTGTATAACTGTCACCTGTTGCCAAAATCGAAGGGCTGCACTAAGTTGTTTCAATAGTGATAATGCAGCTCTAAAATTTGTGTCCTTCCGTTGAATATGTGGTGCTACTAGCCTCAAGAGTTCTTCAAACCGACCACATGTCATTCTGAAAAAATTATTGAAACCTTGCCTGTGTTCAACACAGAGCTCCTCCAGTACAGAATTATAAGCTCCATGACTTTCCCTTTGTAACAAAATCTTTCTGGACAACATGTGTCTCTTTTAGAGTTTATTTTCGTGACAGACAATTACACCGTGAATTACAGCACAAATTGCTAATACATCTTCACAGCCATATTCCATTTCCGTTGATTTTCTGTAACAAAAAGTAAAAACGCCGAATGTGTGTTTACGAGAGTCTGAAACTGTTGTCACCATTTTGCAAACAGTTGTAAGTTTGCCATACTCACAACAGTTGGGAATTTGCCAAACTTACAACAGTTGTATGTTTTTGTTTGTTGGAGTTGGTTTTCGGTGTGAAGGTACCTTATATGGAATGCTCATAGCCAGAAGGCCCAGTGTGGTGCAAATACGCGAAGCAAGCAGACAACCACGCCAGGGAGATGCACTTGTGCTTCCTTCAGACAAGTGAAGGAGTTTGAAGGGAATCAAATTGTGACCGAGTGGCGGGACGGTCGTTTCGGAGAATTGCCACACAAGTTGTACGTACTACGTTAGTAGTGCAACCATGCTCGTATCTGTGGTCACGTGAACATTGTTACATCCGCAAACGAGGTTGTGGACGTCCGTGCTGCACAGGCTCGTGCCATGATCGTCATATTGTAAGGGTAGCAGTGCCAGATCGTAAAGCTACTATAAACATTTAAGATGGCCTCTGAGCCCAGACAGGTCAACACAAACAGTTGCGAACCGATTATTAACAGTGGGTCTACGGCCACGAACACCTCTAGCCAGTATTCACGCCAGAGCATCGACGTTCACGTATCGACTGATGGCGCCAGAGGATAACTTGTAAGATGGAATGGAGCGCCATGGTCTTCAGTGATCAAAGCAGATTCTGCCCGGACGAAGGTGATGGTCGTTTCACGTACAACGTAGACCTGATGAGCGCTGTCTCGAAAACTGATTCGTTCGAGACACAATGGCTCCACTCCAGGCTTTACAGTCTGCAGTGCGATAAGCTACAACCCTAGTTCACCTTTGGTATTTCTGGAAGGGGCGCCAACCAGCGGACCCATTCTCTTGCCAATATTGCAACAGGAAGGTGAAACTCAACTTGCTCTGTAAGTCATGAAGAAATTTCTCTGGCCAGCGCGATCTCTGGACTCGTCTCCAATTGAGAACTTATGGGATATGATGGGAAGACAAGTGACTCATGCGACGCGTCAACCAAAAATCTCTTGCAAAACTGCGTCAACAGGTGCAGCATCGTGGCATTACGTGTCCAAGGATAGTCTTCGCTAAAGTGTATGACCGTCTGGATGCCAGGGTCAGGGCTTGCACTGCCATATGTGAGGTCTACACCACATACTAATACGGATGTTTCAGAATTGGATTACACCCGACACCTCATAACCGCTTGTGCTATTGAGCTGTAAAAGTAATTCTTTCACGTATTCCATATGCACTATCATAACTTCTTCTTCCAGCAATGTATTTTTAAAAAATTTTAACTGTTGTGATTGTAGCAAAACATTACAATTTCTGCATTACTAGCTTCGGTTGCTTGACAACCACCTTGAGATCTGTTTAAATAACAATAAACAGAAAATTGCCTTTAGTTTAGGGTGAATTTTACAATGGATAAAAAAACCAAAATCTAGAGAATATCGCTCTGCTCACAGATTTAAATAAAATTTCATTATCGCAGTTATATTTGATACACAGTAATTAATGACCTGAAACGCCTGTAATTCCGAATTTGTGGAGACAAACTGAATATAGGTTTTCAGTAAAAGTGAAGTACTTCACAAGCTTTAAAACATAAATTGTATATAAAAGCATTAAACCATGAAAGAACTTAAACTCAATAAGAGGGTACCATGCTTATTACAAACTGTGAACCTAAGTGCAATATCCTCGTTTGTGGGTGTAACATATCAGTGATAAGAAACATAAAATTAAAAAGTTACATACTGCACCTAAGAGAAGGCCGCTCGATTTCGTGGACAGAAATTTATAGTAAAACGGAAAAAATCTCCTGAACCAATACCCAGCGAGCAAGACGAATTTAGTCAGTATTCTTTATCTTCTTTAAAAATGTAGTGCAAACTTCGAGCATTGGAAGCATTGTTAGCGATAATGGCAGAGCACCGATAACTATTTTAATACTAGATTACAGCACTTTCTTATAGCACTTACTTGATTTAGAATATGGACATTACAGTTCTTGCTTTTAATCCCTGTTAATAGTTAAACTCTGATAAGTACTATATGATCCTTTTGACATACTGTTAATTTCATATTAATATTGGGGGTCCAATATATTTTACATACACTAACGTATGTATACCAAAATTATCATAAAAATGTCATAACGTTTATAAGTAATTCTCTTTGTTTATTAAAATTGTAACTGTGTGTACATACACACCACATGTTAGTTTTTACTGGCAAACTGTGGTTGGTGTGAACAGGCACACACAGAGGTTGTTTCTCTGATGGTTTTAACAACCATGTTTCTACCAAGTTTTTATAGTTACGCTTTTTATTACTACATTTACTAACGAGGGGATATTGCCAACGTTGTACTCAGATACACTGTTCTCAGTAAGTATGGTAGAAATGTATATTAATTTTTTCTTGTTGCAATGCTTTCATAAATAATTTATGTTTTAAATCTAGTTCCGACAGTGACTTTCGTGAAAGGCTATTTTCAGTTTGCCTACATAAGTTCGGAATTGCACTTAGGTACCTCGTTGTTATTACCTACTATTTAGCGAGAAGAGTACATTTATACTATTTTTGCACGCAGACACCTTTCACATAATGTAGTTTACTTGTACATAGACACTAAGTTTCTAGTAACATTGTTACATTTTCACTATACAACATTGAAATAAAATATGTTCTTAAATACTGTTAAATTCACTTTTACTTAAAGGCAATTTTCTTTTTGTTATTTTTATAGATCTGAAGATAGTCATCTAGCATCTGAAACCAGAAGTCATCAAATTATAAATTGTAGCATTACTGCTATCAACATAATCCACAAATTTTTTAGAAATGCATCATATCGCTTATCTCCATCACTTGATGATGTCATCTTTTACAAAACAGAAGAATTCGTTTTGGGCTACATCGTAGCAACAAATGACTGGAATTGCCCATCATCGCCATCACAATCTACTATAAGGATGCACTGAAGATGGACTTCTGAGACTGGAAGACGTAAGTCTGTCGGATAAGATCTGAAAATGCTTCCAAAACTGACTTGGAACCATGCAGAGTATTAAGCAGACCTGAAACAAATGTGGACATTTCAATAAAGGTAAGAAGTTGGCGATGAACATTTGATTGTTTGTTGGATCAAAATAAGATATGTCATGTCATGTAGTGACCTAAAAATTTTATGTAATTGTTAGCTGAGGAAAGTTGCTTCTTCTGATCATTCCAACAATATCTGATTACTAGTTCCTATGACACAACTATCACATATGATGTGATTTCTTGAAAGGTCGTTAATCTACCGAATGTTTCAGGTTATAATTTAATTACTCTTTATCGATTTTATTAAGGGCTGTGAATTTGTGATCATGTGAAACAGGTCACTGTTGATAATACACTTATCATCCCTGAAAGCTTGTGTTAGTGCTTGCGGAAGCGACCACAATAATTAAAAAAACTTTTAATGGATTTTATTTGCTACATGGTATTGAAATTTCAATTCTGGAGTACTACGTTCTAGTTCCACTCCTAAGTTCGATAACAATAATAATCTAAAAAAGCTTGCATGGAGGCACTCCGCAATGTTGTTCTGTATTTCTTCATATTATTTATCCCTATGGTATTTTCTTCCAGTTTTATGCAGTCACAATGTGGGGAATATTTAGATGTTTAGCAGATCCAGAACCTCTACAAAAGTGTGTGGAAGGAAAAAATCAAAATCATAATTAAAGTTACAAGTCTCCAATGGGAAAACCATGCCACAAGACACATTTGTTTCCACAGCTGATGATGAAGTTGCAGTGTATGCTGCTTGTTTAGTTTTTAACTCCGCTAATCTTGGGAAACTACAGATTCTACAGAGGCTAGGATTTGATCCAGGAGCTGTCACTCTGTCGATACAGAAGAAATCGATAGTAGGAGAGTTGTTACACCTGATATTATCAACTTGGAAATCTGGTTAACCATGAATATAGTTTGCACTAGTTCACACAGATGAGGTAAGGCCTAATACAAAGCCTGTGAAATATTTGACTCAGGTATTCCGTGACTTACATTTTGACAAATTCATGTACTTAATCCTCACAAACCACAGACATTATAATACTTCAATTTGCCATGAAATTAACCAACACTGTAACAAATAACTGGGTAGAAGGGTTTTTCACGTACTCCAATAGTTAGGCATTTATGTAAGAAAAAAGCCCTAAGATTTGTTATATTTTTTCACAGCATTTTGGACAGCTGTAAAAATCTGGCAGAAGAAGATGTCAATATTGTGTTTCATAGATACTTGAAATAATGATATATCAAACTTTTCACAAAAATAAATTAATTTCGTTTTGACAGATTTTTCAATAAGGGAACATTTGTACTCAATTTGTTAAAAATTTCTGTTGTTTATAATTGAAAACATATAACATCAAATACTGTGAAAACATATCTGTGTAGGCATGTAATATTCCTTGACAACTGCGACAAATGTATTTACATTCCTTTTACAAGTTTGGACTTGATAAGGTTCTTTTGAAAGTATTGAAACTCTGCATTCATCCCCTCTTAAAAGATATTAATCTTTCCTTTCTATGTGTGTATTTGCATCTGGAATTTTGACGATGTGGGCACTCTCTTCCGAAATTACGTAGTCGTAACTATACTTAAAATTATAGATATACGGAAATCTTCTGCTGTTTTCATTGAAGTTGTCTGTTTTTTAATGGTTGTAGCTCCGTGAAAATAATTTCATTGCTTTATGTAACTGCAAATGGGGAAATAAAGCATTATTGTATAGAAAATTAAAAATTCATGTCATAGTGGGCTTAGCAGCAAGTAAACTCCACTCTTTCTTTCTGTCTTTCTATAGATTTACGTTTGCTGTGATGCACTTATTACACTGTGACATCATATCAGATGCTCATTACGAGAATGTTTGTGAATGTGATGTCGAAGTTAATCCAGACATCAGATTTATGTGCTGTTGGCTTACCGAATTGAAAGATTGTATTGTTCCTGGGCTTTTACTGAGTGAACCGTAAATTTACTTTCAAAATCTTTTCTTAAAGAATTTATTTTATTTACTGGCGATTCATCAAGGACATTGACACATTTAATCACACTAGGTGAGCGCGGAAGTAGTTGCCAGGAAGTAACTGATGAAAAATTACTTTTAACAAATGTGAATTTATTCTTAAAAGCTTTTTCAAAACTGATTTAAAATTATAAGCAGGAAAGCACACTCAAAATATCAAGTCACAATTAAACAAATGTGAATGTTATTCCTAAAAGCCTTTTCAAAACAGATTTAAAATTATAAGCAAAAACGCACCCTCGAAATATCAAGTTACAGTTTTATTTAGAGGCAAAGAACAATATTAACAGTAGGAGCCTTCAGGCTGCTAAGCTTGCCTACTCCATTTCAACACGGCCTTAGTCATGACCGCTCACAACAACTTCTGAAAGAGTACACTGGTGCAAATCTGCAACACCCCAGATTACTTTAAACAAAAAATTTTTAACAACTCACACAAACATGTAAACTATGCACCCCGAAAGTGCAATTTTTTTAAAGGACTCTTAAGGTGGAAGGGTGGCAAGCTTGTGACCTAAAATGACTATTTAAATAAAACCCATAAAATGCAGACTTACATAAGATGTACAACATGCTCTACATTACACATATACCACCGCGTAACATGATAGGCAAGATAAAAACATATTTCAAGAATTTGGCCTTTAAGCAATAAATTCGTTAACATCGAATCCGACAAACATGACAGAGGCAGCTATTAACGTATGGCAGATTGACAGGGTGGGGGGGGGGGGGGGGGGGAGGGGTTACTTAACAACCCGAACCGCAGATTGCTCTAAACCTCCCCAATTCCACAAGGGAAAAATGGACCACCCAATTCACAATGACCACCTTCCCGTGGGTAGGAAAACGGAGAAGAATGGTGGGACGATCCCAAAACAAAGCGGCTGGTGACCTCACCAAGAACACAAGTATAATTTACCAAGCAAATGAAACTACATATCTCCAATCACTTAACTTCTAATAAACCGCGATTTCTGGCGAAGACCTGGCGCAGCACCCCCAACGCTCTCCCAAACCGTCCGCTGCCAGCCGCTTCAACGGACACAGGAAGACGCACCGATCTCCCGTCCCACGGCGTCGCAGCTCTCTCCGGATAGCCCGATGTCGTGGTTTCACTCCTGTTGTTCTCTTGTGAACCGCGAAGCCACTGCCCCTTTCTATACGGCGCTGCCCGCTGAACTTACATGGGGACCTCACATGCGCCGACGCTCAAGGCCGAAAAGTATCTCAGTGCGCGACCAACCAACCGACCGATCCAACCGCCAATGACCGTTGCCCGAGCAACTCGAGCAGACTGGCAGCCTAGCGCGCAGACTCAGGTACAGGAACTCAGCCTCGACGGGGCGACCACTAGCTGAGTTTCGTTACTGGCAAGACTCTCATTTTCTGGCTTTAAGGTTTGATCCAAACGACAGACATACTACCACTGCAAGGACAGACAGACACTAACTGCCGCACAAATACAAACGAGAGACAGACCGGTAACTGGTGACGCGAAACTGACCTAGCCTCACTCCGACTGACCACCTTAACGTACGGCAGACCACCAGACAGACAGACACTGATTGCCTGACACTGAGCCGGCTGACCAACTGACCAGACTCAGACTGACAGACTGCCCTGGCTGAGCAACTGACTCACCTTCTAACGAGCTCATAGCGCCCCTTAAATGCACGTGAACAAGCAACATTTCCCCTTTCACACCAGAGGGAGGCACCAAAGCTGCGATTGTCACAGCGGCGCCACCGCCAGAAACGGAAGGCGACTGCTCTACACTGCACGCTGCGGCGCGCTTTTCAAAACAGCAATTTTTACTACGGATCACCGAGATTATGCGTTAGATACGTTGCATTTTAACGAATGTGACACGATTTTGGAACGAAAAAAATTTTCATTTATTGACATGCCATTATTTTAAGAGAATGTTGATGTGCATGCTGCTGCTTGCTGACACTTGTGCTGCAGGATGGCCCCTTTTGACTCGAGACTGGTGTTTGCAGGAAACTGTGGCAGAGGTTCATAAGTACCACAGTGAGAGTTGAGTGACGAATTCTTTTTGAACTGCAGTATTATTAGTTGCCTTTCGTACAGCTAACCAGTGATGGCGACCGTAGTTGACATAAGGAGATGTACGGTGGGGCAATGGAATGCCGTGGCAGCAAAACCGAGTCTGCTGTCAGGTAGTGTCCTACCATTTGCAAAAACCCTTGTTTCGATGTCTTGAACTGTTAATGAGTTACAACAGGCGTTAAGATCATGTGATCCATGTTGTGCATCAACAGAACATTGTGCAAACTGGATGCATTCCTCCCACGGATACTAAAACCAAACTCTAGAGAATATCACTCTGCTCAATGATTTAAACACAATTTCGTTATGGCAGTTATATTTCATACACAGTAATTAATGACTTGAAACGCAAAGTCTAAACAGTGTGGTTATACCTCCACAAAAATTTTAAAATTTTTTAAAGTGCTTTACTTAACTGGATGTAATATAGAAACTAAGATGAGTAATGAAAAGAAATTCAGTTCTTTACCACACGAAAATATGAGATTATAAGATGTGAAAGGACCAAATATATTTCTCTAAATGGTATCCCTAAGCCTTTCAGACACTCTGGCTACAATTGTAAGTATTAACTTTTACTGTGTCTTAGTCACAACAGAATTATTTGTCCCAATGGAAAGTCGAGGTACAGATTGGTGAATGTTCAATATGCAAGTGTTGCCAGCTGTTGGGCATCACTATGAAAATATCAGCAAGTCAACGTAGCTGTGTCCAGCAGTGTGCAACAGTGCAGAGCAGCTCGTGGCCACCAGAATACACGGATGTGGGTGGTTCGCTGTATTCCACTGTATGATTGAATATTATTATTATTATTTTGCATTGCAACTATTGAATGATCATTTTAATATTTATTACACCAGAGAATAATGTCGCAGAACAAGCCGAGTACCACAGTCACCGTGGTGTAGTGCTTATGCTACTAAAGTGTTGCATGGATGGTCGTAAGTTCAAAACTCACCCGAAGTGTAAAATTTTAATTTCTATATTCGTTTAGAGTGCATTTTAGAAGTATCCTCAATTGTCAAGAATGTTTTGTAGCTGTATATATACTGTATGTATTCTGACTGGAGGTAGTTCGCTCCACGCTCTTGTATGTGTAAATGCCGAATACACCTTCGTTAAGTGAACTTAGTGTTCGTCATTCATTTACTTACACCTTCCTCTACGGGACACTATTCTGGTGGAGGCGCTGGGTATTGGAACTTGTGATAGGGCACATTATCGTCGACACAGTGGCTCCCATCAGGCCACGACAGAGCCGCCGTTTACGTGGCGAGAAACCCGAGTTCGATCAATATTCTACAGATCGCAGTCTATCGGAGACAGAAGAAAAGACGACGTTAGGATGACCTCAGCTGTGTGCCACCACGTGAGACATCCTTCCGGGTTCTCTGGTGACGATGACCAAAATCAAAACAAGTGGCTGAAGTAATATGAGTCTATAGCCAAATTTAGCAAATGGGATGACACCATGTGTTTGGCTATCGTATTTTTCTACTTGGAGGGCATTGGCAAGAAATTATATGAGAACAACGAGGAGAAGTTCACAAGCTGGGAAGTATTCCAGGCGGAACTGCGCAAGTATTTCGGCGACACCAACGACAGAAGTGCAAGGCTGAAGATAAATTAAATTGCAGGGCACATCGGCCGGGAGAAACTACAGCATGCTACATTCAAGACGTCTTGGAACTGTGTAAAATAGTGGATCCTAGAATGAGGGAGGAAGATAAGGTTGCACATCTCATGAAGAGTGTTGCTGAGTACATGTATCAAGCCCTACTCCTGAAGGATGTTTCAACACCAGATGACTTCATAAAATGGTGCCAGTATATCGAGACAATGCATCAGAAAAGAAATACACGCAAGAAGTTTGAACGGCTTCCAAACAACGTATCGATGTCTGTAATGAAGGAAGAAACTGATTTCACAAATGTTCTTCGTCAGATAGTGGGAGAGGAAGTTAAGAACGCACTTGGATTGTACGGCGAGCAAAAAAACCGAGGCGCTTCAAGAGATCATATGGGAGGAAGTGGAACAGACGTTGAACCCAATCTCTCGCCCTTCATTCCCCTTTAAAACTGTGATAAAGTCGAGTGTTACGTTCCTGCAATGCCGCATGAGGAACCTGTTTGGGCACCAAGGAAGACTGACGTCTGGAGGACCCAGGAAAACTAACCAGTATCTTTCCACTGCGGACGACGGTGACATGTGGTGCGCTATTGTCGAGAAAGACGGCGAGTATTCGATGACGCCCGCGCCAGAAGACGGCAGACCGATCTTAGCCGACCCCAACTCCGGGACGACGAAGATGAACAAGAAGATGTGGGTGCAGGACGACGTAGGTCACCTACTGCAAGCTAGCCACTGGAGAGGAAACTCCCTAACACGCCGGTCAAGGCCTCCATCGCCGTTTAGAAGCTCCAGCCTATCACCTAATCGCCGCAACCTGGAAAACTAAAGGGTGCGACCTTTCTTGGAGGTGAGGCCGCCGAAGAGAAAAATCCTCCGCCGTCGACCACTACAAAAATGATAGGAAACTACGTCGATATCCTCATGGATGGCCGACCAGCCCAAGCTCTTGTGGACTGGAGCATCATATTCAGTCATTTTGGAGAAACGCCGTCGCCAGTTGAAGAAAACCGTATTCGTCGACGGCAAAACATCTCTGCTGAAGGTGGCTAATGGGAAATACGTAAAACCTACAGGATGATGTGTCATTCGTGTGAGTATAAGTGGCCATAAACAGCCCTTAGAATTCATCGTCTTACAAGAATTTAGGCGTGACGTCGTTCTCGGACTGGACCTTTCGAAAGCTTCTCAGTAAATCATAGACTGTGGTCGCTCGAAGATTATGCTAGACTAGATGAAATACTGTGGACAGGAAGATGCGTATCCGAGTGTGGAGACTATGTGTGCTGGATGAAGTGATCATTCCTGCAGTCAGCGCTGGAAAGGTAACTGTCATGTGCCTTGCCATGCATCAACCCATGGATCTCGTTTAAGAACGGATTCTGTGAATTGTGGATCGTTAACTGTCGCCGAGAACCGCAGATCCTTCCAAGACGCATGTGCGTAGCAAACGCTGAGCCGTTAATTGCCGAACAGCTGATCGTCATAGAAACCTCCCATGCCGAGCCTGTGGGCGAAATTGGCGCTACCACTACGAGAAAACATCTTCTAGCTCGACTATCACCAGATCTCACTAAGGAACAACAGAAGAAGCTACTTGCCATTCTACAAGAGTTATCTGAATGCTTCAATCCAAAGGTGAAGAGCAAATTAGACAAATCGGCGGTGAAGCACCGGATTAGCACTGGAGACCATCAACCAATAAGCCAGAGAGGATACCGTGTGTCAGCAACGGAACGTCGAATAATTCGTGACGAGGTAGAGAAAATGATGAAGAATGACATCAATCAGCCTTCGCAGAGCCCATGGTCATCACCAGTGGTTCTCGTCAGGAAGATGGATGGCGGTTGGCGCTTTTGTGTAGATTACAGAAAGCTTAATAAGATAACTAAAAAGGACGTTTACCCCCTTCCACGAACTGACGATACACTAGCTTGTTTGAAGGGGCCTAAGTATTTCTCAACCATGGACATGTACTCGGGATACTGGCAAATCGAAGTACATGGCGCTGATAGCGAGAAAACTGCATTCATCACCCCCGAGAGCCTGTATGAGTTTAAAGCAATGCCGTTTGGTTTGTGTAATGCGCCAGCAACTTTTGAATGGATGATGGATAATCTTCTAAGTCACCTAAAGTGGACGATGAGTCTTTGTTATTTAGATGACATTACAGTGTTCTTAGAGACATTTGATGAATATATAAAAACACTGAGGGCCGTTCTTAAGTGTCTCCAATAAGGCACACTGAAAGTTAATCCGAGAAATTGTCTCTTTGGACCAAAAGAAATCGAAATACTTCGACACCTTGTGTCAAACGAAGGTGTGTGGCCAGACCCAGAAAAGGTGAGATCTATAACGCAATTTCCTATTTTTAAAAGTATTAGAGATGTGAGAAGCTTCCTCGGACTTTGTTCGTATTACTGTCGTTTTATAAAAGACTTTTTTATCAAAGCCAGGCCACTCCAAGAATTGTTAAAAGCTGATGCTAAATTTATATGGGGTGGTGCTCAACAAAATTCTTTCGATGTGCTGCGGAAGGCTCTGACGACTGACCCTGTGCTTGGTCTGTACGATGAGAAAGCACCTACAGAACTACATATAGATGCCAGTGGGTATGGGATCGGTGCTGTTCTGGTGCAAATTTCGGATGGAAAAAGAGAAAGTTGTAGCCTATGCTTCTAGGACACTTTCAAAAGCCGAGAGAAACTACTCACCTACAGAAAGAGAATGGCTTACTGTGATCTGGGTCACGTGCAAATTTCGACAGTATCTCTATGGAAGGCCGTTCACAGTTGTTACAGACCATCATTCACTTTGTTGGTTGACAGGTCTTAAGGATCCAACAGGACGACTATCCAGGTGGGCACTACGTCTTGAAGAGTATGGCATTACCATAGTGTACAAAAATGAAAGAAAAAACCTAGATGCCGACTGATCTCAAGAAACCCTGTGCAAGGCTATCAAGACTTTGATGAAAATAGTGACTTTCTCGCTGCACTCCAGAATCTCTCTGCTGAAAAGAAGAAGGACGCCAAGATATCTCAAATTACGCTTGCCTTAAATGGGTCAGGGGATGTGAAAGGACAATTTAAGGTAATTAATGTATTACTTTCCGTTTGGAAAGAAGTGGCTACCAGTAATTCCTAAACACATGCGATTAGATGTTTTACAGAAATCCCGTGACACACCTGAGGCCGGACATTTTGGATTTATTAAGACATACGATAGGATACGCAAGAGATTTTTCTTTCCAGGTTTATTTAGGAGTGTCCGTCACTGTGTGTCGCACTGTCGAGAGTACCACAGGAGAAAGGCAGTTCCTCAGAAACCACCTGGCCGACTCAAACCAATTCCACCAGCCGAAACACCTTTCCAGCGTGTTGGGATTGACCTCCTCGGACGGTTTCCGACGTCTGCTAATGGCAACAGATAGATTATTATTAGTTATTATTCGGACTGATTATCTGACACGCTATGACATTACAAAAGCCGTGGAAAAAGCCGAAGCATTCGAGGCAGCCAAATTAATCGTGGAAGACATATCATTAAAACACGGTGCCCCAAGATCGTTAGTTGCGTATCGAGGGAAAGTTTTCAATCGAATCTTGTGACGGAGATAAACCGTCGGTGCAACATTGCTCATCACATGACGACTGCCTACCATCCGCAAACTAATGGGCTTACTGAACGCCTTAATAAGACCGTGGCCGACATGCTATCATTGTTCGTCAATGTTGAGCGGAGCAACTGGGATGAGGTGCTACCTTTCGTAGAGTTTGCCTGCAACACCGCCAAACAGGACACCACAGGATTTATGCGATTTTTCGTGGTGCATGGGCGTGGGCGACTACGACGATGGACACTGTGTTTTCGTTACATTCCGATGACGTGGACGACGACTACATCGGCCAGGTATTAACCAGTTTTCAATCGAATCTTGTGACGGAGATAAACCGTCGCTGCAACATTCATCACATGAGGACTGCCTACCATCCGCAAACTAATGGGCTTACTGAACGCCTTAATAAGACCTTGGCTCGGCAGTTAGCTCGACTCCGCACGCTGTAAGCTCAAGAAAACGATCGCCGAAGGTATGACGCGAGCCACTGCTCTGTTGTCTACCAGCCTGGTGACCTCGTCATGTTCGGGAGGTTGGTCTCTCTAAGAAGCTCCTCAGGCGCTAGTTTGGAGCTTATAAGATTTTAAAACAGTTGTCTGATGTTACTTATGAAGTTGAAGATTTCGACCCCGACACAAGACGACGAAAGGTCAGAGATACGGTCCACGTCCTTCGAATGAAGCCCTCCCTATAAGGATCCTGCAACTCAAGGTAAAGTCGAAGCTCCAGTGACAGGCAACAAGCCGAAATGTGGCGAAGAGCATAGCGGCAAAGGAAGTTATAAGAAGATCTCCGACAGGACGAAAATCAGTCATCGGGAGTCGGAATATGCAGGACCGATGACTCAATGCCGGACTAGGATGACGCAACACCGAGACCCTGTTCTCTCAAGGAAGGAGCAATGTCGTAGAAAACGCTGAGCAGCACAGCACCGTAGTGTAGTGGTTATGATACTAGACTGTGGTGTGGAGGGACGTGGGTTCAAAACTCACCTGGACTGTAAAATATTAATTTCTATATTCAGTTCGAGTACATTCTAAAAGTATCCTCAACAAGAATCATTGTACTGGAATGTTCTGTAGCTGTATATGTACCATAGGTGTTCTGGCCGAAGGCAGTGCACTCCGCGATCTTGTATGTGCAAGTGCTGAATGAACCTTCGTAACGTGAAATTAGTGTTCGCCATTCATCTAATTGCACCTTGTTCTGTGTGACATTATTTCATAATTGGTCATTATAATCTGTAAAATGAAGCCAACTGTACGAAGTATGTTCAGAAAATGGACAGATACATTTTGTATAAATCTTTCATATAAAATCATTAAAAGTCATATAAGAGCATTACCACATAAAGTAAAATTTTCTTTCCTCCAGAAAAAATTCAGGTCTGAAAGGATTAGAATTGGGTCATATGTATTTGACAGTGGCCTGTGTTCGTGCTCAATTAACCACATCGCTAACAATTTGTGAATGGAATCAGCAAAAACGGAGTGAAAAAGTTATTACTGTGGTTCTCTACAGCTGCTCATGCAGTAGTGATGTCACAAATAGATTCATCCTTTTCTCGAATTATTACAGCTATGAATATATGAAGGGCAGCAGGTATTATTTGAGAATAACTATGAAGGAATGCCAAATTACTAAGGTGAATACAAAGTGGCATATTGCTCTCTGTATAGGAATCTAAAATTTTGCTATAAACTGTAGGAAAGGTGTAATACTTAGGCGTAAAACATACCAGTTTGTTTGTCTGTGCAGTAATTCATTTTCATGTGAGCTTTAAAGTGAATAACTTAAGTTTTCAGAAAAACTGTATTTATTTTGTGTCAGAGTGGAGTGGGAGACCAACTATCAGTCCCACTGTTCCACGAATATCCAGCACAGGCATGCTGGACCATGCAGCAAAATCAATACAAAGGTAGCAGCTGGAATGTGGTAGTATTGGTACAAAGAGAGAGCTGGTGCATCTTGTTCTCGCAGGTTGCATACATCAGGGACAAGCATACCGTCAAGGGCAAGTTATGCCCCTCACCATTAACGAATTGTTATGCTAATTGATTTATGACCTCCTGGGATTTTATCTTTTACTCCCTGGGGATAATCCACCCTTCTAAGAAACCCTAGCAGATCCCCATCCCCTTCCTCCTCCTCTCCCACCACACTCACCTCTGGGAAAAGGGATGACAGCTCTGGGACACACTTCTGTCACTCCTCCGAGTGCAGTTCTAAACCTCTTTGCCCCCTCCTGGGAAATCCCCCCAGTCCCTCCACTCCCATGTTGTGGATTGCTAGGAAAAAGGCTTAGCCTGTGGCTGCTGGAGAGGGAGGATCTGACAGCATGAAATTCAAAACAGTGTCAATTACACTGCAGAGGACATTTTAATATACAGTTAAATTATAAAATTCAATTTCCATATTTTTTACTTAATCAGTTTGTGGTTCTCCCCTACCCTTCTTCACTTGTGAATTGGTGGGAAAAAGGCTGGAGGAGAATGTACTGCCTTTACTTTTGGTGGGAAATGTGTTCAGTTGACAAGATGTTGGTGTTGGACAGAGAGGAGTTTTTATATGTGCATTACCTATAAGCAAACAGCTGAGAACTGCGTCCATAGCCCACTACATGAGGAATCGAAAGAGGTGTATGGGGAATAGTTTTAAGCAAGTAATGGTGATGTAGTGGGGTGGACTAAGGATGCATTTCGCAACTCATAGAGACTCTTCCCTGTGATAGACCTGTCCGTGTTTTCTGAAATGGCATATCTATCTACAGTGCAGGAGACAAGTTTGTCCCACTCCACTAGTTCAGACTGAATGCGCCACTGCTGCTGACTGGGATAGGTTCGAAATTTGTTGGAAACTGTCTTACAACTGTTGCTGGAAGAATTTTGTTTATTTTGGCAGGGAAATGGAACTAACGATTACCCTGTGGCCTAGCTGTCGAAAGGTCCACAGATAGGAAAACGCTCGGAAAAGTGAACTGATTATAACAGCATACCGTGAAAACCTTCGAACTACAAAAAGAAAAACATTCGTAGCAGAAGAAAGCACCTGTTAATATAGAACACTGCATACTACAGACAAAAAAAGTTCATCTGTATAGGTATGAAATCGCGAGATAAACGTCGATGAAAGTTGTCCTAGTTAAACAGTGCTGATAAACGATAGTGAAATAAAATCATAAACTGCTGTATACATACAAAACAGCAGGTCATGAGAAAAATAAAAGACGGTCACCAATCGCAAATTGTCATTTCACGAAAAACAGCGGCTAGGTGACGTTAGTAAGATACTTCTAACACAATACACGCAACACACGCGTCCGCTTCTGTCGCTGCACAACCAGTATACTGGTCAGTTCGCTATCCAGCCTCCACAGGCGCCACGAGCGCCGCCTCCGGGACTCGTCCCCGTAACAGCAGGCACAAGCACAAGCCTGCAGCTATGGGGCGGCAGCTCACTTTGAACTCACAGTCCAGCGACTGCAGACCGCAGTCGGCGCCCCTTGATAGTCGATACCTGGGAAATTCCTGTCGAAATTTATGCATTCTCTCTCTCTCTCTCTCTCAAGTGCCTACCTGGCTACCTCCTGTTGCAACATCTGCACCTGAAACTCCAACACCAAGGTGCCCCCCCCCCCCAAATACTGTGTTCCTGTTGGTTAATGCTGAATCAGTGAAGGTATGTAACGCTTAACCCTACCCAAGTGTTCTTCATTCTGCTATCGTCCAAAGTTGTGTCAATGTGCCTGTGTCCTTGCTTATGTGCTAATCGTCGATCCTTGTTAGACAGTTATTGGAAGATGAGGTATTCAGCAGCACTGCCAATGACAAATGCCCAAGACAATCCGTGGAATGGGAACTACTGGATAAGTATATATTCAAATCCATAACTGTATTTTTTTACAATAATTTCACTAAGAATTTCTTAGACTGAATCGATTCTGTCTCGTTGCTTCGGCATATATCCACCAAATCCTGGATCAGCTGGAAGCTAAGAGGCAGCAGCAGCATCGTAAGTGTATATGTATATTTTTCTTCATTGGAATACTGCTATACGTAATATATTGCTGTATTGCTGTTATTTAGTGGTCAACTAGTCTAGATATCTTCTTTCAGTTAAGAAAAATCTTTCTAAAAGTTCATCGTAGTACTGTGTACATATAATATGTTGCTGCTATTTCGGGGCCAACGAGTCTGAAGCACATTCTGTGCTGTCGCAGATGATTTCTAGGATCAAGGGCAGGGAGAGACAGAGGTTATAATACCATCCACTATCACAGCTACCATGTAAGTATATATTCTAAAAGATTTTAGTTCCCCGGAATTTTGTGCATGTACGTTTCTTTTAGTTGATCAATATGTTGTAGTCGATGTAGTGGAGCTGGATCCACATCACAGCTATTGTGTATGCGCATCTTCTAAAAGATTTTTATTCCTCGTAATTTTTGTTCACATACATTTCTTTTATTAGATCAACATGTTGTAGGCCGATGTAGCGGAGCCGGCTGCTGTGGCCGAGCGGTTCTAGGTGCTTCAGTCCGTAACCGCGCTGCTGCTGCGGTCGCAGGTTCGAATCCAGCATCGGGCATGGATGCATGTGATGTTCTTAGGTTAGTTAGGTTTAAGTAGTTATAAGTCTAGGGGACTGATGACCTCAGATATTAAGTCCCACAGTGCTTAGGGCCATTTTTTTACGTAGCGGAGCTGTATCGTTGGATGAATGGTGATTTGGGGAAGAATTATGAGATACCACAAGGGGGGGGGGGGGGGGGGAGGAGGTGGAGAGGAAGCTGCATCGACATTAAGAGATGCTGGAGACATTTCCCAATGATGTGAGGGATATGTCACGAACCCAGAGCGATATAGGTAATTTGTATGAAGTACATATTTAATCTGCTTACAATCAGTGCTCTTTCCTTCCTTGCAGCAGCAGGCGATGACTGAAACACTGTACTTATTTTCTTTTCGTTATTCTTGCAGCACGCGCGCCTATGGAACAACGACTATCCGCACAGTAAGCCGTGGCATGAGCTGAATAAACAACGATCTACACGAGGTCCTGTACGGCACGATTGACCATTTAAGCTGGACCTTGTCACTGTGTGGGAAGCCGCAGCCGCAGCCGCAGCCGCAACCACCCCCGCTGCCGCCGCCCACACGCCAGCTCCACTCTGGCATTCATGGACCACCCTCCCTCTGGCAACTGGCTCAGGGTTGTGCCAACAGCCATCTCCACACCCGCAGCCGCAGACAGGCTGCTCACACTGGGCAGCACATCATTTCCCCCCCTCCCCCACCACCCCAACACACGTGTTTTCGCCTGAACTGCAAGGTATGTGCACCTCACTGCCCCTTGTGGCAGCCTGCATCAACATCAACTAGATCTAGTTATAGTAATACTAATAGCTAGTAATACTAATGGCTAGTAATACTAATGGCTAGAGGCAATTCCCTCTCCTGTCCTTTTACTGAAGGACATTAGATTAGTAACGTCATACTGCAATTAGAATATTGTTTCCAGATGCCTTTCATTAGGATCTAGAACCCGACGTGATGATACAGAGACCCTGTAGGGTTCCTGAAAACGTTCTTTTTTTGTCCAGGAAAGGACCCTCATCAACATTGTTAATGATCCCTGGTATCCCACCATCAAATGCAGCACTGTACTGTACATCGTACTGTCGCACACTGTCCCCCTCCCCCAGACAGACCTGCGGCACTGAAGAACAAGGCTTCTACATCTTTGGGGGGAAAATATCATGATGCACATCAATCGCCGAGTGATTTCGTGGATCCACTTTAAGTGCTGCACCTGACTGATTTTCCGAGATGGAAGTTAGAGGGTCCGGTAAGGCACTTAGCCGAATACTGAACCCTGACATCCTTGCACATGTATATGGTCCAATAAATTGTGGGTCAATCTGTATCAAGCTTCCTAAAGATACAGCTGATAAGCAAGCATGTGTTAATGTCAAAAATAATACCGTCCAGGCTTGATTTGTATGGTCAGTCCTGGCTTGCCATAGAAATATTAAACACTATTAATAGCACATCTCTCGATACAGTAGATACTTTGAAATTCATAAGTGTAACCACCTTGAGTGTATCGAGTTCCCCATCAAGATATACGACATAATTAAATCTGAGGTGCAGAATACCGGAATATCGGTTCATGTTCATGACATGGGAAAATGCAAATCAGATGCACAGAACAAGCAGGATAAACTAGTAGTCAGATCTCTCTATTTCTCAAAATTTGTCAGTAAGCATTACGCGCGTGGGAACATGCTGCTGTTCTCAGATGGGGAAAATAAGAAGAACGGCAATTGTCATTACTGTTTAATCGAGTACATGTCACAACTACTTTCATTCCAAATGAGTAAACACAATTGTAAACAGCAGATCTGCTGAACGTGTCTGAATACCTTCTCCTCAGACAAATTATTAGCAAAGCATCTAGTAGATCCTACAGCTTCAAATACTACCTTCACAGAAATACACGTACATTATGTGGCAGCGTACGAAGTGCTACAGTCCTAAAATTCGAGTCTTAAGCGATACAAACCTAATGTCTGAGGTAAACTTGTCCTTCGGATTCTTACTGAGCTCGAAAAACTTTCGTGGGAGGTTGATAACCTTTACAGTGACAACATTCGTATGACCAGATCTATGGATAATGAAGATCTATACAATAACGCGCTTGGCTACCGCATCTGTGGTTTGCCGTTAGATGGGAAAGCGGAAACTCCTTGTAGGGATCACTTCATATTACGGGTTAGTTTCGTGGTTGCCCTAACAATACATGTAAATTGAAGTATCACTTACCAAGACACATACCAGTTTTCTTTCATGATTTAAGCGTTGATGACGGTCACTTTCTTGTTGACCACTTGGATAATTTCGGTATGAAGAATGTTGAGAAGTATATTTCAGGTTCCAAACGAATGACGCCGAGAATTACTTTCCGCTTCCTTCACTCGCTACTTGTTATGTGGGCATCACCTCAAAAACTCGTTAAAACTCTGCCTCAGGAGGATATGCACATGACTGGACTGCATTCCGTGACGAGAAGTTTCAACTTGCGACTAGGAAGGGTATTTCGACACAAGTATTTGGATAGTATAGCAAAACTCAACGAAACCAGGCTATCTAACATAAATGCATTATCCAGCAACCTTACAGGCAATGCCATAACACATGCAGAGTATGAATATGCTTTGAAAGTCTGACGGGAATTCATCATTTCCATTTTACAAGAGTTCATACGGCTTTACATGGACACAGACATCTGCTTGCTCGCGCATACTTTCGAGAAATTCTGGTGTCTATGTATGACCACATATTCGTGTCTTTTATTACAGAGCACCTGGGTTGTCTTGGGACGCTATGCTCAAGAAAACGAAGCGCAGCATCGAACTATTGACCGGTGCTGACATGCTTCTTTCCTTTGAGCGAGGTATCCGTAGAGGACTTCGTCAATGTCGATAAACACTCGAAGGCAAATAACTCACGTATGGGCGAAAGGTTCAACCTATCCCTTGATTCGATTGCATCGTGTTCTTGGATGTCAATAATCAATACAGGCATGCCATGCAACAATCATCGCCAACTGATGAGTTTCGGTGGCTACCTGAAGAAGAATGCAAGGTATTAGGTGGAAAAATCGATGGTCTGGTGGTTAATTCTGGTGTGGCGTGTCTTTTGGAGGCAGAATACACATCATCTATCAGTTTGCATCAGGCAAACGCCGATTTTCCGCTGTGTCTCAAGCAACTAGTTCCACAGGGTGGGACCATGACCAAGCTGACAACGCTGGGGAGTAAGTGGAGGTATGTTATTCACTAATCTTCAGTAGTGTTCATATTTTGGATGAGACAGGTTAGAATCACCCAAGCTATCTCCTCCAAGTAATTCGCCTGGTTGAGGGAGCATATTGATTTGAATACAAAACACAGAGCTTCCGCCAAGTGTGAATTTCAGAAAGAATTTTAAAATTAATTAAAAAAACAATTTTCGGTGAAACAATGGAGAATTTGAGGGACCATTGTGAAATTTTGATTAGAACCAAATGGAATGGGTGTTATGGCGTAAGAAAATGCATCACCAGATTAATTTTAAACGGGTCACAATATTCAATTAGAGCTTCGTTGTTCTTGAGTTCTTCTATGGAGGCACTTTCCAATGTACTGAACGTAGGGGATCTGCGCTCACTACAGAGTCAGTTCTGGGTTGTTACACAGTCTCGTTGCTTAAGGCAGAGAGTCATTGTAGAGACTGGCTATCTGTGAATGGACGGTGGAGGCTCCTACAGCAGCATCAGAACAGACGCAAGGAGCGAGGGGGTTTACTAGTTCTCAGTGTGTCTACATGGGTGCACACATCCGATATATGGAGGAGGCCCCATCTGTGGATATCGAGACTGCAGGGTGCAGGAATCTGCAAGGTGTTGCTCATTTTGGTACCAATGACGCCTGTCAGTTGGACAGATATTATGAATATGGTGACGAATGTAGTGAAAACTGATGGCCTCGCTCTCGGAGTGCAAGGAGAGCTCACAATTTTCAGCGTTATACACAGAGATTATCAGAGCTCTTTGGCCTGGTGCCGAATGGAGGGTTTCAGCCACATGGTCCTTCGATTCTGTGATGCAGATATCTGTACTTGCGTTATGGAGATTTGTAAGACTCCCCCTCGATAGACCACACAAAGGAAGCAGAGTTCTTGTGCAGTTCACATGGGGTCTCTTTAGGCTAAGCAGTAGTCTATCTCTGACGAACGCTCGCCAGTCGATACGCAGAGATCGAAATCAGATCACATGCAAAGTACAGACACTTAGACATTCAAAATCTTAAGAATAAATTGTCACAGTATTTGTAACAAAGTTCCTGAGTTTTCTGCCCTCCAGGGACGTTGTTTCACTCTAATTACTCTCGGAACCGAAAGTTGGATTAAATCTGAAAAAGAAAATTCCAAAATATTTAGCGAGGCATGGAAAGTATATCGAAAAGACAGATTAGTTGCCATTGGAGGAGAGTGTTCATTGCTGTACCTGTTGGAATCGGATACTTTACCTGTCTCCGAATTCCGCCGTAAGAGTAGTAGAACCTCATTTGAAAGTTTACCTTGAGCAACGCGGAAGTACACACATCATGAAGTATTAGTTGTAGATGCCTTTGATCCAAGTACAGACTGGGAAGTCTGTGGTTACACTGCAGGTAATACGGAGAGACAGCCTTGTACTTTTGATCAAGTTTTTCGGAAACTGCCTTGAACAAGTAGTTAGACCACCAACAAGCAACGGAAATATTTTATGTCTTGTAGCTACAAACAGGCCTGATCTTATCTACAGTGACAGTATAGAGACTGGGATTATTAATAAGCTAATAAATCCACCAAGAATGCCAGGAGAGTAATTATTATAGAAAAAGGAGATAAGCAGTTATTTAAATCAAACAATTAATAGACATCATTTAGTGCCAATGTGACGGACGTAGGGGCAATGTTTGAACTGTTAATAACGTTCTGGAGGCTTGTGTGTTAGGTAAGTTGCAAAGACCCAGCGTGGCTTAATAATACAATTCAGAAAATACTGAAGAAGCAGAGACTTTTGCACTCTCGTTTAAAAACAGATCGCGCAAATATCGAGTGGCAAAAGTTAATAGAAATTCGTGCGTCCGTAAGAAGATCGACGCGCGAAGCATACAGAAACTTCCATCGACATGCCTTAAAGAAAGATCTTGCTGAGAACCCGACACAATTCTGGCCATACATAAAATTACGAAGCAGGTCGGAGGTTTCTATTCAGTTACTTCTCGAGCAGTCTGGTGTGGCAATGCAAGTCAGCAAATGAAAGCTCAACTTTTAAATATCACGTTAATACATCATTCACGAAGGAAGATCGTACAAACACATCGTTGTTTGACAGTCGCACAGACTCCCGCACGGAGAACATAGAAGTAGGCATCAGTGGCTGAAGTGAGGGAGTTGAAAACAAATAAATCACCAGGTTCAGATGGAATCCCAGTTAGGTTTTATAGAGAGTATTCTGCAGCATTGGTTCCTCTTTAAATAATAAAGGTAAAACAACGGACCCACATAGCTACAGACCAATATCCTTAACATCGATTGGATGCAGAAGTCTTGAACACACTCTGGTGAGTCCGAATATAATAAATTTCCTTGAGACAGTAAAGCTTCCGTCCAAAACTCAGTACGGATTTAGAAAGCATGGCTAATTCGAGGCCTAGCTTGCCATTAATTCTCAAGTTTACGCGGGTACCATGCATGAAGGAAAACAGGCAGAGTCCATACTCCTAGCGTTTGACATGGCGCCCCGTGAAGACTGTTGGTGAAAGTCCGAGCGTACGGAAAGTGTTTGCAGACATGTGAGTGGCTTGAAAATTTCTCACATAATAGACGAGTGTTGGTCAGAAATAAGTCTATTGCCTGGAGTGCCCCAGCGAAGTGTGATGGGACCCTCTTATTCTCTACATACATAAATGACCTGATGCATAGGATGAGCAGCAACCCGAGACAATTCTGGTCATACATAAAGTTACGAAGCAGGTCGAAGGTTTCTATCCTGTTACTTGTCGAGCAGTGTGGGGTGGCAATGCAAGTCAGCAAATGAAAGCTCAAGTTTTAAATATCACGTTTTGTTTGCACATGACACAAGTATTGCAATAAATAGTATGTCGAGTGTAGTTCTAGAAAGATCTCTTAACGATATTTTCATGGATATTAATAAATGGTTTAAAGCCAACTCACTGACATTAAACTTCGAAAAGACTCACTATATCCAATTCAGAACCTGTAAGAGATTTCCACCCAGCGTATGCATAAAGTATGAAGAAGAGCAGATAGAAGAGGTTGACAGTCTTAAGTTCCTGGGATTATAACTGGATAATAAATTCAGTCGTGAGGAACACACCACAGAACTGCAGAAACGCCTTAACAAATCTGTATTTGCAATTCGAGTGTTAGCTGACATAGGCGACATAAAAATGAAAAAGCTTGCATACTTTGCCTACTTTCATTCCATAATGTCATATGGTATAATATTTTGGGGTAACTCTTCAAGTCAAACAAAAGTTTTCAGAGCCCAAAAGCGTGTAATACGTATCATTTGTGGAGTAAATTCACAGACGTCATGTAGAAACCTCTTCAAAGAACTGGGTACACTAACTACTGCCTCTCAGTATATTTACTACTTAATGAAATTTGTCCTAAATAATATATCTCTCTCTCCAACAAACAGCTTATACATACAATACCAGGAACAAATATGATCTGCACAAGCACTTAAAAGCACTTACTTTAGTTCAAAAAGTGGTCCACTACTCAGGAACACTCATCTTCAATAATTTGCCAGCAAACATAAAAAATTTAGTTACAAATAAAGATCAGTTTAAAAGGAGCCTGAAACACTTACTAGTGGCCAACTCCTTCTGCTCCATTGACGAATTTTTTAATAGAAACAAACGATGTATTGTATACATTCATACTTTTAGAATTGTTATTTCAGCTTAAAAAAAATTGACATGTTCCACATCCAAGAGGATCTCCTCAGCACGGATCTATGGAACGAAAAACTAATCTAATCTTAACGGCTTTCTGGTGACGACGCTGTGGTGTATGGGTAGGTGTCATCGTTGAATCACCGTAGATTTTGAATTCCTAGTGGTTGTAATGAACGGCAAGTTGCTCTAAATGTAGAAAAACATATGTTAATGTGGATGAATAAGGAAACAAATCGTGTAGTGCTCGAATACAGGATTAGTAGTATACTGCTTGACGTACCCACATAGTTCAAATGTGTAGGACTGACGTTGCAAAGCGATGTGAAAAGCAACCGGCACGTCAGGTTGGTTGTAGGGAAGGCGAATGGCCAGCTTCGTTTTACTGGGAGAATTCTGGGCATGCGTAGTTCTTGTATAAAGGAGACCGCGTATAAGGCTAGTGCGACCAACTATTGAATACTACTCAAGTTTTTGGGATCCCTAGCAGGTCTGATTAAAGGAAGACATTGAAGTAATTCAGGGGCGTCCTGCTATATTTGTTACTGGAAGGTTAGATCAGTTTGCTTGTAATACGTAGATGATTCGTGACTCAAATGGAAACACCTAGAGGGAAGATGTTCTTTTTGCAAGGCTCTATTGAGGGACTTTTTAAGGGAACCGGCATTTGAGTCCGACTGCAGTATGATTCTACAGTTACCAATGTATATTTCGAGTAAGGGCAAGAAGATAAGGTGAGAGTAATTTCTTCGGCGCTCTACCAGCGAGTGGAAAGACAAAGAGCAGCGTCATGTGACCTCTCCGCCATACACCATACGATAGCTTGTGGAGCAAATAAGTAGATGTACATTAAAAGACCTAAAGGGCCTAATGAGTACTTCAGAGGGCAGCGGATTGTTTGAACTGACGAATCAGGTGGGTAAACAGGTGGAGTTTCTGATCTTAAGCATATATATTTTTTTTATTTTTCTTTCTCTCTCCGTACGTGAATATTAATAATTATATGGCTATCTAACGTAATGCTTATTCTCTTTCTTGTAGAGGTTTTCATAGATGTAGCGGCGATACAATGAACGGAAACCAGTCAAGTCCTATAAATGTGAGCTCTCAGAGCGTATTCACTCCGCAACCGTCTACTGAGACTGACGCAAAACCTGTCCATCTGCGTTAGCAATCCAACTGAATGATCGGACGCCTTTCTCCTAAGTGAACTCGTGGGTATTGACACCAGTCATCGAGGAGCGGATTTGTTAGTAACTGTAGTTCATTTGTTTCCATTCTACAATGATAATAATAACAATAACTATCATTTCTAAACATTTGGTGCATTGCTTATGAGATGTTCTCATAGCTTTTTACGTCCTGTCGATGACGATACGGCTATATGGAAAAGGGTTATCGTCACAGCTGCTAAAATACAACAGAATAACTCGAGACCAATCTTTAGCATGAGCTCACCGGGAATGAAGCCATTTGTTTTCTATAATAGTTTTCACACATTTGTAAGCATTGCTTCAAAGTTTTATTTGTTACTGCCCTCGATAATAATATGGCTATGGGTGAATGTGTTGATGCTGCAGCCGCTGATGTTGAACTAAATGACTTGACACCTTTTCCATCGTAGTCCCACTAGGAATGACACACTAGCGTGCATTGCTTACGACCGCTTTGAACTACACTGCGGTTACAAGCTCGTTTGGGAACCGGTCTTTAATGCGAGCTTACAAGACTCTGCCACTTTCCTTAATGCATGTCAACCCGTTTTGGAAGGGAGCTCTCCAGAATCGTAAACAAACGGTGATATCCCGTCTTTACGTGCAGTGCAGTCTTATCCTGAGAGTTCACAGACTTCCGAAAGAAGATAATAATACAGAGAAAAAAAGCATTATCTAGATTTGTGTGGATAATGGTGTGATATCGCATGGCGACTCAATTACCAGAGTTGGTCAGAACATTTGCTGGGCCATTTTTCCGAAATGCAGAAAGCAGGTCTACTAAGGCACTCAGCTATGTACTCCACTTCGACCTACACTCACATGTCTATGATCCAGTAAATGATAGGGGGCTCAGTTTTATCCCTCTTCGAAAAGATTTTTCTACTAAATAGGCATATATTAGTGTTCAAAATGTTACTGAAGGGAATGAATTTTGCTTTGCATGGTCTATACTGGCTTGTGAAAAAATTTACAAGAAAGATGCACACCGTCAAAATACATATCAAACATATAACGTTTGCGAAAGTTACTACTTCAGTGACATCTCGTTTCCCGTTAAACTCCGGGATCTAGCAAAATTTCTGGGGCACAATCCAAATTATTCAGTTCATGTCTAAAGGCTGGCAGTAAATTAAAAAAATCCAGAAGAAGACGAAGAACTCACTTTCTAGGAAAAAAAAAATTGCAAAGCATAAAGTACTCAGACCCCTCCACTTTTCGAAAGTATTCAGCCAGCATCCCAAACACATACATTGTTTATTTTAAAAGCTTGAAACGCAACACTATGCCTGGATCAAAGACACGTCCCACCTGTTTTCACCTCAGTCGAGCAAAGGGCGTCTTAAGAGGCACATCTGTGCATGCCTCAACTCGCTTTCTACAAGCGAGCTATTAGAAAAACATCTGATTGATTGCCCTAGCCAGGAACCAATACGTGTGGAAATACCTTCCAAGGCAGACCAATTCTTAAGATTTAAGAATGCTCACCATCAGGAATACTGCCCCCTTTGCGCACTTTCCGATTTCGAGTGCCTCCTCGCCCCTGTGATGCTTTGTAAGAATGATCCCATTGCTTCTCATACAATCTACACGGAATGGCGTATACAATATGCCACAGCGGATCAAGTTGTACGCTCATATTATTCCTGTGTCAACCATTTCGATTCATACGTCGGGGATAATCCTGTGGAGTGGCTGGTGACAGCTTGAAAATCTTGCACGACATGTTAATCGCATTTATTGCAACAACATTTCTATGACCAGCATACAACACACATTCCACGTAACCTAAAATATGAATTATCATGACACATATCCATCTTCTTCCCTAATGTGAACCGGCATAATGGTCACTTCCTTGTTAATAACGTGTGTGCTTTTGGTTTGAGAGATAATAAGTTCAATGTCATACCTGATACTGTTGAGAAATACATCTCTTTCTCTAAATGAATCACATAAAAAACGCTATGCTTCCTGGACTCACTATGGTTTATACACGTGTCTCTTCAGAAACACAAGACCCACATAGCTGATGATGCAAAGTTTCTGCTTGTAACGAACAAGGGGATCTTACTTACAAATACCTGTAATTGAAGGAGACACTCAATGAACCCACACTGTCATGGATAGATGCATTCAACAGTAAACTTATAGGCATTACCAAAACGAAGCAGAGTATGGACATGCGATGAATATTTGGCATAAGTTCAACACCTCTCATTTATGACAGTGTGTTAGACTAAACAAGCACACTGCTCAGGATATTGCTGAGAAATTCTGGAGCGTAAGCGAAGGCACATATACTCTGGTTTTGCCTTCAGTTACACTGCACTAAGGCTTTTGTGGTACACATTGCTAAAAAGGATACACGTCAGCATCTGGCTGTTAACTGGTGTTGACATGCTGCTCCTTTTTCGAACACAGTTTTCACAGAAGACTCTTCGAATGTGAGCCTAGGTATGGGAAGGTAAATAATCTGTGAATGAGTGAGAGGGAGCACAAGGCATCTGACGATATGAGTTACTTGGATGTAAATAACTTGGATGTAAACAATTCATACAGATAATCTCAATGACTTGAGGGCTCACATGACTGTCCGATTTCGAAATCGTCAGGTTAGATAAATTTCACTATATAGCTGCGAATTTTCGTGTAGAATACGTCGAGGGGGCTGATCTGCCATATCTTATTAATTTGCATTACGTTCACAACGACTTTCGACCACGTCCAATGTGCCTGGTCCTACGAAATCGCTCGATACCCAAGCTGAAGACTATGCTGGGGAATAAAGAGAGATCCATTCTACACTTCAGAAGCCTCCAGCAGTGCCTCAGTTTGAGGATGAAATTTATTAGAGTCATCTGTACTGCCTCTTTCAAGCAATTACGCCCTTTATATAGATGTCAATTCTGAGAAGAGGGCTGTCATGATGCGTGATTTCGAAAAGCATATATTTGAATTAATGAATAATTCGGTCTTCGGAAAAAGTATGGAAAATTTAAGAAACATCCGGGAAAGTGAATTAGTTTACCTTTGGGATGGGCATTATAGCGGAAGAGGTTATATTGTCAGGCCGAACTTTAAACCAGCCAGTAACAAAGGTTTAGTCATTGCGGAGTTTACGAACCTGTCTATGTCAGTGTGCACACTGGACGTTCCCAAACTGCACACATACCGATTTCACTACGAGTTCGCGAAATCAAACTTCGTTGATCCAAAGCTAATTTATATGATGAAATGAAATAAATTCTGAAATCGGCCGCAACTCGGCAATGAAATGAATTCAACGGTGAGAAGTGAAAATTTTTACTGGAAATGGCCTGGAACCGGCATTTCCAGGACAGCACACACACACATGCCCGGGGTAGGACTCGAACTTCCGACGGGGGGAGCCACGCGAAACGTGACAAGGCGCTTCGGACCGCACGGCTACCCCGCGTGGCCAATAAATTCTGACATCGGCCGTAATTGGGCACTGAAATGAATTCAGTGGCGACAATTGTGTCGAACCAGGACTTGAAACCTGAATCCCCGCTTTACGCGAGTGGCCATCTTAACAACTTCGACTATCCGAGCATGCTTTAGCGGCAGATGTAAGAATGTATTCCAGGTTTTTGGGAGGAAGCACGGCGCTAACAGGTAAAACTACTAGAAAAAGTGGTAAATAGGAATGCAGAAAATAATTTTCGTGAGAAATTAACGCCTCTGTTGATGCAATAGTGTACGAAAAAGTACAATTGCTAGAGATGAAAAGTAGAAAACCAAAACAATTGGGTTGTTAAAATGAAGAACTTTTGAATACCGATACGTCTACCCTTTCATAGCACAATATATACATATGGATTGTGAAATTATACCCCAGAAAAGAAAATTATATGAATACCGAGAAACATATGGCTGTGGAAGGGACTTTCTGAACTACACTCAACAAAAAAGAAAGAGAAATACGCAAAGTTCTGCATATGGAGTTTAAATATTCTAGATAGCGTGCAGCGTTATCAAAGTTACAGTGTTTGTACCTCTTGACTTCAGAATAGCGCTGTAAGTGGAAGGTTCAGATTATGAAGAAGGACACTTACTGTAAATAAGTTTTGCCAAGAACGTCGCACTTGCGTTTGCTGGGTGTATTCTAATCTCTGTCTTCCCCTACAATTTTTACCCTCTACATCTCCCTCTGGTACCATGGAAGGTATTGCCTGGTGTCTTAACAGGTGTCCTATCATCCTGTCCCATCTTCTTGTCAGTGTTTTCCTTATATTCCTTTCCTCTACGATTCTGATACAGAACCTCTTCATTCCTTAATTTATCCGTCCACGTAATTTTCACCATTCGTCTACAGCAACTCACCTCAAACCCTTCGATTTTATTCTGTTACGGTTCGCTCACACTCCATGATCTCTGCCATGCAATGCTGTGCTCCAAAGTACATTCTCAGCGATTTGGTACTAGTAGACTTCTCTTGGCCATTAATGCCCCTGTTAAAGGTGCTAGCCTGCTTTCGAAGGCCTCCTTGCTCCGACCGTCATCGGTTATTTTGCTGCTTAGGTAGTAGTATTGCTTAACTTCTTCTACTTCGGGACCATCAACCCTGATGTTAAATTTCTGGCTCAATTTCTGCTACTCCTCATTACCTTTGTCTTTCTTCGATTTACTGTCAGTCCATATTCTGTCCCCATTAGACTGTTCATTCCATTCAACAGATCCTGTAATTCCACTTCACTTTCATTCAGGATAGCCACGTCATCAGTAAATATTACCACTGATATCCTTTCACCCTGAATTTCAATTCTGCACCCGAATCTATGTTTTATTTCCGTTGTTGCTTCTTCGACTTACAGAGTGAACAGCAGGGGCGAAAGACCACATCCCAGTCTTATACCATTTTCAGTCAGAGCAATTAATTCTTTTTCACCGACTCTTATTGTCCTTTCTTGCTTCTTGTACATATTATATATTATATATTATATATTCCCTTTACCTTACCGGTATTTTTCTCACAATTTCAAACATCTTTCACCATATTACATGTTCGAACGCTTATTCCAGGTCGACAGTAATATGAACATATGCTGATTTTCTTCAGTCTCCCTTCCATTACCAACAGAAATGTCAGAACTGCGTCTCTTGTGCTTTTACCTTTCGTAAAGCCAAACTAATCGTCATCTAATAGAGGGTCAGTTTTCTTTTCCATCCTTCTGTATATTATCCTTGTCAACAACTTGTTTGCTGTTAAGCTAACTGTGCGATAATTCCCGCACTTTTCGGCTCTTTCTGTCTTCGGAATTGTATGTATGACGTTTTCCCGAAAGTCTGATGGTATATTGCTAGTCTCACATATTCTGTACACCAGAGTGAATAGTGGCTTTGCTGCCACTTCCCCAAATGATTTTAGAAATTCTGATGCAATACAATCTATGCCTACTGCTTCGTTTCATATTAAGTACACCAAAGCTCTTTTAAATTCTGACTATGATATTGGATTCCCCACCTCATCTATATCGACTCCTGTTTCTCCTTCTATCACGTCATTAGATAGGTCCACCCCCTCATGTAGGCTTCCAATGGACTCTTTCCACCTATCTGCTCTCTCCTCTGCACAGTGGAATTCCGACTGCGTTATTAATGCTTCTTATTTCACAGTTTGTTGTTTTGACTTCACTGTTTCCTCAGTCAGTCCTTCCGACCCTCGTTTATTTTCCGATTTTTTCGCATTTTTCATGGAACCATTTCTCCTTAACCTCCCCAAACTTCCTAGTTATTTCATACCTCAGCTACTTGTATTTCTGTATTCCTGAATTTTCGTGAACATTTTTGTACTTTCTTCTTTCATCAATCAACGCAACTATTGCTTCTGTTACTCTTGGTTTACTCGCAGTTACCTCCATTGTATCCATATTTTTCATTCCGACTTCTGTGGTTGTCCTTTTTAGAGACGTCCGTTTCTCTTCAACTGAACTACCTACTAAGCTGTTTATTATTGCGATATCTTTTTCCGTATCCCACTTCTTTGCACATTGTTTCTTCCTGACTAATTTCTTAGATTTGAGCCTGCTCTTAATCATTACTAAATTGTGATCTGAGTTTATAGCTCCTCCTGGGTACGCCTTACAATCCAGTACCTCATTTTGGAATCTCTGCCTGACGATTATGTAATCTTAGTGAAGTCTTCCTATATCTCCCTGTCTTTTCCATGTATACCTTCTCCTCTTGTGATTCTTGAACAGAGTACTCACTATTAGAAGCTGAAATTTATTACATAACTGAGTTAGTCTTTCTCCTGTCTCATTCCTACAACCAAATGCATGTTCTCTCGTAAGCCTTTCTTCTTTCCCCTACAACAGTATTCCAATCCCCCTTGACTACTGGATTTTAATCTTCCTTTACGTACTGCATTGCCCGTTCACTATCCTCAAACACGTTCTCTGTCTCTTCATTCTCTGCTTGCGTCGTCGGCATGTATACCTAAACTATTGTTGTCGTTGTTGCTTTTGCTGTCGATTCTGATGATAAGAACTCCACTGAACTGTTTACAGTAACTCATTCTCTACCCTACCTTGATTTACATAATGAATCCTACTCCCGTTACTCCATTTTCGGCTGCTGTTGATATTACCTTCCACTCATCTGACTAGAAGTCCTTATCATTTTTGCATTTCACTTCACTGACTCCCACTTTATCTAGATTGAGCCTGTGTATTTCCCTTTCCATATGTTATAGCTTCCCTGCCATGTTGAAACTTTGAAATTCCACGCGACGGCTCGTAGAACGTAATCCTTCGTTGGGTATTCGATATTTTTATCATAATCACCTCCCTCTTGGGAGTCCCCTCCTGGAGACCATATATCGTAATACAATGACAGCAGGAATAATGAGCTGTTTGTCAAGCTGCAGAAAAGGAGTCTAATTGGAACGAAAGTTGTAGTTTATGATGGTGACATGATAACAATGTGAAGACGTAGATGACGACGACCACGATGGTGATGACGACGATAATAAGCAGCTATAAGGGACGCAAAAGGGGGCGGAACATTTAAATTTGCCTTCATTTCTTTTGTCTTTCCCTACGGTAATTGTTTGTGAAACCCAATTTACTCTACCTGACAAAAGGGAGAGTACTTGGAAAGGGAGTATGAAACTAAATGAAATTTCATTGACTGTGTTGGTTGCTGCCCTTATGTAAGTGATTACAAATCTGAATCAAATTTACAAAGACCCTGGGAGTATAATGCCACTTATCATGTAAGTAGGCTGTTTATGTTTTCTCTATGTAAGTAGGCTGTTTATGTTTTCTTATTGGCAACGTTACGTAGCGCTCAATATGAAAATCACTGGCTGTGCTGTGTGCAGTCTGTGGCTAGTTTGCATTGTTGTCTGCCATTGTAGTGTTGGGCAGCGGCAGCTGGATGTGAACAGCGCGTAGCGTTGCGCAGTTGGAGGTGAGCCGCCAGCAGTGGTGGATGTGGGGAGAGAGATGGCGGAGATTTGTAATTTGTCATGAGCTGCTATATTTATATATGATGATATCAAGCTGGCAGTAGTGGCGCTTGCTGTATTGCAGTAGTGGGAGAAACGAAGATTATTGTGAGGTAAGTGATTTAGTGATTTGTGAAAGGTATAGTTTAATGTTAGTCAGGGCCATTCTTTTGTAGGGATTTTTGAAAGTCAGATTGCGTTGCGCTAAAAATATTGTGTGGCAGTATAAGCACAGTCGTGTATAATTGTTCAAAGTGGACGTTTCATATGTCGACCCTTAGCCTAGGATACCTCACTGAAATCTTCTGATTTTTTTCTTGTAGTTTGTGTATTTAGTGTAGCTTTTGTTTATTGCTAGCGCGTAATTGTAGAGAGAATCTCCTTTGTAGTTGTAGCCTTTCATTGTTGTACAGTAAAACAGTTGTGGCATGCATGAAGATTTGCACCAAGTATTTCGCAGCTGCAATTAACTAGATATTATTTTCAGTGTTATGGTAATGTGTTCTCTTATTTTTGCTCTTCAAATTGTGTTTTTATGTGTTGTCCTGTGAAATACTGTGACAATAATGGCGTGTGAAAAACGTAACACTAGGCTCCAAACTAAACTGAGAAATAATAGTGACGACGAGCCTAGCTTATCAGCGCCGCAGAGTAATGAATTTACTAATGTTCAAAGTAGTAATTTGGTAACTGTGCACAGGGAAATGGAGCGGGCGTCAAACAATGGCGTGGACAGTGAAACAATTAGTGAAGAGGGAAGCATTATCGATCGATCGGTCGGCAATAGCTCGCCTCAGGAAGCCGAAATGACACGACACGATCTCGCAAATACTGTAGATTCAGGTTTTGGTTCCTCACCGTTTTCTCAAATAAGTCAAGACACATTTTCTGCTTGTCAAAATGTGAATGTTGCCGGTGCAAATTCACTGCCGAAAAGCACTGAGGAACATGTTCCAGACACCAGTGCATTGTTATTACAATTAATACAGCAAATGGGACAAACACAGCAAAAGCTTCAAAAGTTAGACACAATGGAACAAAATCTTCGAAAGTTAGACACAGTGGAACAAAATCTTCAAAAGTTAGACACAATGGAACAACATCAGAGACAAACACAGCAACAGTTAGACACAATGGAACAAAATCTTCAAAAGTTAGACACCACACTTGAACAAACACGTGAAGATTTAACTGCTGAGTTACATAACATTGAATCTAAATGTCAAAAAGTCTGTAATGACGTAAAAACACAAATTTGTGAGCATTTTCAACCTATTTTTTCGCGGCATGAAAATGCATTACAGAATCACGAAGCAGCCATAAAAGAACTGCAAATTATTGTTCATGAAAATCATGAGACCTTGCAAGCTAAATTTGACTCAGTTGCATCTACCGATTCGGATACGCAACTTGCAAAAACTCAGGATAACTTAAAGGACACAGTAGATTCGATTTCAACACAAATGGACACTCTGAAACTTGGTTCAGAAAAACACACTGAGGAAATGTGTTCATTATCAGAGAAAGTAGTTGAACTTTCGGATCAGCTAAATAATTTATCTACGAAGGTAGATGATAATCTGAATGACGCAATACCGGTAGTCTTTAATGACACAGAACAGAGCGAACAAATTAGGAAACTGAAACAAAATCTGAATCAAATTGATACGCAACACCAAAGAGAAATCCGGGAAGTACAAGATCAGCTGACACAGGTAATACAAGAATTACGTATTTCAGAAGACACTCGCGCTCCAACACGGGAAGAGGAACTTAGAAATACGCAAAAGCCACAAAATAATAACACAGGGCATTTCGGTAATTATGAAAGAAATTGGCAAGGTACACCGAATTTTGAGATGGAACCGCCGACACGACGTAACTATGACCGAGATGCTACTCGCCGACACGATGATTTTGACTATAAGCTGTTCATTACTACACGTAAATTCAAAACGTTTAAGAATTCTGGCAACGACATTCATCCACAAGCATGGCTCCATCAATTTTCTCATTGTTTTCCTCCCAACTGGTCATTGGAGCACAGATTAGAATTTATGTGTGGCTACTTAGAGAATGAACCAGCTGTAAGAATGCGATCGGTCATTCACGATTGCCACAGTGAAGGAGAATTTTACCATGCCTTCCTCTCAGCATATTGGTCTCAAGCTACACAAGACCGTGTAAAACATGGCATCATAATGATGAAACATTTCGAACAATCTGAATTTTCCAGTCTTGTGAAATATTTTGAAGACATGTTGCATAAGAATCAGTACCTATCAAACCCATACAACCCCTCAGAACTCATCCGCATTTGCTTAATCAAACTGCCTGAACATTTACGACATATTATTTTGGCAGGACGTTGCAAAGACGACATTGAAGCTTTTCAGGGACTCCTACAAGAATTAGAAATTGACACAGACAGTCGCCGGATGCGAAAACAGGAAAACAATCACTACAGGTCACATACGTCACAATTCCGTGACGACAGAAACAATAACTGGCCACGACAAGCCTATTCTTACAACGCAAATCGTGACCAAAACAGACACCACCCATATGACAACCATTGGCAGAGTAATAGTTACAGAGAAAGATCGCATTTCCGTAGTAATGAATATGACAGAGATAACCATAGAAACAGACAATATGGTAATCAGAACTATTATTATCAAGGGAGACAGAATAATTTCAGACGCAACAGTTCAGCGCGCAGTTACGATTCAGGGAGAAATTCTCCACCACGTGACCGACACGAAAGAAACTGTGTAAACTACCGACAAAACGACAGACCTGAATTCCATCAGAACTGGCGAGCTTTAAACAGAGCTGAGCCCTCTCGGCAAGGCGAATTTGTGGAAGTTAGGCCTCCTAATCCCAGTAACGACGCGTGGCAACAAAGAGACAGACAATGACTCGCACCGCAGGCATACACGTACGCCGGCTGGCTCCGAGAAAAATAACATTATATCTGGTACTGCTAATGAGATTTTAATGCAACATTTTGGTTTACTTGAAAATACATTCTGAATTTAACGTACTTTCTGCGAGATACCAGATGACACAGTGGTTAGTTTATGTGACAGCTACACGGTTTTATCACGACGCTACTAATGAGTGACAATTTGCAATGTTGCTTTTGTGGTGTATCTGTTTTATATCTGCACAGTTTTTCTGTATTATTCTAGAAAGTAAAACATGTTTTAGTAGTAACTTTTATGGTATAGCTACAAGGAGACAGCCTTTTCTGTAGCACAACAATACGTTACAGCACAGTACTTTCTTCATCACGGCAATAAGCGTAATAAGTATGATATCTATACGCAAAGCATTTCACTTTGTTTATCATGAGGTCAGTACATTGACTTCTGCAGAACTTAGCTTTGGGGGACGATAACTACGACACTTCCACAGAGATTATCTTACAGCAAGACGCATGTTTAGCGCTACAGGACACGTATTTGAGTGATCAATTTTGTACTAAAAACATTTATTTTCAAAGATATTTGAAATACAATGATACAAAGTTTTTCCGTGATACATTTCATTCCATTGCAATAATCTGTAGCACCTGAGGGTATAATTACATTAATCCTCAGGGGGGTACACGCTTACTTTGTGTACCATGTGTGTGGCAACCACAAGGAACCCTAGCTAATATGGTATTTTGTTTATACAACTTTACACATCGGTACCATATTTCTCTAAAACACACAAATTACACAGCTATCTGATCATTTAACTGAGAGATAAACATTTTGTTACTACATCAGTGACACATGTTTACGCAATACACAGTTGGGTAACTTCATACTTATGAAACTGTATTTTGTCTGTACTTTGTAAACTGTTCATATTTTTTCGGAATCATTGTGATACTATGAGAGCTTTGAATGATGTGTTTGGTAAGGGAGTATGATTTTAAAGTACGTTTGAGGTAGATGACACTATTGAAATGAGCAGAGAATTTTTTTTACGTTTTGAAAGGAAGTTACGACGATTTTGAGATTTGACTGAAGTGTTATGATGTTATTATTACGACGACGATGTGTACTATGCTGTTGAGGTATGTTTATGATAAATAAGCTGATGCTATATGAGGAATCTGATTATGCTATGTAGTTATTATGATGAAATATTGAAGACGTGTTGATGAATATGAATATGTATATGTGTAATAAGGTAAGGAATAAGGAGTAGGGGTTAGGGACTCTGATTTATGAAAAGGATGTTGGAAACCAAGAAACGTACTTTAAGAGTTATGAAATGTGTGTGTATATGCGTGAATGTATTACAATGCAGACGAAAATTTTTTTGGACACTGTTATATCAATAGCATTTTGTTTCTACAGATTTGTAACGCTAATTCTTGACCTGTGAAATATTTTTATATGAGACTGCAACGGTAGCAGAAACTGCTGTCGTAAATATTTCCGTATGAAAGTTAAGTGACCACCTGCACGTAATGCGTCGCGGGCACCCAGCTGTGTCAGACGCCTGGAGAAAAGCCATTATTGTGAGCCCTTTTCAGCGGCACAGGTAGAAAAAAAAGGGGACGCCATTAACCTCGCTTCTGACATTCCTTTGTAGAAAGCATCGCAAAAACGACACAGTCGAACTTGAAAACATATGATTTTTGTAATGCGTTGTGGGCACACAGCTGTGTCAAACACCTGGAGAACAAGCCATTAGGGTGTGCCTTTCATCGCTAATGCGACACCCTCGTTACTTGAAAACATATGATTACTCGCACTTTGTGCTAATTACTGAAATACTTATGAATTGATGGGATATATTCGTACATCTGCACACCTGATTACGACAAGCGTCTTTCTACGAGAGTTGAGAGAATTTCTACTAACTTATGAAATGTCACATGACTATTGAATGATATTTTTATTCTTTGGTTTGCGTAATTGCTTATTTCATTTGATACCTGTTTTTCAGCTGTGTTGCAGCATTGCTTTTATAAAATGAAATGCATTTGCTAATGTGAACACTTTCTGTCAACAGATCTATTAAATAATTATTTTATGATCCACATTCTTTAAAAAAGGAGCACTTGGAAAGGAAAGAACAATAAGAAGGAACTAGTAACAGTAACACATAATTTTCTTTTCAAGTTCATGGTAATATTTTTTTTATAATAAATTGTTGTGGTGCACCACTTTAATTACATAGACATTAAGATGTGAATATACATTTCCCTTATTGTTGTTTTTCCTGAAATATTTTTTATGCTTGAGCTTTGTCATGCTTAGGTATACGTCATAGCATTTGCTGCTGCTGTTTGCCAGGCATAGTGTTACTGAATTTGACTTTGTGTAACTCTTCTAAGCTAGTTTTTCTTGTTTCCTGCACAGTGCCCTATATTAGTTGTAATTTATGCTGCTTGCTTTGGCATTTCTATTTTTTGTAATTGATGTTTGCATTAATTGTTTTATGTGATGCTGCATTGCCTCGTCCCTTAGTTTAGCATCTGAGCTCAGTAGATTTAAGTTAGCTTAAGAGGGGGTAGACTATATACGAAACTAACTATGATGAATTTATTAGAAATGCATTGAGAAGCTATCAGAAAATGGATTGGCAAAAAAAAAGGATACTGTACAGTGGAGAAAAACTATTTTGACAGAGGGTGTGAACATATAAATACAGAAAGCATGCTTAGATACAATTTTTTTTGGTGGAAACAAAGGATGAAATAAGAGGAAAGATATATGAAGTTTTGGGTTGGACTGCAGTACCAAATGTTACACTGAAAACGAACCCTGTCCTTTCCTATTGGTGTTATCCCACTATGTGTTTGTGTACCCTTGTGTATTTGTTTTCTTCCTGTCTCTGTGTAGTTTCATAGAATTTTTTTTTCTTTTAATATTAAGCTACATTCACTATGATGAGGAATACTGTTATCCTCGAATATAATTAGCATTAATAATATGTTATTTACTTTGTAAAGATGTTAGACGTTATTAATTCCGTTCTGTTTAATACTCATGTGTAAAGTTGATGTTCCAAAAGTTATTCTGATCTTTTATGTATGTACTCATGTCATAATTCCTGGAACACTGACGTATATGTTATTTCTATTCTTTTGTAAAGCTTGTACTACAGATGTTCTCTGTATTGTTATGTTCTTTAATGATGTATTTTGTACCTTTGTTATTGTATTTTTATGTTACCAAATTGTAATTGTTACCAGTTCTTCAAATTAAGTTACATTTCACTGCACACGTTTCTGTTGGTCATAGTATATGGACAATATGTGAGAAGTAGGGACTGTTAGTGTTTGCACGTGTGTTAATAATTCAGCAAGGGACTGGATAACAGCATTGCTGGTTCTAAGAACAATTTCAAAAACTTTGTGAGTGCACAAGTGGTGGTTTATGGACTTGCTATATTGTCCGCAAGACTCTTCAGTGGTGATTGTGCACCAGCACAGTCACAACAGATGGCTGCTGGCCATCTCTTCAAGGACTACAGTGGGTCTACATCTTTGATGATCCATCAATACCATTATCTCTACAAGGACTGCAGTGGGTCTGCACCTCTGGTGGCCCACCAATACCGTAATCTCTACCAGGACTACAGTGGGTCTGCTCTGTGATGACCTACCTACCAATATTCATCAAAACTTCGACTGACTCTGCAGTGGGTTTGCTCTGTTGTGGCCCATTACCTGTCAGCATGTCGAGAGTCAGCACTGTCTTTCCGTTGGAAGGACAACACTACTTCTTCAAGACTGCATGGAAATCCACTACTTCCGTGTGCATTTTCTTCTACTGCTCGGACTTTGAGAAAAACACTATTTTACCGTAATGAATGATCAGGACTGTCTTTATGGACTGTGAGAAAATTTGAGCTTTTGACCAACATAATATCAATAAGTGTGTGCATTTGATTTCTTTGTTATTGTAATTATGAAAAATTTTATCAAATCATTATTGGCCACTGCCCAAAAAAAATTTGTAAAATTTTTGTGGGGAGCATGGGGGCTATGTAAGTAGGCTGTTTATGTTTTCTCTATGTAAGTAGGCTGTTTATGTTTTCTTATTGGCAACGTTACGTAGCGCTCAATATGAAAATCACTGGCTGTGCTGTGTGCAGTCTGTGGCTAGTTTGCATTGTTGTCTGCCATTGTAGTGTTGGGCAGCGGCAGCTGGATGTGAACAGCGCGTAGCGTTGCACAGTTGGAGGTGAGCCGCCAGCAGTGGTGGATGTGGGGAGAGAGATGGCGGAGATTTGTAATTTGTCATGAACTGCTATATTTATATATGATGATATCAAGCTGGCAGTAGTGGCGCTTGCTGTATTGCAGTAGTGGGAGAAACGAAGATTATTGTGAGGTAAGTGATTTAGTGATTTGTGAAAGGTATAGTTTAATGTTAGTCAGGGCTATTCTTTTGTAGGGATTTTTGAAAGTCAGATTGCGTTGCGCTAAAAATATTGTGTGTCAGTATAAGCACAGTCGTGTATAATTGTTCAAAGGGGACGTTTCAATCAGTAAGACATTTCACAGCCTCTGGTCTTAATGCATGCAGTTATTCAGTTAGGAAGTGTGGCATAAAGCCGTTGCATGCTCTTCTGAGGCAAGATGACCCACAAGTGTTGCAATTGGTTCTTACATACAGCGGATACTAACACTGGGACTCAGCTGACGTCGGAGCTAGTCCGACATATATGTTACTGAGGACAGATCTGGGAATCTCGCTGGCCGCTTGAGTATCTCAGCATCACGCAGTTTATAAAGGTGTGTACAAGCAGTGTCCTGTTGAAAAACGACACCCCAATACTGTCGAATGAGAGATAACACATGATAACGGAGGATGCTCGTGGCATGCTGTTGTGTGATCAGGGTTCCCTCAGTCACGGCCGGCTGTGACCTGCGGTCGTATCCCATGAGTCCCCACACCGCGACGCGGTAACACCGAAGTGCGCCTCTCCGAAACTTTGGAAGAATGGGAGCTCTCCCCAATCTACCGCCATGCCCGAAGGTCATTCGTGGTAGTGGTGGACCGCAACTTATCACTGTCCGGTGTCATTGTAAGACGGCACTCTTGCGATGACCGTCAAAACCCCGCCAGCGCGATCGTCAGTATCTCCAGACCCCTAGGGGTGGCTCCAGCGTGGCAGCACAGGCAAATCAAGCGCCGCACCTACCATCTCCACGAAGACTACACGGCGTCATCACCCTCCCCGGCTTTTGCATAAAGGACGCCGACCATAGCTCACGGGGGCCAATTCGTCAGCGCAGATGCTCCCCTCATTTCTACATCTCAGTTCTACGGAATAGCTGCTGACAACGTTGTAGTTAAAAAGATAATTTGGTAATGAGTGGACAAAAGACTTTATTTAGAGACTGGAAATGTTGTTGTGTTCTGCATGACTGCTTCTCAGGAGATGTTATTATTCAATTATAGCACCGTCTATTGATATTCTGTATTGTGCCCAGCTACCCTGATCTGTCCCATTCTTTCTAATCTACGAATTACTGCTGTGACAATCCGAGATACAACAAGTTGGCGACTAGATCTATCGCTGCTGCTTCTGCGGAAGCATAAAAAAATGGACTTTGTTTGTGGACATTTTAGTTGCAGTTCACAGAGGCGATATTCATTTGCATTTGTGTCTCGCTTGTTTTATTAACACTAATACTGGTTGCCCGCCCGGCTAACCCCGCGGTTTAACGCGCTGGTTCCCGAGCAGGAAAGCGTGTCGGTCCACCCAGAGGATCTGTGTCGTGGTCCGGTGTGCCGACCGGCCTGTGTATGGATTTTAAGACGGTTCTGGGCTGCGCTTGGTGATTCAAATCGTAACTCTACTACACTCCTGGAAATTGAAATAAGAACACCGTGAATTCATTGTCCCAGGAAGGGGAAACTTTATTGACACATTCCTGGGGTCAGATACATCACATGATCACACTGACAGAACCACAGGCACATAGACACAGGCAACAGAGCATGCACAATGTCGGCACTAGTACAGTGTATATCCACCTTTCGCAGCAATGCAGGCTGCTATTCTCCCATGGAGACGATCGTAGAGATGCTGGATGTAGTCCTGTGGAACGGCTTGCCATGCCATTTCCACCTGGCGCCTCAGTTGGACCAGCGTTCGTGCTGGACGTGCAGACCGCGTGAGACGACGCTTCATCCAGTCCCAAACATGCTCAATGGGGGACAGATCCGGAGATCTTGCTGGCCAGGGTAGTTGACTTACACCTTCTAGAGCACGTTGGGTGGCACGGGATACATGCGGACGTGCATTGTCCTGTTGGAACAGCAAGTTCCCTTGCCGGTCTAGGAATGGTAGAACGATGGGTTCGATGACGGTTTGGATGTACCGTGCACTATTCAGTGTCCCCTCGACGGTCACCAGTGGTGTACGGCCAGTGTAGGAGATCGCTCCCCACACCATGATGCCGGGTGTTGGCCCTGTGTGCCTCGGTCGTATGCAGTCCTGATTGTGGCGCTCACCTGCACGGCGCCAAACACGCATACGACCATCATTGGCACCAAGGCAGAAGCGACTCTCATCGCTGAAGACGACACGTCTTCATTCGTCCCTCCATTCACGCCTGTCGCGACACCACTGGAGGCGGGCTGCACGATGTTGGGGCGTGAGCGGAAGACGGCCTAACGGTGTGCGGGACCGTAGCCCAGCTTCATGGAGACGGTTGCGAATGGTCCTCGCCGATACCCCAGGAGCAACAGTGTCCCTAATTTGCTGGGAAGTGGCGGTGCGGTCCCCTACGGCACTGCGTAGGATCCTACGGTCTTGGCGTGCATCCGTGCGTCGCTGCGGTCCGGTCCCAGGTCGACGGGCACGTGCACCTTCCGCCGACCACTGGCGACAACATCGATGTACTGTGGAGACCTCACGCCCCACGTGTTGAGCAATTCGGCGGTACGTCCACCCGGCCTCCCGCATGCCCACTATACGCCCTCGCTCAAAGTCCGTCAACTGCACATACGGTTCACGTCCACACTGTCGCGGCATGCTACCAGTGTTAAAGACTGCGATGGAGCTCTGTATGCCACGGCAAACTGGCTGACACTGACGGCAGCGGTGCACAAATGCTGCGCAGCTAGCGCCATTCGACAGCCAACACCGCGGTTCCTGGTGTGTCCGCTGTGCCGTGCGTGTGATCATTGCTTGTACAGCCCTCTCGCAGTGTCCGGAGCAAGTATGGTGGGTCTGACACACCGGTGTCAATGTGTTCTTTTTTCCATTTCCAGGAGTGTATTTTTAGCTATACATTATACATCAAATATTGCATCTGCCTTGGCGAATGCGGGCTGGTTCCCCTCATTCCGCCTCAGTTATACTATGTCGGCGATTGCTAAGCAAACACTGTCTCCATGTACGCGTCTATCACTCGAACATTTGGGGTTACACTGGTATGAGACGTTAATGGGGAGGGCCGGGGAAGGGGGCGCAAAGTCCACTGGGTTCCGAACCACACAGTAACCCTGCATTCGGTGTGGGGCGGCGGTGGGGTGGGTTGACTGCTGTGGCCTGTCATGGGGTTGTGCACCACTGAGGGCTAGGGCGGGACGAAGCCTCCCTGTCGTTTCTAGGTAACCAGTTTCCATATGCAATAAACATACAATACTGCTTGCTCAACATGGTTGAGCCAAATTTGCTTAACGCTGCCGCAGTGCCTCGTTTATTGGATTTAAGACAGCTCATACAGCCTCGGGCGCAGCAGGTATCTCCACTTTTGGACTCCTTGAGCCGGCGATAGTTTCCACTCAACAAGCAACGCCACCTCCGCAACATCAGCAGTCCACGCTACCGAAACAGTACCGAGCGACGTCATCCCGCGATTTTGATGAGGCTAGAGGAGATTTGCAATAATATGCTGCTCTTCTACTGGGCTATTTCACTGCTCACATCACAGATGAGGCTAGACTTCTATTTTGTCTGGCGATTGCACTGGTGCTGCTTGTAGGTTTCCGCCCTCTGTTGGCGGTCAGGTGGTATCGTTTAGATGGCATGGTTACGGTTGTTTGTCTTCTTCTCGTGTTGACTGGCGCCATTCGGTTTCGCAAGCGTTGCCGGTCCGCTAGTGGCAGCAGCGGCGGTTGTCGATATGTAGTAACTGTTGCCCTATCTTTGGGGCGACGTCGTTGATTTTCCGGGCCGTGTGAGTGGGCCAGTTCGGTTGGGGACTCAGGAGGAGCCAGGTCTGCTCAGTGCGTGAACACGCTGCGACCGCTGGCGGCACGCGTGGACTGCTGGATGGAAGGGCTGTGGTCACGAGGGTGCACGACCTCGTTGCAAAACCGGATCCAGCAAGCTTTAAGATGAGTGCATTTCAATCCAAGTAGAGAAACCTCCACCACTGTGGTATCTTGCGATTCTCCAGTGACTTGGGTTCATGTTGCTGCTCGTAGTGTTGCCGAGGCGAAGAGCAGCGAGTAGAGTGCTTGGGGAAGGCTGATCTGATTAGCTTTCCTCGACTCCTTATTTCTATTTACTGCGTTCTATTTGTTACAGTTTGTTAAGTTCAACCAGCGGTAACTTTCCTTGCCGGATGTCCGCTAACGCCAGTTACCTGCCTTGGGGGGTAAGTGTATGTAACGGCAGTGTACGTTTCCTCGCTTTGCCGCTGCTGTCCAGTAAGGCGTGTAGTTTTGACAGTTTTCTTGATTGTAGGCCGGCTGGTGATTCTTCTACTCTGGTGGTAGTGATTCCTTTCTCGTACCAGGCGCTCTATCACAGTGCTCTGGGGACGTAGTGCAGACCGTCGGTTCCGGCTTTGGCGTATTGTCCCATCGTTGCATTTGGTTTATCGGACACCAGGTAGCTTCAGCAAGATTATCATTAGACTGCCACTAGTCTCAGTTACCATCTTGTGAAGTGAATGCAGCTCTTCGCAGCCTATCTCATCGCTCGCGGAAGTGTTTGTTGTCGGACCTTCTCAGAGGTCGACTCCTGGAGCACCGTCTGTGGCCCCTTGGTTCTTGTAAGACGTGTGTGTTCTAAGAAGAGTTCAGTGTAACGCTCTTTCAGCCCACGCCTCAGTACCCTTTAAGGAACTTATGTACTGGTCCTTGTGTTTTTATTGTATTATTTTTTACAGTACCTTGTAATGGCTACATTAAAGGTTATACAGGGTGAGCCACCTAACATTACCGCTGGATATATTTCGTAAACCACATCAAATACTGACGAATCGATTCCACAGACCGAACGTGAGGAGAGGGGCTAGTGTAATTGGTTAATGCAAACCATAAAAAAATGCACGGAAATATGTTTTTTAACACAAACCTACGTTTTTTTTAAATGGAACCCCGTTAGATTTGTTAGCACATCTGAACATATAAACAAATACGCAATCAGTGCCGTTTGCTGTATTGTAAAATGTTAATTACATCCGGAGGTATTCTAACCTAAAGTTGACGCTTGAGTACCACTCCTCCGCTGTTCGATCGTGTGTATCGGATGGCACCGAATTACGCAGGGATCCAAAGGGAACGGTGATGGACATTAGGTACAGAAGAGACTGGAACAGCACATTACGTCCACATGCTAAAACCTTTTTATTGGTCTTTTTCACTGACGCACATGTACATTACCATGAGGGGTGAGGTACACGTACACACTTGGTTTCCGTTTTCAATTACGGAGTGGAATAGAGTGTGTCCCGACATGTCAGGCCAACAGATGTTCAATGTGGTGGCCATCATTTGCTGCACACAACTGCAATCTCTGGCGTAATGAATGTCGTACACGCCGCAGTACATCTGGTGTAATGTCACCGCAGGCTGCCACAATACGTTGTTTCGTATCCTCTGGGGTTGTAGGCACATCACGGTACACATTTTCCTTTAACGTACCCCACAGAAAGAAGTCCAGAGGTGTAAGATCAGGAGAACGGGCTGGCCAATTTATGCGTCCTCCACGTCCTATGAAACGCCCGTCGAACATCCTGTCAAGGGTCAGCCTAGCGCTAATTGCGGAATGTGCAGGTGCACCATCATGCTGATACCACATACGTCGACGCGTTTCCTGTGGGGCATTTTCGAGCAACGTTGGCAGATCATTCTGTAGAAACGCGATGTATGTTGCAGCTGTTTGGGCCCCTGCAATGAAGTGAGGACCAATGAGGTGGTCGCCAATGATTCCGCACCATACATTTACAGTCCACGGTCGCTGTCGCTCTACCTGTCTGAGCCAGCGACGATTGTCCACGGACCAGTAATGCATGTTCCGTAGATTCACTGCCCCGTGGTTTGTGAAACCCGCTTCATCGGTAAACAGGTAGAACTGCAACGCATTCTCTGTTAATGCCCATTTATAGAATTGCACTCGATGATTAAAGTCATCACCACGTAATTGCTGATGTAGCGACACATCAAACGGGTGAAAGCGGTGACGATGCAGTATGCGCATGACACTACTTTGACTCAGTCCACCGGCTCTCGCAATGTCGCGTGTACTCATGTGCGGGTTCATGGCAACAGCAGCTAACACACCAACTGCACCCGCTTCTCCTGTGACGGGTCTGTTACGGACCCGTCTGCGTGCTACGACCATACCTGTTGCATACAGTTGGCGGTAGATGTTTTGCAATGTGCGGCACGTTGGATGCTCTCTGTCCGGGTACCGTTCTGCATACACCCTGCAGGCTTCAGCTGTATTTCGTCGACACTCGCCGTAGATGAGTATCATCTCCGCCTTTTCAGAGTTAGAATACACCATGGTCACAGTTCCTACAACACTACACAATCACAGACGGCTGGTAACACGATGTACTACAGTTGGTCTGCGTGCGGATACGAATGCAGAATAACAATAGCAGCAAGCGCTACATGCGGACACTGCGACAGCTAGACCAAATCACAACAGCACACTACAGCCACACTCGTAAACACGGTCGTCATCGTAAACATGTCCCTGCGGATGCTGCTCGCCGACCGTGGCCCGTGTTTGTTACAACACGCAACTGAACGTCGGAGGTTTCAAGCGTCAACTTTAGGTTACAATATCTCCGAATGTAATTAACATTTTACAATGCAACAAACGTCACTGATTACGCATTTGTTTATATGTTCAGATTTGCTAACAAAACTAACGTGGTTCCATTTAAAAAAACGTAGGTTTGTGTTAAAAAACATACTTCCGTGCATTTTTGTATGGTTTGTATTAAACAATTACACTAGCCCCTCTCCTCACGTTCGGTCTGTGGAATCGGTTCGTCAGTATTTGATGTGGTTTACGAAATATATCCAGCGGTAACGTTAGGTGACTCACCCTGTATATGTCTAGTTAATAATTCTGGTCGCCTTCTGGAATAAATCTAGCAGTGTAGTGTTCAGTGGATGTTAAGTGTTGTGTTACAAAGTTTACCATCATCTTGTTTCAACCGTTTGGTGATCCGTTGCTTGCTTTTTTTTAATTAACCTCTGCTATTGTATTTGCTGTTTTACAGCAGGTTCCCAAATGTTTTATATTATTGCCGTTCCTGGCGTTTAAGGTCTTCAGCCGTGAATGTGGTCGCTTGCCCTAAAATTCTAATTTGGTGTTCGCATTTACGCAGTGAGCCTTTAAAGCCATATTTACTGCCATTCCTGGCGTCTGATGCCTTCTGCTGTGTTGGTAAAGACTTGCATTTAATATTTCAATACCTGTAATAAGTAAGTTGCAGCGAGTTTTAAACAATTCTTAATTTATCGCCATTTCTGGCGTGTAAGGCCTTCTGCCCATATCACAGTGGCTTGTTTTTAAAACATTATTTGCTGTATCTGTATTTAATGGCGATTTGCTAAATTGTAACTCACTGAAAACACTATTATTTACACATTTGTTTATTCCTGCATGAATAACGTGTGATACTTTTATTATTGTTGAGTCTGGAATTACTAGTTTAAAATAAATTGTGTGTAACTGTAAAAAGTAACCAAGAGTAACTGATTACGCTCCCGTTCACAATCGTTACCGAATCCTGCCTTCCCTTGACTACCAGGTTTCAACGTGTTTCCGTGTACAGTATTGCAAATAAGTTGTTTCCTGCATCCCAACCGGAAAGTCTTTGTTTCGATAGCTTACTTCTGGCCCTTAAAAAATATTTCGAAGGAACAGTTCATATGGCTGCAGCACGTTACAAACTTTTTCGATTAAAGATACAGCAGGTACAAACGAACCGTCAGGGATATATTGACTTGCCAGACCTTACTTCACAATGTCAGTTCAAGTGTGAGGGTGGCAAATATTACAGCGATGCCATGATCAGAGACTCAGTCACTCAGAATGTAAGGGACTCTGGCATTCGCGAACAGATCGGCTCAAATGGCTCTGAGCACTATGGGACTTAACATCTGTGGTCATCAGTCCCCTAGAACTTAGAACTACTTAAACCTAACTAACCTAAGGACATCACACACATCCATGCCCGAGGCAGGATTCGAACCTGCGACCGGAGCAGTCCCGTGGTTCCGGACTGAGTGCCTAAACCGCTAGACCACCGCGGCCGGCTGCGAACAGATCGACCCCAACAACGCTGCAGCTAATTCAGGATGGGGCAAATAAAATTAGCCCGGACGAGTAGATACGACCTGACGTGATGTGTGCACATAACCACACCTTGTTACTTCCAGCAGGATGGCAACTGCCCATACAGCACCCGTCGACCCTTGGAGCACATTTACACAGTCTTCACGCCTGACCGACTTGTTAGCAGAGGTCAGTTTGGTCACGGCCATAGCTGGCCACCCATGTCGCCTGATCTGTCAGTGCGTGATTACTTCGTGTGTGGAGCCATCAAATCTAGGGTGTATCGCAACAGACCTCATAGTATTCAAGAACTGCAGTACAACATTTCTTATGAGACAGCAGTAATTCTAGCAATCGAGCTTCGATACGCCTTCAGCAACTTGCTGACCAGGGCCCAAAAGTGCCAAGAGACGAATGGTCACTTTCAACACCTGCTATAATAAGGTTAGTAACGTATTTACTTTCTTCTGCTGTGTTTCTTTGTACCTTCGAACTCTGTTCTTCGGGCCCCTTTTATTTGCCCCTCCCTGTGGCTCTGCTATCGTGCATGTGCGCTCTTTCGATGAGACAGCTCCGTCTTCCTCATCGCTCGTAGCACGGCCTCAATAGCCGCTCCGCGACCGGACGAGGAACCCTCAGACTTGGAAGGCTGGTCCGTACTCTTCGCTTCGTTAGTCCTGTGCACAGTTAAACAACAGAAAAGCATTGTTCAAACGAGGAAAACCTGTTCACATTGTACTACAGCTCATATGCGTAGCATTTGTCCTTCTCGTGAGGCTACTTATTGTCATTGTGCGAAGCTACCACACGTGCAAGCGGTCTGCTTGAATCGTGAAAAAGATCATCAGTCCGCCTCGCAACATCTATCGCGAACTTCCCAGTCTATACACAGTTTGTCGTCTCAGTCACACACTGGGTCACCTTGCACACAAATTGGTATTGCGTGTGACTCACAGACAGGGCTCTTTGACTATGTACAGGACAGGACAATAAATAGTGCGTGTGAACATTGTTGGCCATGATGTACAATTGCAGTTGGTTACTGGATTTACAGTTTCCTTGTTAAATCGTAGTTCATACGACTTTCTCGAGAGATCACATTTGCACAAGTCGCAAACTACGCTCTTAGTGTACAATGCCTATGACGTTCCAGTGCTTGGTGTTTGCAGCCTTCCTGCTCTTTATCAGAGACATACCAAGACAATGACATTTACCATCCCCCGTTCACGTGACACTGCAAACATTTTCGGAGCTGATCCTTTAGATTTGTTTGGACTTTGCATTCAGAACAATGTACTTTCTGTTAGTTCTTTGCACCTAGTGATAGTGTGAACAAACTTTGTGCAGACTTTCAGTCACTGTTTTCTGACGGTCTAGCAAATGCGAACAATTTCGTCGAACACATTGCCGTAGACACTGGCGAGCAGATTGATGCCGTATTCCTGGACTTCAGGAAGGCATTTGATACGGTTCCGCACTTACGTTTAGTGAAAAAAATACGAGCTTACGGAATACCGGACCAGGTTTGTGATTGGATTCAGGATTTCCTAGAAGAAAGAACACAACATGTCATTCTTAACGGTTCAAAATCTGCAGATGTAGAGGTAATTTCGGGAGTACCGCAGGGAAGCGTGATAGGACCTTTATTGTTTACAATATACATAAATGACTTAGTTGACAACATCGGTAGCTCCGTGAGGCTATTTGCAGATGACACGGTTGTCTACAAGAAAGTAGCAACATCAGAAGACTCGTACGTACTCCAGGAGGACCTGCAGAGGATTAATGCATGGTGCGACAGCTGGCAGCTTTCCCTAAACGTAGATAAATGTAATATAATGCGCATACATAGGGGCAGAAATCCATTCCAGTACGATTATGCCATAGGTGGTAAATCATTGGAAGCGGTAACGACCGTAAAATACTTAGGAGTTACTATCCGGAGCGATCTGAAGTGGAATGATCACATAAAACAAATAGTGGGAAAAGCAGGCGCCAGGTTGAGATTCATAGGAAGAATTCTAAGAAAATGTGACTCATCGACGAAAGAAGTAGCTTACAAAACGCTTGTTCGTCCGATTCTTGAGTATTGCTCATCAGTATGGGACCCTTACCAGGTTGGATTAATAGAAGAGATAGACATGATCCAGCGAAAAGCAGCGCGATTCGTCATGGGGACATTTAGTCAGCGCGAGAGCGTTACGGAGATGCTGAACAAGCTCCAGTGGCGGACACTTCAAGAAAGGCGTTACGCAATACGGAGAGGTTTATTATCGAAATTACGAGAGAGTACATTCCGGGAAGAGATGGGAAACATATTACTACCGCCCACATATATCTCGCGTAATGATCACAACGAAAAGATCCGAGAAATTAGAGCAAATACGGAGACTTACAAGCAGTCGTTCTTCCCACGCACAATTCGTGAATGGAACAGGGAAGGGGGAATCAAATAGTGGTACAATAAGTACCCTCCGCCACACACCGTAAGGTGGCTCGCGGAGTATAGATGTAGATTACGATGAAAGACAAAGGGCATCCATTCTTTTGCTAAGCTCGTCCTACTCCGCATGCACACGCTACACGAGAATTTCAAACACTGCAGGACAAAAGTGTTATTGCTCCGGTTGTTGCCGGCCAAAAGGCATCACCTACTGTAATTTTAAAGAAATCTTCAGCCAGACTCCATTTGTATGCTGATTTCAGGTGCACAGTAAACGCTCAAGAGATGATTGACATTTTTGATTTGCCATGCCAGAAAAAACTGCAGGACGATCTGGGAGTTGCAGATTCCACTTGGTGAACACCCGCAAGAAGTATTTGCTATCAATATTAATCTCGGCTTTTGTAAATTTTTGCTTTTGCTGTTTGGTAGCATTTCGGTGCCTGCCATCCTCCAGTGCTATTTGCAGCAGCTAACAGCAACAGTTCCATCTAAGTATCATGATGATGTTGTCGGTTCTGGTCGCATACGTGATGAACATTTGGAAGATCTTCGGACAGGCTTCCAGGTGTTGTCTGAGCTGGAGTACCCTGGTCACATCACCAATCTCACGTGTTGGACATTCAGCAGCTTTCACTGCCACGCTGTATACGCCAGTTAGAGTTTACGCTGGGCAAATTAACATATTGCATGCGTTTCATTCCCAAAGAACACTCAAATCGCGGCCCCCTTGCATTGGCTCCGCCGAAAGAAAATTCCTTTTGTTTGGTGGCAGGATTGTCACGATGCCTTTCGAGAGCTGAAAGATGCTTTTCTTCATGATCATTGTCTTGCACATTTTGAACCGACGAAACCGGTTATTTTAGCTGTTGATGCCTTTCCTCATGGCACTGGGACCATATTGAACCACAGATATGGTTCTCACGACCGAACGATTGCCTTTGCATCGAAACTGTTGACAGATGCTCAACGGACCTACTCTCAAATTGAAAAGGGAGTCCTTGGCAAAGAGTGTGGTGCAAAAAATTTTCACCAGTACATCTTTGGTCGCAAATTCTTCTTGGTGACAGATCACAAGTCTCTGCAAAACTTGTTTAGTGCAGCCAAAGCAATCCCACAGCACGCTGAACAGAAGCTGCAGTTGTGGGCTCTTTTTTGTCCACTTATCAACACGAAATTTTTTATCAGCCCATGGTTAAACATGCCAATGCCGACACGCTTTCCCATTGTCTTGTCGGCCCTGATCCCGATGTTGATCCTTTGGCTGCTCCTTATTGTTTCTTGGATGTTCAGGACTTGAATATGATGCAGGATTTTGGAAAATTGCTCATGCCATGGTCCCTGACCGTGCTTTGAACATTTTGTTACATTTCATTCGCAAGGATTGGCCTCGTTTGGCACGCCAAATCCAAAACTCTTTGGTTCATCAGTAGACTGCTTGCTGACACGATCTCACCGTCCACCAGGGTGTGGCTTTATTGTTGATTCCTAATCTTCTTCAGCAGCCAGTGCTCCATCTTCTAGATCAAGGGCACTGGAGTGTTGTTCACACGAAGCAGTTGGCACGTCGTCACTGCGTGTGGCGTGGCACTGATTAACAAAGTGAACAGTTGGCTGCTCGGTGTCACAGTTGTGGCGAAAATCAGGCGGCCCGGACTCAAAATTTTTTCGCTTGACCTAGATCTAGGTCAAGACAAGGTGGCTCATCGCCGTGGACGCCATTAGTGAACTTCCGATCATAGTGCCAATGCACTCCATTGCTCGTCCTATGATACAGGTCGTGAATTTTTGTTTAGAAGGGTTGCCAGAAGTTATTGTGATTGGCAGCTACACGGGGTTCGTCACGGCCGACTGCGTGCCGTCTCAGGCATCCGCCACATAACAACTGCACCGTTCTACCTCGAGTCAAACTTCGAAGTTGAGCGGTTCGTCTACACCTTCAAGCAATAAATCGAAAATTTAAGCGTTACTAACACGCACGACCAGCCTCTACTCTTGTTCTTGTCTTTGTACCGATCCCAGCCACATGACGGACCATCTCCTGTGGAGCTGCTGCGTGGCCGCCGCCATTGCACCTTGCTGCTGGACCTCCTGCAGCTATCCCGCAGGAGCCTCTGTTTATTTCAAGTGCTTTCTCGAAAATTGCTGCTGGGAGAGGGGGATTGTCGTCCGCTGCTTTGGCCGTGAATGTATTTCTTACAAGGTGCTACCAGTGTGCTTGGGCGCCACGGCAACCAGCTGCGCACAAGTGACATTGTGATACTGCCGCAAGCTCTTTCCTTACAGTCATAGTACCCTCACCAACAAGCTTGCTGCAACCTCTACTTGTGTCGTCTTTGGCTCCATTGCGCTTGGGATCAGTGGAGCCGATGGATCTGGATGCGTACCGGACGCCTCCGTCTTCGTCTCCGTCAATAGGGTCGTGAGCCGTCTCTTGTGGTTCCCAGTGTCATAGCTACCGCTCCTGACATCGTATCAGCTTTGCTGGCCATGCTGACTGCGCCTCATCACGATGTGGGGGTGTGTCCTTTGTTCGGGTTGCAAGTGAGTGTTACCAGCCAAGCTCAGGGCACACGCCAGGATGCGGAATGCGGCGTCGCGTCCGTGGCAGCTATCGCGTCCGTCCCTTCTCTACACATCCTGGCCTTGTCCCCATCGTCGCTATGGTACTCGTCTGTACTCAACAAGTGTACGGTTTTTTTGGGGATGGGGGGATGGATGTTTTCCTAAGACACCACTTATGCTCTGGCCATAAAAGCCCAGCAACGCGTACTTCAGTATCTGCGAACCAGGAGGTTGGCTCGAGCATGGGTGGCTCCAGCATGGGTGACTCCAGCTTGGTAGTATAGGCAAATTACGCACCGCATCTCCCCTCCCTGGAACGGCTGCATGGCTCTACTGTCCTCTCCAACGGCAGCTCTCGGGGGCCAGTTCGTCATCACAGATCCTGTCCTCAGTTCGACAGCTCAGCTCCACGGGCCAGCGGCTGCCGACGCCATAGCTACCTAGGTTTCTGAGAACCAGCACATTTAGAAAAATAGTTCGCTGTATAGTTGACAAATGACTTTATTCGGAGATTGTAAATGCTTGCTATGTTCTACATGACTGCATCTCAAAAGATAAATAAATGTGTTTGAGTATTCAATCAGAGCACTGTCTACTAATATTCTGTAGTGTGCTCAGGTGCCTTGGTCTGTCTCGTGCTTCCTAGTCTATGAATTACCTTTGTGACCCCTCAGATACAACATTCTGGACCCAATGCGACACAAGTAAACAGCATTTCATGATAGTCTTGGGACCACTTTGTACGAATTCGTTCGTATTGTGGCGTTAACAGTAATGACAGGGTTAGTGCATGGGACGATAATTCCATAGATCGGCTGATGCTAGTCTCCAACCTGTGCGAGATGACACAGAATGTTGCTGGGAGTCCACTACGTGTTACTGGATGGCAGGCTCAGATGTGAAGGGCTACGATGTGTTTGGTGGATAAAATGATGATGCGGTTGCCATAAGTGCTTCACCGGAGTCTTGACGACGACAGCACTTGCTCTCACGGTCTCATGTTATCCAACATCGGGACACTGTCACATCTAAATGCCCCACAAATCTGGATACTGAACGTTCCGCCCGGCAGTCAAATGCTGATAACGTTGTCTCACAGCAGTACGCGATATCTCCGTGTCCTTCACAGTGGTCACTCAACATCTCACGCTGATCACCACCCTTATATACCTACCAGACGTGGTAAAAACGCTATACACGATCAACACTAATGCACTCTGGTAGCTGTTCTATGTGCCACAGAGAAGTGCAAGTCCAATCATGTATATGTCAGCGTATACCCGCGAATCGTATGTACGTGTACGCAGTTACATTGACATATCTTCACGATGCTTCACTTGTTTCGTTAGACAGTGTATAATTAATAAAGCGTAAACTACAACAAAGAAACGCAATGGCAAATTGGTAAAAACAAGTATTTATTGCAATAAAATGCAAATTAACGCGAGAAATACTTCAGCCGCTCAAAATATTTCATTATTACAGAACGAAAATTTCCGAAGCTCACAGATTCTAATTCTCAGCTTTTAAACTGTCTCTGAAACGCTGTGCAACGATATATAAAACATGTGCAAAGAAAACTGGAATGAAGTGTGTGATTGTTACGTAGTTACAAAAGAATACCTACATTTCGAGGAGTGCTGCTAAATTTGTTTCTGATAGATTAGATCAATACACGAATATAATGTAAATACTCCGTGAACTCGAATGGGAATCCCTGGAGGGACTCAGAATGTTCAGAGATCCTGCATTTGCAACAAAGTTCAGAACAATCCTACTGTCACCAGCTCACATTTCGCGTAAGGACCGTCAAGACAGAAGAAGAGACATCAGGATTCTTAGTGAAGCATATAGACAGTCTCTTTGCTCTCGCTCCAATTGCGAGTATAACATCAAAGGAAACTACCGGCAATGTTATAAAGTACCCTCCGCCAAGCATCGTACTTTGTATGCTGGTTAGCGAAGTATGTAAACAGATTTAGATGTACTACACTGATTTCAATGAAAGGAGTCGAGAATGCGCATTGCTAGAAAATAAACACTCAATATATATTTACTCTAAACATGGTTCCTACTTTAGCTTTGTTTTATTCTAGCGGAGCGTACAAAGCAGCTTCGTCGGATACTTTTTCTGAAGTAAGAAATTGCACAAGACCCAACAAGCTGGCACTTCTTCTCTTATTTGTTGCTTTACTGTCTCTCTCGAACGAAGTAAAAGCTTGCTTCAAGCAGCAAAAAGTAGTAACTGTTTGGCCGACAAAAGCGAACAATGAGATTGGCTCCTAATTAAACAATGGATACTGGCTCATACCGAGAGGCGTGCCATACAACTTTCTCTTGACGAGGGTAGGCCGTCTTGCGCCACATAGTGAAGACTGTATCCACCAGAAACTAAATTCAACGGGGAAAAACTGAGAGGGAGGGATATTGTACAGAAAATACATGACAAATAGTTGAATTTAATAAAAAATCAAAGTTTATGCAAAAAATGTGCTGATCCTTTGTTATTCTCAGAGACATAAACACTATCATAAATTGTGATTTGAGAGGTTATCAGCTGGGCCAACTCCATTTCCCTGTGAATGTCAGAAAGAGTGAAACCGGGTGACCTCACCGAAAATAAACTGGCACCCCTCAGAATCACATGAATTTGTCTACAGGTGTCGTGCAATGGACAACTTACTGAATTTACTTTAATAAACAAGGGTGGCCCTAGTAAACGTCAAACATGTCTGCTGTAACTCACAAGGTGATAAAATATGGAGTTTTATCAAACTACTAAATGAAACTTTATCCCTCAGACCCCAGAATCAAAGTCTCTCTCTTGTCTGAAGAGACCTCTGATAAGCCTCAGATGGAAGCGAGTCCTGTAGAGCGCTCCCAGCAAGAAGCAGAAGTTTTACTTGCGCACGATTTTGCTATAGTGACAGCGATTCTTCCGAATGCCGACCAACCAGGTCTATTCTAAGAATGCAGTAATCTTTCTTCCACAATTAGTTTAAACGTAATGAACCAGCCACTTGAGTCTTTTAGAACTGGAGTTCAGAAACAAACAGCTCCTTACTCCCATCATCTGTCATTTTCCATATTTTAGCCAACCGGACGTTCTCCACGTGCACATAGCGATACCTCTTCTGCCAGTCTAAACTTTACTCATGTTATTCAATGGAAGATATTATTTCTTTACAGAGCCAGCAGAAAGATAATCAACTTAGGGCCAGCCTGGCGACTTGGGTCTCGTATTATAAAACGCAAAAGGCCGGATGTCCTCCTGTCTCACTCCACTTCCGGGATTTTTATCTTTGTGTTGCTTTGGGTCTCGGAGTTCGCCAGATAATGACTTCCTGCAGAGAGCAGGGCGCCGCAATGTGGCAATCCCTTATTGTCTTCTTATGGCACATCTCTTCGGCTCCATTGGACTGCCATTCTGAAATGGCTTTCCGTCATTTGGGACACAACATGCGTCTTTGAAACAGTTTAGTCACATATAGTATATTCTTCCGAATTTTCTACCCACGCTCGTCATTCGCCCGGTGGTGTTTGAGAAGACCTCTGGACTCTTTTAATGACCCGACGCTGACTGTCTCACCTGCTCAGCTGGCATCTGCTCAACCTGTGCTCAACACTAGTCCCGGCATATAGCTACACCTCCAGAAAAAGATGTAATATGGGAGTATAGTAATTGGATGTGGCAGTCACTGACATTAATCAATCTTGTGATCTCGTTTCTAGCTTGGGGTTGAGTTAAATGGACTGCATTTATTAATTTATTGGAATGTAATCATGGTACATGACAGTTCAGACTAAAATGCTACCATATAAATGTACTTTCATTGTATACTGTGGTGTAGTATATGAGATATGGTTACAAGTATGAAAGTAGTGTGAATGAAAGACAGGCAAATTACATTAAGTTGGTAACTTTTTGTCACTATGTTGACTTTCCCGGCGCAGAAAGAGTTGCAGCGCCAGGGGGAAGCAGAAATGACTGAGCGCGTGCGCACGGTATCTAGCGCATGCGCTGTTGTACGTCCGATGCATATAAAGGTGCAGTCATTTGCGAGTGGAATCAGTTATCGGCGAGAGCAACGTAGCTTTTCTCACCTGATGATGGCGGCCAGGTGGACCACTGAAATATTGTGCTCAGATGACAGTTTGATCCGTGTGGAAACCCTACAAGAATTAGATATAGGTAACTTTTTATTTGTAGTTTAAAAGAAAACGAGATCTATGCAGGATTATAACGACAAATGAGCTGGACCTTTGTAAATGTTACAAGAGAAGCATAAACCAAATGGGCCAACGACTTTCTCAACGTTCTCAAGATTGTCGTGCATATTTGAACACCAAAAAAAGAAAAAAAGCTGCTCTAGTACTCTACGATTTAATTTTCATACGTCATCAAGAAACCAAAATTTAAAATTACGCTAGCCTCTTGAATAGTATACGAGAGCAATAGACGTCGAGCAGCGACGAAAGCGCGACCGGCTGAGGTGACAGACCAGAAGTCTGATAGTACCACGCACAAGCCTTATCGTTTCTTTCATCCGATCGTCGATCAAATACTTGCACAGCTACAATAAATCATGTTCCTTCGAAAGTACAGTGGTATATTATTAACGACGTGTCGTAAGGAAATGTTATTTTTCACTATAAAATTTACTTCAGTCAACTCTCACAATATTGCTTAGCGAGTACATTGGTTTCCACTGTACATTCATTATCATATATTAAATATTGCTTGACCGATATGTGCCTCAAAATGTTTTGGGAGTATACATTACCTTGAGGCTCTTTTTAGTGAAAGCAGTGCAACCCTCAAGCAAGAAAAAAATGGATCAAATGGCTCTGAGCAGTATGCGACTTAACTTCTGAGGTCATCAGTCGCCTAGAGCTTAGAACTAATTAAACCTAACTAACCTAAGGACATCACACACATCCATGCCCGATACAGGGTTCGAACCTGCGACCGGAGCGGTCGCTCGGCTCCAGATTGTAGCGCCTAGAACCGCACGGCCACTCCGGCCGGCTCTCAAGCAAGAGCACCGAACAAATATTCCAGAATATTTTGGCGCAGCTGTCGGCGAATAGATATTTATGGGCTCTTGACATCGATTGTATAGTCGAAATCGGTAAAAATTATTAATGAAATTGACAGTTCGCCTTCTTACCATCATCTTACGAGATTATGGTTTACAATCTAGCTCGCTCACGACGACGTTTCTAACTATGTATTGTCATAGTCGTGTTGGCCCACATTAAGAATTTTTTCAAATTATTATTTTTTTATTTCATAATTTACAGTAAGGACGCCGTTTCCACCGCGAGTGACTTCTATTGCAAAGTATGTAGAACGACTGATTAAAGGTAACAGATGTCGTTAGGACCTCGTCTTTACAGATTAAAGGAATAATAAAACATCTACATATTTTGACACATCACAGAAGCAGCCGGTTGGCCAGGCCTCCTATATCACGTACAGTGGAGGAAGTTGCTGTTTCACGTAGTCGGTATAAAACTAGGTAAACACGCGCCTGTTATTAACGTCATAATTGCTTTCGCCCGTTCTCGTCCCAGTGTTTACTTTCCGCCGTTGGTCTTCGCGGTAACTGCCTGAGCGCGGCGGCCTCTGCGGTCGGCTGCGGGGGATTGTACCGCACCGGTGTGCCCTGGCCCGGTCTGGGCTATCTGTGCAAAGGACGGCTGCCAATAACGCACGGCCGCACGTCGGGGTGCCTGCCTCACAGGGGCAGCTACGCCCCGCCGGAATGCATTAGCCTGGGGAACGTTGGGCGGCTACGCTCAGCTGGCTAATTGGTTTCAGAGCAGACGCTGCCACCTGGTGCTCCGAGATCCACCCGCTGTTATCCTGACACCTGTTTGGTCTCTCGCTACGCCCCGCAATCAGCTTCCTAATTGAAATGACCAGCGGAGGGAAATCTGTTCACAGCCGATGGTGATGTAACAACTACACCATGAAAGATATGACGCTTGTCAAAAACGCCATTTAAAGAGTCGCTGAACCTTTTTATAGATCAAAATACGTTTTGGGGCTTTCGTATAACTTCATAGTCGCGGATTACACCACGAGAGAACAAATTCCACGGTCCTCATTTTAAGATCCTGCATAATTTTAGGGTGAGGTAAAAAGATGTTAACATTACATGGGTATTCTATTTCGTATTTTTCCGCTTAATAAACTATTGTGTGCCTATATTCCACTGGTGAACGGAGGAAGATAGCTACGTGGATGAAGGTCCAAGCATTCTGCAAGAAAAATTCAAGGCGTGGACCGGACGGGATACACCATCGCGCCTGACAAATGGTAGGATCTACGAGAAGTTTGTAACGATGCTGTCCGTTCAAGACGATTGCAAGGGAAACAGAGGCAGAAGATAGTTCCGAACAGAACAGAATATTATTCTCGTCCAGGGAGTGATGGTAGCCAGCTGAACCAAGTCTTCGCGCAGACTTTCTCTAGAGACTGACGTATCTGGGAGGTCAGTGGTTAGAATTTTGCACCAGGATTTAGAAATGAAACCACACCAATGGCATATTGAGCAGCATGTCACAAACGCTGACAAGCAGGTACGTGTGAGTGCTGCACAAATTATCTCGGAAATGTGCACGTGGAGCCTGACATTCTCTTCATGTTTTCTCACGAAGCACCATTCCACATAAGCGGTTTTGTGAAGAAGCGCAACTGTGTCACCTGAGCGACCGAGTCTTCGCCTGGAATTTCGAGAGCACGTGCGGGAGTCCAGCAGGCTGAACGTCTGGTGTGAGGTGAGCATATTTAGAGTGACTGGACCCTTCCTTTTTGTATAATAAACGGAAAGGGCAGAGAATTATCTTGCACTGCTGAGCAAGAGCATGGAGGAGAACGCCGCACTTGCCATTCTCCACTGAGGACACTTTCGAACGTCCTCATTCCTGCCAATCACTGTCACATGGTTCTGGAATATCTGAACGACTCATTCGGTGAACGTTGAATTGGTCGAGGCGGTTCTCTCCGATGGCCAACATGCACCCGACCGGACGCCACGCAATTTTTGGCTGTGGGGCATGGTCGTGGACCGTGTCTATGCCAGCAAACCTAGATACTTGAAGAACTTGAAGCACAGTATCACTGAGGTCATCGCTTCTATCCCTACCCAAATGTCCCAGCGGTACTTACAGTCAACAATGGACAGACTCTATAAGTGCACTTGACGGGATGGTGTCACATTGAAACCATGTAACCAAATCCCTGCGTTGAAATTTCATTTGGTTAAACGTCCATTTACTGGTAACATCTTTTTGCCTTACCCTCTGCACTGATGGGTCAAAACATTATGATTAATGCTCATCACGAGATCGAATGCCACAGGACGGCGTTTCGGTAAAGTGACGCGGATAGAAGAATTATATATGTGGAACATGTCATTCTACCAATCATACCGGCTGTAAATGGAGAAATCCACTGACGTCGACAAAGGGCAGAGTGTTATGGCCGGGCATCTTGGAGCGAGCGTCTTGGAAACGGCGAAGTTAATCACTTTTTCGTGTTCTGCTGTCATGTGCATGTATGGAAAGTGATTGAAAGACGGCGGGCGGACCGACGAGGAGCTGCCAAGGTACTGGGCGAAGATAAAGGAAGCGACGGTAGTGGATTGACCGCTCAATGGGGAGGAACAGGCAGCAATTTGGGGAACACTTTTACAGCAGAGAACAAAGCTGGTGCAGGTACTGTATCGTTATTTAGTAAGTTTTAGCACTGAAAACCCAACGGTATAGTTTCATTCTGTCGTCGTGTCATGAGTAAAAGTTAAAGCAGAGACGATAGAATATTAAGAACGGTGGAGATGCTTTGTTGCACGTAGTAAAGCATATCCTTGTCTTTTCGGTAGAAAAAGGTTTAATGTCTGTTTTATCGTATCCAGAAGGATGTAGGTTGCAGTAGGTATTGGGAGATGAAGAGGCTTGCACAGGATAGAGTAGCATGGAGAGCTGCATCAAACCAGTCTCAGGACTGAAGACCACAACAACAACAACAACAATGTTTCGTTGGATGTCACCCAAATTAAGGCTCTTTTAAATGAATATTAATCCATTTGAAGGTTAATTACGTCGGAAAAATTTCCTTTAATGAAAATTAATGACTGCAATAATCAGGTAATGTTAAGTGTGGGTGTCTTTAAAACGGAATCGAATAGTTTTGTGTAATAATTTGGAGTGTCATTTGGCTCGAGTTTACTCACTGCCAGTTTAAAAATTGAACCTGGACATTTTAGAGCCTAAGTTCGAATATTACGCTAAATCAAAAATTCATCTAACAGTATACTGTTTAAGAATCATGCAGTCGTGCAGTTATTAACCGATTGTATAAAGGCTATGAGCCCAGCTGATATTCTCTAAATGCATAAAATTTGAATTAAATTCCTATTGATATTTAAAGTTTTTCTGCATTTACACTTGTAGGAAGGCAAAGACTAATTTAACTTTTTTTTTTTTACTTTAATACGGTGTGCCCATTCTGTCTTAACATTTAACTAACAAGGTGCGGGAACTAATTATTCATCAGTAATAGGCCATACTAAAGCACATTTGTTCCGGAGCACACCCTCATGCGCACATTATTGAACGTTAGGCTCATGGCAGACAACTCTTATTATTGCCACGTAATCTGATACTATAATTAATTACTACTGTAATTATCTCACCCAGTCAGAATGAAGACTGCGATCTGTAAACTTGATTGTTGTAGGTTTCATTAAAATCTTTGTTTGTCCAAGACTGCAATTATTGGTTTAAACCGCTTAAATGGTGACGGTCAGATCTGGAAATAGTTATAAAATTTCGCAGCTCAAAAATATTTCGGGGTACAGTAGTATTTGTGATAGGACCACTGTTGTTCTCTATATACATAAATAATTGGGCAGATGAGGTCGGCAGCAATCTGCGATCGTTTGCTGATGATGTTCGGATGTACGGTAAAGTGTCAAATATGAGTGACGGTAGAAAGATACAAGACGACTTAGACAAAATTTCCAGTTTAGCTAGTTCTAAATGCGGAAAATTGTAAGTTAATGAGGATGAGTAGGAAGATCGAACATGTAATTTTCGGATACAGTATTACTACTGCCCTTCTTGACACAGTCAAGTCGTTTAAATATCTGAGCGTAACGTTGCAAAGCGATGTGAAATGGAACGAGCACGTGAGAATTGTGGCAGAGGAGGCGAATGCTCGACTTCGGTTATTGGGAGAAATTTTTAGGAAAGAATGGTTCACCTGTAAAGCAGACCGCAGACTGAACGCTGGTGCTACCTACTCTTGAGTACTGCTCCAGTGTTTCGGATCAGTACCAGGTCGGACTGAAGGAAGACATCGAAGCAATTCAGAGGCGGGCTGTTAGAATTGTTACCGGTAGGTTCGAACAACACGTATGTATTACGGAGGTGTTCGGGGAGTCGAATGGGAGTCCGTGGAAGGAAGGCGACGTTCTTCTCGAGAAACACTATTTAGAAAATTTAGAGCACCAGTATTTGAAGCTGACTGCCGAACGATTCTACTACCGCCAACATACATTGCGCGTATGGACTACGAAGATACGAGAAATTAGGGCTCATACGCAGGCATATAGACAGTCGTTTTCTTCCTTTCTCTATTTTCGTGTGGAACAGGTAGGGGAATGACTAATAGTGGTACAGCGTACCTCCGCCGCATCGTATCTTGCGGATTTTCTATGTAGATGTAGATATAGATATTAACCAGAATAATTGAATAAAGCAGGTGTTGACAGATGTGAAAATTACAGAACTATCAGTTTAATAAGTCACAGCTGCAAAATACTAACGCTAATTCTTTACAGACGAATGGAAAAACAGGTAGAAGCGGACCTCGGGGAAGATCAGTTTGGATTCCGTAGAAATGTTGGAACACGTGAGGCAATATTAACCTTACGACTTATCTTAGAAGAAAGATTAAGAAAAGGCAAACCTACGTTTCTAGCATTTGTAGACTTAGAGAAAGCTTTTGACAACGTTAACTGGAATACTCTCTTTCAAATTCTGAAGGTGGCAGGGGTAAAATACAGGGAGCGAAAGGCTATTTACAATTTGTACAGAAACCAGATGGCAGTTATAAGAGTCGAGGGGCATGAAAGGGAAGCAGTGGTTGGGAAAGGAGTGAGACAGGGTTGTAGCCTGTCCCCGATGTTATTCAATCTGTCTATTGAGCAAGCAGTAAAGGAAACAAAAGAAAAATTCGGAGTAGGTATTAAAATTCATGGAGAAGAAGTAAAAACTTTGAGGTTCGCCGATGACATTGTAATTCTGTCAGAGATAGGAAAGGACTTGGAAGTGGAAGAGCAGTTGAACGGAATGGACAGTGTCTTGAAAGGAGGATATAAGATGAACATCAATAAAAGCAAAACAAGGATAATGGAATGTAGTCAAATTAAATCGGGTGATGCTGAGGGGATTAGATTAGGAAATGAGACACTTAAAGTAGTAAAGGAGTGTTGCTATTTAGGAAGTAAAGCAGCTGATGATGGTCGAAGTAGAGAGGATATAAAATGTAGACTGGCAATGGCAAGGAAATCGTTTCTGAAGAAGAGAAATTTGTTAACATCGAGTATAGATTTATGTGTCAGGAAGTCGTTTCTGAAAGTATTTGTATGGAGTGTAGCCATGTATGGAAGTGAAACATGGACGATAACCAGTTTGGGCAAGAAGAGAATAGAAGCTTTCGAAATGTGGTGCTACAGAAGAATGCAGAAGATAAGGTGGGTAGATCACGTAACTAATGAGGAGGTATTGAATATGATGGGGGGGTAGAGAAGTTTGTTGAACAACTTGACCAGAAGAAGGGATCGGTTGGTAGGACATGTTTTGAGGCATCAAGGGATCACAAATTTAGCATTGGATGGCAGCGTGGAGGGTAAAAATCGTAGAGGGAGACCAAGAGATGTATACACTAAGCAGATTCAGAAGGATGTAGGTTGCAGTAGGTACTGGGAGATAAAGAAGCTTGCACAGGATAGAGTAGCATGGAGAGCTGCATCAAACCAGTCTCAGGACTGAAGACCACAACAACAACAACAATTGAATAAAAGCTGTTAGTCCGCAGCTCGTAGTCTATTAGCTAGCGCTGGTGCCCCTAAATCGTGGGGTCTCGGGTTCGATTCTAGGCCGGGTTGGAGATTTTCTCTGCCTGGGGACTGGGTGTTTGTGTTGACCTCATCATTTCATCATCATCATCATGATTCGCGTACTGGGGTGGCGACCGGAAGGGTATCCGGCCGGCTCTTAAATTAACAATGCCAAATCTGACAATAACCATGCCGACCCTGCGAAAATGTTGGACGAAGCTACATGCAACAAAATTACAGTGAAAACATACCTTCCAGTAGCATTTACAAAGTACGTATGTAAAGAATACTATAAAAACATCGTTTTAGTAATTTGAACTTGACACAAACTAATGATGCATACATACACACATAATAAAACTGTTTTCGGTTTACATTTGAATAATCCTCAATATAACCTTAAAGACATTCATCAAAACACGAAGATACTATATAACGCACCAAAAGAAAGCAAACTTGATTTGTTCGAAGGTCTACGGATAAACAGTAAGAAGAAGAGACTGCCAAACCATGTATTAAGCGGTCAATTATAATTAAGTCAAAGTAACTTTGTAAAAATTTTTGATGCATTTTTATACAGTTAACAAACTGTTAGTCGCATATACCTTTGTGAATACTTTCTGAGAACTATTTAACAACCAACTTCCGTTGCAGTAATATCTTTCAAGTAAACTTTCACGTAGACATATTCCTACGTCAGGTAACTTCCATTCAGAAGGCTGTTGCACGCAGCGACTGTTACATTGACTTGTAAATAATAGATTTCAGCTATCAGTCGTCCTTTTGAAATTTTATTGGCAGATCTAGATTTCAGCTAGAAACTAGCCATTCTCAATGCACTATCATTTTTGATCAATGAATGTAATGCCTGTTGGTCTAGCTTCATCCACAGTTCATTGAATATTCCTACATATTGTGCTTCAAATACACCTTATTTCTAGGATATAACTTTTAGGGTGGTTAATTCTGTTGTATACCTCCATCTATTTGAATTTCAAGACTGACATTCACATGATAATAATATCAGTAGTAGCATATATACCATCTATGTAGTGCTCATTAGGGTAACATAAAAGGTACATGTAGATACAGATAGGATGCCTGCTCCTTTCTACATACATACATAAACTACATACAACTGAGTGATTAGCAGTTCTTACTTGATATCAGTTATCCCCCTCATAACCTAGGCATGTAGCATCACTTTAGACATTGACTATTGACTGAAACGATGGATATAAGACCACGTTGCCATCTCATCCAGCATGATGCTATTCCTTGGCTATAACAGGTTGCAGTAGGTTCTCAGAACCATGAGAATATGTGTACTACACTGCAATTCTAAATATGCTCCTGCGTTATCGACCGAGCTGAGTAAACGTATAGGGACCTCGCCAACTGATTTCTGTACGAAAGTCACAGGTACATTTCCGCGGACAAGTGTGATCCTCTCCTCTCATTCGTCCAGAATGCGCGGGTTTGCGGGTTTTTTCTGTAAAGCTCTTCTTTGGCCCAACCCAACTGGAAGAAGTCACAATTGGTTAGGTCTGGATTTCTTGGAGCCCATTCGTGGAGTCCTTGCACAGTCAACGTCCTGGAAGGTGTAGGTATAACCAGTTACAAACGATGCAGCCAAACTGATGTGGTGCTCCCTTTTGCTGAAAATGACCCATTAAGATATCAGTGTCTACACATATTCAATCAGCACCTGCTGATACCTGTCGCTGTTCATAATGTCTCAAACTGTGAATGAACCAATGAGACGGTTCCTGATCATAAGGTATCAGACTGCCAATTTTAGTCAACTCTGTGATTTTTTAACTGTCATTCTTGGATATTTTCTGCCTAATAACGACAGTTGTGTCGCTTGACCAATTCCCCAAAGTGAAACACCATCTCATCTCTCCAAATAATTTTCTTGAACATATCTAGCCAATCGTTATGGCGTACAAGCATAATTTACCCATATACCGTCCGCCTGTTACAGTCCTCCAACGATAACTCCTGAACATAATCGGGTTTCCACGGTTTACAGATGAGATCCTTCTTTAACACAACACACACAGTGTGCCTGCTGATTCCACTCTCACGAGTTGCCTGGCGTGTTGATTTACCAGGACTGCGCATGAAGATGTCCCTCTCTGCCGCTACGTTTTCTAGAGGACCACGCCACCAAAGGTAGTTTCCATCGTGTTTTATCCGCAGTTGACCCAGATGTCAGTAGCTTGATGTGACATCGCTGAACAAGGGCTACAGACCGCCACCCGCCACACTTCAAACTGCGAAGCCACCTGAGTGCGCTCTTGTAAAGTCAACTTTCCTGCTATGTCGTCTTTTACAAGAAGAAGATACTACGGACGGGTAAGGTATTCTCTGGGAGTCAGTAACAAAACACACAACTTTCATTAACAGATATCAACAATCACAGAACTGGAATGAGATTTTCACTCTGCAGCGGAGTGTGCGCTGATATGAAACTTCCTGGCAGATTAAAACTGTGTGCCGGACCGAGACTCGAACTCGGAACCTTTGCCTTTCGCGGGCAAGTACTCTACCAATAGAGCTACCCAAGCACGACGCACGCCCCGTCCTCACAGCTTTAATTCCGCCAGTACCTCGTATCTTACCTTCCAAACTTCACAGAAGCTCTCGGGAAAGGCAAAGGTCTCGAGTTCGAGTCTCGGTCTGGCCCACAGTTTAATCTGCCAGGAAGTTTCAATCACAGTCATGGGTTAGCGAAATGCACATTCACAGATGGCGGTAGAATCGCCTACATAAGGCATAAAAGGCTATTCATTGGCGAAGCTGTCCTTTGGGCACAGGTGATACATCTGTAGAAGTTTCCGACGTGATCATGGCGATTCGGCAGGAATTAAAAGACTTTGAACGCGAAATAGTAGTTGGTGCTAGATGCATGGGACATTCCAATTCGTAAATAGTTAGGAAATTCATATATTCCGAGATACACAGAGTCAAGAGTGTGCCGAGAATACCACATTTCAGTCATTGTCTCTCACCATGGACAACGCAGCTTCCGACGGCAGCGACCGAGAGCAGCGGTGTTCCCGTACAGCTGTTAGTGCTAACAGCCAAGCAACGCTGCGTCAGATTACCCCAGGACTCAATGTGTGACGTACGACAGAGGTATCCCCGTTAGGACAGCTCGGCAATATTTAGCGTTAATGGCCTATGCCATCAGACTACTGTCGTGAGTGTCTTTGCTAACAGCATGATTCGCCTACAGCGCCTCTCGTGAGCTCGTGACCATATCGGTTGGACTCTGGATGTTTGGACGACTGAGAAACCTTGACCTGGCCAGATGAGCCGAGATTTCAGTTGGTAAGAATTAATAGCGGTGTTCGAATATGACACGGACCCCAAACCATGGACAAACCATTTCTCAACAAAGCACTGTGCAAGCTCCACAATGTTTACATGGACTGAACTGGGACCCCTGGTCCAACTCAACAGATGGTTGACTGGGAAAGGCCATGTTCGTCTACGTGGAGATCATTTGCAGCCATTCATGGACATCATGTTCCACAAACAAGGACGAAATTTTTATGGATCGCAATTCGCCATGTCCCGAGCCACAGTTGTTCGCTATTGGTACGAAGAACTTTCTGGACAATTCGAGCGAATGAGTTGGCCGCACAGACAGCCCGACATGAAGGCCATGGAACATTTATGAGACATAATCGAAACGTCAGTTCGCGCCCTACATCGTGCACCGGCAACACTGTCACAATTACGGACGGCTGTAGAGGCAACTTGGATCAATATTTCTACAGGAGACTTTCAACGATAGTTTTAATCCATGCCAAATCGATTTGCTGCGTTACGATGCGAAAAATGACGTTCGACACGATATAAGGAGGTATCCCATAACATTTGTCACCGCAGTGTATTACGTACCCATATTACTTATCATTTTTCACGTAGAATAAGACGACTGTACTCGAACATGTTTGCCAACACCTTCAACATGTGTGTTCACCTCCCACCTCCTCTTTGCATACAACATCCCACGAATAGGAGGACTCTGGTTTCACTTTGCTGTGCAGTATTTCGTGGCCAGGCATTACGGGCTTTGCAGCGAGCTAGCGTGAGTGACGGACAACCGAAGCGTGCGAAATTTGAAAGCTGCGCTTTCAGATGGTCGTAACTGCATACTATCAGAATCATGGCCCATATTTTCGCGTGAGATCGATTACTGAGGCTGATGCCTTACAAGTGTTCTTATTTCTACTAAAAATATGAGCTCCAAGGGTGATATTTCGTTGTGAGTGTTATACACAGGCACAGGCCTGGTAGCACTATTGGTTGACGATGGTGAGTCAAGTATGAACTTTTGCTGCAAACGTACAAACCATAATGTAAATTACAGTATGTTGTAGAACAACTAAGAAGTGTGAATAAACATTATAAATACTTCAGCAGTATTACCTGACACACAACATCAAGGCGATTACTGTCTTCAGATTCGAGATTTTGTAAAATGTGCTGCCTTTGAGTTTGATCTTTAATGATTATTGCATTCCGTCTCGGCATGGTGGTACAGGAGTCTTGTGTTGCAACTATTTAAAAAACAGTCATAAGTAGCAGAATGTTCTTTATTAAGAACGACGCGCTTCGCCTAGATAGGGCATTCTCAAGCTGTATTAAATGATCAGAAATTGTCTGCCAAAAAGCATCCGCTAAGAAGGCATGATACCACATAAAACATACCAGAAGGAAATGTTTTATGCGGCCTCATTGCAACGTCCCCTTGGAAAAATTATTAATCACTGTGCCTAAACTGACACACAATATTTTTAGCGCAACGCAATCTGACTTTCAACAATCCCTACAAGAGAATGGCCCTGACTAACATTAACCTACACGTTTCACAAATCACTTACCTCACAAAAATCTTCATTGCTCGAACTACTGCAATACAGCGAGCGCCACTACTGCCAGCTAAATAAAAGATTCTAACTACTGAAGGCACTAACTACTGACAGGCATGGTTAGCAAATGAAAGATTTTGATAGAGAGCAAACAATGTATTTACCTTAATAGTGTTCAAAAGTCATAATATATATATCAGTCCATGATATCCAATATTACAAATTTACTGTCTCTGATGGACACACGTTGTGATATTCGCTATTTTTGGCTTAATTAAAACAGCAAATTCAGCCAGAAGGCAAATACTTGTTTATAAAGAATGATTAATATATAATAAGGCGTCGCATGGCGACGGTGGAATTTTCTAGATAATGTAATTCGTCGTCTTTGGGCGGCAATATAAACCGAAAAGTACGGATGGATATGCGATCCTTCACTATTTTGTTCGCTGGAGAACAAATGAAGCCTTGAGCGCTAAGAAGACTTTTACTGTTTTTCTCGAGTAAGACGGACGCAGATTTGTGGCGGTCTGGTCTAATTATTTTTACTAAATAAATAAAAACGTGTTCCGTCTAAGTTTTGAGTGAAGTGTAGGAAGAAGAACTATTGTAACTTACCGTGACGAAGCACGAGCGACTCAAGAGGACAATGGCTATATAAAAGAGCGCTCAATGGACATGATATGGACATAAAAATCTACCGTCATTGTAGTATTAAGCTTAAGGTACGATATATGTTTTAGTGATAATAAATATTTGTTCTGGGAATACTGAATCATTTAGCAGTGCTCATTTCTATTATCTCCTCAGTATTATTTTCATTTTAATTATGCATTTTGCTAATATTACAGACTCCAAGATCAGCAGTCCAATGTGCGTGTTACATTGATAAAAAGAAAACTGTTTTATCGTCTTCTTGCATCAGCTTTAATATTGAATTTCTCTTTTGTGTGATGTTACAGTTGTTTTTGCGCCCTTAAGAACTTTCTGGTCCCTTAGGGAATTTTTTTGTCATAACAATAACTTCACAACCGGGTATGACCGTATCTACGATCATGAAGTAATTAGAAAGACGATAACGCAACTTCTTAATCAATAGCACGCTAGTTGTGACTGCCTCAAGCCACGCGAAACCGCAAGTAAAAACTGTTCACATCTCATAATGCAATATTTTATGACAATGGTCAATCCATGATTCTTACGCCAATTTTGATTGATAAAACAGTTAGTTAAATCTCAATTTCCAACTTTCCATTGAATAGCTACATCACTTCTATTTTGTAAAATCACACTTGGCGCCCGAACAGGGACTTGACCAAAAATTAGTTCAAATTCTTGGAAAATTTTCTATGTGCTTGTGTTAATAAATGTTCTGTCGTTTCATGTACACATCATCTCTCTGTGAGTAAGACAGAAAATACGCTGGTCGATAACGCAGTATAATTATCGAGAGAAAGGAAAAGAAAAGAGACGCGAATTTGCTGAGACAACATAGCGGTAACCAAGCCATCAAAAAGTAAGTTAGAATTTTGCATACGCAGTGTAGTGCTTCAGTAGCAACGTTGCTTTTCCAAGTCGATCCACATCCTTTCTATCTCCTCCCCGCTATAGAAAATCTGCTTTATTTTATCTTTCAAAGTAAAATTCTTCTTAGTCTGATAATAGAAATTATTTTTCTCCATTGTTAGTAGAGCTGTATTACATTTTCAAAATGGTGGATAGTGTGTGCAATTTGCAGTGAAGAGCATCTTCATTCATTTGTCTGAAACGGTTAGGTTCCATCTTGTCTTCTTGCCAGATAGAATTTCATTTGTTGCTCACGCGAGAGCGGTGCTCTTAGCGGACTCACCACGTCACTGACAAACGACGAAAGCCTTGCGTAGCACGTGATTTACTAACGAAAATGGCAGATAGTAAACAGAGACAGGTGACAACAGGAGACGGAAGTGAAGACGTTAATAGTATTCCATACCCTTTACGATCGCGAACGGTAGGTTCCCGTGTGGAAACCGAACTAACCATGTCTGTAACAGGGGAAAGTGACCCTAAAGTCCAAATTCTTCCCGCTGCAGCTACAAATGACCTCGGTGCGTTAACGGAAATGCTGAAACAACAGTTTGACGCAGTAAATGAGACTATAAAAACACAAAATGAGACTGTTAACGCCCGATTAGATGCTGTAAGCGAATCAATAAAAACACAAAATGAGACTATAAAAACACAAAATGAGACTGTTAACGCCCGATTAGATGCTGTAAGCGAATCAGTAAAAACACAAAATGAGACTATAAAAACACAAAATGAGACTGTTAACGCCCGATTAGATGCTGTAAGCGAATCATTAAAAACACAGCTAGGCACAATCAAAACAGATCTGCATAAAGAAATTACGGCTGAATTAAATACCCATTTGGGTGAGGTGCAAACTAAGATCAGTGATCAAATTCAGAAAATGCAGAAACAGGTGAAAAGTGAAATAGCTGAAGTATCTGGAACATTAAACACAAAAATTCAGGCAGCTACCAAAGAAATAAACTCAGTTAGAAATGCAGTATCTGACATTGAAGGTGTAGTAGAGGATCTGTCGAGGCAGATAGACTCAATCAATATCGAAGAACAGGTTAAGAGCACCGTGAAAACACACGCGGAGGCATTGTCGGAACACTACAGTGAATGGATAAAGGGTAAAGATATTTTTATCGAAAAGAAGGTCAGGGAGGAGCTTAGGGAGACTGTCAAGGATGTAACTTATGATATCTTAGCTGCTCCTGGTAAGTCTGGAGACACAGTAGTTTCTGAATTGGGACACATTCGGAGGACACTTACACGGGATCTTCCCGAGTGGAAGCAGCAAGTAGTGGACGAAGTCAGAATGCTGAGAAACTGGGTAGAAAATCCGCACACGCATACGCAAACTATAGGGAACAACTCTTTAGACGGTGACGAATGTCAGTCAACTCCTTATCGTTCACCGCCTGATTACATGCAAAACGACAGTCCTGTTGAGTCCCGAGTAGGGAAAATAAATGATCCGCCCACAATTGTGAGTTTAATGCAAGAGGAAAGTGTGATTAAGCATCGCACTTTTCCTGTTTTTCATCCGCAGAAGCGAGAAATACACCCCATCGTGTTCCTAAAGAATTTTTCCGGCATATTTCCCAGGAGCTGGACAGACAGACAGCGTATTCAGTTCGTCACTGGCTTTATTTCTGGTGATGCAGCATTATGGGGAACGGAAATGGTAGACACGTGTAGGAATTATGAAGAGTTTGAGAAAATGTTCTTGGCAAAATTTTGGAGTAATGGGGTACAGCAAAGATTAAGGAAGGAGGTGTATGGTGCGGAAATTTTCAATGAGAAGCATGGAAGTCTCCGGCGATACTTTGAGAAGTATCTAGCAAAAATTAAATTCTGGGATTCTCAGATTTCTTCCAAGGACGTAATTATGATTCTCAAAAGCAAACTCCCTGTGTCTATTAGAGAGAAATTAGTAAATGTGTCCGAAGAAGACACGGATGTATTCCTTTCTGTGCTGGATTCCTTAGATTTAATTGGCGAGGATGTGCGCTCCAAGGTTGGCAGCGGCAAATTCTTCTCTGGCTGCCAGCAGAATGCATCGCACGCGGACAACAATGCGCCGAAGGAGAGAGCGAGCTACTGCGACCGCTGTTGCCAACCTGCCAGCCGTTATCAAAACGCAAACGGCAATAACTTTAAACGGAAGCAGAAAACCAATTACAGTAATCAGCAGAGATACCACCCAATTTACAACCACCAGGTACAACATCAGTACGGAAACCCACCCTTTAATTCTGCGCCTGAGCAGTATGGAAATTCTCCACAAACTAGTGGTAATTTTTCAAATGGGCCAGTGTACAATCAAAGTTATAGGTCGAAATATAGCAAGTGGCATGGGCAAGGCGGAGGCCACCCAGCACATCAGAACAACTTTTCACAGAATAGAGGACCGCGGAACAATTTTCAAACGGTACCAAATGCGAACTTTCCTTCACAAGGAAATGGTTCTGCCGGCAACCAAACGATCGGGCGACAGCAGCCGTCTCAAGTATTTTATTCACAAGTGAATGCACCCAGTGGATTTTACCCCTCTACACCGGCATTTGTACCACATAACCAGCACCAATATGAAACGGAACAAACACTTAAGGCCATGAATGACAAACAGGTTAAACATCCTGCGGAAAATTAGAGGCAGCGCCTTTCAGCCTCCTAGAGGTCGCTGCGGATTTTGAGTGGGGGCACTAACGAATACTCTGATTCTGAGTATGTTAACGCGATACGGTACGACCATGAGACCGACTTACGAGATGACCTTGCACGTGACAAAGAAGCTCAAGACATTAACAACATTTATGATGAACAGGTCCAGGCTGCGATTAAGATTTCTATTGCCAACATTCCTGTCACAGCCGTTGTTGATACAGGAGCAAACATCAATGTCATGTCACCATGTTTCTTCAGACAGGTGTCTTCTGTTTCACAAGTTTTATCATTGCCGATTCAGGGCTGCTCCATATCGGGAGCGATTGGTCTATTGAAACAGAGAGTTAGTTTACAGACACAGCCTCAACTGCAGATAGAATCTGTTTCGGTTTCCTGCCTCTTGCGTATTGGAAATTTCCTTGTGTGAACTGTTAATGATAAGTATTGTGTTGAACAGCGCACTGACTACATGGTAACGGCTATTACATGTAAACTTTAAGTATTAAATGCTATGTATGAAAAAATTGTTTGTAGTGATGGACATTGAACCGATATTTCTTCAACAAGCTGAAGCAGGAAACTGGGGTTGCACCAAGAATTTCAATTTAATTTTAAGTTAGTAATAAGAAAAAAAAGTGCTTGCGAGGTGATTGCCCGGAGCTAAATAAAATATGTAAAGGTGAGAAATGGAGGAGGATGCGTAAATAAGCACTTCTCTCAAGGTACAAGAATATTTATAGATTTATTTTTAGTAATGTAAGTACTTGAAGTTCTGTTGTAAAAGCCCAAATTACCTGCTTAAAAAAAAAAAAGGTACATGTTCAAACACTCCAGACAGTGGACAGGAGTAGAAGAAATAGCTTAAAGTTCAGTTAAAGCGTGCTGTTAAATGGAAAAACAAGTGGTAACCCGCATGTGTTCACGCAAGGAGACAATAAGCTGTAGTAAACTAAGTAAGGTGAAATACAGTACAAATGGAGGCAAACCATGAAGCATCAATAATGTAGCGTAAGTACTCCACGAGGCCATTAATTGCTATGAAAGTAAACTATTTCCCTGTGATCTGAGCCCAATGTAAAGAGTATATGAGGAATGTTAGCTGACGAATTGATTTCAGTAGAATCAAGTTACTAAATAACCACACAGCAAGCCACCTGTATCATAAATGAGTCCAAGTAAAGATCTTCAGAAGATCTGTAGTGTAATCTAGCGACCATTCAATACCCTAATTGAAGGCTAATCTAAAGAACAAGCAATGCAGTGATATTTAAACTTAATATTGACTATAACCTGAGTAAGACGTAGAAGTAGCAAAGCATGCTGTAAGGAAGGAGGTTGAAGTTTATATATGTGCCTATGTTTATTAAGATAATTTTATTTACATGCAGATTTTATTGCAAAAATGTCTCCTAAGACACTCCTCTTATGAAATCCATTTTCCTTGTGCCTGTTCCTTTTGATCCTGGTTCATTAACCCAGACCAAGGGTCGACTTGTAAAAGGCACGTGTGCTTCGAAGCAAAGCAGTGCTTATGAGAAATGAGACACGTAGCGTGATGAACTTCGCTAGCTTTGGTAATGTTTGTTATGGACCGGTTGCGTAAACCCAGTGAACTGTCGGTAATTCCATTCATGCGAAAAATAGTAGACACGCGTTACCCTATTTTTTTTAACAGAGAACGATTGCTGAGTACATGAAGCGAAGAGGGAGACCTATTGTTATCCAGTCTGCCCTCAAATATAAAAAAAAATTTGGCAATCACAAAAAAAAAAAAAGATTCAGCGTTAAATGCATACTCGTTAAGTAGTAGATATTATGCGTGGCAGTAGAAAATGATCTTGGGTGCACTAAAGAATAAATGCAACGAGTGTTGCGAAACCTGTAGTTTTCATAATGAGGAGATGAGCACTTAAAAGAAAGTTTGAAAGAATATTTTTAGGTTCACTAGTGAAAGCAAATCTTGAGATATAAAGAGTCCATTCATAAAGCAGTTGTTCACTGGACTTAACAAAAGGAGTGACCATTAATTGTAAATATTAGCTCGTAAGTGATATTTTGTAAATAGTAGAATATAAGTCTTTCTATACCAGTGGAGGAAACGTGCAAAATTGATTGTTTTGTAAATGAACTCCATCGGCGAAGGAACTAAGCACGAATGCTGTGTGAAGATGCACACTAAAGTGCGACGTGCATAATAAAAATAACTGTTCACTGTATACTAGTGGTAGTGTTGTACTGCAAGTGTAAAAAAGGAAGTCAAGGCTACGACAACAGGTGCAACGCAAAGTTCAGTGTTGTTCTAAGTGCAGCGACAGCTAAAACATTCCTCGTCACTTACCTGTGAGCCTCATGGGAGGCAGTTGACAGAGAAGTATGGAGGCAGCTTCAGTGTCTGGCTCCTCCGATGGAAAACGCGCGCGAGGTGTTTGTATCGATGCACTCGTGTGATACGAAGTTCACAAAAAAAAAAGGGAGCAATCGACGACCAGCAGCTCTGTTACAGCCTGACCGTGAACGGATGCTGAGTGTTGGAGCTCACGCAACACTGTGCAGCCGCTGTGAGTGGCTGACGTGTGGGTGACGAAACAATCCAAACTTTAAACTGCTAACCGCCATGACTTCAATCGTACATACTGGAGGAAAGACATTTGTACACTTGTGTGACTACATTTTCATATGTAAATCAAGCAATTTTCTTGAGTTGAAGTTAAGATGAGTGAGAAGTAGATTGTTAGATTACTCAGGCCTTAAAGCCATTAATACCGGCTCTCCTGAACACTGCTAAAATGAATTATAATCCTGTCTCTTGATGGACAAAGAAAATGAATGTGCACTATAGGAAGACCCTAAACTCCAGACCAGTCCCGATCCTTAACAAATGTATCCAGTAGCTTGTAAGTCATACTAATAATTTTCCACTTCTTCTGTTTCATATTGTAAATAAAAACCCGGGAAGCCGCATGAATTCCTGGCACCACAGCGGAAAGGACAGATGTACTGCATGATGAACGCCGTAGACAGCTAACACAGAAAGTGAAAGCATCACGAAGTGTAGTGCTACGTTATTAAACTGTAATTGAACCACAATGAGTCAACAGATGCTCGAACATTGTCCACTCTAGTTTAGTGAAAATAAGCACTCACTGTACTCATGTATTAGTTGTTAAGCTCAAGAGAAAGTAATTTCTGAATTCTATCCCCTGAAGAGCGAAATGAACGTTCACTTATTGTTATAAGCAAATATGGACCAAACTTAAATATGCACATAAATGTTAATCTTGGTATTATGGAATGAAGTGACTGATGAACAAAGAATGAAAAACTTTATTTTGAAAAATGATAAATATCTGATATATGTTTATAAATGTGATTTCAATTTATGTACTTTGTACGCCAGTAACGTTATGTAAATGTCACACCAAAAATCACGAATATCTCATGAGGACATGAGGATCGAGGTAATCCTTCGGCATTCCCTCTCTCCTCATGGGAGGCAATGTGATATTCGCTATTTTTGGCTTAATTAAAACAGCAAATTCAGCCAGAAGGCAAATACTTGTTTATAAAGAATGATTAATATATAATAAGGCGTCGCATGGCGACGGTGGAATTTTCTAGATAATGTAATTCGTCGTCTTTGGGCGGCAATATAAACCGAAAAGTACGGATGGATATGCGATCCTTCACTATTTTGTTCGCTGGAGAACAAATGAAGCCTTGAGCGCTAAGAAGACTTTTACTGTTTTTCTCGAGTAAGACGGACGCAGATTTGTGGCGGTCTGGTCTAATTATTTTTACTAAATAAATAAAAACGTGTTCCGTCTAAGTTTTGAGTGAAGTGTAGGAAGAAGAACTATTGTAACTTACCGTGACGAAGCACGAGCGACTCAAGAGGACAATGGCTATATAAAAGAGCGCTCAATGGACATGATATGGACATAAAAATCTACCGTCATTGTAGTATTAAGCTTAAGGTACGATATATGTTTTAGTGATAATAAATATTTGTTCTGGGAATACTGAATCATTTAGCAGTGCTCATTTCTATTATCTCCTCAGTATTATTTTCATTTTAATTATGCATTTTGCTAATATTACAGACTCCAAGATCAGCAGTCCAATGTGCGTGTTACATTGATAAAAAGAAAACTGTTTTATCGTCTTCTTGCATCAGCTTTAATATTGAATTTCTCTTTTGTGTGATGTTACAGTTGTTTTTGCGCCCTTAAGAACTTTCTGGTCCCTTAGGGAATTTTTTTGTCATAACAATAACTTCACAACCGGGTATGACCGTATCTACGATCATGAAGTAATTAGAAAGACGATAACGCAACTTCTTAATCAATAGCACGCTAGTTGTGACTGCCTCAAGCCACGCGAAACCGCAAGTAAAAACTGTTCACATCTCATAATGCAATATTTTATGACAATGGTCAATCCATGATTCTTACGCCAATTGTGATTGATAAAACAGTTAGTTAAATCTCAATTTCCAACTTTCCATTGAATAGCAACATCACTTCTATTTTGTAACATCACAACGTCCAGATCATCCGCTCTCAAAACTCTGCCATCTCTCTCCCCACATCCACCACTGCTGACGGCTCACCTTCAACTGCGCAACGCTATGCGCTGTTAACATCCAGCTGCCCAACACTACAATAGCGAACATTACAACAATGCCAACCAGCCACAGACTGCACACAGCACAGCCAGTGATTTTCATACAGAGCGCTACGTGGCGTTACCAATAAAAAACTCTACACAGCCTGCTTACATCATGTCTTCTTGACGAATGGTTTTTGCCAGACAGTTTCTGATCTTTTAACATAACCTGCTGATGCCCTATCCGGGCGAAACGCGTCGTTCCTAAGTTAATAAAGAAGATATTAAATAAAGAAAAAGAAACATTCAGGAGGGAAAGCTAGTAAGCCGCTGTAGAGAAATATGCATTTAGGTGGGAAAATGTAGATAATTCCCTTCCATTGTTGTTACAGAGCGAGTGTACTTTATATTAGAATAACTGTTTGTGAAAATATTTCCAAGAACGTGTCAGGTTTTTGAAGCGATTTCTTTCACATCTTTGTTACAAGTAGACCCATCATAAAAGCGAGTATTGACAACTCATTTCCAGAAGCTGTTTAAGCTCTTCTTTATGATTTTCGCTGCTTACGAAAGAACTTACCAGTGCCACCAGATTTCTTTAAAACTGGTGTCCTTCAGTTTGACAATTTGTTATAATAAATCACATGTCTGTTGAAGGTCTAGGCAGGGACTTAGCAAATATAAACTGATATCGCTCTTTACCCCACCTGCAGTGAGCTCATTCTATTGATATCACACCCATTTACGAATTTTAATAAACAATGCTATTTGTGACTTTCAAAATACAACATGGTGTCACGATTCCTTTTTCTTTGCAAACTCATGAACGTGATCTAGCTTAGGTGTTTCTACAGAACTCAATGTAGGTCTTTCACAGAGAGGTACCTAAAAAACGCATGTCTCGTTTTTAACACTGACCTGGTTTTCTGCTTGTTTTGGAGTCTCAGTCCCGCGAAACTGACATAGTAACATGCATCATACATTTGTCTTCAGCTAACGAATCTGTTTTCTAGAGGTCCCGCCGGACACTTGCGTAATAATAAATATTTGACATACACTGGAAACATATTCACTTAAATCGTGTTGTAGTTGTAGGTAACAAAGAAAGGTGCCAGGTGTAAATTTTTAAGTATTTTTTTGAAGAAGGTAGAAGTACCGTTATTGGCAGAATTTATTAGAACTTCACAAAATATCTCGTATAGTGGATACTGACATAATCAACACTGAAGAGATCTCGGAGGCGACAACATTCGAATTATCGACAGTGACCTTCGGTGTTTTGTAGACTACAATGAGGTTTCACATAGAATCTTCATAACGTCAAAGAGGCTAGCTCTCAGTTGTTGCAGTCTCCACATGGCGTAGCCTGAAAGTGGGCGTGCTTGGTGGGGAGTGTTTGGTCTGAGAGGGCGACTCCTGCAGGTAACAGTGACAGATAACAGATTATAACATATCTTTTGATAAGACCACAAAGGTAAACTTTCTACCTGATTAAACAGTCCTTAAACGCATAATGATAATAACGTCAACTGATATTTCTGCTTATAAACGCCTATTTAATACTTTCCAGTGTTGGTGAAATTATTTCAACTATAGTGAATGAACACTAAAAAACTATTTCTTTTAATTCGTACGTATTATAAAAATGGATGAACGTCTGTGTGTTTCACAACTTCTCCTAAACCACTGGACCGATTCCAGTCAACTTCCTACATGTACCACCCACTGTCTGGAAAGAATAGTCGAGAGAGTAAAAACTATCTACCTATCAAAGGGGTGGGGCTAAAGAGAATTGCAACACGCGATAAGTGTATAGCCAAACTTTACTCTTCAGTATTTGAGAATGACAGCACTTAGTGACATTCAACCAACGTAACACATAATTTCGAACCCTTACGAAATTATTTTATCGCTGACAGTCACCAGAAATGATGAAAGAGAAAAGTTTTATCACTTACTATATTTTCGCTGTTCATGCAGAGAACTGCCGCGTCAAGCATGAAGATTTAATTTATTATTTCTTTACTACTAACTGTATAGCAACACATTTTGCAGACAGTTTTCGCATATTACACACTAATGAAGCTGCAGAACTATATCATTCTATGGTACATGACGTTATAGACACTGCCATGCATTAAAAACTGTCGCAACATGCAAGGCGATTAAATTCATTATTTCTTTGCCACTTACTCTATTCATAACACATTTCGCATGCAGTATCCATATACGCCAATAAATGTGCCCAGAAAATTGTTGACACATAGTTCAGGACATGCGACATCATAAAATATTGAGCTTTACGAAAACGAAACGCCGGCCAGAGTGGCCGAGCGTTTCTAGGCGCTTCAGTCTGGAACCGCGGGACCGCTACGGTCGCAGGTTCGAATCCTGCCTCGCACTTGGATGTGTGTGATGTCCTTAGGTTAGTTGGGTTTAAGTAGTTCTAAGTTCTAGGGGACTGATGACCTCAGATGTTAAGTCCCATAGTGCTCAGAGCCATCTGAACCATTTTTTGAAAACGAAACAGCAGGGCGAAATTCGTTAGCGATATAGGTGAAATGTACGTAATATGTTTGTACGCGGGCAAAACCGTAGTAAAAATCTCCTACCAACCCTTAACTCACGAAGTGTGGTCTCTCAGACTGCGCGAAAATTTTCGAACTCGCTCTCCAAGGCCAGTTGTGGTGGAGTGCTTCGATACACCCGGTACCCTCATTAAATTGCCAAGCCTACGATGTATTGCTGTCGGTTGCGTTATCATCTTTTGTGTTTATTGTTGACACATATTATTGATGGGTGTTGGAGACTCCTAGACCGCACCTCGTGAACTACGTACCTGTTTTCTTCAGTACGGCACCGTAAAGCTCAAAATGAGTTCACACGAATGTGTCAGTTTTAACTTTTCCGAATTTGATGAAATTGTTAGTCGGTCTATGCAGGAAGATGTCAGTGTTACAGATCAAGAAATAAACGAGAAAGGCGACGATTTTACGTTAGCCAGTGATCGGAGTTCTGCTAACGAACAAGAACATCATTCAGAGGAAGAACTTCAGGAAAGTTGTGATGGGAGGTCTGCCTGTTTCTTCAATGAAAATATACTTAAATGTGTCTGTTGAAATGAAATGTGTTCTGAGTCGTGATAAGAATAATGTAGTTCCCAGCAATGAATGTCAATTTGACAGACTTTCTTTTTGTATCTATCGGTAGGAATATTGATGCGCAAATCTAAACCCTGGAATTTAGTTTTATTTGGAAATTTATTTGCTACAGAGATTGTAAAATACAGTACTCTGACAGTCCATTTATGTGTACTACACTACTGGCCATTAAAATTGCTACACCAAGTAGAAATGCAGATGATAAACGGCTATTCACTGGATAAATACATTATACTAGAACTGACATGTGATTACATTTTCACGCAATTTGGGTGCAAAGATCCTGAGAAATCAGTACCCAGAACAATCACCTCTGACCGTAATAACGGCCTTGATACGCCTTGGCGTTGAGTCAGACAGAGCTTGGATGGCATGTACAGGTACAGCTGCCCATGCAGCTTCAACACGATACCACAGTCATCAAGAGTAGTGACTGGCGTATTGTGACGAGCCAGTTGCTCGGCCACCATTGACCAGACGTTTTCAATTGGTGAGAGATCTGGAGAATGTGCTGGCCAGGGCAGCAGTCGAACATTTTCTGTATCCAGAAAGGCCCGTACAGGACCTGAAACATGCGATCGCGCATTATCCTGCTGAAATGTAGCGTTTCGCAGGGATCGAATGAAGGGTAGAGCCACGGGTCGTAACACATCTGAAATGTAACGTCCACTGTTCAAAGTTCCGTCAATGCGAACAAGAGGTGACCGAGACGTGTAACCAATGGCACCCCATTCCATCACGCCACGCCAGTCTGGAGATGAGGAATACGCGCTTCTAATGTGTGTTCACCGAGATGTCGCCAAACACGGAAACGACCATCATAATGCTGTAAACAGAACCTGGATTCATCCGAAAAAATGATGTTTTGCCATTCATGCACCCAGGTTCGTCGTTCACCATCGCAGGCGCTCCTGTCTGAGATGCAGCGTCAAGGGTGTGGCCGCAGCCATGGTCTCCGAGTCCATGCTGCTGCAAACGTCGTCGAACTGTTCGTGCAGATGGTTGTTGTCTTGCAAACGTCCCCATCTGTTGACTCAGGGATCGAGACGTGGCTGCACTATCCGTTACAGCCATGCGGATAAGATGGCTGTCATGTCGACTGCTAGTGATACGAGGCCGTTGGGATCCAGCACGGCGTTCCATAATATCGTCTTGAACCCACCGATTCCATATTATGCTAACAGTCATTGGATCTCGACCAACGCGAGCAGCAATGTCCCGATACGATAAACCACAATCGCGATAGGCTACGATCCGACCTTTATCAAAGTCGGAAACGTGATGGTACGCATTTCTCCTCCTGACACGAGGCATCACAACAACGTTTCACCAGGCAACGTCGGTCAACTGCTGTTTGTGTATGAGAAATCAGTTGGAAACTTTCCTCATGTCAGCACGTTGTAAGTGTCGCCACCGGCACCAACCTAGTGTGGATGCTCCGAAAAGCTAATCATTTGCATATCACAGCATCTTCTTCCTGTCGGTTAAATTTCGCGTCTGTAGCACGTCTTCTTCGTGGTGTAGCAATTTTAATGGCCAGTAGTATATTTAAGAGAACCACACAAAATTATGTGATTTTGTATGATAAATAGTGAAATGCTGCAGGCTTTGTTTAGTGCAACAAAATAATCTACAAGCATTTAAACAACACTTAAATAATTGTAAATATAAATGTTGCGTAGTATAAATAAAAATTTTCAAATGATTTTCCCTTAAATGTCGGTTTAAACATAGTGGTCACAGAGAGCCCACCTCGTGTTATACGTTACAGAAAAGTCGCCTTACAATTTAAGGGCTAAAACCCTGGATCGATTTCAACCAAATTGGGTACACATGTTAATTACTGTCTGGAAAGAACTACTGTGAGGGTAAGGGCCAGCAGCCCCCTACTGGTGTGGAGAGGGAGAAGTGATGGACAGACAGGGAGGGGAAGGAGGATGTGGTCACAGGTATAAGCAAAGAGAATGAAACACAAGAATACAGTACCTAAAATTTTTTTCGCGTGATTAATTCTTTAACCATAGTGTTACTATGGTGTAATTTAACTCATTGTGTAAGCTCGTTATTTTATTAATGTTGTCAAAGTCTCAATGAATTATTTCCAACGATCCAATTAAAATCGAGTATTGTAATTGTTATATCCTAGCCAGTAATGCCACCCGAGCCCGCTGCCAAAAGGTTGGCAGCATCAAAGTCCGGACGCCGTCCGCATAAGCAGCGCCAGCGAGACAGGAAATCGCCGCAAGTCTGCGCGCGCCACCGCTGGCTTCTGGCTTCTTAAGCGCTGGAGTCGCGAGCGCTAGGACAGTTCTGTACTCGCCGCTCAGTTGTATACTCGCCACCGAATTGTGTACTTGCTAGTCAGTTGTGTGTTCATCGCGGCAGAGTTGTTGTTTGTCGTCAGCCGACGCTGACCTAGCCGCTCCGACTCGAACTAGACAGATCTCTGTAGACACGGAGTTCACTATTGTGTTTCTGTATCTTAATCAATAAAGATAAGTACCGACTTTTATTTAATCAGAGTGTTTGGGTTTTCATCTTTCTGTTCACTGTTCCAGCGGACCGGTCGGCCCGCTATTAAAAGTGTGGCGGTGACTTCGTAAGCCGTTTCTACCGCGAATTGTTTGTCGCTACGAACACCGCCACAAAAGTAATTATGATGTAGTAAAAACGCTGGTCTAGTCAGGGAAGTTTGCTATTGCGTAGAGCCAAAGACCACGTTTAAAGTAAAGAGTATCCTCGCTGGGCGCGTAAGAGCAGAGTCAGGCTAGTCGACAGAGGGAGTTGCTAGCGACAAGTGGTCAAGTACAGACGCGGCGCGCGGGAATGTAAGGAATAAATTGCATGATTTTTACTGTATGACCAGCCATTTTATGTGGTTGTAAATACTCACAGAACATTGTCATCAATAGGAATTATTGTTCAACAAGAGCACTGGGGCCCAAACTTGTTATTTGGAGCGACGGTAAAGAAGAGCCTATTGCCATACATTGTCACCGAATAATACCTTATATTGCACCAGCGGCAACGCATCAAAGTAAGATGCAACCAGTTTCATCTTTAAATTATACAAGGCTAGCCAGAATAGTAGATTTTCTTAACTGAATAAAAGAGTCTTTAGTAGAGCAACTGTTATAGCGTAAATGAACTTTACTCCGTCATTTACCTAAAAGATTGAAATGGCTCTGAGCACTATGGGACTTAACTTTTGAGGTCATCAGTCCCCTAGAACTTAGAACTACTTAACCCTAACTAACCTAAGGACATCACACACATCCATGCCCGAGGCAGGATTCGAACCTGCGACCGCAGCGGTCGCGTGGTTCCAGACTGCAGCGCCTAGAACCGCTCGGCCACTCTGGCCGGCTACCTAAATGGGTCCTATCGTGTCACCACTATTGATACCGAGAGTACAACTAGTGAAAGAATAGTAAAATGCTGAAAGTGATGAGCTTATTTAATTTTGGTAATTATGGTAAAGAAGTACGTTTTACAGAACTGAGAAATGTGTAAAATTTGTCGTTTAACAGCAGTGAAGTTTGTTTGCTTAGTAGAACAACTAATTAAAAACTAATGAGCAACTTCAAAAGCGTAAAAACATAACTTAAATGAATGTTGTCAACACATCTCTTCAGAAAAACACATTTCATCTTTTAAGTGTGCATTGAAAACCCTGCTCACGTTTGTAAATTACGTAACCGTGTAATACAAAATTATAGATTGTAGCTAAATGAATGAACTTCCCCGAAATAACTTGCTATAATAGAAAACAAATATTTCTGGATATTTGTCTTTCTAGAATCAGTAACAGTTAGCATTACAGCGAGTAACTATTCATTACGCGTAATGTTTTGCAAATAGTTAACATTTACGTGCCTGTGTTCTGTACAAATTATTCTGCTCGTTTTATGGTTGACTTTAATTCATGGTATTAACTGTATTTTTACATCTGAGCTCGAGTCAGTGCTTTTGGTTCCGTTCTGACCTGATTACAATTCAGTGATGCCTTTGTAATTACAGTCTGTAAACAATTAGAGAGCAGAGTCGAAATAAATTCAGATCAAACGTGTCTAGGTGAGAAGAGCAATATACGCACGGCGCTAGGGACGTACGGGGATGTAATAGCACTGATGTCGGCGTGTAGATTACGAGAGGCCCTGTTGGCAGTGGATTTCTATCACACCTTCGAGCAAGTGCCTCCGCTCCCCCCTCGCCCCCCCCCCCCCTCCCCCCACACCCCTCCCCTGCGTTGGCCACATAACGGTACCGCTCGCACACCATCGGGACTTATTCGTCGATTACAGTTACGGGCAGGACAATTTGCTGCAGACCAGCATGCCCACAACGACAGACGTACATCGAAGCTTCCTTTGCAACAATACCCGTGCAATGTGCCTGAACAAAGGTATCCGCCGATACAATGGCAAGGAATACGGAGAGCATTTCATCTTCATTCTCTCTCCCTACAGAGGTACGTGCGTTGTAGTATGTAGTGGTGAACGGCAAATTGCCGAACTGTCAATGACTGCACTCTATTGACCTCCGACGAGCATCGTTTGGTTTGTGTCAAGACAATCAAATGTTGGTTTCTTACGAAGAAAATGCAGGCCTTTTTATTGCGTACAGCGCACACGGTGATCAAAACAAACGCCCTACTATTCTCAGACAGTTTACTTTTGCACAGCCAGGACAAACGCCGTAATCTGGATAAAGGCGATGGCGACGTATTATCTGTATCGCACCGATGACAAGGATGAGATAGACTTCTGGTACATACTGCAGGAGCAACATATGATCTTGCGGCGACACGTCAAATAAAGAACATGTTTTTCCAATTACTGGGTTCGTTATTCACTGACGCTCAGGCTAGCTGGGTTGTTCCGGGCGTGAGAAGTGAAACGAGAACATAGATCAAGCTTCAGGAATTTACATTCATGTCTGATATACTCAGTGAACTATATATTGTTCTTAAGTTAGCGAGAAGCCGACCTGGATACACGCCAAATAGGCCGTTGCAGGGGCATGTTTTTCGTTTGTTAGTGAATTCTCTAAATCTAGAAAGCGCTGGGAGCTGTTTTACGTTTGCATGTGTTAAACATCACCTATAGTTTCTGTATGTTATGCTTTGCACCTAAAAAGGGCAACAGAAATTAAATGAAAAAAAATTTAAAAAAGCGCCATTTGATGTCTTGGACCACATCTCGCCTGAGGTTGCGATCGCTGCCCACCCGGCCTCCGCCAAATCACCAGCTGACCTCTTAAAGATCTCGTTAAAAACGCGGTAAAGTGCCTGAAAGAAGGAGGGATGACGTCTATGATTAGTAATCAACACGTCCTCGGTAAGGGATTCGACCCCTGCCATATCTTCGGCTTTGAATACAAATCATCAGAAATGGCGGCCGAAAATTCCAGCTTAAGAAGTCACCCTGGCAGAAGACAGAACGTGGTAGTGAAGCTACAAAATCTGAAAGGGGAAATGCAGAGCTTACACCTAGATAAAGTGTGGGTTGGTGAAGTGAAATGCCCAGTCAGATGAGTACAGGTTAATATTAATAGCAGCAGAAAATGGTACAACGGGAGTAGGATTCGTTGTGAATGGGAAGGTAGCGCACAGTTCAGTGACACGGTTGTTCTCATCAGGATCGACAGTAAAACAGCACCGACAACGATTGTTCAACTATACATATCGACGTCGCAAGCCGAAGGTGAAGAGACAGGGAAAGTATATGAGGATATCAAGGGGTAAGTCAGTACGTAAAGGAAGATGAAAATCTAATAGTCTTGGGGGATCCCGAATTCGAGTCTCGGTCCGGCACACAGTTTTAATCTCCCGGGAAGTTTCATATCAGCGCACACTCCGCTGCAGAGTGAAAATTTCATTCTGGAAACATATCCTAGGCTGTGGCTGAGCCATGTCTCCTCAATATCCTTTCTTCCTGGAGTGCTAGTTCTGCAAGGTATGCAGGAGAGCTTCTGTAAAGTTTGGAAGGTAGGAGACGAGGTACTGGCGAAATTAAAGCTGTGAAGACGGGGCGTGAGTCGTGCTTGGGTAGCTCAGTTGGTAGAGCACTTGCCTGCGAAAGGCAAAGGTCCCGAGTTCGAGTCCCGGTCCGGCACACAGTTTCAATCTGCCTTGGAAGTTTCAGTTCTCCTGCTGTCACACGAAATGACACCCCAGATCATAACTCCAGGTGTAGGTCCAGAGTGTCTAGCGGGCAGACAGGTTGGGCGCAGGTCCTCAACTGGCCTCCTTCTAACATCACACGGCCATCACCTGCACCGAAGAAGAACGTGTTCATCATAAAACACAGAGATCTCCACTTTGTTCTCCAATAGCTATCGCTTGACACTGCTCAAGACGCAAATAGAGGTGGTTCGGGATCAGTGGAAAGCACGCTATAGGCCGTGAACTTGTCTCTCGGTAGTGCCACGTCATGTAGCCATCCGGAGCTCGATCTTATTAAGACCGTACATTCTTGAGACTGTCACTGCCAGCGACCATGTACGTGGCTACATTCCAGCCACGTCTTTGTGCAATATTGCAGAAGAAACATCCGGCTTCTCGTAGACCTATTACACGACCTCGCTGAAACTCAATGAGGTGTCGGCAATGACGTCTCTGTCGGCTTACAATTATTCTTGACTAACATCAACACACCAAGTCCTATGTCAAACATAACTAACGCTCAAGACCGTTACAGTGAATATTTAGAGCGCATGTAATTTGCATCCTCATACTAACGCTACTAGCGCCACTTATACGACTGGCGCAAAATTTTAATATACATTATTTTTCTGATGTAGAAACAGACCTGCTAACGGCGTTTCCGCAGTGGTAACACCTGTTCCTGTTATATCACCGAAGTTAAGCGCTGTCGGGCTGGGCTATCACTTGGACGGGCGACCATCCGGTCTGCCGAGCGCTGTTGGCAAGCGGGGTGTACTTAGCCCTTGGGATGCAAACTGAGGAGCTACTTGATTGAGAAGTAGCGGCTCCATTCTCAGAAACCGACATACGGCCGGGAGAGCAGTGTGCTGATCACATGCCCCTCCCTATCCGGATCCGGTGACGCCTGTGGGGTGAGGATGACACGGCGGCCGGACGGTATCGTTGGGCCTTCATGGCCTGTTCGGCCGGAGTTAAGTTTTTTAGATACAGACCTACCAACTATTGTTTACGTCGCACAACTCCTTCTTTCGTTTGCTAGTTTTTTCCGTCAGTGCAGTTGGAATAAGGAATCATAAGTGTAATGAGGAAATTGCGTGGGACGATGCTATTATGCAAAAAGGTGAATATGGCTGTCACTTAAACAGTTTAGGCAGACTCTTGCTGGATATTATGCCTTCTTATAAACTGGATAAACGAGTTTGTTCAAAATATTTTGATGTTGCATGTCGAATGATCAGTGTTTGAGCGCAGGGGGAAAGGTAAATGAGAAAACTCGCTAGCAACAAAAAAAAAAAAGGTCGATCCTTACTTATTTTTTGCCACCGAATGTAAGTGATCTCTATTCTCGAAAATGGAAATGAAGAGTGTTCTGCATGGAACATGAGAATAATAAAACGGAGCTTAACGTTATACGCTTCTTGCGAGATCTTTACGGTATGCGAAGTTGGACAAGAGCTATTTTCTGACTAGCAGAATTACATCTTCTGTGAAGGTAGCTATTATAATAAAGAAACTTAAAAAGGCTTTGTGCAAGGAGAGATAACGTTTGTAATCAAATGAAGGTGGTGCAATCTGAAATACTGCAAATTGCTTAACAAAGCATGGAAACGAAAGCAAACGTGTGCACTTCTTGTCACAGTTTGTTTCCCTCTATGAATACATAGATTAATAGTATGTTGCACGATACATAAAAGTCTACTGGAGTAAATTCCTACATTTCCACCATGAAAATACGCTACCAGTGGTGAGAACGCCGTCTTGTTGCTGATCGCGATGGTAACTCTCGTTTCCGACCCCGAAATGTGCCTCAATCAACGCCCGAAGGAAAGGCGTGGTACCATTGACCCTTTATGAGCCCCCCCCCCCCTCCCACCCCCGCTCTCCGCACCGTATACACGCATTTTCGTCGATTCTGAGCGGCCGTGTTTCTAAAGCGTCTTCCTCGGCCATCTATAAGAAAACCACATCATTTCAACGCCGGGCTTCGAGCTTCTGACTTCTATCAGGGAGGCGTCAAAAGAAGGAGAGAAATACGGGTAACAGAGGGTGCGCCGATCTTCCCATTGTGTTAGATGCCGATGGTGGCGCTGGGCAGGATTATGCACATGTGATTTCATTAACCCACCTTAGACGACACGTAAACTTCTCAGTTCTGGCTTTCTCTTATTTTTTTTTTCCCTTTTGTCGACATCTTATTGCTTGAGGCGTCGCCGAACCAGAGAGTATGATTGCAGTGCGCCGTGCTTTTGCACCAGTAAAGAGGAGTAGCTAGGCACCTTTGAGCCAAATGTCAAACTTCTGAGGCTTGATGAGGGACAGTTACATGGTTTAGAAATAGTGATCTTTTAACTGTGGTGTACAGTGTAGATATGAGAAAGATGTAGTACAAATAAAAACATTATTTGAATCTGTGGTATAATCCAAAAGCTAGCAGGCATTATGAAAATGTAACTGACTATATGAAAACAGACTTAATTACCATACAACAAATGGATTAAGGAACAAAAATTCAAGAAATTGTCAGGACGTGACGGGGTTAGCATAGAGTTAATTAATCATGTATGATTATTGCTTAAGTTCAGTGATCTACATCAGATAATTGCCTCCTGGCTAAACGCTACTATTCGAGAAGACTGGCTTACAAGAAAAGTTTTATCACTGTTCGAAAAAGATGACTGCGCGAAAACTTTAAATTATAGAGGTGTCAGTATATTAAACACTGCCTACAGCATATATTCATGCGTATTAAATAACAGATTGAAGTTTGTTACAGATGTGCTTTTTATAGAAGAACAAATTGGTTTCATAAGAGGAAAGTCATGTAGCAACAATATTTTCACTCTGCGGTAAACGTACAGAAAAGAGGAAAGCCTAATTTACCAACCTGTTTGGCTTACAGAGATTTCCAGAAAGCATTTGACAAAGTGAACAGAGAGATCCTGTGGGAAACTGTGCTAAAACTTGGGTACCCAAACCACTTAATGAACTGATTTACACAGGGGGAAAGATGTTTATGAAGCAAGGCTTGTGACAATTCTATACTTAAGTGCCCAATTTATTTAATATTTATACTGACGATGACATCCTGAAATGGAAAGACAGAGCGCCAGAAGGGATCCGTATACACAAGAATAAATATATTAACTTGGTGTCATATGATGACGACGACGTATTAGTAGCAAATTCTGATGACAAACTACAAAAATAAATCCATCTTTTCCGCTCATTGGCAAAGGATTATAATTTTATGAGAGTAGTAAATGAAAATACCAAGTGCGACACAAAATTGTAATCGAACATTAAATTTTGGAACAGGTCCGTCACTTCAATTACCTGGGGAACTATATTTCTTTTGAAGAATGTAAGGATGTAAATATTAAATTACGGAAATGTCATAATAACGTGGCATAGTAACATAAAAATTAAGAAATACTCGAAGAGAAACGGAGACGATATTGTGTAAGGGGATCACTGTACCTGATCTTCTGTATGGCAGTGAATCCTAGACCTTAACGATATTGAGTCTGCTGAAATGAAATTTTATAAGCAGTCAAAGGCTGCACTAAGCTGGACAGAATTTTTAGCGAAGAAGTTGGACAAGAACTGAATATTTTTGCAATAAACGACAAAAGGGAAAAGCGTCAACAAAAACGGAAGGAACTTCTGGAACTAATGGAAGAAACAAGAATTCCAAAGATGGCCTTACAATACAAATCTATACGGAAAGGGGACATAGGACGATTAGGTAAAAGATGGAACTGAGGCCTGGTCGATGAAAATCGAGCTCTACAAAAATTTAAAAATGGACCTTTAAACCCCAGCGCTCACATTCCACCATGCTCGTCTTTTAGTACATTGGTCATGGCATTCCTAGCTATCACTGTACAAAAATTTATGACTGTACGAAATTTTCCCACTGTTTTCTTCATTTACTGGCCTATGTACCTAGTGAAACAGTTCATGATGGCCGGCCAGTGTGGCCGAGTGGTTCTAGGCGCTTCAGTCTGGAACTGCGCGAACGCTACGGTCGCAAGTTCGAATCCTGCCACGGGCATTGGTGTGTGTGATGTCCTTAGGTTAGTTAGGTTTAACTAGTTCTAAGTTCTAGGAGACTGACGACCTCAGATGTTAAGTCCCTCTGTGCTCAGAGCCATTTGTACCGTTTGAGTTCATGATGGAAGGGATCTCATTGGTACGCAGTCTCTATGAAACAGTGACTACTGCACAACTACTGTGGAACAAAGCTTATGACTGTAGTAGAGAGACACTAACCCTAACGCGTTTCACCCATAAAAGAGCTGCACGTGAAGCCTTCATTGAATGCTGTATCATAAGTTTGTCAAAAGACCTCACACGAAAGCCAAGGAAACTCTGGTTGTATGTAAAACCTGCCATAACACCTCCAGACAGAAATACTAATTTCTGTTTTCAAACGTTCCGTTACAAACGAAGAACAAGAAGCAGTGCCTCAATTTTACCATCGCACTCCCACACAGGTACGGTAAGTGATGTAGCTATTACTCTCAGTGACGTTCAAAAACGACTGAAGTTGCTAATATTAGACAAGGCCTCAAGATCCAAGCGAACCTGTGCCATTGTGTACCGAATTTTCAATTGATTTATTTCATCTCCTACTGGTCATTAAAATTGCTACACCAAGAAGAAATGCAGATGATAACGCGTACTCACTGGACGAATATATTATACTATAACTGACATGTGATAACATTTTCACGCAATTTGGTTGCATAGATCCTGAGAAATAAGTACTCACAACAACCACCTCTGGCCGTAATAACGGCCTTGATACGCTTGGGCATTGAGTCAAACAGAGCTTGGATGGCGTGAACAGGTACAGCTGCCCATGCAGCTTCAACACGATACCACAGTTCATCAAAAGTAGTGACTGGCGTATTGTGACGAGCCAGTTGCTCGGCCACCGTTGACCAACCGTTTCCAATTGGAGAGAGATCTGGAGAATGTGCTGGCCAGGGCAGCTGTCGAAAATTTTCTGTATGCAGAAAGGCCCGTACAGGACATGCAACATGCGGTCGTGCATTATCCTGCTGAAATGTAGGGTTTCGCAGGGATCGAATGAAGGGTAGAGCCACGGCTCGTAACACATCTGAAATGTAACGTCCATTGTCCAAAGTCCCGTCAGTGCGAACAAGAGGTGATCGAGACGTGTAACCAATGGCACCCCATAGCATCACGCCGGGTGATACGCCAGTATGGCGATGACGAATACATGCTTCCAATGTGCGTTCACCGCGATGTCGCCAAACACGGATGCGACCATCATGATGCTGTAGACAGAACCTGGATTATTCCGAAAAAATGACGTTTTGCCATTCGTGCACCTAGGTTCGTCGCTGAGTGCACCATCTCAGGCGCTCCTGTCTGTGATGCAGCGTCAGGGGTAACCGCAGCCATGGTCTCCGAGCTTATAGTCCATGCTGCTGCAAACGTCGTCGAACTGTTCGTGCAGATGGTTGTTGCCTTGCAAACGTCCCCATCTGTTGACTCAGGGATCGAGACGTGGCTGCACGATCCGTTACAGCCATGCGGATAAGATGCCTGTCATCTCGACTGCTAGTGATACGAGGCCGTTGGGATCCAGCACGGCGTTCCATATTACCCTCCTGAACCCACCAATTCCATATTCTGCTAACAGTCATTGGATCTCGATCAACGCGAGCAGCAATGTCACGAGAGGATAAACCACAATCGTGATACGCTACAGTCCGACCTTTATCAAAGTCGGGAAGGTGATGATACGCATTTCTCCATCTTACACGAGGCATGACAACAACGTTTCTCCAGACAATTCCGGTCAACTGCTGTTTGTGTATGAGAAATCGGTTGGAAACTTTCCACATGTCAGCACGTTGTAGGTGTCGCCACCGGCGCTAACGTAGTGTGAATGCTCTGAAAAGCTAATCATTTGCATATCACAGTCTCTTCTTCCGGTCGGTTAAATTTCGCGTCTGTAGCACGTCATCTTCGTGGTGCAGCGACTTTAATGGCCAGTAGTGTAACATATAATTAGACGACGGAAATAATAAACGTATCTCCAGTCCAATATCATTAATTTACTATTGTTATGTTGTCTTAGAAAGATTTATGAGCCTAAAATGTTATGACGTAACTCTAACAGGACAACCTCTGTCATGCCGAAAAGTATATTCGGAAAACATCGATCACACGCAATTCAATGGGCCCTTTTCTCACATGATGTTCTTAAAGCCAAGGAACAAGGTAGTCCGGCGGATTCAATATTTCTTGCATGTCGAATGTCGTTTGATTCAGTAACACACCAACACTTTCTAAGGAAGCTACGATCAATTGATGTTTCAAACGAAAAGTGCTGCAGAAATTGCAACATACTGTAATTGTTGGCAAATGTAATTCGTAAAAGTGCGGTATTCTATGGCTACAATATCAAAGATCCTCAACTGGAATCATTCAGTTCATATAAAAACGTTTCAATGTTTAGCTCTTTTCTACTACTCCTGATCGATTAGCCATGGCTTGCCTTATCATTAAATCAGTTTCCACGTCAGTTCCGTCCAACACATCAGTATTCCCGGCGCTTGGTTGTAGCCATGTTGTATTGAGCAGGCAGCGATGAGAACATGAGGCGAGTAAGCGTGACCTGAAAGTGGGCGTTTTGGTTGTGTCCTGACGCCACATGTTGTTCTCCCACGCTGACACCTACGTGGCCGCAGCTTAAGTCGACAGAGAACGTAATATGCAGTTTTCACGATGTCCGACAGAAATTTCTTCGTTTCCTACCGTACAGCACTACTGGTAGAGAGGATACAGTGAGACAGGATTCACGTCCACTCATCCGGCATCTGTGCTAATGTTGTCGTTTGCATGATTAATCTGTGTACGACAACATCGATTGTGACTTTTTGTGGAGCGTCCCGAAAATACGAGGAGGCCTTTGCAAATTTCGATGTGTGACTCTTGGTAATCACTTTGATTTAACACAATAGCAGCATGTCACTTCGCTAAAGCTACCAGTTTCACTGAGACAACAGCCCATGTACAGGGATGTGTGCATTCACGCTCATTTTAACACGTTTTTATTAGGTCACTTTGTTGTCTGTCTGTCCGATACGAAATTAGCAACAAATTTTAAACTAACTTCTCAATGAGATAGAGACGTGAAATTTTAAAAAAAATATCAATAATGGATGACAATACCAAAGTGTGGGGGTAAGATTCGACTATATGCAGTAGCGGAGGGGGTGATGCTGGAAACGGGGTGACAAAGAATCAAGAGGCGCTAGAGATCTCCAAATACTAGAATAATATGGGAACAGTTTTAACAAAACTCAGCAAATATTATTTACAGAATTTTAAATGAGAGGTATTTTTTAGTTGCACTCAATTCCGTTGATTCAAAAAATGTACTACTGGTCATTCACGTAGTCATGGACTGATGAAGGAATAACTGGAGTTACACCTTAACAGCCTTTGTTGAAGAAAATAAGTTGAAAACTTTTACATGAGTCGTCATATTCACATATTCGTGCATAATCCTTAATTTTATTAAGATACGTGTTGCAAATGTACGTTCTAACGAATTAAATTCAATGGGCTCTTAAGTGTATTACATTTTGTAGACAATATCAGGATAACAAGTCAACACTGTAACTGTAAATTTATATTTTTCTTGAAAGACGAACAAAAGTTTCTACGGTAACAAAATCTGTTAGTCGTATCTTAAACTTATTATGAAACTGAAACTGGTACTCTTAAATGACAACCAAAGCAATAGTACAAATTTTAAAACAATGTTTAGATTTAGTGCTGTATGAAACCAAAAACAATACTGCAACACAATCCTCGTTAATGTAAATGTTATTCATAATATAGAGTTTTGTCTAAAGTATCAGGAGAATTCACCTTTACAAATTCTGACCAGAGCTCTTTATCGTCCATTGCATCATTTTCAAAATGAGTCACCAACTTCTCCACGATATTAGCTTTACTTTTGCGTATGTGATACACTAATGAAGGTTCAAGTAATTCAACCATAACGGAAACGCTCCAGTTTTCAGCACCTCAACGTCTGTTGGTGAAGCAAAGTAAGTATTTTGAAACAAGGCATTTTGCCTTGGTCTTGTGTCTTCTTACGTAATGCGTTACTCTAGGCTAGATATCTTAAAAGACAGTTTGACTTCCATTATACTCTTCGAGACCCATTTAGTACCATAACAATATAAGTCTTTACTCCAAACTTTCTCAGAATATCACGACATTCTGAGGACAGATTGATTGTTTCGTGTTTTCTTCTTTTCAACAAGGCCAAAAGCCCAGTAAGGAGGAAAATAACTAAGCTCACGTATTTCGAAACAAATCTGAATTCCATTAAAGGACTTTGTGCTTTCAGTGTGGCTCATAAGCATTGTAATCATCGTGGAATTTTGTTTCGGCAACAGCATGTATCACTAAATAACCTGAGACTAAGATCTGGTGCACTTTCTTTCATTAGATCTTGCTGTATAGAATTTAAATAGTTTCTCGCAGCAGATTGTGCCTCTCCCCCTCCCTCCTATCCCCCTACATACTGAGCCAGTCTCATTCGCAGTTAACTACTTTGTGGGCTTCCGTTTGTAAATATTTTAAGATCGTGTAGTTATCCAACCAGACCTTTGATAGTTTGGGTAAGAAATAAAAAGTAGCTACCATGTGTTTTGCATTTAATTTATTTATGTGTAAATAAATTGAACGCAAAAGAGATGGCAGTATGTGGTTCATTCTTCATTTCGTACTGAACTTCCGAAGTTCTTGTAGCCATTTATTACAAGGATGGAATGTAAATATTGGGTAAGTGTTGATACTGCTGGCCGTTAAAACAAACTCTCGCGATACTGTCTTTTATTTTTATTTGAAATAACTAAAATTCTTTTTGCTATTGTTATGTGCAGCTCGTAATCTGTTTTTATATTATTTTGTAATTCTAAATCTTGAGCTAACTTTATCTCTAAAAGAAAGCGTGCATAAGCTGAGCAACTATTAGCATGAGGATTTCCAAAGCACTGGTTGAAACGTTTGTAGAATACCTTTCTATAGCTTGAAAGAGAGCAACCCAATAACCGGTGTTTAACTCGAGAAGCATTGCACCTACCATGCACTTTTTAAAGATTTTACTGGTGGAAAATATGACCGCTTAACTTTATTTCTAGTGTAATGAAAAGATTTGCATTTATCATTTATATTTAAGTATGTCCTTACAGAACTGCGTCTGCTCCTCTTCCCTTTTTCTGAGACTTGCGGCGTGTCCACCTCGATTCTCCTTAGGTACTATTATTTCCAGCTTCTATCTTTTGGCCTCCCCATGAACCATGGACCTTACCGTTGGTGGGGAGGCTTGTGTGCCTCAGCGATGCAGATGGCCGTACTGTAGGTGCAACCAAAACGGAGGGGTATCTGTTGAGAGGCCGGACAAACGTGTGGTTCCTGAAGAGGGGCAGCAGCCTTTTCAGTAGTTGCGGGGGCAACAGTCTGGATGATTGACTGATCTGGCCCTGTAACAATAACCAAAACAGCCTTGCTGTGCTGGTACTGCGAACGGCTGAAAGCAAGGGGAAGCTACAGCCGTAATTTTTCCCGAGGGCATGCAGCTTTATTGTATGGTTAAATGATGATGGCGTCCTCTTGGGTAAAATATTCCGGAGGTAAAATAGTCCCCCATTCGGATCTCCGGGCGGGGACTACTCAAGAGGACGTCGTTATCAGGAGAAAGAAAACTGGCGTTCTACGGATCGGAGCATGGAATGTCAGGTCCCTTAATCGAGCAGGTAGGATAGAAAATTTAAAAAGGGAAATGGATAGGTTAAAGTTAGATATAGTGGGAATTAGTCAAGTTCGGTGGCACGAGGAACAATACTTTTGGTCAGGTGAATACAGGGTTATAAATACAAAATCATATAGGGGTAATGCAGGAGTAAGTTTAATAATGAATAAAAAAATAGGAGTGCGGGAAAGCTACTACAAACAGCATAGTGAACGCATTATTGTGGCCAAGATAGACACGAAGCCCACGCCTACTACAGTAGTACAAGTTTATATGCCAACTAGCTCTGCAGATGATGAAGAAATTGATGAAATGTATGATGAAATAAAAGAAATTATTCAGGTAGTGAAGGGGGACGAAAATTTAATAGTCATGGGTGACTGGAATTCGAGAGTAGGAAAAGGGAGAGAAGGAAACATAGTAGGTGAATATGGATTGGGGGTAAGAAATGAAAGAGGAAGCCGTCTGGTAGAATTTTGCACAGAGCATAACTTAATCATAGCTAACACTTGGTTCAAGAATCATAAAAGAAGGTTGAATACATGAAAGAATCCCGGAGATACTAAAAGGTATCAGATAGATTATATAATGGTAAGACAGAGATTTAGGAACCAGATTTTCAATTGTAAGATATTTCCAGGGGTAGATGTGGACTCCGACCACACTCTATTGGTTATGAACTGTAGATTAACACTGAAGAAACTGCAAAAAGGTGGGAATTTAAGGAGTTGGGACCGGGATAAACTGACTAAACCAGAGGTTGTACAGAGTTTCAGGGAGAGCACAAGGGAACAATTGACAGCAATGGGGGAAAGAAGTACAGTAGAAGAAGAATGGGTAGCTCTGAGAGATGAAGTAGTGAAGGCAGCAGGGGATCAAGTAGGTAAAAAGACGAGGACTTGGGTAATAGAAGAAATATTGAATTTAATTGATGAAAGGAGAAAATATAAAAATGCAGTAAATGAAGCAGGCAAAAAGCAATACAAACGTCTCAAAAATGAGATCGACAGGAAGTGCAAAATGGCTAAGCAGGGTCGGTTAGAGGACAAATGTAAGGATGTAGAGGCTTATATCACTAGGGGTAAGGTAGATACTGCCTACAGGAAAATTAGAGAGACCATTGGGGAAAAGAGAACCACTTGTATGAGTATCAAGAGCTCAGATGGAAACCTAGTTCTAAGCAAAGAAGGGAAAGCAGAGAGGTGGAAGGAGTATATAGAGGGTCTATAAAAGGGCGATGTACTTGAGGACAATATTATGGAAATGGAAGAGAATGTAGATGAAGATGAAATCGGAGACACGATACTGCGTGAAGAGTTTGACAGAGCATTGAAAGACTTAAGTCGAAACAAGGCCTCGGGAGTAGACAACATTCCATTGGAACTACCGACGGTCTTGGGAGAGCCAGTCCTGGCAAAACTCTACCATCTGGTGAGCAAGATGTATGAGACAGGCGAAATACCCTCAGACTTCAAGAAGAATATAATAATTCCAATCCCAAAGAAAGCAGGTGTTGACAGATGTGAAAATTACCGAACTATCAGTTTAATAAGTCACAGCTGCAAAATACTAACACGAATTCTTTACGGACGAATGGAAAAACTGGTAGAAGCCGACTTCGGGGAAGATCAGTTTGGATTCCATAGAAATGATGGAACACTTGAGGCAATACTGACCTTACGACTTATCTTAGAAGAAACATTAAGGAAAGACAAACCTACCTTTCTAGCATTTGTAGACTTAGAGAAAGCTTTTGACAATGTTGACTGGAATAATCTCTTTCAAATTCTAAAGGTGGCAAGGTTAAAATACAGGGAACGAAAGGCTATTTACAATTTGTATAGAAACCAGATGGCAGTTATAAGAGTCGAGGGGCATGAAAGAGAAGCAGTGGTTGGGAAGGGAGTGAGACAGGGTTGTAGCCTCTCCCCAATGTTATTCAATCTGTATATTCAGCAAGCAGTAAAGGAAACAAAAGAAAAATATGGAGTAGGTATTAAAGTCCATGGAGAAGAAATAAAAACGTTGAGGTTCGCCGATGACATTGTAATTCTGTCAGAGGCAGCAAAGGACTTGGAAGAGGAGTTGAACGGAATGGACAGTATCTTGAAAGGAGGATGTAAGATGAACATCAACAAAAGCAAAACGAGGATAATGGAATGTAGTCGAATTAAGTCAGGCGATGCTGAAGGAATCAGATTAGGAAATGAGACTCTTAAAGTAGTAAAGGAGTTTTGCTATTTGGGGAGCAAAATAACTGATGATGGTCGAAGTAGAGAAGCTATAAAATGTAGACTGGCAATGGCAAGGAAAGCGTTTCTGAAGAAGAGGAATTTGTTAACATCGAGCACAGATTTAAGTGCCAGGAAGTCGTTTCTGAAAGTATTTGTATGGAGTGTAGGCATGTATGGAAGTGAAACATGGACGATAACTAGTTTGGACAGGAAGAGAATAGTAGCTTTCGAAATGTGGTGCTACAGAAGAATGCTGAAAATTAGATGGGTAGTTCACATAACTAATGACAAGGTATTGAATAGAATTGGGGAGAAGAGGAGTTTGTGGCACAACTTGACTAGAAGGAGGGACCAGTTGGTAGGACACGTTCTGAGGCATCAGGGGATCACAAATGTAGCATTGGAGGGCGGCGTGGAGGGTAAAAATCGTAGAGGGAGACCAAGAGATGAATGCACTGAGCAGATTCAGAAGGATGTAGGTTGCAGTAAGTACTGGGAGATGAAGAAGCTCGCACAGGATAGGGTAGCATGGAGAGCTGCATCAAACCAGTCTCAGGACAGAAGACCACAACAACAACAATATATCTTTTGGCAATACCTCTGAGTCTGCCTCCAGACACTCATGGAATACATAGATATCAAATAAATGTAACCTGTTCGGACTATTTTTTCATTCTACAAACATTTTGTTTAGTTTATAAATAATGTCAGAGCTACCTGCCTCTTTTCTGAATGTGGAGGGACATACAGGAATGTCACGGCCTTCTACTTCTCATTTATAGTATGAGATTGATCTTTGTCTAAATTTCTCGACTTTTGGGCATGTTCAGTCTCATGTATCACAGAAGGAAATTATTCTTTTCAACTTTTGTCTTATAGAGGCATTCTCTAAAATTAGTAAGATCTTTGAACAACAAACATCCGGATTTACATGCTGTTTTCTTTGATGTTTATAGTTACAGTCAATATTCAGATCTTCGTTTGAGGATGTGCTCTTCTTACTCGTTTAATGTTGACAACTTCCGCTTTCTCTTCCTTTTTCACTTCCTAATCTGTTTAGGAATATTCTAAATCTTCTAACATCTTAACAATTATGTTCCTACAATTATGTTCAACAGCTACTAATCTTATGGTGCAGCAGTCGATGAATATGAAAGAAAATTACGTGGGAGAATATTCATTGTTGTTGAATAATCACTTAGCAAACACTTGGTTTATTTGGTAGGATGTTGTGTGATTGCCCACGAAGAGCATATTAGAGTGTAAAGGCTGTTAAATATAAATTTTAAATTTTACGTTCGGATTTGCAGCCATGTAATAGAAAACAAGGGATAGTTGAGTTTTGTGAAATCTTCAGAAATTAAAATGTCGAATTTTGTGAAAATTTGATATATGAGTATTCAGGCGTCTTTTGCAATGGTAAATATTCATTTTTATCGTATTTTCTGTTAGCCATTGTTGAGGCACATGTTAAGGTAACAGAATACGTTGAAAACCTTTGAGAGAATCATGTTTATTGAGCAAAAAAAAAAAAAAAAAAATCACTGGTGAATCAAGATGTGAATCGGACCTTCGTAGAAGCTACATACCCGCTGAAGTTGCTCTCTACATGTGGGAACGAAACGCTGGATTTCTTCTTCTTCTTCATCTTCTCTCTTGAGGTATTAGGCAAAACTTCCTGTTACGCTATTTATCTTTTCGGGGGTCTTTGCCTACCTCTTAGTTTTCTTCTATAATCTAGAATTTTAGCATTTTCAATGAACTTTTTATTTCCATCTTCTGTTGTGCAACCTTTACCACTTTTAAAGGAATTTCTATTCTTGTGCCTGTATACCGTTTTATTGATTCTGGGAAATCACCTCCGTCTCATTTCCAAAGAGCAATATGGGGACTGCAGTAGTTCTGTGGAATTTAATTTGTGTATCTTTACCAGTTTTGTTTTTAAGGTTCTTATTAATTTTTCACGTACATGGCTGAATTTAATTAGCTCAATTTCGGTATCTCTGCTATAATCGTACTTCACCTCACCTTTTAATGAACTGAATTAGTTTACTTGTTCTAAAATCTTCGGATCTATCGCTATTTTGGTTTTAATGCATTCTTTCCTCATGAAGACCATTGTCTTTTGATTTCCGCATTCTAAAGTCTTCTTATTTATTATTTTGGTTCTAATTTATTGTTTCACCATGAATACCATTGTCTTAGTGTTTCGGTTGAGGTCTCAGTGTCAAATTCCGCACTTACTTGTTTCAGTAAGTAATTTTCTTTGTGATAGCTCTTTTCTTTATCTGCTACGATCACATCTTCGTCAGGATGTAGTAAGGTATTTACAAGAGTATTCCTTTCTTGGTATGTACCTTTCTGTATTTCTGTTTTCCAGATATGCTTTATTTCATGTATGTATATGTTGAACAACGCTATTCCGTTGAGATCTAGGAAGACAGTTGTGTCCCGATGTAAACTCTTTATCGCCTTTATTAGCTTTGTGTTATATCTACTACGCGTCATTATCTTCCAAGATTTCCCTCTACTGAAAATTCCAAAAGCTTTTTTAATGAGTAAAAGCAATATATGTTTCTTTATTATGTCCGCGATATTTTTGTATTATTTGTTGTAAAATAATGACTGCATCTACCGTGACTCATTGTTTGCTATACCCATTTGTTCCTCACGTAGTACTACTTTCGTTATGTTTCTGAGCCTTGTACCTAAAATCCTAGAATAGACCTTTGCTGATTCCAGTAAACGTATTCGTCTGTAGTTACTACAGCGGCTTTTATCTTTTTTGTTTTCGTTTAAGATGTGTAGCTGTCGTAGCTATGGCATCAGTCCTTCACACTTCTGCAGTTCAGTATCATTATCATCTCTTCCTGGCGCTTTTCTGCTCTTAGGTGATGTTAATGGAGACGTTAATTTGTCATACTATATTTCATTTAATTCCTTCTCATCTACTGCTTCAGTTTCAATTTCGTGTGCTGTATCATCATACAATAACACCCTGTAATTATTTAACCACGTTTCTTCTTCAATGCTGTTAATTTCTCTCTTTACTGTTGCCTTTAAATTTTTAATGCTTATTTGCCTTTGCTGTCTACCATGTACATCATTCTCGATATTAGAAGTAAAACTATCCGAAAGTTCCTCGTGTGCTTTACTTACCACAATTTGAGCAGTATATTCTTCTGTCCTTACAGCATTGTTTCTTCTCAGTTGTTGGATTGTTTCAGTGTTTTATACAAGCTTCCTGTTTCTTTCTTTTCTTTTCTACAAGAGCTTTCATTACAATCTCCTTCCAAATTTGTACGCCTCTTTCTTCCTTATTTTATTTTTGTGGAGAGCTACTCGTGTTACTCTATATACCATGTTCTTTAGATTTTGCTTCCTCTTCTATACTATCTTCAGTTTCCAAGTTTGCTACCTCTTTACTTCATCTGCTTTTTCTAAAGATGTTTGACACCGTCCTTTTCATGTAAGTGCACTTTAAAACACTTTGATGTTGTTCAGTCATTCGTTTTGTTTTTTTCCTTCCATATCTAAAATGTATCTATTCTGATAATTACTAAAAAATTATCTCATCCTATAACTTGTCTTCTGTAATATATTGTATCTCTTCCTTGCTTATCATTTACATATATAGTCAGTTACCGATGTAAAGAATCTTATGGATGTCTCTGTTCTTATAAAGTGAGTTCGTTATTTTGAGATTATTGTAAGCGACAAAATCGCATACTGTTTTTCTATTTTCATTACACAACGGTCCTCCAAAAAAGCACAATAATATTTGTAACTGGGGCATCTCTTGTTCTGCAATTGAACTCATCGTTCATAGTAATCTGGTTAGTAGCGCTGTATTTATTCGCAGTCTTCTGTAGCTCTTCACAAACCGATCTAGAGCTAGACTCATTCTTTTTTCCCTCTTCTGGTTATATACGCTTTTAATGGTGCCACTGCGAATTCTTTTGCTTATGTATGAGCAGTCTTTGATCTGTTTATCCTATTTCTTATCCATGAGTATAGCTACGCCTCTGCTTAGTCCCTCCACTACAGAACATAATGAAACCTCCTACGTATTATTACATTTTCATTGTCGTTTCTGTGATTGCTACAACATCGATTTTCATGTCCTTTACGATATTCGCTAGTCTGTTTTTGAGAAAATTCCTCCAACTTTCCATATTGCTACACTGACATATCCGTTGATCAGTTTTCGTTTTTCCTTTGTTAAAGCTATGTCATTTATTTTGAGACCATCCTATTTCCGAGACTTCTTGGGATACCAGGAATTGTGGGTATTTTTCGTGAATTACATATCAGCCATCTGCTCAACCCCATTTCTAGGTGGACCAGGATTTTCTTTTGGGGTTATCTCCCTTAGCCGATATGTTTTGGTTATTTCAAGGGGCCGGAAAACTCACCTTTCACTCTCCCCCGTTGGCTGCATAACGTACCACTGTACGTCATATATTGGGCTGGGGCACGCTACTTGCACGGGGTCTGATTCATTCATCAAATTTCAGAGGACGTTTTCCAGAGATTTTATTCTGAACAGGTACAGCCTTAACAGACTCCAGCATCCTTTGCCAACATTTGATCGTTGGGGTCAGAATAGGAAAATGAAAGAAACTCCCAGGTTTCGAGACTTAATACCCCTGGAGTAGAAAAACCAAGAGTTAGCCAAGCAACGCCGAAAGATGAAGAAGCACAAGAAGCCTGACATAAGTAAGTGGAAATGTCATACTTAGCTAAGGGCCTATGTGGTTGCCACCCACATAGTCCCAAGAAGGGGGACCCATAGGGTGACTTCACTTCAATCGTTGGAAAACAGCCACAAGTCGCACTTACTATTTTATTTATCGGTTTCGCTCTTCAAGTGAACAAGACACCATCAGTATATACAGTGTAAAATATACGAATAATAGCATCCAATTTGCGGACAGTGTATTAAATAGGAATGACCGAGAAGATGCGATTTTTGCCTCTTTGGATGTTACTAATATATTTATGAATACTGTCCTCTTCATGTATGTACTCTTTAAAACACTTTGATGTTGTTGTTCGGTCATTCGTTTTGAAATTTTCTTCTATATCGTAAAAGTATCTATTCTGATAATTATGAATCTTTAGAAATCATGATGAATCATTAGAAATAATTATATGTAATTTACTGCAGCATGAATTATGACAGTAGATGAGATTGTAGAGCTGTTGAAATTTTTCAGTTTAGCCTTGATTTCAGCTAATTTATGTTTAATGGAAAAATTTACCTCATCGGAGAGAGTCTAGTGATGGGTAATAGTTATCCAACATACTGTCATCAATATTTCTTAATGACTTGGAGATTAGATTTTTTGATAAATTCCCCTAGAAAGCAGAAAATACTGTACTACCGTAAGTATTCTGACGACAGTAGAGTTCTATTTAAAGGAAGCAAGGAAGATTTAAATGAAGTAGAGGACAAACTCAACCAAGTACACTCAAAAATTAAGTTCACAGTTGAACATGTACTTGATGGTAGCTTCAGTTTTTTTTTCATTTGTCAATTAGTAAATGGAATGGGAAACATATTGTTAAAGTTATGAGGAAGCCTATATATTCAGTTATAAAACATTGAGAATAATCCAAATCATTCAATCGAGCGCATTTCAGCTTTTCACAAAATATTACAGACGAAGACAGAGCTACAGAATTACAGACAAACAAAAAGACAACATTAAGGAACAGTTACCAAGACGGTGATATGATGAAACTGTACAAAAATATACGGAAAAATATTAAGCGAAAGGAAAACAATAGCGTAGGCAAGCCAATTGAAAAGAAAAGTTATATTGCACTTACATACAAAACTCCTGTAACAGACTATATTTCGCTATGTTTTCCAATACAGAAAGTTAAAGTTGCATTTCGAACTAGCAACTCTTCTCGTCACGCACGAATACACAAAGGGGATCTGCATAAGGACAAATACAGTAATGCAGGAAGTATATAAAATGAATTGCCAAAACTGACAAAGCAGATACATTGACCAAACTGGAAGACTGTTTAAAATACGTTATAAGAAAAATTTAAAAAGGATTTAAATTCAAATCGTAAAGTATTTGGTGAATATTTGAGAACATCTAAACACATATCAAGTGAGATTCAAGACAGTACGAAAATTATCCACACCACAGATATAGACCCTGTGTTAATGTTTTGGAAGAATTGGAAATTTTAGTAGAAAAGAAGAAAAACTCGCAAATTGAATTTAATCTCCATTGTTCCTCCACATATTTGATGATGTACTATAGATAAGCAACCAAAATACGCAAGAAGCCGGCATTTTACAAATAACCATTGGCTCCACGAGTGCTTCTTGGGCTGAAAAGGTAATGAGTTCTTTTCCGTGGCACGCCCGACCAAATGCTGCAGGGAGCCCACATGAAACCAGCAGTCATCGTGGTGAACTAACTGCACGCATGAAGGAAGTGCCTGTTATGCTACTGCCTTTAATCGTGGCCATAATCGCTAGCTTGTAGTGACAGAACCTATGGAGTCAATCTAAAGAGGCTTCCCTTACGACTTCCAAATGAAATTCATAGCTCTGGCAGGACGTAACTCATTCAGTAATGGAATAAGAAAAGTTAATTATTTGACTGTGAACCAAAATGAATTAATACAGAATAATATAAAGTAGCCACCAGCGGAAGTAGCTGAATAATTAATATCCAAATGTCGCTTACTAAAAAAATGACACTATATTAAAAATTATCAACTGTTAACTAAGTACAAAAAAAGCGAGGAAAAAAAACCCTTAATCGGGATGTTAAGTAAGTGAAGGACTCCTACGTTGAGCGTCAATAACATAGTGGCTGTCTTCACCATTAATTTACAATATGAGTGATTATTGGACCTATTACCCTCACAAGAAGAGAAATAGAATGAGAGTACTTGTGCTGCATCTCTGAACTTCCACGTGGCGTAGATAGTAGTAATCTCTGTGCATTTAACCGTCGTAACAAAAAATATTCCTCCTTTCCGCGCCAATCTCTCGGATTGTAATGCCATCTCACCACCGCTCGATTTCGCTCGTGTTGGCCGACGGTGCGCCGCTAAGCTCCGCCTGAGCGTAGCATTAGGTGTGAGGAGGGCTGCCCGCACAGTGGCGATGCTTTCAGACTCCGCACTCCATCGAAGCGGATGCCGTTCCGAAAGAAAAACTTTAACGTTCAAAACACGAATGGCCAAGTCACGAATGGCCAAGTCACTTGGCGTCCCAGACTGCTCGTCCTCCACTCTCTGGCTTATCACCTAAACTTGGAGCAGCGCCCACGTTTCTCCCTCGCCGCCAATCGTAGGGCAGCCCCGAAACGCCCTTCCAATTGGGGCAAATTATGTAGTGTATCGTGCGAGACCTGATCCGTGCTGACTGGTCCAGGCTTACACAAAAACTGTTTCTGCAATGAAATACTAATTCACTTTCAAGTGAAACACTTAAGCACATAATTCTCAGCGAGTGAGTTCGTAGTTTTAATCTGTGTGGTGGAATGAAAAACTTAAAATTATGTTCTCGCCCGTATTTAGCGTCTTTGAAACAAAATCAACTCAGTATATGAAAACCGCAAATTATTCAGTAATAATAATGGGTTGCCTTTCCCTACACTATTGAAAGGAAAACACAAGTTTACACATTTATAGAATTAATTATTATTATCATAAAAATGCTTTTTCTTACAGTATTAATAGCAAACACATACCATTCTCATCACGAATCGTCAATGACGTCCTTCTACAATCAAGAACAAAACGAAGGGTAGTTAGTTTTTTTTCTCTTTCTTCCTCGTTAGAGGACTGTCTATTGATTTTTATCTTCGCTCACAGATTATCCTTGAAACACATTGTTTTCGTATTAATTGTTATTTTCATTGCTCTTTTTCTATATCATTATACAATATTTCACTGCAATAATCACAACACATCGTCTTTACGGCTTTTATCAATATTTTCGTTATTACGATTGTTTTTATATCGTCGCACTAGTTTCGTAAATTTTCACAATAACGCCATGGGGATGGCACACCGGCTGGCCCGTTTCCCACAGTGTGGCGATCGTTCACCCTGCTCAGATTTCTGGAAACAGGAACGGAAAATTTTAAAGGTCTACTTTCCAGCGGAAGACTCTGTGTCTGTGTTTCGCGGAGTATTCTCGAGAGGAGACTATTTTGACTAGCGACTTGAGTCCCTCTGCCTTCCAGTAGAATGTTCATTTGTTCTTCAGGTCATCCAGCCAGTCCTAACGGGAATGGCTCGCTTCGCCTTGCCCTATTGTGCTCTATTCTTCGAACCGGCGTTTTGCCGAAACTGGGACCACAGGCCCACTTTTGTTTCCACTATAGGAGGCTTAGCCGTGGTCCGCTGAGTGCCAGAGTCTTCGGGTCTCCCCGAAGGTCGCCTGCCGAATGGATTTTATGAAGTTCCATCAGTGTCAGACCCGTGAGAAACGCGAGTCCTGAGGCCACCGCACGTAGCTCCAGAAACCGTTGCTACATGCATAAATGTTAGGGAAAGAAAAGTTCTACTTGTAAGACCGAAAATGCAGGGTAAAATACCTTCTGCGCCATTCAAATCCTTTCGCCGTTTAATATCTGTTGATAGCTTGCACTGTACTTCTAATTCTGAATCTGTAAGCGTTTTTACAGAAACTTCATTTAATATGTAATGGATGCATTGGTGTATTTATTTGAGAATGTATATAATTGACTGTAAGTATAATGTAAATATTGTAAATTGCTAGGTAATAGCCAAGGGAAAATGTATCGCTGGCAACGAGGAAATAGCAGTAGCTGTGTCGTTGTTTATCTTTGAATATGGAGAGTTTCTGAGAGCAGAGAGGGAGCAGAGCAGTTTGATTCTTGAAAGAGTGCGGAAGTGTTCGTAGGGCGCTGCCGCAGACGCGGGGAGCAGCTATGATCGCGCCAGTGTGGCGCACCAACTTCGTTAATCCGCGAGTATTGAGAGTGCGGTAGGAGATGACAGGCGGAGGAAGCTGCAGCTCTATCTTTTGCCTGTCCCACAATTATCCGTGGCTCTGGACACGACTCTTGGTTCTCAATCAGCAGCAGCTAAGCATTGTCGCCGGCTACATTCTTCGTCGTAGACACAGCTACGACATCGTAAGACTGTTAACTGACTGAGTATAACTAATATTACACAGGCATTACCCAGTGACATTTCTTTCACAAGCTTTGAATAACTTTCTTGAAAAATAATCTGCTATAGTTATAACTTGTAGGGTACCTGTGTTGTCATTGTCCTCAGACAAAGTTTGAGTTACAGCCAGCATTTATTTAACCAGTAACTTCATTTAACTTCACTTTCAAAATTTAGTATTTCAGAATAAGTAAGAGAAAACTCAGTGCTTTCTGATTCATTTATTTTCCCGTGAATTGTTGTGTTGTGGAAAAGCTTGGGATCCTTCTTTTGCCACGCCAGTGATTATTTGCTTAATTCTATTTGCCATTACTTTTATTGGGATTCTGGATATTCATTGCCTTCGTGAGTTGGCGACCATTTAATTATCCTTTTCTTTTGCTAATCGGTATTTTTTGTATTAAATATTACGTGGTAGCCTTTCCCCCCCTGTTTGGTTCGTGAGCGACTGCACTAAATTCCACGCAGTTTAGAATTATTAACGGTATCTGTATTAGGTTAGAAAATATTCTTCCTTCTGAAGGGCCTTATGTACACTGTCCTAATGGCCGAGATTATCTTCCTTTGGTAACGATAGTCGTACTCACTGTAAAATTTCATTAGTTGTACGTGATCACGGTCTATTATATCGCTATCCAGTAGGCCGATTAGGAAGGGGGCGGTTATATACTGCAAACAGCTTAATGAAGGTTTTAGTAAAGTTGAACGTAACTACAGCTCCCTTGGAATCTCATAACCACCCATGCTTCACGTACACATTAAAACTGGAATGCAGGATTGAATTATTTACGTGATGCAGTTCTACGTTGATTAAAAAAATGTGAAGAATAGGCCAAGACGAGGCAGACGCATTCCAAATACTGCCGTATTATCCTGAAAGAAACAGTTAGAATTTTAAATGAATATTGTTATTTTTTTAAATGTGTATTCTGAAAGATATTGTAATTTTTATTAATGTATTTTTAAATGTAAGCAGATACGTGCAAATATGAGATGTTTATACATACATCCTTAAACAGGCGATTAAAATGTATATTGTATTTGGATACCCCATACCATGTATGTTACAAGTACTGTGGCACAGTCAATTTAATCTTTGACGCTGTCAGTGTCATCATTTAGTACTTTACTTTAAACGTACTTTGAATGTAAGCTGAAATACGGTACTACAGCCAGTTTAACCTTTAGTGCTGTCAGCCAACATTAAACGTAATCTTTAGGGCTGACAGTAAACGTTAAACGAAATATTTAGTGCTGTCAGCTACCGTTAAACGTGAGTAACTGTACTCGAAATAGAATATGTACTTTACGTAACATCAATGTAAGTTTTCCAATTTGTATCTTTTGCAATGCATATTCTGATGATGCCTTTTTCATTTGAAGAGCGAAAGCGGTAAATAAAAAGATACTAAGCTCGACTTCTAGCTGTTTCCAAGATCTAAGTTTAACAGACGCTTCCCCCGCAGGTAATTCCTGGCCTTGCTAGACTACACTTCGGAGTCTCATCAGGTGACCAGTCTGTCATGGCTATCCTACTTGGATCACCGTTCTCACCAGCATAGCTAAGTGGGTCGTTGAAACACACAAACCTCCATATCGCGTTAAGGTGGTTGTCCGTAAGGAGGGGTTGGATCTCTTCAACAAATTCATACGACGACTGCGTAACAGCCCAGAACATTTTAATGAGTGCGAAGTGAAATTGTTATGGACATTTAGTAAAATTTCTGTATCTTGAACACAGGTGACACCCGAAAAATAAACAATAACGTCACAATCCAAACAGTTAAACGCGGAGAAACACTGAAGATATACACTTTGTTGATAACAACTTGTTTATTTGGAGTAGCCTGTAGTCCAGATAATGCGTAGTAGATAATGTGTTCAACGCGTGACAATATTCCGAATCTGAGTCTCGCCCTCTGAGATCGAAGTTCATAATACTTGCCCATTGTTCCATATCCCACGTGGTCGCCTGTGTAGGCGACATAAAATGCTGCCCCGCCTATTTCGTCTGATGAGAATACGGCCCTGTGTGGCGTGCTGAGTACAAAAGCTCAGCACACGTTGTTCTGTCGTCGAGCTGCCTGCTGCAATAAGTCTGTCTGTGTGTGTGCGTGTGTGTGCGTGCGTATGTGTGGCGCTACGCGGGGCAGATTTAATTGTTTGCCACTGATTGTGGAAAGACGGAAATTAAAAGCACAGCACGAGCAGTCCACATGTCGCGCTCCTGGAGAGCTCTGTAGCGCCTCTGTTGTGACAAGCAGCCAATAAAAGCTCTCCGTGATTACACTTTCGAGTGCAGAGCCAAACACACTTTCCCTTGAATATGAAACCTGCCGTCCCACGTTAATTACAGTTGTATCGTGCAACTGGAAAATGGAAGTCTCTGTGAACGAAACTAGCCTATTTATAGAAGAAACATAATTATGAGTCTATGGATTTGTCGAGTGAAGTGTGTGTGCCCGAAATTGAAGGTCGCGTTTTGCTATGCTGTGATTCGGAAATGAACTGAAGGAGCTGATGATATATCAAGATCAAATGAGTACCTGAAAAGTAATTATACATACAGAAAATATTGAAAAAATAACCAAAACCGCTAAAATACTCAAATCTCAAAATTGTTATCAGTTTGAGAAAAAAATATTACTTACAAAAAGATGACGTTCAAAGGGATTCCCATTACACAGGCCAACGAAAAGTTTTTTTTAAAAACTTTTTTTTACTTTGATAGCTGATCTTTATAGAGTTTTATGAGCTGAATCCAAATCTAGCCTTAGTTTTTTGTATCTGCCATAATTTTCGAGCAATCTGCTTTTTATTATATAGTATAAAAATCCTGTGCTATACAGAAAGTGGGGAAATAAATGAAACACTTTGTTACAACATAAGCAAGGTTTGTATATACAGTAAGCTACTTAAAACAACTTATTGTGTTAATAGAGGTTTCACTTGTCAGCTCGAATTGGTTTGTATTTTCTTTCTCTTTTTTCTTCGAAGCTTCTTGTGTAGATTTTTCTACAATTCGCTTGCTGAACTTCTCGGTGAAGTGACCAACAGTAGTCCCCCATCATGTTGGTGTTCCAGCGGCCTTGCTAGCCGTTTTTCCATCACTATTTATGGATGAATCAGTAAACAGCCTCCAGTCTTCCTTTATGTATTCAATACCAAACTCATTCATCAGACTGGGAATGTCTGAGCAGTACACTAAATCACCTTCTTGTTGATAAAACTTGGAAAATTGCTGCTCCCTCTTTCTATACATGTGTATGTGTTTCCAGCTGCCAATAAGTTCATTTCTTTTAATCTAGAGCCAAGCAATTCGTTAAGCCCAGGTCCCTAACCAAATCGTTAAGTTCGGTCTGACTAAACAATTTGGGCTCTAGACTTTCTGTATTAGAATGTACTTCATCATCATCTGGTTCATGTACATCAGAAAATACTTCTGCTGGAACAGAATTTAAATCATCCTGTGGTTCAGGAACCGGCAAATCTACGCCATGTCCTACCGGTCGGATGGTGGATGGAATGTTACGGTAGCTTATTACCTTCTTGTTTTTCGAATTATGACCAGTAATATCATCACTGCAACAGTAGTAATCATCGGAATGATCTTTTGGCTCCCTCCATATGATAGGAACAGCAAGTCTAAAGGCTTTTTTCTCCTTTTTGAACCATTTTCTCAGACCTTCAACACGCACATAACATACCTTATGTGGCACCCAACATTTATCTTAATCACCAAGTCTAGATCCAAAGAATGTTTCTTTGGTTTTTTTCAATCACAAATTACCACAAATATAATAAAAACTTTTTTCAATCACAAATTACCACAAATATGACAAAAACTACCAACAGACTTTTTACAATCACGATAAGACATTGTACTGAGCACATGTGCAGGAAACGGGAAAGTGAGGTTAGGTTGACAGTAAAAAAAAAAAACAAAAAAAAAACAATAAAAACACCCATCTGTTAACACAAAAATAGAATCGACCTTATTTGCCAGCAAATGTTTTTCAGCAGTGCTACCAACGTCATCTACATTCATTACACCTCCTTTTTAAATTATTTGAACTATAGAAAAGCTTTTAAATTCTTCAAAAATGGATTAATTTAATAACTTTTACTGTAAAATGTGGAGAGATGGTGGGTGATACAATTTTTTAAGTATCATATTTGGATTTCCCACCCTAAAAAAATGTAAGAATAAGGTATTTCCCGGAAAAAAAATTTTCCTTTTTGGCCTGTGTTATGAATACCATTGGCAAACATATTCTTCGACCATACAGAAAATACAGTCTCTGATGCAGTTCTCTCCAAGAAAGGATACAAAATTATTTACTGGTGTGGAATTATTGATAATTAAGTATGTATGGCAGACAAAAACAGTAGATATTCAGTTTGTTATGGAAAAAGAAACACAAAAACATACACTTCCTGAGTGTAACAATAAAGGGATACAACAATAAATATCGATTTGATATTTACGGAAAACCAACAATAAACACAATTATTAATGCCACATAAAATCACCCACAAAATCACAAACTATGAGTTCTCCAGCACATGATACACAGACTGAAAAAAAATCTCCCTCATTAGCGAAAACTATGAAAACTAAATAAAGACACCAGAGTTCTTTATCAATAATAGTTGATATAAATTTCATAACCCAAAGACTCAATAGTAAAACCAAAAGACAACTTAAGGAAACTGAAAACAAGCAGTGGACACAAGTACCACCAAAGTCGACAGCCAATACAGACACTGAAGCGCCCACAAACACACAGAAACACATGTGACTGCACTAACCACCGTAAACTGTACATATCAACATGCGTATAAAAATCAACACACAGGAAGGCAAATGTGCTGAAGAAACAAGGATTACACATGGCATACAGATCAAAAAAGACACCCTAGACACATTTACGCACGTCAGTATAAAAACCAAACAAACCCCTATGAGCCAGTATACACCAGTTAGAATGTCCAGACCTCAAATACGTCTGCCTGGGTATGACAGGCAGAAACTCCAAAACTAAATATAAAGAACATATGAGAAGCTGTAAGTATGGAAACAGTCAATCTACCTTTGTTGAGCACCTGATAAAGCTTGGGCGTGCACATGAAACAAGACATGAAAATTGCTAGAACGAATAATCGCAGCAGAATATTGTTACTATTACCATGTAAACCTTCGCTTGCAAAGACTCATTGTAGTGAACAAGGAAGTAATTACAGTCCAAAGTAGTAGAAGTAGCAACTCGCTCATCATGTTATAGACCAAAAGAAAAATGAAAACAGAAATGTGGAATATAGCCAAATTAAACGAATATTTACTGAATTTTTCCATCACTGACACATCGACAACAAGTAACAAATAAAAAAATATGGCTCCCTACAATTGAATTCCCCTTCCCCGTCAGAGAATTTCTCGCATCACACAATAGTAAAAGCACTTACATAACAAACAAACGAAAACCAAACTTCATAAAGACACCACAACCCAAATAATAGCCGACCAAAAACAGCACATCTGTTGGAAACCCTGCAAACATTAAACAAACCAACAAACACAGTTCAAGAAAACATACAGTTCAAGTGAATTTTTTAGTTGAAATGTGCTCCCAATCGCTGAAAACTGGGCATATTGGTATACGCAAGACAACGAGATACAATTGTAGGACGACACGTGCCCTGAGGTGACAAAAGCTGTGGAGTAGGCATATGCACATATACAGGTGGCGGTAGTGCCGCATATTCAAGGCATTGACATAGCTGTCATTTGTACTCAGGTGATTCATGTGGAAAGATTTTTGACGTGATTTTGGCGGGATTTAAGAGACATGCACTGCAGAATGGTAGTTGTAGCTGGAGGCATGGGACATTCCATTTCGGAAATCTCTCGGGAACTCGATATTTCGAGATACACTGTGTCAATAGTGTGCCGAGAACACCAGATTCCAGGTATTATCTCTTATGATGGACGACGTAGTGACCAGCAGCTTTCACTTATCTACCGAAATCGGCGACTTTTGCGTACAGTTATTACTGCTGAGGAGACACTGCCTGAAATAGCCTCAGAAGTTAACGTAGGACGTACGTCGAACATGTTCCTAATGGCGTTAACGGGCTATGGCAGCAGACGGCCGACGCGAGTGCCTTTGCTAACAGAACGATATCGCCTGCAGTGCCTCTCCTGGGCTCTTGACTATATCGGTTGGAACCTAGACGATTGGAAATTCGTGGCCTGATCGGATTCAAATGTTCAAATGTGTGTGAAATCTTATGGGTCATCAGTGCGTAAGCTTACACACTACTTAACCTAAATTATCCTATGGACAAATACACACACCCATGCCCGAGGGAGGACTCGAACCTCCGTTGGGACCAGCCACACAGCCCATGACTGCAGCGCCTTAGACCGCTCGGCTAAACCTGCACGACCGTGATCGGATTAATCCCGATTTTAGTTACTAAGAGCTGATTCTAGGGTTCGAGTGTGGCTCAGACACAGTGCGTTGTGTTAACATGGAGTGGGCTGGGTCCTCTGGTCCAACTGAACCGACCTTTAACTGGAAAGAGGCTCTGTTCAGCTACCTGGCGATCATTTGCAGCCATTCATGGACTTCACGTTCCCAAACAGCGATTGATTTATTTGTCGATGACAATGCGCCATGTCATCAGGCCACAATTGTTCACGATTTGTTTGAAGAACATTCTGGACAGTTTGAGGACTGATTTGGCCACCCAGATCGCCCGGCATATACGGGACGTAACCGAGATGTCAGTTCGTGTAGAAAATACTGCACCGACAACACTTTCACAGTTAAGGACGGTTATAGAGGCAGCATTGCTTAATATTTCTGCAGGGCACTTCCAAGGACTTGTTGACTCCAGGCCACGTCGACTTCTGCACTACGTCGGACAAAAGGAGATCCGACACGATATTAGGAGGTATCACATGGTTTATGTCACTTCAGAGATTCAGCGTTTATTGTGAACAAGGCTAAACAGTAATTTTACCTTACAAAACTCGCTCCTCAAAAGGTTGTTCCTTTCTTAAAAACGAGAGAATAACGAGAAAACTGTAGTATATACTGTTTTACAAAGAAAGTTAAGCACCGAGAAGTGAAGGAGAGAACCAAATTAAACTTTTCAGAAGGTAAATGGTGTTATTTCAGTGATTACTAAGTTACAGTAATTACGAAGTTACAAATAATTTGACAATATGAGCTCAGTCATCAGTAAGTCGTTGCAGCTCCTCTGGACTGAATGCGTGCATTGCTTCGGTTGGGAACATTGGCAGAAAGTCGTCTTATCCCCTCCTGAAGTGAGATGGCCCACAGTTGCTACAGCTGACCCTTGATGTCCTGGATACTGTTACTGGGATGGACTCGACGTCTGAGCTGGTCCCACATATGTCCCATTGGGGATAAAGATGGAGATGCTGCTGGTCACGGGAATACCTCAACACCGGGCATACAGTTCATAGAGACATGTGCCAGTGTGAACATGCATAGTCCTGTTGAAATAGGGGACCGTGATACCGTGGCATGAGATGTAGCGTATGAGGACACAGGATGTAAGTGGAGTGCCGTTGTACCGTCAGAGCTCCGTCAATCACTACCGTACGTGACTTTAAGCCATGCCCAACGGCTCCCTACTCGATGATGACAGGAGTAACAACGCTGTGCCTCTCCAAAACATTGCAAGAACGGGACCTCTCTCCAGGTCGTCGTCATACTCGTAGACAGCAGTCGTCCGGGTTAGTGTTGAACAATGATCACAGTGCAACATTATTCATCACGCTTCTCGATCACATCACCATTCCAAACGCAGTAGTTTGTCTTGTGGTGGTAGCGTCAGCCGAAACATGGGACAGTATTTCCCTAGTCCTAGTGCGAGAGGACATAAAATATTACAGGGAGCTCATTACCTGTTCTCGGGTGGCAGGTACAGGTTTTAATGGCTTACGATGTGCGTGGTGCATACTGCGGCGGTCCCACCTTGCAGCAGTCAGACGTAATAGAGCGGGACCTATAGGACAACTACGCCTGCCTTCGCGATCCCTTTCAGTCTAACATCGAGCCACTGTCACAACCAATGCCCATCAAATCTGGATATTGAGTGAATCGAGCACCGCCTAATTGAGAGCCACTATGGGGCCACTTTCGAACTCTGTCAGGTACTGATTTCTCTGTATAATGCGTAGAACTGCGCCATACCATATCTACGGTTCGGTAATTTTGGTGCCCTAGATAAATGACGTAGTAACTAGTAGGATTAACAGTAGTGTTGGTAGCAGTGGTAGCGAAAGAAACATAAACGAATTTGTAAGAGAGAACAATGGGAGCCGAGGGCTTCCATTCGTTCTTTAGTTTTGTTTATCCTTTGTTTGTTTGTTTTGCACACAAATAGAATCGCACGTTATTCAATGCTATTCCATTGTACCGTACATTCTTACAGAATATAAACTGCGTTTTATAAGTAATTAGTTGATCACGTAACTTCTGCGCTTTAATGTAACCAAAGCAACTACTAATGATGCAAGTACAGTTTATATATATATATATATATATATATATATATATATATATATATATATATATATATATATATACATTGTTGTTGTTTCGTAGAACGTTCTTCATCCTGAGCAAAGGCAAGAGTTTCGTTTTATAATTGATACTGCGAAATTTGTTTATGAATAACAGAAACATATTTTATGTAAGTTCAACGAAGTATAGAAGCGATGTTTGATACATTTTTCTTTTGGAGATTTTTATTGTATTTTACGGTTTTGACAATTTCAGGTTTGCTACAAATGCTGTTTACTTTTAAATAACAAACAGGAGAATAACTATACAGAACAAAAATGTTCCGTAGGTTACCCGTTCCTTTATATATCCGCACTCAATTTCTAGACAGTTCATCGTTTCCGATTTCTGGGGCGATATGTAGGGTGTCTCAAAAAAATGTACTAATACTCTGACTGCCCATAACGTGCTGACTTTTTGGTTTTTCATGTGTAAATAATGGAACAGAAAGGTCGAAGAACAACTTAGCTTTGAAGAGAGATAGTTGGTCCTTAAATGTTACCGGGAAACTGAAAACACTACTGAAGAGCAACGACGGTTCAGAAGGGAGTTCGCTAAACCGGCACAAACGCGTCAGACCATTGTTCACAGCACAGATAATTTTGAAGCAGATGGAACCATTCACAACGTCAACAAGCAACGATCCCCACATCAATCTCCACGACAAACGGCTCGGGAGGCATAAATCTCAAAAGATGGCGTTCATCGCATCTTGAAGCGGCTGCGCTGGAAATAGTGTGTACCAACACTAACCCACGCTCTCAATGAAGACGATCCAGACCGGAGAGTTCAATTCTGTGAATGGTACCTGGCAAAATCTGCAGTAGATGCAGGGTTTCCAAATAAAATTTCCTGGAGTGATGAAGCCATCTTTATATTAGATGGCACAGTTAATCGGCGTGGTTGTACCTTATAGGGTCCTGTAAACCCCCATGTTACAGGTGAGCAGCATTTGAACTTAGCACGGGTTAATAGTGTGGTGTAGGATATCAGCACTTAGCATCATGTGGCCATTTTTTTAACGAAACTGTCCTGGTGACAGGTACCCAACTTCGCTGCAGGATGCCACTGGTCCATACACTGGTGAGATGTTTGATGATGGCGATATTTACTTCTGTGGAGCACCTCACCACTACCACCCCAGTGTAAGAGCTCACTTCGGAACCGAGCGAGGTGGCGCAGTGGTTAGCACACTAGACTCGCTTTCGGGAGGACGACGGTTCAATCCCGTCTCCGGCCATCCTATTTTAGGTTTTCCGTGATTTCCCTAAATCGCTTCAGGCAAATTCCGGGATGGTTCCTTTGAAAGGGCACGGCCGATTTCCTTCCCCATCTTTCCCTCACCCGAGCTAGCGCTTCGTCTCTAATGACCTCGTTGTCGACGGGACGTTAAACACTAATATCGTCCTCCTCACTTCGAAGCAGCTTTTCCAAACATAATGGTTGGATGAAGGAGTAGCATCGAATACCCTGCAAATTTCCCACACATCACTCAAGTGCACACCTTTTGATGGGAATATCGCACAAAACCCAGGACAACTGATGCACAGATATTGGAAATTGACCGACAATATCGCGAAATTCCAAAAGGACTGTGTCGTGACGTTTGCGAATCCATTGGTTCGCGTTATCAGCTTTGTCTGGACCATGATGGTCATCAGTTTGAACCTTTGCGAACATCATGATTCCTTTAGTACATTTTTTTTCTGTAATTCAAGCTTTTAAACTTGTGTGTATGTTCACAAATAAAGTTTTTGTAGTCATTCAAAGTGTTAGTTCAATTTTTTGAGACTACCTCTATGTAAAAAAAAAAAGCGAATGTTGACAGGTAACGCCCAATAGGCATGCGACACTTGTAACGTACAAGTAATGCGGCTTCGACCTTAACTGACTAAAGCAACTAGGAAAACTGACGTACTCTAGGAGTACTTATGACAGTCAATGGTGGTCTATGGTTGTTTTGCAACTGTAATCGTATGTGCCCGCAGCATCTCCATGTTCTTACAGTGATCAATGAACGTCTGATGGAGTTCCGGCCCTTAATGCTCTATCAGGTATGCTAGCAGACTAACCACCAACGACATTAACCCACACTGGTGGCCGTTCTATGTGTCACAGAGAATTGCAGCTCTAATTATTTACTTCGAACGTGTACGAAGTTAGGTTGACAACCCACCATATCTTCTGGTTGCACTATTTATTTATTTTTTGTCTGGGAGTGTAGTAACATAGCCGGCCGAAGTGGCCGTGCGGTTAAAGGCGCTGCAGTCTGGAACCGCAAGACCGCTACGGTCGCAGGTTCGAATCCTGCCTCGGGCATGGATGTTTGTGATGTCCTTAGGTTACTTAGGTTTAACTAGTTCTAAGTTCTAGGGGACTAATGACCTCAGCAGTTGAGTCCTATAGTGCTCAGAGCCATTTGAACCATTTTGTAGTAACATACTTGGAAATACATTTATTATAAGCATACATCAAATATGCATTAGAAGACACTAATGATGCATCGACCAGAAAATTCTGCGGAGCGCGCCAGTGTTTCTGGGGCGTCCGCACACTATCGACTCTGCTCTTGTCCTGGTTCCATCTTCAGCAGGGGAAAAGTGACACGGGAGGGGAGGCTAGATCGAAAAAAAACGGCCATTGAGAGGCGCTAGCGGCGTGCTCCAAGGAGATGTTTACTCTTCTCGTGCGAGCGATTGAAGGTGCGTTCTGTGGGGTCCGGTGCCGCGTTACCTTAAGAAACCGATCAGAGCCGCGAGTTGCCCACTGCTAGAACAATAGCTGTTGGGGCCGAAGCTGAAACACGGAAGGACTGTGTGATGTCGTTGTAATTGCGGAAAGATCGAGCCGTCCGGAGGAAGGCGGTCAACTTCTTCTTTCTTCGGTAAGAATATCCCATAATGATGGGCACAAACTTCCGTGTGCTGAACCTTGATCGGTCCTACATTTGAGTTGGCTCTTGTGCTTTCACGACCTGTTACCAGTTATTGATAATTAGCTGCGACGTTTCCCATTTATCTTGTTATTTATTTATTTATTTTGCTGTGTCAGGGACAAGAGTGATATTTTCGTCCTTTCGTGATCAATAGATAAAGCAAGCCAACCTCTATTTGTAGTCATTTTGCTGTCAAGAGCATCAGCCCAGTATTGTATTAAAGCATTGTTTTTCATTAACTGCCGGCCGGTGTGGCCGTGCGGTTAAAGGCGCTTCAGTCTGGAACCGCGTGACCGCTACGGTCGCAGGTTCGAATCCTGCCTCGGGCATGGATGTGTGTGATGTCCTTAGGTTAGTTAGGTTTAATTATTTCTAAGTTCTAGGCGACTGATGACCTCAGAAGTTAAGTCGCATAGTGCTCAGAGCCATTTGAACCATTTTCATTAACTTGTGAAGTGTTGTTTCGTTCTAGGTATGGTTCAAATGGCTCTGAGCACTATGGGACTCAACTGCTGAGGTCATTAGTCCCCTAGAACTTAGAACTAGTTAAACCTAACTAACCTAAGGACATCACAAACATCCATGCCCGAGGCAGGATTCGAACCTGCGACCGTAGCGGTCTTGCGGTTCCAGACTGCAGCGCCTTTAACCGCACGGCCACTTCGGCCGGCCGTTCTAGGTATGTTGCAGCGGTAACCTGTGTACTCAATTAATGAGTGAGTTACTGTTCTGTACCTGATGGCTTTGCCATTACCAGTGAGTCGGCGTAGCAGTTCACCACCATCGCTTTTTTGAACGTTGACGGCTTGTGCACATAAAAGAACGCTCGCAGTCCACTTATTCATTTATGACTGCTTTGTTAAAAATTGAGAACCTTCCGTGGCGAGCAAGCCGACGTCTGCTTCTTTTTTGTAGCATTAGAATTAGAGATTTTGTGTTGTGATTTTTTAAATATTTGATGTTGGTAATTTCTCGTTGTGTGTGTTGCAGCGGTAACCAGTGTATACGACTGACGATAATACTGATGTTCTGTTTGGCCTTGATGCTTACTGGTAAGGGAGGCGGCACATTGTAGATATTGAACTCTTGTATATGGGCAAGAACGTCCGTGGCCCAGTAAGGTACATATGTTTCACGAACTAAGAAATGTCAATCAGCTGACACGCGCGCCTTAAGGGTTAGATAACCTTTCGATTTGTTGATTCTGTTGCAAATTTGAGTAATTAGGAAGAGCAAGTTCAGTGCTATTTTATCTCTTAAATGACTGTGCGTTGCTGTCTGAGTCATACACGGACGTAAGCGCTTCTTTAGAATTCTGATTTCAGCGGGCGTAAGTAACTTCTTGACTGATTTTGGTTAACTCCCTTTTGACATGAGGTAGCACTTGAGATCAGCCTCTTGGTAGTATAAATTAAAATTTGTGCAAAGGGATAAGACTGGTTGAGTGGGGAAGTTGTGAGTGACTGCTTGGGTCAGTGCGTCCACGACTGTTTAAATTCTTGTCTTATGGATAACTGTGTAAGTGCGTAGGTACAAACCAAGATGTGGTAGTGTTTAAAAATACTGTTAGTAACTGATGTCCTGGAGTTATAATGGCCGGATGGAGTGGCCGAGTGGCTCTAGGCGCTACAGTTTGGAACCGCGCGACCGCTACGGTCGCAGGTTCGAATCCTGCCTCAGGCATGGATGTTTGTGATGTCCTTAGGTTAGTTCGGTTTAAGTAGTTCTAAGTTCTAGGGGACTGATGACCTCAGATGTTACGTCCCACAGTGCTCAGAGCCATTTAAACCATTTTAAGTTATAATGAAAATCTGTGTGAGGATCGGTAGCAGTGCGTAAAGATTAAACCCTTTCTGATCAATATGTTAGTGGTGCCACCACTCCCAAGTTCTGTATGATAATTCTGGTTCTTTGGCATAACTTAATATTACTTGCCTTTCGGTTTTATGTATTTGTACGTTTTTTAATGGTCCTGAAGCTATATGTGAACTAAGAATAACTATCCCACTTTGCTGTGGGCACTAAAGGTGGCAAGTGGATCGTCTCGGTTTCATGCTGTTAATTCAGTAATACTACTGACTTTGTTATTGTGTATTGCTCTTTAAATGAGAATAAAATTCAGAGCAGCGCCTTGACATCATTAGTTATGTTATTGTAAATTCAAGTAAAGACATTACTTGGTTTCATTGGTACAGTATTACAAAGATTTGTTCGTGCTTCTTACGAACATTTGGAAAATTTTGTTGTCAGTTTTTTTTAATTTTATAAGTAAGCTGATTGTTATCGGTGGACTTTGTGTAATTGGGAAACAGTACCTTACCGCTTCCGCTCCCTACCGAATCAAAAATTAGTGAAACGAGGATGTCATAAAACAAACCGACTTTTATTTAGTTGCGTAGATGGGCAACATATCTAATAAGACAGCAGGAATAAAAATAATAATAATCATATAGGAGCAGTTAAGGAAGAAACTAAAACATCAAAATCAATAATTACAAACTTGTAAAGTACGTGCTGTTGTGTTATTTCGAGAAGGAATTCAATATATAAGTACAAACTGATGTGTTGGCAGAAGCCAACACCGTGTTGCTAGAGGAGGCCGAAATGCACGCGTTTAAGCTCACGCAGACTGGCGTGAGGTCTGGAACAGATAAAGGAGTTGAGTCTAATAAATAAAGTACGAAGCTCTTTGAATACTTAACTTTAATGCATAATTGGAGAACATCGCTCTTGTTGATACATTAATAACAATCTCAATATAAACTGGTAATGGCGCCTTGCTAGGTCGTAGCAAATGACGTAGCTGAAGGCTATGCTAACTATCGTCTCGGCAAATGAAGGCGTAATTGTCAGTGATCCTTCTCTGGCAAACTCTGCTGTACAACTGGGGCGAGTGCTAGAACGTCTCTCTAGACCTGCCGTGTGGTGGCGCTCGGTCTGCAATCACTGACAGTGGCGACACGCGGGTCCGACGTATACTAACGGACCGCTGCCGATTTAAAGGCTACCACCTAGCAAGTGTGGTGTCTGGCGGTGACACCACACAAGCAACACCTATCGAGAGAACTGACGCATTGATAAAGAACGTGAACTACTCTCTGGCAGGACGGACTTCCTGTTTAAGGTTTTCTATGATATCCCTAAATCATTCAAGGCGTATGCAGTGCTTGCTCCTACGATGTGCGCACTCTATCTCTTTCCCCAATTCGAGTTTGTGCTCCATCTTTGTGACATAGATGTTGACGCGACCTTAAACACCTCTTTTCGCAGACTGGACCTTCAGTACTTCCAAACTGTAGAGCTGTCTTTCCATGTGCAGCTCGTGACTGAAACGTTTTTCTTATGATTCTACCCCGCCTGCAAATTTACTCAAAAAGTACAAGACTAGAGATATGATTTATTTAAAATACATGCAAGAGACCGACTATGGAACAACTGATATGGTGCAGAGCATTCTATCAAGAAATATATTTACGTAGTCATCTTGTAGAATGAGTAAAGATCGAATCACTTGTAAAATGGAAGCTTTATTGAAAAGCCTTTACCATGGTTTCAACGATTATAAAAACGACTTCTTCAGAAGGAGATTTCAAGAATGTTGTGACAAAGGTACGTTAGAATATACCCAAAATATGTCAGTCAAATATAAAATTTTACCTGCGTGAAATCCATTTTCGGTACATGATGCCTATAATGGAAATAGATTTCGGATCACAGGTGCAAGAGAATGAGGGCTACATCCAACAAAGATCCATGTTTAGTTACGAAATCACAGTTGGGCATCCGGAAAACAAGAACTCATTTGAAACGAGACTAAAAATGCACTATATAAGAGTACACAGCACAAAAACTTCCACCTCGTACCCCCAACAAAAGGTCAGAATAACTGTCTGGACTTCCAAGTCAGTACGCTTGGTCACAGCAAACGAACAACAAAGGATGTAATGCGAATGCCTTGTGTATCACGCAGGTTGACCAGAACGCAATATTACCTACCTGCTCGTATTCTGATTGGCTAATCTAAGTTCAAATACTTCGGCGTTCGGAAGATACCACCACGTACTCACAATACTTAAGACTCAAAGGTACCACCGCTTAACAGTAGACACGCTCATCTACAGCCTAAGCAACCAAGTGAAAATGAGAATGTGTAATGTAGATTTTGGAGAAATGGAAGGGCGCGTGTCATTTAGCAGAAACCTTTCAAGATTTAACAGCAGATGAAAATGTCCTGCACGTGATCTACAGATATATAATAAAGGATTTGTTACAAAATACTGCTTCTGTCGCATATTCTCCAAAAATGTAGTCCCAGGGAAAAATTCAGTAATACCTCTAATTATAGAGGTACAACAATTCCGGGTAGATGTGAGAATTATTCCTCTTTTGACGGTGTTCGGACGAAAATTTGGTGACACCGCGGGACATGTCTGCAAGAACGTAAGTTAATGCTTTTTGATAACATGATAGGAAAACAGCGACTAATGTACCTTTTGCCGTATTTTTGGCTCCGCACCCCGTCACCGCAGATCGCTAAAGGAGACTCTCAATGATCTGAAGATGATCTTCAGCCGGCCGGTGTGGCCGAGCGGTTCTAGGCGCTTCAGTCTGGAACCGCGTGACCGCTACGGTCGCAGGTTCGAATCCTGCTCGGGCATGGACATATGTGATGTCCTTAGGTTAGTTAGGTTTAAGTAGTTCTAAGTTCTAGGGGACTGATGACAGATGTTAAGTGCCATAGTGCTCAGAGCCATTTGAACCATTTGATGATCTTGAAAGACTGAAACCGGTTACGATGAATAAATTGTTTTACGATCAAGACAGCTTACTTTATAAGAATTCAGCATGAATACATGAGCTAGCTAATCATGCATGTTCAGATGTTTTAATTGACGGCGAACGGCACCTGTGTAGTGTCCCCGATACGTTGCAAGCTTCAGTCGTGGTAAGTGTTGTTCTGAGTGCGTTATGTCAGAACTAAGTGAATTCGAACGTCGGCAAAATTGTTGGTGCTCGTATGGTGTCGACTTCCGTAACCAATATAGCCCAAGTGTTCCGTGTTTCAAGAGTTCTACGTATCGAAGATTTTTACCGTATACAGGGAAGGGGAAAACATTATCCGCTAAGTCACAATGTGGACGAAAGTAGTGTTGAGTTGTCTTGACGGAAGGTCATTGAAATGCAATGTGACGAAAAACAAGACGACGACAGCTGCAAAGTCACCGTAGAATCGAATGTCGCATTCGCTAAAACTGTCACCTCAAAAACAACACGAGGCTCCAAAAGCAGGGGATTGCAGGGCAACATGGAATTCCTAAACCACTCGTCAGTGACACAAGTACCCGTAACAGCGAAAAATGGAGTCGATGTCATAGAACTTGGGCTAAGAAGCAATGGAAGAATGCCATTCGGTCAGCTGGTTATTGCTTCACAGTATTGCCAACTACTGTTGGAATTTACGTCCCAAAAGTGAAACACGGCGGAGGTTCGGCCATGACTTGGATAACCATATGGTGGTATTCCAGGAGCCCAATTCTTACACTGCAAGAACACATTACTGCTAATGATTATATGACCTTTCGGGAGAACAGGTCCATCACATGGTAAAACGTTCTTCCCCATTGGTGGTCATGCGTTTCAAAACACCTAACTCGCTTCGTCCCGGACTACTTTTGTGAAGTACAAGGATGAATTGTCACGTCTTCCCTGGGCGCCACTGTCACCAGATGTCGATATTATAGAGCACAATTATAGAGCACCTGTGGTCTTCCTTGGAGAGAAGGATGCGTGAACGGTATTCACCAAAGAAAGCGAAGTAAATTTTGAATTCCAATCAAGAACAACTGCCAAGATGAGAAACATAGAAGTAGATATCCTCGGTGTAAGGAAGCACCTTATATCACTTACTAAAGGCAAGGCCTCAGGTCCAGATTGTATACCAGTCAGGTTCCTCTGAGACTATGCTAATAAAATATCTCGATATTTAGCAGTCATATACAACCACTCCCTCACAGAAAGATCCATACATAAAGACTGGAAAATTGCTCAGGTCACACCAATACCCAAAAAGGGAAGTAGGAGAAATCCGTTGAATTAGAGGCCTTTATCACTAACGTCGATTTGCAGTAGGGTTTTCGAACATATACTATATTCGAACATTATAAAGTACCTCGAAGGAAACGATTCATTGACACATAATCAGCACGGTTTCAGAAAACATACTTCTTGTGAAAAACAACTAGATCTTTATTCCCATGAAGTAATAAGTGATTTCCTACCATAAAGGTCACAGTTCGTAGTAATAGACGGAAAGTCATCGAGTGCTATAGAGCCTCTATTTTTCCTGATTTATATTAGCGACATAGGAGACAATCTGAGTAGCCGTCTTAGATGGTTTGCAGATGATGCTGTCATTTACCGTCTTGTAAAGTCATCAGATGATCAAAACGACTTGCAAAATGATTTAAATAAGATATCTGTATGGTGTGAAAAGTGGCAATTGACCCTGAATAAAGAGAAGTGTGAAATTATTCGCATGAGTACCAAAAGAAATCAGCTAAATTTTACGCGATAAGTCACACAAATCTGAATGCTGTAAATTCAGCTAAATACTTAGGGATTACAATTACAAATAACCTAAATTGGAACGATCACATAGATAATACTGTGGTTAGAGCAAACCAAAGACTGTGATTCATTGGCAAAACACTTAGAAGGTGCAACAGGTGTACTAAAGAGACTGCTTACACAACGCTTGTCCGCCCTATTCTGGAGTACTGCTGTGCGGAGTGGGACGAGGATCTCCTCACTCGGCTTCGAATAGGCCACAGCCCTATGACGCACGGCTTCCTGCTCCGGTGAGAGGACCCTCCAATTTGTGGTGCTTGCGGCGTCCAGGTCACTGTGCGCCACGTTTTATTGGATTGCGTTTTATTTTCTGACCAGCGGGTCGCGGCTGACTTGCCAGCGGACCTGCCATCTCTTTTAGGCAACGCTCGGACGAATGTGGTTAAAGTTTTAAAGTTCTGTGCCCTGTCAAATGTTTTTACAAAGATTTTAGGGAGAGAATTTTAATTTGCTCACTGTGTGACAAGCTCGCCCATATTTTATGTAAGTGGCCAGCCAATAACAATTTCCTGTGACATTCTTGTTGCTATGTTTCCCCTTTCCTTAGGTTTTACTTTCTTATGTAGCTTCCTTCTTTTCCTGCTTTCTTTGAGCGTGTGCTTTAGTTTTCTTAGGTCTGTCCACATTCGTTCCTTTTAATGTGTGTCAGGGCGCTGATGACCTCGATGTTGAGCGCCCATAAGCCCCAACACACCACCACCACCACCACCACCACATCGAAAAATTACAAAGAAGGGCAGCTCGTTTTGTATTACAGCGAAATAGGGGAGATAGTGCGACAGAAATGATACGTGGAGAAAAAAAAAAAAAATAAAAGGTGGCTCTGAGCACTATGGGACTTAACATCTGAGGTACGGAGGTCAGGTCATCAGTCCCCTCACGACTTAGAACTACTTAAACCTAACTAACCTAACGACATCACACACATCCATGCCCGAGGCAGGATTCGAACCTGCGACCGTAGCGGCCGAGCGGGTCCAGACTGAAGCGCCTAGAACCACTCGGCCGCACCATCCGGCTACGTGGAGTAGCAATGATAACAACAAAGGCGTTTTTCGTTGCGACGGGATCTTCTCATGAAATTTCTATCACCAGTTTTCTCCTCCGATTGCGAAAAATATTCTCTTGGCACCTAGCTACATAGGGAGAAATGATCATCACGATAAAATAAGAGAAATCAGGGCTCGCACGGAGAAATGTAAGCGCTCGTTTTTCCAGCGTGCCGTTAGAGAGTGGAACGGTAGAGAGACAGCTTGAATGTGGTTCATTGAACCCTCTGCCAGGCACTTTATTGTGAGTAGCAGAGTAATCTCGTAGATCATACACTGGCGGAAAAATATCATAACACCAACAAATAATGAAGAGTAGAAGAGTTGGTTAATACATTTGTCTAGGTAACATATTTACGTGATTAACATTGTAAGATCACAAGTTGATGTACTCGCCTGACGAACCATTGGAAACGTGTATTTCTGGTACATTAATGATGTGTGTAATCGCCAGAACGTTCAATGCAAATATGAAAACATGCATGTGCAGGTGCGGGATGTCAGTTTGACGGATGGTATTTCATGCTTGTTGCAATTGATCATGATATCCCATATGTGATTAAATAGAGACAGATCTAGTGATCGAGCACTCCAGGGCAACATCGCGACACTCTGTTGATTGTTTTGGGTTACAACAGTGGTATCTGGGCGAGCGTTTTCCTGTTGGTAGACACCCCGTCGAATGCTGTTCATGACTGGCAGCACAACAGATCCTATCACCTGACTGAAGTACAAATTTGCCATGAGAGTGCGTCGGATAACAACTAAAGTGCTTCTGCTATCATACGAAATCGTTTCATAGACCGTAACTCCAAGTGTAGGTCCAGTGTGTCTAGCATGCATGCAAGTTGGGTGCAGGTCCTAAACTGGCTTCCTTCTAACCACCACACGGCCATCACTCGCACCGAGGTGGAACGAGCTTTTATCAGAAGAAAACAACAGTCCTCCACCTTGCCCTAAAATAAGCTCTCTCTTGATACCACTGAAGGCACAGTTGGTAGTGGTACCGAAAGTTGAAAACGAGAGAGTTAGAGAGAAGCAGAAGTGATATATACGTATGTATTACAAACTTTTTCCCTCAAAAACATTTATTTCCTTCATACCTCCCCTGTGTTACAACAGCTGACGTGTCACTGATCTCATTTGTACTAAGACTTCAGTACACGTGAGGTGCCTATTTGCTTCCACCGCCTTGAATGGACTGCATAAGGTTTGATAAAAGTTCACCAACCAGCATTCTTCTACAGTTGTTGCCCCTGTACAGAAAACAGCACGTAGCTCGTGAACCCGTAATCTTGAAGCTGTAAGAAATTCTTAGCGAAGAACTGTTATTTTAGAAATAATTAAATTTTCGGTCTGTTTATACGGGATGCTACTCGCTTTTTATTTGCAGAACAAGAAAAACTGTACAATTACATTCCACTTTAGAGTCACAAATAATTTCTATTTTCAAACAAATTAATGAACTGCATATTTCCGTAATTAGTATCACACTGTCCTCAACTAAATGTCCATATAACCATACATTGCTAGTAAAGTCTTAGCTAACACCAACCGCGTCAGACAACATGTCTGTCTTTCGACACTGCCGAACCAGCTCTATATTATTATAAACAATGGATTACTAATGAAATCTTTACTGACACTCACCGCGGCAGACATTTCTGTCCTCCAACACTGCCGAACCAGCTCTGATTATACAGCCAAAACACTTCTCTCGCCACCCAAGTTAGGCGCGACACAAAGATCACCGAAGTGCTTCGCCTGCACTTTCGTTTCGCAATTGTTAATTATTCTGCTGGTTATTAACATTTGTGAAATAATGGAATGACAGTACGCTATCGAGAGATGCTACAATTTGAAATTCAAGTAAATACACTGTTTCATTTTTGAAATATTAATAAAGTTGATTACTATTTAGGGGTGCAACTTCCAAACGTGGCAGGCAATCGAGGGGAAGGACCACAATTTAGGCAGTCTTTCTCACGATACCCGTACCGATCAAACCATCTGTCATCGGTACCTCACAGCACATTACGTCATCGTGCCATTGCTACCTTCTGAACTGCTCTAAGAGGAGCTTCTTGTACCTGAATATGATGGCTGCAAAACCAGAAATATTGCAGTGGTTTGGTGTCAGCTGAATGCAAGCAACAGTGGCTCGGAGCTGTCCTTGAAGTATCCGACTTGTAACAGTTGTTTGTATCTATGAGGTGCCATCTGCTGCTCATGCTGCCGCTGCAGATGCAATACGATGCTGCACAGGCATACGCCGAACACGATGGTCTTCCCTCTCGGTAGTTCTACGTGGCCGTCCGGAGCCCAGTATTCTTGCGACTGTGCATTCTCGTGACCACCTCTGCCGGCAGTCAAGTAGAGAGGTTGTATTTCTGACAATTGTTTCTGCAGTACCGCAGATGGAACATGCAGCTTCCTGTAGTCCTATCACAAGACCCTGTTTAAACTCAGTGAGGTTTTTATAATGTCGTCTTTGTCGCCTTAGAGACATTCTTGACTTACAATAACTCACATGTCCAGTCTCAAAGGTAACTAACACTCACGACCGTTACAGCTTGTATTTGAAGTAAACCCGATTCTCATCCTCATAGTGGGGCCACTAAAGTCATTTTCATGCGACTGGCGTGAAATTTGCATAGATGTAATATTTCAGATGTAGAAACACGCCTACCAATTATCGTTTATGTCGCACACCTCCTTCTTGGTGTTGTGATTTTTTTCCCGTCAGGGTAGTTATCTGAACTTGCTTCTATTTAGCAGGGAGGGTTGTATGACAGTCACTTGAAAAAAGGGACTGTATTAATTAGTATTTTCAAAGACGACTGGAATATGTTTTGAATTTCAACGGTTTTCTTATACCGTATTAGGTATGGTAATGTGTTGTGTTTGTGTTGTTCCCATATTTTTTGTACACACTACATATAAAAATGGCAACGGTCTTGCCGCAGATGATACACCAGTTCCCATCAGATCACCAAAGTTAAGCGCTGTCGGACGTGGCAGGCACATGGATGGGTGACCATCCGGGCCGCCATATGCTGTTGCCATTCTTCGGGGTGCAGTCAGCTTCGTGATGCCAATTCAGGAGCTACTCGACCGAATAGTAGCGGCTCCGGTCACAGGAAACCATCATAAGGACTGGGAGAGCGGTGTGCTGACCACACGCCCCTCCTATCCGCATCCTCTGCTGAGGATGACACGGCGGTCGGATGGTCCCGATGGGCCACTTGTGGCCTGAAGACGGAGTGCTGCGTATAAAAATTGAGATGCTTACCTAAGTTTTCGAACACATATATTCCAGTTGTCTGATTATGCTAAGAGAGGATTTGACTCAGAGCAATTAGGTTTTTATTAATTTTATTCCTCACCCTATTGTGATACATTGAATTACCTTTGGAAAGCCGTGAAGTGGCCCATGGGCCAAGCACTGTCAGCTGTGAGTGGCGGCTGAGGGTTGGTTCAAATGGCTCGGAGCACTATGGGACTTAGCTTCTGAGGTCATCAGTCCCCTAGAACTTAGAACTACTTAAACCTAACTAACCTAAGGACATCACACACATCCATGCCCGAGGCAGGATTCGAACCTGTGACCGAAGCGGTCGCCCGGTTCTCAGACTGTAGCGCCTAGAACCGCTCGGCCACTCTGGCCGGCGCGGTTGAGGGTTCGCAAATCAGAGTGGATCCCAAATGTTTTAATTCTATCATGCAGTTGTAACCATCTCAGGCGGCTACTGTCAAGGACGAGAGGTGATGCTACACTTTACTAGCTGAGCGAGTTCATCTGAGTACTTTGCCTACAAACTGCTGTTAGAGCTTTAGAGCTGTGAGAACGTTTGCCCTCGGTTCTCAGACGAGTTGTCGGAGTCAACAGTCTGGGTAGCCCAGGACCTTTGGCAGTCAATCCCCAGCGTCCGCACGCTTTGTCGCTGTTTGTAGAGTTGGGTCGCTGCAGCCAATGCGGGCGCCACAGAGGTTCTGAACGTGGCGCTGCCTGAAAGTGTCAACGTCTGTCCTTCTGTCAGCAGTATCAATGGCAGCAGTAGCTACAATGTAGTTCAAACCACCACTGTCGCATTCGGCCACTTTACAGTTAAAATGGTGCATCAGAGTAAGATTTTGCTGCTGAAGAAGGACACTACAGAGGAGAGTCCGGAAGGCCGGTACCCTTCCGTATCAGACGCACGACCTTCCCAGACAATGATTTCTTTTATTCCGTTGGACAACTATTTTTAGTATTTCATGTTATTGGCCTATGGGTACACCGGTAGTCAAACTTACAGGGTTGCCTTTCCATGACTTGCTAAATAATTTAAAATACGAATTTCAATTACATTAACGATATAACGTTAAAACTGCAGCGTCCAAAGAGGTTCTGCATTTTAAGTTAACAGACCAAGTTTCTACACCAACATTGTCTGCGAACTACTCTAAACAGTATTGCAGAGGGTACGTCCCACTGCGTCAGTTATTACAGCATTTTTCCTTTCCACTCATGTGCTGTAGTTAGACTAATCTTATCCTCATGTTCTCTAAGGGAGTGAAATGTATAGTGTTGTAGCATATTTTCGGAGTCATAATTTAAAGCTGGTTCATTAAACATTGTTGGTAGAATTTCTCGGATAGTTTCCGTCAGTCCTCAAGAGACTGCCAGTTCAGTTCTTTCCAACATCTCTGTGACACTCTCCCAGGGGTCAAACAAGTCTGTGACTTCTCGTGCTGTCCTTGTCTGTATATACCGGGTGATCAAAAAGTCAGTATAAATTTGAAAACTTAATAAACCATGGAATAATGTAGATAGAGAGGTAAAGATTGACACACATGCTTGGAATGACATGGGGGTTTACTAGAACAAAAAAAAAACAAAAACAAAAAACAATGTATTGCTAGACGCGTGAAAGATTTCTTGCGCTCGTCGTTTGATGATGATCGTGTGTTCAGCCGCCACTTTCGTCATGCTTGGCCTCCCAGGTTCCCAGACCTCGGTCCGTGCGGTTATTGGCTTTGGGGTTACCTGAAGTCGCAAGTGTATCGTGATCGACCGACATCTCTAGGGATGCTGAAAGACAACATCCGACGCCAATGCCTCACCATAACTCCGGACATGGTTTACAGTGCTGTTCACAACATTATTCCTCGACTACAGCCATTGATGAGGAATGATGGTGGACATATTGAGCATTTCCTGTGAAGAACATCTTCTTTGCTTTATCTTACTTTGTTATGCTAATTATTGCTGTTCTGATCACATCAAGCGCCATCTGTCGGACATTTTTTGAACGTTTGTATTTTTTTGGTTCTAACAAAACCCCCTGTCATTCCAAGAATGTGTGTTAATTTGTACCTCTCTATCTACATTATTCCGTGATTTATTCAGTTTTCAAATTTATACTGACTTTTTGATCACCCGGTATTTACTGAATTTTCCGTCGGTGCTCGGAAGAGCACAATAATAATAGTAAAGAGGAAAACACTTCTTAATGTTCTGCAAAATTGTATTTATTTTGTGACGAACCGGCTTTCGGCTTCTCAGGCCATGTTCCAGTGACAACTGATATAAACGATAATATGTGTTCGCGACATTCAATTGTCACCTGAAGATGGCATGAGAAGCCGAAAGCCGGTTCGTCAGAAAATAAATCTATTTTTCAGAACATTGGGAAGCGTTTTCCTCTACAATATTTTCTCTCTATATTTATTATCCTCTAATAGTCCTATTTCTTATAAGTCTCGCACCCTTGAGCAGTTTTTTAGTCCTGGGAGCATGAGTGCCTTGTTGTAGATAGCTCTTTCCTAATACTCTACCAAAAAACCTTGCGAATGATTGAACCTGTGTCACCGTCCCATTTCATGTCCCTACTAACTGTAACACTCTTGGCCGGCCGGGGTGCCCGAGCGATTCTAGGCGCTGCAGTCTGGAACCGCGCCACCGCTACGGTCGCCGGCCGTGGTGGCCGTGCGGTTCTAGGCGCTGCAGTCCGGAACCGTGGGACTGCTACGGTCGCAGGTTCGAATCCTGCCTCGGGCACGGATGTGTGTGATGTCCTTAGGTTAGTTAGGTTTGGGTAGTTCTACGTTCTAGGGGACTGATGACCTAAGGTGTTAAGTCCCATAGTGCTCAGAGCCATTTGAACCATTTGAACCGCTACGGTCGCAGGTTCGAATCCTGCTTTGGGCATGGATGTGTGTGATGACCTTAGGTCAGTTAGGTTTAAGTAGTTCTAAGTGCTAGGGGACTGACGACCTCAGAAGTTAAGTCACTTTTTTGTTGTTGTTGTAACTATCTTGTATATGTGTGAGCTTACCGATTCTAACTGCGACTCACTGATGTTATATTTATAGGATACTACGTTTTTACATTTTTGAGGTGCACAATTTTACATTTCTGAACATCTAAAGAAAGTTACCGATCTTTACACCTCTCTCAAATCTTATCAGGGTCTGACTGAATACTTGTGCAGCTGCGCACATCTCTGTACTTTACTGTAGGTAACTGCATCATCTGCGAAAAGTCTGAGATCACCCTTAATATTGTCGGCAACGTCGTTAACATACAACATGAACAGCAAGGGATCCAAAACGATTTCCTGGGGCACACCCGAAGTTTCTTCTACATCTGTCGATGACTCTCATCCAAAATAATATGATGCGCTCGCTCTGGCAAGAAATCGTCAATCCAGTCACAAATTTCGCCCGATAACCCATGCCGTAATTTTGATAATAAGCGTAGGTGTGTTACTGAACCAGACGCTGTCTGGAAATCGAGATATACTGCATCTGTATGACTGCTTCCCTCCACGGCTTTCAGTGAACCTAGCATTTAATCCTGTCAGACATGAGGGGCCTGGAGTCACCCCTGCTTCTCTCATGTTTGTCTACTCCCTTAATTCCCCTTTATCAAATATCTCGTCCATACATGATTTCGTTCCCAGAAATATTAGTACTGAGATAATCAAGGATAACTGGCATAACGCCAGGGAAAATATTCAGAGTACCCATGACAGGAAACGGCGTGGTATACCCCAGCCGACGGCTGGGGAACATTCAGGTCATGTATATAGTCTTCGTGAGGAATGTTAAGGATAGAGACTCTGCTAGTAAGGCGTCCGGAAAACTGTCACCCCGCTTTATGGGCTCGTACGAGACGTTGGAGGTACCCACTCCAAGCATGCTTAGGCTCCATAACGAAGACTGTGGAAATGATTGCGGATACACTTAGCCAGCATAAGAGAGGTAGTATTAAGTCTTCTCTGTGAGCCCTGCCCCCCCCCCCTTCCCCCCTCCCCCCCCCTACCACAGGGTTCGTGTTTTGGTATGGGAGGATGAACTGCTGCACGACTGATAGATTGATAGCTCATGCCAAGTCTCCTGATACACGAACTTTGGCTCGGAGGGGCGTGGCGCTTCAGCGGCGCGGGGGTTACGGCCGCCGTTTTCCGGAAGAGCCAGTGACTGAAGCAGCACGGACAGCGCAGGTCTGTGAGGCAGCTGGCTGGCTGTTTGTTCTACCAAAAGAACTTCAAAGTTCATCTGGCTGAGCTTTTTCTGGACATGAGGAACGTGCACCAGAAACGGGAGTGGACACATTATTCCTTTGGCCGATCAGATTTGGAGGCGGGTGGTGCGCCATCGTCATCTGTGCGTCTCCTGGCAGCTCCAAGCCTTTCCACTGTTTGTCGCTGCACAGCGGTTTGGATGCTCGATGACCTGCTTTAGGATTTTCACTTCGGTGCCGAAACCACGCGGCATTCGTAAAGATTTAGTTTGCTCCTCACTGTGAGCATGATAATTGTGTCTCATTCGGTTTCTGCGCTCATTTGTGTCTTGTTTCTATATCGGATTCGATTCAGCCTCCTGTTGTGTTTGTTACCTGTTCCTGGCGATTCGAGCTGATACGAAAACAAAATGGTTCAAATAGCTCTGAGCGCTAAGGGACTTAACATCTCAGGTCATCAGTCCCCTACACTTAGAACTACTTAAACCTAACTAACCTAAGGACATCACACACATCTATGCCCAAGGCAGGACTGGAAACTGCGACCGTAGGAGCAGAGCGGTTCCGGACTGAAGCGCCTAGAACCGCTCGGCCACAACGGCTGGCGATACGAAAACATAATAGCCTCAACTTGGTAACTGTCCTAGAGCAGTGATTTAATTGTGTTTTTAAATTATGTGCATTTTGGACTGCATGGGGTTATGGCCTCTTTCCTTCTCGTAAAAGACATTGTGTATAAAGACATTACAACTACACTTGAAGATATGTGAGATAGAATTGACAGGGCATGCGCTTCGATATGTGCCGATGTGATAAGGAATACCACTCAATCCATGATAAGAAGATTGCAGCACTTCGAACATCTTCTGTGAATCAACGTTCATGTCACCTTTTTGACTGTCGTTGACTTTCAAAGACCTTCTGTTACACAACATTGGATTCGTCTCGATAGCCGCTATCTGAAAATAAGTACCGAACTATAGCATCCCATTTACAAAAATAAATTTGACCTTCACACCTCTTACGCCATTCCACATAGCAACAAGAAACCAATTTTAAATTTTGTACCTTGTTGTCCCATGCAACATTTGTCCCACAAACTTTTCAGCGACTATGATACTTTCGGATTTATTCTAGGTGGCAATAGTTAGTGACTCACCCTATACATACGGGGTTCGCTGGCCCGAGAGGGGCGCACGAAGTTTGGGTATAGGCTGTAGCGTTGCGACAAGAGGTGGTTACGAGGTCCGACCGGCCGAAGCCACGAGCTGCGCGAGGAGGGCCTGCGCACAGCGAAGATACCGGAGTACTTCACCGGGGCCAGCGTCGACTAGAAGCAGCAGGCCGTCATCCCGTCGGTTGGTTGGCCACATTCGTGTCGGACGACCGCCTGTGGGCTGGCTGCCCTCTTCTACTTGGCTTTCATCGGCACCACTCACAAGGGAACCTCCCCATCGCACCCCCCTCAGATTTAGTTATAAGTTGGCACAGTGGATAGGCCTTGAAAAACTGAACACAGATCAATCGAGAAAACAGGAAGAAGTTGTGTGGAACTACGAAAAAATAAGCAAAATATGCAAACTGAGTAGTCCATGGGTAAGATATGCAACATCAAGGCTGATCTGAGCTCAGGAACGCCATGGTCCCGTGGTTAGTGTGAGCAGGTGTGGAACGAGAGGTCCTTGGTATAAGTCTTTCCTCGAGTGAAAAGTTTAATTTTTATTTTCAATTTATGTGACAAACTCTTATGTTTTCATCACTTTTTTGGGAGTGATTATCACATCCACAAGAAAACCGAAATCGGGTAAGGTAGAAGAATCTTTTTACGCATTTGCCAAGTGTTCAAGTTAGGTGGGTCGACATCATATTCCTGTCATGTGACGCACATGCCGTCACCAGTGTCGTATAGAATATATCAGACATGTTTTCCTGTGGAGGAGTCGGTTGACCTATGACCTTGCGATCAAATGTTTTCGGTTCCCATTGGAGAGGCACGTCCTTTCGTCTACTAATCGAACGGTTTACCGGTGCGGTCGCAAAACACAGACACTAAACTTATTACAGTGAACTGAGACGTCAATGAACGAACGGACAGATCATAACTTTGCGAAAATAAAGAAATTAAGCCTCTCACTGGAGGGAAGACTTGAACCAAGGACCTCTCGTTCCGCAGCTGCTCGCGCTAACCACGGGACCACGGCGCTCCTGGGCTCGATTATCATTGATGTTGCCTATCTTGGGCGTGGACTACTGAGTTTGTATATTTTGCTTATTTTTTCATAGTTCCATACAACTTCTTCCTGTTTTCTCGATTGATCTGTGTTCAGTTTTTCAAGGCCTATCCATTGTGCCAACTTATATCTAAATCTGAGGGGGGTGCAATGGGGAGATTCCCTTGTCAGTAACCGGTGCGACGCACCGTGGATCCATGGAACTACTTGCTGGTAAAGGGGAGTAACATTTTGTAACCCTCGTGGTAATTTGTTTCATTGCCTACCTGCCCTTCTTATTATTTTCTGGTTTGCATCCGACCCTCAGAGTTTTACTCGCTCGGCTCTTTGGTCGTAAATATAGGCAGTAGTATTGTACTAAGACACTAGCTGTCAAAATGTTCAAATGTGTGTGAAATCTTATGGGACTTAACTGCTAATGGCATCAGTCCCTAAGCTTACACACTACTTAACCTGAATTATTCTAAGGACAAACACACACACCCATGCCCGAGGGAGGACTCGAACCTCCGCCAGGACCAGCCGCACAGTCCATGACTGCAGCGCCTCAGATCGCTCGGCTAATCCCGCGCGACCACTAGCTGTCGGTTGAAAATCTGTCCCACTATTATATTGCCTCTCCTTTGTGGTTTGTACCCGATAATTAATGTTCTAATCAATCAGTTAAATAGAGCCGGAACAATTGTACTGAGGCACAGGTTGCCGTTAAACAAAAGAGGGACCGTGTGGTTAGATTTAAGTGTTAACTGGTTCCGTTTTTTGATTGTAATTGCATTTCTCAGTCATTAGTTATAATCTGAGCTACCTGTTGTACTAACCTGATCGTTTCTGTGTTTGAAAGATCGGGTCATTATTGGTGTATTTTAGCTGGATCTTGTGGTTCCATCGAGTCAGTTCTCTTGTAATAAGTGTCCACAGCTGATGTTTTAAGACGTTCCTTCAGAGTCGTCTTAATAACTGACAATCAGTTTAACTTTGAAAATATTAACAGCCGACTGTCTCCAGGGCCTTAGTCAAAATAAAATTGTCAGAAGGGACGAGTTGTGATCCAGTCGCACCTTGGTTGCTGATTGAAATTAAGAGATTGGTTGCTTTGAAGGAAGCCTTACCATTTTCATATTGTTTTCTAACCTGTTTGACGTTTAAGCACAGGTGCGCATCTTAATCCAGAACCTTTCAACATGCAGCTTTCAAATTAAAAGTTACGTCATCTGTTTGAGTAATTGAAACACTCTTGTCATCGGTGGTGCTCATATAGTTTTCATGTGTTGCAGAAGGGCATTTAATAAGACAGTCTGTGTCCAGCGCGGTAGTAAACACAGCTGTTTCACCAGATAACGGGCGGGCTGCAGATCCGGCCGGCTTGTAATCACTGCAATACTGCACTTCAGATTTCTTTTGCAGGGATTAAAAGCTTATTCAACTTAAGGTTTAAGGTCAAAAGAACTTTGCAAATTTATTCATTTTGTTAAATAAAATTTTACGGTTAAATGCTTCGATTATCTGTAAAACACAGTTTATATATTATTAACTGAACAGGTTGTGTGAAAATAAAGTTATATTGGTGGGTCCTCCGTTCCACGTTTTCCTTAATTCCAGTAAGTACCACGTATCAATCACCAAAATTTTCAAGGTTTTTCGAGATCTGAATCTTAGGAATGTACCTTAAGAATTCTAGCAATTTGCTGTGGATGTCCGTCTTCGACCCCGTGGCTCAGTTTTGATACCCGAAAACCATGTTTTTTTAAGTGTCTGTCGGGAGTAACGGATAGCAGGGTAACTTTGAGCCTCTGTATCTCAGAAACGAATGAAGATATAAACAAAAATTTCAAGGCTGTTAGAGATGGGAATCTGAGGAAATTATCGTAAAAGTTTCAGTCATTTGTTGCGCATATCCGTCTTGAAATTCGCAATTAGGGTTTGATCTGAAAAAATGGTAAAAAAATTTCCAGGTTTTTTGAGGAGGCAAAAGTAGATTACATCAAAAGCAAAAAGAACCAACCGATTTGCTCCATCTGCCTAAAAAACAAGAAGTGTGTGCTGCAGAATAGCGGCCGGCCGGGGTGACCGAGCGGTTCTAGGTACTACCGTCTGGAACCGCGCGACCGCTGCGGTCGCAGGTTCGAATCCTGCCTCGGGCATGGATGTGTGTGATGTCCTTAGGTTAGTTAGGTTTAAGTAGTTCTAAGTTCTAGGGGACTGATGACCTGAGAAGTTAAGTCCCATAGTGCTCAGAGGCATTTGAACCATTTTGCAGGATAGCGGCCGTCACCTACAGCATTGCCACTAAGTGATAATTTCAACAGTGACAATTCCGAAAAATTTTTAGTCTAGGATATGATGGATTACTTTCCAGCTCCTATAAAAAATGAAGAAATAAGTAAATCAATAAATAAATAACTGCCAGCGATACAAGAAATTTTCAAAATAATTTTTTTTTTTACTTTAGCCTGTGAAGAAAAACGGAACGATTGACATATTCGGACTGAAAATAATATACGAACATTCTCATAATTTATAGATGAATGTGATACATGTCTTTTCATGAAATCATAAAAGCATTCAGTGAAAAAGTAAAATTTCGTAAGAGGTGTCAAACTGTCAAACTGTTCCGCCTGAGTATCGAAAAATGTCGCCGCTGATGAATTTGCATTCTGTTGCAGGAATTTCCAGCGACTACGTTGTTAAGGAAACTGCGAAATTAATTTTAGTAACATCTGGTATCGCGTCACGTATGAACGCATTTTAATTACGAGAGACTCCGTGTGCGACAGCGCGCGAATACTTCTGTGTCGCCGCCAGGTTTTTAGTTCGCGCCGCTCTCACTTATAGGTCCCAGAACATTGCCGACCTCCCGAAAATTTATTTGCAGCTCTTATTCAACCCTCGTCATTTCACCCATCACCCAAATCACCTACATCTGCTACACAAAACTGACTGTAGGTATTTTCAGGCCAATATTTCTGCTGAAGACGAATAAAATCTGTTTTTTCTTGTGGTTTTGTGATACCTAAGTTTTATCGAAGTATACTACAGGACTATTGTTCTCAGCACACTGTAAGTGCATTTTGCAGAAAAATTTCGTTCTACCTGCTGACATGTGCATAATTAAAAATGAGGTGAGTGGGGAAGAGAAAGAACGGAGGTTTCTCAAGCAGTAGAATTAATTTTTTCATCGAGATCACTTTGTATTTTTCTAGCCACCGGATAATTTCCTCTGTCGCAGTATAGAAGTACAGTTCTACGCACTAAGTTTTTGTCAAAATCGTCAAATTCCGTAATCTCCGTTTTCATTTACATCCCTTTCTTGGAGAAACACAACACATGCTTGCATCTAGATATTCTGCCGATGTTACTACACGGTTAGTACGGAATACAGTCCATTCCGAAATGCGACAAGATTTCGTTGTCACTTTATGGACTTGTCGGAAATTTAAATTTCTCCTTGCTCCTTCACTGTGAGCCGCATCAGTATAAAGCCTTAAGTACGTTCGATACTATACAATTTTAGATTGTTTTCACTACCAAACACTCTTCGGTGCACCGTTGCACGGAAGACTGAAACCACATGTGAATACATGATATCGCACGGAACGACAGATCATTCGGTTGGCGCTGACCTGCAGCACTGCTAGTAGTGGACTACAGGAAACAGGTGTGACTATGTTGTACCGTCGATGTACTGTGCTACCCAGCCACATAACACGTGGAGGCAAAGTAGCTACCATTCCAGCCCTCTGCAAAGGGAGAGTGTACTTTTAATGACCGGTTTCGCTTCGTCTTTAGATTACTATTCGAGTAATATAAGTCACAAGCTAGTTTACAAGTAGAGTTTATTAACAGCTGATTAAATCATATCAAATGTTTTCCCCACCAATTAGGGACCTCCATAGGCTTGTCTAGCAACATGACTCCTGGCTCATGAGAGGATTACAATTTTCTGACGCCTGATTTAATTAATACAGAATTTGTACAATATGGTGTATTACTAGAAGAGTGGAGAAACCGTTAGTTTGAATTTCAGTTCCTCTTCACCGGCGTCGAGGGAGCACACTCCCAGTCCGGCGTTTTTGCGGAAGATCCGCTCTTCAAATGGTTCAAATGGCTCTGAGCACTATGGGACTTAACTTCTGCGAACCTGTGACCGTAGCGGTCGCGCGGTTCTAGACTGTAGCGCCTAGAACAGCTCGGCTACTCCGGCCAGATCCGCTCTTCCAAATGTCCTAATTGTGAGGGCGCCGACACTGACTTCACGGGTCGGACCGAATGTGTAAGAGTCGCACCTGTTAGGTTTGTCACGGAGATCCTCTTCCTGTCGGCGGTGGTAGGGAGTGTGGTTGGGCCCTGGGACATAAAGCTGAAGGAAGACGTTCTTGACACCACAGTAGAAGCCAGTTCGTAGCAGGTGCAAATTCGTGATCACAGCCAGTGTGTGAGTTGCCGCCATTAAGCACAAATGTGCACGTTGGTTACTTTGGACAGAATACAGCATGGTCAGTAATGAGCTTCCGATAGCAAACGGTAATGATTCCAACGCGATGCGATGACGTGTACAAAAAAAAGATTGGTCCGGGAATCGTAAAAGCAACTTCAGACGGCCCTGCCTAGGTGGGTGTCGTCAGTTCTCCTCACTATTAATACTTCAACAATCTCTCGACGCACTCTCTCTTAATTCAGGGGTTAGGCGATTCAACATTGAGTCTGCATTTTATGCTGTCGGGGGATTATTGTGTCTTGACCTGAGTAGAGGACTATGTAGACTATTGGTTAGGAAATTACTGTAAGTATTTTTTTTTTTTTTTTTTTTTGCTTAAACCTTGGTGCATATCGTTGTGTAAGGCGGCTTCCTAGTGTAAATTTGCCGTCACACTGCCACGTCACGTCACTAAGATTGAATCTCATGGGAGTAACAGTAAATACTTCAGATCACTGCAGTCTCGTTTGCATACTTATCACGTGCAGCAGCTTTCTGGTAAGCAGAGTTTCTATTGGCAGCTAACTGTAGGTACATCGTTTTCAGTAGAGAAATTTATTTCCGATTAAGAGCTTGCATAGTGAGAACTCTACAGAGCCGTTTTTTGGGCTTTTTTTAATTCTATACGTTATACATTGCGTTCATTCCAAACTCAATAGCAAAATTTGAGATCTTGTACCTATTGTTACACACGAAGTTACGGCGACATCGGGGCGCTGCAGACGAGAGACCTGCTACACCTTTGGTGCCGTTGCAATCCCCTGATGAGTGTGGCTGCATCTTCTGATACGCAAAGTCTGACCGGTAAGTCCTCACTCGAAAGTGGGTGGCAGACAGCGGTGAGTTCGCGTGTCACTGGGCGGAAGGCGAAACAGGGAGCAGGTCGCGGGGCTAGCTACCTACGCCTTAGGAACAGGTTCAAGTTGCTACCCATTGTTGAAAATAACTCTGAGAGGGTGGATGTGCTTGTCATTGGGAGCTCCAGTTTTAGGCTGGTGATGAAGCCGCTCAGGGAAACGGCAGGCAAAGCGGAAAAAAATGCCAGTGTGCTCTCGGTATGTTTGCCAGGCGGCCTCGTCCGTGACGTGGGAGAGGTCCTGCTGGCAGCTATCGGGTGCACTGGGTGCAACCGGCAGCATGTAGTGGCACGAATGACACCTGCCGCTTGGGCTCTGAGGTCATCCTCGGCTTCTTTCGTTGGATGACTGATTTGGTGAAGGCAACTAGCATTGCATGCGGGGTGCAGGGTAAGCTGTCTGTTTCTAGCATCGCACCCAGGGTTGATCGAAGTTCTCTGGTTTGGAGTAGAGTGGAAGGCCTAAACCAGAGGCTCAGACTGTGACGGCATCGGATGCGAATGTCTCCGTATCCGCTACTGGGTACATAATTGTAAAGTTCCTCTTAACAGGTCAGACATGCACTACACGCAGGAGGGGGCTACTAGGGTAGCGGAGTACGCGTGAGGTGCATATAGGGCTTTTTTAATAAATTAGTCACAATGCCCTCAGAAAACGTTCGTAGTCGCAGATCAAAGATAGTTAAGGTTAATACGATTTTAGTGAACTGCAGGAGCATCCAAGGAAAGGTCCCAGAATTAATATCGCCTACTGAAGGTTATAATGCACAGATAGTACTTTTATTAGACAGTTGGTTGAAACCAGAGGTTAATGGGAACGAAATTCTAAGTTCAGACTGGAATATTTTTCGTAAGGATAGGTTTGTCGCCAATAGTAGCTGTGTGTTTATTGCAGTAAAGAATTATGTAATATCTTGCGAGGTTATCGTGGATTCTGACTGTGAATTAATCTTGGCGAAGTATCAAAGATGGGTCAAAAGTGGCAATCGGGTGCTTGTATAGACCGCTGGGTTCAGGAGCTCTTGTGGTCGAGCGCTTCAGGCAGAAATTGCAGAATATCGTTAGTAATCCTCCTGATCATGCCGTTATAATATGGGATAACTTTAACTTGCCAGGCGCAGATTGGGAGTGTCACGCTATCAAAATTGGTGCCAGAGACAGGGATTCGTGTGACATTGATCTCGATGTCTTGTTCAGAAATTACGTTGAGCAGGTAGTTAGAGAACTAACTCGTGAGGGTAACGTCTTAGTCCTCCTGGAAACAAACAGATCTGAACTTACCGAATAAGATGAAGTAAGGGATGATATCACTGATCCCATAGCATCTATGAGAACTGGTCTGAGAAAGAATGTTAAGAAAGATAGGAAGATATTTTTGGTTAACCAGAGTGACAGGATACAAATTTCAGAGCAGTCAGCATCAAATATTCTACAATAAGGACGAATATATGGTAGGCAAAAGGAAGAAATTCAAAGGAATCGTGCAACGTGCGCTACGATCCCAGTAAGGTCTTAGGGAAATGAAAAGAGGCACCATGGTTTAATAGCCGTCTTAGAAAACTGCTACGTAAACAAAGCGAACTTAGATTCAAGATATGTGAAACCTAACTGATAAACAATAGCTGAACAAATCGAAAATGAGCGTAAGGAGAGCCATGAGAGAAGCGGTCAGTGATTTTGAAACTACGAAGGTTGACGAAAGAAAGTTCCGATCGGTCGCGAAATAGAAACCACAGGGAAAACCAGAAACGTTTTATGTGCAACAGTTAGGTACACCTTCCACCTACTTCTCTACATAGTCGCCGCTCCAACTTCGAGTTTTGTTGTAGTGTCATAGAAAGCAGCCGCCTGTGCTTTCTGAATTTTTGCGGAAGATCAGCTCTTCCAAATGTCCTAACTGTGAGGCTGCCGACACTGCCGTCACGGGCAGTCTGTGGAAAAATTTTGTCTTCAGAGCCAATGGTTCTTGTGAGCAGAGATGAGAGTCAGAGGGAGCGAATTATGGACTGTATTGTGGGTGATCAAACACTTCTCATAAGAAACGCTGCAGGAGCATCTTCATTGCCCCTGCAGTGTGCGGCCGAGAATTGGCATGAAGAGGGAACTGCTCGACAGTTGTGTTATGTGGGCTGCATGACACAAGCGAAATCTCTAACCAGCCCCTCATACTTGGCGGGAGACGCTATTCCGTACGCATCTTTACGTGCTCACTGTTAACTGAAAAGAGCTGTGCGACACGATCGACGGGCATACTAGAGACGCTGTCCAACACATCTGTCCAAAGCTTTACCGGATTTCTCCAGTGGTTTCCATTTCGCGACCGGTCGGAACTTACTTTCTGGTCAACCCTCGTAACACTTTGTCATCCGATCCCAGTAAAAATCGTAAGAGGTTTTGGCTGTAAAATCAGTAAGTGGGTCAGAATCACGTATCAACTGTTGGCACAGAAACCCAAGATAACAGAGAGATTGCCGAAACACTGAATTCGGTCTTCCGGAATTGTTTCACAGCGGAAAATCATAACACGGTCCATCCTTTCAATCGTCGTACGAACGTCGAAATGGCAGATGCCGAGAAAAGCAACTACAATTACATATTAGTGCAAAGACGTAAAGACCAGATGAGAGACCTATAAGATTCTACAAACATTAAGCAAAAGGACTTGTTCCCCTTCCAGCAATAATTTATCGTATTGCTTCAGCAAAGAAGGGTACCTAGCGACTTGACTTCAGGAAGACGTTTGAAATCGTCCCGCACTGCCATTTAGTGAAAAAAAATACGAGTTAATCGAGTGTCGGAGTATATTTGCGACTGGATTTGAGACTTACCCAAATCGTACCTCTTAACGGAACTAAAACGAAAGATATATAGGTAATTGCCGATGTACATCAAGGAAGTGTGACAGAACCGTGACTGTTTACAATACATATAAATGAACTACTAGAAAGCGTCAGATGCTCTCTAAGGCTGTTCGCAGATGATGCGGTTGTTCAAATGGCTCTGAGCACTATGAGACTCAACTGCTGTGGTCATCAGTTCCCTAGAACTTAGAACTACTTAAACCTAACTAACCTAAGGACATCACACACATCCATGCCCGAAGCAGGATTCGAACCTGCGACCGTAGCAGTCGCACGGTTCCGGACTGCGCGCCTAGAACCGCAAGACCACCGCGGCTGGCGTGATGCGGTAGTCTGCTCTGGCAGGTGACCCTGAACGTAAATAAGTGTAACATATTGCGCATACATAGGAAAAGCAACCCACTACTATACAGCTACACTATTGATACCAAATCGCTGGAAACAGTATCTGCCAGAAAAAATCTAGGAGTAGCTAGCTGGATCGTCCTTAAGTGGAATAACCACATAAAATAAATAGTGGGAAAAAGAGATGCCGGACTGAGCTTCATAGCAAGAATCTTAAGGAAATGTAACCTATCTGCGAAGGAAGTGGCTTATAAGAAGTTTGTTCGATCGATTCTTGAGTTTTGTTCGTCGATGTGGGATCCCTACCAGACAGGTCTGACAGAGAAGAACCAACGAAGAGCGGTGCGTTTCGTTACGGGATCGTTTAGCTTGCTAGAGATCATTCCGAAGATGCTCAACAATTACACTGGCGGACGTTACAAGAGAGGCGTTGTGCATCTCGGAGAGGTTAACTATTGAAATTTCGAGAGAGAACTTTCGGGGAAGACTCAGACAACATATTACTTCCCCGAACATAGGTCTCGCGTAATGAGTACGAGGAGAAAATTAGAGATATTAAAGCCAATACGGAGCGTTGCCAACAGTCATTCTTCTCGCGTGTTACTCGCGAGTGAAACAGGGTTGGGGGGGGGGGGGGGCGGGGCTCAGTTAGTGGTACAAAAAGTACCCTCCGCCTCACACCATTAGAACGCCTGAGGACTGACGTAGATGTAGATGTAGCAAGACGAGTTTTTTAACTTCGTTGGCGAGCAGTAACCCTTTCCCATGTGTAACAGGCTACCTCTTATTTAACTGTTGCCTTGACACAGTATATGCACCATCATGCCAGACCTGTCTGTTTCCTTGATCTGTTGTATCCCCCTGTTGTCTCTTCCTTTATCAACTAATCACTGAAACTCCGCTAGTCGTGGTGGCACCTGGTGCCAGCCGTGGTCTGGACAGCAGAAGAATCACAGGAAGGATGTAATATCACCATTTCTTAGGAGAACAAGAAAACCAGGCAGCCAAATTAATTATTGAATCATTCTTCATTCAGTTTCGTAAACTGCCTCCACCTGCCACAATGAGATGCCTAATTTCGTGACGTCCACTCCAAGACGATTCTTCGGTCAGGTATACAAATGCTCCCTGGCCACATGGCCATCCAAAACACTTAACTCCACTTTTTTTACTCCTTTAAAGTCAGTACCGCCATTAGACTGTTTTTTATCTGCATTGTTACATTTACACTTACACAATCATGATTTCGGCTTCAAAGTGCATTATCAAGTGTTTTAAGTGTTATATACATACTACAGTATCTTAGGCACCGTATAACACTTAAAACACTTGATAATGGCACTTTGAGGCCGAATTCATGATTGTGTAAGTGTAAATGTAACAGTGCAGATAAACAACAGTCTAATGGCGGTATTGAATTTAAAGAAATATACACTACTGACCATTAAAATCGCTGCACCAAGACGAAATGCAGGTGATAAATGGGTATTCATTGAACAAATATAATATATTATAACTGACATGTGATTACATTTTCACGCAATTTGGGTGAATAGATGCTGAGAAAACAGTACCCAGAACAACCACCTCTGGCCATAATAACGGCCTTGATACGCCTGGGCATTGAGTCAAACAGAGCTTGGATGGCGTGTACAGGCCTATGCAGCTTCAACACGATACCACAGTTCATCAAGAGTAGTGACTGGCGTATTGTGACGAACCTGTTGCTCGGCCACCATTGTCCAGACGTTTTCAATTGGTGCGAGATCTGGAGAATGCGCTGGCCAGGACAGCAGTTGAACATTTTCTGTATCGAGAAAGGCCCCGTACAGGACCCTCAACCTGCGGTCGTTCATTACCCTGCTGAAATGTAGGGTTTCGCAGGGATCGAATGAAGGCTAGAGCCACGGGTCATAAAACATCTGAAATGTAACGTCCACTGTTCAAAGTGCCGTCAATGCGAACAATGGCACCCCATACCATCAAGCCGGTTGATACGCCAGTATGGCGATGACGAATACACGCTTCCAATGTGCGTTCACCGCGATATCGCAAACACGGATGCGACCATCATGATGCTGTACGCAGAACCTGGATTCATCCGAAAAAATGACGTTTTGCCATTCGTGCACCCAGGTTCGTCGTTGAGTACACCATCGCAGGCGCTCCTGTCTGTGATGCAGCTTCAAGGGTAACCGCAGCCATGGTCTCCGAGCTGATGGTCTATGCTGCTGCAAACGTCGTCGAACTGTTCGTACAGATGGATGTTGTCTTGCAAACGGCCCCATCTGTTGACTCAGGGATCGAGACGTGGCTTCATGATCCGTTACAGCCATGCGGGTAAGATGCCTGTCATCTCGACTGCTAGTGATACGAGGCCGTTGGGATCCAGCACGACGTTCCGCATTACCCTCCTGAACCCACCGATTCCATATTCTGCTAACAGTCATTGGATCTCGACCAACGCGAGCAGCAGTGTCGCGATACGATAAACTGCAATCGCTATAGGCTACAATCCGATCCTTATCAAAGTCGGAAACGTGATGGTACGCATTTCTCCTCCTTACACGAGGCATCACAACAACGTTTCACCAGGCAACGCCGGTCAACTGACGTTTGTGTATGAGAAATCGGTTGGAAACTTACCTCGTGTCAGCACGTTGTAGGTATCGCCACCGTCGGCACCCTTGTATGAATGGTCTGAATAGCTAATCATTTGCATATCACATCACCATCTTCCTGTCGCTTAAAATTCGCGTCTGTAGCACGTCATCTTCGTGGTGTAGCAATTTTAATGGCTAGTAGTGTAATAAGACTGTGGCCCCGCATTATGAAGAAATTATTTAACGCCACCTTTCTATTGCCAATAAAACCCGAGGTATGAGCCGCGGAAAGAAACCCGTTTTCATGCGCGGCGTTTTGGAACGTATTGGCGAGCAGGCTGCTGCGTGCGTACCGATTAATGATCTGCCTTGTGTGAAGCTAAACGTAACAGCACGAAAGACTGCCGCTACGGGGCGCTATTCGTATGGACGAGACGTGAGCCGGTGCAGGCGTTGGGCCTGGCAAATGGTGAAAGCGGCGCGACGCACGGCCTCTCCTCACGGCACGTCACGTCTGCGGCCGATAGCGTCACGCGCTGCGCTGCAGCCGGCCGGCCGCTAACGAGCCGCCCCCGCCACCCCCGCCGCACCCCCCGGCCCCCACCGCCCGCAGCCGGCGCGTTTGTCCTGGCCGCCACATTTGCAGCGCTATCGCCGCTGATGGCCGGCCGCGCCGACCCTTCAGCACGCGCCACACGTCCGTATCTCGCGGGCACGCCGTTTCCTTACGGGGCGCCTAAACGCCGCGACCCGCGTATAACAGCCGCTCACTGTCGGCGCGGCCATTTCAACTGCGGCGGCGTTTATCGCGGAGCGCCTTGTGTCGCCTAACGTTTACGACTGCCGTGCTTCGCCAGTACCGGGGCGGCAAAGGGCAAGGCGTGTTTCCACGCAACAGTAACGACACAGTGGGTCAGAACTGTGAAAGTCCATACAGAATTAAAAAAAAAAAAAAAAAAAAAAAAAAACACCCAACCAATATTGAGAGAACTCGCTGTCATGGTGTTTTGGACCTTACTCATAACGAATTTGGCACCAAATGCTTAAAAAAGTAAAATAAAAATCGTCGATCCGATGTTGTTGCTGTTGTCTTCAGTCCTGCGACTGGTTTGATGCAGCTCTCCATGCTACTCTATCCTGTGCAAGCTTTTTCATCTCCCAGTATCTACTGCAACCTACATCCGTCTGAATCTGTTTAGTGTATTCACCACTTAGTCTCCTTCTACCATTTTAACCCTCCACACTTCGCTCCAATACTAAATTGGTGGTCCCTTGCTGCCTCAGAACGTATCCTACAAACCGATCCCTTCTCCTAGTCAAGCTGTGCCACAAATTTCTCTTCACCCCAATTCTATTCAGTACCTCCTAATTAGTTATGTGATCTACCCATCTAATCTTCAGCATTTTCTGTAGCACCACATTTCGAAAGCTTCTATTCTCTTCTTGTCCAAACTATTTATCGTCCATGTTTCACTTCCATACATGGCTACACTTCATTCAAATACTTTCAGAAATGACTTCCTGACACTTAAATCTATAATCGATGCTACCAAATTTTTCTTCATAAACGCTTTCTTTGCTATTCCCAGTCTACATTTTATATACCCTCTACTTCGACCATCATGAGTTATTTTGCTCCCAAAATAGCAAAAACTCATTTACTACGTTAAGTGTCTCATTTCCTAATCTAATACTCTCAGCATCACCCGAGTTAATTCGACTACATTCCATTATTCTCGTTTTGCTTTTGTTTGTGTTCATCTTACATCCTCCTTTCACGACAATATCTATTCCATTCTACTGCTCTTCCAGGTCCTTCGCTGTCTCTCACAGAATTACAGTGTCGTCGGCGAACCTCAAAGTTTTTATTTCTGCTCCGTGGATTTTAATTCCTACTCCAAATTTTCCTGTTGTTTCCTTTACTGCTTGCTCAATATACAGATTGAATAGCATCGGGCCCGTGCAGGATTAGCAGAACGGTCTAGGGCGCTGCAGTCATGGTCTGTGCGGCTGGTCCCGGCGGTGGTTCGAGTTCTCCCTCGGGCATGGGTGTGTGTGTTTGTCCTTAGGATTGTAAGGTGTCAGGCAAATCCAACACCTTACATGAAAACCCTGACGTGATAAGCAAATCCAGTAGTATGTCACATAGCTCCGAATAAATCGTGACATTAAATTAACCAAAGTAATACGAGTAAGGAATGAGCAAATGGAATACCACAGACTAACACAAGAATGCCTAAACGCATGTCATACCTTTCCACCGTGAGACAGACGCAGTTCCGAGGGGAGAAACGAGAACAGAAGCCGAGAGCAGAACCGTGTTAAGCTAGAAGGCCCAACGATAAGGGACGGACAGGACACCCACGTCGCCAGCTAACCACTAGGACTACCCCAGCTGCAAGTTTTAGCGTGAGACTTTTTCGCATCTCTGTTACGTCAGGACCACCCCCCAGCCATGTTAAAAGATAGAGCCCTCCAGAACAACAGTATAGATCTTACGATAGCACTAAAAGGACCACACCAGCTGCAAGTTTTAGCGTGAGACTTTTTCGCGTCTCTGTTACGTTGCAAACTTTAAAAACATTGCCCTAACGCGAAAAGTATAACGTTTCTCATTGGATAGACAGAATTTTTGTAGGCGGAGCTTAAGGTTAACATAGAGACCCTGATTGGTCAGACGAAAACACAGCCAGATAGTTTTTTTAAACCAACTTCGGTAAATTGTAGTAAGGAGAAGTTAGGAGAGAGTTGCTTCCGAGGCGGCGAGGTGAGAGGAGCTGGGCTGTCCGCCGCCCCCTGACGAACACCGACAAGGTAATGAACGCACGCGATGCCGTATAACAGCGCATAAAGCTTCACTCAGAACTGCAGAAGTCTCATCTGTTACACCCCCTTTTTGCGTAATACTAGTGTCGATCGCCAATTAAAGCTCATGGTGTTCACATTTGCCACTTGAAGTAAAAATCTGAAACGCGATGATTTTTCTGTTATATAGTTATTGAGAAGCCACATCAGCCACTGTAATTTACGACAAGTTAGATAAGTAATTAAAGATAATTGAGGGTCACTGTAGACCATTTAGATAGTTTTCTCTCTTGTGAAACTTAATTTAAACCTAGATTATAGATGTGATATGGCATAGGTCATCCTTCGATCCATTGTAGAACTTGGAAACCCAGTCAGGGAATATTCGTTCACATTTTTGTTGAACGCAGTTGGTTTTTATCATCCTGTATTAAAACATTTCCTTTTATCAATAGTGCAGTTTTGTCAAGGCTGGCTGTCCCAAGGCTATCAGTAGTTCTAATGGAATGTTGTCTACTCCCAGGGCCTTGTTTCGGCTTACGTCTTTCAGTGCTCTGTCAAACTTTTCACGCAGTATCATATCTCCCATTTCATCTTCATCTACATTCTCTTCCATTTTCATAATATTGTCCTCAAGTACATCGGCATTGCATAGACCCGATATATACTCCTTCCACCTTTCTGCTTTCCCTTCTTTGCTTATAACTGGTTTTCCATCTGAGCTCTTGATATTCATACAAGTGGTTTTGTTTTCTCCAAAGGTTTGTTTAATTTTCCTGATCCGATAAGGAGGACAATATCCGAACGAAATATACACTGGTGGAAAACATGACTACACCGGGATAGGGGACTTTGATGTTGATTTGATAACTGCATATGACACTTGGGTGGGGGGAGGGGGAGTAGATGTTGCGTTAATGGTCTCAACGTCAACCGCCAACAGACACAGTATAGGCACAGTTACCAGAGCGCCATCTCTGTCTCCTCTGTGAGGGAATGCTTACAGTCAGAAGGCTCATTGGGTGCAAACGTGTGAAGCAAGCAGGAAACTATGTCACTGAGATGCACCTTGGTTTACTGTAGGCCAATGAACGAGATTGAAAGGGATCAAATTGTCACCTTCCGAGTGTCGGGGTGATCCTTCCGATGAATTGCCATACGACTTAGTCGTGCTGCACCGATGGTGGTATCAGAAATCACTTGAACGTCCTCACACCTGTAGATGAGGTTCTGGACATCCACGCTCCAGAGACGCCCGCCAGCAGAGTCGTCGTGGCAGACTGTAAAGCTACCATAGCGCAGATTAGAGGGATCGCGACCGCATATGTGGAACACAAAATGTTGCGTGCTGGTTTTTAGTAGAGTGAGTATGAGCACGCGCACCTCTAGCTGGTCTTTTACTCACGTCACTTCATCGACGCGAACGGCTTGACAGGTGCCAGTAGAGGATAACTTGGAAGGTGGAATGGCGCGCCGTGGTCTTCAGCGATGGAGCAGTTTCTACCTGCACGCAGGTGACAGTCGTTTGCGCGTACGTCGTAGACCTGTTGAGCGCTGTCTCGTATAGTGCATTCGTGCAAAACACACTGGCCACATTCAAATCCTTATGGTCTGGGGTTCAATACGCTATAAGGCTCATTCACCTTTGATGTTTCTGGAGGGGACTCCAAACAGCACTCGTAAAGTGTGCAGTGTCGTTAGACCCATTCTTCTGCCGTTCTTGTAGCACGAAGGTGATGTGTTGTTCCAACAGGATAATGCTCGTCCATACTACCCGTGAAAACTAACGTGCTCTGCAAGACGTGCAGCAGCTTCCCTGACCAGCACGATCTCCGGACTTGTCTCCAGTCGAGCATGTATGGGATATGACGGGACGACAAGTGACTCGTGCGATTCGTCAATCAACAACTGTTGCAGAACTAAGTGAACAGGTCGAGCAGGCGTGGAATAATGTATCCGAGGACAGTATTTACCATGTGTACGATCGACTGGATGTCAGAGTCAGCGCCTGCATTGCCACCTGTTGAGGCTACACCATTTACTAATACAGGTGTTTCGGCATGGGTCAGTACCAGGTACCTCGGAACAGGTTGCGCTACTGTTCTGAAAATGTAATCATTTGATGTCCTCCATATGCACTGCTGCAGCAATAAATCTTGAATAAATTTCAAATCTCTAGAATGCTCTATTTTTTCTGGCAGTGTCCTTTAACGGAAATTTATCATGTTGGGGGTTCCCGAGCCTTATTAAGTGGCTAGATCAGATAACGAATCAACAGGTACTGTGCCTACTATGGCAAATAAGAAATTTGTGGCACATATTGTGTACTTCAGATCTATGGAAACACTATTTTATCCTGCCTCTCATATGAAGACGATGACTCACTTTAGCCCGAAACATAGGTTATCCTACAGAGGGATCACAATCAAACGCATCGCTGCACAACTGGGCGTTTCTGTCGGTTGTGTTGACGCACTCGTCCACCAGTCGGGGCTCTCAAATGTGTGTTCCCCACTGCCCATCGGAAGACCATAAAGAGCAACGAAGGACCATCTGTGGGGAGTTGCTTGCGCGTTATGAGGCTGATCGTGAGAACTTTCTGTCGAACTTATACATCTACCTCTACATGGTTATTCTGCAATTCACACTTAAGTGCCTGACGGAGGGTTCATCGGACCAGTTTCATACTACTTCTCTACCATTCCACTCTCTAATGGCGCGTTCGATGCTGATTTCTATCATTTTATTATGATGATCATTTCTCCCTTCGTAGGCGGGTGTCAAAAAACTATTTTCGCATTCGGAAGAGAAAGTTGGTGATTGAAATTTCGTAATTAGATCTCGCCGCAAAGGAAACCACCTTTGTTTCCGTGACTGCCACTTCAACTCGCGTATCACCCCTATTGCACGATAACACCGAAACGAGCCGCCCTTCTTTGCACCTTTTCGATGTCCTCTGTCAATCCTACCAGGTAAGGATCATACACCGCGCGGCAATATTCCAGCAGAGGACGGACAAGTGTATTGTAGGCTGTCTCTTTAGTGGGTTTGTCCAACACCGACTGAAAGGAAGGCCTCGGCGCTTGTTCGTGACGTCACGTCAGCTAGGCACGTCAGGTCTGTCGCAGGCATACTCATAATGGTGGTGTCTCCCTCTCTGACAGAGGAAAATGTGTAACTATTGGCGGTAGTTGACCAACACACATTGTTCTGAGAGATTTCTGCAATCAATTAATTGTGCAATTCATTACACTTCTTAACAAATAGTGTACTCCTGAACTTAAATTTCCACCTGTTTATCTTTTCTAATGTGCATGTTTAAAAAAGTTTAAGCCCAGCAGTATTTTTGATGTATGAAGCTGCTTTGTTTCCTGTTTAGAATTCCTTTCGTTGGAAACGACTGTAATCTAAGGACTGGCAACAGTTGGACATTTACACATGTAAATTAGTTCACATTTCCAGTTACGATGTCAAACGAAAATAAATAAATAAATAAAAGAAACGAGTTCATTGTAAGGGGGTTGGGGTAAGTTTCGATAACAAAATGGATCAAGTAAATATAGTTACTTGAATGTAAAATTTGCAAAGCTTGCAAGGGGGCAAAGCATCTTCTCATGTAGATCTACGTTTGTTTCGACAGGATTCAGTAATACAGAACTATGATCTTCATTTGTAACTTTACGATAGTAAGAAAACCTTTCACGTAAATAAAACTGCATAATCGAAAACAATACCAAAAATTTTGTCCAAAAATAAGAGATTTATAGTTATAAGCACGCCCGGGCGTTTCTACCTGCAACAGACCTGGCGTTCGCCGTGCCTAGCTGACGTGACGTCACCAACAAGCGCCGAGGCCTTCCTTTGAGTCGATGTTGGTTTGTCGCATCTTCTAAGTGTTCTGCCAACAAAATGCAGTCTTTGTTTCACCTTCCCCATAATATTATCTATGTGCTCTTTCCAGTTTAAGTTGCTCGTAATTGTAATTCCTAGGTATTTAGTTGAATTGACAGTCCTTAGATTTGTGCGATTTATCGTATACCCAAAATTTATTGGATTTCTTTTAGTACCTATACGGATGACGTCGCACTTTGCTTTGTTTAGTGCCAATTGCCACTTTTCACACCATACAGAAATTCTCTGTAGATCATTTTGTAATTGGAATTGATCCTCTGATGATTTTACTAGACGGCAAATTACAACATCATCTGCAAACAGCCTAAGGGGGATGCTCAGATTATCACCTAGCTCATTTATGTAAATCAGGAACAGCAGAGGGCCTATGACACTACCTTGCGTATGGAAGATGGGTTCATCACCTCGAACTGGAAACAAAATGGGAGTCCATGGAGCGGTGCCACACCACCTTTCTTCTGAAAAAAGAAAGGCGGGTTATGGAGCCCCTCAGGAAAATAGCGGGTAGGTCGGGGAAGAATGCCAGTGTGCACTCGGTGTGCTTGCCGGGGGGTCTCGTCCGTAATGTGGAGGAGGCCCTTCCGGCAGCTATTGAACGCACTGGGTGTGACCGGCTGCAGATAGTAGCACATGTCGGAACGAATGACGCCTGCCGCTTGGGTTCTGAGGCCATCCTTGGTTCCTTCCGGCGGCTGGCTGATTTGGTGAAGACAACCAGCATCGCACGCGGAGTGCAAGCTGAGCTTAATATCTGCAGCATAGTGCCCAGAGTCGATCGCGGTCCTCTGGTTTGGAGCCGTGTGGAGGGTCTAAACCAGAGGCTCAGACGACTCTGCGACTATAATGGTTGCAAATTCATCGACCTCCGTTATTGGGTGGAGAACTGTAGGGCCCCCCTAGACAGGTCAGGCGTGCACTACACACCGGAAGCAGCTACTAGGGTAGCAGAGTACGTGTGGCGTGCACACGGGGGTTTTTTAGGTTAGAGGGACCCCCCCTTGGGCGAAACGATAAAATACCTGACGGCTTACCAGAGAGGACATTATCATCGTTGATAAAGAACGTCGGTCCTCAGAGACCAAAAACAGGAAAAGTCAACGTAATATTGGTAAACTGCAGGAGTATCCAGGGCAAGGTTCCTGAATTAGTATCTCTTATTGAAGGAAATAGAGCGCATATAGTATTAGGAACGGAAAGTTGGTTAAAACCGGAAGTGAACAGTAACGAAATCCTAGACACAGAATGGAATATATACCGCAAGGATAGGATAAACGCCAATGGTGGAGGAGTATTAATAGCAGTAAAGAATTCAATAATATCCAGTGAAGTTATTAGCGAATGCGAATGTGAAATAATCTGGGTTAAGTTAAGTATCAAAGGTGGGTCAGATATGATAGTCGGATGCTTCTATAGACCACGTGCATCAGCAACCGTAGTAGTTGAGCGCCTCAGAGAGAACCTGCAGAACGTCGTGAAGAAGTTTCGTGATCATACTATTGTAATAGGGGGAGACTTCAATCTACCAGGTATAGAATGGGATAGTCACACAATCAGAACTGGAGCCAGGGACAGAGACTCTTGTGACATTATCCTGACTGCCTTGTCCGAGAATTACTTCGAGCAGATAGTTAGAGAACCAACTCGTGAAGCTAACGTTTTAGACCTCATAGCAACAAATAGACCGGAACTTTTCGACTCCGTGAATGTAGAAGAGGGTATCAGTGATCATAAGTCAGTGGTTGCATCAATGACTACATGTGTAATAAGAAATGCCAAGAAAGGAAGGAAAATATATTTGCTTAACAAGAGTGATAGGGCACAAATCGCAGAATATCTGAGTGACCACCATCAAACGTTCATTTCTGAGGAAGAGGATGTGGAACAAAAATGGAAAAAATTCAGAAACATCGTCCAGTACGCCTTAGATAAGTTCGTACCGACTAAGGTCCAAAGCGAGGGGAAAGATCCACCGTGGTATAACAATCATGTACGAAAGGTACTACGGAAACAAAGAAAGCTTCATCATAGGTTTAAGAGTAGTCGAATCATAGCTGATAAGGAAAAGCTGAACGAAGCGAAAAAGAGCGTAAAGAGAGCAATGAGAGAAGCATTCAACGAATTCGAACATAAAACATTGGCAAACAATCTAAACAAGAACCCTAAAAAGTTTTGGTCATATGTAAAATCGGTAAGCGGATCTAAATTCCCTATTCAGTCACTCGTTGGCCACGATGGCACCGAAACAGAGGACGACCGAAGAAAGGCAGAAATACTGAATTCAGTGTTCCGAAACTGTTTCACTGCGGAAAATCGTAACACGGTCCCTGACTTCAGCCGTCGCACGGACGCCAAAATGGAAAATATTGAAATAAACGATATCGGAATTGAAAAACAACTGCTATCACTTAGTAGCGGAAAAGCATCCGGACCAGACGAGATACCCTTAAGATTCTACAGTGATTATGCTAAAGAACTTGCCCCCTTTCTATCAGCAATTTATCGTAGATCGCTGGAAGAACGTAAAGTACCTAGCGACTGGAAGAAAGCGCAGGTCGTTCCCATTTTCAAGAAGGGTCATAAATCAGATGCGAATAATTATAGGCCTATTTCGCTTACGTCAATCTGTTGTAGAATAATGGAACATGTTTTGTGTTCTCGTATTATGACGTTCTTAGATAATACAAATCTCCTTCATTATAACCAACATGGATTCCGCAAACAGAGATCATGTGAAACTCAGCTCGCCCTATTTGCCCAAGAAATTCACAGTGCCGTAGACACTGGCGAGCAGATTGATGCCGTATTCCTGGACTTCAGGAAGGCATTTGATACGGTTCCGCACTTACGTTTAGTGAAAAAAATACGAGCTTACGGAATATCGGACCAGGTTTGTGATTGGATTCAGGATTTCCTAGAAGAAAGAACACAACATGTCATTCTTAACGGTTCAAAATCTGCAGATGTAGAGGTAATTTCGGGAGTACCGCAGGGAAGCGTGATAGGACCTTTATTGTTTACAATATACATAAATGACTTAGTTGACAACATCGGTAGCTCCGTGAGGCTATTTGCAGATGACACGGTTGTCTACAAGAAAGTAGCAACATCAGAAGACTCGTACGTACTCCAGGAGGACCTGCAGAGGATTAATGCATGGTGCGACAGCTGGCAGCTTTCCCTAAACGTAGATAAATGTAATATAATGCGCATACATAGGGGCAGAAATCCATTCCAGTACGATTATGCCATAGGTGGTAAATCATTGGAAGCGGTAACGACCGTAAAATACTTAGGAGTTACTATCCGGAGCGATCTGAAGTGGAATGATCACATAAAACAAATAGTGGGAAAAGCAGGCGCCAGGTTGAGATTCATAGGAAGAATTCTAAGAAAATGTGACTCATCGACGAAAGAAGTAGCTTACAAAACGCTTGTTCGTCCGATTCTTGAGTATTGCTCATCAGTATGGGACCCTTACCAGGTTGGATTAATAGAAGAGATAGACATGATCCAGCGAAAAGCAGCGCGATTCGTCATGGGGACATTTAGTCAGCGCGAGAGCGTTACGGAGATGATGAACAAGCTCCAGTGGCGGACACTTCAAGAAAGGCGTTACGCAATACGGAGAGGTTTATTCTCGAAATTACGAGAGAGCACATTCCGGGAAGAGATGGGCAACATATTACTACCGCCCACATATATCTCGCGTAATGATCACAACGAAAAGATCCGAGAAATTAGAGCAAATACGGAGACTTACAAGCAGTCGTTCTTCCCACGCACAATTCGTGAATGGAACAGGGAAGGGGGGATCAGATAGTGGTACAATAAGTACCCTCCGCCACACACCGTAAGGTGGCTCGCGGAGTATAGATGTAGATGTAGAAAAATGATTCAATGCCGCACTCTCGGCCACTAGAATCATGGGACGCTGAAGGGGTTGTTATGTTCGATGACCTCCACTATGATGCAACGATGAACTCTGAGTGTACTGTGCTACCCCCAAGGAAATTGAAGAAAAGACATCAGCATGTTCGTGCAAACGAAATTTTCCTTCTCCACGACAACGCAAGGCCTCATAAATGTCTCCGCACACGAGCTCCTAAAACTTCGTCGGAATGTTCTTTCTCAACCCCCTATACAACCCAGATCTCGCACATTCCGACTTCCATGCCTTCCACCCTTATGAAGTACACACTCCGCGGGGAACGGTATGTTGGTGAGGGAACGTTATTGATGCTGCAAGACGTTAGCCTCGACGTCGACCAGTAGAGCGCTACCACACCGGCGTACAGACCCTGCCAGTAAGGTGGCGTAAGGTGGTCACATTGAACGGATATTATGTTTAAAAATGGGGTTCTCGTAGCCAAAAGAGAGGGGAATAATATGTTCTAATGGAATTCTGAATAAAACCAACCTGCTTTTAAAAAAATGTTTTGCTATACTTATTGATCATCCCTCGTGTATATGGAACGATAAACGATGTCTGGGAAAAATAACGAAAAGAGAAACTACACTCCTGGAAATGGAAAAAAGAACACCGTGAATTCATTGTCCCAGGAAGGGGAAACTTTATTGACACATTCCTGGGGTCAGATACATCACATGATCACACTGACAGAACCACAGGCACATAGACACAGGCAACAGAGCATGCACAGTCTCGGCACTAGTACAGTGTATATCCACCTTTCGCAGCAATGCAGGCTGCTATTCTCCCATGGAGACGATCGTAGAGATGCTGGATGTAGTCCTGTGGAACGGCTTGCCATGCCATTTCCACCTGGCGCCTCAGTTGGACCAGCGTTCGTGCTGGACGTGCAGACCGCGTGAGACGACGCTTCATCCAGTCCCAAACATGCTCAGTGGGGGACAGATCCGGAGATCTTGCTGGCCAGGGTAGTTGACTTACACCTTCTAGAGCACGTTGGGTGGCACGGGATACATGCGGACGTGCATTGTCCTGTTGGAACAGCAAGTTCCCTTGCCGGTCTAGGAATGGTAGAACAATGGGTTCGATGACGGTTTGGATGTACCGTGCACTATTCAGTGTCCCCTCGACGATCACCAGTGGTGTACGGCCAGTGTAGGAGATCGCTCCCCACACCATGATGCCGGGTGTTGGCCCTGTGTGCCTCGATCGTATGCAGCCCTGATTGTGGCGCTCACCTGCACGGCGCCAAACACGCATACGACCATCATTGGCACCAAGGCAGAAGCGACTCTCATCGCTGAAGACGACACGTCTCCATTCGTCCCTCCATTCACGCCTGTCGCGACACCACTGGAGGCGGGCTGCACGATGTTGGGGCGTGAGCGGAAGACGGCCTAACGGTGTGCGGGACCGTAGACCAACTTCATGGAGACGGTTGCGAATGGTCCTCGCCGATACCCCAGGAGCAACAGTGTCCCTAATTTGCTGGGAAGTGGCGGTGCGGTCCCCTACGGCACTGCGTAGGATCCTACAGTCTTGGCGTGCATCCGTGCGTCGCTGCGGTCCGGTCCCAGGTCGACGGGCACGTGCACCTTCCGCCGACCACTGGCGACAACATCGATGTACTGTGGAGACCTCACGCCCCACGTGTTGAGCAATTCGTCGGTACGGCCACCTGGCCTCCCGCATGCCCACTATACGCCCTCGCTCAAAGTCCGTCCACTGCACAAACGGTTCACGTCCACGCTGCCGCGCCATGCTACCAGTGTTAAAGACGGCGATGGAGCTCCGTATGCCACGGCAAACTGGCTGACACTGACGGCGGCGGTGCACAAATGCTGCGCAGCTAGCGCCATTCGACGGCCAACACCGCGGTTCCTGGTGTGTCCGCTGTGCCGTGCGTGTGATCATTGCTTGTACAGCCCTCTCGCAGTGTCCGGAGCAAGTATGGTGGGTCTGACACACCGGTGTCAATGTGTTCTTTTTTCCATTTCCAGGAGTGTATTTTGCACTATTGTTTGCAAAAACTGAAATACGCAGAAGGAACAGTCTGAATGACTCCAAAATCGGAAAATGTGTAGCACAGGGGGGCCATTATAAGCGATTAAGATAACAGAGCGTGGGCGTGCATGTGGGCCCAGTAGCGCCCTCTTTTGTGTGGACGGGCAGCTCAGTGATACACCGCGCTCACTCGTTGCAGAGTTGTCAAATGAAGAGTAAACGTGCAAACAAATGCCGGCGTGCCTCGTCGATGTCAAAGGGCGCAATATCAGCATGTGAGTGAGTTCAAACGGGGCGTAATTATTGGCCTCCGGTAAATGGGTTTGTCGCGACGTAACACTGCGGCTCATACTGGACTCTTTGCTATGAAAGTGATGCGTGTGTGGAACGAGTGGGCATAGGAGAGTCATCACAGCGACGGGATGACTGCAATCTTGTCCACGTGGACAGCTTCGTCTGCTGTGATTGCTCCAACGTTGGAGCAAAACTGGTGGCACGCACGCCATTACCTCAGCTTCGATTCAGCAGAAACCACCAACGTCTCGGAACGAAATGGGCACGTTAATGCTGTCACTTGCTAGCTAGCTGGCAAAATGTAGTGTTTTCGGATAAGTCCGCTTCATTTTTATTAAGGTGATGCCGTGTTAGACGCTACCGTGGCGAACGTAATCGGGCAGACTGTACTGTTGAGTGGTGTAGCAGACAAACGACAAGTGTAATGTTCACAAGCACCACTGGCTACAAAGTAGGATCTCGGCCCCTACGTGCTGATGGCAGTCTGACCAACGCACGATTTTCCAATCGTCTAGGGTCCAATCGTCATCGACACGAGTGCAGAAGAGGCGCTGTAGATGATTTTGTGCTGTTAGCAAAGGCACTAGCGTTTGTCGTCTGCCTCTGTAGCCCCTTAACGCCAAATTTCGCAGCACTGTCTAACGGATACCTTCGTCGTGATTTAATTTTTGTGGTTATTTCACGCGGTGTTGCTTGTCTGTTAGCACTGGTACCTCTACACAAACCCCCGCTGCTCTCGGTCGTTAAGTGAATGCTATCGACCACTGCGTTGTCCTTGGTGAGAAGTACGCCTGAAATTTTTGAATTCAATGACGATGGAATGACTCATGAGTCCAGCTCCAACTACCACTGCGCTTTGAAAATCTCCTAACTCCAGTCGTGCGGCCATGGCCATGTCGGAAACCACTTCACATGAAACACCTAAGTACAAGTGACAGTCCGCAAATGCACTGCCTTTCAAATCTTGTGTACACGATACTTCCGCCATCTGCATATTTGCATATCGCTATCCTATAACACTATAAATTTCATTCTTATCACAGCTTCTTCTTGCAGTTTCCTCGGAAACTGGGAATGGCCGTTCCTACTTTATTTTATGGAAGCGCGTGATGAGTGTCATACGAAGAACAGGAAAGTAGAGTTCAGGTAGAAAAAATGCGATTTCTGAGACATTCCTGCTAAGTTTCCGTGTGATTGAGGGGCGCAGAACAGCCTAAAGGTGGTCTGAAGTGTCCTGTGGTCCGACAGGAATTCGTAACTACGACCGTTTGCTTTCGAGGCATCAGCTTCATCGCTAGACCACCACATTAGACCCATTAGGAAAGAAGACACGAGGGGATTATAGATTTTGGCTGCCAGATGACATGATTTATGTCAGGGGGGCAAGTTGAAAATTTGTGCCTGACTTGGATCTTAACTCGGGTCTCCTGTTTGCTACGCTGTTGCGCTGACGATTACGCCATCCAGGGGAAGTAATCACCAGACGGGCACGAACAAGCCAAATTCTCAACTTACAGCACACACAACTAACAACGGCCAGTGATCCCTTCAGTACAGATACACACCAGACTCGATGTCTTACATGAATCGGCGAGATTCCGTGAGCAATGAGGCTAAAGAGCAAGAGCAGTATATCGGTAGTGTGTGGTACTGTACTACCCCACCGTCTACACATTTAGGTAGATACTTACAGCATGTGGATGCCCAATGAGGACCGCAAACTATTATTTGTTACGCAAGGACTTTTTTGTTAACGCTAAATTATGCCCCTGCAGACTTCAAAAGCGTGGTGGACTAGTGACACTGTAAATTTTGTGACCAGGTGTGACACGTATGTAATGAAAGTCAAATTTACCGTAAGGTCTACTGTTTATAATAAACCCTCACACAAAACGATCGCAGTAGTTGCGCTGAAGAATAACACGAACGTGTTAATAAAGCCTATTCAGTGACAAATTATCACAAGAAAACGAAACATTTATAACTAACTCAACTTTTCGGAGATTGAAGAAAAGAAACCGATATGTATGTTACTAAATTATTAGCACACTAGTCCGTTTCCGCGATCTACGACAGTGATTGCCAAAATATGAGTTCGCAAAAATTATGCACGCCAGTAAGGCGCTTCCTCCTACTCATTACCAGTATAAAGTTTACAGTCGGTGGTGCAAAGTGAAAGGACTACTTCTCGCTGCGAATTGTGCGAGCCGAATTCGAATTGATTCTCTCATTGGCAGCGAACGAAGTGCCACCTAAATTCCTTATGTCTTCCCTCGTAACATTCATCCCTTCTTAGAGAGGAAAACCTAACCTCTCACTAGCAATCATCCAATCACAAGACTCAATTCTCTTGGAGCGTACTTCCGCTTCTCAGTAATTTTCCAAAACTACTACGTCAGACCTGGTTGACTAATGATATTCCGGCATTTCTGCGCCCACAGGGGTACAGCTGCTGAAAGGAATGTGTTTTGACTCCGTCCTTCCGTGCCCCAAAGGAACGCGATAACGCATTGATTCTTTTGATCCTCCTCATCTGCTTTATACGTATCAGGGGCCAGCTACAGGTATTGTTTCTAACGAGAAAGTTGCAGTCTCACACTTACAGAATACTCACATCTTGCCTGCCGCGTTCTGCCGGGAGCATAGGAGTCATAAATACCTGCAGCTCCCATAGAGTCTGCGTAGTGTCCACCGGTATGTTGCTCTTCTATCGGCAGACTGGCGCCGCCTTCTCTGCATTCTCCGCCCAAGGTTCATTGTTTCCCGCCTTCCTGTACTTTACAACGCCCTCGCCGCAGAAAAACGCTTTAGGAACGCGGGGGCGGCAGTCATCTCGTTCAGAATTCAAACGATTGCGCTACCTGTTGTCAGCGTTATGTCGGATCGCGACGGGCGTCCGCTCATCCTGTCCACCGCACACAACAGCCTTCGCCAACGGCTTTCCTACTTGCCGTCGGCGTCGCCTTCACAACCTGCGTTAAGTTAATGATGCCCATCTGCCGGCTTAGATCCGCTGTCCGTCTGTGAAACCGCCAGCCCAGATAAACGCATTTCTTAAGAAGTACAACGGCTATAAGTACTTCATGTATTGGCAATCACTATTACTACGAGTACGCTATTTTGAAATCATATTAATTCGATCCACCTATCACTCTATATACGAGGGTGAGACAAATGAAAGCATTAAATTTGTAATAACATATCGAAATTTTGCTCCGTTATCCTGTAAGTTGGTAAGCGTGCTACAAACAGCCTAAAGAATGGCCTGTAGGTGGCAGCATAGTGCAGATGCACACATACCGTCGCAGTATCAATATAAAAATGGCTGTCCCACTTGCGACTTTCACCAGGGAAGATCAGCGTTCTGTTCTTCGATTTTTGCGTAGTGAAGCTGTAAAACCTATTGAAATTCACCGACGACTGAAGGTTCAGTACGGTGGTGCATGTTTGTCACAGCAGCAAGTCTACGAATGGAGTAGGAAGTTCGCAAATGGTGTGAATTCAGTGGCAGACGCTCCTCGTCCAGGTCAGGCACAACTTGTGATTCCACAGAATATTGCAGCAGTTGAAGCCATAGTGGGGGGGAAAACAACCAAGTGACACTGAATGAAATTGTAGCATGTTTAGAGATTAGTCATGGGTCAGCACACCACATTGTCCATGATGTGCTCCAGTTTCACAAAGTGTCTGCAAGACGGGTGCCACGGCAGCTGACTCCTGAAATGAGAGAACGACGTGTTGATACTTGTGAAGAAATTCTTCGGCGCTTGAACGTGAAGGTGATGGCTCCCTTACATGAATCGTTACTGGGGACGAAACCTGGGTTCGCTTCCACCAACCGGAAACGAAGAGAGCGAGCAAGGAATGGTGCCATTCCTCATCACCAAACCCAAAGAAGTTTCGAACAGAACCATCAGCAAGGAAGGTTATGCTGATTCTCTTTTGGGACGAAAAAGGCGTCATTTTGGAGCATTGCATGCCTAGAGGGACCACTGTCACCTGTGCATCATATACAGATCTCGCAGAAAAACATTTGCGGTCTGCAATCAAATCAAAGCGACGTGGATTGCTGTCAGAAGGTGTCCTTTTGCAACATGACAATGCAAGGCTCCACACTGCCCGTACAGCATTTGCAACAATCACAGACCTGCATTTTGAGTGTCTTCCTCATCCACCATACTCACTAGACCTTGCCCCAAATGATTTCCATATGTTTGGCCACTAATGAGTCCAGGAAGAAGAAAAGAAGAAACAACATGGAAAAGGATAAAAGATCAAGAGGATGATATACAGTATGGCATAATGGTGCAGTGTGCTTCTGAGTGACTAAAAAAAATGAAGCATATATCAAGTGAGTTGCAGTCTTTTGAAACTTTAGAAGCCGTAGCTGAAAATTTGCATTTTCTGTTGCATTTTTCCCTAAATCTCAGAAACCACTTCGTTTAGAGTATTCACATTTTCAGGGAGTAATGGGAGGATAGACGTTCCACTCTGATGAAGAGGTACGCCACGCTGTGCATGAGTGGTTGCGCGGACTACCAAAAGAATTTTTATCTAAAGGAATTTATGCACTTTGTAAGCTCTGGAGGACTTCCATTGAGCGTGGGGGAGATTACGTTGAAAAGTGATACAGCTTTGCACCATTTCTGCACAGTAAATAATATTTAAATGGTTCAAATGTCTCTGAGCACTATGGGACTTAACATCTATGGTCATCAGCCCCCTGGAACTTAGAACTACTTAAACCTAACTAACCTAAGGATATCACACACATCCATGCCCGAGGCAGGATTCGAACCTGCGACCGTAGCGGTCGCGCGGTTCCAGACTGTAGCTCCTAGAACCGCTCGGCCACCCTGGCCAGCCGAGGATTGTCTGCGGCCCAGTAGTGCACATTATGGCGATTCACCGCCCATTCACAGAATGTAACTCTCGGACGGAAATCGTTCCCATGCAGCTCCTGGGTCAGTGACAGGCGGTACGGGTGAAACCTGTGGCCATGTACTTACGCCACATAGATGTGAGGCTGACACCAGCGACTGCAGCAACGGCTCGTAAGCTGACATGAAGATCGTGGTGAACTTCAGCTAAAACAAACACCTCCGTTTCCTCACTTCTTGCAGTTCTTCGTCTGTAACTGCTGCGCATTACCAAGCTGCCTGTTTCCCGAAGTCGTTGTACAGCACTTAAGAACGTAATGGCTGCCGGAGCTCTTCGTCTAGGATATTTCACGGCGTACGCCATGGTTGCTTCAGTGACAGCGTGTCAGTACTCACCGAGCATCAGCAACATGTCAACGTACTCGTTGTTTGTGTATGCCATCTTCATCTGATGTCAGTAACTGTGGTACATTGAGTCCCGTTTGTTTGTGTGGCTCGAACTGTCGGGTATACGGCCGTGTGCGGCGACAGTCGGCAGTCTAACAACGCATCGAGGAAGCTTCTCGCTCCGTGAGACCGGCGACGTAACAACTCGGCCGCACCACATTTACAAGGCGCATTGCGTTATGCGCAGCGTGTGTAGTATCTGACCCTGAGACGTTGAAGGGTTGTAGCTCCCAAACTAAAAGTGATAGGAAAGAATTTTAAATTGACGTATACACAGCTGGTGTTACTGATCCCAGTGCATCATGGAAACAACTATTGTTCCATTTAAAAACTGTATCTATTTGCTGTAACTCTTTGGATAGTAACACAATAAACTATGTTCATAGTTCCGCAGACAGTGTAACTTTTCTTATGGCGACCTACCGCAGTAAATACTTCCGTCGCCTATTATTTCGTAACTTACAGAGTGATACCTGTTAGTGAAATACCCTGTATACATCACTTGTAAACTCACATGGGAAGTATTTTATTTATTTTTTTTAATATAATCTACACTGACTGAAAATATTAAAATTTTTACGTGCATTACTTCAAGATCTAATAAAATCGGTAATTTTTTATATAGAAGACTGGAATGTGTTGGTCATGTCCAGAAGAGGATAGGCACCAGGTTGAGGAAGTTGAAACAAAGTTTGAGAGACAAGAAACTTTCTGATGGTAAAACCAGAAGAGGTAGTCTGACAGACAAAATGATTGATGAACTACAGCAGTGTTATGGGATGGCCATTAGAAATAATACTGAGGATTTGTTGAAAAAGAAGCAGGCAGTGTGGGCCACCTTCTTCCACAGACTGTCATGAAAAACCAGTACACCACCGTTGCCGTTCTGGACATGATTGATGGTGCAATTACCGCAATGCCCAGTACTCAAATAGTTTATACAGCCATAAACATTCCATCCCAGCAGCAGTCATGGATATCATAAAACCTATTTACAGAAACCTGGCAAATACTGAATTACTGAAGAAGTGTCTGCATGGTTAGACTCAAAATCCCAATGAGTCGTTCAATAATCTTATATGGACTCGCTTGCCAAAAAATGTTTTTGGTGCAATGAAGACACTAAAGTGGGGTGGTCAGTGATGTTGTTATTGCTTTTAATGATGACAACATAGCTAGGGTGAAAATTCTACAGCATATGGGAATTAATCCTGGACAAACTGCATCAGAGAACTTGAACGGATGAAAAAGGTTCGCACTGATAGAGCAGAGTATGCAGCACAGTTGGTCACTAATGAGTCCAGGAAGAAGAAAAGAAGAAACAACATGGAAAAGGATAAAAGATCAAGAGGATGATATACAGTATGGCAGAATGGTGCAGTGTGCTTCTGAGTGACTAAAAAAAAAATGATGCATGTATTAAGTGAGTTGCAGTCTTTTGAAGCTTTAGAAGCCGTAGCTGAAAATTTGCATTTTCTGTTGCATTTTTCCCTAAATCTCAGAAACCACTTCGTTTAGAGTATTCAAATTTTCAGGGAGTAAGAACATACATACCCTGAGTCTACTGAACTAAAAGAGGAACAAAATGTTATGTATAATTCAAATTATTTACGATAACGTACAAAAAAGTTCACACAATTTTAACCGTGTAATTAAAAATTTGTATTTCCGAAAGCAGTGGCTGAAATTCAATTATTGTAGTACAGTAGATTCAGAATATACAGTTTAATATCCTGTAAAAGCTTCATGTCAATGGCTACAGTGGTTCCTGAAATACAGGGATGCCAACTAACTTAGTTTAACATTGTCGGGATAGGGCGTTCCAACTCCCATTCACTCTTTTTATTTTGTCTACTTCTTTGTTAAATTAACTTTAGATTCTTGAATAAAATGGGGTATCATGTGGTAACTGAGAGGGAACAACTCTGTAAAAATCTGCGTTGAGTTACTGGAAGAGCATTGCGACAATGCAGTGTTGTGTGACACCCTGTTTCGGTGTTCAAGAATCACTAGAGGAGCAGGTATACTAGGAAAAGGATGGGGAAACGGGAAGATTTTAGTTACATTACATCGTGGGCAGACAGAGATTTCGAAATCAGATACTGGATTTTATGGTGTATCCAGGAGCAGATATAGACTCAGATCACAATTTAATGACGCTGAAGTATAGGCTGAAACTTAAGAGATTAGTAAACAAGAATCAATGTGAAAAAGTGGGATACAGACGTACTAAGAAATGAAGAGATACACTTGAAGTTCTCTAAGGCTATGGATACTATAGATGCTGCAATAAGGAACAGCTCTGTGGGCAATATAATTGAAGATGGGTGGACATCTTCGAAAAGGTCGATAACAGAAATTGGAAAGAAAATATTGATAAAAAGAAATTAACTGCGAAGAAACCATGGATAACAGAAGGAATACTTCAGTTGATCGACGAATACGGAAATTCATGAATACGGAAATTGAAGTCTCTGAGAAATGAAATAAACAGAATTTTCAGGGAAGTTAAGGTGAAATGTGAAGAAATCGAAAAAGAAATGATTGTCTGAAGGACTGACTCAGCACATAGGAACGTCAAAATAACATTAAAATTAAAAGTAAGGGCAGTAACATTAAGAGCGCAATGGGAATTGAACTTTTAAATGAAAAGAGAGGGAGGATAGGTGGAAAGACTAAGTTGAAATTCTTTATGAGGGGAAGACTAGTCCAATGTGATAGAAGAAGAAACAGTCGATATAGAAGAGATAGGGGACGCACCACTACAATCAAAACTTTACAATGGCCTTGGAAAACTTAATATCGAATAAGGCAGAAGGGATGGATAACATTCCATCAGAATTTCTAATATCGTCGGGGGAAGTGTCAACATTCACGTTAGTAGGTAGAGTCTGGCGATATAGCATCTGACTTTCGGAAAAATATCATCCACACAATCCCGACGACTGCAAGAGCTTAACAGCTCAAGCATCCAATATACTGATAATAAAAATATACAGAAGAATGCAAAAGAAAGCTGAGAATGTGTAGGAAGACGATCAGTTTGGCCAGAGAGGCAATGTTGACGACGCGCTTGACAATGTAAGCAAGAGGAAAATATTGGTAAGCTATAGGGAAAGTCGGGTAATATACACACATTAAAAAAAGATTTGCATCACCCCGGTTCCCAGAACTCCGGCAGACAGACGTTGACTGTGGATATTGTATTACAGACACAGTCCCTTTGACTGTTCAGAGATGTCACTAAACTCGCCCAAGGATGTAAACAACCGTGCATGAGCAGCGTCTATTGCACGGAGGGGGTCCAACAGCCGATCAGTTACAATCATTCCATCAGGAAGGAGGTACATGGCTCGTGTTGTCTCAGCCATGCCTACAAGGTCAATACCACGGTTCGATTGCGTCCACATTGTTACTTTGTGCCAGAAAGGGCTCTCAACGAGGGAAGTGTCCAGGCGTCTCGGAGTGCACCAAATGGACATGGAAGAGAGACAGAGAGACAGGAACTGTCGATGACATGCCTTGCTGAGGCCGCCCAAGGGCTACTACTGCAGTGGATGACCACTACCTACGGATTATGGATCGGAGGAACACTAACAGCAGCGCCACCATGTTGACTAATACTTTTCGTGCAGCCACAGGACGTCTTGTTACGACTCAAACTGCCCACAATAGGCTGCATGATGAGCAACTTCACTCCCGACGTCCATGGCGAGGTCCATCTTTTGCAACCACGACATCATGCAGCGAGGTGTGGATGGGCCCAACAACATGCCGAATGGACTGCTCAGGATTGGCATCATGTTCTCTTCACCGATGAGTGTCGCATATGCCTTCAACCAGACAATCGGCGAAGAAGTAATTGGAGGCAACCCGGTCAGGCTGAACGCCTTTGACATTCTGTCGAGCGAGTGCAGCAAGGTGGAGGTTCCCTGCTGTTTTGGGGTGGCATTATGTGGGGCCAACGTAGGCCGCTGGTGGTCATGGAAGGGGCCGTAACGGCTGTACGATATGTGAATGCATTTCTCCGACCGACAGTGCGACCATATCGGCAGCATACGGGCGAGGCATTGGTCTTCATGGACGACAATTCGCGCCCCCATCGTGCACATCGTGTGAATGACTTCCTTCAGGATAACGAAATCGCTCGACTAGAGTGGTCTGCATGTTCTCCAGTCATAAACCCTTTCGAACATGCCTGGGATAGATTGAAAAGGTGTTGTGTACATAGTTCCGCGTAGTCAGCGCGTACACAATTTTCCCAATAGAGCGCGCCCCGCTAAGCACAACAGCGCAGGCGCAGCGCTCGTCCGTCTCCACACTACGACATGGCGCTGTCTTAGAGACAGACCAAATTTTGCTTCCGCCGATCCGCGTATTAATATGTAACGCAGCCAAAGAGATTGCTGCTAACGTAGAACCTTTTCTCCTCACGGATCACACTGGCGCAGTGATACCTGAACGCGTGAGGTATTATAACGAGTGTACAGACCTCTGATTAGTCAGTCTGCATTAGTCTGCATTAGTCTATAGTCAAGTTTCAGTCTGCGCCTAATAAGATTATCATATTCCTGTACATAGCCATGACACTTTGTCAAGTATCAGAGATATGTGAGAATAAGATTAATGTACCAAGACCAAAGGAACTTCAGACAGTTGTAAATAGCATCCAGAATCAAGTTAAGTAATGTCTATGCTTTTTATTATTTTAATAAATGTGTGTGAAAATTAACCAATTTCTGTTTAAAGTTGGTCACCGTCAATCTGCTACTCTAAGCGTGCAAGTGGCATTTCTATTGTCTGACCTAATGGGAGAAGATAAACACGCCACGATAAGACCACGAGACATATTGCTGACGCTCGCCTACTTCGCTAGAGCGACAAGTCAAATAATCTGATGGTATGTGTAGCGAAGGTCTTACAGTACGCACACCACAAAAGGGCTGTTTATGGACGACGTGACCCACCAACCACTCTGAGGGCGCTATGCCGATTCGACGTTGAGGAGTGGGACAATCTGGGCGAACAGTACATTGATGAACTTATGGAAAGTATGCCACGACGAAGTCAGGCATGCATCAATGGAAGATGACGCACTACTGGGTATTAGAGGTACCAGTGTGTACAGCAATCTGGATCACCACCGCTGAGGGTCTCGCTGTATGGTGGTACAGTATGCAATGTGTGGTTTTCATGAGCAATAGAAAGGGCGAAAATGATATTTACGTTGATCTATATTCCAATTTTCTGTACAGGTTCCGGAACTCTCAGAACCGAGGTGATGCAAAACTTTTTTTGATGTGTGTAGTATGTACAAGTACAAAGAGGGGGCAATATGAGTGGAAAACCAAGAACGAAGTGGTCAGATTAAAATGGTGTTTGATAAGGATGTAGTCTTTCACCCCTACTGCTGAATCTATACATCGAAGAAACAATGACGGAAATAAAAGAAAGTTTCGGGAGTGGAATGAAAAATCAATGTGAAAATATATCAATGATACGATTCGTGATGACATTGCTATCCTGAGTGAATGTGAAGAAGGATAACAGAAATTGCTGAATTTAATGAATTGTGTAATGAGTACTGAATGTGGATTGAGATTAAATCAAAGAAAGATGAAAGTAATGAAAAGTAGCAGAAATGAGAACAACAAGAAACTTAAGTATCAGGATTGAAGGTCACGACGTAGTTGAAGTTAAGGAATTCTACTGCTTTGGCGGCAAAATAGCCAATGGCAAAAAGTGCATTCCTGGCCAAGAGAAGTCTATTACTACGAATCATAGGCATTAATGTGACGAAGAAATTGGAGCACAGCACTGTATGACAGCTGAAATGGGCTGTGGGAAAACCGGAATAGAAGAGAATCAAAGCATTTGCGATATGGTGTTACAGAAAAATGTTGAAAATTAGATGGACTGATAATGTAAGGAATGAGGAGCTTATGTGCAGGATCGGGGAGGAAAGGAATATGTGGAAAACACTGACAAGAAGAAGCGAAAGGATGCAGAACATCTGTTAAAACTTCGGGGAATAACTTGTATGGTACCAGCGAGAGCTGTAGAGGGTAAAACTGTAGAGGACGTCAGAGAGTGGAATAATTGCATCAAATAATTGAAGACGTAGGTTGCAAGTGATAATTTGAGATGATGAGATGAAAAGGGCGCACATGAGACGCGGCGGTTCGCACCAAACCAGTCAGTAAACTGATGAAAAAAAAGAGAAAAAAAGTAAATGCCTTTCCGTTCGCTACTCTCAGCCACCGCGCCGAATGTAACTTGGTTTGCGCGATTAATATCTACACTACGCGTTGGTAATTGCGAGGCCGTCCTAGTAGAAAGCTTTGGTTGCGCAAGGGACGGAAATTTTGTTCGAGGAGGGTTTTCTTGATTTGTCTTGGAGGACCGCACAGAAACCCTTAGCTAGTAGCATGTGGCCTATGGGCTGTTGTTTGACAGCCGTGTTGTTGAGGAACCTGTCTTCAATACCTGACTATCAGCTTTTCATGCAGCGGCCCTTGTTTCCGAGAAAATCGATGTTGACGTTTCATGCTTACCTTGTGGAGCCGTAACAGTATTCCCACTTCGTTCAAGCGAGCTGCGTAACTCAGCGGCCATGATTCACCCTTACCACATAGGAGGGACGGGTTCAGATCCTACCAACGTATTATTTTTTTCTATTTCATCTTCCATAACGTCATCAAAAAGTATGTACCATGTAAAATTCTCAAATCAACCGTTATGGAAAACTTCCTTCGAATGTATATTCCGTTTCCTACAGAATAGATTACGGATTTTTGAGGCAATCTTTCGACGAATATAATGGTGGCGTTTAAGATTTTGCTCTTGGCTTGTTCATCACAGTCGTTTACTTTTGGTGGATTTTATTTTGGCTGACCACCTGTAGAAATGCTTGCTTCTTCCATTTTACTGCAGTCTTTTTACACCCGCTGCATAGGCGACGCATTGCGAACACCTGACGCTGACGATAAATGCCAGCTGGCGATTTAAAGTGCCTGGGAATTCCGTAATGGCGCGTCAGGGAGAGGTACAACAAGAGGCAAGGTCAAGTCTAGGAAACGCATGAAATCAACGTTGGCCAAATATTTTAAATTTTAAGGACGAACTACAAACGGAGTATACATTTCATGAAAGTGTGTTGTAATAATTGATTTATTAATGAAATTACTACTGTGAAAATGACTGTTTTTGAATAATTTTGCTGAACGTCTACCATTTAAAGATATTCTGTAGGATCAAATTGAAATATAAATAAAGAATGTAAAAAAATGCGCAGCCAGTATGAAAACGCGTCCCACCACCGTGGTAATCGGTAACCTTAGCTGCTTTGTTACGCTCGCATGGTCGAAACATGATTTATGTTACAGATATACAAGGTATGCATAAATCTTCAGCATCGATTTTCTCGGAACCAAGGAGTTATAGCATGAAAAGTCGCTAGCCAGGCACTCAGGACAGGTCACTCTACAACATATCTAAGACTCGTCGAAATCCTTGATTAACAGGTCTAATGGACAATTTCTGAAATACGTTTCGAGAACCGAGGTGTCCGCCAAATCATTCTTCGATGAAAACGACCAAGTTTCTCAGCCCTATCCCGTTTCTTTCCAGACGATCATTAATGCCATTTAACTACTCTTCGTAACCGTGGATATCACTATAGCGACAGCCGACCAAACACCATACCAGGTAACTAAAAGTGTTTAATGTTTGAAGTGTTCGCGCAGGTTCTGTTTGGAAACACGGAACAGAATTTGTACAATAAAATTTACATATGCTTCTATACTTCACAAGCTACCTTACAGTGTGTGGCGGAGGGTACTTTGTGTACCCCTGTCACTTTCCCCATTTCCTGTCCCAGTAAATATGGTTCACGTTATGAACGGTTGTTGATAAGTCTCCATGTGGGTTAGACTCTCTCTATCTTCATGGATTTTTCCCGAGATACGAGTAGGAGGAAGCAAATATCGGTTACTCTTCTAGGAACGTACGCTCTCGGAACTTTAACTGTAGATCCACCTTGATGCAAAACGCCTCTGTGGCAGCACCTGCCGCTGGATTTGGCTCAGCATCCCAGTGATGCTTTGGCGCTTACTAAATCAACCTGTAGCGAAACGTTCTGCTCTTATTTGGAGCTTCTCTGTTTTCTCTATCAGTTCTATCTGGTACAGCCAGAAATGCTTCCATAGCTTCCTCTAAGTCCCTATTTACTGACATCAATAATTCTTCTACCCACTTCTCATCTAGCTCCTGCAATCCCTGTATATTCGTATCTCCTCCTTATCCCTGGCAAGATTCCTCATTCGCTCTACTGTACACTTCTCCCTCACTGCTAGATTTTACATCACTACTCTTATTGTATACAAAAGATATGGCCAGCGGATTCAAATTACCCGTTCTGCAAATGCCAGCCCATTCATAGACGGGATCTAGTTTCCCGTGCCCTGTGATTCTGCTTCATTTCTGCCTCGCACCCCCACCTGATCTCTCTCCTGAAAATCATTGTCATCGTGAATTGGCGACTGCGATATGTAAGCGTGCCCCTTATTATTATCAATTGTCCTTGGAACTGGAGCATGGCGCCAACCCCTTCCTCTCCTTCCTCGGCTATTATGTAACACACCCATTCTGTTCACATTAACATTCTGACCTCTCTCAACTGTATTCTGTGGCCTAAAACTATGATTTGTCTGCTCCTCTTCCTGCATAAGCTCCTCCACCCTTTCCAAATAGGTAATAAACTTATCAACATTGTCCCTAGGAGCAGCAACTATTTTATTTCTCCAACTTAGAGCAACTTTCCATCTATCCGCATAATTATTTGCTCAGGCTCTAATTTGTTCGTCAAATATGACAAATTAGTCACCCATCTTGAAGCAAATCTTTTTACATTCTCTTTCCTGGGATTGAACTTTTCCCCAGCCCAGAAACTGTTTTGCAATTCTATTTGCTTTTGCTTGCCCCAATATTCTTTGAAAAATGATTCTTTAAACTGCTCTAACGTCTCATATTGTTCCGTTGCAGTCGTTCCCCATATCCTAGCCTCACCCAAAAACTTCGATGTTACGAAACCAATCTTCTGTCGGTCACTCCAGAAACTAGGCAAAACATTTTCAAAATCGTTCCAGAACTCTTTCGGATGAACATTTACAGCTGGATCAAAACGAAGAAACCGTCTGTTTGTAATATAAGACACTTCAGCAGTTTCCGTCACCATACTACAGTTCACCCAATCTAATATTACGTTCCACTTTGTTTAGTCTACTGTCATGCCCATTTAATTTAAGGGTTATTGGTTCAGTTTTGTTATTAATTTTTTCTACACCACTCACAACTGTATTCACTCGTTCAGACGCAACTTTAACACTGCCCAACAATTTTCATTCACAGAATCAATTTTTCTATTTAAATTTCCATGTGCAGTTTGACACATAGATTCTACTGATGTCAGATTTGACTTGACTTGACCTACTTCTTTTCTTATCTGATCTATTCTGTTTGCTTCCAATATCAACATTGCTAACCAGCTCTGTTAATCCACTTTTTACATTTTGAAGACTTTTTACACCTACTTTCTGCATCAGAAATTCTCTTATTTACATGAGTATCAAACAGCTGCAGATCCCTCCTTCACATCTTCTTAAGCTCAACAGCCTGTTGTTGTATTTTCTCATTAATTTCAGTCTTAAACTGTTTCAGATCATTAGCTAGCTTGATAATACTACCAGATTGTTGTTCAACGTTCTGATCTAACTTCCCAAAATTTTGTTTTATCTCAGTGAAATTTTGATTCACATTCGTCATTAAAGCTGCAAACATATCTTGGAAAATTACTGGTTTGTTTTCCTGTTGTACAATTGTTTGTTCAGCTAATTGTACAGGCACAATACCAAATTTGGTATCTGTTCTGGCAGCCTCCTCACTCACATTAACGCTACTGACATCAAACAAACTATTAATACTGAAATCATTCAACTGACTATCGTCAAGATTTAAACTGTCACCCATACCAGAATCGGTCGGAACATTATGTTCCACTTCCATCTTTACAACTGGAGATATCGGAGGCACATCGTTATTTAATACCTCCATATTAACGGTATCCCCTACTTGCTTTTGTTCAGGAGTACTTGCCTGACTAGCACTCACATCAAACTGACTTACATCGCTCTCTCTCACAACCACAGAATTATCATTCCCATCCATACTAGCAAGTCTGTTTACACATGCAAATAATACGCTATATAATCTTAGCTTATATTTCTTCGTCCGATGTCGTCGCAGCGTGTTGAAAACAGCAATCTGCCTTTCTCCCCGTGGTGTACCAGATTCAGGGCCCCCACGCACTGCCACTGCGATGGAAGCTGCTGCGCCTTGCTGCCCGCTTACGGTGCCATCTGTTGCTCTGCAGACCAGTTCTACGCTGCGCCTTCAATCCCGTAGCATCCAGTTCGCTATAAAATCTCCGTTCCACAGGTTCTCTCCTCGTTGCATCTCAAAACGTATGTTTGTCTTCACAGCAATATCACACTCGCACCTACAGTCACTGTTGCAAAGTTGCTTATTGACCGTTCCTCTCGATCACGAATTCGGTTCCTACAGCTTTATAGTTTCCCGGCTGATGCACTATGTGCGGCACGGTATGCTACTTTTTTACCGCCCTGCCAGTGTCCAGCAATGTTCATTTGTCTAGCTAAAAGCTGTAGTAGAAAATACTAGACCACTACTGTTTATTGCAGGTCGCAACATACATAGAATTGTCCGGTAGACGGGATGTGGCTAGCTACTGAAATAAAAGTTTTAACTTGGCAATGCAAATTTTCAGGTGTATTTTTATGATAAAGATCAGAGTTAATACTGCCAAGTCCATACTAAGTGGCAACACAATGTAAAGTTCACACGCACACACCACAATCACACACGTAGCCAGTTTATGGTATTTACACCCGTTTCTGAAGTTAATAGAGTTCACCGGATCGTTTAGTTATGAAAATGCTCGCTCAAATGTTGTGCACTCTGCTCTACATGTAATACCTGTTCCAGTCTTAGATCGCAAGCGGTTTTAACTAACAGTCAAAAGCAGTAATTTTAATATTCCTTCCGAAATTCCACACGACTTCCACTATACCGTTCACTTAAATACACTTTGTACTACTACTTGAACTCGTAATTAGCATTTTTCGGCGATTTTACAGTACTTTCGTCGGAGCTGCTTTCAATGAGATGTTACTAGTTCGAACCCTCAGCCCCGACACCCCCCCCCCCCCCCCCTCTCTCCCATAGTTCACACCAAAGGCTTTGTTCCCAGCATAGATTGGCGCGAGCCTGCATTTTTCTGATTGGCTGATATCAGAAACAGCAAATCAGATTGCAGTATTATCCTGCGCTAACCCGCGCTTTACTTCAATGACCAATCATAGTAAAACATTTCTTTCTATGGCAATTGCTAAATAAATAAATTTAGAAAAGTATCAAATATAAAATTATTTCTTCTGAAATAACCGATTAATTTGTGTTCTACTCACAATTTATTAGTACCATAAACTGACTGCACATTTAACTATAGTAAATCGCCTGTATAGTTTAACTGGTACTTCGTGAATAAACAAAACAATTTTCATTTACTTCTGTTCTTCTTCACTCATACAACACTCACACTGCTAATTACTACACATATAAAACAATTATAATTATGCAAATACATTACATATTAATCAAACATAACTTTACCACATTGTTTTGATTACGACTGCTAGCACTGTCCATCAACTGCTGACCTCTGCCGCCTACTAGTACAACTACGTGCAGCTCTGTAATTCAGGTCCATGTCAGGTGGTGACATCTGTCGATTACTCATGCCTATAACGATATCATCCTAACAAGTGACAGGAGCGATGCGAAGGCGCTACGTCTCACATTGTCCACGCCTCTGAACTGTACGTAGCAACAGGTCGGATAAGAAAATACTATACTCGTAGCTTGGTTGATCTTGTAACTAAAGAAATACTGAATACCTGCAAGTTTGGATAATAGGTTCCGTTTGTTGCATGTATCGTTTCTCTATATCGTGTCTCAATCTACTTCCTAAATAATGGTAGCAGCAGACAGCTTTAAAACTTGTATTGGAGGCCTCCAGGATATGTGGAGTTCTTATTGCCCTAGGATTCAACATCACCATATATTTAGTCTTGTTTTCACTTGACGAAAGTCCAATTTTTTATTCTGCTTCATTATTTTGTACTTTTCTTTAAGGGCGTTTACATCTCTTGCCACAATTGCAATATCATCTGCATATGCTCATGTCTGACTGGATTTGTTTGCGTTGAGAGACAATGGCCACAACTGTCGATGTGCTGCAGAACGTCTTGCATTGCCAAACAGTTTTATAGCTTTGCGATTTCTCTGTACACAATAGCACCATCCGCAAAAGCCTCATGAAACTTCCGACGCTATCGATTACGTCATCTGTGTTTATGGTGAAACGTAATGGTGCTGTAACACTTCTCTGGGTCATGCCCGAATTACTTTCATGGCTGAAGGCAGAGGAGTTCAGAACGACATTCTGTGTTCTGTTTGCTAGAAACCCTTCAGCCCGACACACAGTTGGGCTGATATTCTGTACTCTCGTATTCTTTTCATTAGGCGGCAATGTGGAACTGCATCGAAAGTCTTTCGGAAGCAATGGAACACGAAGGTACTGTTTGTACTGCTTTCTGGGTCATATGGACGAATTGAGACAGCTGGGTTTCACTTCGAATTCAGTGATGTTTACTACAGAGGATATTTTTCGTCTACGTAAATGTCATAACATGCGAGCATAAAAAATATTTCAAAATTCGAACTCTGCATTTATGCAGGGTTCTCAAACTTTCGGGTGAAATTGAAACAGGTGGTTTTGGCTCCACATCCGATTTTATTGAGATAGGGAATCGAAATTCGGAAATGCATATTTATTGTATTAAGGATATACAGCGTGCACATAAAGTCCGGGGACAATTTCAATTATTTATTGCACAAGAACCAAACATTGTACAGATATCACAAATACGCGAGTTTGACGAGAAACCCAAAAAGATTTTTTTTTCATGTATACTGCCACAGCGTGGTTTGGTAATTTGCCGATAGTCATCGCTAGTCGAAAACACGGCGAGTTCAGGTGCGGAGCGAGCTTTCTGTGAGTTGGAGCTAGACAAAAACAAGAGTGCTACAGCTGTTCAACGGATGTTTAGAACCAAGTATGGTAAGAAGCCACCAACAAGGAAGGCCATTTACCCTGGCACAACAAATTCGTCACGACGGGTTGCCTGTGCCCGGCAAAGAGAAGCGGACGTCCCAGTGTGAGTGAAGTGAATGTGGAATGCGTACGATACACATTCACAAGTAGTCCTAGGAAATCGGTACGTCGTGCATCCCCTGAACTCGAAATGGCTCCAGTGAGAGTGTGGAAAGTCCTGCGACACAAGCTGTCTATGAAACCATTCAAATTGGAGCAAGTGCAGAGGCTCAATGACGATGACGAAGACAAGCATTTTGAGTTTTGTTTGCAGTTGCAACAATTGAATGAGGATTGGGATGGCTCTGTTAGTCGCTAAATTTTAGCGACGAAGCCACTTTTCACGCTAGTGGGAAAGTGATCAGGCATAGTTGTTGAATCTGGAGTACAAATCATCCACACGAATGCATTGAATTTGAGCGTGATTCCCCAAAGGTAAACGTTTTTTGTGCCTTGTCACGTCGAAAACTGTAGGCACCATTCTTCTTCGCCGAGAGCACTGTCGCTGGATAATCCTACTTGGACATGTTGCAGCAATGGTTGATACCTCAAATGCAATCTAACTCACCCCAATTTCATCGCGAAGTTCATGGGTACCGGAACACGGAGCTGTCGCATCGATGGATCGGCCTAACTACAGGAGGGGACCGCTGTTTCATGAAATGGACTCACCGATCACCAGGTCTCACTCCGTGTGACTTTTTCTTGTGGTGACACATTCAAGATCTGGTGTATGTACTGCTTCTACCACGTGAGAGAATACGGGCAGCGACTGCCACAGTCGACGATGCTATGCTGGGATGGGTATGGCGAGAATTCTATTACCGTATTGACGTCTGCCGGGTCACTCATGTTCCGCATTTCGAATGTTTGTAAAAAAAAAAAAAAAAAAAAAAAAAAAAACAACTTTCAGAGTTTCTCTTCAAAATGCAATATGTATGATATCTGTACAATGTGTAATTCTTGTGCTATAAATAATTGAAAGTGTTCCTTTTATTTTATGTACACCCTGTATGTAGCGTACCCGCATATAAACAACGTAGCTCATAGTGACTGCAGCAGCCTACGCAGTTCTGCCACATTTTTGCAAAATGTCATGTCCTGACATATGTGCGAGAGGGAGAAAAGGGGTTACTGCGCTCACGAGCGGTACGGAGTAGAAGGCAGAAGGACAATTCACAGTGAAGGCATTTGTTTTCTTCTATCTGAGCCAACACTGGTACAGGCATTTAATAGAAATGCAGGTGGTGAGACTTGGTAGGTAACTCGTTGTGGAGACTCTTGGACTAACAGGTTTTTCAAATAGTTGTTTATTCCGGACAGGACTAACTAATACACTGCAGGCCAGCTCTAGGGTTAGAAAAAGCTTGAATAACACTGTTACAATAGAAGCCAGTGCAGAAGTCACAGGAGTGGATGCTAACCACAGTAGCAAACACTAGCAGCATCTTAAAGCAACAAATTAGTTGCAAAACAAAACATACTGAATGTGACACTGTTCACTGAGGCACTCCATGTGAAAGAGCAGACTTAAGCGGAGCTGGACCATGGCTGGAGTCGACAGACGCGGATTCGACACCCAGATCGTATGACTGAGAACTCCGCCAAAATGCGGAGTCTAGGGGTTTCAAAGAGTAGCGTGGGGGCACTGTTTTTCCCACTTAAAGCCGCCCAGCCAATCCCGCAGGTCTCTTACAGGCGGTGCCTGCCAATCGCGGTTTAGTTAGGTCACATCTACTGCTCCTAAGGCGAGAATGTTAATGCAGTTGCACTAACTAAGTCCGTATTTGGTATCAACATTGTTCAGCTGAAATCTAAACGTAACTGCTCTGCCAAATAAGGCTTGCAACATTATTGTTATACGTCATTAAATGGTTCAAATGGCTCTGAGCACTATGGGACTTAACATCTGAGGTCATCAGTCCCCTAGAACTTAAAACTACTTAAACCTGACTAACCTAAGGGCATCACACACATCCATGCCCGAAGCAGGATTCGAATCCTCGACCGTAGCAGTCGCGCGGTTCCGAACTGAAGCGCGTAGAACCGCTCGGCCACCGATTCCGGCTATACGTCATTAACCCCACCTCTCTGGCTCCCCGGAGTAGGGACTGCTAGGTCAACAGTTTTGCGTTTTCGCTCTCTTTCTAACCCTTACTAGCCTACTGACGTTGCTGTTTTCAGGGCTGGTATCAAGCTGGCTTTATACGCTAGTACGTGCCTGTTGGTTACAAAGTTCTGCGATGGCAACCTATCACGGCGTCTAGACGACATATGAAGTTACATGTTAATTTTAATTCCTTGAAGAGTAACTACCGCACTGGGACCGCGTCTGGGGGCGTCTGCATTTTCGCAAGACTCTCCCTTTACGGTTTACTTCATGTAACAATATCTCTCCTAGTTTCGTCTGCCCTCAGCATCGTCTCTGCTTCCACGCCTTGGAGCGCCTGTCTGCCTTTCTCACAGTTTCAAGATAACACTACAGTAGCAAGGAATAATCAATATATTACAAACGATCCCGGGCGTCTGTTGTATACTGGAACAGGCAGCGAGTGATAAACAGCATAGACCCCTAAGCAGTTTGTACTGTTGACGGATGAGGCATCGTTCACCAGTGATGGTGTTTTCAACAGCGGCAGCAGCCATGTCTTGAGTGAGGACAATTCTCACGCGGATCATATCGATGGCCACCAGCAATGATTCTCTGTCAAAGTGTGGGTGTGCATCATCCAGAATCACCTAGTAGGACCTCATTTGCTACTTTCCCGTTTGAACGGAAGGTTGCAAATGATTGAAAAAGAGCACAGGTAGTTCCAGTTTTCAAGAAGGGTCGTCGAGCAGATGCGCAAAACTATAGGCTTCTATCTCTGACATCGATCAGTCGTGGAACATTCGAACATATTTTTTGCTCGCGTAACATGTCATTTCTGGAAACCCAGAATCTACTCTGTAGGAATCAACATGCATTACGGAAACAGCGATCGTATGAGACCCAACTCGCTTTATTTGTTCATGAGACCCAGAAAATATTGGATACAGGCTCCGAGGTAGATGCCATTTTCCTTGACTACCTGAGGGCGTTCGATGCGGTTGCGCACGGTCGCCAGATAAACAAAGTAAGCCGGCCGAAGTGGCCGTGCGGTTAAAGGCGCTGCAGTCTGGAACCGCAAGACCGCTACGGTCGCAGGTTGGAATCCTGCCTCGGGCATGGATGTTTGTAATGTCCTTAGGTTAGTTAGGTTTAACTAGTTCTAAGTTCTAGGGGACTAATGACCTCAGCAGTTGAGTCCCATAGTGCTCAGAGCCATTTGAACCATTTTTAAACAAAGTAAGAGCCTACAGAATATCAGTCCAGCTGTGTGCCTGGATTGAAGAGTTTTTAGCAAAATGAACACAGCATGTTTTTCTCAATGGAGACACTCGTACAGACGTTAAAGTAACCTCTGGCGTGCCACAGGGGAGTGTTATGGGACCATTGCTTTTTACAATGTATATAAATGACCTAGTAGATAGTGTCGGAAGTTCCATGAGGATTTTCGCGGATGATGCTGTGGTATACAGAGAAGTTGCAGCATTAGGAAATTGCAGCGAAACGCAGGAAGATCTGCACCGGATAGACACTTGGTGCGGGGAGTGGCAATTGACCCTTAACATAGACAAATGTAATCTATTGCGGATACGTAGGAGATAGAGAAGATCCAAAAAAGAGCGGCGCGTTTCGTCACAGGGTTATTTGGTAAGCGTGATATCGTTACGGAGATTTTTAGCAAAGTGAAGTGGCAGACTGCAAGAGAGGCGCTCTGCATCGCGGTGTAGCTTGCTGTCCAGGTTTCGAGAGGGTGCGTTTCTGGATGAGGTATCGAATATATTGCTTCCCCCTACTTATACCTCCCGAGGAGATCACAAATGTAAAATTAGAGAGATTCGAGCGCTCACGGAGGCTTTCCGGCAGTCGTTCTTCCCGCGAATCATACGCGAGTGGAACAGGAAAGGGAAGTAATGACTGTGGCATGTCAAGTGCCCTCCGCCACACACCGTTGGGTGGCTTGCGGAGTACAAATGTTGATTTAGATGTAGATGAATGGTCCACGTTACCTGGAGTTCCATTGGATTGGTAGGGGGGGTCCTGTTCCACGGCCAGCGCGACGCCGGTTCTCACAGCTCCGGACTTTTTCCTCTGGGGTTACGTCATTGCATTGGTGTGTGAAAACCTGTAGATACGGGTGAAGACCTGCTTCGTAGGATGGAAGCTGCGTTTCCCCTGGTACAACAGATGTCAGGAATCTTTGAGAGAGTACGACAGAACTTCTTGCGCCGTTGCTATGAGTGCACTGGGACTGGCGGCTCACTTTGAATAATGACTATGAGCTATGTTGTTGTTATGTGGTGTTCGCTATGTATATCCATAACACAATACGTGTACATTTCCGACCACTGGTTCCCTGTCTCAATATAACAGGTTGCAGATACGCTATAACCTGAAACTTCCTGGCAGATTAAAACTGTGTGCCGGACCGAAACTCGAACTTGGGACCTTTTTTGCCTTTGGTGGTAGAGCACTTGGCGGCGAAAGGCCAAGGTCCCGAGTTCGAGTCTCGGTCCAGCACACAGTTTTAATCTGCCAGGAAGTTTCATATCAACGCACACTCCGCTGCAGAGTGAAAATCTCATTCTGGAAACATCCCCTAGGCTGTGGTTAAGCCATGTCTCTGCAATATCCTTTCTTTCAGGAGTGCTAGTTCTGCAAGGTTCGCAGGAGAGCTTCTGTAAAGTCTGGAAGGTGGCACACGAGATACTAGCAGAAGTAAAGCTGTGTGGACGGGGCGTGAGTCGTGCTTGGGTAGCTCAGATGGCAGAGCGCTTGCCCGCGAAAGGCAAAGTTCCCGAGTTCGAGTGTCGGTCCGGCACGCAGTTTTAATCTGCCAGGAAGTTTCATATCAGCAGACACTCCGCTGCAGAGTGAAAATCTCATTCTGGAAACGCTATAACCTGTTTCAAATGTTCAAATGTGTGTGAAATCTTATGGGACTTAACTGCTAAGGTCATGAGCCCCTAAGCTAACACACTACTTAACCTAAATTATCCTAAGGACAAACACACACACCCATGCCCGAGGGAGGACTCGAACCTCCGCCGGGATCAACCGCACAGTCCATGACTGCAGCGCCTGAGACCGCTCGGCTAATCCTGCGCGGCTAACCTGTTACAACTTGACCGAAAAGGTTAAAGGGACCTTGTAGGAAACACAGTTAGGCGACTGTGTTTCACGCAATATGAAAATAAGAACTAAGCCGACCACATATGACGGGTGCAGTGTGAACGTACTGGCTGCCAGCCTGCGTTATCACAGATCGATGTTGTGCGAAATCGCGCATTAGTGGGCGCGCACCGCAATTTGCAGCCGTAGGCGCGTTTGAACAACACGTGTGAAACGCGGATACAATTAATTCCGAAACATAAATTCGAAATAACTTGATGCGTGTGTGGCGCGGCCGTTATTACGGTAAATCACGGCGCTTCTGCCGCGGCAGTGGTGCGTAAATTTTGGAACGGAACGCTTAGCGCTGCTCCGCCGAAGCGGCGAATAAATTCCGCGAGCCGCGTAAATCGCGCGATCGAACGACTCCCTCTACGGCCGCCCACTCCGCATCTACGACCACTGTCGCTCCGGTAATCGGGAATTTCTTTGGATAAATGCCCTGCTGCAATTACACAGAGTGCAGAGAAAGTGCTTCGAAGAAAGACGCATTTTTCTGACCTCCGTCTGCCTACATCAACACATATAGGATGTTTGAGACAAGTTTTTAACCTCTGTCACTGGCCAACTATACGTGAAAGGAGCATTTACCACTTATTATTTATTTACGGCGATATCAGCAAATATCGAGAAAGACACGCAGTTCAACTATAGATATTTAAGGATTTAGGAGCAGAGCTAATATGTTCCAATTCTTAATTCAATAACACTAAAAGGAGGACATTTAAACTATAAAACTACGACTGTTAATTAAAACAGGTACATTTGGAGTTCAGCATCTGTTGAATGAAGCCAACTGAAAGTAGATGGAGCATGTAACGTCGCAGTATGGCTAACTAGTGGTAGAGCTGTATATACAGATGTTGTATAACATATCTATTTGGACTGCGCTGAAATCCCACCGAGTGCGTATTATTTGTCTGTATCAAGTCAGGCTATTACGTGCTCCCCTGCGTATTTAACCACAGCTACGCTTAGGGATATATCAGTTCCTATTCCAGTATTAATCATAGCTTCAATACATGCACAACACCAATATCTCCACTTAAGGTTTTCAGTTTACTAGAGCCTAATATTTAGTTACACAGCGTTAATTTGTTAATGCGGCAAAGAGTACTTACGCACGCCACGTTCCTTGGACAATCAATGTCGTCGCACAGATAATTATTTACAGAGTACACAATATTTAATGGGTTGAAATAAGTTATTAAAGCAGTAATGACACTGAATGCTAGTTTATTGCACTATTTTCACATCCTAACACTGCCGTAAGGAAGAAGCTTTTCCTATCTGGGTAGAATTAATGACTTATACTTCAGTCCAAGATATTGTGCAAGTTCCATAGTCCATTAATTGATTTTACGAAAGTTAATTCTTTCCTCATAATTCGGTTTCAAAGTTTAGTCTCTGTATCGGTCCATCATTAATAGTTCCTAGCTTTGGGTAATGTCCAGTCTTCTATTGAAAATATTCAATTTAAAACAATTTCGAATCTTTCACTATCTGGATTCTACGTGATATCCTTTTTGAAGTTACTTATTTACTTCTTACAAGTTCAGTGAGCCGTAGTAGATCACAAATCTTTAGCGTTCAAAACACATCTCGTCGCTCCCACGTTTACGAACACACGCTGAGGTACGACTTCCTCCGGCAAGCTCTCGTAACACAGTAACAGTGCATGGCTCTTTCTTAGGTATTACACACGATTCTCAAAGAGTAATCATAAGGAGTATTCTTTGAGATCGTTCGCCCTACTCCGTGATTTCTAATTACGGTACTTTGCGATCTACTATGATTTTATTTTGAAACTAATGGGATTCTACCTTTTTTATTTCTTTCTTTTTCAAAACACTAAGCTACTTGGTACTGAATATCTTTTTATCTACGTGCTGCTAGTCAAACAACATTATTCCAAAAGAGACTTTGTTTTTTTCTTTTTTTATGAAATTTGGAACTCGATTTATATGGCTTTTCGTCTTTGGGGTACTATTTTTATATTCTTCATTTTTCGTCCAAAGGAAGCGGCGTTACAAGAAGCATTAATAAAATCAGTGAATAGTTCAAATGCTCAAATGTGTGTGAAATCCTATGGGACTTAACTGCTAAGGTCATCAGTTCCTAAGCTTACACACTACTTAACCTAAATTCTCCCGAGGACAAGCACACACACCCATGCCCGAGGGAGGACTCGAACCTCCGCCGGGACCAGCCGCACAGTCCATGACTGCAGCGCCCCCGACCGCTCGGCTAATCCCGTGCGGCTCAGTGAATAGTCCTGCGTACTTTCTCAGAGGGCAGTCTCTGACAGCCTGCTTAACGGGATATCAAATTAAACATTTTTCAGCCGTCGAGTTTCCAAACTTATTTTATTTACCTACCAGTTTCGGTGATTTAATACAGAATCTTCAGGCCCCTGACTGAAATTTAGGAAGATTCCGTCACGGTTGTGATAAAAACAGGGCCGGCAGTACTTATATTAGTAGATTTCTGCTTGTTAAAACTATACCTTTAACCATCATATGCCGAATTATTACAGCCGACCTACACGTCGGTCATGGGCCTGAAGATGGTGTATTAAATCACAGAAACTGGTAGCCAAATAAAATAAGTTTGGAAACTGGACGGCTGAAAGGTGTTTAATTTGACATCCAGTGTCGAATAGCCGAGTCCCGCAACCATCTATGAAAAAACGAATACACAGAGATATGATGAATCATTTGTTCTTGCGCCTCACAATCACAGGCTGGAGAGTCTCGGAGTCCCTACTTTTGCTCTGGCGTGACCAGTTCTTATCCCGTTCAATTGTGTCCACTCACTTTTCTACAGATGATATCCTTGTAGGAGAACGAGATTATTTATTTATTTATTTATTTCACTAACAGTACAGAGTAACCCACCGCCTTGAAATGTAAGGTGGGTCGGATGTTTCTGAATCTACTAGCAAAGACTTCTCATTGTTACACTCTTATTGGTATACAGTTGTTAATGCTTTTTTAAAATAAGAATACAATATATAAAGATTTCTTTGCGGTTACAGCGAACTGAGTGCTTAACAACTGTTAAAAAGGTTCCATATAATTTGTTACCACCTAGTTGATGAGAATATAATTTGTGTAATGAAAATGTCAAAGAAAAATTAAAAAAAATAAAATGTAAAACAATGAGCGTGGTGAAAATAGTTTGTAGTATGTAGAGGGAAGGGATATGCTGCATTTGGATGTGTAATACAGCCTAATGGCCTATTTCTACCTATTTCAGATGAGAAGGTCTCGGTATAACCTCGAGCTATTCTCATCTGAAATAGTTTGTGCTAATGTATGTTTACACAGATTATACAGATTAAATGCTGATTCACTTCATAAATCGAATACATGAATTTTAGTTTTACATGAAAAATACACTTATGTTTGTAACTTGTTAGTAGAAATAGAATATAGTTCATTGCTACTTGACTGCATTATTCCATAAATAACTTAATACATTTCTGATATATAAAAGTCATTGATTGTAGCTTTGAACAGAGAAGAGAATATCCTTCTGTCTGCACACAATAAGACGAGCAATACGTTACTGCGTGTGTGCAGTATACTTTATGCAGGATGTCATTGGGGAGGAGGAGCCTCGGAATAGAGATTCTTCGAGTCTTCTCCTCCCAACGACATTACCTTATTACTACGGTCTTAGTATATGGTGCTGGTGTCTATTTGTTTTATGAGTGTTGTGTTGTTTGTGTTGTGGCATGCAATGTTGTGCATTGTTGGTTGGGTCGCTTACGTGTTGATCCAGTCTGAGTCATGTTTATTTAGTTTTCCTTCCTCGGTTTCGGAATCTGTGGCCGTGTTTGTGTCCTCCCATAAGGTTTGTTGTGTTGTTTGTGCTTGTCTACGCCCCCTTCCATATGGGTTTTGACGCTTGTATTCTTCGTGCAGAGTGTCCTATACAATATCAGCTACGCTATTTATTGTGTTCCAGTCATCGGGTTTACGTATTATTCTGGCGATGTCGTTGTCGTTCTCTATAGGTCTCACTTGTGCTAGCGTGTTGCACAGCAGTGTGACATGTTCTTGTCTCCCAGTTTCTCCGCATACTCATACTTTATCGTTAGTTAGCTCTATACGGTTTAAATTTACCGGATACGGCCAGTGGCCTGTCAGGAAATGGACCATCCCCCGGCTTGGGTCGACATGTTTCAGTTGTAGGAAAGAAAGAGTATACTCGGCGACCCTTGTCGGGTGCATCCCACCCTCTCTGCCATGTTTGAATCCGCCATTGTTTCACTTATGTTTTGTTCATAACGTTCGTTCCCGTAATTTCGGTGACTTTATTGAGCCTGTCCCTCTTAAGCCAGTAAAGTGCAGCTTTAGTAGGTATTGTTATGTCTATAAGACAGGTCCCCATCACAACGCAAAGTGCCTCTAGTGACGTGGTGTTGAAGTCTCCGCTCATTCTCAGGAGCACACTACGTTGACCTCGTCTTGCAATTGTCTTGTTAGTCTGAATGTTCAGTCTGTGAGCCCAGGCACTTGCGGTGAAGCATGCAGTGGATTCAAATATGGCAATGTGGTAGGTCCTCATCGTCTTAATAGGTCATTTGTACTGAGTTGTGTTTAGTCTTGCTAGTTTGTGCATACTTTTGGAGGCTTTGTCAATTGCTAATTTTATATTATGGTTGATAGGCTGTTTTTCGTCCAGATCCAGTCCAAGATAATGTGTGGCTTATTTCCTCTGTAGTGTTCCTCTGAGCCGTAAATATACAGTTTTGTTGGGAGCTATTGTTAATTTATTTTCTTTACACCAACTGTTAATTTTCTGAAGCAGTTGCGTGCCTTTTGTCTCTAGTGATGCTCTCGAGTTGGCTGACACCACTACGAACAGGTCATCTGCGTAAGCCACCACACCTCTACCCTGTCGTCACTGTCCAGGGTGTTCAGCAAGGGCTCAAGTGCAATTTCCCAGAAAATTGGTCCGCACATCGAGCCCTGTGGAAATCCCTTTGTTATTCTCTTGACAATTTCGGTGTACCAGCCCTCCACTCCGCCACTCTGCCTCTGCAGTAGTCGAGGAGGCTATTGTGGAGGGAAGCTGATAGCATCATTTCCCTTAACCTGGCGAAGAGGGACGGCCACCACAAGTTGTCCAAAGCCCCGGCTATGTCGATTAGAATGGCGGCCGGGTATTTGTCGCCGATGCTATTTGTAACTGTCAGTGCTTGGTTGACGGCGTCTTCTATTGATCTACCTTCCCTGAAGCCGAATTGATGGGGCGCTAGGCCGAGGAGGCGTCTGTGCGATTGTAAATGATCACACAGGAGCCTTTTCTGTACCTTGCCGACAGTGTTTAAGAGACAGATGGGTCGCTACGTTTTGGTGTCTTTTGGCTCTTTGTCTTGTGATTTCCTGATTATTACTACACTAGCAGTTTTCCAGAGGTTTGGATTTCTGACTCGTTGAACATGTTAGTAAGAAAAGGTGTCATTTGTGTTAGAGTTTGTTTTAATGTTTCTGAAAGTATTTTGTCTGTGCCGGGTACTTTTCGGTTATTAAGTCGTCTTCTTGCTTGAATGGCATGGTTACACTGTCACTTATGTATGGTTGCCTCATGCTCTCTCTAAGGTGAGCGTGGTGTCGCTCGTCTTGTGTGGGGTCGTCATCTGAGAGGAGCCTGTTCAGGAGATATTCTGCAGTGCTTCTCCATCCTCTGGTCATTATGCCGTCAGCTGGTTTTAGTGTTAACAGAACTGTCGGTGTCTTAACTCGTCCTGTTTCTATCTTGAATGGTTGTCCCCAGATGTCGTTCTGTAGCTGGGTTTTTACACAAAATTGGTCCTGTAGTCTTGCCTTGCTGTCTTTAGTTGTTTCTAGTATTTCTGTTTAGCGACACGATGTAGATCAAATCTTATCTGTCTTTCAGGAGCTGTCTATGCTTGTTGGTAGTACTTTCTTTTGTCCCTTGAATCCTTCCTTAGTCTTGCCAGTTCTGTCGAACACGGTTGTTTCTGTAGCCATCCAGTTTTTGTCCTTGGTATAGCTTCCTGTGCTCTTTGTAGGACATCTGTCAGTACATGCGTTTTGTAATTTGTTGTTGTTGCTGTGGCCTTCAGTCCTGAGACTGGTTTGATGCAGCTCTCCATGCTACTCTAACCTGTGCAAGCTTCTTCATCTCCCAGTACCTACTGCAGCCTACATCCTTCTGAATGTGCTTAGTTTATTCATCTCTTGGTATCCCTCTACGATTTTTACCCTCCACGCTGCCCTCCAATACTAAATTGGTGATCCCTTGATCCCTCATAACATGTCCTACCAACCGATTCCTTCTTTTAGTCGTGCAACAAATTTTTCTTCTCCCCATTCCTATTCAATACCTCCTCATTAGTTATGTGATCTACCCATCTAATCTTCAGCATTTTTCTGTAGCACCACATTTCGAAAGCTTCTATTCTCTTCTTGTCTAAACTATTTATCGTCCACGTTTTACTTCCATACATGGCTACACTTCATGCAAATACTTTCAGAAACGACTTCCTGACAATTAAATCTATACTCGATGTTAACAAATTTCTCTTCTTCAGAAACACTTTCCTTGCCATTGCCAGTCCACATTTTTATCCTCTCTACTTCCACCATCATCAGTTATTTTGCTCCCCAAATAGCAAAATTCCTTTACTACTTTATGTGTCTCATTTCCTAAACTAATTCCCTCAGCATCACCCGACTTAATTCGACTACATTCCATTATCCTCGTTTTGCTTTTGTTGATGTTCATCTTATATCCTCCTTTCAAGACACTATCCATTTCGTTCAACTACTCTTTCAAGTCCTTTTCTGTCTCTGACAAAATTACAATGCCATCGGCTAACCTTAAAGCTTTTATTTCTTCTCCATGGAATTTAATACCTACTCCGAATTTTTCTATTGTTTCCTTTACTGCTTGCTCAATATACAGATTGAATAGCATCTGGGAGAGGCTACAACCCTGTCTCACTCCCTTTCCAACCACTGCTTCCCATTCTTGCCCCTCGACTCTTGTAACTGCCATCTGGTTTCTGTACAAATTGTAAATAGCCTTTCGCTCCCTGTATTTTACCCCTGCCACCTTCAGAATTTGAAAGAGAGTATTCCAGTCAACACTGTCAAAAGCTTTCTCTAAGTCTACAAATTCTAGGAACGTAGGTTTGCCTTTCCTTAATCTTTCTTCTAAAGTGAGTCGTAAAGTCAATATTGCCTCACGTGTTCCAATATTTCTACGGAATCCAAACTGAAATTCCCAGAGGTCCGCTTCTACCAGTTTTTCCATTCGTCAGTAAAGAATTCGTGTTAGTATTTTGCAGCAGTGGCTTATAAAACTGATAGTTCGGTAATTTTCACATCTGTCAACACCTGATTTTTGTGATTGGAATTATTATATTCTTCTTGAAGTCTGAGGGTACTTCGCCGGTTTCATACATCTTGCTCACCAGGTGGTAGAGTTTTGTTGGGCCTGGCTCACCCAAGGCTGTCAGTAGTTCTAATGGAATGTTGTCTACTCCCAGGGCCTTGTTTCGACTTATGTCTTTCAGTGCTCTGTCAATGTCTTCACGCAGTATCATATATCTTATTTCATCTTCATCTACATTCTCTTCCACTTCTACAATATTGTCCTCAAGAACATCGTCCTTGTATAGTCTCTCTATATACTCTTTCCACCTTTCTGCTTTCCCTTCTTTGCTTAGAACTGGGTTTCCATCTGCATATTCATGAAAGTGGGTCTCTTTTCTCCAAAGGTCTCTTTAATTTCCCTGTAGGCAGTATCTATCTTACCCCTAGTGATATGTGCCTCTACATCCTTACATTTGTCCTCTAACCGTCTCCGCTTAGCCATTTTGCGCTTCCTGTCATTCTCATTTTTGAGACATTAGTAGTCCTTTTTGCTTGCTTCATTTACTGCATTTTTATATTTTCTCCTTTCAGCAATTAAATTCATTGTCTCTTCTGTTACCCAAGGATTTGTATTATCCCTCGTCTTTTTACGTACTTGATCCTCTACTCCCTTCTCTATTTCGTCTCTAAAGCTACCCATTTTTCTTTTACTGTATTTCTTTCCCCCATGCTTGTCAATCGTTCCCTAATGCTCTCTCTCAAGCTCTCTACAACCTCTGGTTCTTTCAGTTTATCCAGGTCCCATCTCCTCAATTTCCCACTTTTTTTCAATTTCTTCAGTTTTAATCTAAAATTTATAACCAATAGATTGTGGCCAGAGTCCACATCTGCCCCTGGAAATGCCTTACAATTTGAAATCTGGTTCCTGAATCTCTGTCTTACCATTATATAATCTATCTGATACCTTTTAGTATCTCCAGGATTCTTCCAGGTATACAACCTTCTTTTATGATTCTTGAACCAAGTGTTAGCTATGATTAAGTTATGCTCTGTGCAAAATTCTACCAGGTGGCTTCCTCGTTCATTTCTTCAAAAATGGTTCAAATGACTCTGAGCACTATGGGACTTAACATCTGTGGTCATCAGTCCCCTAGAACTTAGAACTACTTAAACCTAAGGACATCACACACATCCATGCCCGATTCGAACCTGCGACCGAAGCGGTCATGCGGTTCCAGACTCAAGCTCCTAGAACCGCACGGCCACAGCAGCCGGCCTTCATTTCTTCCCCCCAATCCATATTCACCTACTACGTTTGCTTCTCTCCCTTTTCCTACTATGGAACTCCAGTCACCCATGACTATTACATTTTCGTCTCCCTTCACTATCTGAATAATTTCTTTTATCTCATCATACATATCATCAATCTCTTCGTCACCTGCGGTGCTAGCTGGCATATAAACTTGTACTACTGTGGTAGGCGGGGGTTTCGTATTTATCTTGGCCACAATAGCGCGTTCACTATGCTGTTTGAAGTAGCTTACCCGCATTGCTATTTTTTTTCATTATTTAACCTACTCCTGCATTACCCCTATTTGATTTTGAAATTATAACCCTATATTCACCAGAACGGTAGTCTTGTTCCTCCTGCCACCGAACTTCACTAATTCCCACTATATCTAACATTAACCTATCCATGTCTCTTTTTAAATTTTCTAACCTACCTGCACGATTAAGGGATCTGATATTCCACGCTCCGATCCATAGAACCCCAATTTTCTTTTTCCTCATAACAATGTCCTCCTGAGTAGTCCCCACCTGGAGATCCGAATGGGGGACTATTTTACCTCCGGAAAATTTTAGCCAAGAGGACACCATCATAATTTAACCATACAGTAAAGCTGCATGCCCTCGGGGAAAAATTACGGTTGTAGTTTCCCCTTGCTTTCAGCCGCTCGCAGTACCAGCACAGCAAGGCCGTGTTGGTTAGTGTTACAAGGGCAGATCAGTCAATCATCCAGACTGTTGCCCTTTAAGTACTGAAAAGGCTGCGGCCCCTCTTCAGGAAACAGACGTTTGCCTGGCCTCTCAACAGATACCCCTCCGTTTTGATTGCACCTACGGTACAGCTATCTGTATCACTGAGGCACGCAAGCCACCCCACCAGCGGCAAGATCCATGGTTCATGGGGGGGACCAGAACACATGCAGTACAAAATCCACCACGTAACATTTTACTGTATGAATGTCAGTTGTACTGCTCACATATTCATGCTTAAATCTTCCCTTGTAATTGAGTAGGGAAAGAAAAGATTGCAGAAGGCTTCCAAGGATTCTTTCAGGACTTAAGTTTCTCATCATCACGTAAGGCGCCTTTAACAGTTCTTCCTATATCATATGGGTCATAATATGTTTCAGTCCTTTCTGGTCTTTCTTCCTGTGGTTTAAATATGCTTTGCCGGCCGAAGTGGCCGTGCGGTTAAAGGCGCTGCAGTCTGGAACCGCAAGACCGCTACGGTCGCAGGTTCGAATCCTGCCTCGGGCATGGATGTTTGTGATGTCCTTAGGTTAGTTAGGTTTAACTAGTTCTAAGTTCTAGGGGACTAATGACCTCAGCAGTTGAGTCCCATAGTGCTCAGAGCCATTTGAACCATTTTTAAATATGCTTTAAATGTCAGTATTACGTACAAATGGCTCAACACAAAAGTATATAGTGTTATTTACACATATAAATAATTTTAATTTATTATGACCACTAAAAGTTACCATTTGTCTTCCAAAACATTAATATTACCCCATAGCCCTCGGTCTTACCCCTTGCCCTACAAAAATTGGCATGGGCTCCATCGGTAAACAGTATTGAAGTGCTCTTGTGTACTGACATGCTTAATGAAGGTACTAAGTACAGTAATTCCGTACAGTAATGACAAGGAGAAAAGGCTCAGAACAGTGAAGCAGAAAAGAGTAAGATAGCAGACAACAAAGGCTACTTCAGACAGTGTTTCAGCTACCTAATGACATCAGCAGCCCGGAACAAGTGACTGTCATCACCCGCCTTCTACCAATTCAGGACTGTCAAGATACAGTTTACACACTGTAACTCTTATTTATTTGTTAAACCAGTCCGTGAACGGTGTATATGAGTCCAAAGATACATAAAATCTAAGTTTCTCTTAATTTAGTTGCCTTTTGTTTGCAAGTGTTCCTACAGAAAGACTTCAAAATTTAACACGACATTAGCAATCTATGTCAGTGAAAGTCGTTGGTTGGTTCCGCCCTGTGCCATCATTCGGTTGCAGTCAGATTAATAAAAACAAAACCAGGAAAGATTCCGCATCACATTACTTACTGCAGTCCTATAAGCTTTCTTCTAGTAGTCTGAAAAGCTTTTAGAATCTTCTGAAATGCTCTCACATGTTTCTAGACTATTACTGAAAGTTGGTAGATATTGTTGAGAAAGAAAGCGTTGAATAATTTGCAAGGTGACAGAATTAATGAAGGTCAATTTCACACCTTACATAAGAGCTTTATATATCATAATGGGAAGGTGAATATGACACATAACTTAATTCGGTGGTAATGAGCAAATTTGCCTGAAAGTATGAAATGCAATGGGGATGATACTCAATCGACGCTATTAACACACGAATTATGTAATGCATGTCTACGAGCAAAGGGTGAGACAAGCAGCGAGAGGAAACGTTTTGGTTTGGAAGCAATTGCGAGGAGAGGCGAAGGCCACACCACAGGGTGTTACCATGGAAATCACTTAGGACGGCTCAGACCCTATTGGTCGAAAAAAGCCGTGATAGGGAGAACGAAAGAACCCAGGTGGGGAGACAGTTCGGCTATGAGAAAGACAAGACGGAAAGTTTAGAGGACTCTTCTCTGAACAGGCGTCAAGTGCAGAACAGGGTGCATAATGCTCTGTACAATGCAGAGGAGAAATTTGTGTGAACACTGCATTCACAACAGCTGACATCCAGCTAGAAATTAGCTGTAGCGTCGTTTAGCTCCAACAGCAGAGAAAGGAACCAGCCAGTTAGTTATTGGTCTGAGAGAGCTGAGAGGGTATTATAATATGCACGCTGCTCCAGCCATGCGCGTGTATATCGCCATATGCCAAGACTACGAATGAGTACTTGTTTTCTCGCACAACGACAAACATAGGGAGGATTTCTGCTGGAAAATTCAGCAAAGCTTTAATAAGTTTTTATAGGAATTTCAGAGGAAGAGAGTAGCCATGCATACAATAGCTCATCACAGCTAAGGTAAATACCAAGGGCAGAGGTGTAAACTTGTTGGTTCACCAGCTTGCATCCACTGTAAACTCGAGACACCTTGGGTAAACTTTGCATTCTTACCATTACTTATAGATTAAACATAATAGCGCTAATCTCACTTAATTAAACTAATAACTACTAGTGAAAATCTCAGTAACAAGAAGGAAGTATTTTTTAAGATTAAGAAGGTATGACCATTACCAATTCTTTTATGTTGTCGAAATTGTAGACCATAGATGCACAAGCCTGTGACGGTTCCAACACTGTAGCGCAAGCTTCAGATTCCTTACGAGAGTTTTTGGCCCTACGCTCAGGTTTTCCAAAATAATCCGTTAGCTTGCGATTCATTGCAGCAACGTCTTTAATCACTCACTCCAATCTCTAATACACTATTATTTCTGAAAAAAAATTGACACTTCACGACGCATGATTCGGTCACACTACTCAGTTACACACTTCAGTTATATCAATATTCATACTCGGAAAACAAGTGTTCGCTGACAGCACGTGGAAGAGATGGAAGGACAACCGACTGTTTTAACAATCGATTGGTCAGTCGAGTGTTTTTTCGTCCAGTTGGTTTCTTCACTCGGTTGCAGCCGTTGTATGAATTTTACACTCAGTCTCCAGGTTTGGACTTTTCGGTTATCATATCAATTTTTGGTTGATTTTTAAAATTTAATATCAGGTGATATATATATATATATATATATATATATATATATATATATATATATATATATATATATATATGTATGTATATATATGAACTGTCACTTTTTAACACGTTTCTGAAATAGCTATGATGAAAGTTGTAAAGATCGTTTTGGAACACCTTGTATTTTACTTATTTCTTTTTTGAGATAATGAGATGCCGCCAATAATCGCCGATCGTATACACCGCGACGTCGCCTAGCTCGCCAGACAACTGAATAATTTAAGTGTCATTTGCCTTCTACTCGTTGAGTTGTTTTAAAACGGACTTAATTCACGTTCATTTTCCTTACTACCAACGCGTACTACGTTTGAACATGAACCTCTCTATAATGCGCTTTCACAAATTCCTGTAACTCTCGTGTGTAGTTTATATCTGCTGTTCGGTAGGTGGCGCGCGTCTGGTGGCGTTTCCAGCACTGTAACGCATCTACAGAATGTACGTGCCCGGAAAATAATACGATCTGACCCAGATGTCCAGCGATTTCGAAGTTTTTGTCTGGGGTTAGCAATTTATCTGTTGGCAGGCATACCTGGCATATTTAGCTTTCTTGATTATTGTAAGTGGTACATTAACATACATCTAGTGTATATTAATAAATAATAAGACACCTATTTTAAGTTAATTATATTTATTGGATTAAATAGTAAGCAGTTTGCCGCTCTTATTCTTTTGTTAAAATGTGTGTGAAATACATTGCAACTCATATTGCTACATAATTATATAAAAAAAGATTGAATCTGTTGAAGCAATATATTCGCTGATTTCTGAAGTCATTTTATCCAGTGTAAAATGGTACTCCATTTACGGGGTGGGGGGGAGCTATAGCCCCCCTCCCTTGCCACCGCCGCTGCCTGGCGATGGTATATTCATGCACAAAGTTGCATTGACATCCAACTGTGTCTTATGGATGCTACACATGTTTGTCAGGCAATATGAACGGTGTTTGAAATCATTCTCTGTGATTTCGAGCGTCAGCGATGTTTTAGAATAAAAGAGAAGTGATGTATTGTATCTCGGGGATGAAACAAAACTTTTATAGTGTTTGCGAATGCATTTTTGCAAGCTAACATGTATCAGATAAGACACAGTTACCAGAAGACTGCACATGCATGAAATTAATAGCTGCTCTGATTGTTAGTGCACGATGTAACGACCGAATTAATCATCTAACATAAAGCATTTTTTCTGAAACTGTGTCTCTACATTCATTTAAAGAGGGTAGGGGCAAACAATATCCTACAGAGCGCCTTTAGACCGACGACACGAAAGGCTTTATGTGTACAATTAACTGACTGCATACATCTCAACCTACACTATCATCCAGATTTCGTCAAAGATATTTTGGAAGTAATATAGGCTAATACCAGCTTTCGTCAAAGATACTTTGGAAGTTATATAGGCTACATACCTTTCTTCGTGACTGTAATAAGGTATATTTTGAAGGTGTAAGTATGACGACTTTTATTACAGTCGTAAAAAATGGTATAAAACGTCTCTTACTTGCGTCACTGAGGCTGGGGAATAAAAGAGGTCTAAAAACAAAAACAAAAAAACAACATGTGTTTTGGGAGTACTGGTGGTTGTACACCAGTTGGAATGGAGCACTGGTTCCGAAAACGGATTATCACAGGGCCGGTCACGGCCTGCCAAACTGCACGGGTCCCCAATGTGCGGACCGTGCTGGGGCCAAAGTTCCGTCTGTCTCGGCTTCTTTGAGCTACTCGGTACGGCACGACATTACATGTAGTAGAGCGATGCGGTAATCTTTCTCCTGGCATATCAGTTGAAAGCGCCACTGTTCATTTGCGGGTTGAAATGACCGATCTGCAGTGTAACTTTAGATTGAGAGACAAATGCTATTACGTTAAAACCATTCTGGATTTCTACTAAGATTTTCGTCGGGAAGAGTTTCCATTATATCCATTATGATATCCATGTTTGAATAGGCTTGCGTGTATGAAAGACTTTTTACGTGGCAGCCTGAGTAACGACAATCTGAAAAACTGCCTACGCCTGTCAGTGCGATGACTGTTTGCACCAGATATCAGTTTTATTATATCTTCAGCGAACCAAAAGTAATTAAATAATGGTGAAAATTTTGTTTTGCTTCTGATATATTTTTCTGTAAACTGCAGCCATACCATTGCCAGTAGATCAGTGCTAAGTAATAACATTTTTTCCTTTCACATACAGTTATACAATTTTCTCCATCTCTAACGGCGTGCCGTAGACACTATTTGTTTCTGCATATTTTCTATATCCCAACAGAAATGCTGTAAAACTTTTGCATGGAAATAAGTAGCTGACACAATATTACTAACTGAAAGCATGTACAAACTCAACTTCATTTTTTATTAATTATTTTTGTAGATATCTGCGCTTATACCAACAGTATAATACTACTCTTATGATACCGTGCTTAATTTTTCGAGTTTCCTACTGTGGCGTAATATGAAACCGAGCCCCGTGCAAGCCGGTCTGTGTTCCATGCGCCACTGTTCTCCCGTCCAAGCGGCGTGTTTAGCACTTCCCCTACCGTTCTCGCTCAGACTGCGTAGCAGGATGGTGGGGGAAATGTGCAGTTAGATGGGAGAGAGAGAGAGAGAGAGAGAGAGAGAGAGAGTGGTCCCCGTGCCAAAGGGCCGCTCGTGTGCAATTTTTCCGCACCTCCCTCCCCCCCTCCTACCTGGTTTATAATCTCGGTGAAAGCTAATGAATATGTTTCCTTCCGTTGCACTCTGTGCTCACCGGAACGACCTCAAATTTTTTTGCGGGGAAGTGGGAGGGGTTGGGGGGTGGGGGAGGGGGGGGTCATCAGTCTTCTGAGTGGATTGACGCAGATGCCCACGATTTTCACTCTCTTCGGCATCTTCCTTTCAGAGTTCCAATAACACTAAATATCCACAATTATTTGTTGTTAATATTCCTGTCCCTGGTGTCATCAAAAACTGTATGATATCCAAGGTAGCTCAAGCTAGAGTCGTGTTCCATTAGTTGGTTATTTTATTTATTTATTTATTTTTTGAAAGAATACAGCGCCATTTGACTGTGATGTTTACCTGCTTTTTTGCCGACTATACCAGATATGACCTCTTCATTCTAGGAAATTTTATCATTGTACTCGATAATGGCGCAAATGGCAAAATCTAGATGCACAGAAGAAAAGTACAATAATATCCAGTCAAATGGCGTTGCATTCTTAAAAAAAAACGCTATATGACTGCGGTTCAGTATCATCGGAAACTTTTACTGCTCATTATTTTTGCTCTTAGAGCTTCTGTTTTACCTATAAACACCAGGTCGTCAACGCACAGCAGGGGATTAATAAATTCGATTCGTCCTACCTTAATGCCTTGTGCTGGAAGGGTTCTTTGGCACATATGAATGACGTCGTCTAATTATTTTGTATGTATTGTATTGTATGTTAACCGGGGGCCTAGAAACGACGGAGAGGCTCCGTCCGCGCCTGAGCCGCAGTGGTCCACAACCCCACGACGACTACCGCAGGCCGGCCGGAGTGACCGTGCGGTTCTAGGCTCTACAGACTGGAACCGGGCGACCTCTACGGTCGCAGGTTCGAATCCTGCCTCGGCCATGGATGTGTGTGATATCCTTAGGTTAGTTAGGTTTAAGTAGTTGTAAGTTCTAGGGGACTGATGACTTCAGAAGTTAAGTCACATAGTGCTCAGAGCCATTCGAAAAATTTGAACTGCCGCAGTCCACTTCACCCCTCCGCCGGCCCACACCGAACCCAGGGTTATTGTGCGGTTCGGCCCCCGGTGGACCCCCCAGGGAACGTCTCACACCAGACGAGTGTAGCCCATATGTTTGCGTGGTCGAGTAATCGTGGTGTACGCGTACGTGGAGAACTTGTTTGCGCAGCAATCGCCGACATAATGTAACCGAGGCGGAACAAGGGGAACCAGCGCGCATTCACCGAGGCAGATGGAAAACCGCCTAAAAACCATCCACAGACTGGCCGGTTCACCGGACCTCGACACAAATCCGCCGGGCGGATTCGTGCCGGGGACCAGGCGCACCTTCCCGCCCCGAAAGCCGTGAGTTACACCGCACGGCCAACTGGGCGGTGCAAATGTATATTACACTGACACAGATACTAAATTAAAGAAGTTAAAATGTGCCGCTCCATAAGAAGGATATTAAGAAACAAAAACTGGGCTAACACACTTCTCAGAGTTTATAATATAGTAAAAACAATCCCTCTACTGTTTTATGGAAGTGGGTCATGGATATTGAGAGAGAGAGAGAAACAAAAGTCGCACAAAAACGTCGGAAAAGGATATTCTAAACGAGATCCATTTAGAAATGACAAGATCAGAGGAGAGTTGCAAGTAAGTAACATAAACATTAAAATACAACTACATAAAAAGAAATCGGGGACCATTTAGAATGTATGAGTGAAGGAAAAGCACCAAGAGCAGAAAGAACATACAAGCCAATCGGAAGAAGAAGTGTGGTAAGACCGAAGAAAAAATGGGAATAGATTATATGAAGCCTGAACAGGTCATTAAGTCTGTCCTTCTTGGCAAGAAAATTATTAAGAAGAAGAAGATTCCTATCACTTTGCTCCTCTATGGCTTTTATCCACTATGACTCCTTCTAGAACTATGGAAGCTATTCCATGGTGCCTTAGCATGCACCCCATCATCATGTCTCGTCTACTACTTAATTTTGGCCACTTATTGCTGTCCTCGCAATTTATTTGTTTCTACTCAGAGCACTTGTCTACAATATTACATCTCAAATTTTTCGAATTTTCTCCTTTGAAGTTCTCCTACACTTCATGTTTCACCTCCATACAGTGCTGTGCTCCAGACGCAACTCCTCGAAATTTCTGTCTCGAATTTAGTCCTAAAAGCGATGATACAAGACCTATTTTAGCGTAGACAGTTCTATTTACCCTAGCTGGTCGGTTTCTCATGCCTTCATCTTCAACAGCAAAGCATTATTTTGTTCCCAAAGCGGAAGAATTCCTTCGCTTTGTCTTGTACTTGGTTCCCTGTTTAATTATTACGTTTGGCTCTAATTTGACTTTTTCTGTTCAGAAACACTTTCCTCTTTCTTTGGTTTACATACAATTCGTATCCTGCACAGTTAACTCCATTCCTATGGGACCAAACTAGAGTTACACGCTACTTAATCTAACTTAAACTGACTTACGCTACGGACAACACACACACCCCTGCCCTAGGGAGGACTCAAACCTCCGACGGGGAGCCGCACAAACCGTGGCAGGGCGCCCAGACTGCGCGGCTACCCCGCGCGGCCATTAATATGTCCTGTTATTTATTATTCCTTATTTCTCACAGAAAAGTAATGAAGGAAGGAAGATTAGAGTTTAACGTAGTTTCTACATCGGGGGGATTAGAGACGGAGCGTAAGCGCGGACTGTTTCGAGGACCGAAATCGGCCCTATCGGTTGAAAAAGAACCATCCTGTTATTTGCCTGGAACGATTTAGGGAGCTAACGGAAAACCTAAATCTAGATGGTCGAATGAGGAATTGAGCCGTTGTCCTCCCGAATGCAAGTCCAGTGTGTTAATCAGGAATAGTAATGTCGTTATCGAATCTTATCACTGATAGCCTTTTCTCCCTTTTATTTCCTTAACCGTTTGCTCGATCAACTGGTTACACCCTTTCTAAATCTACAATATTCACTGCCGGCTCCATTCTTATACAACAGTTCTATTAATGTTTTTTTTCTGATATTGCATATTATCCTATCTATTAGAAAGCGTCTTTACTCTGTTAACGCTTATTCTATCTCAGTAGATGCTATGAACGCGTCTTGATTTTTCTTGAATATGCTTCCCCAATGCACAATAAAACGCAATGTCAGACCTGTCCTGCCTTCACCTTTCCATCGTAGAACGGATCCTAACAGTTTTCTTTTCCATTCTTCCGTATGTTATTCAGGTCAGCATGCATATAGAATCTGCCAAGTTGATTGTACGACAGGTATCACATTTACCTACCCTTTCTCTTTTCATGATTATATGGATCCACCTTTATGTATATAAATTAATACAGTAAAAAATGTCATGGCGACGGGGAACTATGTAACGCGCAGGAGATGTTTGCTAAGCGAAGCGACTTGTGGCGAAGCCCCACCGCGCTTCATATATTCTGTGGACAACCCGGCGGCATTGATTCTCAGACCTGTAGTATGGTGGCCTGCTATCGACTGGCTGTGGCCTCCTGCCCATTTACAAGTCCGCTGAGTACTGTCATCAGACATTTTGCTGCTGGGTAGGTCGTCGTGCCTGCGTATTTGTATCGATTCCTTGTCGAGTTGTTTTCCTGTCTGGTGGCGATGGAGCGAATAGCCGATTGAAGCATGCTGTGTCGCCGCACACAGGATTCTTGCCAAACGTTGAAGGAACACTGAGGACCGATAGCACGTCGGGTGTGTCGTCAACATGTACGCTTTTGGGGGACAGTACGTCCCTCGAAATTCTTTTCCGTTGTGTTTTTCTGTCCGCACCACGACGTAACCTTTCAGGATCGTTCTGTAGCCTTACAACTAAACTACTAAGCCCAATGTTTCTATCTCCAGGTGGAAATCATGAAAGAAGAGAAATTAGTAATAAAATCCAATTATGAATGTCATAAGAGACATTCAGGCGGCGAATGCATTCACTTTCATTAATCACACGAAATAATTGCGAATGAAACCGAAAATTTCGAACATGAAATAGATCCTTTTCTCATAATCACAATCCCCACCCATATCATGTATACAAGGTGGTCCATTGATCGTGACCGGGCCAAATATCTCACGAAACAAGCATCAAACGAAAAAACTACAAAGAACGAAACTCGTCTAGCTTGAAGGGGGAAACTAGAGGCGCTATGGTTGGCCTGATAGATGGCGCTCCCATACGTCAAACGCATATCAACTGCGTTTTTTTAAATAGGAACTCCCATTTTTATTGCATATTCGTGTAGTACGTAAAGACATATGAATGTTTTAGTTCGACCACTTTTTTCGCTTTGTGATAGATGGCGCTGTAATAGTCACAAACGAGTAAGTACATGGTATCACGTAACATTCCGCCAGTGCGGACGGTATTTGCTTCGTGATACATTACCCGTGTTAAAATGGACCGTTTACCAATTGCGGAAAAGGTCGATATCTTCTTGATGTATGGCTATTGTGATCAAAATGACCAAAGGGCGTGTGCTATGTATGCTGCTCGGTATCCTGGACGACATCATCCAAGTGTCCTGACCGTTCGCCGGAAAGTTACGTTATTTAAGGAAACAGGAAGTGTTCGGCCACATGTGAAACGCCAACCACGACCTGCAACAAATGATGATCTCCAAGTAGGTGTTTTAGCTGCTGTCGCGGCTAATCCGCACTTCAGTAGCAGACAAATTGCTCGAGAATCGGGAATCTCAAAAACGTTGGTGTTGAGAATGCTACATCAACATCGATTGAACCCGTACCATATTTCTATGCACCAGGAATTGCATGCCTACGACTTTGAACGTCTTGTACAGTTCTGCCACTGCGCACAAGAGAAATTACGGGACAATGACAGATTTTTTTCTCGCGTTCTATTTAGCGACGAAGCGTCATTCAGCAACAGCGGTAACGTAAACCGGCATAATATGCACGATTGGACAACGGAAAATCCACGATGGCTGCAACAAGTTTAACATCAGCGACCTTGGCGGGTTAATGTATGGTGCGGCATTATGGGAAGAAGAATAATTGGTCCCCATTTTATCGATGGCAATCTAAATAGTGCAATGTATGCTGATTTCCCACATAATGTTCTACCGAAGTTACTACAGGATGTTTTACTGCACCAGAGAATGGCGATGTACTTCCGACATGATGGATGTCCGGCACATAGCTCGCGTGCGGTTGAAGCGGTGTTGAATAGCATATTTAATGTCAGGTGGATTGGTTGTCGAAGCACCACACTATGGCCCGCACGTTCACCGGATCTGACGTCCCCGGATTTCTTTCTGTGGGGAAAGTTGAAGTATATTTGCCATCGTGATCCACCGACAACGCCTAACAACATGCGTCAGCGCATTGTCAATGCATGTGCGAACATTACGGAAGGCGAACTACTCGCTGTTGAGAGGAATGTCGTTACACGTGTTGCCAAATGCACTGAGGTTGACGGACATCATTTTGAGCATTTATTGCATTAATGTGGTATTTACAGGCAACACGCTGTTCAAAATGTTCAAATGGTTCTGAGCAGTATGGGACTCAACATCTGAGGTCATCAGTCCTCCTAGAATTAGAACTACTTCAATCTAACTAACCTATGGACATCACACACACCCATGCCCGAGACAGGATTCTAACCTTCGACCGTAGCAGCAGCGCGGTTCCGGACTGAAGCGCCTAGAACCGCTCGGCCACACCGGCCGGCAAACACTCTGTAACAGCATGCGTTCCCAGAAATGATAAGTTACATGTATCACATTGGAACAACCGAAATAAAATGTTCAAACGGACCTACGTTCTGCATTTCAATTTAAAAATAACCTACCTGTTACCAGCTGTTCGTCTAAAATTGTTAGCCATACGTTTGTGGCTATTACAGCGCCATCTATCACAAAGCGAAAAAAGTGGTCCAACTTAAACATTCATGTTTCTTTACGAACTACAAGTATATGCAATAAAAATGGTTGTTCCTATTTTAAAAAACGCAGTTGATATCCGTTTGACCTATGGCAGCGTCATCTAGCGGGCCAACCATAGCGCCATCTGGTTTCCCCCTTCAAGCTAGACAAGTTTCGTTCTTTGTAGATTTTTCGTTTGACGCTTGTCTCGTGAGATATTTGGCCCGGTCACGATCAATGGACCACCCTGTAAAAAATACGGGACTTTAGAGTGAAATCTGTGTCTGTGGATGCTATGGCTATCCGCAATATGACTCTAGTTGCCCAAAGCCTGACGTAATGGGAAGTCAACCCCCATCCTCCACCTCTGATCGACCATACATAATTCATTCAAGCATGTAGGCGATATTCATAAAATATGTACTTACACTTATAGGTCAGAACATTATCACCACTTACCTAATACCCGGTATGTTCACCTTCGGCACCGATTAAAGCGGCGACGCGTCGTGGTATGGAAGCAATGAGGCATTCGTAGGAGGGAGCTGGCACCACATCTGCACACATAAGTCACCTAATTTACATACATTCCGAGGAAAGGGGGGTGGTAAGGTCTGACGCCACGTTTACCCACATCGCAGATATGTTCAACAGAGTTCAGATCTGGTGAGCTGGGGGGCCAGCATATCAACTGGAATTCGCCACTGTGTTCCTCGAACCACTCCGTGACACTCCTTGCCTTGCGACATATCGTATTATCTCGCTGAAATACCATTGGTGTAAGGACACATGATCGTCATTAAGGGGTGAACATGGTATGCAACCAGTGTATGACACTGCTTGGCCGCCATGGTGCCTTGCACGAGCTCCTCTGAACCCAAGGATGCCAACGTGAGTGTTCCCCAGCCATAATGGAGCCGCCGGCGACTTCTCTGCAGTATAGGTACCAAGGAGCTGTTCCCATGGAAGACGACGGATTCGCTCCCTTCCATCGGCATGATGAAGAACTTAACGGGATTCATGAAACCACGCAGCGCTCTGCCACGGCACCAACGCCCAATGCCGGTGGTCACGTGCCCATTTTAGTCGTAGTTGCCGATGTCGCGGTGTTAACATTGACACAGGCCGGGTAGTCGGATGCGGAGGCCTATCGTTAGGTGTGTTCGGTGCACTGTGTGTTCAGATACACTGGTACTCTGCCCAGCATTAAAATCTGGTGTTAGTTCCATCACAGTTCGTCGCCTGTCCTGCTTGCTTGACCAGCCTGCCCAGCCTACGAAGTCCGACAGCTGTAATGAGGGGTGGCCGCCCAAACACACGACGTCTGGACGTGGTTTCACCTCGGTTTCGCAACTTATTGAAGATACTCACCACAGCACTCCTCGAACGTCCAGCGAGTCGTACACTTTCCGAAATGCTCCTGCCGAGCCTTCGGGACGTTACAATCTGCCCTTGGTCAAACTCAGGTAGAACGGGCTCCTTCCTCGTTCTACACACGGACAGCAGGCTCACTGATACTAGATGCACCGTGCGTGTTTGACTACCACTCCTTCCTCGCCAGGTGACGCTGCTATCGCCTGGACGGGTTCGCATCGATAGCAGGCCGATGGTCATAATTTTCTGGCTGACCAGTGTACGTATTACTTAGCAAAGTTTTAGATTTAATTTCTAATGGTTCGTTTTATTGCCGTAGTACAGGGTGATTCAAAAAGAATACCACAACTTTAAAAATGTGTATTTAATGAAAGAAACATAATATAACCTTCTGTTATACATCATATCAAAGAGTATTTAAAAAGGTTTTTTTTTCACTCAAAAACAAGTTCAGAGATGTTAAATATGGCCCCCTCCAGACACTCGAGCAATATCAACCCGATACTCCAACTCGTTTCACACTCTCTGTAGCGTATCAGGCGTAGCAGTTTGGATAGCTGCTGTTATTTCTCGTTTCAAATCATCAATGGTGGCTGGGAGAGGTGGTCGAAACACCATATCCTTAACATACCCCCAATAAGAAAAAATCGCAGGGGGTAAGATCAGGGCTTCTTGGAGGCCAGTGATGAAGTGCTCTGTCATGGGCTGCCTGGCGGCCGATCCATCGCCTCGGGTAGTTGACGTTCAGGTAGTTACAGACAGATAAGTGCCAATGTGGTTGAGCTCCATCCTGCTGAAATATGAATTGTTGTGCCTCTTGTTCGAGCTGAGGGAACAGCCAATTCTCTAACATCTCCAGATACTGTAGTCCAGTTACAGTAGCACCTTCGAAGAAAAAGGGACCAAAAACTTTATTGGCTGAAATGGCACAGAAAACGTTCACCTTAGGCGAGTCACGTTCATACTGAGTTGTTTCCCGCTGATTCTCAGTGCCCCATATACAGATATTGTGACGGTTGACTTTCCCGTTAGTGTGGAAAGTTGCTTCATCACTAAACACAATCTTTGAAACGAAAGATTCATCTGTTTCCATTTGAGCAAGGATAAAATCACAGAAATCGACTCTTTTAATCTTATCAGCTGCAGACAGTGCTTGAACCAATTTCAGACGATAAGGTTTCATAACTAACCTTTTTCGTAGGACTCTCCATACAGTTGATTGTGGAATTTGCAGCTCTCTGCTAGCTCTGCGAGTCGATTTTCCTGGGCTGCGAACAAATGCTTGCTGGATGCGTTCTCGGCCGTCCAGAACTTTTCCCTTTGCACAAACACCCATTCTCTGTAAACTGTTTATACCAACGTTTAATACACCACCTATCAGGAGGTTTAACACCATACTTCGTTCGAAATGCACGCTGAACAACTGTTGTCGATTCACTTCTGTCGTACTCAATAACACAAAAAGCTTTCTGTTGAGCGGTCGCCATCTTAGCATCAACTGACGCTGACGCCTAGTCAACAGCGCCTCAAGCGAACAAATGTACAACTAAATGAAACTTTATAGCTCCCTTAATTCGCCGACAGATAGTGCTTAGCTCTGCCTTTTGTCGTTGCAGAGTTTTAAATTCCTAAAGTTGTGGTATTCTTTTTGAATCACCCTGTATTTTGTTTTTACTAACTTCGAAACGACGAAGAAAGTCGCACACATTTTGACACGTTTCAAGTGATATTTTAGTATTTTGGATGAGTCTGAGAGAATTTATCGTAAGTAAATACTGTAAAACACAATCTCCCACATTCTTATTGCTGACAACCAGAGAAATCTATACACTCACTATTTCACTGCAGGTCGTTCTTAAAGTCATCAGTTTCTTGGTCTTAGTACGAATTACAGTTATTTGAATCAGACAGTTTGATTCATTTAAGAGCAAATGCAGTGACACATCTTTTTGGGAGAATGTTTTGGGTTTGATGCATTGTCAGATGTAGAGATATGGCAAACCTGTCATTGCTTACTATGTTGGCTGCTCTGTAACTGACTAGTCATGTCAGGATGGTACATGTACAAACGTAGGTGCAATAATTGTGTGAATATCGATGTGTGACTTCGTGAAAGTTACATAAATTAATAAGCCTGAACTCTATGATAGGATCCAGAGAAATTGAGACACAAGGCACCATTTATCAGTGAACAAGCTACATGTCCTTAACCACATTCTTCACCAGAGAGGGGAGGTAGGGGAAGGGATGTGACTTACGACGGAGGCGTGAGTCAGGGGAGGGTGGGGGCATGATGACGTCATGTGTTTGCTCCTGCATGTAGGTAACACTACGGTTAAAGGTCATATTTTAACTAAAGTCACTATTACCCTCCTATATGGGGGACAAACAGAAATGAAGAGGTCAGAATCGTTTGAGATGCGGTGTTGAGGAAGGACGCTGAAAATTGAGTGGACTTGTATGATAAGAAATGAGACCCTCTGCAGATTTTACGAGAAAAGAAATATGTGGAAGAAGGTACAAAGAGTTGTAGTGGGAAAAAAACAGTAAAGGAAGACAGAAATTGGAATACAGCCAACAAATAAGAGAGCAAAAGAAACGTTGATATGACAATATTGTCTGGGAGTGACCATTTGAGGTTATTTGGCCATTTGGTAGCAAATCTTTATGTCTGACGCCACTTCAGCGACTTGCACTTGTGATAAAGATGAACACAGACAGGACAACACAGACAGGACAACACAGACACGCAGTGCCCGAGCGCAGAACATATACGACCTGCTCGAAAATCGAACCCAGGACCCGCAGTCTTCAGAGCCAGTGCCGCTAACCCCTAGACCAGTGATGGGAAAGCACATTAGTCAACAGAGCCAAATATCCGATTTACTTAACAACTGAAATTTCTTCTGAGAGCCAAGTTTTTTAAACTTAAACTATGTACGCAGCTGCATTGTTATTAACCTAATTACGGAGCTCTCAAGTCGAACTTTACTAGAAACGTCCTCAATTCAATTGAGGAATGTTAGCTGAGCTAGATCCCTTCTAACTCTCCCATCCACACTCATCTTGTATACTTGTTTCCTTTACCTCTTTTCGTTCATTTCTCCCCGAATGTATAAACCCTCTCAACACACCTTTGTCAATATTCATCGAAACTATGTCTGTTTTTCACTCCACGGTGCTTCCTAAAATTAATAGATTTTAAGTAGAGTTTTAAGTCTTAGTTAATCTATAGGTCGTGGAATGAAACATGAAGTATACTTAATAAGAATGGGATTTATTGATAAAATTAAGCCAGCCGCGGTGGCCGAGCGGTTCTAGGCGCTTCAGTCCGGAACCGCAAAACTGCTACGGTCGCAGGTTCGAATCCTGCCTCGGGGATCGATGTGTGTGATGTACTTAGGTTAGTTAGGTTTAAGTAGTTCTAAGTTCTAGGGGACTGATGACCTCAGATGTTAAGTCCCATAGTGCTCAGAGCCATTTGAACCATTTTTGATGAAATTAAGTTGTTTGATATCCATAAAATTTGAACAGGACAATGACTGACAAATACTTATGTCGACAATACGTTTGCATCTCCTTGTAAATTTTGGATAAGTGAAGTTTGTATTCTGTTTTTAATTTTAGGCGCGATTCCAGGTTCTCATCAACGAGACCACTTCTCAGTTTACTCCTGGTAAGGTTCAGCTTAAAAATGATTGTTCGCCTGAAGATGCAGACCCGAATAATAAATGAAAAGCAAATCCCAATTTTTTCAGCTGAATATATGAGTAAGGAATACTGTTATAGGTATTACATATCAACATATCTGACTCATTCACGTCTTTCAAAGCAGACAGCTTGTGCTGCAAATTAAGTTTACGTTGTTTCTCTATTATTTCTTAATCAACACAAAAAAGTTCAAATTTCGAGTTCCATAACTGTTTTTTAATTCTAGAAACTGAATTTCATAGTTGCCAATGTCAGTATTAAAGGGAGAAAAATTTAATCCTTTACAGTAGCATCAATAGGCTATGTTCTCAGTGCACGTGGTACTTTGTGGAAGGGCCACCTTCAACGCGTCAGAAAGTCGCACGTGGCTCGCGAACCTTTCTCTGCTGACCACTGCTGCCCTAGACCAAGCCTAACCACGAAATGCGCCCAGCGAGCGAAGCCGAGTCTGCCCAGCTCTCCGGCTTCCCCCGCCACTATGCTATTCCGAGCAGGTGTGTTAATGAGACGGCTGCACGCGCGGTAAACTTCTGAAGGCGTGTTTACAACAGGGGAATATTGGCTGCATTCTTTTTTAAGCAGGATTATATCTTTAGTCTCTAAGGTTTTTATTTTTCTACCTAAGCACTAACTTCACTACTTACTTCAGTAAGAACAATAGACAGCGCTAGTACTGTGACCAAAACTAAAAAAAATTTACGTGAGGCATTTATCGATTTATACACGTTTCGATTTTAGAACACGTAATATATTTGGAACTGTGGTTTGTGATAGAGTCAAATAGATGGAGTTGTGCAGATTAAAATCTGTTAAACCCCATCGTTGACGGTACTTCATCAATTTCATGACAGAAAAAAACCGTTCGCATACACAATTTGAAGCAACATTGAAACAACTTGAAGGCTTGTCTCAGCAGTTGTGGATATTGCTCCAGTGGTAACATTTTAGAAAGGTCTTGTGAACTCCTAAATTGGACAAACATGTCACTGAGACAGGTGTAGCTCATCGGCTCATCGGCTCAAGTTGGAGGTGATGACAAGGTACATCCGCAGACAAAAGCGAGAACGCTCTGACAAATGAATCAGAATCAGTTTTCAATGTGCAAAACCTTGAAATATCTTTGAGACCTCATGATGAAATGTTTTAATTATGGAAACGTGAGTCATGGATGGGGCACGAATATGTGCCTTGAGTTCCAGGAGATGTTCCATGTTAGCAGCGCGAAGTTCACTTTTCCGCATCATTAATTTTTGTTTGATAGCACTAATCTTGTTCGCCACATCTGTTACCAGTTATTGACGTTTGCACTAAAAGACTTGAAGAATTAAAATTATTTGTGCAGACGATCACAAGAGTTTTTTTTTTTCACTGTTCTCTTTAACACTAAGTCAGTTATTTCCAGTTTGGCCGCCTTAAGTTCAGTCACCATTCACTAGCGAAAGCAAGTGCATCATATCGTCTTTGTGGCTGGTGTTGTAATGATTGTAGTGATGTTCGAATGAATGTTTTTCCAGCTTATAAGAGTGCAATGGCGTAACAAGCACGTTGCATGGGCTTTGAACTATATGTCAAGTAAAGCAATACCCTTTCAGCATTACAAGATCCAAGATGACTAGGACAGATTTTCTACTTGGTGTGATGTATGGCAGCTTGCTCTAAACGTAGAAAATGTAAATTGATGCGGATTGGTAGCAGAAAACAATCCTTTAATGTTCGAATACATCGTCAGTAGGGTGTTGTTTGACAAAGGCTCGTCGATTAAACACGTAGAAGTAACGTCGTAAAGCGATATAAAATGGAATGATCACGTCACGTCAGCAGTAGGGAAGGTGAGTGCTCCACTTCGTTCCATTGGCAGAAATCTGGGAACGTGTAGCTAATCTATAAAGAAGACGGATTAAAGAACGCTAGTGCGACCCATTCTCGAATACTGCTCGAGTTTTTGGATCCTCAACAGGTCAGATTAAAGGAAGACATAGAAGCAATTCAGAAGAATTGTGATAGATTTGTTTGCATTAAGAGCGATCAGCACACAAGTATCACGGAAGTGTTTCGTGAACTCAGATGGTAATTCTTATAGGTACTTGCAATAGGGCGTACGGAAACAGCCTTGTTGTTCCTCCTCACACCTCAGGACAAATCGACACTAAACTGAGAGCGCTAGGCAGGAATGAGACCGGAGTGCCTGTGCTAGAGGAGCGCTGTTTGGCCAAGGCTGCCGGAGACAATGAGCTTGGGAATAGCAAGAAAAGGATAAGGTGTGGAGAATGACGGATAATACACGATATGTACAAGAAACAACACGGAGCAATAAGAGTGGAAGACAAAGAACGAAGTGCTCGGATGGAAAAGGGTGTAAGAGTGGGATGTAGTCTTTCGGCCCTACTGTTCAATCTATGTATCGATGTTTCAAGAGTGGAATTAAAATTCTAGGTGAAAGGATATCAATGATAAGATTCGCCGATAATATTGCTATCCCAGTGACAGAGAAGAAGGATTATATGATCTGCTGAACAGAATGAACAGTTTCATGAGTACAAAATATAGATTGAGAGTAAATGGGCGAAAGGCTAATGTAATAAGAAGTAACAGAAACGAGAACAGCGAGATGCTTAACATCAGGGTTGGTGACCACGAAGTAGTAGCAGTTCAGGCGTTCTGCTACCTAGTGTGACGTCCCTTCCCTCCTCCTCCACTCGCCGGCAAGAGACGCGACTCGTAACGGTGTTCGTGCCCGTCGGTGTGACGTGGAACAGCACCTGTAACACTCGTAAGAACAAAACTCCTCACGTGTTTTAGAAATATTCTGCTATCTGTCCGCAACAGTCTTCTCAGTTTGTGAGAACTGGTAAACTGCAATCGTTTATTTTTATTTTTATGCCCGGTTAGTTCCGTGATGGAATAAAATCTTGATTCTTGATTTCATCATTACGGTCGTTTTTGACATCATACATAGCGAGGATGAAATTTTACTATCTACTATTCCGTTGCTATGCCGTTTCTACGTCTAGTTATTAACAACGGTCCGACGTAACTCCAGAGATAACTTATGTTGGAGTAAATGTTTTTTTTTTAATAAGCCGTAATACTCGTTTAAACTAATCACTCTTCACTGTCCATTGCCGGCCGGTGTGGCCGTGCGGTCTAGGCGCTTCAGTCCGGAACCGCGCTGCCGCTACGGTCGCAGGTTCGAATCCTGCCTCGGGCATGGATGTGTGTGATGTCCTTAGGTTAGTTAGGTTTAAGTAGTTCTAAGTTCTAGTGAACTGATGACCTCAGATGTTAAGTCCCATAGTGCTCAGAGCCATTTGAACCATTTTTCACTGTCCATTATTCATGTATTCTCTTAGTCACTTAAAATGTTTCAATGTCAATCAATGTGCATTAATACACATGGTATTGTCCGTTCAATGAGTTAGGTGACACGTGAGATTTACCTTTTGATTAAAATTTTGTTGTTCTTTCTGTAATTAATTGTTTGTCCCTACAAAATACGGACACCGATATGTCATTTAAGATTAACTTCTGTTCAGTTCAGTAATCGTGACGCTGACGACAACTTTTGACTAATCGGCGTACTTGTCTTTCTTCGTGTCTTCGTTTTATTGTGTCCTACTCAAGACCACGAATTGTTTTTCTGTCGTTGATCCATTGATCTCAAGGTTTGTAAGTGTTAATCAGTACGAAGGCTAAGTCTGATACACCAATATCACTCAACTAAAGTCTAACAATCGTCTTAACTTTCATCACCCGAATGACTGACCAATACTTCAGTCTCTACCTCACGAATTATCAGACTTGCGAAACTGAAACAATCTAGTAGCGTTTGCGTCCAGACAACTATCGCAAAAGTGCTCTAGAGCGACTCAAGAGCAACTAACTAACTGAACATTTCCATATCCGAGTTGCATTGTAGTCGCATTGAATTTCCTTTTAGATGCGACTACAATTCTCATCCATGGTAAATGTTATCTTTGACTGAATTACTTTCTTGGATTTGACCTTCGTTCATATGATTTTGAGTTTATTCTATCGATGGTTCAAATGGCTCTGAACACTATGGGACTTAACATCTGTGGTCATCAGTCCCCTAGAACTTAGAACTACTTAAACCTAACCAACCTAAGGACATCACACACATCCATGCCCGAGGCAGGATTCGAACCTGCGACCGTAGCGGCCACGCGGTTCCAGACTGAAGCGCCTAGAACAGCACGGCCGGCATTCTATAGATGTTTGATAAGGAATCTGTGGTAATCCTTTCCTTTTATCTCCCCTTTTCGTATGCTATTCTCAGTATTTGAATAATATAGGTGTTAGTCAAAATGTTACCAGTGTTGATTTTATCGTCAATAGTTGCCGCCACTCTCAAGACGACTCACTTCTCTACTTCAAGTTTCCACAAAGTTTATTAATTGGGGTTTTCTGTCCTTCGGGCGTTACACAAGGCAGCAAAATAACCGATCACGGACGGAGAAAGGACGACATAAAAATCAGACTAGCCTGGCAGAAGGCCCATTCTTGGCCAGGAGAAGTCTAGTAGTATCCAACATAGGCTTTAATTTAAGGAAGAAATTTCTTAGAATGCATGTTTGGACCGCAGCGTTGTGGAGCATGGACTGCGGGAAAACCGAAACAGAAGAGAATCTAAGTTTTCAGATGTGGTGCTACAAAAGAATGTTGAAAATTAGGTGGACTGATAAAGTATGAAATGAGGAGACTCACCACCAAATCGGCGAGGAAAGGAATATATGGAGAGCACTGACAAGAAGAAGGGACGGGATGGTAGGACATCTGTTAAGAAATCACGGAATAACTAACATGGTATTAGAAAGAGCTGTAGAGGGGAAAAGCTGTTCAAATGGTTCAAATGGCTCTGAGCACTATGGGACTCAACTGCTGAGGTCATTAGTCCCCTAGAACTTAGAACTAGTTAAACCTAACTAACCTAAGGACATCACAAACATCCATGCCCGAGGCAGGATTCGAACCTGCGACCGTAGCGGTCTTGCGGTTCCAGACTGCAGCGCCTTTAACCGCACGGCCACTTCGGCCGGCTGGAAAAGCTGTAAAGGATGACAGAGATTGGAATGCATCCAGCAAATAATTGAAAACGTAGGTTGCAAGGGCTATTCTGATATGAAGAGGATGGCTCAGGAGAGGAATTCGTGGGGGGTTGCATCAAACAAGTCAGAAACAGATAATTTGAAATAAAAGTGAATAATTTAATCTTTACTTTTCCGTTCAAAATTGCTAAAATTTATGTGAAATCTTATGGGAATTAACTGCTAAGGTCATCAATCCCTAAGCTTACACACTACGTAACCTAAATTATCCTAAGTACAAACACACACACCCTTGCCCGAGGGACGGCTCGAACCTCCGCCAGGACCAGCCGCACAGTCTATAACTGCCGCGCCCAAGACGGCTCGGCTAATCCCGCGCGGCAACTTTTCCGTGTACGAAGTATAATTGTGCAACTCGAATACCATGAGTCATTCAGTCAGGTCATAAACCTTGTTAGCTGATTGCGTGAAAGCAAACCTTAACGTTTTCAGTGTCTATAAAAGGTGAGTGAATACAGCGAAAGGGTTTGTCAATGTGGGTCAGAAACTTTATAATCACTGGCATCGAGCTGGTGAACGGAATGCCAAGGGAGTTCGGTAATAAATAAAAGAGCTGCCGGTGCCTCTAATAATACATAACCGCGCCTACTGAGGCGTTAATAAGCGATGCTGCTGTCCAACAGGTTTTAATTAAAACTGACGTACATTGGAGCGCACTCTGAAATATTTGTGCCCAGTAGAGGAAACACTGGGGTCAGTTGTGGCACGCATCGGTCGATCTAATCCCTGGGGGTTTGCAGTCGCCGACAAAAGACAGCAGATGACATTGAAACGCCGTGAAAAATTGTCACTGTACCTCACTGACAGGAATGTCAGGCGTGTAACAGTGTCAAACTGTAGCGTACGTTGCCATCTTCCCTGCTATCCGAATAATCGACAGCAACAGTGAAACATTTCATTACTCAGTTATATAAGCGCACCACACAATCATTGGTCACTCCCTAATATCATGAAACAGTGACCTCCACTCGTCGAGGAAAACATTCCAGAAGTTTCCTCAGATATACTATACCCAGCTGATGCCACACGTTGATGAAGTTGTGGAACGTATGCCACGACGAATACAGATATACATCAATGCAAGAGGAGATGCTACTGGTTATTAGAGGTACCGGTGTGTACAGCAATCTGGACCATCACCTCTGAAGGTCTCGCTGTACGGTGGTAGAATAGCAATATACGCTGTACAATAGTTGAACGTCGGTTTCTACACACAGAACAGACCGCATTGGTATACCAACAAATCGGTCTATTTCATTCACGGAGAAATCATGACGACAATCAGGATAGACTCACCAACAAATTGGGCTATTTCATTCACGGTGTTATCATGGACGCGTCCAATCATGGGAGCTCCTTTCTGATGCTTTGTCACAGCTCTAGGTCGATCTACGCAACTGCACAGATTCCATACAACCATCTGGCACATATGCAAACTTCGTTGCCGTGTCTTACGCCAGCTGTGGATCATTGCCTAGTACCAGCTCTACTCCTTACACAGCACACTTAAGCGACGTGTGCGCTCTTCTATGGGCTGACAAACAGCTTGTCCGGGGGGGGGGGGGGGGGGGGTTTATGTTCTGTAGGTTTCAACATCAATGAACCTGTAGAAAGCAACGGTGTAGTTATATAAATGAAAACGTATATGTTTGTATGTTCGAAATCGTGTATCTCCAAAACTTCTCGTCTCATTGCTTTCATATTTTCACACGTAACATTCTAACAGCGTCTTATATATATATATATATATATATATGTGTGTGTGTGTGTGTGTGTGTTGAAAGGGGAAACACAATGAAATTGTAAATGTAGGTTTGTGCAAAATCGTTAATGTTTATTCAGAATCGTTGATCTCCGAAAGCTCTTGATCGATTGCTTTGAAATTTTGACACAACGTTGAACTGTAATTCGTGCGTGTTTGTAGACATTTAATTCTTTAATATAGGCATCTTTTTACTACAAATTATATATATAAGGAAAAACTTTGTTAAAAGAACCTGCTACTACAGACTCCGAATTAGCAACTATGAACAAGACTCAAGATCAGAGAGTGACAGAGGGGTGGAAGGAAATGGAAAACAGGAGAATATGGACAGTGACAGGAGGTAGGAGAGGATGGAGGGAGAGAGGGAAGAAGGCTGTAGACAGAGAAAGAGGGGAGGAGTTGATGGAACGAGAGAGATGAAGAGAGAGAGAGAGAGGGCAGGAAGATTTAGAGAGATAGCAGGAGGAGAAGGTGGGGGAAGGAGGCTATGGACAGAGAGGGAACGAGGAGGATATGGGCAAAGAAAGGTGGAGAGGGAGGAGGACAAAGACAGGGCAGAGAACGGGATTATTACATATATCCAATTTCCACACGTACTAGAAACGTGTGCTTTCTCTTTTCTTTCTGTTCTATTCAAGTAGACAGTACGACAGCAAAGTGTGGTTGGGTGCAACTAGCATGCCGTAAAATCCCTTTCCTACACGCATACTCGACCAGCTGACAACAACTCCTCACCCCCTTCTTCTTCTCTTCAAATTTCTGAACAAGTTCGGGAATCCTGTATATCCAGAAAACTTGGAGATAAAAACCCGATGTGTCTCCAAAATTTGACCCATGTACCCATGTTGACAGCTGTTGTCCCAGCCCCCACATACCTTTCCTAGTTCAAGGTTCCAAACCCCCCAACCCAGTGATAACTGTAAAATTACACTTGCTCCTTCCAATTCTAGCCTCGCATTATCCATCACACTTTCTTGCTCCCAGTCATAGCTATCCATCTATCGGTATTTGTCTCCGTCGTCTCTCATATGTTCACAGCAATTCCTGAGAACTGATCCCAAAGGTCTAAAACTGGACACACTCTCATCCGTGTTTTTATAGTCTGTCCTTATCATGAGTCACTCCTTTAGCTGTGTGGTACACATCAACTTTCAAACTAACGTTATGCATCTTGGACTTGAAGTTGTCGGTCCACTGCTTTGTTGATATGCCACGTGATAGTATCCCACCTAGGTCAAATCAGAGAGCTGTTTTTGCGATAATGTGTTCCCCCTTCCCATTAACTCGTACCAAAGAAGACGAGCTTGCATCAGCTTTTCCAGAAGCTACCAAACCTTCACTGAATACCATTTATTAAGTAGTGGTATAGAAACTGTCCTGGATACCATTGGATCATATTCATCTCCACTTTATGATAAGTGTGTCATACTTTTGCATCATTGGATGGTATTCTGAAAACAAAATGGCTATCACACATCCCACAGTATTGTAAATTTTTGCCTTTAGGTGATGGGAGATTAATTTTTGCCTCGAACGACTCCAGTGACTTGTCTTCACTTGAACCTAACTACGTTTATCCTGGCCAAGGTATCTGAAGTGACGCCTTAGACACACTTTGAGGCGATGATATCTGCTGGGTATCTAAAATGCATATCCTTCTGCTAGTGTCCATTGTTGATTCTGATTTGGGGGCCGCAGTCCCTCGTATCCAGTTATCTGGGTGCTGAGGCACAGCCCATTCACAATCAGTTTTTCTGTTCAAATTTCTACCTGATGCTGATGGTCAATGTGTGTTCCTTGGTATAAAATCACATTTACCCTCACAAAGAAGAGTTCAGGTGTATGGTTTCTGTAGTTCAGAGTTACTATGTCTATACACAGAATGAATAATAGCTGTGGTGGGGCAGAGTCTGGACACCGACACTGATATCTAAAGTGGAGAAGTTCCATCTGGGCTCTGTACCACATTAGTATCTCTGCAGTATATAGCAGTATCCAGATCACACTTGCCCCTGGGACCTAACGACAGCGAAAGGCTCGCCAGATGGGATCATGTGGGATTTGTATTTTCTGTCTCTCCCATTAAAACTACGTATGTATTTTATACAACATTTTGTTGAAGGGCAGCAATATGGATACTCCCAATCCGACCCCTATCTCTAATATGGGCGTCTGGGGAGAATCAAGTGACGAATAAAGAAGAAAAATGTGACAACTCTTTCTGAATCCAGGATGCAATGAGGATAAAGATAGGCGTGAAAGCTATAATCCATAACAGAAACCAAGAGGAATGAAACGTAAGAGAAAGGTCAGGAAAATTAAGTAACTGCTGCATAGACGGTACCTACACAAAGTACAGCCTGTCGTATTCTTGGATCTAGAAGTAAGACGGAGACCCTCAAGGAAACTTATAGAAGAAATTGGAGTACAGAAAGAGGAATGTTTGTTATGGAAGACTGAAGAACGTCAAGGAGCATTCTGGTATATCGACGATGCTTTCTTCGTATGGACTCGAATTGAATAGGTGCTGCAGTAGTACTGTGCGGCAACTACCAGCAAAATACCACGAATTCTCCAAAGATATAATGACTGAGAGCGCTGTTCAGACTTCGATGTCACGGTATACACTGAAGTGACAATAATCAAAGGATAGCAGTATCCACTTATCAGATGGCTGTAGTATCACTTACATGAGGTATAAAAAGACATTGCATTGGTGGAGCTGTCCTTTGTACATAGGTGATGCATATGAAAAGGTTTCTGATTGGAGTTAAGTGATTTTGCACGCAGAGTGGCAGCTGTAGCTAGACGCACGGGACATTCCATTTTGGAAATCGTTAGAGAATTCATTATTCCGAGATCCACAGTATCAAGAGCGAAGAGAACACTTTTCAGGCGTTGCCATTTACCACTGACAAAGCAGTGGCCGACAGCCTCTACTTAACAACCGAGAGCAGCGGAGTTTGCGTAGAGTTGTCAGTGTTGACGCACTGGCAACACTGCGTGAGATAACCGCTGAAATCAATGTGGGTCGTACCTCGAACGTAACCGATAAGACAGTTCGGAAATTTGGCGTTAAGATGCTACGGCAGCGAACGACCTACGCAAGTGTCTTTGCTGAGAACACGACATCGCCTGCAGCGCCTCTCCTGGGCTCGTGACCATATCGGTTGTACACTAGACGATTGGGAAACAGTAGACTGGTCAGATGAGTCCCGATTTCAATTGGTAAGAGCTGCCGGCCGCGGTGGTCCAGCGGTTCAGGCGCTCGGTCCGGAACCGCGCGACTGCTACGGTCGCAGGTTCGAATCCTGCCTCGGGCATGGATGTGTGTGATGTCCTTAGGTTAGTTAGGTTTAAGTAGTTCTAAGTTCTAGGGGACTGATGACCAGAGATGTTAAGTCCCATAGTGCTCAGAGCCATTTGAACCATTTTTTTGGTAAGAGCTGATGGTAGGGTTCGAGTGTAGTGCAGACCCCACAAAGCCATGTTGTCAACAAGGCACTGTGCAAGCTGGTGGTGGCTCCATAATGGTGTGGGCTGTGTTTACATGGAATGGACTGGGTCCTCTGGTCCAACTGAACCAAACATTGACTGGAAAAGGTTATGATCGGCTACATGGAGATCATTTCCAGCCATTCATGAACTTCACATTCCCAAGCAACAATGGAATTTTTATGATCGACAATGCGCTATGTCATAGGGGCTACGATTGTTTGCAATCGGTTTCAAGAACATTCTGGTCAATTCGAGCGAACGATCTGGCCACCCAGATCACCCAAAATTAATCCCATCGAATAATTATGAGACATAATTGGGAGATCAGTTCGTGTGCAACATCCTACACCATCAAAACTTTCGCAAATACGGACGACTATAGAATCAGCATGGGTCAATATATCTGCAAAGGACTTCCAGTGACTTGTTGAGTCCGTACCACTTAGAGTTTCTGACCTACGCTGGGAAAAAAGAAGTCCAACACGGTGTTAGGAGTTATCCCATCGCCTTTGTTCCTCAGTGTAAAGTTATGAGCCACAACACAACGACCAATGCCGACCTTTGGATTGGACGCCACCTGGGGGCGTTGTTTGCTCGTTACGCGATTCGAGAAGCAAATAAGAGGGCCAAAGGTGAACAAGGGACCATTCTAGTGACGACACGAACTGAAAAAGCAAATAACCATGAACGCAAGCGACTGGCAGACTGTTAAAACGTGTAAACTCGGAACGAGCATCTTCTAAATGACGAAGCTGGTCTACCGCTAACTTGCCGTTGTCCGGAGCATCTGTGAAAAGTGGATGAAGATCAGTGAAAGCACGAACATGCGACAAGGTGTCGGACGTCCACGTCTCGTCATAGAACGTGGAGACCGGATTTTTGCCTGCTGCTCTGTAAACCAGGATAGGATAAGCCTTTACCAGCATTTTGTCCTGACGACAGGGCACAATTCTGGTGGAGGCCCAAGTATTTTGGAGAACTCCGTTCAGTGTACAGCGTTGAACATCGGACATTCGAGCGCACGACCGCTTGGTGTTCCCATTTCTACCCAACGACACCGTCAGTTAGGATTGCAATTTGGAATCACGTTTCTTTTTTTACACGAGGCTGATGCTCGTGTATCACAGTAATCGAGTACAGCATGGGAGTTGTGGATCACGTGATCATTACTGTGGACCACCTGCATCCCTTCATGCCTGACGTTTTCTCCGACGATGATCGCGTCTCCCGCCAGGGTTAACTGCCAGTGTTGAAGGCAAGAATAGTGCTAGAGTGGATTGATAAAAATGATAGTGAAATCGTGATATCTCAGCCACTAATTCTGCCTCATCTGAACCCAGTGAAATGCACCTGGGATGCTATCGAGGTACGGTACAGTGCTCACAGACCACCTGTCGGTGTTGTGGAGTTGCTTGATCTGTGCATAGAGATCTGGTACGACCAAACTGTGGAATTCTGTCAAGGTCTTTTCGGATCCATGCCAATCAGAATCGCCACTGTATTGCTTTCCAAATGAGGACTAACACTTAACAACGCAGGTGGTCCTTTATATTTAACGTCTCGTCAGTCATAGGTTGGTCTTTTATTGCTAGATGACACAAAGTTCTCAGCTACATCAAGATATGTTGCTGAGTATTGTGCTGAACACTTGTGTCACATGAAACACAGAACGGGAGTATAGTACAGTTGTGAAGCTGTTGTTAGCATACCAAACTATGTAAACGGTAGGCGTAAAGATATAGTCGTTGGTACATTCTTTATGCAATTAAGTCTCGTTCCTATTGTAGAAATGCCCTATTATTCCATATAGAGCTAACAGGTCGTGATTTACTACATAAGTCAGATCAGTGACATTTTGATCACTACAATTAAAAGTACTGCGCAGAAATGAATTGCTAAGCTGAAGAGGGTAACAAGACTCTCCAATAATTAATTATACATTTCCTTCTATCCCTGTTGCAAGATTTCACCAAGATAAATTTATATGTCTTATGGCCCCTCAGAACATTCGGTCTCCTTATTCTTCTAAGTGCAGACATACCTATGTTTAGCTTATTTCAGTGAATAAACGCGGAATAGCACGAACAGATTTATTGTCGTATTTCGGTACATACACCTTTTCAACTTAAAGCATCTCAAACGTCTTATTTAGATATATACACCTTCTCAACTTAAAAGATCTCCAACGAAAGAATTTCTTTCGAACCAGAAACACACTCTTTTTTTCTTGCACAACAATGTTAACATTTTCAAGGGATGGTTTCTGCTTGAAGCATTCATGGAATGACGTATGGTGTTGGAGTCTCTCAGCTACAACTGTGCTGACTTCAGAGCATCTGTTACTACGTCCACAACACTGTGCGAAGCCCAATAAATACCTCATACAGAAATTACGAAACACAATCAGTAATTTAATGTAGTACATGTTACGTAAATAACTAACTGGTTATCAAAATCTTATTTAATGGTTATTCATACTACTTCAAAGTTGCCATAGTAAACGTTCATACTGAATGCCGAGAGTAAAAAAAAAAATTAAATCAAAGAAGACAGCGAAGGGCATCATCTCAAGCTAAAACTCTGAAATTTCTGTAGGACCATTAATGTCAAAGACTCAACCCTCGCATCGAAGAACTACATAAATTACATCCACTCTAAGTACAATTGTTGGACTTTTACAGGAAACATGATTTTATCAGAAGTTTCCGTTTTACCTCGATCAGTTACTTTATGACACGGTTTTATCTTTTATTTCCATTACTGCCTCTCTGATTAATATATTTCGTTGGGGTATAAGTTCATACTGTTTTTCCATAAGTTTAATAAACGCAACAGATACACCTAACAGAGGCTTTAGTCGTCAATAATGTGTTCTCCTTCCCTATTTACAAGGCTCTGCCAACGCTGGGTTACCTTCTGACTCCATGACTGTAGAAATCACAGGATTTTGAGGTGAAGACTTAATCGAGCTTGTCTGGAGCGCATTTCCATCCGGAAAGGAAGTTACTTGATGGTTGTTGGATAGAGAGAGGGAAAGATGGAAATCTGAGGGCGCAATATAATTTGAATAAGGTGGCTGCGGAATGACTTCTCAACAAAACTCCTGTATCAATCTACCAGTACAGCAGAATACGGGCGGGCGTTATCGTGTAATAGTATCATTTCACGCAGTCTTCTCGTTCGTTCTTCTTGGACTGCGTCTTCAAGATGTCTGATTTGTTGACAACAAATGTTAACAGTGATGGTTAGACTCGAGGACTCATTTGGTAGTACACCACACCGTCGCCGTTCCACTAGATGCATAACATTATCTTTTCTGTATGCGCGGCCGGCCGTTGTGGCCGAGCCGTTCTAGGCACTTCAGTCCGGAACGTCGCTGCTGCTACGGTCGCAGGTTTGAATCCTGCTTCGGGCATGGATGTGTGTGATGTCCTTAGGTTAGTTAGGTTTAAGTAGTTCTAAATCTAGGGGACTGATGACAGATGTTGAGTCCGATAGTGCTTAGAGCCATTTGAACCATTTGTGTATGCGGGCAGTTCTTTGTACGACAAATTGCTGGTTTGTTTGGGCTCAACCATTTCTTTCTTTTCCTTATGCCAGGATAAAGACACCATTTTTCGTCACCAGTAACGGTACAGGATATTAATGGTTGGTGTCGTTCATGAGACAATTGACGATGTGCAAGCAGATATACACATGTGGGCAACCGCTGATTTTGTCATTTTGGCTTAGAGCATGCGGTACGTATACACCAGATTTTTGAACGTTCCAAATTGCTTGCAAATGACGAACGATGGTGGAACGATCGCATTTCATCACATCTGACATGAATTATGGTTTAAATGATATTAATCAGCCCCCAATGTCTTCCTGAATTTGGAGAGTCACTAATGTCAAAACAATCCTCCCTGAAACTAGAAAACCATTTTCTTGCCGTGCTGTGCCCAACGACATCATCCCCACACATGACGCAAATGTTTCTGTCTGCCTACGATGTTGTTACCCCTCTACCGAACTCAAACAGGGGAATACATCGGAAATGTTGCGATTTCTCTACTTGGGAGTCCATTTTCTAGCGTCCGCAGCTCCACTCAGTATCCCCTGATACCAATGGCCATATGTAAACTGAAATGGCAACAGTCAATTACAAATAAGAGATGTCAGTCTACATCTACATCAACATCCATACTCCGCAAGCCACCTGACTGTGTGTGGCGGAAGGTACCTCGAGTACCTCTATCGGTTCTCCCTTCTATTCCAGTCTCGTATTGTTCGTGGAAATGATTGTCGGTATGCCTCTGTGGAGGGGAGCAATATACTGCTTGACTCCTCGGTGAAGGTATGTTCTCGAAACTTCAACAAAAGCCCGACCGAGATACTGAGCATCTCTGCTGCAGAGTCTTCCACTGGAGTTTATCTATCATCCCCGTAACGCTTTCGCGATTACTAAATGTTCCTGTAACGAAGCGTGCTGCTCTCCGTTGGATCTTCTCCATCTCCTCTGTCAACCCCATCTGGTACGGATCCCACACTGCTGAGCAGTATTCAAGCAGTTGGCGAACAAGTGTACTATAACCTACTTCCTTTGTTTTCGGATTGAATTTCCTTAGGATTCTTCCATTGAATCTCAGTCTGGCACCCGCTTTACCGACGATCACCTTTATATGATCATTCCATTTTAAATCACTCCTAATGCCTACTCCCAGATAATTTATGGAATTAACTGCTTCCATTTGCTGACCTGCTATATTGTAGCTAAATGATGAAGGTTCTTTCTTTCTATGTGTTCGCAGCACATTACACTTGTCTGCATTGAGATTCAATTGCCACTTCCTGCACCATGCGTCAATTCGCTGCAGATCCTCCTGCATTTCAGTACAATTTTCCATTGTTGCAACCTCTCGATATATCACAGCATCATCTGCAAAAAGCAGCAGTGAACTTCCGATGTTATCCACAAGGTCATTTATGTATATTGTGAATAGCAACAGTCCTACAACACTCCCCTGCGGCACACCTGAAATCAATCTTACTTCGGAAGACTTCACTCCATTGAGAATGACATGCTGCGTTCTGTTATCGAGGAACTCTTCAATCGCCGGCCGGTGTGGCCGTGCGGTTAACGGCACTTCAGTCTGGAACCGCGTGAGCGCTACGGTCGCAGGTTCGAATCCTGCCTCGGGCATGGATGTGTGTGATGTCCTTAGGTTTGTTACGTTTAATTAGTTCTAAGTTCTAGGCGACTGATGACCTCAGAAGTTAAGTCGCATAGTGCTCAGAGCCATTTGAACCATTTTTTTGAACTCTTCAATCCAATCACACAATTGGTCTGATAGTCCATAAGCTCTTACTTTGTTCATGAAACGACCGTGAGGAAGTGTATAGAACGCCTTGCGGAAGTCAAGAAACATGGCATGTACCTGGGAATACGTGTCTGTGGCCATCTGAGTCTCGTGGACGTATAGCGATAAATAAACTTACACCAAATGGAATACCAACATGCAAATCAAAAAACACCTCATTTATTAACCCAATAAGAGGCCGTTATTTTCGGTGTGTCAACGTCAAATGCTAGTTAACTTATTTGAAGTAGCAATAGACCTGATATTGAACCCTGTGGATTGTCAGCAGCAATTAGTTCGAACTATCTATTTTCCGTGAATTTGAGAGCGTTTATTAACGAATGCCAAACTGAAGCTAACTGAGTAAAATTGTCGCATGGGCAACTGCAAACCCACAGAGCTCTGGCTGGCTTGTTGGCGTAGTTACCGTGCGCCAGAGCGCTGGCGCCAGGTGCGGCAGGAGCAGCGGCAGCCGCGGCGCAGGGGCACCTGGACTGGCGGCACGCCCTCGCCAGTCGCTAAATCAACCAAGCGGAAGCGCGCCGTAAATCTGCGCTATCAGCGGGCCGCAGTTCGGGCTTACACTGCGCCTTAATCCTCTTTTATATTCATCACAGCTTAGCGGGACCGGCTCCCTGGCCCGCGCCCTCCTCTCTCTCTCTTCCCTCTGCCGGCTCTGCCGGCGGCTGCAGCCGGCGGTGGAAGGGGCGGGAGGCCACCGCGGGCGGAGGGAACAAAGACGGAGATGGGAATCTGCTTCTGCAAATGAAACTCTGGCTCGAATTAGAATTATGAGCCCCGGCGTGTGGACTGGAGGTGGCTATCTGCAGAGCGTCGACAGCTGCATACAGCGATTCTGCAGATAACCTCCCTGTATGGTCGAAACGAAAACAAGTGTTCTCCAGCACTTGTTTCAGTTGTAGGAAATGCCTACATACTGACTGTGGGTGTGACTTAATTCCAAGTGTTCTTCTAGATATGAACTCTACCGATAAACATACAGCATTTACTCAGATTTGCAGCAATACAGCAGTACACTGAAGTGACAAAATTCATCGGACACAAGGTATTAAAGGGCACTGTATAGGCGAAGCTATGACTTTCGCTCAGGTGACTGTGTCAAAAGGTTTCCGACGTGATTATGGCCGCACGACGGGAAATAACGGACTTCGAAGGCGAAATGGTTGTTATAGCGAGGTGAAAGGGACGTTCCATTTCTGAAATAGTTAGGGGATTCAGTATTCCGAGATCAACAGTGTCAAAAGTGTGCCGAAAATACCACATTTCTGGTGTTACTTCTCAACACGGACAATAAAGTGGTCGATGGCCTTTACTTAAGGGGAGCCGGACGTGCCTATGCTGCCCATGTTAAAATCACTAGGTTTGAGGAACATTTATGAATAAACTACCAAATAGAAAAATATGAATTTTTTTTTTTTTACATATAGAGTGGTTTAGTATTTCAGTTATGACAGAGGGATTTGGGAGTATCTTTTCTAGTTTCCTTCCAATTATTTTTTTATTAATGACCCAAATTTTTTTACAAATAATTGCTTTATAATTAAACTGAAATGAAACTACTGAACATATTGCCAAATGGCTGTGTTACAATGTAAGTTTGACCACTAGGAGTGCTGTATAAAAATTTCATCTCTGTAGCTTGAGTGGATTTTAAGAGAATGTTCCTTATATTCGAAAAACTCTAATTTACGGGAAATGCCTATCAAAGTTTCTCAATACCTTCCTGCACTATAGGATGGAATATCAGGCTCTTCTTCACCCTCCAAAAGCTTCCGCTTCTGTCTTCTTTTCTGGCCTGTTGTTCCATCACACTTCATATGCCTTTCTCTTCTTTCTGCTCCTCTTATCCTTTCTCTGTCAATATTTCTTAGTGCTCGTACAGTGTTCACCCCAGCAGTAAATCCTAATGCCTTTAGAACTTCACACTTCACACTGTTCCCTTGGTTGTAGGTTGCTATTTCATCATAAATGCCAAAGTGCAGTGTTTTTATGCTTACAAACACCCTTTATGAATCACTTTCCAAATAAAATTGTTTACGCTCTCATTTGGATTCAGCGTCTTTCCATGTAGACATTTGTGTAACAATTCTGGCTGTGCTAAGTCATGAAAAATTGGTTTTATTGTTCCCTCCTGATTCTTGTACATACTGCATATTACCCGCTTTACACAAGAAGTATAGGGCTAATACTACCAACAACAGGCGCAACACTGAACTAATTCGAAACGGTAAACAGCAAAGAGACGATGTTCCTCGCTCTTATTCATTGTAGTATCGCAACTTGGTATTAGTGTTAATTTTCTTTTCCCTACTTTCTTCCTCATCTTGTATACACGGTTATTAAAACGTGGCGTCATAACCAGGACAAAAGTGTACGACAATATTAAATGGAGCAAGATGTTCGAAATTCTGAGGAAAATAGGAGTAAGCTGTAAGGAAATACGGGTAATATTTGTCACAGAAAACAATGTAGCCAACCCTTGCACACTCGCTGTATGCGTAACATAAGGCGCTGTATGCGTAACAGGCCGAGAAAATCCCAACCAGTTCGCCAGGAAGTCACGAGAGGGTGTTAGATGCATTCAGCGGCAGCCCATTTCCTCTGCAGGCGTGGGGGAAAATGGTAATAACTCCACTTCTAGGGCGAGTGGAACAATAATTCAAAGTTTACATTAAAGAGGAATGTTCCAATTAATTTTCGCTAACAAAAAAAATCGTATTTTTTTGGATTTGACCACCTCCGGCTCCCCTTAACGACCGAGAGTAGCTTTGTCATTGATAAGAAACAAGCAACACCGCGTGACATAACCACAGAAACCAATGTGGGACGTACAACGAACTTATCCGTTAGGACAGTACAGTGAAATTAGGCGTTAATGGGCTATGGCAGCAGACGACCGAAGCGACTGCCTTTGCTGAGATCACGACTTCGCCTGCAGCGCCTTTCCTGGGCTCGTGACCAAGTCGGTTGGACCATAGACGACTGGAAAACCTCGCCCGGGTCAGATGAGTTCCGATTTCAACTGGTAAGAACTGGTGTGATGCAGAGCCGGCGAATCCATGAACGGAATTTGTAACAGGTCACTGTGAAGGTTAATGGTGACACCAGAATGTTGCTGTCCTAGTGAATCGATCACTGATTGGGAATGGTTATGTTCGGTTACATGGACACCATCTGCACCCTTTCAATGATGAAATTTTTATGGATGACAAGGCGCCATGTCACTGTGCAACTGTTATTCACGACTGTTTTGAAGAACATGTAACGCCGGAAATGCATATCCTCCTATTTCCATCTATTGCACTATAAATTTTTTTCCTTATTTTGTTACCTGAAGATATGAAATTTCTGTGTCTTTATATATTGTAATTGTTTTGCATTTATGTCAATGTATAATTGGTTCATTTTGTAAATGTTATTTGTATTTTTACGCTGGGTCTGGCCTAGGGAAAACTATGCTATCGAACGATTACATCGACAGGTCGTGTGGAGAGCCAAAGTGTTTTGGATCTTTGGTAGTCTTAACTCTGCCGTGTGGAACGCGGGTAGAGGAGAGTCTGGATGAAGTAGGGCGGTGGAGCAGATGTGTTGCGTGACGCTCCCGCTAGTTGCCGCGCTTTCGGGGTTTGGCAACATGTAATTGCGCTCGACTTGCTATGATAGTTTCTGGCACGGTGTCGCAGAGCATTAGCTGGCACACATCAAGAGCCCGTTTCGCCTGGTGGCTGTGTCGAGAAGAAGGCGCGCCAACATCCAGCTTCTGCAACAGCGACGGCCGACATAAGTGACTGTGCCACCTCCCCGATCGACGACTGCAAACCTTCAATCAACCAACAAGGAAGACTGAAAGCACGTTAAGTTTTAGAACTGTATGGCAGTCCTCGGCTTTTCAAACTGTTCCATTTGCATCACTAAAATACAGCTACTTAGCATGAACCTTTGTTGTTCATTGTCCCAATTGCATTACCAAGCAGGGTCCCTTCCTTTTCCGAAATGAACCCGAGTGTCGTTGATATTCAAACGCCAGCACTAAAGTAATTTCATTCCATTTCACTGCTTTAATTTCAAAGTTCAGTTAAAGTATTCATAGCTGGCCACAATATTTAGATTATGCAAGCACAAATTAAGAGTGCGAGTTTTGTTACCATATTTTAGCTTATCTGTGACCGCAGCACAGCTCGGTACGTACTAAATTTTACTATTGTTAATTGTTCAGAATCATTTAATTCAAGTTCGAAGGTAATTCTCTTATTTCTAAATGGCGTAGATTCAAGTAGCTTTTGAAATGATTGTTGAGGTAGCCCAAGACCAACCTTATTTTATTGAATTTCGTAGTGCTTCAGAAACAAAGTTCACTATTAATTTCAGTCACTAAATTTAAATTTTCCTCTTTTATTAATTCTTTTGGTAAATTAAATTAGAGTGTAGCGAAATTTATTACTTCTGACAAACCTTCAGTTTTCACACAACACGTGTCAACCTTCAGTTACCATGCTTTTAGTGCTAATTGTATGTGCATTAATCTTTCATTTTCAGGTATTATAGTAGTCGTCCATAGGACTGGCGACCGTAATTTTCCCCAAATCTCAAATATGTAATTAACGCCAATTAATTGTTAACGTAACGACTGCACATTTACTTTCTTTATTAGTTTTACCCCTTTTCAAAATTAATTTCCACCAGTTTCATTTGCATTTTTCCTTTCATTCAGATGCAACCCTTTCCTCACTCTTTACCGACAGATTAACTTCGGTGACGATTGCTTTCCCAAATTTCCATTAGGTACACGCGGTTAAATTTTTACTGTCATTAAGGTCGATAAGTGAAGGGGAGGTTATAAACATTCTAGACAATTCTAGAGCCCGATACCAATCCCATCGAACATGTATGAGGCAGAATCTGGAGGTCAGTTCGTGTACAACATCCTACCCTGGCAACAATTTCGCAACTGGTGACAGGTATAGTAGCAGAATGGCTTAATATTCCTGCAGGGGGCTTCCAATGATTTAAGTCCATGCTAAGCGGAGCTGCTGCATTAAGCTGGGCAAAAGAAGGTCCGATACGATATAAGGAGGTGTCCCTTGACTTTTCTCACCTCAGTGTAGTGTCTACGGTCTTGAGTGTGTCAGAGTTTCTTAGTACAGTTCACAAAGCAACTGCTTGGAGTGCTGTGCTTAGCGTCTGTAGAGACACTCATGAAATGATACTTACATTAAAAATGTTAGAATTTCATGCTCCATCATATCATTACAGACAACACACAAATTTAACTGGGTACAGATGTAACAGTAAGCATTTCGACAATTTCCTATACTTATTTCAGAAAATAATAGAGAATTTAGATTAGAATAGCCGTGCGTGGATTTGGATGACTAATAAGATAAGGAATGAGGAGGGTCTTCGCAAAATCAGCGAAGAAAGGAACATACGTAAAACACTGACGAGAAGAGGGTTCAAATGGATTATATAGCTCAGAGCACTATGGGACTTAACATCGGAGGTCGTTAGTCCCCTAGAACTTAGAACTACATAAACCAAACTAACCTAAGGACATCACACACATCCATGCCCGAGGCAGGAGTCGAACCTGCGACCGTAGCGGTCGCGCGGTTCCAGACTGTAGCGCCTAGAACCGCTCGGCCACAACGGCCGGCTGAGAAGAAGGGACAGGATGTTAAAACAGTAGGCTATAGCTTTCACGGTACCACACTAATGCTCATAAATTAAGGATAATGCTGATATATGGTGAAACAACGCTCTGGTGGGCGATTTGCGGGCTTAAATCACCTCGGGGTATGACCATGCGGTGGCGCTGGCAGCAGTCCACATACGCAGAGATATGTTGGTGCATGTGAGAGTACAGTGCAGAGAGTATGTGTGCAGACTTTTTCAGGCGTGGCAATGGTGACTGTGTGTTGAAAATGGCTCAAAGAACATATATTGATGACGTTATGAGGGGTGGATTACTAGGGCGACTGGAGGCTGGTCAAACACAGCAGGTCGTAGGACGAGCCCTCCATGTGCCACCAAGTGTGAACTCAAGATTATGGCAACGATTCCAGTAGACAGGAAATGTGTCCAGGCGCTTCGGCACGCGACGTCCACAGTGTACAACACCACAAGAAGACCGATGTCTCACCATCAGTGCCAGCAGACGGCCACGGATTACTGCAGGTATCCTCTCTCGGGACCTTACCGCAGCCACTGGAACTGTTGTCTCAAGACACACAGTTACAGACGACTGAACAGACATGATTTATTCGCCCGGAGGCCTGCAAGGTGCATTCCACTGACCCCTGTCACAGGAGAGCCCATAAAGGCCGGTGTCAAGAACACAGTACATGGTCACTGGAACAATGGTCCCAGGTTATGTTCACGGACGAGTCCAGGTATAGTCTTGCCGGGTTTTCATCTGGCGTGAACCAGGAACCAGATACCAATCCCTTAATGTCCTTGAAAGGGACCTGTGTGGAGGTCGTGGTTTGGTGGTGTGGGGTGGAGTTATGATTGGTGCACGTACACCCCTGCATGTCTTTGACAGAGGAACTGTAACAGGTCAGGTGTATCGGGACGTCATTTTGCACCAGTATGTCCGCCTTTTCTGGGGTGCAGTGGGTCCCACCTTCCTCCTGATGGATGATAACGCACGGCCCCATCGAGCTGCCATCGTGGAGGAGTTCCTTGAAACAGAAGATATCAGGCGAATGAAGTGGCCTGCCTGTTCTCCGGACCTAAAGCCTATCGAGCACGTCTGGGATGCTCTCGGTCGACGTATCGCTGCACGTCTTCAAACCCCTAGGACACTTCAGGAGCTCCGACAGGCACTGGTGCAAGAATGGGAGGCTATACCCCAGCATCTGCTCGACCACCTGATTCAGAGTATGACAACCAGTTGTGCGGCCAGTGTACGTGTACATGGTGATCATATCCCATATTGATGTCGGGGTACACGCGCAGAAAACTCTGGCGTTTTGTAGCATATGCGTTTCGTTACGGTTTTCTCAAGTTACCACCAATACCGTGGACTTACAAATCTGCATCGTGTGTGTTCCCTGTGTGCCTATGCTATTAGCGCCAATTTTGTGTAATGGCACGTTGTGTGGCCCCACATTATGCAATTATCCTTAAATTATGACCACGAGTATAGAAGGAGGTTTAAGGACGTAGGCTGCACTTGTTACCTTCGATATGAGGTGGACATTGGGGATGAACTCCTAATGTGTCGCAATCAAACCAGTCAGAAGACTGATGAGTCACTAAAATAGTCTCGAATAAGACTTAACCATGGAGACATCTCTCTCGATTTTATGGAGACTGTGCCACTGACAATTTGCAGTCTTCTCGTACTTACTTGACCTTCCTAAAAGCATGGAACTTGAAGGATTACTAAATGGGATGGGAAACGTATTTAGCACAGAATCTGAAAACAGGATAAACAATCCGAAATTAATGGGGTACAGCAGAAACACAAATGGTGACCTAACAAGTGCAGATCACACAAAGAAATAATTATCTTATTTAGAGAGCAACATTACTCGAGATATAGAAGCAATTGATAACACATTCAGGTGAATAAATTTTCCTCGGCTAAATTCACTCTTATGAAAGACAATTCTGCACTTACCTAAGAAACCTCAAAGGTAGCCATATCGCGATTAAAACCCTTTTGTTTCTATTCTTGATGGACGGTATGGATATCATGTTGAAATTTATGTCTAGTAATGATGTCCGAAGTCCCTTGATGCTCTTGACATTTAAGCTTCTAAGTCAGTGCAGTCATTAGGAAAAGCCATTTATGGCAATTAATTCGATACTCGGAAACTCATTCATCAGAACCTATAGCATACTTCCCATTTAGCTAGAACCGAATAATTTGCAAGAAGCAAGGTTTCACATTAAATGAAAAGGAAAAAATCCTAAAATGGTTTATCTGTAATTATATGATTTAAAAAATGTATATATTGTCGTAAGGTGTCCACCTGTCTGTCTGTCCTTCTGTTAAGAAGCCCTTTTCCCAAGAATGGATGTAAGTGTCAGGTTTTAATTTACATCAAACATTAGGGTCTACAGTCCCTTGGCGGAGTAAATACACTCCTGGAAATTGAAATAAGAACACCGTGAATTCATTGTCCCAGGAAGGGGAAACTTTATTGACACATTCCTGGGGTCAGATACATCACATGATCACACTGACAGAACCACAGGCACATAGACACAGGCAACAGAGCATGCACAATGTCGGCACTAGTACAGTGTATATCCACCTTTCGCAGCAATGCAGGCTGCTATTCTCCCATGGAGACGATCGTAGAGATGCTGGATGTAGTCCTGTGGAACGGCTTGCCATGCCATTTCCACCTGGCGCCTCAGTTGGACCAGCGTTCGTGCTGGACGTGCAGACCGCGTGAGACGACGCTTCATCCAGTCCCAAACATGCTCAATGGGGGACATATCCGGAGATCTTGCTGGCCAGGGTAGTTGACTTACACCTTCTAGAGCACGTTGGGTGGCACGGGATACATGCGGACGTGCATTGTCCTGTTGGAACAGCAAGTTCCCTTGCCGGTCTAGGAATGGTAGAACGATGGGTTCGATGACGGTTTGGATGTACCGTGCACTATTCAGTGTCCCCTCGACGATCACCAGTGGTGTACGGCCAGTGTAGGAGATCGCTCCCCACACCATGATGCCGGGTGTTGGCCCTGTGTGCCTCGGTCGTATGCAGTCCTGATTGTGGCGCTCACCTGCACGGCGCCAAACACGCATACGACCATCATTGGCACCAAGGCAGAAGCGACTCTCATCGCTGAAGACGACACGTCTCCATTCGTCCCTCCATTCACGCCTGTCGCGACACCACTGGAGGCGGGCTGCACGATGTTGGGGCGTGAGCGGAAGACGGCCTAACGGTGTGCGGGACCGTAGCCCAGATTCATGGAGACGGTTGCGAATGGTCCTCGCCGATACCCCAGGAGCAACAGTGTCCCTAATTTGCTGGGAAGTGGCGGTGCGGTCCCCTACGGCACTGCGTAGGATCCTACGGTCTTGGCGTGCATCCGTGCGTCGCTGCGGTCCGGTCCCAGGTCGACGGGCACGTGCACCTTCCGCCGACCACTGGCGACAACATCGATGTACTGTGGAGACCTCACGCCCCACATGTTGAGCAATTCGGCGGTACGTCCACCCGGCCTCCCGCATGCCCACTATACGCCCTCGCTCAAAGTCCATTAACTGCACATACGGTTCACGTCCACGCTGTCGCGGCATGCTACCAGTGTTAAAGACTGCGATGGAGCTCCGTATGCCACGGCAAACTGGCTGACACTGACGGCGGCGGTGCACAAATGCTGCGCAGCTAGCGCCATTCGACGGCCAACACCGCGGTTCCTGGTGTGTCCGCTGTGCCGTGCGTGTGATCATTGCTTGTACAGCCCTCTCGCAGTGTCCGGAGCAAGTATGGTGGGTCTGACACACCGGTGTCAATGTGTTCTTTTTTCCATTTCCAGGAGTGTATTTTTATCCGTTTCCGAGATACAGAGGTTCAAAACTACCCTAGTTGTACAAATGAAATACGCAAGTAAATTCCGGTGTACGACGAAATCTAAATAGTGAATAACTGCAACCAATTTCTGAAATTTTCTCTAAGTATTTGTCTACAACTGCCATCTCTTTGTTTTCAAAACTCTTCATCCGTTACCGATAAACACCGTAAAACATGACTTTTGTGTACCAAAACCGAGTCGCGGATTCCAATCTGGCTGTGGACTACGAATGGCTACAATTTTTGTAATGTACTCCTAAAATCAGCTTCGAATATTTTCTTGTCATCTTTATACGTTTCGAGACACAGAGGTTCAGATTTACTCTACTTATACTCGTAAAATACGCGAGTAAAATCTGGTGTGAGGCGAAAATATGGTTTATAAAGTGACGTAGCAAGATGAAATACTCTGCAAAGCGTCTTCGATGTCGTCAGAAGGGTTCTGAAACCCCATGTTGTAGTGCTGAAGCACATGCAGAATTTTTGTGCACGTAAATCCGGTCTGAGGGGTAAAATCAGTTTTGCGTTATTTCAGTTTTACGTAAGAAAACTACAAAAATTTTACCTACCCATAAAGTTCATGTTATTTGAGTGACATACCCTGCTGTAGCAGGGAAAAAGGAACCAGAGAAAATGTTACAACTGGAGCACAAGCAAGGAGAAAACGCTCCTGAGTGAAAACTGAGGTAACCGCTGCCTCACTCTACCTTCCTCGGCACCTTTGCAAGTTTTCCCAGAAATTTTGGCATGCGAATATATTCGCGCTTATTTATCTGAGAAAGAAGGAGACAGTGGGAAACAGACAAAAAAGTAAAAAAAAAAGGATAATGGACAGCGGTTGTGGTGTAGAAAGAACGAAGGAGACAATGGCGGTGTGAGAGAATGAGAGGAACACAATAGCAGTGCAATATGGTTGACCAGTGACAAGACAGTGCTAGGAAAATAGTGAAGGAGACAGTGTTAGTGCCAGAGGAATGAAGAAAAGGAAGATGTGGAGGAGGTATATATTGTATTTCTATGTTCCTGAATTTCCATGAACACTTTGGTACTTCCTTCTTTCATCGATCAACAGTTAGAGAGACACATAGAGATAACGACAATGAGGTGAATTGAAAGTGTGAGCGATAATGGACATGTGGAAGCGTATGAGTATGAGCGACTTATAGTGATGAACTAGTGGGTGAACGATAAACAGTTAGAGCAGCTTATGGGAGAAGGTGATGATTTGCACATTAAAAAAAAAGTGCTCAACTGTTAGCATGCCAAATATTTGTAGAAGTTTTTAAAGGTTCTGCGGGAGATAGAATGGTGCCCCCATTTTTCAGTAGTCAGAGTTTAATAAGTAGGAGCATATTCGCCTTTTTAGTGGCCTGAAAAGAGCATTTTTCCGCTGGTATTAGGATAGTAGTTGTAGGGATCTCCTCAAGATCTAATTGGTAAAACGAATGGTTGGTGACAATTCCTAGACCAATGAATGTTACAAGCCGCTAACCTGCAGTGAACAATATTTCACTTCAGAAATAATAAATAAAATATAAATACTTGCGTGTGCTAATTTTTTGGGGTGTGAAATGGAATGATCACGTAGTTACAGCATTCATAGGCAGGATACTGCCAAAATGCAATCAGACGATAAAGGAGAGTGTTAGTGTGAGGTGGACTAGAATGTTGTTCAGGTGCGTGAGACGCATATCAATTCTAGCAGCGTGGGGCACTGTACGTGTACTAGGAACGGCAAAACAAATGGTCGAAGGTTTGTGTGATAGATGGGAGAGCGTCACTGAACTAAACTAACAGGTACTCTGAGACAGACGTTAACTATCCCTCGAAACTCAGTTTATATAGTTACAAGACTGTAAATTAGGTGAGAGTTTGCTCTCCGAGGGGCCGAGGATACAAGACTAATTACGGCACGCAAAGAAGCATCTGAGCAAACAGTTTTTCTCGCGTTTCATACGCGAATGATACAAGAAAACTATAAGAAGTCTTAATAACTGGTACAGTGAAAAATAGAATGTGCGTCGCATTTCACAGTTGTTTGGAGAGTACAGACGTAGATAGGAAGACTTTTGATGACTCAGCTCGGAGTTGTCCCGTGTACGCTGTTACAGGACAAATGAAAATATGAACCCTGACGGAAACCGTGTTGTTCCTGTGTTACGCGTGTCGCGTATCCCTACGGGAGATACGCAGCAAAACAAGCCACGTCCGCGCTGCGGAAATTCCTATTTATTTATTTAGTTTACGGTTCGCGCTACCGCGTCTGCCTCGCGGAATTAGCGAAGCGGCCCAGAACGGCGGCCGTAAAAAGCTGCGCTGCAGTGCAGCGCCGCCGAGACGCCATGAAACGCGCACAGTATTAGACGGCTCCTCTGGGTGCAAAACAGGGCACCGCGGCGCGCAAAGGCGGCATTAACCAGCTCTGCAGCTCCGCACTGATTGTGGTTCCCGGCGCGGAGGACGCTCCGAGATGGACCGACGCCCCGGCTGGCAGACTCATTACGGCAGCACTGGCAAAATTAGACGACTTCTGAAATCACCCGTTGCCACAGCTTAGATCAGCCTCCCATTGTCGACTGCCACCCTCAGACGGCACTTTTTAAAGAGCAGTTAGTGTAGAAAGGGAGAAACAGATCGATCAACTGACAGCCAGTGGATAATGAGATTCGATTTGATGGAACTCAGGTCAATGCTGCTAAGAGTGTCCTACAAGCCGTATTACATTAAAATGCTGTTGCGAATTAAATTAACCCCTTATTAGTCTCCAGTGTGGAAATCATTTGCCCTAATTAATTACGAAACTGATTGAGAATTCGAAGTTCAAATGGGTTAAAGGCTAACAATGGCGTGTACTCCGGGAACAGAGCAGAGTGCTGTCTTTATTGACAGTAAATGAATACCAAATGCCACAATTTTGTTCACTAGAGCCCTGAACCTGATTTAAAAAGTATCTATATAAAAACATACAAAGGATATTGAACCCAATTACTAGTGGCGGGCCTGAGAGTGAATGAATAGTATCTACCACGCTGAGAGGGTGTGATGCTATTGTAAATATAATACTGCCATTAATCTCTATATTTTAAACTTTTTTTGTTCCGTAATAATTTTGAAAAATTAAGCAAATACTATAACGAGAGTAAGCTTTTGTTAAGTGTAGTTTGTCTGTTTAAAATAACCTCTTTGACTTAGGTGGAATAAATGTATTAAAACATATTTTGTAAATAATTATGTAATATTTCAAGTACAACCGTAATTACTTATGTCAATTTTGTATGCATATGCTATCATGCAATTGTAAATGGTTCATACTTAGGGATTTTGTTAGCAGAAGTGTAAATTGAAAAGGTGTAGGGATCATAGGTAGAACGGAACTCCGTTCTGTGGTGCAATGGAAAATGTGGTGGGGTGCGCGAGTGAGATTTGGCGCGCAAGTGGCTCAGACAGTCGGTAGCTGTCCTGCAAGGGGTGAACACGCATTACGTTGGTCAAGCACTAGAGGCCCCTAATTTACCTCCAAGACTCGGTTTTGGCCTCGGGCGTGTTCTACATGATTGGCGCAGTACGGCAATAAATTAATAGCTCAGAAATTTTCAATTTTATCGTCGCCACCAAGAGGAAGACAGAGCTGTGTACATCAAGAGCTGTACCTGAGCAATGTTACTACGCAGCACCGCCTCACGCCATCTTCAACATCAGTAACAGGCAAAGTACTTTATTTAGAAGTGTATCACAGTATGAACCATCCATCTTCAATCAGTGGAATATAAGGGTTAAATGTACCTTTGTGTTTAACCGTGATTTTCCTATGTCTTTTACCTCAGCAGGGTCCTTACCTAAACGAATTTATTCCGAGTATCCTGATGTTTATTGAAGCTTGAATAATAGTAAATTACTGGCAAGAGTACTGTTTTGGTAGTAAATTATGAAAAATTGGTAGTAAATTATTAAATACTGAAGTTTGAACGTATCAGTTTAAGGGCCACCACTTTGCGTGACCATGAGGATAAGTTTTCAATAGCATTTCTGAAAGTAAAGTAACATAATTGTTTAACTGCAACAATCTTAACAATAATTATTCGTGTTGCTTCTTCATGTCAAAGAAAGCCAGACAAATATTGGTGTTAGTAAAACATTAACAAATAACAGTCCTAAAGAAATGAAATTTAGTTGTGTTAAATAATAGTTTTGGTCATATGAATAATAACTATAAGTTGTTTTTTTTGTATCCTTGTTGAAACATATGTGTGTCTTCTTTAAATAATTACTGAAGTATAGTGATAAATTCCATAAGTAGCAGAAATTAGGATTAATAGTACTTACTGCCAAGCGACCGTAGTAAATGAAAATTAAGTGGCTGTGTTTAAATTACGTAGTAAGTGAAAGTCGTTATTTATTCAGTGTCGAAAATTGACTTCATCTTTTTGTGTAGACACTGTGCCAGATTTGGGCTGGAGGCCGTTTTATAAAGCGAAACAGTTTTTTGTTACAACAGGCTTTGTCTGATAAAAGGTTTCCAAAAGTAATTATTCTCACTGCTTTTCCCACAAACTGTATGATTCGGAGAAAAATAGTTCGATACTTCACCATTAGGTTGAACGCGGTTAAAATCTCTCTCCGAGATTCGATGGTTTGGAGTGTTAGTGCTGCGTGATTTTGTGGTGGTGTTCCTGCCGCTACTTACTGCACGGTCCTGACATTCCGAATCGCGGATCTTCCGTCTTTACAGTGGTAGAGCTTAAACGTTCTGGTACTGTATTGACGAGAACGCGAAAGTACTGTTGCAGTCGCAGCTGTTTACACGGCTGCTGAGTTTTGCAGTAAGTTTTATTCCGTTAGGTCAAGCTGTATTGGAGACTGGCAAATGAAGCCTCCAGCCTAGGCCGTTGTGTAGATCGTAGTTTGGGAGGTATGACTTGTCAAATGCGGTCGTGTGTTTTCAGATATATACCACGTTACCTGCATTAAATTTTTGTTTACGCAGATTCAGAATTGTAGTACCATAGTATACTGTACCCAAGAGTCCATTATCATGAACATCGATTGGTATCATTTTTATTCTGCTTCGGCTGGTTAGATAATTCTGAGCAATTATTGTTGGGAAGTGTCTGTCCATTTGTGTGAACCATAAAGATTAAAATGCATCCATATTTGACCCTACATTGTTCTGCTTGGACATTCCACAATACTCGCCTTCATGGGGTTGAATGTTAAGTAGTGATGTATTCCATACCATTACGTCACGATCTTCAACTACCTACTGCAGTGGTTCTCAAACTTTTTGAGCTTTGGGCGCATTTAAAAGGCCGCAAATAATTGTCGGCGCACTATATACACATTTATGAGGAATATTTTACAGCAGTCAGTACAAAATAAAGTCATTTTATTTTGAACTTCGCGTCCAGGCCACAGAAAATACAATTTATATTAATACGAGACATACATTATCACAATATGAAAAAATAATTTTTGTATAAAGGATGTGAGAGATTCATGAAGCACGATTGTCATCCAAATGCGACGGCCGAGCGCCGTATTGCCTTCTTCCCTGTCAATGCGAAGGGTAATAGAACTCTTAAGTGAAACGTATTGAAATGAAATAATACGATAAAACCAACGATTATTTCAAATTATAGAGAAAAGTAATAATGCAATACAAATGAAACATACCTTACGTCTACTCTATCTAGTGTTTTTGAGAAACATGAACCTGATGTGTCCTCGCGATTAATTCAATGTTTGGAGCTGTACTTTAAAGACAAACTCTCATTTTCTCGTCAATGTATTGAAGAGTTCCTTTCTTTTGACATTTAATTATGGCGAGGGAAGAAAATCCTAATTCACATACAGATGACGTCGAAACTTGAAGTAAAATGTTTAAAGCCTTTTTAGATATCAACGGATATTCTTCTTTTATAGAAATCGAAAAGGCTTCAAGAGACAATTCTATACGCTTAATCATCAGTCCACGATCAGTAGATATAGTTGCCAGTTGGTCTTCTTCTGTTAATGGTAATCACCTTAAGTTTCCATGACTGGGTTTCGAATCCAATCCTACTGTTCACTGTTGAGGGATGGAAGATAGGAGCTCAGTTTCTCTTCTAAACATATTAAATTATCTACTGTTGTTGGAAGTATTTCATTTATGCACGTACTCCTACCAACGGGAACATTTCCGAGATACCTTGAACAGCCTTTCTTTTCCATATTTGTAGTTTTCTGTGAAACGCTTTAATTTTGCCAGTGGATGTGAGGATATTTTATTCTTTCTCTTGCATGTTAGTGTTCAAAATATTGAATTGCTTAAATATATCGGCAAAATACAGCAATCAGGCAATCCAAAATTCACTCCGAAAGAGGTTGCAAAAATGTAAACTTTTTTTTCTTCGAGAAACACGAGAAGTTCTTGTCGTAGGTCATGCACACGGCTAAGTACTTTCTCCCTCGACAACCACCTCATTTCTGTATGTAAAAGCAAACGTCTGTGTTCTGTATCCATATCGATTCAAAACTATTCCAAAAAACCGGTTCTGACAGATCTTAATTTAATAAAATTTACCATCTGAACAACTTGCTGTAAGACTTCTCTCAATTTTCCTCCCAATGTTTATGCTATTAAGGCCGCCCTATGAAGAAAGCAGTAAGTTAACGATAACATCTTCATTTTGCTGTTTTACAAAAGAAATAAGGCCCTTAACACAGCCTACCATTGAAGGAGTGACATCTGTACAAATGCCTTCACACGACTTCCATGTTAACTGCCACTTATTAAGATAAACATTTAAAATGTTGAAAACGTCCTCAGCTTTAGTAGCCACACCTAATTCTTTTGCAAACAAAAGAAACTGATTTACTATTTGAGCTTCATTAATGAAACGCACAAATGCTAAGAGTTGTCATTACCTGGTAATGTCTGTTGATTCATCAAATTAAAATTCAAAGTTTGGGTGCTTGAGTTTATTACTAAATACATTTTTCTCAGTATCAGTTGGCATTTCTATAATACGCCTGTGAACTGTATCATTCGACGAAGGGATCTCGCTTATTTTCATAGCTGCTTCATTTCCTAGCATCGTCATGATCATTTTTTTGCAAGCAGGCAAAATAAGTGACTCACCTATAGTATGACTTACATACTCTTTGCTATTAGTTCAGAGACTTAGAAGGAAGTGGCCAGAGATTTATCAGAAACAGACACCACACTTTTAAAAGAATTTGCTGCCCTTGTTTGCTGTTCCGACAGTCTCTTGAAATAGCTTACAGATTTATCTTGCAAATGTGAGTGCATTGGTTTAAAGTGTTTGCTCAGTTTACTAGGAAGCAGAGATTCATTTGCCATTTTATACTCACATACTAGGCATAGCGTGAAAGGATAATCTTCACTCCCAGTCCAAGTGAAACCACAGCTTGATAACCTCTCATTGTACTTACGAGTAGGCCGCTGCTTTCTTATTTACTTGCACTTGCCGACTGTTTACTTCCAGTATCGGATTCCTCGACGGAGCGCTTGTTATTCAGAAATCTGTCCATTTTATTCGATTTTATTTTGCATATAAGATTCACTTCTAGCGCTTTGAAAATAAGCAGTACGCTCTACACAAAACAAGAGCCCCACGTACGCTAACAACACCTCACTGACGCATCACCTGAGAGCTTTGCAATAACGTCAAGGGCAAAATGGAAACGCGTTTTCCTTCTGGCCATCGATTCTTGTGTCTCCATAGGTTAACAGTGCAGCCAACGGTAATTTTCAAGTTCCGTTAACCTTTCTGGAGGCTTCTGTCACGAATCCGCTGGATCACTAAACTGCAGTGGAAATGACGCTCAGACGTAGCAAGGCTTCATGAACAATGACGATCATGTTCATATGTACTACTCATCTGTAGCAAAGAACATGAAAAAAATTAATTTAGTCACGGACAGCTCGAGATCAAACAATAAGCAGCTCTCATAGGTAATTTCTTCTCCCAGTTTCTCTTTTCAATAATATTTTATTGGCAACAGACAGGTCTGCATTTTCAATAAAATATTATTAAAAAGTGACTGGATGCGGATGTTATTTATAATTTTTTGATACACTGTCGCGGTACCTAAATAGATCATAATGGTCAGTAATAATAATACGCAATTCACTTCCTACGGGCTGTTGCAGCGCCACCCGGAGTTATGTGGAATAGGTTCGCTTTCATTGGGAACGACACGATGAAACCTTCAGAATTCTATGGACAAGTTGTTATCAAATGCATGGTAAACAAGGTTCAGTTTCAATATGGCTACCATCATAAAAGAAATACCTCCAAAGGCAGATCAATAGCGATGCAAAAGCACGACTCGATCAGACAATATCCGTAAGAGTATCGGTCGGAAAAATCCGTCAATCGTCAAATATTTATTCACTGTTTTCTTCTGATTCTGGACGTTTGGATCTGACCAGAAGTGCTTGACAACCCTGCAGATTGATTCAGTGTTTATTTAAAAAACTTTAAGAGCTACACAAGTGTCATACCGTTTGGTTATGCAAAGAAGACCCGGAACGAAGCGTGAGAAAATAATTTGCACGGCACCTGCAGATCGAAGGGTGGCGAGAGGGGGGATGATTAGGAAAATTTTACAACCAGTTCTAGTCATCCACGGATGCCTCTGCGCCTGGTACCGACCGGCGACTAGGATAGTTATATTTTACACACAAAAGTAAAAAGGGTTCCCTAAAAGCGCATTATTTCTATAAAAAATTGTGAAATTAAGGTAAGGCTGTTAACATGCAGTTCTAGTCCAAGGAGTTGAAGTTATTAATTATGAATGACCATGAAGCATTATGTCCTCAGAAACTTGCAGTCCATGATCCATGATTGCAGTCTTGGATTGCAAGTTCCTTTTTTTTTTTTGGTCATTAGTCTACTGACTGGTTTGACGCGGCCCGCCACGAATTCCTTTCCCCTTTCCTGTGCTAACCTCTTCATCTCAGAGTAGCACTTGCAACCAACGCCCTCAATTATTTGCTTGACGTATTCCAATCTCTGTATTCCTCTACAGTGTTTGCCCTCTACAGCTCCCTCTAGTACCATGGAAGCCATTCCCTCATGTCTTAGCAGATGTCCTATCATCCTGTCCCTTCTCCTTATCAGTGTTTTCCACATATTCCTTTCCTCTCCGATTCTGCGTAGAACCTCCTCATTCCTTACCTTATCAGTACACCTAATTTTCCACATTCGTCTATAGCACCACATCTCAAATGCTTCGATTCTCTTGTGTTCTGGTTTTCCCACAGTCCATGTTTCACTACCATAAAATGCTGTACTCCAGACGTACTTCCTCAGAAATTTCTTCCTCAAATTAAGGCCAGTATTTGATATTAATAGACTTCTCTTGGCTAGAAATGCCTTTCTTGCCATAGCGAGTCTGCTTTTGATGTCCTCCTTGCTCCGTCCGTCATTGGTTATTTTACTGCCTAGGTAGCAGAATTCCTTAACTTCATTGACTTCGTGACCATCAATCCTGATGTTAAGTTTCTCGCTGTTCTCATTTCTACTACTTCTCATTACCTTCGTGTTTCTCCGATTTACTCTCAAACCATACTGTGTACTCATTAGACTATTCATTCCGTTCAGCAGATCATTTAATTCTTCTTCACTTTCACTCAGGATAGCAATGTCATCAGCGAATCGTATCATTGATATCCTTTCACCCTGTATTTTAATTCCACACCTGAATCTTTCTTTTATTTCCATCATTGCTTCCTCGATGTACAGATTGAAGAGTAGGGGTGAAAGGCTACAGCTTTGTCTTACACCCTTCTTAATAAGAGCACTTCGTTCTTTATCGTCCACTCCCATTATTCCCTCTTGGTTGTTGTACATATTGTATATGACCCGTCTCTCCCTATAGCTTATCCCAACTTTTTTTCAGAATCTCGAACAGCTTGCACCATTTTATATTGTCGAACGCTTTTTCCAGGTCGACAAATCCTGTGAAAGTGTCTTGATTTTTCTTTAGCCTTGCTTCCATTATTAGCTGTAACGTCAGAATTGCCTCTCTCGTCCCTTTACTTTTCCTAAAGCCAAACTGATCGTCACCTAGCGCATTCTCAACTTTCTTTTCCATTCTTCTGTATATTATTCTTGTAAGCAGCTTCGATGCATGAGCTGTTAAGCTGATTGTGCGATAATTCTCGCACTTGTCAGCTCTTGCCGTCTTCGGAATTGTGTGGATGATGCTTTTCCGAAAGTCAGATGGTATATCGCCAGACTCATATATTCTACACACCAACGTGAATAGTCGTTTTGCTGCCACTTCCCCCAATGATTTTAGAGATTCTGATGGAATGTTATCTATCCCTTCTGCCTTATTTGACCGTAAGTCCTCCAAAGCTCTTTTAAATTCCGATTCTAATACTGGATCCCCTATCTCTTCTAAATCGACTCCTGTTTCTTGCCGGCCGAAGTGGCCGTGCGGTTAAAGGCGCTGCAGTCTGGAACCGCAAGACCGCTACGGTCGCAGGTTCGAATCCTGCCTCGGGAATGGATGTTTGTGATGTCCTTAGGTTAGTTAGGTTTAACTAGTTCTAAGTTCTAGGGGACTAATGACCTCAGCAGTTGAGTCCCATAGTGCTCAGAGCCATTTGAACCATTTGAACTCCTGTTTCTTCTTCTATCACATCAGACAAATCTTCACCCTCATAGAGACTTTCAATGTATTCTTCCCACCTATCTGCTCTCTCCTCCGCATTTAACAGTGGAATTCCCGTTGCACTCTTAATGTTACCACCGTTGCTTTTAATGTCACCAAAGGTTGTTTTGACTTTCCTGTATGCTGAGTCTGTCCTTCCGACAATCATATTTTTTTCGATGTCTTCACATTTTTCCTGCAGCCATTTCGTCTTAGCTTCCCTGCACTTCCTATTTATTTTATTCCTCAGCGACTTGTATTTCTGTATTCCTGATTTTCCCAGAACATGCTTGTACTTCCTCCTTTCATCAATCAACTGAAGTATTTCTCCTGTTACCCATGGTTTCTTCGCAGCTACCTTGTTTGTACCTATGTTTCCTTCCCAACTTCTGTGATGGCCCTTTTTAGAGATGTCCATTCCTCTTCAGTTGTACTGCCTACTGCGCTATTCCTTATTGCTGTATCTATGGCGTCAGAGAACTTCAAACGTATCCTTAGTATTTCCGCATCCCACGTCTTTGCGTATTGATTCTTCCTGTCTAATGTCTTGAACTTCAAACTACTCTTCATCATTACCATATTGTGATCTGAGTCTATATCTGCTCCTGGGTACGCCTTACAATCCAGTATCTGATTTCGGAATCTCTTTCTGACCATGATGTAATCTAAATGAAATCTTCCCGTATCTCCCGGCCTTTTCCAAGTATATCTCCTCCTCTTGTGATTCTTGAACAGAGTATTCGCTATTACTAGCTGAAACTTGTTACAGAACTCAATTAGTCTTTCTCCTCTTTCATTCCATGTCCCAAGCCCATATTCTCCTGTAACCTTTTCTTCTACTCATTCCCCTACAACTGCAATGACTATTAGATTTTCGTCCCCCTTTACATACTGCATTACCCTTTCAATATCCTCATACACTTTGTCTATCTGTTCATCTTCAGCTTGCGACGTCGGCATGTATACCTGAACTATTGTTGTCGGTGTTGGTCTGCTGTCGATTCTGATTAGAACAACCCGGTCACTGAACTGTTCACAGTAACACACTCTCTGCCCTACCTTCCTATTCATAACGAATCGTACACCTGTTATACCATTTTCTGCTGCTGTTGATATTACCCGATACTCATCTGACGAGAAATCCTTGTCTTCCTGCCACTTCACTTCACTGACCCCTACTATATCTAGATTGAGCCTGTGCATTTCCTTTTCAGATTTTCTAGTTTCCCTACCACGTTCAAGCTTCTGACATTCTACGCCCCGACTCGTAGGACGTTCTCCTTTCGTTGATTATTCAATCTTTTTCTCATGGTAACCTCCCCCTTGGCAGTCCCCTCCCGGAGATCCGAATGGAGGACTATTCCGGAATCTTTTGCCAATGGAGAGATCATCATGACACTTCTTCAATTACAGGCCACATGTCCTGTGGATACATGTTACGTGTCTTTAATGCAGTGGTTTCCATTGCCTTCTGCATCCTCATGTCGTTGATCATTGCAGATTCTTCCGCCTTTAGGGGCAATTTCCCATCCCTAGGACAAGAGAGTGTCCTGAACCTCTATCCGCTCCTCCGCCCTCTTTGACAAGGCCGTTGGCAGAATGAGGCTCCGTTGGCAGTTTCTTTTACGACATATCAAATACGTTATGTGTTGGCGACAACAAACATGACCATGGATAAAGTTCTACATTTATAAATACAGTTACATTTATTATTAAATGAATTATTCACTCCCACCATTGCATATTGTTATGATTGTAGCAATGTGAAAATTATCTGACCATTCTGTTTCTCCAGACCGCAGCATTCCTCCAACCAAATAATTATTTTTCTCTCCCCACTGAGAATTAAACTTTCCCTAGAGTTACCTTCACTTGTTGGTGATGTGACGGGATAACCTCGATGGGCCAGCAATGGCTTTATCACCACTCATTATTTTGAAGTACCTTTTCCAAGTTCCCAAACAGCCGCTACTGTTAGGTAGCTAAGATTAGCAGCAATGGAACAGAGAAGACAGTCAGCACGAAACGTCCCGAATACTGTCGACACTACAAGGAGAATAATCCACCTTATTTCCTTAACCAAACTGAAGTATTCGACGAAACTTAAGGACTCGTTCCACATTAAACCTGTCGTGAAGTGGATAAAATTGAGTAGCTATATTTTCTTTTATATCTGGCCATATGATTTCCTAAATATTACAGAGCACAATCGTAAATGATCTAGGGCGCACCAGTGTGCCCTGGCGCACACTTTGAGGACTTACCGTAAAACTCTCCATCGTTATCGGTTTTCGCGGTATTCAAATACCGATTCATCCTTGTCTGCAACAAACTCTCAGATACCTGTGCAAGATCCCGCCCTGTTTTTGTTTTAACAGGTAATTTCCAAGCGAAATTTGATTGTGTATCAATAACAAATAAAATACATTTGAATCTCCATTAAGATTTATCCGAATTCATTATTCGCATGTGAATATTCCCTCATTCCACAAGGTCAGCCTGCCGTAAGTCATCCAAACCTCTAAGCATTATGTGCCTCCGAGGGTATGTATTATGTGCGGCTTTTTTACAGTTGTTAAGCTGCTGTCTCCATTCGTATTCGATTATACCTCTCTCTCTAAGCTTGGAAATTATTGAAACAATATCGTTCCAACGAGCAGTATTACCAGCAGCAGCTGATGCCATGAGCGGTCATAGTTTATTAACACATTGGGATCGTCCCAGTATATACGCTGCAGGACTCGACTGCTGACTCTTTTATGCTGCATGTCGATAGCATCACAATACAGCAATACACATATGACGACTAAAATAGGTATATAGTAGAATTTGATCCTGGTTTTCCACCGCAACATTATCAAATATGAATCGAGTGTTTGCTTTACTTTTCTTGGTGGGGGATTTCACTTTTTTGAATGTCGTGTATGTTACACCATGGACACCCTGTAGTATCTTTTGCAGCAACTTGCACTTGGGCTGAAATGGTGTTTTTGAAAATACACATCCGGTTGTGTTAGCAGTGACATTTGTCTTGCCGCAACTGGATGAACCTAGTTATGGCATGTACATTATCTGGGAGGACCCTATTCCACATCATCACAGGACCAGTTTTTTACAATAAAATCCTTGTGTCGACGATGCTTCACCCATCCTGCCATGATAAAAAATGTTCAAATGTTCAGATGTGTGTGAATTCCTGAGGGACCAAACTGCTAAGATCATCGGTCCCTAGACTCACACACTAACTTAAACTTATGCTATGAACAGCACACACACCCATGCCCGAGGGAGGACTCGAACCTCCGGCGGGAGAGGCCGCACAGTCCGCGACATGGTACCTCAATCCACGTGGCCACTCCATGCGGCCCTGCCATGATACCGACTACATCAGGTATTAGCGTGCAATGGTCTTTTATAGCAAATATATGTCATCAACTAATATATATATACACTTGAAAAGCACGATCTATCATTCAGTTTAACAATGGCTGAAGACATTGACTGTGGTGATGACACGATTCAGTCAGCTTGCTGCTACTGCTGCTGCTGCAGTATTCCAGATATGGCACTGAAAATATATTATTATTATTATTATTATTATTATTATCAAGAGTTGTATAGAAAAAGGAGAACATGGTTTTCTGTAATACACATATTGTTTTTATTTATTTTGTTGGATACCCTTGGGAGAGTCAGCCATGGCAAAACTCTGCCATTTGGTGAGCAAGGTGTATGAGACAGGTAAAATAACCTCAGACTTCAATAAGAATATCCCATTCCAAAGAAATCAAGTGCTGACAGGTGTGAAAATTACCGAACTATCAGTTAATTAGTCATGGCGGCAAAATACAACACGAATCCATTACAGAAGAATGGAAAAACTCTCAGAAGCCGACCTCAGGGAAGATTAGTTTGGATTCTGGAGAAATGTAGGAACGTGCGAGGGAATACTAACCCTGCGACTTTTCGTAGAAGAAAGATTAAGGAAAGGCAAACCTACGTTTCTAGCATTTGTAGACTTAGAGAAAGCTTCTGACAATGTTGATTGGATACCCCTTTCAAATTCTGAAGGTGGGAGGGGTAAAATACAGGAGCGAAAGGCTATTTACAATTTACACAGAAACCAAATGACAGTTACAAGAGACAAGGGGCACGAAAGAGAAGCAATGGTTGAGAAGGGAGTAAGATAGGACTGTAGCCTAACCCTAATCTTATTCAATCTGTATATTGAGCAAGCAGTAAAGGAAACAAAAGAAAAATTCGGAGTACGCTTTAAAATCTATGGAGAAGAAATAAAAACTTTGAGGTTCGCCGATGACACTGTAATTCTGTCAGAGACAGCAAAGGACTTGGAAGAACAGTTGAACGGAATGGACAGTGTCTTGAAAGGAGGGTATAAGATGAACGTCAACAGAAGCAAAACGAGGATAATGGACTGTAGTGGAGTTATATCAGATGACATGGAGAGAATTATATTAGGAAATGAGATACTTGAAGTAGTAGATGAGTTTTGCTATTTTTGAAGCTAATAACTGATGATGGTCGTAGTAAAGACGATATAAAATGTAAACCGGGAATGGGGCGAAAAGTATTTTTGAAGAAGAGATATTTGTTAACATCGAGTATAGACTTAAGTGTCAGGAAGTGCTTCCTGAAAGTATTTGTATGGAGTGTAGACATGAATGAATGGACAATAAACAGTTTAGACAAGAAGAGAATAGAAACCTATGAAATGTAGTGCTACTGAAAAATGCTGAATATTATATGGGTAGACTATGTAACTAATGAGAAGGTACTGAATAGAATTGAGGAGAAGAGAAATTTGTGATACAACCTGACCAAAAGAACGGATCGGTTGGCAGGACACATTTTGAGGCATCAAGGAATCACCGATTTAGTACTGGAGGCAAGAGTGTGGGGTAAAAATCGGAGACCAAGAGATGAGTCCAATAAGCAGATTCAGAGGGATGTAAGTTGCAGTATTTACTCGGAGTTGAGGAGGCTTGCACAGCGTAGAGTAGCATAGAGAGCTGCGTCAGACCAGTCACTGGACTGATGATCACAACAACAACATACAATATGCACAACATCAACAAAATCAACTAGTTCCTTCTTCATCTTTATACCTGTACAGAATTTGGGAATAGAGATATCTCGCATGCACAGAATTCTGCGTGTATATCCCTCAAAGTGATGGTTTTCCCCTAGCTTCTACTTTTTTCATCATGTTCTAAATCATCCACATGTACACTATACGCAGGAAGGTAGTTCGCAATATATTTATACACAGTTTGAACATAAGGCAACCAAATGTTCAGTTTTTCCAAAACAAGGGTAGCACGGCCCGTGGGCTGAGCAAGTTGGTAATGGTAGTATATTGTAAATAAATGGACTGACAATACGATCTCAGCATGAGTGCAGCACTGTCATGCAGTGATGTGATAGTGTTGGGCCAGTATAGCAAATGCCTGGAAGATAACAGTATGGATAATACTTGGTAATCATCTATTTATTGATATAGGTTTCTGCATTACACATTTAATCCCTTTTCAAATCTATAGATCATTCTTTGCTCCTTGACGTATTACTGATCTCTAACACAACATGTGAGTCATTGTCAACTGATGCTTCTATACCAATATTTAAACGCTTTTAAGTGACTGCTGTTAAATTATAACTTCAAATGAATACCATTAGGGCATTGAGAGGTATTGGCAGCTTCTGATCCACCGCAACTAAGCTCTGCCCTTGCAGTAACACTAGATTGTTCTGGGATGTTGGATGTGTCGAAGACCAGTAATGACTTTCATGTGTGGAGTAGGACCCCAGCACCCTTCTTCTGGGAGTTTGGAACTGGCTGGTTGCATTCGTTGCACAAATTGACAAGCAGGATGGACAACAGCAACTTATCCTGTTCCAATGTGGAGGTCAGGTGAGCTACGGGATCGCATGGTGCTGCAGATCCCAACAAGTCTGAAGCTCCTGCAGATTCCAACAAGCTAGTGACGGCTGCTGCTGGCCCAGGCATGCTGGAAGTTGCTGCCTGTCTAGACACGCTGAATGTCAAGACAAAGATAGTGAGTTGAACAAAGAAATTGAAGTGAACATCAAGTACTCACTTTTACACTTCTATTGCGATGTGGAGGAACGTGACGATCCTGGTTGCTGTTGGTACTTCATCGTTTCTCCACTGACTAACTACAACTGAGACCACATCTGCTTTATATCACCTGCCATCATGGTCACATGAGTGGATGTAGCTTTTGCGCATTCCTGTTGGTCCCCAACAGTTTTCATGTGGGGAGGGAGGAATTCTGTGTTCCTAGTGGTCCCTGCCAACGTTCTCTCATGATGTCACAATTTCTATCACCCTCCTATGGTCAGTCTGGGACTGTTGAAGAGAATAGGTCACTGCAGCCCCATCTGTTTGGCTGCAGAGGGTATCGTTATCAGTTCAGAATATTAATACTATCAGTGTGCTACCCATCACAATAACGTAGCACATATGAGTACTACACCTGCTGAATTGGGGACAATCTCCTCTGGCGTTGTGGATAATCCAGGTTGATGAGGCATTTCAATGGAGGTCGTCAGTTCGAGCACTAGCAACCATCTGTTTCAGTTTGTGGAATGCAACTTCACCCCATCCCACTGCAGCGCCATTATTTGGTGAAAAGTATTCTTTTTTCGCTCCTCCATTATCTCATCTTTCCAACCATCAAGAAGGACACTGTTTAAGCAGTGTTCAATTATGTGTTTATATGTAATGTGTTTATTCATTTCCTTTCTGGTAAATGCCTCACAGCAGTGGTTGGTAGCCCTGCACAAGGCCGCACGTACGGAGTCAGAGCTATCGTGAAAGATAAATAATTTAGGTTGTAATTAATTGTAGTTGAATACTTTTAACTAATTAAATGCGTTCTTTAGTGTACTCTTCAAACTCACCATTTAAAGTTTTTCTTTTATTTGCGTAGTGTTCTCCTAATCACGAAAAGTTCGTTCGTTTACTTACTGCTGCTTGGCCTAATTTTTCAAGTGTGTCTATTTAGCGTTATACCGCAATTGTAAGTGCATTTTCTGTAGTTTAAGGAATTAAAGAGGTTCATTAGGGTGCTTTTCAAGCTCTCCATTAAAGGTTTTTCTTTTATTTCTATATTGTGCCAGTAATCGCGAAAAGTTCGTTTTGTTTATATTTCGCGGCTTTGCCTTATTTTCCGAGTGTGCATACTTAGCGTTAAACTGCAATCTTAAGTGCATTTGGTGTAGATTAACTAATTAAATACGTTCATTAGTGTGCTCTTCAAGCTTGCCATTAAAGGTTTTTCTTTTATTTGCGTATTCTTCTAGTAGTCGCAGAAAGTTCGTTTTGGGTACATTCAGCTGTTTAGGCCTGGTTTTTGATTGTGCATATTATGCGTTATACCACATATTTAAGTGTCCTTTTTCATCTGTATTTAATAAATTATCGTTATCACTTAGTAATTCTCCTAATTAATTTCCAAACTACCATGGATACTAAGTGTGTGAGCTGCAGTAGGAAAGTTAGTTCAGGGGTTTTGTGCAACTGTTGTGACAGGTGGTTTCAATGGAGAAATTGTAGAGGCGTGGGAATTGGGGAAGCAAACGAGACTCTTCCATTCTTCTACAGGGTTTGCTCAAGACATAGGATTATAATTGAACAGGAGGAGAAAATTAGAGACCTTCAGGCTGATTTGGACAGGGCGAGGGAAGAACTGAAGAGGTTAAGGGGGGAGGAGGGTAAACAGCGGTGGGAAGTGGTACCTGGGAACAGGGGCCACAGAAAGAGGACAGTGTCTGACAGTTTCCCAATTGGCACAACCAATAGATTTGCCTTGCTACCACAGTTAAGTAAGGAAGAGGCTCCAGCAGAAGTAGATGTAGTAAAGATGCAACAGAATCTCACTAGGAAACCAACTGTTTCAAAAAAAGTAGAAAGTAAGAGGAAACTTCTGTTGCTAGGTAGCAGCCATGGAAGAGGTGGGGGCCAGATTTTGCAGGAAACATCAAGTGACAGGTACCAGGTCACAAACTTTTTCAAGCCAAGTGCGTGTCTTAGCCAGGTGGTAGAGGACATAGGTTCCTTGTGCAAGGGTTTCTCAAAGCAGGATCATGTGATGATAGTCGGTGAAGTGGGAAACAGTATTGATAGGGATCAGGGCCACAGTATTGAGTGTTACCTGGCGAAAATAGCCTCTGCAACGACCCATATCAATGTTGGGCTGGTGCCTGCTTTCGTGCAGCATGATCAGCCCCAGTTGAACCGCTCTGTCAGGAGGGTAAATATGGAGTTGGATCAATTGCATAGGGTGGCCACTATGTGAGACATTAGATTGGTTCCTGTCGAGGCTATTGACAGGAGGGATTTCACAAGGCATGGCCTACACCTCAGTAGGAAAGGGAAGGGTAAACTGGCAGGATTGTTAGCGAAATCCATAAGGGGGGAAACTGGTACTCATGGATGTACGTCTTTTTTAGACTAATATCAGTGTCCAATGAGAAGTTGAGGCAGGCAGGTGCTAAAGAGGTCCAAAACTCAACAGATTCTCACAACAGGAAAGTAAATAATGATGTTACCATATTTAACCAAAATATTGGTGGATTAAAGGAAAAAAGTAGATTCTCTCAAAAGTAAAGTAAAAAATAATGTTACCACTTTCACCAAAATATTCCGGGATTGAAGAATAAAGTAGATGAGCTCCTGGTTTGCTTAGATGACGTTGAATCTGATAATGTAATATATATACTATGCCTATCTGAGTATCGCATTGTGCCTGTTATGGAAAAGGTAAATATCAGTGGTCATAAATCAGCTGCACATATGAGTAGAGAGAATAAGGTGAGAGGAGGAGTTGCCATAATGTCAAAAGTTATCACTGTATAAAAAACTTAGATACAAAAAACTTTTGCCTAGACCAACATAAACTGAAGAAGGACTCTTTTATCATTGTAACAGTCTATAGGTCCCATTCAGGAAACTTTCATTTATTCCTGGAAAACTTTGATGCCTTGTTGTGCTATCTTTCAGCTAGGGGCAAGGAAATTATTATTTGTGGGGACTTCAGTGTTGATTCACTGAAAGAGTGTAATAGGAAGAATGACCTGGAAGTCTTGCTCGGTTCTTTCAATTTGACATCTGTCATTAATTTTCCTACTCCGGTAGTAAAAGACAGCAGCACATTGAGAGATAAAACTTTTATAGAACAAGATAAGTTTAAAAACATAAACTCTTGTCCTGTTGAGAATGGCCTTTCTGATCATGGTGCTCAGCAAGTAACAGTATATGACATAGCTTCATTCTGCAACTCAAACCACCCTCCAAAGTTGTGCATTCAATTAATGACTCAACAATTTGAAATTTCAGAGAAAATATTCAGCATTTAGTCTGGGATGAGATGTACAAGGAATACGATGCTAATTTAAAATATAACTTATTTCATGATACACTTGTAAGAGAATTTGAAAACTGTTTCCCCAAGAAGGTAGTTAAATCTAATTATAAGAAATCATGCAAAAAAGCCTTGGCTTACTAAAGGAATAAAAATATCTTGTAACCACAAAAGGGAACTGCATCTAACAACAAGAAAGAGTAATTACCCAGAAACAGGCAACTATTATAAAAAACCTTGGCTTACTAAGGGAATAAAAAATCTTGTAACCACAAAAGGGAATTGCATCTAACAACAAGAAAGAGTAATTACCCAGAAACAGCCAACTATTATAAAAACTGCTGTGCTAATTAAGAAAGGTTATTAAAAAGTCCAGAAGCATGTGCATCGTGTCTGAGATTAATACCGCTGATTACAAAATGAAAACAATCTGGAATATTATTACAAGGGAGACAGAGCAACCAAGATTACAGGATTACGGCATTACCATCGAAGCCAATGGAAACTTAGCAAACAACAAGCTGGAAGTCGAAAACATTTATAATAATCATATTTTAAATGTTGTAGAGAAAATAGGATCTAAATGTTCATTAGAAGATGCAAGGCAGTTAATGGAAGAGGCATTACCCACACCATTTGATACAACTGAAATTCCACCCACCTCTCCTTCTGAAATTAGGAAGATAATAAACTATCTGAAGAATAAAAGCTCACATGGAATTGATGGCATTTCCAGCAGGATAATAAAAGCTTGTTCCCAAGACATAAGTGGGATTCTTAGCCACATATGTAATAGCTCTCTGAAGCAGGGTATTTTCCCAGATAGACTGAAGCATGCCATTGTTAAATCAGTGCATAAAAAAGGGGATATGTCTGATGTCAACAACTGCTGCCCGATCTCTCTTCTGCCTGCCTTATCCAAATTCTTGAAAAGGCAATGTATTGTAGAGTAGCTTCACACCTTTTCAGAAATACAGTTTTAACAACGGAAAATGCTATATGTACTTTCACTAATGAAATATTAAATGCTCTGAGTAACCAGAAGTCACCCGTTGGAATTTTTTGTGATCTCTCAAAGGCTTTTGATTGTGTAAATCATGGAATACATCTAGATGATAAGCTCAAGTACTGTGGTATGAATGGGACAGCGCTCAAATGGTTTAAATCATACCTAACTGGAAGAGTGCAGGAAATTGAAATAAGCAGTTCACATAATATGTAAAAAACTGGTGATTTCTCAAACTGGGGAACAATCAAGAATGGGGTGCTGCAAGGTTCGGTCTTGGGTCCTCTTCTGTTCTTAATATATATTAATGACTTCCCATTCTATATTCACGAAGATGCAAAGCTGGTACTTTTTGCCGATGATACAAGTATAGCTATCACACCCAACAGACAAAAATTAACTGGTGAAATTATAAACGATGTTTTTCAGAAAATCATTAAGTGGTTCTCTGCAAATGGGCTCTCATTAAACTTTGACCAAACACAGTACATACAGTTCCACACAATAAATGGAATGACACCCTTAATGAATATAGACTTCGATCAGAAATCGGTAGCTAAGGTAGAATATTCAAAATTTCTAGGTATATGCATTGATGAGGGGTTGAACTGGAAAAACACACTGAAGATCTGCTGAAACGTTGGCGTTCAGCTACTTATGCTATTAGGGTCATTACACATTTTGGCAATATGCATCTCAGTAAATTAGCTTAGCATACCTATTTTCATTCTCTGCTTTCGTATGACATCATATTCTGGGGCAACACATCATTGACTACAAGAGTGTTCATTGCACAAAAGCGTGTAATCATAATAATTGTTGGAGCTCATCCAAGATCATCCTGCAGACACTTATTTAAAGAGCTCAAGATCTTCACTGCAGCCTCACAATATATATATTCACTTATGAAAGTTGTTGTTAACAATTTGAACGAATTCAAAAGTAATAGCAGTGTGCATGGCTACAAAACTAGAAGAAAGGATGCTCTTCACTACTCAAGGTTAAACCTAACTTTGGCTCAGAAGGGGGTAAACTATGCTGCCACCAAAGTCTTTGGTCACTTACCTAATAGCATCGAAAATCTGACAGATAGCCATATAGCATTTAAAAGCAAATTAAAAGAATTTCTTAATAGCAACTCCTTCTACTAATTAGATGAATTTTTGGATATAGTAAGTGAGTAATTTCCCCAACCCCCACTAAAAAAAGTTAAAAATATTAAGTGTCATGTATTATTTTGTGTAATCTAATATCTTGTATAGACACCTTTTATTAACCTGACATGTTCCACATCATTACGAAGTGTCGTATTCATGACCTATGGATCGAGTACTAATCTAATCATCAATGCTACACATTTTGTACACACACACACACACACACACACACACACACACACACACACACGCACACACAGAGAAATACACAGTACCTACTGCGCCAACAGTTTAATGCAGACTGAGCTTTCTCTGGAAATACCCAAGTGGGGAAGGGGAAGCAGCTGTTGAAGAGTCCACATATAAATAAATACAGTACCCTGCATCTTTCTTCTCCAGCAGCTTAGCACAGTTGTTGTCTCCCACCAATTCACATGTGAAGAGGGGAGGGGAAGTGGGGGAGAAACTGGAAATGGGGAAGGTTAGGAGTGGTGGAGATGTCAGCAATGTAATGTTGGCACATCTACATGCAGTGAGAGGAGATGGGGGACAGCTGCCATCTTGAATAAATTTGGCGACAGTGCAGTCTGGCATCACTTTGGCTTTGTCCCTCTACTACTATCGCTCCTTCAACAAGCTGCCTTGTGAGTCCCTCCAAAGAGCTTCTGTGAAGTTTGGAAAGTAGAAGACAAGGTACTGGCAGAACTGAAGCTGTGAAGACGGGCCCTGAGTCGTGCATGGATAGCTCTGTCGGCAGAGGACTTGCCCGCAAAAGACAAAGGTCTCAAGTTCGAGTCTGGGTTTGGCACACAGTTTTAATCTGCCAGGAAGTCGCTTGGTATTCGGCTGTACTCAGCTTTAGTAGAGTCCTTATCAGCCAGTCGTCGTCGGATACTGTTGATATGATAGTAATCTTTGACTCTTGTGTTCTATATGTGTAGTTGTCTGTTTAGTGGTGGTACAACTTAATTTGAGGTCCAAGATTTTTCAGTTTTTTTTGTCTCTTCTTGTGGTTTCAGCAGTGTGATCATATGCACATTGCAACTGTCAAGTTCTGTTAGCAATGGGCTCCTAAGTTTTATATTTAGTTCCTCTTCATTTGTTGTTCTCTTTTTAAGTATTGCCGTGAAGGCTGTTCTCCTTTCATTTGCAAATAGATCGTTTCCCCTTAAATATTCATACGTACTTTCTATGCCCATTGTAGTCCTTGTTTTTAAATCATTCATTCAGCTACTACTTACACTGAGGGCCATACCGTGTGCATACATATTCACATTTTCTTTTACTGGTGCCGCCGTCTCATTTACATACGATATGAACATTACTGGACCAGTTATTGATCATTGTGCTCTACCATACTTCACCACTTGCAAAGCAGAGGAAACTGTATCTATGTTATTGTTTACATTGTATCTTAACTCTACACTTGGTTTCCTGTTTTTCACAAATGTTTTTATTAAGCTTGCTGCTTTCCTCCTGATACCACATCTACGCAGTTTACCTAAGAGTAGTGTGGCATATAGAGTCAAAGGCATTTTTGGGATCGAGAAGTACGCCACAAGCTTTCTTTGGTTCTTCCAAAGTGCTGCTTATATGTGTGCTTTTTTGGACTTCTTTTCTCCTAAATGCTTGCTGTGCTTCATCCAGAATATTTTGCTTTTCTATTAATGTCATAACTCTGTCTTTAAAAAGCTGTTTCTTCAATTTTTGAAAAGGTGGGTGTGAATGGTATATGCCTGTGGTTTGAAGTGCCTTGAATATCGAAGATCTGATAGCATATGGACGTATGTGTAATATGGCCTTACTACTTTTGCGCCGTATTTTGGATTCATTCTATTATTCTCTTCAGCAAACGGTTCGGAACATATTGTGTCGTTTGTCGTATAATGGTGTGCATTACTCCAGTCTGTGTTGCGTCTTTGACACCAGGCTGGTACTTACCAAATTACTACCTCACAACAATGGTGTGATTAGTCTTCACCACACTTAGCATTTGACGATCAATGTCTAAAAATAACATCCCTTGTCATTCTTTTTATTGTTGTATCTTCCTACGGAGCTTAGATATCTATGGTCAAACTGCAGCATCTATATTATTAAGCCAGTACTAGGAAATTACCACCAGTTGCTGGTTGCATATCAAACAGCTTCCAGAGGCAACAAATAATGATTTTCAATATTTAGCATCATTACTGACAGAATTTAAAAAAATTAAATGCTGTCATAATGTATTCACTTAGCGGAATGCTCTTATGAAAACAGTTTAGTACACTAAGGCAATTGTTACAGTTATAAACTGTGTTTCTCCTACAGCAGCTTAACTGACTGCACGCAAATACCCGGACTTTATTCATCGAACTTTTGCTAATCTTTTCTTCGCTGTTAACGTCCACAGAATTATGAAAGAAGAAAAATTTATGGCTCTTTACTGTTCATGAACTAAAACTTTAGAATCAGACGTGACATTTTAATTTATTATTTCTTTAGTAGCGGCTCTTTGTAGTCAGTATCCACAGATAAAGCTGAATATACCCGCAAAAGGGTATCATTCTACGACATGTAGTTCAGATCCGATTTCATAAACATTTGCATGTGTAAAAACTTCAACAGCAAGCTCTAAATTTTCATTTAATCGATCTTTGGTACTAAGAAGGGAAACTCCCCGTCGGACCCCCCTCCCCTCCGATTTAGTGGTAAGATCGCCCAGTGGCTAACACGTCAAAAACTGACACAGATAAACCATGAAAACAGGAAGAAGGTATACCGAATTGCAGAAAAAGGAGTAAAATCGAAACGGTGGGCGGTCCAAGCTCAAGATACGCAACATAGATCGCATCTGATTATCAACAGTGTCGTAGTTATGTGGTCACGGTGTTGGACTGCAAAGTGACCCCATAATTTTTTTCACAAAGTACGAGCGTGAATGATTTTACTGTATTATTTTCGATAATGATCTGCAATATGTCCAAATTTGTTGTAGCACTTCGAAAAAGTTTAAAGAATGATGTGCCTAAGCAAGTTTTGTCATAGGTAGGTATTAAAATCAGTAGCTAAACTGCGGCTGTTTACTTGTAACTGTCATTTCTCAATAGCAGTTGGAAAGAGAAGACAAGAAAAGAAATGAGCAACTTCATACACAAAAATACTCAATATCTGCTGTCTGACGGACTCACTGGACCTAGCTATCGTGGTTCTTCAGCAGTAACTGTGTCTTTCCCGGCGGAAGCTACTTTTCCGTAAAATTATGTGCACGTCCGTTGTGCTCCTAGTGCCTGTCATAAATTGAATTTTGACTGTAACATTAGAAATGATTGTCCTGAGTGCTTCTCTACATTAACTGGATGTCCATCATAAAAACAGTATCGACATTTATCATGTTCGAGTGACTGTAAAGTATTCAAATTTGTCTGTATAATAAACAAGAGCTAAAAGGGTGTTTACATCTTTAATCTGTGGTCCGGCCACAGCTAAGTGCTCTCTCAACTGTTCACCGAGCTGGAATGCTCTCCGCTCCCACATTGGTTCGTTAACTACACGTGACCTCTGGGTTTTGCCTGGCCATCCAGTAATCATACAGTGTCGTTGTCTGCCACTGACCTCTACCAGTGATTCCTCGTGCATGCAGACTGCTCAGTAGGACGTGGTCAATTAACCACATACGAGTAACCACTTAACGAGCACAACATACCTTTCAACTGGGGCAGCGTTCCAATTTGAAGCAAAGAAATATGAGCACATCGTGGTAAAATGTACCCTTTAGAGCAAACTGGTTCTGTCTGAACGGGGAACAATGTTAAGTAATGGCTGAATCACAGCATGAACACGATCTATTGGAGTGCTGATGCATGTCAAAGCTGAACTCGAAAGACAACTTACAACAGCCACAGGGCAAGTACTAAAAAGCGCTAATTATTACATCGGTTTCCATCAACGACTACTCTTATAACCGTCTCTTCTCCATATTTACCAATGATAATGCCTTCTAGGGTGTCGTTGAACCATTAAAACATGTTTTGGTTAACTGTAGGGACAACTAAAAATATTTCTTTCGTCCTCCGTAACACTTGTTCAGTTTTGAAAGATGTTGCTTTAATTTCCCTTCTTAATTCGGCAACATCCATAATTTGCAGAGTAACAGGCTTTGTTTCCGTCGATAACCTATTGTTGAATTACGGGGCCGTTCAATAAGTAATGTAACACATTTTTTTTTTCTGAAAGCAGTTTGATTTTATGCAGAATATTCCCCACTCTTTTGAATACAACGTAACCTGCGTTCAGTCTGACGGCTTTACCTTGTTGGTGGGAGAGAAGGGTGGGGGGGGGGGGGGGGGTGAGCAGCCGCACAGTAGCACTCTACTGCTCGAGGTCGGAGCCAACATCTCGATGTATCTAAAACTTGCTTATCGTTCGCCTACTGCTTCCTGTGGTGTGCATCCCTCATTGAGTTAAACAGATGGAAGTCAGAGGATGCGAGATCCCGGCTGCGGGGTGGACGAGGAAGAAAAGTCCGATGAAGTTTTCTAAGCTCCCCTGAGATGCGTAGACTTGTGTGAGGTTTTGTGTTGTCATGGGGAAGTAGAAGTTTGTTTTTTGCACCGATATGGAGACGAACACGCTACAGTTGTTTCTTCAGTATCCTAGGGGTAGCACAATACACATCAAAGCTGCACCACAAGGGAGGACTTGAAACAGAATAGCTCCCCCATAGTTCCAGAAGACATAGCTATGACTTTATGGGCGGAGGGAGCTACTTTCTACTGTCTCTCCGGAGGAGAAGTGGTGTGGTGGCACTCCAAGGAATGCCATTTTGTTTCTGGTTCGAAGTGCTAAACCCATGTGTCATCGTCTGTGACGATGTTAAAAAAAAACGATTGCCAACAGACACATCCAGTTGTACAGAGAGGGGTTTGACTACGATTCGTCCACCAACTCGTATGAGAGTGTCCGCACTTTGCTAGATTGAAGGGGTCACAGTTTGGCGCGGCCAGCCAGGACGCAGGAGTTTGGACAAGCTTGCGAGACCTTCTTGCGGTTATGATGGCCCCACGCCCAACGACTCTCGCTGCTTTTGTTCACTGCCAGGTCTTTGTAGACATTGTACAAGCGCCTATTAATTTCTTCGATGCTGTGGCTTTCTGAAAAAGAACCCAATGACAGCTGTCTGCTTGGAACACACCTTCGTTACAGACGTTATTTTGAAGGCTGCGTATAGCGCCTTCAACCATCGAAACTTCATGAAACTTTGCGAGCTGAAGTGGGAATATTCCACGGTTTCCCGCAACAAAGTCCGCACTTTTTCAGCGAAAATTGGCTGAGAAAAAATGTGCTGCAGTACTTATTGAGCGCCCCTCGTATGGAGTCTATTGCGCAAATGGGTGGCCAGGTCAGTGGCCTGAATTTAGGTAGAGTGCTGCCTTTCTTCGCCGCAGCACCAGGAGCGGGTGTGTAGCGGCCCCATCATCCCGGCTGCCTTTTACTCCCGGAAAAGATACCATGTAGCATTTGGTAGCTGGACTAACTGGAACGAGGGATAACCCCCGTTCCTGAACCCGGGACCGGGTCCGGAGCATAGTGCTCTATCCGCTAGAACACCATAGCCATAATGAAATATTACCTGCCACTCATTCTGGATTTTCGAATCCCCGTACGATCTTTGGCAGTTTTCAACTGGGGTTCACAGATCATCTCTGCATCGGTGATATTCTGACAGTTTACTGTGAAGGTTTCTCAATGGTGCGACATTAATTTAACAATTTCCGAGCTATGCTACTCAGCATGGTATAATAAACGCGACATAGATTGTTTTTACGTAAGTAGCACAATTCAGTGCATTTCAAACAAACTTTATTTAACAGGCTGCCTTTTTAAGGCGCACCCTCGGAATTTTTTTAAAATTTGAAGTGTCAGGGCAGTGAGCAGGCTGGCCTCCATCACTTTTCGGAAGCTGCCATTGAGCAACTGGCACTATATAAGGTTACATACAGCAGTGAAATGATCGGATAAAAGCTCCCAGGGTCTTCTAGCTCTCAACTGATAAGTGTTTAACGGAAGAACGTGAATAGTGTCCCGTAGTTTGCCTCCGAACAATCCGCCACCAACCTCGCCGGTTTTTTCTATGAAGCGCTTCTAAACTACAAGGTACATCAAGTAAACCGTAAGTGGAAAAGGCGGTTCTTCTCATTAAATAGCGAACGCAACAAATTATACAGGTATAGGTAATACGTAGCCAGCAAAATTTACAGGAATATCTAACTTTCATTTGCTCAGTTAGAGCTCAAACGAACAAAAGACAAGACAGCAAGAAGATGACAAACGAACAGAACTGTGTCATTTATTTCGCTTCTCTTACAGCCACCAACTGTTCAGCTTCTGGAAGAGTCGAAACATAGAAATATTCTATGTCTCTACGGTGAATATTGTCTTTTATTATGTGGGCTTTACAAATTAATTATCTTTCCCTTATTATGTATCACCACGTCATCAGCTAAATGGGAAGAAACTAGAGACTGAAAAAGAAAGAAACTTTTCAAGTGGGTTTGTGTATGTAACACGACTTCCTTCGCAAACTTTCATTGATACGTACTTCGAACCTTAAAACCGTTAGAACAAATAAGTACCTTTAAGTACTTGGAATGTGAAATCGTATATTACGTCCAATGATCAAGAATTCAAATTGCAAGAATTTCAGCGACTGATAACTACTATAAGCAGCACTCTCCTCTAAAAAGTAATTTGATGGCAATGATATTGTATTCTAAAGATTGACTTTCACTTTAGCCGCCAGTCACCGGAGGAGGACTGAAGCAACAAAGATGAGACTCCTAAGACCACTAGGTAGTTTCAGACTGATAGATCGAACAGAGAGTAGTTAAACTGAGAATGAACTGGGTGTAGAAAACATACTTCAGAAAATAGAGGCGTACAGTAAGAAACGGCATAAACATATGCAAATGGTGTCAGATGAACGAATACCAAAAGTAAAGAACAAATATACTCCTAAAGGAAAAAGGTACGTTGGGCGTCATAAGAAGAGATGGAATGATTCAGCTGCACTCTCCTTGAAACTGAAATAGGCAAGGATGCTTAAGCCAAAGCTGGACACGATGATAATGATGATGATTCTATAAAACATAAATGTCATGTGACTAGGGCCTCCGATCGTGTAGACCGTTCGCAGGGTTCAAGTCTTTCGATTTGACGCAACTACGGCAACTTGCTCGTAGATGGGGATGAAATGATGATGAATAGGACAACATAACACCCAGTCCCTGAGAGAAAAAAAATCTCCGAACCAGCGGGGAATAGAACCAGGGCCCTTATGACTGACATTCTGTCGCGCTGCCCACTCAGCTACCACAGGCTATGGAAGCCTGTAACATTACGTGACGAAATAATATCCTCGGACAGCGCTCCATAGGGTCTCCAGATATGATATTCTATCTACGAGTATATACGCTCCTTGCGGTTCCGCCAGTATATCTAACATCGAGCTGATAAAGTCTAGCCGACTGTTTACATCAAGACAATAGAATTTAAATCGTCAGTGTCATCAGTATTTGTTTTCTTGTTCCGTTCAATTCATTGGCTTAGCATTGACCGATTCAGATGTAATCTGGAGGTCCTTCTATGCTTATGCCAAATGTCTATTGTTGTTCCGACTTCGTAGCGAATTCATGTAATGGTGCAACATTCTAGTATGAACCACACAATTGTTTTATGAGCAACATCTTTCTTAGAGAAACTTGTTCGCCCACGTATCGCTGTTGTTTCTTTATATATCTCTATATATCTTTGTACGGAGTAACTATTAATCGACACATAGTACTTGTGTCTCGAAGTTTACTACATTTACATCAGCGTTGCGTAGATGACATACCTTATACATCTTTGCACCAGTTAGATGTTTTATCAAACTGTAACTCTATACTTCCAGGGATAAGTGTAGAGTTTACATCCAAAGTAATGGTGAAAGGAAAGCTTTTAGCAGAGCACATGACAACTGCTTGGGTATTATGCCCTGAACGTCAAACTTCCAAGTGCGTGCCCCAAACCGGCACACAGTTTTAATGTTCCAGGAAGTTCCAAATCCACTTGATATCATTATCTATGTCATTTAGGATTCGTATCTGGATAGTGTAAGTTGACAATCATTCTGATTATTTTCATCGTATCTTGTAAAGTTAGTTGGCAATTATGTCTTTTATTTGGGAATTGCTGACGATTTCGATGGAGAAGGTCATCTTGCTCCAGGTACTTCTTTCCATTTAGACTGATAATAGACGTTCACTGTTCAACGAATTTGTGTCAGTGGGTGATATCTAGCTAAGTGCATAATGAGATTTTTCGTTATCTTCTTTATAAGATGCAACAGGAGAAGTGTAAGTTACTATGGAAATGCTAAGTACTACACGTTTCCACCATATGATGAAAAAGAGAGCCGTTTTCGCAATGTGAAACACAGAGCAGACACTTTCAGAAATGAAAAACAATAACTGACTAAAGAGATATGATATGAACAAACCATTTCGAAACCAATCACGACATGTTCTTCCTGACTTAACACATGAGGGGACTCATCGTGCCAACAAAATTTCTGGCTTCGTTACCAAGACTTTCAGAAAAACGAGACGTACTAATCAAAGGGACTGAGACCACAGTAGAGAAAATGAAAATTAACTCGAGTTTAAATTAGTGTGGATCTCAGCAAATATGGGATTCTGAGTGCATCATGTCAACTGAGTATAATATATCACGTCAAACTTGCTTCCTCATTTTTTTGGATGTCGAGTAGCTCAAGTGTTAACTATGTAATATACACACTAAAACTCGAGTCTCATATTGTTTTTCGTGAAGTTTTGTGGTGTACAGTTATTGATCTCAAACTGTTTACCAGTGTTCTAAGTTGGAGAAAATGATCATTCTACACTGTCTCATGCAGAGCTGGTATATCCAACTTCAGACTGAAACCATTCTATTATCAGGGATGATTTGGATTCAGTGTAAGAGTATTCGATCACCGGGAGCAGTTCGGCGAAAGACCGAATGAAACTGTTTACACCTATACGTGCGTCTGTCATAAGGAACGCCGGCCGAAGTGACCGTGCGGTTAAAGGCGCTGCAGTCTGGAACCGCAAGACCGCTACGGTCGCAGGTTCGAATCCTGCCTCGGGCATGGATGTTTGTGATGTCCTTAGGTTAGTTAGGTTTAACTAGTTCTAAGCTATAGGGGACTAATGACCTCAGCAGTTGAACCATTGAACTCGATGACTATTCAGCTTGTTGTTATTATGAGCTCAATGAGTTAAGTACTGACAACGTTTTTTTATTTCTTCAAGTCCCCTCTCAGAGTCACCTGCAATACAAATACGACGAACCACTCTTCATACACTCATTCCAGTCATCTACACTGACCAGTTACACTTAAGACACAGCAGAAAATCTTCATGAAGGAAAAGTGATAGGATAATTGAAAAACGTTACTAATTTTAAGGCCCAACCATCATCTAAGGGAATTTTTTAACAGTTGACTTCTTCTGTAGCAGCTTGATAAATGGTACCTTAGCGAAGCCTCAAATCCAGCTTTTTCCGTAAAGTCTCCATAAAATATAGAATACTTATTAAGGCTAGTGCTTGATTGTATTGCTTTGAGACCTAAAACTTCCTGGTCCACCAATTGGTTATCTGTGGTATGATTTACTATATTTCAGAGTCATCAGTCTCCTGATTGGTTTGAAGCTGCCCAACACGAATCCCTCACCTGTGCCAACATTTTCATCTCAGAGTAGCAGTTGCAGCCTACGCCCTTAATTATCTGTTGAAGGTGTTTCAATCCTCTGCAATTTCTACCCACTACAGCTCGGCCTAGCACCTTGAAATTTATCCTCTGATGTCTTAGTAGATGTCCTATCATCCTATCCCTCTTTCTTGTCAGTGTTTTCCATATAAAAAACTTCCCTGCTGATTCTTCAGAGAACCTCCTCATTCCTTAACTTCTCAGACTACCTAATTTTCAACATTCTTTGGTCGCACTGTATCTAAATGCTTCGCTTCTTTTCTGCTCCAGTTTTTCCACAGTACATGTTTCACTATCATACAGTACTGTGCTCCAAATGTACATCCTCAGAAATTTCTTCCTCAAATTAAGAACTATGTTTGAAATTAGTAGACTTTTCCTGGTCAGGAATGCCCTTTTTGCCAGTGCTAGTCTGCAAACTTCGAGATAAGAATATAGTCTTCGTTACAAATGCTTTTCTTTTTCAAATTTCAATTTATTGATTCACCTGTGATAGCCATCTTCAGATTATCTAACCTGCAAAAACTTACAAAAATAAGTATAAAGAAATTTCATGATCCATTCTTGTGTGAAAACGTTCCGTATGGGAAAAGTTGTCATCAAACTTGTAGAAACTGGTCACTGCACATGCTGCCCACAAAATGATAACACGATACGAATACATCGGCAAGATGCGATTATGATATCAAACAGTAATGGGTAAAGGCAATTAATGGACATTTCGATACTTATTTTCATGGTCTCCTTAGCCCCTTTTTTAAAAGTAATTATTTCCATTTTATCAAACCTTATAATTTTTTCGCTGCACTTTTTCATCGTTCTGGTTCTTTTCAGGCATCCACTTGAAAGAAATTGGGGATTTCCAACTTGTTGATATCCCAAAAGCATTCTGCCTATCTATTCGCACCGTGTAATCATTTTACGAACGGCGTGCCCCGTGACCAGTTTCTTTAAATCTGATGGCAACTTCTCCAGTAGAATACATTTCTTCAAAAGATAAAATCAGGACGTTTCCTTATATATTTTTTGCATTGTAGAAAAACTGAAGATTGCCTCCGAAACCAAGACGGTAATTTTATTTCAAATTTTACACTGGCTGAAATTATGGGAAGGAAGAGATTTTATATAATTAATTTCGTCTACTCCGTGATCCCCAATTCTGATGTTAAATTTCTTGCTGTTCTCATTTCTGCTACTTCTCACTATTTTAGTCCTTCTTCGATTTATTCTCGATTCATATTGTGTACTCATTACACTGTTCATACCATTCAACACATTTTTCAGTTCTTCTGCACTTTCACCGACGATAGCAACGTCGTCAGATCATTGATATTCTTTCTCCCTGAATATTTATCACACTCTTGAACCTTTCCTTTATTTCCGTCATTATTTCCTCGATGTGTAAATTGAACAGCAGGGGCGAAAGACTACATCCTTGTCTTTCACCCTTTTTAATCAAATCACTTCACTCTTGGACTTCCAGTCTTACTGTTCTCTCATGATTCTTGTTCTTTCGCTGTAGCTTACTCCTGTATCTCGTAATTTTGAACAACTTCTCATTTTTACATTATTGAACGCTTCTTCCAAAGCGGCAAATCTCGTGAAGGTATGTTGATTTTTCTTCATTCTTGGTTCTATGATCAACCGCAATGTCAAAACTACCTCCCTGGTGCCTTCACCTTTCCTTAAGCCAAACTTATCACCATTTTATAGAACCTCACTTTTCCATTATTCTTGTCATCAACTGGATGCATGAGCACTTAAGTTGATTGTGTGATTATTATCGCACTTGTCAGCTCTGGATATCTTCAGAATTGTGTGGATGATGTTTCTCCGAAAGTTAGATGGTATATCGTATATCTCATACATTCTACATGCAAACTTGAATAGTCGCTTTTTCCTACTTCCCCCAATGATTTTAGAATTTGCGGTGATATGTTATTTATTCCTCCTGTCTTATTTCATCTTTAGTCGTCTATAACCCTTTCATATTCTGATTCTAATATTGGATCCCTTATCTCTTCCCTGTCGACTTCTGTTTCTTCTTCTACCACGGGCCTTCAGCGTACTCTTTCCAAATATCCGCTCTTTCCTCTGTTTTTAACAGTGGAGTTCCCATTGCACTCTTTAAGTTACCGCCCTTGCTTTGTTGTTTTGACTTCTCTCTAAGGTCAGTGAGCCCATCCGTCAATCCGTCTTCAAGACGGCTATTGTAGCTGTAATGTACTCTCGCGATAGGAAATACAGTCAGTTTAACACGATAAATATTGTTTGCTAGGCGTTTAATTTTTCATTTATTTTCTGCATTGTTTCATCCGAATGTAGAAATTTGAAGTAAATCGACCAAAAGTTTGAAGTAAATCCGTTATTTACTTTTTGCATTGTTTGGTATCAGCGTCACTTCTGTATATAATTTATCATATATGTATTTATGTATTCGGTATATTACGAAATTATGTAGTCTACGTCCAGCAATTGTTTATCGGAGGATCTTGTGGAAATTTGAAGTAAATCGGGCAACAAACTTTAGAGATTTTCGTGTAAGGACCTTTCCCCTTTATACACTACATAAATATAGGTTTCAAGTCAGATTACGAAATCCTATGCAACAGTGAGCTTCCTCTTGTCTTGAAGGCAAACAATGCAAAATTTCATCAAGATCAGAATACAACTGTAGATTTGTATGAATTCCAAACAAACAAACGGACGCTCTTCGTTATATGCATAGATAATGTGTTGTGTTCTTTGGAATCGAAGTACGCATGCATAACGATGTCCTGTTAAAAGGGAATTGAAGTAAATCATTTTCCGTTTGCTGTAAGGTACTCAGTTGAAGGAGCTAATTCAGTTAAGGTTTTAAATTTCTATGATGCATCAGGTGAAACTGCCCACTTTTAACTCAGCTTCTTCTGCGGCATGTGAAAAGATACGTACCTGAAGAGCGGTTCGTTTGTTATACTGCTAGTAAGATTCAAAGTAATTCTGTTGGTGAGCCAAGAAAGGAGACTGAAAATGTGTTCAAGAAAGCTCAAATTATTTAGACAGATCTGTTTTAGGAATTGGTTGTTCAGTCCACAGTGTAGGCAGTGTAGTACGAACATGTGATTTTCTAATCCCGGAAATAGAAGCTCCAGTGTGCTTCTGGGAGTTACGTATAGTTCTACATCTACATTTATACTCCGCAAGCCACCCAACGGTGTGTGGCGGAGGGCACTTTACGTGCCACTGTCATTACCTCCCTTTCCTGTTCCAGTCGCGTATGGTTCGCGGGAAGAACGACTGTCTGAAAGCCTCCGTGCGCGCTCTAATCTCTCTAATTTTGCATTCGTGATCTCCTCGGGAGGTATAAGTAGGGGGAAGCAATATATTCGATACCTCATCCAGAAATGCACCCTCTCGAAACCTGGCGAGCAAGCTACAACGCGATGCAGAGCGCCTCTCTTGCAGAGTCTGCCACTTGAGTTTGTTAAACATCTCCGTAACGCTATCATGGTTACCAAATAACCCTGTGACGAAACGCGACGCTCTTCTTTGGATATTCTCTATCTCTTCCGTCAACCCGATCTGGTACGGATCCCACACTGATGAGCAATGCTCAAGTATAGGTCGAATGAGTGTTTTGTAAGCCACCTCCTTTGTTCATGGACTACATTTTCTAAGGACTCTCCCAATTAATCTCAACCTAGTACCCGCTTTACCAACAATTAATTTTATATGATCATTCCACTTCAAATCGTTCCGCACGCATACTTCCAGATATTTTACAGAAGCAACTGCTACCAGTATTTGTTCCGCTCTGTGTTTCCATTCTGTGTGAAAAGTCAGCCAGAAAACACTATTCGTAATTCACGCTGAGAAAACCTGGGAGATCCTAATTTGTAAATATTTTAATATAATGGTTGTCCCAGACAAGTTGCAAAAAACTGCGAGGGGTTGTAGAAGGTATCTCGAGAAACAAATACACATATTTGCTAAGAGAATGCTTCACAAATAATGCATCAAAAATTGAGAAGAACAGTGTAATCCATACCTAAAACACTAGGGAGAAAAGTGAAATTTATCAACCATTGTTAAAGCCATCACTGGCTCAGTGAGGAGTTCAATATGCACAGCAACATAAAATGTCCAATAACATAAAATGTTTGACAGGTGCCGAAGCAAGTTTCATATCAAACTTAAAATCATCACTCCTGGACATCTCATCTGTTCCATTGCCGAATTTCTACCCAAAAGTGGTAGCCAGTAACAAATATATAAAAAAATATAAAAAAGGTGTAGTTGTTTGAGTGTAAGTAAAAATAATAATGCATTCTTTATTGTTAACAAATTTAATTTTTCTTGCGAGAACTGAGAGGGCGTTGAAGTATACACGCTGCTCCATCTCTGCGTGTGTCTATCGCCATAATTTCCAGACTAGGGATGAGTGCATGTTCTCTCGCCTAACAAGAAACATAGGGCAGTTTCGGCTGATAAGGATTCTGATTAGCTTTCTGTAGGATTTTCAGAGGGTGAGGGCAACGGTACAGCTGACAACACGTCGCAGCTAAAGGTAAATGCCACTGGCAGAGGTATAAAAGTATTGTATCACCAGCTTGCGTCCACTGTGAACACGAGAAACCTTGAGTAATCGTTTCATATCTTGTCACAGAAACTAACCAACCTCTGTAGACTTGATTGTCATCCTAAATAGTACCGCACTTAGGACCTGGAATCGGATGATTTGACGTAATATTAGCCAACTCAGACAGCGCTTCACTGTTTAGATGTAAGAAAATACTTGTAGAGAACCTTCTAATTAATAATGTTGTGTTCAGTGCTATTTCAGCAAATCAGGATGTCTTGTCCTGATATTGTCATGTCACACACTATGTAAACCAGTTTTCTTCACTGACAATAATACAGTAAATAAATCAATTTTGTACAGCTGAACAACGATGGGCTCTTTCGTAGAATAAGGGTCCACTACTACCGCATTAACTTATTCTAGTGATGCTAACGCACTAACAGGGTGTCTTTCTAATGTCCGACGAATGTAAAAAGGAGCGGAGTGTCAGAAATTGTCTCACGAAATATTGTAGGTTGTTCCTGTAACTTTTTGTATAGCAATCCCTAATCCATAAGAGGTCACTCCATTTGTAGCGTCCACTATGCTGTAGCTGTGCATCAGTTGCGTGACAGTATCCTTCCCCACTACGTGGCAGGTTGCAACAGTGACATAGCAGCCGAACGACCGAAGTTGTGAATAATGCAGAAGACAGCAGGACATGTGCCGACTCTCCGCAAGTCGTTGAGCCAGAAGGATTCGCTCTCGTGTTGGTAGCTACGAATTCCTTCGTGGAACATTGCGAGTACGCCACGGATAGGCAATTCCGTTTTCGTATAGAATTAGTCGAAAGCATGTTGAGCACTATCAGCTTCTATTTAAAATCTTTGTTATTGCTATCAGTTTCGGTTTTAATCTTGAGCCATCAGACTAGAAACATCACCATGTCTTCTTAAGAAACGAAGATAAAAGTTGTCTTCGAGGATAACGTATACAATAAATATGTACTTACGTGGGACAGTTACATAACGTACGCAAGGACCTATATCACATGAACTCGTTCCTGACATCGGTACTAGATCATAAAGAAGGTGTACTTACATACTTGTATTCCAAAGCCAACCTACAAAACTACCCATTATTACCACCATTTGCAGAACACAATAAATAACTCAAATAAGTTTTAGCACCATACTCATGACTTGTATAGCATTTCTTTCCCTTTCTCACAGGAAATCTCTTGCTGAGTAATCTTTCGACTCCAGAAAATCGCTATATGCAGTCACATGATGTGTAATAGACGAAAACGAGAGCATTCATTCTCTATGGTGTTTAGTAGGGCGAATGGTACAATATGACTTGTGTTGACTCACTTAAAGGGAGACGATTGGCGCATGATTACCTAAGGAGCAAGAAGTACCAGTAAGTGAAATTGCCCTGTGATAACATTTTCATCTGTATGTAAGCACTGCACCCAAAATCTGTGTGATTTCTTTTGCATAGCCTAGTCTCGGTCTGGTCCTTCTGTTTTCCAACTAGACAATTCCCTCAAGCGTCAGGTTAACTGTTCTTGGATGTCTTAGCAAATTTCCCGTTATTTTGTCTCTTATTCTGGCCTAAATGCTCCACAAACCTCTTTCGTCACCTGCTCTTCTTAGTACTTCTCAAGTTTCGCACTTTCTCTGTCCACTTACCATTTAATAGTCTCCCATAGCACATTTCCAGTGCTTACAGGTTCTTCTTCTTCGTAGATCCGGTAGTCGATAGGAACACTTTCAGGAACGTCTTCCTCAGTTCCTTATCAGTTGATCTCTTTGCTGGAAAAATAATTCTTTGTTAGTGCTAGTCTACTTCTGACGTATTCGTCGCTTCGCCTACCATGTGTAATATTGCTTTCTAGGTAGCACTGTTTTGATTCCATGTTTAATGTTTAGTGAGTCGATATTCTCCCTTCTACTGTACTACCTAACGTTCGTCTTTGTTCAGTTTATTATTCACCTATACTCTGTTCCACGTGCGTTATCCATTCCCCTCAAAAAATCAGAATGTTCCTTATGCCGAGCCCAAAACTTACGTGACTTCTGTGAACACTGGCATTAGCATCTTTTCCTCCTAAATCTTTATACCTCTTTGGAAAATTTTCTCACACTTCTTCTACTGCTGCTTCGACGTTCAAGTTGTATAACCGTGGTGACAGGCTTTAAGCCTTCGTAATATGACTGTTTTATTGGGCATTTTATATTTATTAATTCCACTGGAGGTTTGTACATGTGGACTGCTCGCCTGTCTCTTTAGCAACAGTCTTCCAAGGTTTGTAAACATTTTACTCTACATTGCAATGTTGAAGGCTTTATCTGGATCTGAAAACTCTAGGAAAGTGTCCTAAGCATTAGTCTGCTTTCCATTAGCGTTCTGGTCCAGCTTCTGTCCTCTTCGTCCAAAATATCTTCAATTTTTCCTTCAGTTCTTCCGGCCAGCAGCTTACTAGCATGACACGTCATTAATTATACAATAAGTTTCACCGTTATCTCCAAGGACCTTCTTTGATAATGTGTCAATAGCATTTTTCTAGAAATCTAATGAAACATAACCTGCTTCAATGAATATTTCCACCAACTCCTACAAATTCCCCTGCTTTCAGTAACCCTTAAGATGTGTTACGGACTCCAGCTGATTTATGTGGTAAAATTTCATTTAGAACCCTATTCACTTCTTGCCGGTTGTATCACTTATTTCTTGCGTATCAACTTCTTCCTCCTTTTCTATCAGAACAACCTTCTCCATTACAAGGGCCTTCGATGTTCTCTTGCCATGTATCTGCCATTTCTTCTACATGTAATAGAGATTTCCCATCTGTAACTCGTTAGTTAATATCTTTACATTTTACTTCTCTGAAGCAATGTATAATCCTTCTGTATGCTATGTCGATTTTTCCTACAATCTTTATCAATATCTTTCAGTATTTCTCTCATATATGCGGATGTATCCTCTTTGCGCTTCTTCTTAATTGCATTCCTAACCGAGCTATTCTGATGCGTTCCTAGTTCATTCGTAAGATTCTTATATTAACATTATCTTCGAGGTAGGTTCCTCATTTTCTAATACTCAGTACAGAAGTAAAGCACATTTCTTATGTAACACTATGACAGAGGACATTCAGGGAGAGACATAAACGAACTGTACTTTACTCTAGGGCATTTTTACGGTTATTTTGCGCTAATTCTGCAGTTTGCGTGTTTGGAGGAGAGCAATGAAAGTTATTAACAAATAATTTTCATGATGCATCAAAAAATTGGAGCTGGCTCATGAAAAGGAACACGTTGTGTCACGTTTGCAGGAAGGTAGGGTGAGAACAGAATTATATTCATACAGGGACTACATTTTACTCCTACATATATTATTAGTGTCTTCATGGAAGGTCACTCAAGACTTTCACCATGAGTGACAGCGAAGACGACTATGTGAAGTTTCTGCTCAAAGACTCCTAGTCTGGTTCAACCCAGCTGTTGCTACATGTGAGCAACAACCAGTGTTTGGACAGGCTTCAGTCTCACGCTCGTAGTGTGAGAACCTCTAGGCACTTGACGTCACACACCAGCCATTCAATGATTCACATCGTAATGCATATACATACCCAAGTAAAAATTTGCTGATCCTGGGAGGGATTATCGTCAGTACAACGGGAACCTAGCAATCATTTTAGTGTACGACGGAAACGTGTTGGCCGTATTGGTTCATACGCTTAGAATAATTTGCTAAATAGTTTTATAAAGGGTACCTACCATAGATCTGACGTTTACCCAAAATAAATATGTTTTATGTGAATAAAAGCAATTGTGGTGATCTTTAATTATATATTCTCGCAGTTAATATACGTAATCCTTCTGTTTACACTGATTGATAGCGCTACACGTAATCTGTCGATTACAATTAATAGGTGCAGTTAATGTTAGTCACATTTTCCAAACAGGATAGTATAAGGAATCCTTGTAGCTTCACGAAATGGACTTCACGTTCACCATAATCTAGACAAACATTCTGAACAAAGACCGCATGTCAACAGTACATACAAACCAACATGGAGAAAATGTCACCGATCAAGACGTTTACAACTTTTTGACACTTGTTTCTTGTGTATCGTTGGCTGCGCCGTATATTTCTATAGTACATGATCGTAAGTCGCCTGTTACTGTGAGGAGCGAGATACAGCAGGATGCTACTAAGTTGGTAATCGACCAACATATACAGAATTTATGCACAGCACATCTGTCTTAGTTATAAAAACATTATTGGTTAAAGTGGAAACAAAAATTTAATGGAAGCATTTCGCCTTTATGTGGCAACGCCATGAAACTATAAGGAAAAGAAATCAGTATTCGTCAAGGTATGGTCCTATCCTGTGGAGATACACTAGCAATGAAAAGACTTACTAGAGAACGTGCTTCAGTACAATGCGAAATTCTCATTCGTCAAATATGTGGGGACGGTAGTGTGTACCTGCAGGGCAATGTGAGTTACTGTGCGGTGAAAACAATAAAAAAAAATTCGCATACTGAAAACCTTACATGAAAAATACCAGGGACAATTGAAAAAGCAGTGCTGGCACAGAACCACATTGACTGGTTTTGAAACCACTTAGCACAATCTCTACACTAAGAAATAACTCGTTCTAATCAGACTTACAAGTTCGCATGCAAACCAGATATTGTTCATACAGTCGTTTGTCTAGGGAAGCTTCCCTTAGGTACGGAGTGTGAACACATCTTTAACATTATTTCAGGCAAAGCGCAAGAAATTTATACAGTTACTTGTACTTTCTTAAAACTCCGGTTTTAAGGGGAGACGGAAGGCAATTTTTATCCCTATTCTGCCAATACTATTTTACCCTTTGAATAGATACACTTTTCAAAAGAACTATAAGTGATAAAACAATGAAATTTTTATTGCATATATATATATAAAATATATGCCTTAATTTACAAGTAAAAAAACGTAGTACCTCTTATGGTTTTGAAGGAGAAGAAATTTTCTTCTTTCACTAGTAAAATTTAACTTTTTTGTACATTAATTATTATAAAACAATTTCTGATTGTTTCGTGGTTCTCAATTTACTTGTAATAACTTATTACCATCTGCAGTACAAATTAACTAAATTTCATGTTTCTAACCCCATTAGTTTTTCAAATAATGGTACCTGAAAGTAAAAAGATGTAGTTTTGAGAAAAATCCATTTAAAGTTTAATATTGCAATTATAGTGTAGGTATAGATGAGAATTACTTGCCACTAATATTTTCCTGCACCATTCTCAGCATCATCTGAATCATACTGATCTTCTTTTCGTCTCTTCTTTTCTGCTTGCCTTCTTTTGTGCATTTTAAATTAGCAATATCTGCTTTGCGGATTCTCTCTTTATCTATTTGCACCAATAAATTTGCAGTATTTCCACTAGATTTTATGGCCAATAATTCTAGAACATCTAGTTTTCTAATTACACTATAATTGAAGCATAAAATAGCATCATAAACACCAAATTTGAGGGTTGTAAGCTGAACAAATACAGTTTTCGGTAACCGGTTCCAAATGACAGAATTCACACTTTCATTTAAATCGCATTTATTACTCATTCAGGTTAAGAATGTTTGTGGTCGTACCTAGCACTTCACCTGTACTTGCACCAAGTGTCAGGATCATATGGACGAAGACCATGCTCTGGATTTTCATTTGTGGAAAGATTATGGGAAAAGATAGCCCATACAGCTTTTTCATGTTTTCTAAATTCCCTACATTTCTTCTTATGCCCTAGACATAATAATTTTGTGATCTGTCTATTTCAACATTTGTCAGATGACCTTTACCACCTACCTTCTTACCATAGTAAAATACTGTTTTTGACTTTTATTTCAATGATCTTCTCAAGCTGGACCTCATTCTCTTCTGGACATGCCCAGTACAGTCTAATTTAGAAATCGTGACAGTAGGATCATAGGGTTGTTCTGCACATACCCAGTCATAGGCCTTGCTGTCACTGTCCCCTGAATACTGTGTGTATCAGACACTTCTATTTATCACTAAGCCATTAAAAGTCCTGAGAACTACTGCTATTTCCATCCCACCACTTGGACCAGTATAATTCATCTGACAGTTATGTTCACGCTCTTTCTCAGTTCCAGAGCCACAAGTTTTACTGTATTTGCTTAGAATCTCTACATCAATTACCTTGTCGGTATCAAATGACGTAGCTGTCATGACACCATTTAATGAGGTGTGTCAACGTTTCTGCCAGCTGCCATAAAAAATGCACAAATATCACCATTTTCACTGTCATCACTTTCCTTGACTGCTTCTTCAGCTACTTCCTTCATTTAGATGTTACAAACTTCAGCAACAGCAGTATCAATAACATTATTGTAAGTCATAAATTTTGCAGCAGGATTTGGAATGTCTGGTAATGCACATAAGAGTTTACCTGCCTCCATCCCTTTACCAATAGATCTAAGACCATAAACTAGCCTTACGTTGTTCTCATATAAATTATTGTTTGCCATTTTTGATGGCATTGTTGTAGCAACTGCATCAAATTTAGTACAACTCAATGTCAGGTTTGACACAATCCATATACAAAGACGCTAATTCTCACCCAAAGATTCTTTACCACCACATATTCTGCACACAATATTTTTGGAAATGAAATCACAGAGCAAGCTAAGGTTAACCATACTATTTACAAACGAATGTTCATCTCCACAAGCCGACTGGGAGGAAATGCCTTGAAGACACTGCAGTTTCTTTCTTGATGTGCTGATATTCTTTATGTCAAACACTCTTCGGTCCTTTGACCCCTTGACCTTTACGTATTTATTTCCTCTGAATTTTAATTTAGGCGAGAATTTCTTTATTCGTGGCATTTTTATGAAAACACGCGGAAGCAAAGAAAATACAAATCGAGAGGTACTTTACTCACAACGAACTTCACTAAGTACAACCATTAACGCTCGAAAACAAAAACAAACACGATCGGAAAAACGAGTATCGATAGTAGATACACGGTAGGAAACACTGAAGCGATAAAACTATAGGAGCATGAAATAATATACAAGGAGTAAAAGAAAGCTATGCATTATCTCTGCATGTCGCAAAAAGGAAGCGGTGTTATTTAAATGCCAGATTGCACAGAGCGTCATGAAAACCATCATATCTCACGAAAAAATGGCTCTAATTGTATAAAACAAAAACTGTTTCACGCAAGAAAGACCAGTAATTTCAAATATGCTAAAATCTAAAAATCTAATTTTTGAAACCACCTTAAGAAGAAAACCTAAATATGGATTTAAGTAATAAATTTGATGCCTGTGTGGGCATAGTAAAGCTACTTAATGTCAGCGATTTAGATAAAATGATGAGGGATCCAACTGTTACAATGTGGTAAAACAATCAGCTGCTCATCCAAAAACACTGGCAGAAAACTCAAATGTTACGGAGAGTTTACTGTCAGGCAGCCCGTGGTTACTTTTGCAACAAGAATGTAGTATTTCCATTGGATGTACGAGTATTAAGGGGGAGTTCAATAAATAATGCAACACATTTTTTCTGGGTCAGTTTCAGTTAAAAAATATGGAAATTCTTGTGGAACATCGTGAAATATTTCCGCTTCAGCTCCTGTAGTTTCATGAAGTTCCGAAAAGTGGGGGCAGTACACATAGCGCCGGCCGGGGTGGCCGAGCGGTTCTAGGCGCTACAGTCTGGAACCGTGTGACCGCTACGGTCGCAGGAACGAATGGATGTGTGTGATGTCCTTAGGTTAGTTAGGTTTAAGTAGTTCTAAGTTCTAGGGGACAGATGACCTTAGAAGTTAAGTCCCATAGTGCTCACAGCCATTTGAACCATTTGGTACACATAGCCTTCCAAATGGCGTCTGTAACGAAGGTGCGTTCCAAGCAGGGAGCTGTCTTTGAGTTTCTTTTGTCGGAAAACTAGAGCATCTTAGATATACTTAGCCGCTTGCAGAATGTCTACGGAGACCTGGCAGTGAACAAAAACACAGTGAGGCGTTGGGCCAGTGCCTGTAGTCATCGAAACAAGTTCGATCTGACTTGTCCGATCTCCTGTGTGCCCGCCTGCCGCACACAGCTGTGATCCCTGCAACGTGCGGACACTCTCATTCGAAGTAGTCGACTAATAACCTTACTGCTCAACTGGACACATCTGTTGGTAGTGCTGACACACACGTCCACCAGTTGGGGTGCTCAAAGATGTGTGCTCGCTGGGGTCCTCAGCTTCTCTACAGCCTGGATCTTGCACCTTCCGAATTCCATCTATTTGGCCCAATGAAGGTTGCAATCCACGGGAAGCAGTACGTGGACGATGAGGTAGTTACTGATGCAGCACGACGTTGGCTCTGACCTCGACCAGTAGAGTGTTACCATGTGGGCATACAGACCCTCCTAGAAAGCTGGCGGAACGCCGCAGCATTGAACGGAGGTCATGTTAAAAATAGCGTTTTGTGGCCACGAGAGAGGGAGTAATATGGTTCATTGGAATCCTGATTAAAACCAACTTGTTTCACAAGCATCGTCGCGAAAAAAACAGTGACCCGTATATGTAATAAGTTTCCTTTAATTTACGTCTATGGTCACAAACTTTTTGTTAACAGATTACCGGTTTCGGTCTTTAATGACCATCATCAGATCTGCAGCAAAAATGGGAAAAACATAAATACACTCACAAACTGTATACAGCTTAAGAACAATACATAGACCATAATGAAAAGTGGTACTGACAAAATTTACGTTTATGCAGTTTAAATATGAAGAGGGATACCTGTTTCATAAAACTCGTAGTCCTGATGTACTGCAGCCATAGTGACATCGTCAAATGTTAAATGCGGAATCATCACCAGCATCGTCAGATTCATATAAATAACATCACATGTACGAGTCATGTTGTCAGTAGTACTATTGTTTAAAACCTGCTGCCGTACAGTAGCCACAAGATATTTTTGTTGTAAGTTTACCAGATGTCGCTAGTGTCGGCATACACTGGTTTTCAATAATTAATTGAAACATCGAAAAATAAAGGAGGATACAATAGTTGAAGTCTGTCATAAGCTTATAACATGTAAAAGGCATTACAGTAATAAAAAGCAATAAAAAGAAGTACACAACGAAAGTAATATTGTTAAAAAGAGGAAGAGTTAAGAAACAGGGGTTGAGATGTGCTCAAGTGCCAATATTCTAGATAATGACATAAATATCAAACACCGTTGATAGTGCACCGGATAATATTAAACAACCATAAAACAAATCGCTAAAGGAGCCGCAAATGAAAGAAAACATAGTGCTGCACATAGTGTAAATTTTGTCAGTACCACTTTTCATTATGGTCTATATATTTTTCTTAAGCTTTATACAGTTTGCGAGTGTATTTATGTTTTTCCCATTTTTGCTGCAGATCTGATGATGGTCATTAAAGACCGAAACCGGTAATCTGTTAACAAAAAGTTTGTGATCATAGACGTAAATTAAAGGAAACTTAAAACCAACTTGTTTTCAGCACAAAATATTGTTTCATCACTTATTGCCCATCCCTTGTAAATCTCAAGTACATCGAATTCAATGCACGGCAGAAAGAAGTATTGAACAAAGGCATTAAGGAGACTGTCCAGCCACAATAAAATGACAAGGTAGGCACAGACTTAGTAGTTGACTTAAAAATAGCCTCGGAAAGTGCGGTCTGTAAGAAGACTCAAAATCTCAAAATAACATGTAAAGCTAGTGATCTGATTGAAAAAGTCTTCCAAACTAACTCCAAGAATAAAGACCGTATGATAATAAGTTCTGTCAACAAAAAGCTTAAAGTCTACTGAAGCAGGCAGATAAAGGTAACACAGTAGTTGTTTCATGTAAGAACGAGTGCATTACTGAGACAATAAACATTTTTGAAGAAAATAGCATTGAACATGTAGATTATGAACCAATAAAGAATTTCGCAGAGGATCTTAAGGCATTTCATGTAGGCTGCAATAACATAACTGTCCCAGGTAACCAAAGGAGAACGAGAGCAATGGATTCAAAAGCACCTTCTCTTCCCGTGCATATTAAAACACATAAGCAGGATCTTCCTCTACGTCTTGCAGCGAGTGGGATAGGCTACCCTGGTGAACCTACTTCGAAATTTTTATTGGAATTAATCGTAAAACTTGAGTGTAAGAATACAATTTTTTCAGCTCCAATAGAAATGATTTGGTTCAGAAATGGAAAGACAATGTGTTACGACAAAAGCTTTGCTTTGTTTCGCTCGACATAAGCAATCGTTATACAAACCTTCCTGTGGAGGAGACGATAACTTTTACACCAGAAAAACTTATTAATCAAGATCAACACCAGAAGGATGGTGCTTAGGATATTAGCGACCCACAACTGTTTCTCCTTTAATAATCGTGTGTATGAACAAGAGGATGGGTTATCAATACATAACAGTCTTGCCGGTTACCTTGTCAATATACTTGTCAGCTATTTGGAACGTAGCCGCCGTTACGTTGACAATGGAATAATTAAGGCCCTACTGAAAATATTCTCCAATGACAAACGAGTTTAATGGTCTACATTCAGAAATGAGCCTCTCTCAGAAAGTCCAGATACGAAACTCCTCCAAGCTTTCGATCTCTGTACTCAGAGACGAGGAAGATTGGTTATAGAAACTTTTCTTATAGATCTTATGATGATGCCCCGAAGAGCGAAACGCACCAATAAAAGTATTGTTTCCAGTGAAACCAACACTGCTTTTCTTTCGAAATGCTAGCCACTATTTATGTACGAGATACGCATAGGAATGGGGAGAATTGTACCTTAGCTCTTTTTATTTCGTTGTTGTACGATACCTTTTCCTCTTGCTCGCATACCTTATCGCGCATGAACTAATTTGGGTGGCAGTGAAGTCAGCCTGACTAAAGTGAAGTTCACGCGTCGGATTAACGAGCATTGGTGGCACACCGGCCATCTTTCGCTTTTTATGCGGTTTTCTAGCCTCTCCTGCCCTCAGTTTCCAATTCACTAAAATAGGTGTCCGATGAAATCTGGAATCGTAACTTCTGCCTTTCGCGGGCAAATGATCTACCGTCTGAGCTATCCAGATACGATCCACCCTAACAGATTCACTTTCGGCAGTACCTCATTCCCACCTTCCGACTTTCGGAGATATAATTAGTTGCAGGAGTCTGTGGCGTTTGGAACGTGGGAGATGTTAATTGCATTTGACATTCTGCACTCAATATACCGGTAAGATGGATGGTCTCTGGATTGAATAAATGTGCATATAATTACAAATGCTAGCAACTGGGTAAGTTCTGGTGGACTTCCTAGATTTGACTTTGCGGCAGAGTCCTGCAAAGCTGACTTCAGGTGCCACACAGGAAGTTCGCACATTATCTACGCTGATTTTCGTACCGAGCTCTCTTACAGTTGGTTCTTTCAGATCCACGTGCCAGAGAAGTGTTCAAACATTATACGTTAAACGATGAAAAATTTCGAGAACGTATAAACAAGCATTGTCTGTCCTGATTTGGAGGTGCTTGGCAAAGCAAAATAAGCCGGCCGACGTGGCCGTGCGGTTAAAGGCGCTGCAGTCTGGAACCGCAACACCGCTACGGTCGCAGGTTCGAATCCTGCCTCGGGCATGGATGTTTGTGATGTCCTTAGGTTAGTTAGGTTTAACTAGCTCTAAGTTCTAGGGGACTAATGACCTCAGCAGTTGAGTCCCATAGTGCTCAGAGCCATTTGAACCATTTTTGAGCAAAGCAAAATAATTCTTCTTGTTGATTGGTCAGTTCGAAACCCCTCCAAGCTTCTCGATCTCTGTACTTGGAGGCGAGGAAAATTGGTTTTGGAACGGAAGTTACCAAGTCGCCAAGCAGTCGAGTCGGTGTGCTGGCAGTAAGTATGATGCGCTATTTGTGTGCACACTTGGTCGGCGATTTTGGATGGGAGTTCGCTCAAGCTCTTCGGGTTAAGATCTCTCTGTAACTTTAAAGACATTTCTTACAAGCGTTAAGCGCTTTTTGCGAGTGTTGATCTTGCATTGCGGCCTCGAATCAACTTATGCATCGTGATCCCGACTACGTCCTTGTTTGATTTCCGTTGCGAGGCACAAGCCACTTATGACGACTCAGCTTCAACTAGAAAATGGTGAATATTATCATCGGTAAGTAAGGATTGTCTGAGACTTTGCGTATGAGCGCATGTGCCTATGTTGCCCTCCTGACCTAACCTAAACCCTGCTGAGTAATTATGACTACGGGACCATAGTTTTAGGATTTCTTTACGTATTCCATGTTTGAGCTGATTAGTACGCTCTCTTTTCTAAATGAAAGGATGCCATTCCTTAACTTTGTTCGTTAAAAATTACCTCATTGTGCACATCTGCATGCTACCTGCACGCCATCCTGCCTCCCGTGATCACTAACCCAAGTACCCCGTAAGAAAAAGCGACTTGAAGTCCGGAACTTACATTCGTGTTGCACGGTTTCGTTTGTGGTAGTATCTGTGACTAAATCCTCCTCCCATCCGCTTTATTACTTCTGGGGTTTTAGATGACTTGACACTCAGGGAAAGGTAGAAAATATTAGGCACAGTATTTGCTCAACTGGAAGCAAGCTGCTACGAAAAGTCCCTGTTATAATGTGAAAGGTCATACCACCACAGAATTAAATGCCAATAAAGAGACGTTTTGTAAAGTCGGTAAACAGTGGACATCTTTCAACATGATGGTACAAAATAATGCACATTTCGCGAGGTGGTGGTATGGACCGAAATCAAAACTAAAAAGTCCAGTAATAAGGGCTTTTAATGCGTACATCAAAAGTGATGAACACTTGTTCATGTACTGTGAAACACATCTACTGCTAGCTCTGTGCTATTACGAACCTTCGAAATGCAATAAATAAATGAGAAACCTTCCTGCGCTATTTTCCTTGGACACCGCATACCATAAACGTAGGACCTCCAATATTAAAAAACAAGTTGACTGGTGCAAAATATCTTTAGTTCCTATCAAACGCCTTGCCTGTCTTTGTAGAAAGATATCATTTCCCCAACGGCTGGAGACGTGGGTCATGTATGCTGAAACACCAGTCCACTTTATGCGAAACATCCGGAAACGCCTCATACAGACATTTAATGGGCAAAACGTTGGCCAGAGATGCCTAGTACGAAGCCAGCTCCTTTCTCAGATTTTAATCAACTGTATTTTTGATTCTGGGGACATTTGAAATCTTTAGTGTGTACAGGTACCATTACTGACGTACAAACACGAAAGGAAAGCGTCATCAATGCCCGAGAGCGCATCCGTTAGCAACCAGATATTCAGATTTCCTAAGACGTCTGATAGAAACATGCCTTACTATGAGAAGGTACCATATTGATCACCTCCTTGAGCAATAGGTCACAAGTGGTTCTCAAATGTAACAGCAATCATATTATATTAGAACCTCTATTGTTTCAAAGTAACAATGTGTTCTCAAATATTAACTATATTCTGTGGGTCGTTCTTAATAACAAAGAGCTTGCACCAGGAGAAATGTGTTTCACGGTATCGAAGATTAACAAGTGCTCGTAGCTCTTAGCGTATACCTTTTAGAGCGCAAATTTACTGGACATTTTTTCTTATGTTGCTCAATACTACAGCCTCTAAAACTATGGAGTATTTTTTTAATATCGTTATATGAAATTTTTTTAGATTATATTGCCATGGACCAAAGTCTCATCACATATAGCATGTGCAAGTCTTCTAGATTGTAGCCTAATAAGTGTTGCCCGGAAGCAGTTCTTCTGTGGGTGTTGGCCAGTCACTGAGCTGTGCGGTTCTTTCCTTCCACTGGTGAAATTTTTGTGCTGATGTAATTCAGTGACCAGAAATTTGTTTTTACGACGATGACACGTCCCATACAGGTCAAAGAGGTTTTAACATTTCAACGAGCAGTCTAGAACTGTTAACAAACCGAAATAGCGAATGCGTAAAATAAATCAACAATTAACAGTCAAATGGAGGAAATTTCTTTCAAAAAGTTCTATACGACCTACGAAGGAAACATCATGTAACACTGAGGTTCTGTGGATTCACAGAAAGTTTTCCTAAATTTAGTCCGTTGATGGGATGCCATGTGGCATTAAAGTGGGCATGTGGCCGAGGTTACTGCATTTATTCCACTTTCTCGCCGCCACTTACCTTCTGGTTACCGGTGAGAGAAGAGAAGCACTAACTGAGATTGGCAATAAATGTCACATTATAACAGGCGACACCCTGCTCAAGATTTTTAAAACACCCGGAGGCGCGGAAAGATTCAAGCTGGATTACGTCGTGGTTAGACAGAGATTCCGTAATCACGTATTGGGTCGTAAGGCATACTCAGGTGCTGACATAGACTGAGGTCACAATTTAGCTACGAAGAAGCGTAGCTTGGAGTTTAGGAGAATCATCCGGAAGAATCAGTGTGGAAGGAAGTGGAACACTGAAGCACTGAAGTATGTCGAGAAGCGCCTGAAGTTCGGTAAGGATGCAGGTACTACGATAAGGAATACCAGAGTAGGAAGTCCAGGCGAAGAGGAATGGGCATCTCCAAAAAGGGCAATCACAAATGTCGGATAGACAAACGTAGTTGCGAGAAAGGTAACTCCGAAGAAACTTTTCATGACAGAAGAAATCAGTTGATCGACGAAAGAAATACAAAAATGTTCATAGAAGAATACAGCAACACAAATCCCACAGGACTGAAATAAATAGGACGTGCAGGGATGCCAAGGCGAAATAGCTGGAGGAAAGACGTGAAGGAATCGAAGAATGATCATCCGCAGGATTGACTCAACATATAGGAAAGTCAAAACACCCTTCGGTGAAATTAAAGTAAGAGTGGTAACATTAATAGTGCCACGGTAATTCCACTGTTAAGTGGAGAGCATGGAACAGATAGGTGGAAAGAATACAATGAAAGCCTCTAAGAGAGGGAGGACTTACCTGACGATGTGACAGAAGAAGAGGAGTTCCAGCGTTAGAGGTTAGAGTCAAAATTAAAAAAAAAAAGAAAAAAAAACTCTAGAAGACTTGAGATCAAATAAGGCAGAAAGAATAGATAACATTCCATCACAATTCCTAAAATCACAGGGGGAAGGGGCAACCAAACTACTATTCCGTCTGATGTGTAGAATCTGTGAGTCTGGCGATGCATCATCAAATTTTCAGAAAATCTCATCCTCACATTTCGGAAAATACGAGGATTGGAACTTTAATAAAGGCAACTATTTATTTACAGCTCGTACAAAATAGAAACGTGTTTCAAAGTTTCACTGGCCTTCAAAGTAGTCACCAGCATTGTGTATAGCCCGTTGTCAGCACTGTGGAAGTCGTTGGATACTCTTAGCAGTGCCTGTTGTGTTGACAGTTCGAGCGGCGCAGTCTATTGCCCGACGGATTTGTAGCAGTTCTAAAGCGAATGCCGTGAAATGTGTCCTTCAGTTTAGAAATCGAGTTGAACTCACGAGGGCTTAAGTCAGGGGAGTGCAGTAGGTGGTATAGCACTTAGCAGCCCCATCAGTCAAACAAATCAGTAACAGCTTGCACTCTATGTGCTTGAGCATTGTCCTACAAAACGATGGTAAGGCCCTGCAGAAATTTTCATCACTTCTGTCTCTAAGCTAGTCGTAGGTTGTGTTCCGAAAATGGACAGAATAGAGACAGAAGTGATGACATTTTCTGCAGGACCTGACCATCATTTTGCAGGACAAATGGCTCTGAGCACTATGAGACTTAACATCTGTGGTCATCAGTCCCCTAGAACTTAGAACTACTTAAACCTGACTAACCTAAGGACATCACACACACCCATGCCCGAGGCAGGATTCGAACTTGCGACCGTAGCAGTCGCGCGGTTCCGGACTGAGCGCCTAGAACCGCTAGACCACCGCGGCCGGCTTTTGCAGGACAATACTCAAGCACGTACAATGCAATGCTTGCACATCGCTGGCAACGGGTTATACGCAATGCTGGTGACTACTTTGAAGGTCAGTAAAACTTTGAAACACGTATCTATTTTGTACGAGCTGTAAATAAATAGTTGCCACTATTAAATTTCCAGCCCTCGTAATAGGGGCAGTTAAGCGCAAACTATCACACAGCTTAACATCTCATGCCTCCAAGCTACTGATGAGAATAATATGCAGAGGAATAGAATTTTCGATCTGTTAGATGAAAATCAGTTTGGCCTTAGGAAAGATAAAGGCAACAGAGAGGCATTTCTTGACGTTACGCTTCATAGTGGAAGCCCTTTGCACACGGGTCAGGTGTCTGGATTACAGGCTACACATAATGCATACTCACAAAGCAGTGTCCCTGCAGCCTGTCGCATGTAGGGTAGCATCAGTGGAAATGGACGTTTACAGTCAGCGGGAAGCGCCAGGGAATATTTTGCCTTTAACAAAAGCTGTTCCCCATGGTATGTTCTATCACCAATAGATGTTTGATGCAATGAATTGAAATCACATGGTATACATTAATTGCCAGATTCTTCAGTTTAATTGACAAGAATAAAGTGGCACGAAAGTAGTCTCGAATATGACAAGGAATTGTAAATAACTACAACCAGTAATTAACACTAGACAATTATAAAAACGAAACGAAGTCGGAAACCATGAAAGAAACAGCATTCTCTCTACTTACGTGGTTCCCCATATTTACGTGGTTGCATATCCATGTTCTTCATCTTCAGAGCTGTGTTCACAGTCATAGTGATAAGTTAAAAACTAAAAGTAGTAAGTGTACCTTTCCACTGTATATACTTTCCTAATTTTTGGCCCAATGTTTTTGAAGTGATGTAGAACGTTATTCCTTAGTACCTCCAGGGTTTCAGAAGATGATTGCACAAATCCTACAACACATACACAAAAGAGACACACATCAGTGGATATAGCAGCTCCCAAGGTTGTTAGCTCACATTGCAGGTGCTCAACGTCAACACAGTTCGTTACACCACAAACGTCAATTCGTGTGTTAAATTCACTAAATTCGCTGACACGAATTGTCTAGGGAGGCATGCATTGGGTTTCCTATCTCCAGTTGCAAACTGATTCGATGTGACATTCAGAAGCCGATGATTTCTCCATGCGTTGTAACATGCTATCCTCGCAGGGTAGTTATTTCACGGCGAATATTGCGGATTGAAACCTGGACAGATGCTCTATTCTTTGACCATGCATCATGTCTCTCTATACATCCTTTAGTTTTCATGCAACCTTTTTCTGAAACCTCAGGGGAACTTACAAATTATACAGTATTTCTAAGAATTGTGATTTCTTGTAAGTGATGCTGAAGCAATGTACTAACACTGACGTAAACCAATTATTAGAGGAGAAGGTGCAAAAAACTGGAACTACTGTAAATTTTGGCACTCTGCTTCAGCGTGGTATGGGGTATGCTGCAGACTGGACGCCAGGACTGTAAACGGTGCCGCTTCTTGATAGAAGATATCAGCGAAGATTTGTAACCTTTCTTTCAATTACAGTGGATAGTGGGTAGGTTATTGCGCGACTTGCTCTTTGTTTTGGGCTGAAAACCTCTGACGAGTATGTGAAATCGTTTTCCGGTCTTTATTGTTAGTCTGAAGCAGTTTCATAGTGGCACCAGCAAACGAGAATTCTAACCGACATTTAGAAACACATCTGTTCTCTACATCTACATCTACATCTACATGATTACACTGCAATTCACATTTAAGTGCTTGGCAGAGGGTTCATCAAACCACAATCATACTATCTCTCTACCATTCCTTTCCCGAACAGCGCGCGGGAAAAACGAACACCTTAACCTTTCTGTTGGAGCTCTGATTTCTCTTATTTTATTTTGATGATCATTCCTACCTATGTAGGTTGGGCTCAAGGAAATATTTTCGCATTCGGAAGAGAAAGTTTGTGACTAAAATTTCGTAAATAGATCTCGCCGTGACGAAAAACGTCTTTGCTTTCATGACTTCCATCCCAACTCGCGTATCATATCTGCCACACTCTCTCCCCTATTAAGTGATAATACAAAACGAGCTGCCCTTTTTTGCACCCTATCGATGTCCTCCGTCAATCCGACCTGGTACAGATCCCACACCGCGCAGCAATATTCTAACAGAGGACGAACGAGTGTAGTGTAAGCTGTCTCTTTAGTGGACTTGTTACATCTTCTAAGTGTCCTGCCAATGAAACGCAACCTTTGGCTCGTCTTCCCCGCAATATTATCGACGTGGTCTTTGCAACTGAAGTTGTTCGTAATTTTAACACCCAGGTACTTAGTTGAATTGGCAGCCTTGAGAATTGTACTATTTATCGAATAATCGAATTCCAGCGGATTTGTTTTGGAACTCATGTGGATCACCTCACACTTTTCGTTATTTAGCGTCAACTGCCACCTGCCACACCATACAGCAATCTTTTCTAAATCGCTTTGCAACTGATACTGGTCTTCGGATGACCTTACTAGACGGTAAATTACAGCGTCATCTGCGAACAACCTAAGAAAACTGCTCAGATTGTCACCCAGATCATTTACATAGATCAGGAACAGCAGAGGTCCCAAGACGCTTCCCTGGGGAACACCTGATATTACTTCAGTTTTACTCGATGATTTGCCGTCTATTACTACGAACTGCGACCTTCCTGACAGGAAATCACGAATCCAGTCGCACAACTGAGACGATTCCCCATAGGCCCGCAGCTTGTGAGGAACGGTGTCAAAAGCTTTCCGGAAATCTAGAAATACGGAATCAACTTGAGATCCCCTGTGGATAGCGGCCATTAACTTATTCTACATTTAACAGTTGCCATCATACTTATGTGGGTTGGTATAAAAATGGGCCTCTATTTAAACTCTGTAGTATTCCATGGGTAGTTCAAATACAATTATTCTGTTCGACGTATGCCCTGTCTCCAAGCACGGCTCAATGGCACAGAGCATAAAATGTCAGCCTCTTTGCTGGAACGCCGTACAGCAATCAGTTTATCAAATAGCTTGATAAAAGTGGTGTCAAGAAGAAGAGATAACAAGTTATTCGGGGCAGGGTTGGCAAGACCAAAGGCAGCGGAAAAAGAAAATACCACCCACTGAACAATGCAAAACTTCATCAGACCAAAGAGACTCCTGCGGCCATGTCATTGTGAACAGCCAGTAAAGACCTGTATTTCAATGGTCGGGATACACCGGACTGGAGCGATGCCAATTGCATTTTTTGTGACGAAAAATTGTGTCAAGATATCTATAACGGTTGAATGTGTTATATGCTACTTATGACCTCAATTATATTGCGCCGGGGTTGAAAGAGCCGTTTACAAGCATTATAGTATTTGAGAGTTGTAGCATCGCGTTTTAGTACCTGAATCGTGTAAAACCGCGTAGTCTCCTTCTGCCGCCGAGCAGTGCGCAAGTAGCATCATTACTGCATTTACTAGGTAATCTTGCATTTTGATAACCGTTTAAATTTTGTGTCGAATTGTTTGCGCTCTCTGTAGATTACTTCAGACGTTCTTTACACAACAGTATTTAGCATGGATAGAGACTGCGACTGCTGTGTTCGGATGCGGGCAGAGTTGGCATCCCTTCACTCCCAGCTTCAGGCAGTGTTGGCTTCAGTCACATAGCTTGAGGCTGTTGCCAATGGGCATCACTGTGGGGTCCGGATAGGGGTTTGTCGGGGACGGCCAGCTCGTCCCACACATCCCCCGATCGGAATACGGCTGTGGCTGCCCGGGATACTGCCCACATTGAGGCTGACTCCTCACCCGTGGTAGAGTGGGAGGTTGTCTCGAGGTGTGGCTGAACGGAAGGCCTCTCCAGTTTGTCTGACGAACCGGTTTCAGGCTCTGTCTCAGGCTGATAATGATCTTCGGCCGGACATGGCTGCTTGTCCTGTTCCAGATGTTGCCCCTCAGTCTGCAAGATCCGGGCGGTCGCATAGGGTGGGCTTACTGGTAGTTGGGAGCTCCAACGTCCCTTAGGGATATGGCAGCAAGAGAGGGGATGAAAACCAATGTGCACTCCGTGTGCATACCGGGGGGAGTCATTCCAGATGTGGAAAGGATACTTCCAGATGCCATGAAGGGTACAAGGTGCACCCATCTGCAGGTGGTCGCTCATGTCGGCACCAATGATGTGTGTCGCTATGGATCAGAGGAAATCCTCTCTGGCTTCCGGCGGCTATCTGATTTGGTGAAGACTGCCAGTCTCGCTAGTGTGATGAAAGCAGAGCTCACCATCTGCCGCATCGCCGAAAGGACTGACTGCGGACCTTTGGTACAGAGCCGAGTGGAGGGTCTGAATCAGAGGCTGAGACGGTTCTGCGACCGTGTGGGCTGCAGATTCCTCGACTTGCGCCATATGGTGGTGGGGTTACCGGTTCCGCTGGATAGGCTACATGTGTAGCAGGGGTTGTGTGGCGTGGACTGGGTGGTTTTTTAGGTCAGATGGCCTCGGGCAAGTACAGAAAGGGCAGCAGCCTCAAAGGGTGTGGGGCAAAGTCAGGACATGCGGGGAACAAGCAGCAGTTGGTATTGTAAACTTTCGAAGCTGCGTTGGTAAAGTACCAGAACTTCAAGCGCTCATAGAAAGCACCGAAGCTGAAATCATTATAGGTACGGAAACCTGGCTGAAGCCAGAGATAAATTCTGCCGAAATTTTTACAAAGGCACAGCTGGTGTTTAGAAAGGATAGATTGCATGCAACCGGTGGTGGCGTGTTTGTCGCTGTTAGTAGTAGTTTATTCTGTAGTGAAGTAGAAGTGGATAGTTCCTGTGAATTATTATGGGTGGAGGTTACACTCAACAACCGAGCTGGCCGTGCGGTTCTAGGCGCTGCAGTCTGGAACCGCGAGACCGCTGCGGTCGCGGGTTCGAATCCTGCCTCGGGCACGGATGTGTGTGATGTCCTTAGGTTAGGGGACTAATGACCTCAGAAGTTGAGTCCCATAGTGCTCAGAGCCATTTGAACCATTTTCGAACAACCGAGCTAGGTTAATAATTGGCTCCTTTTACCGACCTCCCGACTCAGCAGCATTAGTGGCAGAACAACTGAGAGAAAAGCTGGAATACATTTCACATAAATTTTCTCAGCATGTTATAGTCTTAGGTGGAGATTTCAATTTACCAGATATAGACTGGGGCACTCAGACGCTTAGGACGGGTGGTAGGGACAGAGCATTGAGTGTCATTATACTGAGTGCACTATCCGAAAATTACCTCGAGCAATTAAACAGAGAACCGACTGGTGGAGATAACATCTTGGACCTTCTGATAACAAACAGACCTGAACTTTTCGACTCTGTAAGTGCAGAACAGGGAATCAGTTATCATAAGGCCGTTGCAGCATCCCTGAATATGGAAGTTAATAGGAATATAAAAGAAGGGAGGAAGGTTTATCTGTTTAGCAAGAGTAATAGAAGGCAGATTTCAGACTACCTAACAGATCAAAACGAAAATTTCTGTTCCGACACTGAGAATGTTGAGTGTTTATGGAAAAAGTTCAAGGCAATCGTAAAATGCGTTTTAGACAGGTACGTGCCGAGTAAAACTGTGAGGGACGTGAAAAATCTACCGTGGTTCAACAACAAAGTTAGGAAACTACTGCGAAAGCAAAGAGAGCTTCACTCCAAGTTTAAACGCAGCCAAAACCTCTCGGACAAACAAAAGCTAAACGATGTCAAAGTTAGCGTAAGGAGGGCTATGCGTGAAGGATTCAGTGAATTCGAAAGTAAAATTCTATGTACCGACTTGACAGAAAATCCTAGGAAGTTCTGGTCTTACGTTAAATCAGTAAGTGGCTCGAAACAGCATATCCAGACATTCAGGGATGATGATGGCATTGAAACAGAGGATGACACGCGTAAAGCTGAAATACTAAACACCTTTTTCCAAAGCTGTTTCACAGAGGAAGACCGCACTGCAGTTCCTTCTCTAAATCCTCGCACAAACGAAAAAATGGCTGACATCGAAATAAGTGTCCAAGGAATAGCAAAACAACTGATATCACTCAACAGAGGAAAGTCCACTGGGCCTGACGGGATACCAATTCTGCTCTACACAGAGTACGCGAAAGAACTTGCCCCCTTCTAACAGCCGTGTACCGCAAGTCTCTAGAGGAACGGAAGATTCCAAATGATTGGAAAAGAACACAGGTAGTCCCAGTCTTCAAGAAGGGGCGTCAAGCAGATGCGCAAAACTATAGACCTATATCTCTGACAACGATCTGTTGTAGAATTCTAGAACATGTTTCTTGCTCATGTATCATGTCATTTCTGGAAACCCAGAATCTACTCTGTAGAAATCAACATGGATTCCGGAAACAGCGATCATGTGAGACCCAACTCGCTTTGTTTGTTCATGAGACCCGGAAAATATTAGATACAGGCTCCCAGGTAGATGCCATTTTCCTTGACTTCCTGAGGGCGTTCGATGCAGTTGCGCACTGTCGCCTGATAAACAAAGTAAGTGCCTACGGAATATCAGACCAGCTGTGTGGCTGGAGTGAAGAGTTTTTAGCAAACAGAACACACCATGTTGTTATCAATGGAGAGACGTCTACAGACGTTAAAGTAACCTTTGGCGTGCCACAGGGGACCATTGCTTTTCACAATATATATAAATAACATAGTAGATAGTGTCGGAAGTTCCATGTGGCTTTTTGCGGATGATGCTGTAGTATACAGAGAAGTTGCAGCATTAGAAACTTGCAGCGAAATGCAGGAAGATCAGCAGTGGATAGGCACTTGGCGCAGGGAGTGGCAACTGACCCTTAACATAGACAAATGTAATGTATTGCGAATACATAGAAAGAAGGATCCTTTATTGTATGATTATATGATAGCGGAACAAAAAACTGGTAGCAGTTACTTCTGGAAAATATCTGGGAGTTTTTTTTTTTTTTTGGTCATCAGTCTACTGACTGGTTTGATGCGGCCCGCCACGAATTCCTTTCCTGTGCTAACCTCTTCATCTCAGAGTAGCACTTGCAACCTACGTCCTCAATTATTTGCTTGACGTATTCCAATCTCTGTCTTCCTCTACAGTTTTTGCACTCTACAGCTCCCTCTAGTACCATGGAAGTCATTCCCTCATGTCTTAGCAGATGTCCTATCATCCTGTCCCTTCTCCTTATCAGTGTTTTCCACATATTTCTTTCCTCTCCGATTCTGCGTAGAACCTCCTCATTCCTTACCTTATCAGTCCACGCAATTTTCAACATTCGTCTGTAGCACCTCATCTCAAATGCTTCGATTCTCTTCTGTTCCGGTTTTCCCACAGTCCATGTTTCACTACCATACAATGCTGTACTCCAGACGTACATCCTCAGAAATCTCTTCCTCAAATTAAGGCCGGTATTTGATATTAGTAGACTTCTCTTGCCCAGAAATGCCTTTTTTGCCATAGCGAGTCTGCTTTTGATGTCCTCCTTGCTCCGTCCGTCATTGGTTATTTTACTGCCTAGGTAGCAGAATTCCTTAACTTCATTGACTTCGTGACCATCAATCCTGATGTTAAGTTTCTCACTGTTCTCGTTTCTACTACTTCTCATTACCTTTGTCTTTCTCCGATTTACTCTCAACCCATACTGTGTACTCATTAGACTGTTCATTCCGTTCAGCAGATCATTTAATTCTTCTTCACTTTCACTCAGGATAGCAACGTCATCAGCGAATCGTATCATTGATATCCTTTCACTTTGTAGTTTAATTCCACTCCTGAACCTTTCTTTTATTCCCATCATTGCTTCCTCGATGTACAGATTGAAGAGTAGGGGCGAAAGGCTACAGCCTTGTCTTACACCCTTCTTAATACGACCACTTCGTTCTTGATCGTCCACTCTTATTATTCCCTCTTGGTTGTTGTACATATTGTATATGACCCGTCTCTCCCTATAGCTTACTCCTACTTTTTTCAGAATCTCGAACAGCTTGCACCATTTAATATTGTCGAACGCTTTTTCCAGGTCGACAAATCCTATGAAAGTGCCTTGATTTTTCTGTAGCCTTGCTTCCATTATTAGCCGTAACGTCAGAATTGCCTCTCTCGTCCCTTTACTTTTCCTAAAGCCAAACTGATCGTCACCTAGCGCATTCTCAATTTTCTTTTCCATTCTTCTGTATATTATTCTTGTAAGCAGCTTCGATGCATGAGCTGTTAAGCTGATTGTGCGATAATTCTCGCACTTGTCAGCTCTTGCCGTCTTCGGAATTGTGTGGATGATGCTTTTCCGAAAGTCAGATGGTATGTGGCCAGACTCATATATTCTACACACCAACGTGAATAGTTGTTTTGTTGCCATTTTTCCCAATGATTTTAGAAATTCTGATGGAATGTTATCTATCCCTTCTGCCTTATTTGACCGTAAGTCCTCCAAAGCTCTTTTAAATTCCGATTCTAATACTGGATCCCCTATCTCTTCTAAATCGACCCCTGTTTATTCTTCTATCACATCAAACAAATCCTCACCCTCATAGAGGCTTTCAACGTATTCTTTCCACCTATCTGCTCTCTCCTCTGCATTTAACAGTGGAATTCCCGTTGCACTCTTAATGTTACCACCGTTGCTTTTAATGTCACCAAAGGTTGTTTTGACTTTCCTGTATGCTGAGTCTGTCCTTCCGACAATCATATCTTTTTCGATGTCTTCACATTTTTCCTGCAGCCATTTCGTCTTAGCTTCCCTGCACTTCCTATTTATTTCATTCCTCAGCGACTTGTATTTCTGTATTCCTGATTTCCCCGGAACATGTTTGTACTTCCTCCTTTCATAAATCAACTGAAGCATTTCTTCTGTTACCCATGGTTTCTTCGCAGCTACCTTCTTTGTACCTATGTTTTCCTTCCCAGCTTCTGTGATGGCCATTTTTAGAGATGTTCATTCCTCTTCAACTGTACTGCTACTGCGCTATTCCTTATTGCTGTATCTATATCGTTAGAGAACTTCAAACGTATCTCGTCAATCCTTAGTACTTCCGTATATCTGGGAGTATGCGTACGGAACGATTTGAAGGGGAATGATCATATAAAATTAATTGTTGGTAAGGCGGGTGCCAGGTTGAGATTATTTGGGAGAGTCCTTAGAAAATGTAGTCCATCAACAAAGGAGGTGGCTTACAAAACACCCGTTCGACCTGTAGCTAAGTATTGCTCATCAGATTGGGATCCGCACCAGGTCGAGTTGACAGAGGAGATAGAGAAGATCCAAAGAAGAGAGGCGCGTTTCGTCACGGGGTTATTTGGTAAGCGTGATAGCGTTACGGAGATGTTTAATAAACTCAAGTGGCAGACTCTGCAAGAGAGGCGCTCTGCATCGCGGTGTAGCTTGCTGTCCAGGTTTCGAGAGGGTGCGTTTCTGGATGAGGTACCGAATATATTGCTTCCCCCTACTTATACCTCCCGAGGAGATCACGAATGTAAAATTAGAGAGATTCGAGGGCGCACGGAGGCCTTCCGGCAGTCGTTCTTCCCGCGAACCATAGGCGACTGGAACAGGAAAGGGAGGTAATGACAGTGGCACGTAAAGTGCCCTCCGCCACACACCATTGGGTGGCTTGCGGAGTATAAATGTAGATGTAGATCTACATCTGCGATTTCTGTAAACAATTTTTGATTTGATGTCCATTCAAAATGCTCTGCGTAGAACAGCCTACTATTCTGTGTCGTTTCATTCAGCTCAGAAAAATATTTCAAAAGAATTTTGTTACACTTTTGCGAAGAGCGCGTATCTTTACCCCATGTTCAGCGCTGTTTTACGAACCTCTGCAAATTTTCCCTTTAGAATAAAAATAATTTACATTAATTAGCGTTTTCGCTCAATCGCTTAGAAAATTTGTTATATTTGTTAATGAATATAAAATATCCATAGTTTTTTCCCAAAGAAAGTATCTTAAAGCAAAATACGAAGAAAAAAGGTTTTCAAATTCACCCCTTCTCCTGTATCATTATTGATGTATTAAAACTTTTACGTGTTTTATATTTATTGACATATTACTCGTATTACTACTATATCAAACCTTTGTACAGCATATTCCTTGTAGGTCCATATTTATACAAGATGACTGCTGGACCTCAGCTGTTCAACATACAATGTCAAATCAAATACACCATCAGCCACGTATATTTTCAATTTCAGCCACGTATATTTTCAATTTTATCGTATTTTTGCGGCTAGTTTCAGCGTTACACTACGCCATCTTCAAGTCTCCAGACTCACGTGTAGGATGAATCCCACACCTCTTGTACAATCCCCAGCATACACTCACTGGTATCGACAGACTTATTTTTAACAACGCGACCCCTTGGAGACTGCAAGTGATGATCGAAGAGATCGCGTTGTTAAAAAGAAGTCTGTGGATACCAGTGACTGTATGCTGGTGACTGTATTTACAGGCAGTCAGGGGGCCTGAAGATGACGTAATACAGCAAAAATAATATAAAGTTGGAAAAATAGACGGCTGAAGGCATTTTTTGACCAGACGTTTTTACTTTATCTATTTGTTATTGTTACTAAAATCGTTTTATCTGCAATACACTACAACTGGGGTGACGGCAAGTTTGGAGAGAAGACAAACGTTGACCCTTACCACCAGAACTGAACCCTGCAGCTAAGCCTGAGAGCAGATACCAATCATGAGAGAGGCGCCCGTTTGAAAGTTGGCGATTTTACTCCGGTGCGAGGGGCCAGGCCCGCTCCGAGCAGCTGAGTGATGAAGAGGAATGGCCGGGCCAACAGGTCGTCAGGAAGTCAGGCCTGCCAACTTAGCGCGTGGCGTTTCACCTGCGGCCGGTCAGCCGCCCCGTGCCGCCAGATGAAGGGCTCGGCCGTGATTACTTGGCGGCAACTTGAGGCAAGTTGGCGGCGCCGCCGCCGCCTGCAGATGGGCCGTCCGCCCGTAATGGCGGCGAGTTTGCGCCCGCTGCCGAGTCATAAGCTCGGCGGGGGACCGGCAACTTGCCGCGGCCGCCGGAAGTCGCTCGACGGCGTGCCCCGGCCCGCTAATCACGGGGCTGTTGTTGGACGGTGGGGCAGTTAAGCTCTGCCAACGAGCACTGATAGCATAGCGTCCGTTATTCCCGCTATCCTTTGGCGTTAGCTAATTACACATGGAGCGTTCCGAGAAACTTCAGACTTCCGTGAATAACGAGAAGATCGCGATGGGTAAGTTCGGGTCACTGGTTAGTGTAAGGAACAAGTTTATGACTACGAACTGCTGCCGGGAAATGGAAGGCATTAGTGAGAAACACACTGCATGGACGACATTATCAGGTAAGGAGAAGAGCGATCTTACAGGTGGTCTAGATCGGAAATAATATAAACTCTAAAAATCGGATAACTAATTTCGGTTGTTCGCACTACAATTTTCAAATCGGTCATGATAAAGAAAGCATTATAACAGAATACCGAACACGCATGGACAATATTGTCTATACAGCTTTGTACATGCACATGTAAAAGACAACTTCAATAAAATGCTCTACCACTGTGATCCTAAACCATGATTAATGAAATTACAAAACGTAACCTGTCCAAACCAAGCAGATAAAATGTAACTGTACCATGCTGGTCAAGCGTGACTATGATGTTTTCGTAGTAATACCAAGATGACACAGGAGTTAGTCTTGTTATAGCTCCGAATAGGTCACAGTCATGACGAGCATAGCATACTTACATTTTATCTATTTCGTAGAGCCAACATTTAACTGTAGTTACCTCTGATATGCTCATACGCCAAGTTACACAAACGATGCGGTCCATTCGTATTCTGTATGCTGACATAGTACTTTACCATGATTCATTTCAAGATAGTTGCATGAACAACTGAACCCAGTTATCAAATTTTAAGATTGTATACACTTATGACATATTTTTAAAAGTTTTTTAAAGATGCTATACGGAATCTATTGTTTATATTCGTTCAGATTAATGATATATACCCTCGTTCTTAACGCCACACCACGATATTAGACGTTGCCAAGTGGCTGTGTTACAATACTGAAGATCATGCAGACCATATCCTAAGGCAATTGCTCTTAATATGACAATATCGCTATTTCCATATTAAATGCTAAATCTGCAATTATTTCTTTAGTCGAGATACTGGCGAAGAACACTAACGTGCATCGCAGAGCGCTATTGGGTGTATTCAAGAATTAGTCAGCAACCCAGAAAGACTAAACAATCATAGTTTAATACTCGTATTATAGAGCGCCTTGGACTGGATGGTGGCTTCAAAACGCCGTCTAAGTGGTTATTGTTCTCGTAAGGATGCAGGTCATAGAAAGTGGAAAACAAATCTTTAGTCTTAACGACGAAACCTAGCAGTTATTCGTCATTTTTACGTTCATCCACAAATTTTGGCATTCTGCGTCCAGCTGTTCTAGCATGAGTGCTGGCTTCGTGAACCAAAGGACAGTACAGAGTTAATATGAAGACACATTCTTTTAATTGCCAATAGAGAAGTTTGGGAGAGATCGTGGCGCTCTTCTATGTCTCTCTGCATTGAAAGACTCTTGTGTTGCCGTTCAGCTCCAGGCTTCTACAAGTAATGTAAGAAGATGCCGGAATTACTCGTCTGCCTTATACAGCCAGACAGTGTCGTGTCCCGAGAGGGAGTGAGATAGACACGTTGCTCCATCTAGTGGTCTTACCTGTGTCAGCCTTCTCGATGAGTAGAAGTAGGCGTGGGTGGTTTCCGAAACTCCAGCAGCTAGAAGAATCAAACTATGAGGTGGTGCAGAATATGGAACTCGGTGACGATCGGTTAGGGAAGCAGGCAGAGTATAAATCATAAGTTCCCTCTCATCTGAAAAATGAAGGCTCTTACGGCATGGCCACTTGTTCCCACTATCAGTCAGTTTCCCGTCTACTGAACCTATCTGCATGAGTACTACGTAGCCGAGGCTAGTGAATAGTTCTAAATCCCGTGTCTGGCGCAGAACGACACAGAGTCTGCGTAACTATACACCGCAGATCTCGACTGCCCACTGGGTCCTCATGAGCCCTAGTTTATACTTCTCGAATAGCGTCACGGGGTGGCTTTTAGATCATTCTATGATACAGTAGGCGAGGCTAGTCACGTATTTAGTATGCTTACTGTAGTGACTTGGCAAGACAGCCAAGCCACTCGGAGGTAGCCGAAAGGCACGCGTTTAAGCTCACGCAGACTGGCGTGAGGTCTGGAAAATGACAAGGAATTATAGTAGCCAAAAATAGTACATAACTTCTGGAATACTTAACTTTAATCCATAATTGGAGAACATCGCTCTTGATGATACATAATTATGATCTCAATATAAACTGGTAATGGCGCCTTGCTAGGTCGTAGCAAATGACGTAGCTGAAGGGTATGCTAACTGTCGTCTCGGCCAATGAGAGCGAATTTGTCAGTGTAGCATCGCTAGCAAAGTCGGCTGTACAACTGGGGCGAGTGCTAAGAGGTCTCTCTAGACCTACCGTGTGGCGGCGCACGGTCTGCAATCACTGACAGTGGCGACACGCGGGTCCGACGTATACTAACGGACCGCGGCCGATTTAAAGGCTACCACCTAGCAAGTGTGGTGTCTGGCGGTGACACCACACTTACATTTCCGTATAATGTGAGGTGAGGAAATTTCCCCTGGCGTGGCCTGGCACTGCTTGTTCCCCGGCGCCCTTGGTCACCAACGGCGATGATCGCTTCTCAAATATTGAGGCAATACTTCCTCCCCGAGGCTGGCTCACAACTCCACCAGCGAAATAATTATTAAGTGATCTAGCTCATACGATCTGAGGTATTGAGATTCGCAATATCTCCCATCCCCAGGGACCTATTACCTACTGCCACTTGTACAGCCCTCCTTTGTTTATTACATTCAAAGACAGTTTGCATACATATACAATGTCAAGTCATCAGTCACATATGTTGGATGCATGGAGTGCATCAGATGACATACCTTTGACATAGATTCATTCATTCATCGGACATATATTTATAATACATGAAGTACATCATTTCAAATCTCCTTCGACATATTTTACATAAGATTCCTACGCTATTTATGAATACATTTGTCATATGGTGCATAGAGTTCATTCATACGTCAGTACGTCATTTATCCATGACACAATGTACATGAAGTTTATTCGGTTTCAAAACACTCTTTACAAAAATGTATTGACATTTTTCTCATCTTTGATCATTACAAATTGTGTACATAGTTCATATGGTATTAATTTTAGAATTATTGTTTATTCTTCCAAATTACCTTACAATTTTAGTTATCTCTCATCAGTACATAATAGGGGAGACTCCACCAGGGGAGTGCTAGCTCTTAATTATATTCAGCCCTCTCCCTGCAGCCACACCACGACACTTCTGACGAAACATTCAAAATTAACGCCACAAGAAACACAAGAACAACAATGAACAAGTGAGCAGCGGTAATAACATGACACCTCTCACTGAGAATGGAGCCAGAAGTGTCTGCTCAGATCACGTTTCGCCACGTTTTGTGTAAGTGAATGTGAAGTGACGCAGTGAGCAGAAACTGTGTGAAAACTGTGTGGAAACCGTACACTGAACGGCCACTGATCAAGACACCAACCAGACACGCAAAAGGACGTAAAAATACGGAAGTACCAAAACGCACGTAACCGCTACCCACGGAACAGTTCTTGATAAATATGCATTAATTTTCCTCAAGGCTAGTTTGCAGATGACATGCTGTCAAAAAAAAAAAAAAGTGTGTAATGATGCAGTTCATTTAGCGATGTAATTGTAAAGTGTCTAAACAAAACAAAGCAAATTGCACATATTGTAATTCTTAGGCCTACAACACTAGCTGTAGCGTTACCGCCTACCACGCAAGGGGCCTTAGTTCGATTCCCGGCAGGGGACTGGGTGTTGTGTGTCCTTCATCATCATTTTCATCATCATTGACTCTCAAGTCGCCGATGTGGTGCCACCAAAAAGGACTTGCAATACGGCGGCCGAACTCCCCCGAATGGGGCCTCCCGGCCAACAATGCCATACGATCATTTCATTTCATTTCAACAGATAAATTACTATGAATTTCAAATTGTACTCTAGAGAAATAAAAATTTGACCCACAGAAGGTGACACATACGTATCAAAACATGTCTGGTTCAATACGAAAGTAAACAAATGCTGCTGGCCGGCCGAAGTGGCCATGCGGTTAAAGGCGCTGCAGTCTGGAACCGCAAGACCGCTACGGTCGCAGGTTCGAATCCTGCCTCGGGCATGGATGTTTGTGATGTCCTTAGGTTAGTTAGGTTTAACTAGTTCTAAGTTCTAGGGGACTAATGACCTCAGCAGTTGAGTCCCATAGTGCTCAGAGCCAAACAAATGCTGTTTGCATAAGGCTGATTCTCAAAACAACCCAATTTTAAATCGCAAACACGGAAGAATATCAAGAGCAACTTCAAACCTTAGTAAAATGAGTACAACCCACAACATTATGGAGCCACCACCAGCTTGCACATTTACTGACAATTTGTATCCTTGGCTTGGTGGGATCTGCGCCTGACTCAAACCCTACCAACAGCTCTTACCAGCTGAAATCGGGACTCATCTGACCTGGCATCGATTTTCGAGTCGTCCAGGGCCTTTGAGCCGTGTAGTTCAGCTTGCTTCGAATACCCGGCGTCTGCCATTTGTTCGCTTCTCGTTCTGTTGGAGACGCTTGCCTCGCGGTAGCAGGTCGATTCCAGTGACGGTGGCCGTGAGAAGTCGTGATGGGCAGTACGGGGGGCAGAGTGACCGATGGAAGGCAGTCGGGTGGAGCATTCTGGCTGGACAGAATTGACAGCCGGAGTTAGCACGCGACTGCCAGAACGGACAGAAGGAGGCCCCTTAGGCTTCAGAACGAGAGGCCCAGAGGCCTTTGCATTCGTTTGAAGGGGATCATCGTCTACCCTGGTCGTTTTTTCTACTACTTAGTGAACTTCTTCAACTTCTGGTATCAGGTGGACGGGCACGAATTTTGATCGTAGTTACAAAACTCTGACTGATGGCTTAGCTGAATTTCCGAAATAATGAGCCTGGATAGTGTCATCTTGGTGGTAGCTGCTTCGTATTTATTCAGTTAATCTGAAGGCTCACCCGATCTTCTGTTCTACATATTTCCTGACATCTTCGAGGTAATAGGTGTGTATCCTTGAACTCCACCCTTGAACTGTGAAGTTACTGTCTTCTCTGGAGTTGACCCTAAGCTGGGCGGTTGTTTGGTTTAACCCCTGCGTCTGTCGGTCAGTTTTTCTGGGTCTCCATAGCGTCTCTCTTGTGTTTTTGTTCGACATCGTCGTTTATGGGTTGCAGGACTTGTTTTCTGGCCATTTCCTTTTGAACCGCTGGTAGCTAGGTGCCTCCATACTGACTGTGGTTTCGCAAAGGCACTGTGATATATCGCACTGGATATACAGGTTGATCAAAAAGTCAGCATAAATTTGAAAACTTAATAAACCACGGAATAATGTAGATAGAGAGGTAAAAGTTGACACACATCCTTGGAATGACATAGGGTTTTATTAGAACAAAAAAATACAAAGTTCGCAATATGTGGCGCTGGACAGCAAAACTGCTACCGTGACGGGTGAGAGGTACGCCGATATGTTACATAATGGCATCATCCCCAGCCTGGCTGATTAACACCTGCTGGAACGTACGATGTTTATGCAGGATGGCGCTCCACCCCATATTGCTAGACGCGTGAAAGATCTCTTGCGCGTCGTTTGGTGATGATCGTGTGCTCAGTCGCCACTTTCGTCATGCTTGGACTCCCAGGTCCCCACACCTCAGTCCGTGCGATTATTGGCTTTGGGGTTATCTGAAGTCGCAAGTGTATCGTGATCGAGCGACATCTCTAGGGATGCTAAAAGACAACATCCGACGCCAGTGCCTCACCATAACTGCGGACATGCTTTACAGTGCTGTTCACAACATTATTCCTCGACTACAGCTATTGTTGAGGAATGATGGTGGACATATTGAGAAATTCCTGTAAAGAACATCATCTTTGCTTTTTCTTACCTTGTTATGCTAATTATTGTTATTCTGATCAGATGAAGCGCTATCTGTCGGACATTTTCTGAACGTTTGTATTTTTTTTGTTCTAATAAAACCCCATGTAATTCCAAGCATGTGTGTCAATTTGTACCTCTCTATCTACATTATTCCGTGATTTACTCAGTTTTCAAATTTATACTGACTTTTTGATCACCCGGTATATTCCCCTCCAGTGAGTATTTATTAAAACCACTTCTGTGCAAGTGGTATGGAACTGACCATTAACAAACGCCTTAGTGTGTTTTAGTTTTGACAGTGTGAGGGTCGTGCCTTGCAAAAGACGACGCCGATCTGGCGGGGTGGAAGGACGCACGGGCCTGCGACAACCGAGGGACGACGGCTCTGCAAAAGGGCTCACTGAATCAAGAGTTACGTGAAACAATTTATACGCATTTTCAAAATTGTCTCTCAAATGGTCGTTTCTTTCGTAAATGGTTAATACGTTAAGAATTTTCCTGTTGTTTGTTTAACTGAAACAAACTGCAAGATTTAATTAAGTGTCAATGAATCACTGAGATGTTAATATTTTATAGCAATTACGCATAACTGGAAGCTTCCCTTGAAAGCACAGTTTGGGGTGTCTCTCAAAGCTTTTTTTAAATGGTTAATGCCTTAAGAATTTCCCTGTTGTTTTTTTAACTGAAAGAGATTGTAAGATTTTGTTATGTATGGTGGGCTCACTTCTGTCTACGAATGGGAGGATCTAGCGGCGCTTTTCGCTTTAGAAAAGCTTAGGTTTCACCATGAGAACCGCGAATTTTTACTTGAAACTGTTGATGAAGCCCTTAGCTGGGTGTTGTCGCGCCCACGAAAGACGGGTCGTATTGATCGCTGGGCCATTCGAATTTCGGCTTTTAAATTCAAGGTGAAGCATATCCACGGCACCGACAATCAGGTGGCCGACGCCTTGAGTCGGATGTTTGAGGTTGGGGTTCAGCAGTCGGACAAGTATTCTGGTGCAAAGGATTGTGTAGGCGAGATACTATCTTAAGTCGCTGAAGTTTTCGGGGACCTCAGGCAAAGACAGGACAGTGATCCCAGGTTTAAGACTATGAAAAATAAGCCATAGAAAAGTGAACGGGTGGCTGCTCATCCCATGCATAAAGGATTGGTCTGTTGTCGTGGGACGGGGTGAGATGGTTTCCTGATCTGCGTGCCTAGTCAGCTCGTTCTGCCTGTGTTCCAGTACTTACATCATACTGTGGTTGGAGGGCATCTACGTGTCCACAAAACTATCCCTAATATTAAGTGCCGTGTGTCTTGGCATTATTTATACAAGGATGTCAGGCACATGGTGAGTGAGTGTGCAGTCTGCAAACGAGCCAAACCAAATTCCAGCCCCAGTAAAGGTCTTCTGCAATCCACTAGGGAGACTTATCTCAAAGATAAGTGGTTCATCATTTATGTTGGCCCTTTGCTGTACACTAGTGATGGTAACCAGTACGTACTCGTGGGGTGGATGCCTTCTCTTGCGTCTGTTGGTTAATTATTAGTCGTGGGATTACGGCTGCTATAACTAGTCGACGTCTCTCGGGGATATTTTAAGAGCTTATTTCAATAGCAGTACAAGTCCATTACCTCCACATTTCTGCCTATAATCCTTCTGAAATTAATGATCAGAACAAATAGAAAGAAAGGTTCATCTCTAGCAAAAAGCCATATGCTTGAATATTTATGTTATCTCAACCGCAGATTTTTCAGCGCTCATTTAACTTTACGACTCTGTATCTCACAATGAACAAAATTGGACTTGTACCACTATTGAAATAAGCCCTTCATCTGATCAGCGATAATGCCCCGACTTTTAAACTTAAGGGCTTCAAGAGACTTTTATTTTGACCAGGCTGTCCGTCACGTCACAATTACCTCCTATCATCGTCAACCATCTTTCGTGGGACGTGTTAACCGAATTTAGTAAGGGTCTCTTATTGTCTTCTATAGGAATTCGCAGAGTAAGTGGGCCTGGTCTGTGGGCTGGCTTACTTTTGTCTTTAATACGGCATAACATGAGTCATTGAGAGCTACCACTGCGTCCGTTGTGTTGGGCTGTCAATTTAATTCACCTTTGGCCAACTTGTGGTCAGTTAACGGTCCGCTCCTAGAGCTTATTAACGCTAAGGTTCTGCAGGAGAACTGGAGAAAGGCATATAGAAATATTCAGCATGCTCACCAGAGGTTGGCCGAGCGTTTTAATCAAGGGCGTTGAGAATTTGGAGGTGAGGTAGGAGATCGGGTTTTTGTGCGCAAATCCAATGTTAATCAGAAAGGGGAAAAGGGCTATCCTAGTAAGTTAGTACCCCAGTTTTGGTCCGTCTGAGGCCGTCCGCCGGCCGAAGTGGCCGAGCGGTTCTAGGCCCTACAGTCTGGAACCGCGCGACCACTACGGTCACAGGTTCGAATCCTGCCCCGGGCATGGATGTGTGTGATGTCCTTAGGTTAGTTAGGTTTAAGTAGTTCTAAGTTCTATGGGACTGATGACCTTAAAAGTTAAGTCCCATAGTGCTCAGAGCCGTTTGAACCATTTGAGGCCGTCCGAGTATTGGGTCCGGTCAGTATTGAGTTGGGTAAGGTATCCGAAGTTGACATCTCCCAGGTCAAGTAGACCTAGCCTCCTCCCTAAACACTCCACACATCAAAGGCAGGTGGTGGTTTCTGTTGGTTTAGTGTGAGAGGCTGAGCCATGCAGCTGAGTTGCCTTCAAATTTTCGGGGTCTATCTGTCCTTTGTTTCTTCTCTTCTTAGATGTTCTCGTTCTGGTGGAGGCGCTGGCCTCACGGCGGCAGCTCGATTTCGTGGCAGTGGCCGCGAGAGGGCGCGAAAGGCAGTTCGGCGGACAGAGTGATGGATGCGAGCCAGACTAGTGGAGCGGTTGCGCCGGGATGGAGGTGCAGCCAGAATGGGCAGGAGGCGGCCGCATCGGTTTTCAGAGCGAGTAGGCCACACGTGTTTGTGTTTGGTTGAAGGGGGTTGCTCCCACCCCGGTCGTTTTCTCCACTACTTAGTGACCTTCTTCAACTTCTGGTATTCGCTGGAGTTGCTGTAGTGCTGCGATCTCGGACACGAATTTTGATCCTAGTTACAAAACTGTCAGCTGATGGCTTAGCTTAATTCCCGAAAGAATGAGCCTGGATAATGTCACCTTGATTGTAGTTGTTTCATATTGCTCCTGTTAATCTGAAGCTCCACCCGGTGTTCTATTCTAGATATTACCTGACATCTTCTAGGTTACAGGTGTATCCGAACTCTATCCCTGAACTGTGGAAACTGCTGATTTCTATGGAGTTGTCCTAAGTTTGACGGCTCTTTGCTTTAACCTTTGATGGTCACCTCTTGAGTTATCCTGGATTTTGTGTTTTGGTTCCATAGGGCTGCGTGGGGGTTGCCGGCCTTGATTTCTGCCGATAGCCTTTTGAGCGCCTGGTACGTCGGTGCCTCCATATGGACTGTGCTTTCACAAAGACACTGTGCCATTTCGCACTGGCGCTATATTCCCCTCCCGTGTTATTTTAGTAAAACTGTTTTTATTAAAACTACTTCTGTAAAAATGGTATGGAACTGACCATTAACACGCTCCTTAGAGTGTTCTAGTTTTGCCGACGTGAGGGCCGTGCCTTGCAGAAGACGACGCCGGTCTGACAGGGAGGAAGCACGCTTGGACCTGTGACAACCAAGTGAAAACGGCACCGCAAGCAGCTCACTGAATCAAGAGTTACCTAAAGCATTTTACACACATTTTCAAGATCGTCTCTCAGATGGTTGTTTCTTTCATAAATGGTTAATACGTCAGTAATTTTTCTGTTGTTTGTGTACCTGAAAGAATTTGTTAGATTTTATTAACTATGGTGGAATCACTGAGATATTAATATTTTAAAGCAGTCATACATAATCGGAAGCTTACCTCGAAAACACTTTGGGGTGTCCCTCAAATGGTCGGTTTTCTTAAACGGTTAATATATTAATTCGTGCCGCTTGTTTATTGCTAAACACTCTGGACCAATTGGGAGTTTTATAGGATTTGAAAGCAAATTTTTTGGGAGTCTCTGAAGTTGTTTGGCACTCAATATAAAAGCTGGGGAATTGTAAATGTTTCTCAAGCACCTGAGTATGCCTTTAGTTTACGCTAAGTTTATTTTTATTTAAATTCCTTAAACCTTGCTTAAAATACAGGAAATATTTTCTTATTGAAAAATTTTGGGTCTTGTTTAAATAAGGTGTGTAAACTAAAGGTGAATGTTGTTTTCAGTCAACCTTGCGTAGCTGTTGTACGTTCCCTGGGCCTTTTTTCTAAAACTGTTATTACATTTTGTTTGGCCGTGTCAGACTAACCGATATAGTCACGTGACATGGAGAGGTGCTGCAAGCGATATGAAGGCACTCGCGTCGGACGTCTGCGGCCATAGCCCATTGACGCCAAATTTCTCGGCACTGTCTTAATGGACACGTGTTACGCTCCACATTGATTTCTGCGGTTGTTTCACACAGTGCTGCTTGTCTATTAACACTAACAACCCTACGCAAACACTGCTGCTCTCAGTTTTATCGAGAAGGCCGTCCGTGGTGAGCAGTAGTGCCGAAATTTGGTATTCTCGGCACACTCTTGACACTATGGATCTCAGAATGTCGTATTCCCTAATGATTTTCGAAAGGAAATGTTCCATGCGTCTAGTTGCAACTGCCATTTGCGTTCATAGTCCGTTAGTTCCTGCCACGCGGCCATAATCACGTCGAAAACCTTTTCACATGAATCACTTGACGACAAATGACTTCTTCGCCAATGCATGATCTTTTATACCTCGAGTACGCGGTATCACCGCCTTCTGTATATGTGCACATCACTATTTTATGACTTACATGACTTCAGCTTACTGCACATCCTTGGTTATGTTCAACGCCACGCATGAAGTAATAGCTGTCAGTAAGAACATCCCTAGCGCAAAAGAGTCAACATGCAAGGTTGTCCGGTAATTTACGCTAGGTTCGAAACCGCAGCATTCGCATTCTAGTAGTGGAATCTCTGTAGCAGTACATCACAGGACTTCCTATTTTTCACATTCATTTCAGATCATTAATATATATTTTGTAATTTTTTGTCGGCCGTGGTGGCCGAGCGGTTCTAGGCGCTACAGTCTGGAACTACGCAACCGCTACGGTCGCAGGTTCGAATCCTGCCTCGGGCATGGGTGTGTGTGAAGTCCTTAGGTTAGTTAGGTTTAAGTAGTTCTAAGTTCTAGGGGACTGATGACCTCATAAGTTAAGTCCCATAGTGCTCAGACCCATTTCAACCTTTTTTTTGTAATTTTTTGTCAGTACCTATTATTTTATATATTGTAACGCAAATTTGTTACAATTTATTCAAAAACAATATTGCAAGAAAAGTTGGAGATACGTGACCAAAGTCAGAGATTTGCGGTCTGTAATAATTATTACCAACCAAAGATAATGTCGGCATGGCACTGACATCGATGGTTTGCTAGAGCGCATACACAGATTTATTGCAAACTGATGAAGAGTGAGGTCCGACGCGAGAACTGCGAGAGCGCGCTCAAAACTTAGTGTTTGAACTTCTTGGTGATAAATTTTAGGTAAGGTACTGTGAAGATGACGTGCAGTGGTTTGCACCGCAGCACAATAATTATTTGGGAGCGGAGTACATTTAACTCTACCCGTGAAGACGAATTGCCTATTACCTAAAAATGATTGCCATCAGATCATTATTTCACACCTACAGCAGCTCCACCTCAAAATAAGACTGCACCATCTCAGAAGCTTAGAAATGTAGAAGACTTGCCAACGTAACTGATTCATTTTATTGACCACTGTAATTTTTAGTCAACTTTAATTCTGACCCAGTGTTAATTATTTTCCTAAGCCATCACTATCAACAATATGATCATGTTACTATCATTGCAATAACCGAGAGTCATATTAATCAGAAGGACTAGCATACTAAATTAATGAAAAGACCAGAAAATAAATCTTAACTTTTACCGCTTCAAAGGAATTATAAGATTTGAAAAGTAATTGAACGTATTATTTGATATTTTGTAACCTTGACTACATTCGTTATAACTCTGAGAAAGCTCTGAGCAAGTATTAAAATTAGTTGTTCTAACAAAACAAAGTTTAAATTGATTATTAACAGTATTAATAATTGTATGTATTTATTTATGTGTTGTGTGATTCTTAGTTTTCCTAGCTTCGGCGTTACATGTGTACGTTGTTACTGTGGCGCATTCAGTGTTCAGTTTTTATGTCTCTGTCAACTCCCGAGGCGTACGAAGCTTGTAGGAAACTCCGAAATAGAACCAAGCACAGCGTGAGGAATGCCAAAATCAGACATGCCCGCTCTGTCGTATGCGGCATATCAAAACCTGCTGCACTGTGGAAAAAGCTGCGCAGTTTCGGTATAGGGTAGCGAAGATCTGACGCTGTTTATCAAGCGTCTGCAGGAGAATTAAATGATTTCTTCTCAACAGCTGTAAACCGCCACGCAGCGACAAATTACCAGCCCCAAGATATCAATCTCTCGAGAGACAAGTTTTTCCTAAAACATGTCACTACCGGCACAGTACACAAGGCAATTATGAGAATCTCTTCCGAGGCAGTAGGAAATGATGGAGTGAGCATTGGCATGATTAAGAACGTCGTAAACACTATTACTCCAGTTATCACAGACATCTTCAACCTGTCTCTTGTCAGTAGTACATATCCTACTGAGTGGAAGCAAAGTTTAATTCAACCTATACCCAAGACTGACAACCCTAAGTCGCCAGGTGACTACAGGCCGATCAGCATACTTCCTGCAATATCTAAAGCCCTAGAATACATCGTCCATGAACAGCTGACGGATTACCTCAAAACTCATAACATCCACGACAAATATCAGTCAGGCTTTCGAAAGCACCATAGCACAGCAACTGCATTAATCAATGTAACTGATGACATTAAACATGCTATGGACAGACATGAAGCTACCATCCTAAAACTGCTTGACTTTAGCAAGGCTTTTGATACAGTTGACTTTGATATATTACTAATTAAAATGAAGCAGCTGAATTTCTCAAACAGCGCAATACACTGGTTCGACAGCTACCTCAAAAACAGAAGTCAACAATTCATTTGTGGGTCGGAAAAGTCATCATGGAAAAACGTGCGCTCTGGAGTTCCCCAAGGCTCCGTCCTTGGTCCATTACTCTTCTCACTGTACATTAATGATATTTCTTCAGTGATTCACTCCTGCAACTACCATCTATATGTCGACGACATCCAATTGTACATAAGTGCAAGCCCCAAGAACATTGCTGACGCAGTAGCGAGTATGAACGCAGATCTTTGCTCTGTTTCTCGATGGGCACAGAACCTAGGTCTGAAACTAAACCCAAGAAATCCCAGGTCATACTTATATCTCATCCAAAGTTAATCAGTCGGTACTTTCGCGAAACAGTCCCTCAAATACTCCTCAATGGTACCCAACTACCATACCAAAAAACAGTAAAGGACCTAGGAATAATCTTGGATGAACACCTAAACTGGGAAGAACAAACAGTCACAGCTTGCCGGAAATCGCTCTCCTCCCTACATGCAATTCAAAAATTTAGAAAAATATTTCCAACCCATGTTAAACAAAAATTAGTCCAAACACTAGTCTTGCCTAATCTTTACTACTGCGATGTAGTTCAACACGGCACAAATAGTGAAAATTCGAGATGCCTCGAGCTAGCGATGAACGCTTGCGTTAGTTACGTATGCAATATACGGTTGTATGATCATATCAGTCCTTCATACTCCCAGCTAGGTTGGATACGCCCACATAAGGCACGCGATCTCCACACGATGTGCTTACTTCATCGATTTCTTAGCCACTGGTGCCCCCAATACTCATCTTCTCACATTAAACACCTATCATCATTCCACAACCGCAATACCAGATCGGATACGTCTAGCATCTTGGCTGTACCTTTACATAACGCAAAATATTTCTCCGTGTCATTCTCCATCTCAGCCATACGACTATGGAACGCGCTCCCCTGTGATCTGCGTCTTATCCAGAACCACTCAACATTCAAGAGGGAACTCAAGACTTACATATTAGGAACGGTATAGCCACCATTGTTGTACCCCTCTCATCTTTTTCTTTCTCCTCTCCATCATAGCTTCAAATTTTACCATTCTATTTCTCTTCCTCTAATCTATCTACCTCTTCTATATCTCTTTCACCCCATTCCATCGTCTTATGTCTCTGCTTGATGAGAATAACTCACAAGCTGCAAGAATATAACGAGAAAATTCCCAACTAGCAATAGGACTGACATTCATAAAAGAAAAATATGTTTACTTTCATATACATAACCATTATTATTATTATTATTATTATTCTTGATCGTTATAATTATTTTTTGATTGTTATAATTATCATTGTACTACTTTTATAATCTCTATTTTTTTCTTTAACATTAATACTGTATAACATGTTATATGTCCTTAATGTTCTGTAGAAACTGAAATTTGTTGAATTTGAGTATGCCTGGTTAGGTGTAAGAGAGGGCCTGAAGGCCCTAATCTTGCCAGGTAAAATAAATGCATAAATAAATAAATGTATAAATAAATATTGTGTTCGTTAAAAAAGAACAAGCTGCTACACAATTTTCAATAATTGTTACGTAAATTCGTATTTTCATTCACCATAATCAGATTCATAACTTTTACACATCACGTGCTGGCGACAGTATTATTTCAGTTCAAAATACGTGACATTCTCGTTAACTAATTTAAAGTTAATCAACATATTTTTTCACCTTTGTATTTCTATCGTTATTAGTGCAGCGTGATTCGTTGGCATAAAAGTTCCAGTAGTATATATATCTGCATTCTGTTGGCACACAGTTGTTCGGACTAGATGCCTTTTCTGAATGTTACAGAACACCACGTACACATTTCATTAACATACCGGAGAGGCGGATAGATTACAAACCAAATCTCTTAAAACGAATACTACAAACAACGACATTTACAAAGATGTTAACATCAATTTTCCTACACATTTCCTACAGATCTCTTGTAAGCAATTCCACCCAAAAAGTGGTTTTGTCTCTTTGAATCGCGGCATGCAGTTGTGATTAGATCGTGATTTTGTAATTCCGAGACTGATTGTAGGGTGAATGAGAGTGAGAAGTGTATTGATGAAGTGGAATAACGGTGACTGGCAGTAGGGAACTATATGTAATTTGCATTTCCTTCCTTTAATGTGTCGTGAAAAGCTATATTGTTCCAGTCAGATAGCAACAATCACATTCAGATTCATGCGAATTCTCCACTTTAAGGTGTATGCCGAGGGCCACGGTTTAACCATGGGTAGGGATTAAAGAAGTGATCTGACCACAATTAGTTTTGAAGGGTTGCGAATATAAATTCCCTCGGGGTTTTACGTCTTGTTAGAGAAGTATTAGTTAAATATATATCAGTACTGATTTGGTCTTGCCGAAGAGAACTTCTGTAATTTCTGTCGCCAGTATTGTAAATTTGGAAGACACTAACTCATCGCAGTTTCTCCATATAAAAACGTTTTCCAGGTCCTGTTATAAAATTTCGGCTTCAAAGGCAGTAACGAAAACTATGGTTTAGTGGCGAATGCTGCTATTCAATGCGGCAATAAAAACCGTCTTATCTGGAAACAATTGGCGTTGGAAAAGATTTTAATTATTGTAGGCTTTAATTTTAATAATCTGAACCATTATATCTGACACCTGTAGCAAGCTCTTATCAACACAAAAATTAGTCTGAATAGTGACTACTAATCTCTATTCTTCCAGAGAAATTTACGAAATTGCACATGTGATTTAATTTAGATACCTTTTTCAGATGTTGATCCTTTTCCTCTCTTAAATAAGTAAACAATTCACATGTATTGTTAATAACAACTATCTACGGCTTTGTTTACACTAAACTTACGTCATCTTTGAATACATTCAGCATAGCTATGTCGCAAAGGAAATTAAACTTCTGACTTGAATTAATTCTCACGATATAAATTATCTGATTCAGTACGCTTTGACGCTGAAGTAACGCCTATTCGCAAAATGGAACCCTATTTTGGTATAGTCATCGAACAGAACTGAAATTACTAGGGCTATGTCTGAAATGTGCAAACGTCTCTGTAATCTATCTCTACCAACAGCCAAAGATATTGAGATCACATAAAAATGACTCACCATAGTATGATATGTTATATACCTTCGGGATATGATTAAAAGTTCGGGAACAATTACTATTCTTAGTGCATCAGATGTCTATATTTACTACGTCAAATTCACTGCTGTCCCATACTGAAGTCTGGCGTATCATACGCAAATACGTGGCTTTAGTTAAAGAGGAATCACAATGTTGACGCCGCTATACCAGTAGAAAAGGATTTAGGATGAAATGCAGCTTTGTTTTCTGACATTGTTGTACAACCATGTTATATAACGGTACGTTTATGAAGAAAAACTGTTCCACAAAGTAAGAGAAAATAGATGTGCTACTTCTGTCCAGAGAATGCTGAAGGAACGCGAAGAGAAATGTTGACACGTGAACAAATGTATCTTTATGGCGGGTGTTCGGGTCCCGGTACGGCACAATATTTGCTCTAAAACTGATAATAGAGAAACGACTAGATAAGAATCTGAAAACATACATAGCTTTCGTAGATGTAGAGAAAGCCTTTGATAATGTTAAATGGGATAAGATGTTTGAGGTACTCAAAAAAGTAGGAATAGACCATAAAGATAGAAAAATGATATGGAGCCTGTACAAAAACGAGACAGCAGTTATCCGTGGACGAACAAAACAAGAAGAGGTGCGGATACGGAAAGGTGTCCGACAGGGTTTCGCGCTATCCCCTGTTATCTTTAACGTATACATTGAAGAGGCGCTGAAAAAAGTAAGGGAAAATTCACAGACAGGTGTAATAATTCATGGCCAACGAATAGATATGATAAGATATGCCAATGATATAGCTGTCCTGGCTGAAAGTGAAGAAGATCTTGTAGTCCTACTGAATAGAATGGATAAAGTTATGGGTGAAGAATGTAATATGAGAATTAATAAAACAAAAACAAAAGTAATGGCATGCGACAAAGAAGATGAAGTGAAAGTCAAAGTTCATGTAGGCAATGAACTGCTTGAACAAGTTGATAAATTTACTTATCTGGGCAGTAATATTACCAGGGATGGAAGGAGCAAGGCAGAAGTGAGAAGTAGAATGGCTCAAGCAAAGGTTGCTTTCAAGAAGAAGAAAAACATATTATCATCTAAGAGCATCAGCCTTGAAATCAGGAAAAGATTTTTGAAATCATATGTGTGGAGTGTGGCATGCTATGGGTGTGAAACATGGACTCTCGGGACAGAGGAAGACCAGAAGCTAAATTCTTTTGAAATGTGGTGCTATAGACGCGTGCTCAAAATAAAATGTATCGACAAGGTCACAAACGAATTGGTTCTGGAAAGAGCAGGTGAGAAGAGAAGCTTCTGGAGTTTCATTGTTAAAAGAAGAGTGCAATTTACAGGCCATCTATTAAGACATAAAGGACTCCTGAACACAATCATAGAGGGATATGTCGAGGGAAAAAGACCAAGAGGAAGACCACGACTGAGGTACATGGATCAAATCGTGAAAGATGTGGGATGTAACACCTATAAAGAAATGAAGAGAGAAGCTGAAAGACGCACAGAATGGAGACAAGCTGCCATTGTAGCTGTTGCAAACCAATCCTTGGATTGACCACTACAGAAGAAGAAGAAGACAAATTATTGTAGGAAGGACGCAGGGAAAAGGTTATGTACGTTCGTCCTTCAATGAATTTTTTTCGTATATGAGGCAGTACACATAATTGAAATGTGAGTATAAGGAATATGCGTTATGCCAATATTGCAGTGCCTGTGTTGTTCATAAGTACGGTACTGAGGCGATACAGCCGTTATGAAATTCATGAAATGTATTCGTAGTTGCGGACATGAACAACCACGCGCTGTGTAATAGGATAACGACAGTGAATGTTTGTGTCGGACTGGCCGGATTTCCCGTTTATCACGAGCAGCCGCCATATCATAGGGCTCTCTGAGCACGCCTCATATGCATACTTCCGTACAGGAAAGACATTTTAATTGAAGTCGCGACATCGGGTAAGCGTCTATCAATTACAGTGCCTCCCCAGTGTAGTAACATACATGATGGATGAATGAGTGCATATTGTAGACACATAGTTGTCGACGTGTGGAAGGTTGGGTCTGGCCGGGTGACACGTTCGGATATCCAAATGTTAAGGCGACAGCTCGCTACAAGTGGGAAATCTGTCTTCGGGTCCCGGTACGGCACAATTTTTCTTTCTCGTCATTCTGTTCTACAGCTGATGGTTGTTCATATTCGCAACTGGGAATATATTTCACGTACGCGTTTTTAGATTGCTGAAAATCCACATTGGCTGTGGTACATTGAACATCACTGGTGATATAGTGTGAAATTTATGTCTAAGAAACACAATAGTGACTGCTTCTTACATTATTGATGAGATCTTAACAGACACACTTAGGATGTACTACTAGCTGTGCTAGAAGAAGCACCACTTGAATCAGGTAAACCTATATAGCATGTGCATGATAAGTAAACGACTAGCTGCTCGCTTGTGGCTTGTGGCTAACCATGAACTCAACCAGCTTTTTCTTTCATTATTTTTCTTACTAAGTTTTTTTTTCTCCCTCAGATCTAGTTCTCCATAGTGTGGAAATTGTAAGGTTTCTTCAACTATACTTTTGCTCTTATGATTAAGTAGAATTTCCTCAGGTGTAAATCCTGTAGTTTCATGGTGGATGGTATTCATTACAATTTCAAAGTATGCAATAAACCTGCCCCATGCCTTATGATTGTGGTGGAAGTAAGTTCAACACAACCTATCTGGAGCACACATATAATGCTCCACTGGATTACTTGCAGGATGGTATGCCGAAATATATTTCACTTGAATGCCATTCTGTTCCATCCCTTCCTTCCATATTTTTGAAATAAACTGAGGCCCATTGTCAGATAGAACTGCCTTTGGTTTTCCTATCACATTGAAATATTCAGTCATACCATTAAACACTGAAAATATGGATTGAGGAGGAAGGCGTGCCAGTAAATCCATGCAATGGTGTGAACTGTTGTGCTAAGGTGGCTTAGTGACTAATGCATCTGCCTGTAAGCTCGAGACCCGCCTTCGATTCCTGGCCTTGGTACAAATTTTCACTCGCCACTTCAGTTTCCATCCATAAAATCGGAGTTTTTGTCTTCGGTGCCAGATGGTTGGGTCATGGTTACAGAAAGTTTGTCTACGTATTTGATAACTATATTTAACTGTTCTGCAGCAACTTTTTCTTTAGCCTTAAACGATGCCTCTCTTTAAGATCTTATGTCTGAGTTTAAAACTGACTGTCGTGCTGTTTTAACTATGAAAATTTGGCCGCTGCAATGTGTACGACTATTGACTTTACATTATTTATTACAGGGTTGAGCTCCTCATGTATACATGTTGCTTAACCTGTTTGGTTTTCTCATTTAAATCCGCCAAAAGTTCCTCTCTAAGTTTTTTACTATTCTGTTCCAGACTGCTAGTAATATCCCCTAACTTCTCGTCCAGTCTTCTGTTACATTATTCTAATTTTCTACCCTGTTATTCATTGTGTTCTGATAATACCTTTAGAATACTTGTTCCCCTCTTCGAAGTTACTACAGAAAGGAGTAGACACTGGCTCAGTTTGGTCGACAATTGTGGTTGAAAAACATGAATCTTTAACTACAGAACCTGACTGTTGTGACAAATTACATCCTAGAAACTCAGTTTCCAAAGCAAAATTCTCAACTGCACTTTCTTGGCCATGTATGACACTGAAAAAACACCCTGATGATTCTTGTCAGGGGTTGTCCTATTTGCCTCAGTAAAGTTAGTATTATGAAAGGATCCCTGTTCACTTGTCCCTTCTCCGTCCACAGAATGATCATAAGATGCATCAGCTACAGCTCTAAAATTTCCGCTAGGTCTCGTAGCTCTTGATATTTTAATGTAATTGCAATTAAGCAGCAAACAAAAAGTAAACCTCTCACAACCAAAAGATATACACTATATAGATAACTAATGAAATCACTCCCTACAATGGTAAATGAAAACAGAAAAATCTTTAAATTAAAAACAACAGAATTCACTGATTAAATGCAACTCCATGTTTCTGATAATACCACTGTGCAATGCCTTCACTCTAGTAAAGGACAGAAACTATCATATCGCATGAAAAACCACTGTCTTTCTTATGATACAACACTTCAAGAATCAATAAACAAGAATACTTTTAATTGAGAATATATCATTAGCAACAGCAAAGTTCGGTACGAAAATCGTTTATTCTAAGCACAAAATAACATTACAAATGCATGAAATGAAAGAATCTCACTTGCACTACACTCTGTAGTATTTCAAAGGTTCACACTTGAGAATAAAATAATTTTCACAAAATCGATGTTCAAAGTTTCAGAGAATACACAGTAGCTCTATTCCTGGAGGAGCAAACTTTAACCGGCGCCGAGCCAAGTGTGGTGCAGCATGAACCGTAAATGACAGGGGTGAATAACGATTGCGGAGATGTGCATCGGCGAATATAAGAGCAACTGTGGGGTACCTGACAGCCCAGACGAACCAAGGGACCATCAACAGTGCATTCTCAACAGCCATTCAACAATTGTCCTCAGCAGCAGGCAACTGCTGCGCGCAACTATTTCGACTGCTCTTCATCGGCGGTGAAGACTGGAATTTACCCGCCAACACCGCAACTGGATGTCTATTGAGTGCCGACAGGTGGCCTTTCCTGATGAATTTCCTTTTATGTTCCGTCGGACAGATGGCCGTTGGCATCTACGGGATGAAATGTCTGAAAGCAAAGACCGTGCAACCAGGAACGAGCGTTATGGTATGGAGTGATCTCGTCGTTATGGAAGGTATAATGGGTCAACATACGTCTGCATCTACCCTTGGGAACCACGTCCACCCACACATACAATTTTTCCTTTTTCGGCACGAACATGCGATATGTCACATAGCTCGCAGTGTACGCATGTGGTTCGAAAAGCATTGGAACCCCTGGCCACCAAATTCCGCGGAATGAAACATATCAAAAATCTGTGGTGTTACCTCGAGCAGACTGTTCGCTCCATGGATCCTCAACTGAGAAAAAGGCTATTTTTGGTACAACAGTTTTCCAGATTTACCTGTTCCATTTGCAAATGATTCATGGGAAGAATGAACATCGGTAACCCTTCTTTTGACATCTAATTTCTCTGTTTTTCCAATCGTGAGTATTTCGTGATACATAGATGGGAACAAGTAATAAATTAAATCGTCCAGTTATTCCTCTAATGTATGTATATTTTTCTGTTGTGCATACTGCCTCTCTTGTAGCGTTTTCCTCAGGAGATCTTCGAGCACGTTGTAACTTTACAACAGCGTGGGCTAGTCATTCGTCCACCTAGGCTGGGTATTAGGGAAAGATGAATTTGCTGCATAGCTCAACACTAGTGGGCCTAGAGCACAGGCGCGCTGCGGCCAACTTGGCTAGTTGACAGTTTCCAGTCAACCACGTGCATAGACGAGCAGCGTCGTCGGAAATCGGTAAATCTCAACTCTGGGAATTTGGATGGCTCACGGTCTCCTGGCCTTTGTGCAACAGATAATGCTCCAGGGATTGGTGGAGTGTCAGACAGTCTTAAAGATGGCTAAGTCCCTGACAGCTAAATATCTCTATCATTTTAGTTATTGAATTACAATGCCTTTCATATGTGCTTCATTATGGAAATGTTTGTCAGAACATCGTATGTGCCACAAAGCACAGTAAATGAACATTGCATCAATACTTCACATTGTCATTCTTGTGGAGTTATGTAATGAGAGGTTTACTATTTTGCCAGTAACTTTATTTAAAAGTTGACTGCAAGTGCTATTAAATACTGTGATAATTTATAAGTTGTCGATTGCATGTGTTAGCGGACACCACAATTGAAAAGAAAACCAAAAGATGATTCTGTCAAGAAGACATAAGTAACTGTTTAAAAAAACACTTAAAGACAATCTGTTGTCATTTATCATGAGCACACTTGCACAAGAATGCTGGCTTATTTATTTATGAACCAAATATATGTTATATTTATTTTAAATGATCAGAGTGTAACTGAATGTTTATGATATTTCTTGATTTAAGTACAGTTGTATATATTAGATTAGTGGGGGAACTGATCAGCTTGAATAAAATCATGTCTGTTGTGCGTAAGGATCATGAATTACTGGTGGGGATGGCCTTCACCAATAGAAAACGAGACAGCAGTTGAACACTGAGAGAGTAAACAAAGCCTGGGACCTCTTCGAGGTTCAGTAATGACAGAGATAGGATCAGCAGAGAAAATTGTAGCAGAAACAGCACAAGAAAATTATATCTGAAATAGAAGAGACGATTGATTTAAAAATAAGAAGCAATGACAGTAGATACGGGCAAAATTTCTGAGGAAGTTGGCTTCGTTAACACCAGAATCGAAACTGAAGAAAATGATTTTGGGGTAAGTTGGAGAAGGTAATAACGAGCTGGGTGAAAGAGTGAAAATTTGTATGCAGAGGTCAATGCGCTCGAGGATATGACCAATAAGTCTGTTAACAATTTACCCGGTAGAGTAGCAGAATGTGAAAAGGAGGTGCTCATAAATGGAAAACATTTTGAATCACAACAAACTAAAGAAGCTGTGCAGCATGAACAGCCGTTTGCTGACATGTCAGAATTAAATTCTTTAGCAGCAAATCAGGCTACTGCTGAGATAGGTGTTCAATGGGTTAATTCAGTAAGGAGAAAGTGTTTTGCAAATTATGGAAAATGCCAGCGAGTCGTTTTTCTCGCTTCGTGTACAGATGTGTTTGTGAGAAGAATGTTGGAAAAGGCAAACATTAAGTTCGCTAAAAGACATCCTGAAGACAATGTACAGTCATGGGCAAATTTATTGAGTGTCTCATTTATTATTTTGTCGTGTTTGAGAGTTGTTTCCTGAAAAAATTCTGGAGTGAAACGAAGCAAACGCGACTTCAGATCTAGGTACTAAACGGACCAAGTTTCAGACACAGAAGTAGATCGATGCAGGATTTTTGTGTGGGTGAACTGGATAAGTTGACGTACGTAAATCGTCCGCTGGGAGCGTTGCAGATAGCGATGAACAAGAGAGGCTTACAGTTTTGCAATGGGAGGTTGTCCACAGTCTGACAAATTCCGTCGATGAAATTTTGAATTTTATTGTCAGACTTGATCGGGCGTTGAAACTGAAGCCACATAATGAGAACATTAAACAGGGAAGAAATAATAGTATTATCCACAATAACAGAAATAATTATCACTTTAATAATAATTTTGAAAGGTGAAATGAAAATTGGAACTTTCATAACGGAAATCAATACCGGGTAGGAAGATCTGAGGCGTAGGAGCCTCAAGCTATGCAACGCCATAGTACGAGTAAGCAGTGCAACCGTAAAGATGGCGCAAGAACTGTTGTAAAATGAGTTGAGAGATTCGATAATGATGGTACAGGGCTGGAGAATTCGTTTGGTGAAAGTGAAGTCAATGATGGAATACTGCATGTTTGTTGAAAGATTCTGTGATCAAAAGGTGAATTAGAAACTGGTGGAGGTGGATTCTGTGACGACTTCTACTGAAGCACTTGTCAGTATAAACAATTGCAGTAATGTAGGTAAATGTAATAAAGATGATCTTAAAGTCTTGTGAAGCTACTTGTGAAGGCGGCGAAGCAGTAGCCGCGTCAGCTGGAGATGAATTTTGTGATGTATCGACGAAAGTATGTGAAGATTTTTGTGAAGGTGGCATGGTAATAGTATTGTCAGCTGATGATGAATTTTGTTATGTATCGGCGGAAGTGGGTCATTTATTGTTAAAGGGAAGTAAAGATTATGTTTTATACGCTGAAGTTGCGAATGTTGAAGCTATTCATCTAGATATCTCGGAGGAAGGAATCTGTGCATTTATTTCTATTGGCGGAAGTGAACCGATGGCTCTTGATAAAAACATGAATTATGGGTAGATATGGAAGGATTAATGTGAAAATAAAGTGTTAGAAGTCCAAAGTGTCGGGGAAGAAATTGCAAAGGAGAAACGTTAGATCCATGCTTGGCGGAATTCATGTGTAATCCGAATTCTAATGGGGAATGATGTAGTAGCGGCAATTTATATGGCGTATAGACGGAACTTGAAGGAGTTATTGGTGGTGATTTACATGTAATGAATGTTTTAACTGAAGAAACGTATGTGTTTCGGCTAACACTAACGGATTTAATTGTGGTAAAATCTAAATTTTTTCCGCGGAAATAAGTTAGGGTTTGTTCAACAGAGAAGAATTTTTAAGTTGTGTGGTTAATAGTGAGAATATCTTTACTTCAGATGCTTACGAAGACGATGAAACGAAAGCTTCTGAGGGTGATTTAAAGCCTACAGATGATTCAGAGGTGAATCTGGAGACTATAGAAGTGAATGATGAGGAAAGCATATGTTGATAAAACTTCCATCCATCATTACACATCAGAGTGGAAACGACAATGGCTGGTGAATATGAACCGCAGAAGGAAAAGACCATTGTATCAGTACGATGATGGCTATTGTTTTTTGGGATTACCAAAGAATGATCCTTATAGACATTTGGTAAATGACAGAACCATAACTGGACCCTATTATACTTAATTAATGCATCGTTTCAAACTTACGCTGGCTGGAAAAAGACCAAGGATGCGAGAAAAATGTGCTCTTTCACAAGGATAATGCACCATCACACTCATCAATGGCGAAAGTGCACAAACTGGGCTTTTAATTAGACCCTCATTAACCCCATTCACCAGAAATAGCCTCAAGTGATTTCTTCTTGTCCCCTAACTTGAAACTTAGGCTTGATGGGCAGAAATTTTCATCAAGTGAGGAAGCGATAGTTGCTGTGATGGAGTATTTTGCAGAGTTTGACAGAACCTCTTTTTCCGATGGCGTGAAAATGCTGGAGGATCTCTGGACCAAATGTACGAGGCCTGTTCAGAAAGTAAGCTCCGATTGATTGCCAAATTGAAACCACAGTGAACATCAGAAATGTTTTACTTGTAACAATTAGCTACACCTTTCAGCTACTTCTCTACGTAGTCGCCGTTCTGACTTAGACTTTTGTCATTGCGTTCTACCAACTTTTCAATAGCCTCATCATAGAAGGCAGCCGCCAGTGCTTTCCGCCAATTCTCCACGCTGGCCTACACCTCGTTGTCTGTGTCAAAATGTTGTCTTCAAAGACAGCGGTTCATGTGACCAGAGATGAAACTCAGGGGGAGACAATTGCGGACTGTATTGTGGGTAATCTTACATTTCCATTTGAAAACGATGCAGGAGCATCTTCATTGCCCCTGCGGAATGCGGCTGAGAATTGTCTTGAAGAAGAAACAGCGCGACAGTTATGTAATGTTAGCTGCATAGCTTCAGGCGAAATTTCTCACCAGGCCCTCGTACTTGGCGGCATACGCTATTTTCTAGACGTCTTTACGCACTCACTGCGAGCTCAGAAATGAGAAGAGCGACGTGATGCTAACTGGGGTTATACTAGAGACACTACCCAACACATCTGTGCAAAGCTTTATCGGATTTTCATAGTCGTTTCCATTTCGCGACCGATCGGAGCTTACTTTCTGAACGCCCCTCGTATATCTCTCAAAGCAGACTACGGCGAGAAGTAAGGTGAGCTGTTTACGAAACAAACATTTTTTCGGAGTTTTTTACGAGACTCATCAAATCTCCCTTGTAAAGGAAAAAATTAAAACCGAATGAAGAGGCCATGACTGTTACGTTTGTTAGTAAAAGTGTTTATCTCTTAACAGTTTCACTTACATATTCGCGTGACTAGTTTCAACTCCGTCAAAATATCACAGTGTTTCACATTGATCAGAAGATGAGCATTTGATTCCGTTGAAACCAGCCACGTAAAACGGTGACTAGTCAGAAAACACATTTCTAGCAGCAGAATTTATTCTGTTAACAGAGCGCCGTGTTGCTACGTTAAAAAGAAACGACTGCCGATCGTATGACAGGTGATGTGCCGTCTTGAGGCTTGCCTTGACGGCTACGTACTCAACATTGTCGTGGGAGAACCTGGATGTGGGTCGCCTACCGCTGCGCTGCAGACAGGGCTACGTGGTGCTCGTGTTTCCTCTGTCAACACAACACGTCTGGCAGGAGAGACTCACGTGCGCACTCTGGCCGTGTGCTCGGGTGAAAGAGACACTCAGCTGCCGAGATTTCTCCGCAAAAGCAAGCCACGACGCGGCTACACCACCCAACTCACACTTATCTTTGCACGGTATCGATACCAGGCAAATCAGTTTAACAAGTGGCAAATGATCTACTCTCAAAGCCGATGACAATAATTTTGGCCATACCGCACCCCAGGAAGAAAAATGTCACGAGTAAAGAAATGTCGATGTTTAAATTTGTCACTGAAAATTAAGTGTGAATTGCCCCAGCGTGCAAGAGAAACGTCACCTCTCTCTCTCATAAAAGAAAAATATGGAAATTTATGCTGTAAAGAAAGTTCATACTGAATCTGTTGTCTCGGTGGAAATATGCGAGTATAATATAAGCCTATTTATTATTATACGTTATCGTAAATTGTGTTCTTTAAATTGTACGTAACTGATATGACAGTTTCAGCTTATTTCTCATTTCTTATTTTACCTTAAGTACTAATTTTACCTGATTATACTTGTTTGACTAATTGGACTGGGAGAGCGGCAAAACCACTACGTGAAGGGTCATAATAGAAACAAAACGGTTTTTAGAAAATAAAGAAACGTGACGCAACTCAAAGAATTAATTAACTATTACTTGCTGACCCCACATATTCGACGAGAACAGAATTACATGTCCATGTTACTGCTGTATATGTTGTAATGGAATTTACTGGCAAAATTACTTATTTGAAATTTAAAGAACGCTTATACTATTTCAGTACACGTTTCAGCGCCTGTAGAATTTTTTAAGTCGATTTTTCCTAAGCATTACTTTTTTGAGTTGTATCACTGTTCTTGCTGGGTGCGATGTAGTAGGTGACTGTCTTACAAGAGTGGCAGTTTATTGCTCTGGCGCAAGGGCGAACAGGTAATTTGAGTCTAATGATTCTTTCTTAGAGACAAGCACAAGCCCAAATCAGGAAATGATGGTAAAGGGAATCAGCTGCGCCCTCTCGAACGAACAATCCCAGTATTTGCCATAAGCGATTTATGGAAATCCTGAGAAACTTAAATCTGGATGGCCGGACGGGGATTTGAACCGTCGTCCACCCGAACGCGAGTGCATGCCACCTCGCTCGGTCCGCTGGAACACGTTCCAACACTTAGATTGTCTTTCTTCAAGTATTTGTTTGAAAGCTCAGTTCGACCATCTTTCTTCAAGTATCTGTTTCAAAACTCAATTCGACCAGTACCAGATAATGATAATGTCCGTGCGTACCAAGAAAAAAATACGGGAATATTTCATAGAATGCAGCTGCAGTGCTGTGACAGCTGTCACAGTGGATGAGATTATGTAAGGATGGTACTTCGTTTACCAATAAAAAAGTTTCTTTAAAAGGAATTGCTTTTTCTTTTTGAGTTGTCCTCATAATCAGGCGATCACAGGCCGATCAGCATTCTGTCTTGCAGTGTCTAAAACCTTGGAATACGTTGGTGACCACTGCTACCTTAAAACCATGAATGCTTTTGTAAAATGCATATAAAGCACATCTCAAAAAACATAGTAACGTAGAAACTGAATTAACTGAAGAGTGTGTTCTAACACTAATTTCAGCAAGGCTTTTGACTCCATTGATTTCTGTATCGTCATCTTTACGATAGTTGATAGTGCAATTCTATGGCTCCATAGCTACATGTGGATAATATATCAATCTACATCTACATCTACATCCATACTCCGCAAGCCACCTGACGGTGTGTGGCGGAGGGTCTGAAAATTTCAGGAGTCATTTTGAAAATTTTATTTGCTTACGTCCCAGAACTGAAACAATCAGTTTTCGGTTATATTATTTTATTCCACACCAGTTTAACCTGACTGTTAAAACCGCTCAAAATAAAAGTTTTGTGGAATAAACGATTTTCGTTTTTTTTTTATTTCTAATTCCTATTGAAATAAACTTATAAGTAGAACGAAAATTGAAAATCTTTGTCTATCTCAGTTTGAAGATATACATATTCAAAATATTAAGTTAGACAGACATAAAAAGGAAAACTTGGTCCGTCTACCGTTCATTACTTTTCCCAAAAACAAGTAAGTCGTTGAATTCTACAAAAAAATCACCATTATTCTCCTAAGGATTCTAATTTTTTGAATCTCGGCTCAGAACTGATGTTGAAATCGGGAATCACACCACCATTTGGATATTACGAAGAGTCAGTGTTACAGAGTGAAAACTGATGTTGAAGGTTTCTCGTATTAATTTGTTAATTTTCAAGGGCTACAAGCATCTTGTTGTTGTGGCCTTCAGTCCAGAGACTGATTTGATGCAGCTCTCCATGCTACTCTATCCCGTGCAAGCTTCTTCATCTCCAAGTAATTACTGCAGCCTACATCTTTCTGAATCTGCATACTGTATTCATCTCTTGGTCTCCCTCTACAACTTTTACCCCCCACGCTTCCCTCCAATACTAAATTGGTGATCCTTTGATGCCTCAGAAAATATCCTACCAATCGGTTCCTTCTTCTAGTCAAGTTGTGACACAAATTTTTCTTCGCCCCGATTCTCTTCAGTACCGCCTCATTAGTTACGTGATCCACCCATATAATCTTCAGCATTCTTCTGTAGCACCACATTTCGAAAGCTTCTATTTTCTTCTTTTCCAAACTATTTGTCGTCCATGTTTAACTTCCATACATGGCTATACTCCATGCAAATACTTTCAGGAAGCACTTCCTGACACTTAAATGTAAACTCGATTTTAACAAACATCTCTTCTTCAAAAACGCTTTTCGCCCCATTGCCGGTCTACATTTTACATCCTCTCTACTTCGACCATCATCAGTTATTTTGCTCCCCAAATAGCAAAACTCCTTTACTACTTTAAGTGTCTCATTTCCTAATCTAATTCCCTAACCACCCTATTTAATTCAACTACATTCCATTGTACTCGTTTTGCTTTTGATGTTAATCTTATATCCTCCTTTCAACACACTGTCCATTCCGTTCAGCTGCTCTTCCAGGTCCTTTGCTGTCTCTGACAGAATTAAATTGTCATCGCCGAATGTCAAAGTTTTTATTTCTGCTCCATCGACTTTAGTTTCTGCTTCGAATTTTTCTTTTGTTTCCTTTACTGCTTGCTCAATGTACAGATTGAATAACATCGAGGATAGGCTAAAGCCCTGTCTCACTTCCTTCCCAACCACTGCTTCCCTTTCATGCCCCTCCACTCTTATAACTGCCATCTGGTTTCTGTACAAATTGTAAATAGGCTTTCGCTCACTGTATTTGACTCCTGCCACCTTCAGAATTTGAAAGAGAGTATTCCAGTCAACACTGTCAAAATCTGTCTCTAAGTCGGTGTGGGGAGGCGGTGGTGTTGGTGGACGGCTGTGCCAGTTGTGGGGTTGTGAACTACAGGAGGCTATGGGGGGACGAAGCCTCTCCGTCGTTTCTAGGTCCCCAGTTTAATACATATATACATAATCTACCAAATTTTGTTTTTCGATAAATTGAAAACTAATAAACGTAGCTTATTGGTGTCACGTAGTTAATGTTTTTATAAGAAATAAGGCTACGTACGAAATTTCATCTTTCAGGGTCTACTATTTAGCGCTCTCAATTTGTCATCAAAACGCCGGTTCTGACTTAAATATTTCTCTGATCAAGTTGGGAGTTGTAACTTTTGTGACATACACTTGCATATTCTGAACAATTTTTAGCTTTATTCAACGCCATTAATTTTTTGTCTTATGGTCACACATTGTACCTAACATATTCATTTGATCATTCTCAGGCCTTTCAATGGTAACATTAATATACTGAAGCATGCATTGACAAAGGTAAGAAATGGTACTCTAATTTTTAATTTCATTCTTAGTTTGTGGTACAGTCCTTTATGTGTTAACCTCTGGCGCGTTATGATGCCGTGGCGCTTGTAGTAGCGAACTGGCGTAAGCCCCAGCGCAATCGCTCGCGTCTTTACCTCTTACAATGATGCAGAGCTTGTTTCGTCTCGAACACGGCAGGAATAACGAACATTCCAGATGAATCGGAGCAGTCGTAAATACTTACGTAAGGTATGTGTGCTACGTTCAGTTTTTTTTCCCCCAGTACTTCTTACACGCAGTTAAGAAGTATACTGCGGAATAGTTGAGGTTCTAGGGTGATGGACAGAGGTGACAAGCATATTGACGGCCTAACCGAGCAAGATGGCGCAGTGGTTAGCACACTGGATTCGCATTCGGGAGGACGACGGTTCAATCCCGCGTCCGGCCATCCTGATACAGGTTTTCCGTGATTTCTCTAAATCACCCCAGGCTAATGCCGGGATGGTTCGTTTGAAAGGGCACGGCCGACGTCCTTTCCCGTCCATCCCTAATCCGATGAGACCGATGACCTCGCTGTTTGGTCTCTTCCCCCAAACAACCCCCAACTAACAGCCTAAGGAGGGCGCAATTGCAGCGGCCTTTTGCGCGTGGTGCCAGAGGTGTGTGTAGTGAGTGGGCAGTTTATGGGCTGCACAAAAGGATAAGTGTAACTGTAGGTGTTTATAAGAATAGCTAACTTAATTTTACTGTCACTTTGAGCTCCATGTAAGGAAGAATTGGAGTTCTGAACGCAAGGCTTACAGGAAAAGCCTGGAGCAACTCTGACCACTTCTGTTTGCAGATTGGGAATCCAGTTACATATGACCAGTTGAGGGGTTCAGAGTACTAGTGGTAGAAATGGTTAGTGAAGCAAACTGAGTAAATGACTGCCGAAGTCAATCTACTATTTATAAATTATTAGCTTTACTATCGAAACGTCAGATATTTTTTCTTACTGGTGAGTAAGACTGTGTATAGTTGTAGGTATGGTAAATGACTGTAATGCGCCTGCATTATTTACCTGCATTATTTATTACAATATATTAAAAATACTTATACTCCTTGCATCTTAAAACTTTTTAAAGTAAAACAGATACAAGTGCAAAGCAGAGTATTTACTGTATTATAAAATGGTTCAAATGGCTCTGAGGACTATAGGACTTAACATCTGAGGTCATCAGTCCCCTAGAACTTAGAACTACTTAAACCTAACTAACCTGAGGACATCACACACATCCATGCCCGAGGCAGGATTCTAACCTGCGACCGTGGCGGTCGCGCGGTTCCAGACTGAAGCGCCTATAACCAGAACCGCTTGGCCACATCGGCCGGCGTACTGTATTATATCTTGAAGATTTTTTGGCATAACATACGTGATATACATACTAAAATACATGTCCACTATAGAACAATAATACGTGAATAATTAAAGCGAAATTAATAAAACGCGCTGTAAAAACAGGTAAATGACAAATAAAACTGAAGTACCAAATCGAAAGTATATTGCTTTAGTTCCAAACTTACGAGGGATAATTCATAGTTACTTTCTGTAATTCCCGTGAAGGGAAGGAATCCCATACTACTACACTAAGTGTTGATTTCTTCCCAGTCGCTTGGTCAAAGTCAGTCCAATAGAGCGCCGGAGCATTTGCTATGAGCCGCCAGCAAAGGGATTTATAATTATCTAAAACTTAAATGTTTAACTGTAGTTCCAAAACTTTGTCATATTTGTAAGACTACAAAAATGTTAAAAATTGTCAATCTCAACATGACTCACTTATTGGATACTTAAAAAATCCACGTTTGTAACATTCTTCAGAGGCGCGCAATATTAAAGCTAGAAACTTCTACTTTTGCAATCAGATGCAGTTTATCATAATAACACATGGAACAGCTTTCAAGTAAGCTACCTCTTTTATTTTCTGAATTATTCCACTTCTTTCGAAATATTAGAAGCGGGTAATATTAAAGTTGCGGAGTTCAGCTAATAGAATTAGGTTCAGTTTATCATAAAAAGTGATTGTTAGTCTTCAGTTAACAACGACATAAATAACTTTGCAGTGAGAAGTGGTGCTGTCTGCGCCCTGCTGCCAACGCTAGAAGCACTTTTGGAGCAAGTGTTCTCTTCAACGTCCGCGCTGAGCATGTATAAATAACGAGGTGTCTGCACCCGAAAGGTTGGTCGATCGTCCTCAGTCTTACGGGAATGTGCTACACTCTGCTGTGAATCTGTTTCGCACCTGCTTAAGCCTCGGATGGCATTAATAATCGCTGACGTTGTGTTTCGGTTGAATGATTTATTGCATATGAATTGTAAAACTGTGTAAAAGCGAACTCACTTAGATTAAGCATTTATCTGAGAAGCGCGTGTTTCGTATCCGTTTTTTGTTTTGTGTGCCCCAGTGTGCTATACAAAGACCGCATGGCAAGCACCAGAGATTATTCTCCTCATTTAAGGCGAGCAACTAACTTTTAGTAAATGGAAACAAACAGTGGTTATCGTCTGCGACCTTTTTCGAGAGCTGAGACAGTAGGACAAGCTGTAATGGTTTTCGCGCTTATTCTTGCGCGTGTGAACGTTGATCATAACACAGTGATTAGTTAAACGACCGTAGACTGTTATTTATGGTGGTAGTACCTAATTCTTTTGCGTTATTCTTGGAGTTAGAACACGTCATTTGAGTTTGGGTGAGGAGAGAAAGGGACCTTTGGATAGAAGACTAAGGACAGTTCTCCATCGCTTTCTGGCTGTTCGCTCAAATAGTTTTCACGCCCTTGTAAAAGGCTGTGGTATTGAAAATCACACAAGGATACCAAACATTTCACCTTATAAATTAGTGAACAATGGCAATATTTTACTTGTCGTCCCATGCGCCGGTAGTTTCTATAGAATCATAATCATTGCCTCCTTTGGTATCTCTTGAAGAATGTCCTTCCTGAGGCTACACTCGTCATACTTTGCCACTGTGTTGTGCCTTTTTCTGTCTCCTTTGTCCCCTCTTTGACCTCGTTACCTTCTTTCTCCATTCCCGCTTCTTACACTCGGGGTAATTACTGTCTTGGTAGGACCGGTTTAAGACCATCACAGTCGCGGGGGCAAGAGGGTCCTCATAAATATTTCTTCTTACTTAATAAAGTCAGGTTGCCAGTTAAGAGAAAAAAATTCTTCAAACGTAGATTGTTATGCGAAGGAATTGGCGTTACTAAAGCTTCATCATTTGAATCGTAAGTTTCGTGCAAGCAAGAACTAGTGCCGGCTGAAATTGTTCCACAAGAATTGGCTAATAAAATGTTACTGTGGATGAAAGTGGAACAGGCCCAAATCTTCAAGAGAAAAGAAAATCAGCTAAGAAAGATAACGTCTTTCAAGTTGTCGATGATGCTAGCGATTCAGGAACCTGGCCACATATTATAAATAATAATTTTAGCGTAAGACCAATTAAGGAAGGTCCCCAGGACATTAGTTAAAAATATCATATTTTCTGTTGATAGCGAAACAAGAAGGTGTTTTACTGTTTTTCATTGCTTCACTTTTCTTTAAAATTATGAAATAGTGAAGCAAACGTGGCTTGTACGAGGGTTGGAACTTTAATAGTGGCAACTATTTATTTACAGCTCGTACAAAATAGATACGTGTTTCAAAGTTTTACTGGCCTTCAAAGTAGTCACCAGCATTGTGTATAACCCTTTGCCAGCGATGTGGAAGTCGTTGGATACTCTTAGCGGCGCCAGTTGTGTTGACAGAGGCCCTGTGTCTTGAAATTTGATATATTGTCATCGAAATCAGGATAAAGTGGAGGGATGTAGTCCATCTTCTGTAGATTTTCCCATTTCTAAAATTTTATTTCTAAAACATCTTGATGTACTGTTGGGGGACCAAAAATGGGCCTCGTAAAATCCGCTTCTGTAAACTCAAGATCACGGTTTAGTGCATTCTTGAACTACACTGTCAAAGGATTTTCCTTGGTGATTCAGATTCAAACTGATATTCCGCAGTTATGTTTTCTTTCCGTTTGTCTCTCAGCAACTTTATCCTTTAGTATGGCATTCATGACATTAATGAAAAGAAAGTTTTCTGTTTACATTTCGACTACAGAAAACTTTCTGCTGACCTCCTTCACTGTTTACATCTTGTTTAGGGTAAGAAATAAATTTTGAAATGTTTATTTTCCTTTTCAGGGAGTCTGAAATCGTTATCACGTTCAACAGATGTAGTGTGTCAATATGGTGATTTTGCATCAAGATGTAGAGGCATTTAATTTTACTGTAACTATTCTAAAAGCATATGCTGTACTTTCAAGTAAACACATACCTGGACCTTCATTAACGACAGCAGCAATTCTCTTTGACTACGCCATTTCACTTATACTAGTTGTATACTAATTGCAGTCCAGGCGCTGGCTTAGAGTGTGGCACAATGAAGGAAATTGCTTTTACTCCATTTTCTCAACAGGGATCCACACTTTATCTGTCCAAATGTGCATTTAGGTCATTTTCTTGTGAAATGCAGCACTAGTCGTCTCAGCCGCTTAAGTAATGTTACAGCAAAAAAGAGCACACGTTCGTATTCGTAACGATAACATGAGCTCGTTGACGACAAGCGTTTCTATCGCTGAATATTGGCAAATCTGTGGAAAATAAACAAAATGCATAATTACATTTATAAATAAAATTATTATTATTCTTATATCCGTATAGCTGCATGGATATATAGTGTTTCAAACGATAGCTACTTTCAACAGATACATATGACCAAAATGCCTCAGTGTTTCAAGAAGCCATTGGCAAACTTAACCAGAACATCATAATTCAGGAATGAAAACATAAGAAGACGAGCCCAAAGTATAAATATATACAGTACTTATACTGATGTGTAGAAATACGGTAGATGTGATAGTAATTTCACGGGAAAATTAGAAAGATTGATTAATAAAATTAGCCATGATTCAGAAGTGGTGTGAAATATATAAAGTTTGATAGCATGAAAGAAAAGCGCTCATGAACTGCTTCAAAATGACCTTGCTTGTTAACCACCCCGAGTAATACAATCTCAGAAATAAAAGGAAAAACGACGCAGCACGAAGGGATTAAAGGAATTATCCCAATGGCACGGAAGTTGCTAAATGTAACGTAGATGTTGAAACAAGCAAATAATTACGATTTTTAAAAATATCAAGAAAAGGGACCTTCACAAACTCAGCAAATTGATCACGTGCTAGTCCACCTCTGGTCCTTACTCAAGTACTTATTCGGCTTGGTATTGGTTGGCGGAGTTGTTAGATGTTCTCCTGAGGGATATCATGCAAAATTCTGCCCAGTTAACGAGTTAGATCGTCAATATCGAGAGCTGATTGGAAGGCTGTGCTATAACGCTCCAAACATTCTCAACTGGGAGGGGGGATCCAGCAGCGACCTTGCTGCCTAGCCAGGGTAGGGTTTGGCGAGCTGGAATACAAACAGTAGTAACTCTCACTAGGTGTAGGCTGGTACTGCCTTACAGAAATGTAAACCCAGGATGGCTTGCCACGAAGCGCAACAAAACGGGGCTTAGAATATCGTCAACGAACTGCTGTGCTTTAAGGGTGTTGCGGATGACAACCAAAGGGGTCCTGCTATGAAATGAAAAGGCACTCCAGATAATCACCCGGCAATCACTAC